>NC_137581.1:119661269-120961269 GCF_963210335.1 Falco punctatus | reverse complement strand
ACAAAAATAAATGTTTTGTTCTCTCACTCAGTGAGGTGAATGTCAGCTATCCATAGGCACTAAAAAAGGAAAGGTTCCTAAAGGGGAAATAATAATAGGACCACCATTTCACAAAAAAAAAGAAAAAAAAAAAAAAAATTGAAGCAACTAGTGCAATTATTTAACACTTAGTATGTCCGAGCACTAGAGTTTAATACCAGCATTCTTTGAACCTTTTTTTTTAACTGACCCCAACCTGAAGGTAGCAGGACTTCATTACTATAATGTACAACTAGGTCTTCAGATCTATGTAACATGTCAAATTTTTCATCCCTGATGTTCTGTTTTCAACTCTTCACAAATGTAGAGTCTCACTCCTCTAATACTATGACTGACACACACGTTAGTTAAGAATTAAATTCCCAGATCATTAAGAATTTTGGGGAGAAGATACACCTTCTGTCCAACCATAAGAAGCTGTGAGGACACATTCAAGCTGGACTAATGTCACTGAGCACTCTAAAGATCTTCAATACAGAAGGGATTTTGATGCCAATGTTGGGTGTTTTTTAACTGTCACATCTTAGAAGTTACTTTGGTTTGCAGTAACATTAACTGCTCAAAAAAGAAAAACATTTGCCAGACAGTGCTTGGAATCGGGAAAAGAGTCTTTTCAGATTGGTCTCGAAACAGTGGACAATTACTGACAACAGGCCTAAAGACAGACAGAATACCTGCTGTATTGCAGACTTAGGATTTGTCTTTCTATTTTGCAGTTTTTTTTCAATTCCTTTATGCAATCTGATATATCCCCCTTCACTAACAGAACGCTGGCGAAGCTTGCTTTTGTAAGTATCATCCTGGCTGGACGCTAGGCTTTCTGGCAGCGAAACAGAAATGCTCTGTTCTTTACTCTGCTGGCCATCTTTTTGCTTGAGCATTCCTGAGAAGTCTTCAGAAGCAGTGTCTGCATTTGCTTTACCACTTTCATTTTGATATGTCTCAATTTCACTTTGAGTGTCCATGGCTTCCACAGCCGACGGCTCAACCTTTGCCACAGACACGGTGCTACATGAAACGTTCTCCAGCAGCTGCACCTTGACATAATTCGCAGTTGTTTCACACTGCTCCACGGGCTTCAAAAGACCATCTGGAGTGGCCCCTGCAGGCTCTGGGAGCAGGAGGTCAGGCTGGGGTGCTGCTGCTGCCTCTGTCCCAGCAGAGGAAGGAGCTCCGTTCACAGCTACTGGCACAGCACTGGCTGCGAGCTCAGGCTGCTCAGCACTGTCCATGGGCTGCGTTTCAACTTCAGTTTGTTCTGCTAAATTTTGTGTTGACTCTACTGTCTGAATATCTCCCTTTTGGTACACTGTGATTTGTTTCTCCTCCATCTGTTTGTGCACATTTTCACAGATTTCGAGGACCTCTGACATGAAGAGATGCCGGGCGAGCATGGCCACTTCTGCCATACTACAGAAGTCAAACGTTAATTCTGAAGTATAAGCAAATTCCAATAGAGGCAGGAAACTGGACTTGCAGAACCCTACCAGGAATTAAAAAAAAAATGAGATTAGAGCAAACACTGATGACTTCGAATTACACCAAAATATCCCATGATGGATACAACAGTTCATGATATGGTTAAGTCTGAAATTTAGAGCAAAACACACTTCAAATAATGCTGAAGCCCCTCCACTGGGACTCAGTTAATTGTCATTTACACAAAAGCATCCTCCTTGTGTATTTTCTACGTGGAAGTAAGCTCAGACAACATTTTGTAGTGAGTAGAACTGAGGTAGCTCACAATAAAATGATCTGGAAGAATGTTTCAAGATGCTGGGAGAGCCTCAATATTTTTGAAGTACATTAATCCTAATTTAATTGAAGTTAAACCTTTCTGGACCTGCTACATTCAGCAAGTACTCAGGACTTCAGTAACAACTGACATGGCAGAAAAATAAGACAAGAAAGTGGGTAATGAAAAAAATAAAAATACGGATTTATAGATAGAAATGCTTACAAATAAGCACCTGGTATAATTTCCACAGTTCTATAATTCATAAATCAAATATTTAGTAAGTGGAACCTTCTGGACAATCATACTAGAAAACTACTGTTCATGCAGAGACACATACAGTTAAGAAACTAACAAGAAAGCAACACAGTAGGCATATGTTCTTTACAGTATTCTTCATCACTACAAAACTATTTTTAGAACATTTATTTTAGGATTGTCTCCTATCTTTAAGGTACCAGAAGGTTTGAGAATCAAGCAGAAACACGTACAATAGTGTTTCACAGTCATAAGGAGCAATGCAGTATTTGTTCAGCTAAACAGCTCTCCAAGAAGCTAGTCAACATCCCTCTTGATGTGTTCAAGCATTTCATTACGTTCCCTTTTTTAACATTTGTGACTAATACAAGGAGAAAACACGCCAAAGCAAAGTAAAAATCAATCTTCCAAAGCTTCTCAGAAATTTTAAGATGAAATTGCAAATCCCATAGTCCATTCAATAAGGAAGGTCAGATCATGCAAAACCAGAGCAATCATTTTAGCATTAAAATCCACAAGGAATACTTTTACATTAAAAGAGAGGAAAAAACCAAGATAAAATATTTGGTTGTCTTGAACACATAAAAAGACTGAATCAATTACTATACACCGTACTTAGGATATTATGATTTCTAGCTTTGAAACCCACAACAATTCACCTGACAGATCCACTACAGCTTCATGACTAGAGACAGCTCCCTTTTCAATGAAGAGCTCTCGGAAGTACTCGCTGTTGGCTGCCAAGACAGATTTGTGAGCTTTGTACTCCTCTCCTTCAATCAGCAGAGTCACATCACAGAACTGATTGGAAAGCCTCTGCTGATTCAGTTGGTTTAAGACTGACAGACAATGTTTGGAAGATGACTGCTTCACAAGGCCCTTACTGTCAACCTGTCATAAACAACATTATGAGAACTTCATTAAATATAGACGGTGCCCTTTTAAGCATTCACACTGATACACAGAAAAGGATTATTTTCTGCAACCATACAATCAGTTCAAGTCTGTATAACCCACAGCTTAGCTTTACTATTGTGTTCTTTCTTTAAATGCATCAAGTTTCACCCTCCCTCCAAACAAAAAATTAAAGATGAAAAGGAAACAACTGGAAAACCAGGAAGACATGGAAATTCAAACAGTTCTCTGACCGTATTTTTCAATGGTACAGTCTGAAACTGTTTCTTAATTCCAAAATCTTTACATGCACATGAGCCCCCAGTTATCAACAAGGTTTTTATATATAAATACAGTATCACTTATTAAGTAACACATACAGACTCTATGAGAATCTTGCATGTGATCCTTTACAACTTATACTTTTGCCATTCATTCTCCCTTTGGTCCAATTTACATAAATAGGAGTCAGGGTGATTTTATTTTCCAAAGATCATGCATTATAACTAATCTCACGTCATATATACCAGTAACCTGCTTCCACATTCCGAACACCTTTGGCAAAGTATCTGTTGTCTTACTATTACAAGATTATCACAACAATGGAAAATAGCTATGTGACTAAAAACACATTAACAAACACCTTAAATACATTCAGATGTAAACAATGGTACTTACAAATACAAGCTCATGCTTTGCTATTGGCTTCTTCTTCACAGGCTTTGGGGATGCAGCTGGGATTGATGTCGCATTATTCAATTCATCATCTGTTTCATTACTGTCTTCATGAGATTTTGCATCCAGTCCTAGTTCCTCCAGCATTTCAGAAGGATCTGATAGAGATCTAGAGCGATCTAGCTTTTCCTGGCACTTGCTGCATTCTTTTATGTAATCTTTAACCTGCTTAAGAATACCTAAGAAAAAAATTAATGGAGCTTAATTAGGCTTCAAATCCTCATTCAATTTACCTTAAACATGCAATTAAGTAGGTAGGTGATTAGCAAAACAGTATTACACACTTACTGAGAAAAATCAAAGTCAGTCACCTGCGTTTTCCTTCTCTGACTTTACCAGTTCTGCTTCTCTCACACCCTTGTATACTGTACATCACTACTATAATCCATTGTTTATTTGGGATAGAACATTTAGAACATCACTACACTATGTCAAGTAGACCCTCTCAGAAAGACTTTTGAGGCTAGAAAAAATGTTTGAATTTATACATTCACCCTAAGAGCCCCAGAACAATGAAAGCTGTGTCTTAATCCTGCACCGAACCCACAGAAGTGGGCCTCAGCTTGTTCTTACTGAAGGGGACAAGAACTGGAAGGTTCACCCAAGGGCTTTTGCAAAATTGGGACCAACTGTGTTACATGCAACAATGCCAATATGTATTATCTACATGATTTAAACAACTGCTTATGATTTTGAGGTTTAAAGACATTCATTTCCTACCAGTACTTTATTGGCTAAATAATTTTAGATACTCAATAGTTCCTAAGCTCTTCTAGGCACCAAGACATTTTCAGTGTATGGCTTTCAACCGAAATTCATTTTCTTCATTAGGACAATATAAAAGCATACATAACAGCAGCTGTGCCTCTGTAGTTCAAAACCCTGCACAGCTCAAAAACTTGGCTGACAAGAGTTAGACTTGCACTGCTCACACCTTTCCAGAGAACGATGTGCACTATCATTATGCATATATGTCTGTAAAGATCAGGAAAACACATACTTCAGGCAACCCAAGACATTCATGCAGATTTCAAACATTTTTATGTTTCCTTGGTTTCACCTGAAACCAGGACTAGTTCTCGGGAGAGAAGGGCTCTGCTCTTGAAATCACATATCTAACACCCTTCCTGGCCACTGGGCCATACTCCAGCCGACTGCTTCCCAGTTACAGAGCAGACAGACAGAACAGGCTGGCACCCATCTCAGGATGATGTCTGTCCATGAGCAGCAGAACAGTACTGTAACGGCAGAAGAAACCAGTGTCTTAAAGGAGAGACAGAGAAGAAACCTAACACTTGAACTGAAAGCAGAGCACAAATTTTAATATTGTCAGTGCAAGAGAAGTAAGAGAATATAGGCTGTGCAAATAAAAGTAACCGGTAAGATCAAAAGATGCAGAATGCTCTTTTCTGCTGAACAGAAGATACACTGAGGTCCACTAAGGAAGGCATAGGATGACAGCAGATGCTGGAACAGTCCAGTGCTGGGCAGGCAATGAGGGCCCAGATAAGGGCAAGGAGACCACCATCCTAAATGGATGTATCAAGTCCGAGACAGCAAATCCTTTTTCACATCAAAGATGCTCAAATCAACGAGATCTGGACAGGAAGGATGGGCTGCAGCCTGAGCAAAATGCCTCCAAATTAAGACAAGGAAAACTAAAGCTGGAATGAGACTTGCTGACTGATGGGAACAAGAAAAGCAATACAAACAGAAACTGGGCTTCGGGCAACTGAAACGCAGGAGGGTATTTGTTTAATGGATATTTAAGACTAAAAGTTAGAACACCAAATGCAAACAGAATACAGATACCAAGTCCTCGGCTCAGCCAAAAGGTGGTCCTGATCAGGAGTTACTGCTGTTCATACACTACCATTTCGAATGGCTATGACACCACTCGAGTGCCAACTGACAATTAGTGCGGTCTTTTAGGCCTCTCATTGGAAGAAAGAGTCGAACACAGCAATGAGAGCAAGGGGTGCAAATCACCACCAGTAGCTCTACTCTTTAAAAGCAAACACCATCCACACACCAGTCAGAACAGGTATTACGAGGTTAAAAGCCGAACCAGGTCACATGGAATAGACTGTCACCCCACAGAAAGGGCACAAGCTGAGAAATCACTACCTGCAGCAGGCTGCATGCAGCACGTGGATGGGGCCACTCATGCTCTACACTTCCATGTGTCCAAATACTGCTGCTGAGTAAGAAGCCACAGGACAAGGTATAACTCACACAGCAAGGCTGGTCTCTTAAGGAGCGAGCCACAGGCACTGTGTGCTTTGAGATGGCGTGTCTACAGCACCCACGTCATGGCACTTGTGTCAAGGCACTGTGTCTATGGTGCCTGTGTCAAGGCACCCATGCCAAGGCACAGCATCTACGTTGCCTGTGTCACGGCACGGTGTCTACAGCGCCCATGTCGTGGCACCTGTGTCAAGGCATGGCATCTATGGTGCCTGTGTCAAGGCACCCATGTCTACAGTGCCAGTGTCAGAGCACCAGTGTCACGGCATCGCATCTATGGCGCCCATGTCTGGGCACCACATCTACGGCACCCGCGTCAGGGCACCCATGTCAAAGCACAGCGTCTAGGCACCCGTGTCAGGGCACCGTGTCAGTGGTGCCTGTGTCAAGGCACCCATGTCAAGGCACGGTGTCTACGGCACCCGTGTCACGGCACCCGTGTCGAGGCCAGCAAGCGGTGCCCGCAGGGCCCCCAGCCCCCCTCGGGCCGCGGCCCCCGCCCCCGCTCACCTCGCCACCAGTACTTCTGCGAGAGCCCCTGCCAGGTCTGCAGGCGGGTGCGGTGGGCGCCGTCGGGCGCCAGGTGCGCGGCGCGGATGAGGCGGGCGCGGCGCTCGGCCTGCAGCACCACCTCGAGCTCGGCGAAGCGCTGCTGGTCGCGCTGCCGCCGCTGGTAGTACAAGGTGCCGCCGCGCACCACGTAGCAGGCGGCGGCCTTGCGGATCTTGCGCTTGGCGTTGCCCTCCGTCCCCGGCGCGTAGGGCTCCCGCTCGTTGGTCAGGTACCGTAAGATGGCCAGGTAGCTCTCCTCGCTAGACATGGCGCGGCGGGGGGCGAAGGGGCGGCCTCCGCGCCCTCAGGGCCAGGCCGGGCCTCCCCGCTCGCCGCCGGGCAGGCGGCCGCCGGGGGGCGGGCGGAGGGGGGTCGGGGGCGGGCTCTGGGCCGCGGGGCGGCGCGGGCCGCTCACATGCGGCGGACCCGCGGCGGGGAGAGGCGCCTCGGCCCTGGCCGGGGGCTCCGTGGGGCCGCGGAGGCGCCTCCCGGGCCGCGGGCAGCATGCGCCGGGCCAGGGGAGGGGGAGCGGGGCCTCCCGCGCCTCCGCCGGCCCCTCGCCCAGGCGCGGGGAGACCGGAGGGCACGGGCGGCGGGTCCGGCGGGAGCCAGGCCCGGGGGGGGGGAACTGGAGTTTCGCGGCCAGCGGCGGCGGGTGGGAGGGAGATCAGGCAGCAGCGGCGACGGAAAGACAAAATGGCTGCTACACAAGAGGAAGTGAGGTCAGAAGCCTGCGCGCACGGCGGGGCGTGGGGAAGGGGCGTGTGCTCAGGGAAGGCGCCGCTCGTGCTGGGGGCAGAGCCACCATCTTGGGGCCGGGCGAAGGCTGCGCGCGGCCATCTTAGAGCCGGGCAAGGCCTGTCGGGGAGGGCACGGCCGCGGCGCTGGGAGCGGGGGCCGCCCCGAAATGAAACACCGTCAGAGCCAGCTCCGCAGCGGGCAGCCGCCGCTGCGCGGGGCTCGGGAGCTACGGGGGGTTGGGAGCCGTGATGTCACGTTGCGGCGGGAGCGCGCGACCGGCCTCGCATGGGTGGCGCGGGGGCCGCCACGTCTGCCGGCCTTGCCCGTGCTCTTTTTGGTTTGTAAGGGGAAAGAAAACCTTTTTATGGCAACTAATTATGTTGCATTAGGTAAACACATGGCCTTTTAACTTACTAATTTCTGTCTTAATTCATTGCATTACATTTGTTTGAGCTAAATAATGCGCAGTTACACCGGGTTAATGCCCTCCTCTGAACAGCTTGCCCTGCTTATTGAAGCATAGCTGGTGAGAGGAGTAAGCTGATGGGCTGTTATTCTTTGCTCCATCTCACCGTATCAGTCAAAACTTGTGAATAAACAGCAAGGAGCAATCTTAAAGCATTTCTGTGCACCTCTGCAGTAACACCCAACAGATAAAGCCTGCAAACCTCAACGCATTTACAATACTGACTTACTAATTAGTCATAGCTGACAATCAATACTTATGTATTGCTAATGGTTTCAAGCAGGTTGTAAAAGCTCACCTTCACTTTCAGCTTTTTAGCTGAAAACTCACAAGCATGCATGCAGTATCTCAGGTGTGTATATATATATTATATATATATTATACAGGACACTGATAAAATCAGGATTTCAGTCACTGCTAGCATAGGTAACATTCAGTGGTGTTTTCAGAATTGAGTTTTAAATGATTAGAATTCCTTTCCCTGTAACATTTTCTTTCCCCTTTCCCCCTGCAGTTTCTGGCTCCTCCACTTTCAAGTGTTACCCAATTTAAAGCCCCTCCTTTGAATTCTAAACCTGAGTAGCTCCTATGCTTTTTACAGCAGAAAGCCTGTTTGGAAGATAACAGTGCAAATCCTACTGATCTGATCAAGCTAGAATTACTTTAAATGGGTTGCAACCTTCATCCAGAGCTGTATCTATTTTATTAATAAACCCAAAACAAAGTATGACATAACTCAAAATATAACCCAAAGTGCCCGTAACAGCCATTGTTTTTGAAGCCACAAAGAAGTGCAGGAAGCAAACTATGAACATGGGAGATAGGAGCTTTCTTGACCAGTCCGATAAGGTAGCAAAGTGAGCCCTCAAAGCTCCTCCAAGCGAACAGACATTAAGATGTGTCACGAATAAACCAACAAATAGCCAATCTAGAAAACAGAAGTGTTTTTTCTCCAATGCTTGTAGTAAGTCAGAGGCCACTGCTGTACCAAAGCCATCAAAACACCACCTACACTGTGCTTACTAAAGCAGATTATATGTAATTCCATGAAGAATACAATACCCTCTAGGGGCAGGAAATTCCTAAGGGAATCCCTATCTGCATTCTGGAAGTTAAATATTAACCTACATGGGCTTGACGGGTATACCATCAGCTGCACTTGAAGTTCAATCTTCACAGCCATGCTTTTCCTGACAACAGCTTCCAGCAATCCATTGTTTTATTACTTCCTGACCCAGGAGTTGCATCTGAACCTTCGTGCATAAGAGCCACGTGGTGCACGAAACCATCCATTCCCATTCTTCAACCTACTTCTTCTCCTCTGATCCTCTACGTCTTGCTACATGCGTTCCACAACACAAGTAGTGCATTAGCCTTTTTAAGTTGCTTGCAGACGGTACTGCTTCACATCCCCTTTAGATTTTATTTCTGAGCTCAGAAACCCCTTTTTATGCCATTTGTCATTGATGGGGAATAAACTTGTACTTATGTGCTGCTTTGTCCTTCAAGGAGCAAGAACAGCTCCTCAAACATCAGCTCCATCTTCCCTGCCACCTGAGTCACTCATTGAAGACTTGTGAAATGTGTGCTAACATGGTGGATTGTCTAAGAAACCAAGTGTTTTACAGCAAGAGGATGTTCTGTCTGCAAAACCAGACACAATTACTTTACAGGTTAATTCTCTTCAGCATATCTCACACAGTTGAAGAGAACATGGCACAAGTTATGAAAGTTAATTAAGATAGTTTATTCAGCACAACTAACAGTTTTGGCAAGTTAGCGCTTTCCACCAACGCGAGGAGCAGAAACCTTGACTGGTTTCACAATCTTCTGCTTAGGTGCTGCCTTCGTAGGAGCCTGCAGAGAAATAATAATATGTGTGAGTGAAAAGAAGCAATTTATCTGCAGCCCTGAAAGTTTCCCTGTGTATTTAAGATTCTTGACAGAAACTAGGCAATTTATGTCAGATCACAATTACAATCTGTCAGATCAGAATCACATTAACAGACAGTTATACACATAACTGCACTAAGCCTACACATGTATGATGCCAACATACGATATTAATTCATCACTAATAATGAAATAGATGCTAGCAGTCATCAATACATTGTTAACAAGTTCCTAGGTAGTGAAGATGTCACATCCAGCTAAAACCTTGTCTATCAAGAATCTCTGACGTATGGTCAGAAAGTTGTTTTACTGCAGTATTTATTCCGAAGAAAAGGTTCATTTATTCAGCTGTTTGAGTATGTTCAGTACAGAAGTTTGGTCACGGTGCTTCCAGATCAAAAAAGATAAGCAAATGCTTCTTCCAAACACGAACAGGAACTTCCAGTGAAGTGCTGCAACAGAATGTTACAACATGTTACGTTCCATTTCATGATTTCTGCCCACCTACCGCATCTTACCTTTGCAGCAGAAACAGCTGTTTTCTTGGTTGCCTGCTTAGCCTTCTTGGCTTCTTTTGCAGCCCTGTTAATTCACAGAAAAAGAGTAAGAGTTATCCATGTCTGCCATTCACTGCTTCTTTGTTGCAACACTGTTAAGAACTCTGTAAGATCAAGAAAGGAATGCATTCTTTCAGGTCTATACTCTGCATTCAGTATCTTCTAGGAAGAGTACTACAGAGGCAGCACAACTATGTGACAAAAGCAGTATTTTCATAAAGGGAGGGGCAAGAAAAGGCCCTTCTCTACTGCTACTGTCTCTTGACAAATTTATTCAGTATTCTCTTCAAATACACTGATCAAAAAATGAATAAAAACCAACACACAAAGCAGCTTATAAAACATAGAGCTCATCTAGAGTTTTTAAGGTCTTGTATGAAAAGCATTAATAATCTTTGAAAAGCCTGCAATAATTCCATGTATCTGATCTCTCACCTAATAGCTTGTTCCCTCTGCGCCTTTCGTACTTCAGGCTTCTGATTTCGTTTAGCCATAATCTCAGCTAAAGATGCACCAGTGATAGCTCTCTGAAACTTAACAGCACGGCGTGTGCGCTTCTTTTGGATCTCTTCCTAAAATGGCAGGAGATGGAAGACAGATAATTAGTGTCATCAGTCATTAAATAAAAAGTTAAAAACAGTTACAGAAAAAAGCTGCTATTAAGACTGAAGCTATTATAAAACCGTATACAGAAGTAGAATATTCCTCCTCATTTTGAAGGCAACTCATTTTTTCATCTACAAAACCAGATGAATAGCTATATACCAATGCATCCTCCTTTGCAATGTATATAAAAAAAAAAGTATTTTGGAAGAATGTCAGAAGTTCTGCCTCCTGAAGCTCCCAGAAAAAAAAAACCAGGGGTGTGGGTGGGCAGGGGATGATAAAGTTTGCTTTAATGGCATCTTCTGAAAGGAAAACACCTCCCACTTGTTTCAAGTGAGATCACCCTGCTGGGCAGCAGTGTAAGCCATTGAGCATCCACATTCCTTCTCCAAACAAACTGCTAAAACCACTGACTTATAACACAGATGTAAGCCTTTCTACATGTTCTTTTGCTATGCAAGTTTAAATAAGACCACTGAAAATACCCGATGCTACATGCCTTATTAATTTGTCTCTTTCATGCAATGACAACTACATAGCAAAGACCTCCTACTAAGTTACAGCCGAAAGTTTTCAAGAAGAGTGTGTGCGAAGTTCCCCCCCTCTTTAACCCCCATATCAGCTCTCTATGCTATCACCATTTAGGAAGTTTACAAGTCCAAACTTTTAAAAAGTCTGCATATTAAACAGCATGACCCACCTTCTCATAAAACTATTTTTTTAAAATACATGCCACTGATACAATTATTAAAATCTACTGAGCCTACCATGTTTCAGAATGGTCCCTCAGAGAAGTGATACAATACAAATACAATGCTTTTGCTGAATTGGTTACCTTTCAAACATAAAGCAGCATATAAACCCATGTAAATGCACTCACATTTTCACCATAACTGGTCATTTTTCATCCTGGTTATATGGGTCATGCTTTTGTTAAACACCAGCATACTCAAGTCACCTCTGTTTTAACAGACCAGCAACTACATCTTTTGGTGGAAACCTCTGGAACGCTGTTAAGTTGGTATATACTTACTGACTGTCCTTTCTTGTGTTTACGCCTATACAGAACAGTCCAGTTGATTTGACGGGGGTTTCTCTTGGAAAGGAATGCAGACTCACATTTTGCATTCAAGAACTGAAAAACCTGGGAAGATGAAGTATTTTGTGTAAGCTTTGTTTCTACGAAAAACATCATCAGTTTATGTTAACACATGCAGTAATTCTCTGATTCAGTGTTTTACAACAGTGGTGCTTTTGTGTTTCTTTACAGAGCTCTGACAATTAAAACCTTCAGAAAATAATCTAAGAAATTCAAAATTTGGAATTCTGTTCAATTTATCAAACTGGTATCTTACAACACATTCTGAAGCAGCTTAATTTTTATGAGGAAAACTCAAATTACTGCTTGCATCCACTGCTGCATGTATTCTATGCACAGCATGAAGAGCCATATCCAGCATCATACTTTTCAAGTGTCTGCCCTCAATTAACTATATACCCTTCAACGAGTCAAAACTTGGCCTAAGGAACACACAGAGACCGATACTCTGCCCAATTCCTTCTTGCATGGTAACACTTACCTTCTTGCCTAGAATAACAGGCTGAATTAGCAGGCTAATTTATTAGCTATACAATTCAATTTAGAGTATAAACTAATTCCTAGCAGAGCACCTGAGGATTCTATCAGTTTACTTAGCTGTCATTTCCCAGGAGATTCTGTTCAGCAAGATGACCATACCGGCACATCCAAAGCCCATAGCCTCCTTTTGTAGACACGAAAAGCGTATTTCTATTTGTATGAGATAAGAGCCTGAAAGGGGTGGCTCTCCTCCATATTTTATCCCAATGATCTGTACCCAACTTATTTGCAACTCCAGTTGTTTGCTTCAGCAAATCCCAGCACTAGACACACTACGTCTAAACAACGTCTTTTACACGACTTTGGTACTTCAGACCACATACTTTAAGACACCCTTCCCACACCAGAACCTAAATCCCGGCTCTCCCGCGGATCCGGCCAGGCAGCGCTACCCCGCACCGCTCCGCCCCAGCCGTGCGGCCAGGCACTGCAGCAAGGCCACCGGGCACCGCGGCCGAGGTCTCCCGCGCCTCAGGAGCGAGGCCTCCGCTTCCCCCGGCACGGCGCCGGGCTCCCCCTGGGGCCTGCCGGGCTCCCCCTCAGCCTGCCGCCTCCCCGCGGGCCCTCCGTACCCTCACCTTGCCGTCGGTGCGGGCGTAGCGGCGCCCGTGGCCCGGATAGATCTTGTACCCGCTGAAGCTGCACAGCTCGACCCTGCGCGGGAGAGAAGAGTTAGGGGGGAGAGCGGGCGGGCAGTGCGGCCCCCCGGCGGTCCCCCCAAGCCGGATGGCCCCGGATGGGGCAGCGGGGAGCCGCCACGGCCCTTACTTCATGATGGCGGCGGCTCCGAGGCGGGCGGCGGCCGGGGCGAGAGGAGGGGAGGATGCCGGGAGGCGCCGCTCCGTGCGCTGCGCGCTGCACGCCGGGAAGCACCGCGCGCAGGGCCTGACGGGAGGGTAGCGCCTCCCGGCTGCGAGGCGGCCGCGCTGAGGCTGTGGGGCGTTCTGTGCTCCGTTAACGTCCCGACGGGCGCTCCGCTGCTCCGTTAACGTCCTGCCTGGCGGTCCCGTGCGCGGGACGCCCCGTCCTGCCGGGAGTAAGAGACGCCGGTTTCCCGTTGCGGAGCAAGGCAGCCAGCTGGGGTCTGGCGCTTAGTTGCCTGGTGGCGTTGACAAGCATGGCGGCGACGGGGGGCGCGGTGAGGACTGAGGCAGTCTCGCCGGCTGGAGGGGGTAAGAGCGGCGCCGAGGGCTGGGGCGCGGGCGCCGGGGGCTGGCCGGGCGTGTGTTTGGGTGCCCGTTGTGTGGTGCCGAGGCGGGGGTGCAGCGCTCCGTGGGAGCTGTAGTGCCGGCAGGGCCGGGCGCTCGGCGCGCCTCAGCGGCCGGACTACGAGTCCCGAAAGCCATTGCGGGCCGCTTGGCCCGGCCGGGGCGCGCTCGGCCGTTTCCCCAGGCGCTGCTCCGTGGTTACGGTGCGGCCCCCGCGCCCGTGCAGCCCGCCTGAGGAGCAGGGCTCGCCGCCCAGCAGCGCTTTAGCTCCGGGCACGGCCGGGGGAGCTGCCCGCCCTGCTGAGGGCTGGGCCCCTGAGGAGGGGCCTGCCGCAGCTCTGTGGAAGGTAAGCCAGGAGCTCAAAGAAGACTCCCTCTTTGTATAGCGGAGGGTGGAGGGGTCTTGGGAGGCAGCCCTTCCTCGGGGGCAGCTGCTTCCTTCCCGTCCCTGTCTGAAGGGACGGTGCGTGGCGATAACGCGGGTCTGCCTTTGAAGGCTCAGGTCCCAGCCACTGAGCAGCGGCCTGAGCAAAAATTGTGACCTGCTGAAGTGTGTTAAGGGATGTAGCTGCCAAATGAGTAACAAGCAGTTCTGAAATTTTCACTGGGTATTGAGAGCCTGTTAGGAAAATCTCATTCCCGAAGTGTTATAACAGTCTTTATAGTGTGAAATCTCACTACCTTTCCCAAGAGAGTTCACTCTATATACTGAATAGTCATGCTTAAGCAAGCAAACTAAAGGACCCTCAGCTTGTCACGATGAGGACAGACGTCCTTGAAATAGGAACCTTTGCTTCTCTGAATCTTAAAGCTGCTCATGAAGGATAAAGGATACCCCTGGGCAACTGAGGTAGCTAAGATGCTGGCACTCATCTAAGACCTTTATGAATCCGTCCCGTTGTCTGCTATAAGTATAGCAAGACTGATGCCAGGGAAGCCTGGATCAGTAGAGAAGCAGGTGGATGATAACGCTGTAGAAGTACAGTTTCTTTGCAAATGGTAGTGTGTGTGTGTTAAGTAGCAATTAGTCAATCATGTTGTACCTGAATACTTGAAAGGTATAAGAACCATGTGTAAAACCATGTTCCAGGTGCCAGTTTGAATGGGACAGTCTTGCGTGGATAAAAGGATTACTCTTGTAGTTCTGTACGGTGGGTTCTAGCCTCTCTCCTCAGTCAGCATGGGCCAGTTGTGAAATTTCATAACAAGCTCTTGGACAAATGGGCAGATGCAGAATTTCTCGGTTTAGTTTAAGTGACTGACTGGTTGCAGAGGTGGCTATTTAAGTGAGAAACACACAGAACCTTTTCCCTGAACATGCAAAGACAGGACTGGCTCTGCATTTCTGCTCTTCAGAGCTCTTTGAGTGGCTGTGGATTTGAGAAGCAATGAAAATGTGATAAATGTCATCAGAGATGCTTCTTAGATAAGCATATTCTCTAGCTGACAAAGTGGTACACCAAAAATGTTTGCCTCCATCGTTAGTGTAACTAAACCCTAGAAGCCGTAAGAACGTTAATATGCAGGGCACATTAGGGTAAGGACAGTATCCTGGAACATGCTGGGTAAGAACACTGTTCTGGAACATGCTGCTGAAAAAGGCAGTGTTTTTTACTGAGCAGATAGTAAGAGAAGAGCAAGCACTAGAATGGTGTATGTATTTCAAACACACAGCAGAAGCTTAATGTATGAAAATTATTATTAGCAGGTGTCACGTGGGTACCCAGTGAGTCAAGATCCCTGTAAATAGTAAATGTTTTCCTTTTTACTTTATATAGTAACAGTTTTTGCATGGAACATTTTAATTGTGTGTTAAATGATGTGCTAGCCGGTTTACAGTTTGCTCCTGCCCAAATGTCACCAGTACTGTGGTATGGCTCTGTGAATGGGTTCTCTGTTCTGATTTTCCACTCAGTAGTTTGCTGGAATATGGGACATCTAGCCTATTGATACAGTTTGGGAACACAAGCACCAAAATCCCAAGGCAAGATTCACTCAAGGATTTGGCCAGTGAAGTCCTGGAGTGGAATCCTAGTCTCTGAATTGGACACATTCCTGACCCAATAATTAAAGACAGTTAAATACTTAAGATTATGTTTTGCAGCAGCCAAATGACTAAAAGGGAGCATGTCTTTAAATATGATAGGAAGTTTTAAAGGGAGGGTTCAATCTTGAGTTTGTTTTGTCTCTGAAGTTCAAGCATCCAGTGTCTGACAACAGAGAGATGTCAGTTTTGGTTTCATAGGCAGAAGCCTCTGCTTTGTGTTTGTACTTGGAGTGCACTTTAAAAAAAAAAAAAAGTGTAGGCTAATAGTATTTTTCCTTTGAAATACAGAGAGGGGGAAAAGAGAAAACTGCGGGGTTTTATTCAGTGGTCTAGGTTTTTGAGGACTTGTTCATGATAGGAATGTTTATTTTTCTCCGGCTGAGGACTGTCACATAGGCATTTCATGTTTAGGAGTTAAGTGCCCTAATTTTCAAATATTTTAGCAGGGTGTTTGGAACTCTACAGGAAGATGAAGTTTGTATCTTCCTCAGGTTTCCCATGTTCTGGTTGACAAAAGGATAGATGCTGCTTACCCTTTTTCCATACTCCTTTTAACAATTTTTTTTGAGTCACAGGTATGGTTGCTGGTGGGCTAGGCAAGCAGGATTTTAGACTGAGTACCTACACACAGCTGTCAAGCTGCTCAAAACTCAGTTTTTAAAGAATTTAAAAATTTAGGTTGTTTTGAAATTTGGATTTTTGAGGATCACAGCTTTAAACTTAGCGACTGAAATTTTGCTCCACTTCTCACTTCAGAGGATCTGTTACCGACTTTCCCAGAATTCTGCCAGAATCCTTTGTTGGAATGGGGCCTGGAATGCATATATTCCAGTAACTGGATCAGTTACTCAAAGGTGTTTGATCTGAAATAATTTGCTTCAGTTTTACATGAAAAAGAAAGTTGACTTGTATTTGCAAACTGGCTGCCTGCATTATAAAAATCTGTTTTATCTTGCTTTGCTCTTTAAGTACATGTTATCATATGTAAAATGTTTACTTTGGGACTTTATCTTTTTTTTTTTTTCTCCATTTTCCTTTTCTTTTTAAGGTTTGGTGGTCAACTGGTCAGGTCAAGGATTGCAAAAACTGGGTCCAACCTTACCCTGTGATGCTGAAACTCACACTCTGATTCTGGACAAAAACCAGATAATTAAATTGGAACATTTGGAGAAATGCAAGAATCTGATACAGGTCAGTGTTACTTGACTTGAATTTGCAATGAAATAATGGTGCTATGATGTTGATTAAAATACTTCTGCTTTAAGGCCATATTATGTCACTGAAGTAAGTTAACAGTTACTGCCTTAGGAAAATAAATGATGGCTAACCAAAATAGAAAGCGTTGTTTTCAGCATAGCTCTACAGTTGATAGTGGGGAAGGCTGTTTTACTAGTTACCTAGGCAACTAAAAAGGAACCAAATAAATCCCAGTGGCGGGTGGGGTGTCATAAGAAGACTTAGAAAAGTTGCTGATAACCCTAATTTTGATACTACTTAGTTTTTGATTACTTAAGCTTTGTAACATTAAAAATAATACTGTTTTATCTTTCTACTGTGTAATTGTAAACATGCAGACAATCATACAGGACTCTTCTCACCATTTGGGTTTCAGAACTCTCCACAAATGAAGAGGATTAGTAGTCTCAATTTACAAGAAGAGAAAACTCCTATGCAGATTAGGTTGAAATAGAAATAGCAAATAAAAAAATGTGAAGTGGGAGGGATCTGTGTAGTCTTGTTAACTTATCTGTTCATGTAGGCTCTGATGTTGTAGTGTTTATCCTTAGTTTTAATACTAGCAGCCATCCGTTTAGGTTCATGAGGATATTGGTGCTAAGCGTTAAATATGTGCACAGTGCTTGCAAAAATCAGAGTAGACATCCCTCCTGGGCAAAGCTGTACAAGTCGATGTTAATTGTCGCCGAGAGTGCCTCCAGATAGACTTGAAGTCACATGATAGTTTTTAGGCACAAGCTAAACTGAGATAGGAGAGGTGAGGTTTGTTGCTACAACAAACCTTCACCAGTCTGCCACCTTGGTGATCATGTTGTTATTGTGGATGTCTAATCGTGATTTATCCTTTAAAAAGTTTGTGATTTATGGGCCTGTTTAGCACAGGACCCTTTTTGAGATTCATGTGAAATATGTTTTGTCCTCTGCCATATTGACAGTAATTTTTACACCAGGAATGGTGCAACAATTTGCACAATGATTTGGCAATTCTGATTTGAAATTTTTTTTCATGTGACTCAGTTCTTTATTCATTGTTCTTTATTTAGCTGTGCCTAGGAGGATTTCCTCTTAAGCTTGCAGAGTGAGTTGTGAAGACTACTTTCTTTGATCAAGAATTTATTTCCCTGGCTCTTGCAGTTTTTTGTGTCAGTGTTGAAAATGGAACATGTAGACTGGCGAAGTTCCCTTTGGATTAGATTCCTAACCACTAAAAATAACAATCTATTCTGTCTGTGCAGTTTAATAGTTAAAACTGTTTCTTATATTTGTGTGTCAATCTGCAGCTCTCTGTAGCCAACAATCGTTTGGTGCGAATGATGGGTGTAGCGAAACTGACAAAGCTCCGGGTGCTAAACTTGCCTCATAACAGTATTGGGTATGTGGAAGGGCTGAAGGATTTAGTGCACCTGGAATGGCTGAACTTGGCAGGAAATAACCTTAAGGTAAAGTATTTAGTCTTTTGCATTTTCCAGAATCTAGCATTGTAGACATTTGGAAAATGCTGCAAAGAAATCTGAGTATGTTTCTGGTTTTGTTTGGAGCAAATGTTAAAGTTTTGTGTGTACTTGTTTATGAAATAGAAGAGGGCAACTTATGCCACAAGAATTGTCTAGGAAAAAAATAAAAGGTTTGATATTGAAATCTAATGAGAATTGGGAAATAATCCCCCAAATAGGAAACTAATTATCATCTTTAAAATGAAACTGTAGAAACGTGTTTAGTTTTGGGTTACTTCGCCGGTGTTTTAGCTTTCAAAATATTTTTTAATTATTGGTACCTGGTTTTATTAATGACTGAAAAAGACTAAAAAAAAAGTTGTTGTAATTGACTTCTTTATTTCTGTAGGCCATTGAACAAATTAATTCCTGTCTATCTCTTCAGCATCTTGATTTGTCAGACAATAACATAGCTCAATTAAGCGATCTCTCCAAGCTTACACTGCTGAAGGTAGGTAGATGCTATTTTAACTCTATTGTTACATTCTTTGCGTAAATAAATTTGCTTTGAAAGTTGCTGCCTTTTCAAGTGTTGGTTATTCAAACACCAGCTTTTAAAGCATTTTAATTAATCACTGTAATTTCTAGAGGCAAGCATGCAGGAATTCTTTTCCTTGTCTTCAAGTTGCAGGAACCGACGTAGTGATTTTTTTCTATAACCACATTAATGATTTTGATAAAGGTGGCATGGTGAGATCTTGTTCATAGCGCTCTGTTCTCTTCTGTCATGAATCAAGACAAAACATAGCGTTAACTCTTTCAGCATGAACATGGTAGAGAAAAAATGCTTCCAAATACATTTTTTGTAGTTGTGACTATACTTCTGTATTTTAAAAGGACAAGATTTTGCTCTAAAGTACAAGAATTACTTTTTCCTTGATGGAATAAATAGAAGTAATTTTGGTGATACTAGAAAGCCTTAATTATAGCTCTTTTGTGTATTGTGCAGGTATTACCTGAACACAAAATACAGGGGTTTTGATCAAACATACATTTAATCACTGTATTTTTATTTTATAGACTCTGTTGTTACATGGAAATATTATAACTTCACTTCGCACTGCCCCTGTTTGCCTACCTCAGAATCTGACTGTTTTTTCTTTGGCAGAAAATGAAATCAGAGACTTAAATGAGGTAAGATGGTGTCTTTAGATAGACTGGAAGCAGGTGGTTGGATAATTCTTTTGAGGCTGTAACTGAAAATAGGCTCTCGTCTTTGAAATGACCCATGTTGATAGAAGTAACTTTTAATAGTTTATATGTAATAACTATACTTGCATTAGCTGCGCAAGACAGGGATTACTTTTTCAAATTTACCCTGGAAAGAAACTTTGCCTTTTCTATTTTGTTTTTACATTATTCAAGGATATCAGAAGTATACTTTAAGGACTAAATTCATAGAGTTTTTCTTCATTGTCTGAAGGTTGAAAGCTGAGCTGGTTAACTGCTGCAGAGGGGTTTTGCAGCTGCTGTGTTTTAGAACGAAGGTTTGAATTGCTCTTGTTGCAACTAAACATTTTTTGGGCTATGTCTTGTTTTATCTATTTCTCAAACACTATGTAAGGGAAACATATTCTGCCTGTGATCTCACAGGACTAATACGTTTCTCTTTGAAACAGGACTGTTTCTCCAGTTTTTTGGCTTGCCATTTTTTTGTCAAAACCTCAATGCCTGTTGTAGTGAACTGGAATCACAGAAATACTATACCTTTCTATACATAAAGCCCCATTCCCAGATTTTAAGAGAAGTTAATACTTTCTAAGGGCTATAGTACTTACAGGAAAATTAATGGGAAAATGGCAGTAGTTGACAGAAAGTTATTTGAAGGTGTTCATAAAGCAAATGTGAATGTGACTTTCAGTGTATTTGTAGTTATGTTTTGCATAAGATGTCTGGCTGCAACTAGGAGAAATGTGATACATTCTGTAAGCATCTAATGGGTTCTGTTCAGTTAACAAATACATCTTGTTTTCTCAAGGTTTCTTTCCTGACTTCTTTTCATCAATTGGAACAGTTGTCAATTATGAACAATCCCTGTGTGATGGCCACGCCTTCTATCCCTGGGTTTGACTACAGGCCATATGTCGTCAGCTGGTGTCTGAACCTTAAAGTTCTTGATGGATATGTGATTTCTCAGAAGGAAAGGTGACATAATAGTATTAAATCTCTAAAATTATTGAACAAAATTTTGTCTAAGCTGAAATTGCACTTTTATGTAATAAAAAAATGGAAAAGTGCTAATGATCCAAAATTCTGTCTTGCTAATGGCTATATGAGATGCAGACCAATTAACATTGTTGCTTTTGCTGTATTTTTCATGTTACACTGAAATTACTATGTAAGATCACAAGTTTAAGTAGAAGTATAATGTTAAGCTTTTGTTTTATTACTCAACTCACAGTAGCACTTTTACAAAGCAAACCTGGTAGCAATTTATCAGCAGTCTGTTACCCTTTCTGAGCTGACAGCCTCTTTGACTTTGCAGAATGAGGCAGCAGATACTAAAGCTGTTATCTTGGAAGCTCAAACATGCAAATCAGGCCCTTTATAAAAGGGCACTTGCATTTCTGTATTAACTATTATTATATATAGATAATATATCAGACTGAAGAGCATTATATTTAAAATCAGATTTCAGTTGTTGAATACTTTTGAGCAAGGTCTGCTCTCTATGCCTATTCTGCGTGTTTGTGACCTTTCCTGTGAAAGCTTTGCTGATAAATTCATTGACACAAATGTGTTTTCAGTGCTCCAAGACTACACACAGATAAAGCAGAGAATGCGGTTTCAGTTGGAGATTTGTTTCATCAATGCTTATGTGAAGGGATATTTTATTCATTATTCTGGTATTGAAATTCCCAGTTCCTCTGGGTACTGCACACGTTGCAAGGTTTAATTAGATTTGTGGACAAGCTCCTAGGTACTCACTAGAGTGACAGTAATCAAAAGAGGGTTGGGGGTTTTATGTCATGTGTTAATAGTGACCATTTTCCCCTTTCCTAATAGTTTGAAAGCAGAATGGCTCTACAGTCAAGGTAAAGGAAGATCCTATCGACCCGGGCAGCATGTTCAGCTAGTCCAGTACTTGGCTACTGTCTGTCCTCTTATATCTACATATGGTCTTCAGACTGAAGAGGATGCCAAACTGGAAAAAATACTGAGTAAGCAAAGGTGAGAACTTCTTGTTTCTCTGTTGTTAGAGAATGTAATTGAGAACATAATTATGTGTCTTATTATTTGTTAGATATAATAAGATTTCCTTTTAAGTATTTGAAAGCAACAGTGAGGGCTGAAGATGGGAAGAGTAATGGAGGTACCAGATGTGCCCTAGAGGGGAATAAGAGGCAAGGCAGCAGCAGCAGCAGGAGTGTTTTCTTGCTTGCTAGGCCATCTAGGGGCAAATTCTCTATATTTTTCAGTCTGTGCTCTGTAGGACACTGAAGGTGATTGGTGTTTGGAACTGGGATTAAAATAAATACCTACTGAAATTTTTTTGCCACAGAGAAAGTGGGGGAAATCTAAAAAAGGAGCTTAGATTAACTTTAGTCTTCCCTGATAATTAGAACAACTGTGGTACACTGGTGCATTAGCCACTTTTTTGTTCTTGGTGCGTTCTTTCTTGGCTTTAAAATTAAGGTCGTCTTTTGAGGGACACTGTTCCCAGTGATGCACTTGGCAATCTCTGTATCTGGTGCCTCGGGTCTGCCAGCAGAGGCCTCTGGAGAGCCTGCTGGTTCTGCCAGCCATGGCTGCTTTGCTAAGGTCTATGCAGATAGATAAGGACAGTTACAGTGGTGCTCATTCCTCACATGAAAAGGTGAACTAATTGGGATTAAAAGCCAGAAAGCATAGCAACACAGGTGTCCCTGTTCCCCAGGACCTATTGACAAACATTTTCTGCAGAAAGATCAGAGCAGAAGACTCTGCTCAAAAGAACACTCTATGTAGTTGGCATAGTGTGGGTAGAAAGCTGAGCAGCAGAAGTGTTGTGATGAGCAGAAGGGCGGCATCTCATTCAAAAGGGCTGGAAAATGTGGAGCACCTAGAAGGAGCTACTGCTTTCTTTGTCAGTGTAGACTGAGCTCCAGGAGGAAATTCTAGAAATATTGAGGCCATTTCAGAGGAAAAGGTGCAGTAAAAGCATATTGACGTTGGAATTTCCAGCTAAGTGTTCTGACGTTCATATGTTTCTGGGGAAAAATCAGGAAGTTGGTTTGTGAAATATAACTTTTGAGAAATTAAAAAAAAACCTCACCAAAAACCAACCTTCCAAAATCCCCTCCATAAATAAAAATGCACATATATATGTGTGCACACATATGTTTTATAAGGCAGTTTGACTTTCTGACCTCTACCTCATGATCTTTTTAGTTTAGCAGGGCTGAAACAACTTGTGTGTTCTCAGTTTGTAACAGATGATTTTATTTGCTGATTTGTTTCAGGATTTTGTCCCTTTAACAGGGACATCCTTTTCTTGATTCAGTCATTTTGAAATGTAACAGACATCCCTGCATTCCCCAAACTCTTCTACACATACAAGCGTAATATATGCTGCAGTAAACACTTAAAATAGCTGCATATCACCCTTGTGTGTAAAAATACTTCATGGTTTTCGGTCTGTAGTCAGAACTGCATGTTGGTTTTCTTTTTTTTTTTTTTTTTTTGGATACATGTAATGAAGAAAAAGGGGCAGGCGGAAGGGGAACAGGAGCAGTCTCTGCAATCCCCTACTTTGTGAGTAGTCCTGATAGTATCTTGTAGGTGTAGGGATCTGCATAACTAGCTTCTAGTTTAGAATGATTTGATCACTTGTTTCCTTTAAAGTAGTTGATAGTTTCTTTTAGATGTCTTCTCTACCAAAAAAGTTTAAAAGAAATACAAAATCTGTTGGAACTGTGTGTTTAGGCTCCACCAGAGGCAGCTGATGCATCAAAATCAAAATGAAGGACCACCTACATCTTCTACTCCCAACAAAACGCTGCCAGTTACTTATGAACACAGCAGTCCGGCCCAGCCACCACAGATAGTTCTTGAAAGTGGTAAGAAGCTAATCTGCACCTGTGATCTAACCTGTGGAAATATTTAATTTTTTTTACTGTAGATAACTTTGTGGAGAGAATTTCAGCACAGAGCCCTCTTCTTATTTTGTCGTATTGATTCTTCTTTTTTAGATTTTCAACTGAAGTTAATTTCTAAAAATACATTCCATGCTTATTCATGTCTTGAAGTGCTAGTAAGATTATTAGGTGCAAAACACAATCCACTGAATTAAGGAGTCATTACTTTGACTGTTGCATCTGATAGAAGTGTAACTTCTCCAGGGGGAGGCAGTTTGTGCCATTTGCTGTACCCAGTGTTTGCAAAGTTTGTGGTTGTTACTCTCATAAATAGTTATTGTCCTCACTGTTACATAGAATGAATGCTTATTACTAGCATTTCAGTTAGAATCTGGGTGTGTAAGATGATTTATCTAAACCAAATTTGGAATCCCTATGAATTAAGATATGTTATTGAAATGCTATGACACTCTTGAACATGGCTTTCTGCCTATCTAGAACCTATCATCCAGAAGAATTCTTGGGTTGGACCAAGTGCAAACGATGATCATTCCTATGCAGTAAAGAACGCCTTTCTTCTTGAAAGAAGTTTTCACAAGGAGCTATACCTTGAAGATGTACAGACAGATGAAGACAAACTGAACAGTAGCCTTTTGTCCTCAGAGTCTACTTTCATGCCAGTTGCTTCAGGATTGTCTCCTGTGTCTCCTACTTCAGACCTGGAGGTACACGGAATCAGTTTGGGCCTAGATGATGATGATGATACAGTGATTGAATATGTGAGAGATGTTAATAGCGGAGAGAAAGCTAACAAGCAAGAAGCCTCGTGTGTTACAAGAGAGCACTTGAACAGAGCAGTGGGAAGTGTGGAAACCCAAGAGAATATAAAAGAGAGTATACTGTTGCCTTCTGATCTAGTAACAGCCAGCCTGACTGCTAATACTAGCAGCTGTTCAGCATCCTCTGAAGACCAAGTTCTGCATAGTAACCCCAGCACCTCAGTAGGTGCTGAATCAGAAGTTACAACTCCCTGTCCTGACCAGATGACTGGAGAAAGTTCTGATTCATTAGGTGTTGTCGATCGAGGTGCAGCTGCTCTGCAAAGAATGGCTAAAGCAGCTACCAAGCTTCAAGCCTGCTGGAGAGGATTTTACACGAGGAACTACCATCCCCGAGCCAAGGAAGTGCGGTATGAGATTCGACTAAACAGAATGCAGGAGCACATCATTTGCTTAACTGATGAAATAGAAAAGTAAGTTGAGGTCATACTGTGTATTTTTGAATATAACCGTCATTCCAGGATATTTCAGAATAGATATAGAAGGGTCTTGATATAATTACTCACAGTATAACCTAGCATCAGTAACAGAAAACTGTGATTACAGTAGAGGATTGCTTCCTGTAAGATAAGCACAGTTACACACATAATCTCATACTCTCAAAGTGCCTTCTGTGAGTGGGCTGGGTTAGAATACATTTTTCTGTTTCTCTGTTAGCAGGACTTGCATGTTTCACCGCATAACCAAAATAGAAGTTGCTAAGTGTGACTTTTTTTTCACTTGTCTCCTAGCAATTATAGAGTCTATAAGTGAAGTGTCCATATTGAGAGTCATTCCACTGTTATTGGTGAAAAGAAAAATTCTCCCTGCCTTGAATGATACAATTTCAAAATGTGATTCTGTGCCTGGTTCTGGTTTTGGGTATTTTATCCTATGAATCCATGTTTGGGGGAGAACATTATCAAAGTTCCTCAATTTGTACGATATAAATTGCAGGTTTAGTTATCTTTCTGGGTTGACCTGGGAACTGGCAGTCTTGACAGGCTCTTTTTCTTTACTATCACAAGCAACAAAAGTTCTGTGAATCAAGCTGAGCCCTCAGCAGACCTCTAGAAACTCCGAATGCTTACATATCATGCCTATATCCAGGTGATGTCAACTGGAGAGAGCATGATTTGAAATGAAGAAACACTATTTTGGGGTTGTCCTTTTGTGCATGAAGAAATGAAGAGCTCAGCTTCAGTTTACAAAAGGGCACTTAAAGTATTGGCAAATTAAGAAACATGCTGCAGCAAAAGGAAGCAGAATCTTGATGTAATTCTGAAAAAGAAACTCAAGTCAGCAGCTAGATATTGATGGCAAGTGAGACTGCAGTGATGTCAGGCTCTGTTGTGTCTTTCAAGAGCACTGTTACATAAGTAGGCATTTTTATGTACTCTCATCGATCTTGTTATCCAAATGTTGCTTATTTAAGCTGCATAAATTTGGGTATTTGTTCTTGCAGACTAAGAAAAGAAAGAGAGGAAGATAAGATTCAGAGGCTTGTACAGGAGGAAGCTGTCAGATTTCTTTGGAACCAGGTAAATAGTGTTACCTCTCTTTATTTTTCTGCTTATGTATGAATTTGAAGGCCATTACTTCATACTGTAGATCCTGAAGAGATAGTCGATGTGGTTCACTTTTTCCAATGATGACTTGGGTGGTTTATTACAATCTCATTTCTGTGGTGTTTGCTATACTGGTATTCTGGGGGAAAATAACATTCAGAAGTGTTAGTGTAAGAACACTGGTTTTGTTACACAAGGCTGA
This sequence comes from Falco punctatus, assembly GCF_963210335.1. NCBI lineage: Eukaryota > Metazoa > Chordata > Aves > Falconiformes > Falconidae > Falco > Falco punctatus. Next base: position 120,935,278 of record NC_137581.1, on the reverse strand, counting down.
ATTGTAGTCTAGTGTGAGAAGGAGGATAAAATACGAAGGAAGCTAAATAAAACTAGCAGAAGTGTGAAGAATGATGTAACTGCTAGAAGCCCTGGGTGAATGAAATGGTGTTAAGCTATGATGCTTGTAAGCAACTGATTTCTAAAGTAGAAAAGTTGTACTAATGAATCTTCTATTAAGCTGTTCTTCCACAAATAAGACTCTCTTCTCAAGCATGAGTATTTCATAAAGGTTCCCCATCCTTCGTTTTTAAAAGCAGATTCCTTTTTCTTCAGGTATTTGAACTGGGAGGCTTGTGTGCTCTGTCAGGGTTGGGCATCTAGGTTTAAAAGCAGTTATTTAACAGCAGGAAGAACGTATTTCCCTAAAGGTATAGTGAACCTTTTGTTAGTTCACTCAGTCTTAAATTTTATACTAGAGCTTTGTTGCTAATTGCAAGAAACACCCTAGAAATCAAAGCACATTCTTAGTTGCATTTCATAATGAAATTCTGTCTATACTTTACAGGTTAAATCCCTTCAACAATGGCAGCTTTCAGTGACACAAAATTCAGGTGCCATATGGCAACCTGGGATCCCTTCAGCCAACGCTTCCTATCCATCTGAACCATCTATTCAATCACCCACACTTGAACATGAAACCCCACCAGATGTTAGTTCTACCTGGTTAGTTCCAGCTAGTGATGTTCTTCAGGAAAAGTCTTTGTTGCCATTCCCAGATTCTGGTTTTCATTCTTCTGTGGCTGATCAGGCTCATGCCAGCAAGTTGTGTAGCTCTGAAAAGAGTTTAAGGGAAGGAACTGAGAGCTCTCTTTCAGTGGAAACTGTCAAACAATGTGGCAATTCTGTGTCAGCGTGTTCCTCAGATGTAGAGGATGTCCATGGGGAATGTGGGCACAGTGAAGAGAGCTCTAGTAATGAGCAGGACAACAAGCTAATACAACAGTATTTGAAATCTGTTCAGCAGCTGGAAGAGGCTGATGAAGGGACAAATTACAATGATGCAACAGAGGGTAACTGGCCACAAATCGCTGTTTCAGCAGATAACCAAGATACTTCGTCAGACAGTGTCTCTGTAGGTCTTCCTCAAGATACATCTTCCCCTGCCCGAGGTGAAATCAGTCAGACACCAGAAAGCTGCAAACTGAATTCGGGATTAGTAGAAGGGAAGCAAACGGACTGTGATTCTTCGTTTCAGATGCTGCATGTTGGGATAGCTGTGTAGTAGGCTCAGTTCCATGAAAACCTAGGGATTCCACTTCACTCTCCTTTCTCCTTCCCATTTGCACAAAACTTATTTTTCATGTGTGCCGTTTCAGATTTTGACTCATGTTACCAATTTATGTTTAAATTAGTATTTTATTGATGTTGCTGAGGACTGACGCTAACTACGCTAAACTGAAATCAGCAAAGTCCTTAGTGACAGTCGTTATGCACTTTATTTTCAAACATAAAACTGATACCCTAATAACTGGCTTCCATTAAATTAAGTCTGAAGATTGTGGGTGTTTGGGATGGTGATGGTGGTTGCTGTGAATTCACTTTGGTGAATGTGTTAGTAAGTCTTTGAATTTTTTTCTACAAAGTGGAATGGTGTCCCTCCTTTACAAAGAGAAAGAAACAACATTGGAAGAGATGGAGTCAGCGTAGGCTGTGTTGTTTACGGATACAGCCTGATGAGAAACATGAAAGCAGTTGCCTTTCAGACTTCTTTTGACTTTTAACAAGAGTAGTTTGGTCAGTGTTTCAAAGATGCGTTCCATGAAACCAGTGTCCAAGTCAATGACTTTTTTTGTCATTTACTCAAAGCTGCTGGCTAGGAATTTGGTAACTTACACACTGCAACAAGGACTTACAGGAGTGGGACTTTAGGGAGCTTCAGGCAACCTTTGACTTTTGTTTGCCCTGAGGTTGGATGTCCCTGCTTTCTCAGGTAAGACTCAAAGTGGAACCAGTAGCAAACTTTACTAAATAAGAATTTCAAAAGGGCATGTGATCTGGAACACGGTTTCAAAGACTGCACTGCTGGGTTACAGCAGCAAATTTGTGACACATGTTTTGCCTCCACAAGGATGTTATTGTCACTGTGGGGTATTAGCGCGTTTGATGGATCACAACTACTATCTACAGGTATAGATATTAAAAGTAAATGCCACGACTTGAAACTATTTCTTGACATCTCTGTTGCTTTGGTTTTTTTGTGTTTTCTCTGTATGTCCGGTATTTGATATTCTAATTAGACATGGATAAAAAGCTCTATTTCTCCCCTGTTGGCAAATGGGCTAAGTTACCTAGGCTGTGCTTTCCACTTGAACACCGGGCAAACAGCAGGGTTTGTATCTTGCCTAGCCATTGCTATGTTGGGGGTTTTTAATAGAAAAAGTTCAGATATCTTAGTGTGCCACAAAAGCAGCAAGGGAAATCTAATTTGCCATGCAATCTGTGATGGACACTAGTAGAATAAAAGTTGATGTTGTGACTTCTAGGGGTCAGTTCAGTTTGCTAATGCTGCATTTTGCAATGTGTACTGGAAGGCCAGTGTTTCAGTAGCTTGCTAACACTAGCTTCTCAAAATATAAAGACACATGCATATTATAATTCTCTGAATCCACGTGTTAACTTCTGGTGCTATAGTGTCATTAAAATCAACTAGTGCTGTTTTGAAGTGACTCTTATGGCCATGTTATCATGTAAAATAGTTTTTGTAAAAGCTTTGCTGCTTGTCTACTTATGTTCTTAGGTGAAATTTACTACTACTCAGGAGGTTGACACGGGGCAAATATCCATCTGAGGCCTCAAAATAGCCTTTATTTAGAATATCAATGGTGCATTGGACTTGTACCAGCCATCTGCCCAGTGGTGTAGTTCACCTTGGAAGAATAAAGCTTGCCTCTGCATAGAGTGGCCATCATCTCTTTTTCCCTATCCCGCAAAAAAGAAGTTCTGGGGCACTTTTGAAAAAGAACTGTCAAAGCCCAACAACTAAGGTCATAGATTCTTAATGTGCTCTTTCTAACTCAGTCTAGTTACCACACACTTGTAACATAACCCTGTTCATAACTGAATGTTAGAGCATGCATATGCTTGGGTATTGAAAGTGGTACAGGTGCATTAATCTATCACACATTTAATTAACAATGTGTAGTCTAAATGATCATACCCTTGTCCTCTGAAGGTTCTCAGCTTGGATTTAAGGCCACCAGGCTTGGAGATCTCTGCAGTTTGTAGGATTTGGCTCCTTGACTGTCAATCTGTTACCAAAAAAAAAAAAAAAATGCCTTGTGTAAACCTTTAAAGAGACTTTCTTTGGATTTTGAGAGAGAAGTTATTTATGTCCAATGGTTATTGGACTTCTACACTCTGGAGGTAGTGGTTAGGTGTAATAATAAGTTCTCTTTCGTGGCAGAGTGCTGTACTAGCATGTGACATGTACTAGACCACAGAATAAAAATGTTTCACTTACTGAAGACACTGAGGGACCATATGTATTTTGCTACTTTGTATTATTGTCACTTTTGCTGCAGAATAGAAAAAGAAGAAACAACCGATTTTGGAGACACCAAGGGGGAAAACTTTGTGAAACTTAGTTTTTCATGGAAGCCCTAGATGTTCCTTGACATTTCCTGTTACTAGAGCTTGCAAATACAAACACAGGATGACTTTTTTAACTAATATCTAGGTCAACTGTTAGCTTTTTTGATTTGTAACCTGTATATCCAAAAGTGATTTTATGAAGGTACAGTGAGGTGTGTACCAACATAGAAATCAGCTTTGTCTTGCTCTTTTGGGGAAGCTGTGAAATAGGAAAGCTTTTTTTTTCGTTTTTCTGATGTTCTGAAAAATATCTTGCATGTGTAGAAGGCAAGTTGCCTAAATATAGTGAAATCACAAAGAATGAAGACGTTTTGGGTAAGTTTTTACATTTACAGGGTTAAATGTGATTAGTTTGTATATACACAAAATATTTTCATCCTGACCATTAAAATACATACAGGGATAGTGTGGAAAAATAAGGAGTCAAATGGGATGTGTACTTTAAAAAATGGCTTTATTTCAGTGTGTTTTAAGCTCTCAAAATAATTGTGATATGAAAATACCATAATTTAACATAGGGCTTAACATTTGCTCTTTGTCTGTGTGAGTTTTCTTAATCTAGTTATGTAATATTCTTTTACCTGGATAGGAATGCACTGCTCCCTTTCGAGGTGTTGGACATTTCATAAAGGAATCAGAAGGCCTAATATAAGAAAATCCACATCTGAAATTTTTCTGTATTAATATTATATGTCTTTCAGCATTTTCATTTCACAAGGCTTCTTATTAAACAGAAGAATGTACTTGTAGAAGGAAAGCTTGTCTGTTGTACTTTGTGCTGGACTGATGCTCCAGTGCTGATGGAAGAGTTTACTAATGGTTGTTTGTCAGGCAGTGTTGTCAGTTCTGCTGCAAGTACAGTTCAAGTGCTGCTTTGATCTGCTTCAGAAAAATCAGCTAAATGTAGCTCAGACGAACTATCTGAATTGTGGCACACTAGTTTTGCCCAGATGAGGCGGTTGGCACGTGCATACCTGTTTCAGCTAGTCTATGGCAGAAATTAATCTTTTTGCCTGCTTTTCTGAAGCTAGGGATGAGGAGGAAGGTGGAAATGCATATAGATGTATTTTTCAGGTTTAATCTGTAACCATAAGGCCAGCTCTCATATAATTGCTCTTTCACTTTTCTCCTAATTATTTTCATAGTTTACACATTTCAATCTTCCACCATGTAATCAAGAATGCATTTTTCTCTACTGCAGATAATATTTGATAGATGCTGTTCCAGGTGGTATTTGGAAAGGTAGAAGAATATCACGAAAGCAGGCCTGTTCACATTTTATATTTAAGGTTTTTTTGAGGTACTTGGATTGTATTGATTCCTCTGTTAGATAACTTCTTTACAAAAGAAAAACACAAAGCAATGCCTCATTAGTGACAGTAAGTAAATTTCTGTTTCTGCCTCTTCCATGAACTGACCTTAATGTTCACAACTCTTGTTTTTAGTACCTAAAACCTGTCACTTAAATGAATGGGATATTTAGTTGCTGAATGAATGTAGCAGCTGTAATGTTTGTTGGTTTTGGGGGTTTTGGTGGTGGTGGTTTTTTTGAGTTTTTTGTTTGCTTGTTTGTTTATTTTTGTAGTGACTACTCCTCTGTGGTGCTACCTGTGGCAAGGATGGAAATTTTTAAAAGGTACTGAACATCAGCCTAACTCTGCTTTCATATCCGTAAAAGAAGCAGGGTCGTGCTTGAGTCTTTGTGAACTGGCTGTCTAAATTGGGATTTTTATCTTATTTACATCTCCAGAAGTGTTCTTATACCACAAAGCAAGAAGGCATTAGAACTGCAAACTTCCTTTTGTTGCTTCTAAAACACAAATATCTTACAGCAGATGCTTGAGAAAGTCCTCCTTAAACTAAGTCTCAGAAGCCTAGAGTTTGTTTATAGTTCAGTTCCTTAAACAACCATAGATCTACTATTTGCATGCAGTAATTTAAATAATGCACTTAGCAGCCAGACTGTATATAATAAGTTTGGGGTTTTTTTCTGAGTAATGTTTGTATGTCACTGAGCCTGCAGATTGTTCCTGTTTTTTATGAATTTGTATATATTGTCCTGAAGAACGCTAACCTTAATTTCTACTTGTAGCAGGCTCTTTGAAGAACAAAAATGGAAGATACATTCCTTTGACTGCTTGGTACTTTTTTAGGAGATTTGGAGTTACAGTGTGTCTCATGCAGATACACCTTTTCCTGAGAGAATAGAATTGTAGCATTTAGCAGAGATTAACATTAAATGTGAAAACTGGCCAGTTCCCCAGCTTTTAGCTAGCAGAGAAGATGCTTCCCCCCGCCTCCACCTTGTATTAACTTTTTTTTTTTTTTCCCCTTGAGGACTGTGCCACCCAAATAAGTAAGGATCACGTATTCATGAAGTCTTTCAAAAAGTCTTTTTTCATAGTTACAGGGGTTTCCCCCAGTTTGGCTTTCTAGGGCAAGTTACTGAAAAACACTTGCTTTCTATATGCCTGCCAAAAAGTTGGGACTTTCTATTTTTAAGTGCTTTCTTTATGTCATTAATGGAAAAAGCACAGGATCCTTTACATGCAAAAGCATAAAACAGTATTTGTCAGGAAAGGTGCTTTACATCTTGGAAAGTGCCACACCAAATTTTATTGTATGAGAGCTTTCAATAAGGAACTTCTTTTCTGGCTTCATTACATTTATAAGTATATGGGCCAAATTCACTTGTAGCATAATTCCACTAAACTAAGTTTTGTTGAGCCTTTCACAGTAGTATTCTACCTCTAAACCAGAATCTGAAAAAAAACCCAATTAGGCATTGAATTTGTCTTTCTGCTTCTCACTATTTTCTGTGAAGAATGGTGGGTGGTTAAATTGGTACAGTTTATGTATTTTCTATAAGTGTTTACGTTTCCGGATTTGTTTCTTAAATATTTTGTTTGTACCTCTGAGTTTTGAATTCTGAATAAATGATTTGTACGTTTATTGAAAATGCTGATTTGTACTTGATCCTGACTTTTATGGCTCATAGTCATTGTCTTACACTTGGAGGGCTCTTTTGGAGATGGAAAGCTTAGAAAAGCAAGGCAGTGACGAAAGGTAAGCGTTAGCATTCATGACCTGGCGCAGCTGAGGCATCTGATGGCGCGCTGTTTCAGTGCTGAAGACAGTCAGTGTGGTAGGGCGCTCGAAACTTACACAGCACTGGAACTGGTGTTCCTGATCTGCAGTCCTTTGTTTCTATCACTGCCCCTCTCTTTCATGTTCTTGATTCCCTACTGTGTTTAAAATAAAAGATGTGGCAGTATTCTGTACAGAACTTTCCGGAAAGAGAATTCAGGCTGTGGGTTTATAGAGGAATACAATTGCGAAGCGTGTTGTTCCCTCTCCTGCTGTTTTGTTTTGGTCAGATAGCTGCTGTGTGCTTAAATAAACGAAGACTACTCCAACATCTTTCAGGCTTCAACAGACAAACAGTCCAGTTCATTTATGTTTTACTGCAGGATAGTCATGCCAAAGGTAAAAAAAAAAACAACAACCAAACCAGCGCACACACACCCTCCAACCACCCAACAAACCCCAAAACCAAACAAAGAAAGAAACAAGAAAAATCCCACAAAACCAAACCAACCAACCCAACGCCCAACCCACCCAACTTCTTTTGCTTAACACGTGGAGATTAGGAGACACTTCTTTAACTCTTAACTGTGTGTTTCCACTTCGTTATGCTGAATAAATTAGCTGATGTTTTAAGTGAGACTCGTCTTGCTCTTCTGTGAGGCTATTTGAAAGACAGAAATAGACATAGCTGAAGTGACGCAAGTCTTAAAAGAGCAGTGCTGCTTTCTCGTGGGTAAAAGCCTTAGAGCTGTAATGTTACGTGCTGTGTGTTGCAGGAGTAGTACCCATAACACTTCAGGAGCTCTGGTTGAAGGTTGCTTTTGGGCCTGTTTTTGACCTGTATTTGTAATAAGATTGGACATTAAAATCTCTGGCTGGAGTTGGAGAATAAAGGGATAAATACTACCTAGTGGACAGACCCGATTTTGTTGAAATTAAAATAATTGCTTTTAATTTCATTGGCTGAAATCCTTACATATGCTAGGAGCTGAATTTCTTTTGTGTGTGATGGTGTGGTTTGAAAACTCCCTGTTAATTCTATGCAATGTTATGCCCAGGTGGTAGGTGAGGTACTTTTCCCCTTCACTTAGCTGTTATGGTATGAAAATTGATTTTTATTTCTTTCCTCTACTGTATTGACACTGTTGCAAAAGCACAAATCACGGTGTCCAATTATATCTTGCACCAGCGCATCATTGATTTCAAGCCATAGTACTGCATTTGTGAAGGATCTGTGGTGAGACACTGCATCCACGTGGGGTGCAGGTAGAAGGAGATACTACTTTGTGCTGTCCCGTGGAGGCGAGAGATCTTGACAGACGTTAATACATGGGCTTCCTCGGCTTCACCCATGTCACTGGGGGAGCTCATTCTTTTCTGGCTGTAGCTTGGCACAGGGTTTGCCTGTACATAAGGATGTGTTCAAGTATGTCCCTTTGTGATGCTCCATCATAACTTGTGGGTCTGGAAAGGTGCGTGTGACCACCACAAGTCTTGCTAGCGATCCAGCATGTTCCTTGGTCTAGGAGCATCAAGGCCAACGGAGTTGACGTGCCCCTCGGGGTGATGGTGCCTGTTGTCAGGCATTGAGGAGTGCTGGCTTCTCCAGACACAGACCACATCGTTTCTGGTAGGGTTTGGGGATTACTCAAGGCTATCCCCTTTTTCCTTGCCAGCAGCCTCTCTGCCTGCGGTCGTAGTTTAACCACAGGAGCGCAACCAGGGCAGCCGGAGTGCCGACATGCTCGATGGGGACTTGGGAGACAAACTGGGATATCCCCTTGGGCAGTGGGGGGCAGCTGTCCTGGCCGTGCCCCCCCAGCTCCTTGTGCCCCCCAGCCGGCTCGCTGCTGGGGGGGTGAGGAGCAGAAGAGGCCTTGGCTCTGTGCAAGTGCTGCTCAGCAATAACCGAAAGGTTCCTGTGTTATCAACGCTTCCCAGCACAAATCCAAAGCATAGCCCTGTCCCAGCTACTGTGAGGAAAATGAACTCTATCCCAGCCAAAACCAGCACAGCGGCTCTGGCTGATACGTGCCAGGTAACAGTGGCCAAGGGAAGGAAGAGCAGGAGGTTTTGCACAGGATGCCAAGTGAAACCAGTCACAGCCTTTGACTTCCAAGAGGCCTTAATTGTGAAGGATGCTCTGGAAAACGTAAAGCATGTGGCACATTCTGTTGAAATTGTTCATGCATTGGGCCGAAAGCAATAGAAAATCTTCGGACGATGTGGGGTTGGGAGGCACAGCCGCCCGGGAGCCAGGGCTGTTCAGTCAGCGTTGTGCTGAGGGGCCATTCGAGCTGTAGCCTTTGTGCTGTCCCTTCCTGGCTGCTCCCGTCGCACCAGCTGAAGGTATCTGGTCCCTCGAGGACTCACACGCTTCCCAGTGCGGTTGGTGTGCAGATGTGCTGGGGAGGTTGCTGCTGCTGGTGTGTGCAGAGGTGGCGCGACCTGAGGGGAGACAGGAGATGCAGGGAACCCGACAGCCCGAGCTCTCCTTTCTCCCTTCTGTCGTTAGCTCCTTACAGCCCCTGCAACGTGACCTGAACACAAGCACGCGTGCTGTTGGAGCCTGTAATCGCAAGAACACTACAGCTGCCCCGTAGCACCGAGCTCTCCGGGCTGGAGTTTGTTCACTTGTCCCCTCATCGTTGTGGCTTGCCTGTTCCCAGTCTCTACAGCAGTTTGGCTGTCCTTTTGGTCTGTGATTCTCTGGCTTGACTCATGGATACTGAGAGCCTTAAGCACATGAAGTAGCTATTCCTTTGGTAGCAGGACAGGTAAGCTGCCTTTCTCACCTGCTTTCTCACATTCCTAGCTGCCTGGTGCTTTTCTGCCCCTGTAGCCCCGAGCTACCAAAACCTTGCTATGCAAACCCATTACTTTCCACCCCTCGCCTCTGTGAATCACATATTTGAGAATTTTCCTTAAAATACATATTAATGACACAAACTTCACTCACATCAAGAAAAAGAATTCCCTGCCATCATTTCACTCTTTGCTCTCCAGCCACATTCAGTCCATGTTTTGCCCATGACCTCTTCCAGTTACTATCTTTGCCTCGAGTCCCTTGAGCCCCAGGTTGGACACCACAAAGGGCTGTGGTGCATTGGCCAGGTGCCCGCCCAGCTGTTTTGTTACTGCCCGCCTCGGCAGGATGGGGGGGAGAAAATAAGATGGAAATAAACTTGTGGGTCAAGACAAAGGCAGTTTAATAAAGTAACAGCAAAGGTTGCTTGCACGGAAGCGAAGGAAAACAGAAGATGTTATTCCCTACTTCCTCTTAGCAGGTGACATCTGGCCGCTTCCTGGGAAGTGGGGCTTCAGTACAGGTTGTGGTTGTTCTGGAAGACAAATGTCGTAAATAACAAATGCCCCCCTTCCTCCTCCTTTCCCATAACTTTTTTTGCTGAGCAGACACATGGTCTGGAATATCCTGTCAGTCAGTCTGGGCCAGCTGTCCTAGCTGTGTCCCCTCCTGAGACCTTGCCCCCCAGCCCACTGGTGATGGGGGAAGGCTGGAGCCAGCCCTGATGCTGCCCGACGCTGTCCTGGCTACCAGTGTGAGCACCGCACCGCCAGGGCTGCTGGGGGCAGAATCAATTCCATCTCAGCCAGCCCCACTACAGCCTGGACCCAGGGGACAAGCTGAAGCCCAGAGCAAAGCTCGCTGTCCTAGGACCTGCGGGGACAACCCCAGGTGACTGCGTAAGGGCAAACAGCTGCAGAAGTGATATGGGGTGATGGGGCAAAAGGGGACCCACCAAAGGTGTGTGTGGAAAGGGAATGGGGTGGGTTGTGCACATTGCAGTGTCCCATACGTTGTTTGTTAAATCCTGTCATACCTGAACATGAACACCTTAAGTTTGCCTCAAGGGGGAAACCAAAACGTTCCCCGACACCTGCCCATAATTACAAATCAGTTCAGTAATCCCGGATGCAAATGTACTGTGTATCACTGATGATGGGAGAGGAGGGCAGCGGGGCCAAGGGCTCAGCATAACTTCACTTACTGCATGTAATTCTGGGAAAAGATATTAGGAGAGACTGATCTTTTTCATGATTTGTCTTTCCGTACTCACCTCAAAATAATTGCTAGGTGCTTCTGGCAACCAGGAGGGATGTAAGGAGTGACAGCTGCTGAAGCTGTAGTTTTTGGGGGCTAATGACATGCAGATATTGCCTGTGGAACACACCTCGCCAAAGCTATTGACGTCCAAAGAACTTAAAACCAAATGGCCTTTTACAGGGTTCCTTCTCCCTTCTGCAGGGTGTGGGGGAAAACGTTCAGGAATAGTTTACAGCCTCTTTATGCACAAGGGCTTACCACCATCAGAGCTTGGGAAAGCACATTTGATTCATTATTAGGTCTTCATCAAGACTAGCTATGATAGTAACTGGAGAATTTAGGGGGGGGAAGTAGTGTGGGGACCCCTTCCCGCCACCGAGGGATGGTGAGATGCAAACTGAGGCAGAGGAGAGCGTAGCAGTACCTGTGTCCTGATAAAAGCACAAGTTTTGTCATTGTCATCTTCCCTGTCCTCACCCCAGCATCAGCCCAGTTACATCAGAGCTGAGCTCGTGCCTGGCATCCAGCACCCTGGTTAGGTAGTTCTGCCTTGGGTCTCGCGCTGAACTGAAGAGTCTGGAGGAGAATTTGACGCGCTGCATGGCTCATGAGGAGAAATGAACTGCTATTAAACTGATAGACTTTCTATATATATAGAAAAAAAATCAATACCAAATATCTTTCAAGATGCTGTCTTTTTAGTGTTCTGCTTATACAGCCAAATGGCTTTCAATTCTTGACCAGCAGCATATAGCACCAATAAAAGCTGGTGCCTGTGAAGATTTTTGTTTTCCATCTCTGCCAGGCAACCACTGCTGTGATGTGGGGAGTGGAGGAGAAAAGCAGAAGTGAGATCACTGACCCCATTCAGAATGGCTGTGGCCGTGGCGGTGGGGGCAGGGGATAAGAGTAGGGGGATAAGAGTAGGCATTTAAAGATACATATATATACAGTTACTACATATATATATATATATATGTATGAAGTGTTATGTTCACAGGAATATTTCAGCTGCCCTGTCACTGTTCCTGGTTTTAAGCAAGCCAAGCATTCCTCAGCAAGAAGCAGAGGGAGCCTTTACCTCGCACCCCCGCAGGCAGCAGCTGGCAGGTGGAGGGTTTGGGCAGGGGCATTCCCGAAGCCATGCAGCGTGCGCAGCGATGGCAGCTGTGCCAGTATGGGGCTGACAGTGCCGCAGCTCCCGCGCAGGCTGCTAAACCCAGAGCTGGCCGCCACTGGCCCCTGGAGCCCATGAGGCCTGCCTGCCCGCAGCTGGCCTGGCACTGCTCCCGCTGCCCGGCTCAGCTCCGCCACAGCCCTGCAGCCCAGCCTGGCGCCCCGGGGGGATCCCCAGCTCCAGCCGCTGCTCCAGTACCCTCCATGTGCACCCCAGGGCCCAGCTGCGCGACGCCTGCACTGTGCTGATGCCTGCACCATGCTGGCTCCTGATGGCCCTTGTCCCCATGCTACCGGTGGTAGCAAGGAAGGTAAAAACTTTTTGCAGTAAATTGATAACAGGGAAGGTAGAAGCTCGTTGCAGTAAAAAAAAAAAAAAAATTAAGTTCTGTAACTGTGAGCAAATAGAGAACTGAGCAGCCAACCAGAGAGCTTCAGGGAAGCAGCTCTCAGGATGGGAAGCAGCTGTTGGGATGGGAAGCAGCTGTCGGCATGTGCACCAGCTGTCAGCGTGTTCACCAGCTATCAGGATGTGCACCAGCTATCGGGATGTGAAGCAGCTATCGGGATGTGCACCAGCTGTTGGGATGGGAAGCAGCTGTCGGGATGTGCACCAGCCTTAACCAGCTGTGTGGTTTAGTGACAGTGTAAATGAATAGACAGCATGTGTGAGGAAGTAGAGGTAAAAAGTTCAAGATGAGGAAGACATATGGCCTTCATCCCTATGGACCACTGTATAGGAATGAAGGCAGTGGGTTGATCAGCATTGATAACATGCAGCTGTGGCCTTGCCTCAGCGGCAGTGGGTTGATTGACATGGATGATGTGCAGCTGTAGCTTGTTCCTGCTACGTAGTTAAATAGCCCTGAGGAGTGTAGGTGAGGGAGTCAGGTGGAGGGGTCTGGTCTGGCTTCTGAAGGAAGGTGATGCAGCATAGACAGTAGAATCTGACCAATGGTAAAGCCTTGTTGCAGCCTGCTAGCTTGCTTGTGCTGCAGCAGACCACCAGGAGGGTGAGGATGGCCACCCAAGGGAGATTGTGTGTGGGCAGTGGAGGCTGTTGTGTGTGATGTGAATACTTTGTGTAAGCACTGCCTATTCTAGGAAATGTATGGAGTGTTGATGCAACTGTGTGTGGATAAAGGAGTAACTTGGGAGCCAGTGTGTGAGCTGTGGGGCACCGTCCCCTGTGCCCCATGAATGGGTACCTGCCCCAGGTTCCTGACTGTGATAGAAAGCTTAGAAATAACTAGATTAATAGGATATGGAAAACTTAGAATAGTTAAAATTCTCATTGTGTGTACAAAATGAAGTTTCACAGTGTGACTTTGCAGATGAGGTGAGGAGCTCACAGTATGACTTTGCAAATGAGGCCTGGCCCTGGGGCCCTTTGTACTGATAAGGTGGACCTGGCATGCTCTGTGTGCCAATAAGAAGACACTGGTATGTGAACATCTGTGCCTGGAGATAGGAAAACTGGATCTGTCCTGTTTTGTGGTCTGGAAGAAACTCAAGACAAGACTAAGTCTGTGCAGAGAGTGAAGGTGAAAAGCTCAGAGTGAGGGAGACTACTAAGCCTTCACCCTCGACTCCCATGACAATGCACAAGTGCAAATGGAAGGAAACTAATGATAATGACTTCTTGGTAGACTAGTTATCCTAACTCAACCTATTCTCGGGCATCTATTGACTATGTATGAATGTATACTTTAAATCAGATGTGCACAAAGAAGTTGGGGCAGCAGGTGCTTTTGGAATTATCCACCCTGATGCCTGCTGGTGAATTAAACATACCTGCCTTGTAACCTATCCTGAGTTAGAGAGTTCAATTCCACACGTCAGCTGCTCGGGAAGCAGCTTCTTACAGCTTCAGGGGGGCCGGGCAGGAGCCCGGCGGTGCCACCCGGGCTATAAGCCGGGCTCCGCACCAGCCTCCCCGTTTCCTCGGCCCCCCCGCCCTGGCTGGCAGGTCACCCGCATTCCTCCCCGCTCCTGCCGCTGCCCAGCGCCGCCCTCGGCCGGGGGCCGCTGCCTGCAGCTGCCGAGTGCGGTGCGCCGGGCCGGGGGAGCGGGGCCCGCAGCCAGCGGGGAGCGCCCACCGCGCCGCCGGCAGGGCCGCCCAGGCCGCCATCGGCCGCCCCCGCGGGGCTCGGCCTTGCCCCGGGAGGGAGCCGTCCCCGTGGTAACGCGGCCCCCCGGGGAGGGAGCGCGTGCGGCGGGCCTGCGCGGCAGCGGGCTGGCGCAGGCGATGGGCCGGCGGGGGCGCGGGCAGCCCGGCAGCGGCAAGGCAGCGGCCCGGCTCGGCACATGGCGGCTGCGGCTCCGCCGGCCCCGGGCCCTGGCCTGCGGCACCGCCTCGCCCCGTCGGGCGCCGCCCTCGCCGCGCAGCCGGCCGGCCCTGCGGCAGCGGCCTGCGCTCGCCTGCCGGGGCGGGGGGGTCCGGGGGCGGCGGCGGGGCGGGCCCGGGAGGCGGGGCGCGGGCGGCGGGGCCGGCAGTCACCCGGCGAGCCCCTGGGGGCCGGCCCCGGGGAGCGGCTGCGGCGGGGGACCGCGGCCGGCTGAGGTGAGGGGCCCCGGTGGGGGGGCTGGCAGGCGGGGGTCCCGCTCAGGCTCCCGCCGGCCGCACGCCCGGGCTGCCGGGTCGGGGCCGGGGTTTGGGTCGGGGCCGGGGCCGGGCCGGGGCGGCCGCGCCGCGGTGGGGCCCTCTCCCGCAGCGGGGCTGGGTGCGGGCGGCTCCGGCAGCAGCCCCGGCCCCGACCCTGGGCTCGGGCGGCCCCAGGGGGCGCTGCCAGCGGCCGCCCTGCCAGCGCTGGGGGGATAATGACAATAAAAGATAAAATTATAAAAAAGAAAAAAATTAGATAAAAATAAAAAATGAATAAAACAAAACAAAAAATATGAAAAATAGTAATAAACGTTCACAAAAATTTAAACGTTAAAAAGAATGAAACAAAAAATAATAAAAGTAATACAATTTAAAACATTAAAAATAATTTGAAAAGTAATTAAAAACAAAATACTGGGCGTGAGAGCTTGGAGACTGTTTATGAAGATGCCACCGGGTTGAATTTTATTTCTAACCTTGGGCAAAGTGAGCCGGGCAGTAAGGAGGACCGAAGCTGAGGGGGGTAATGCTTAGTGATAAGGTGCAGAGAATTCAAAGGCAGAGGACTGGAGTTAAAAAAACTTTAAATATTTTTTAAAAAAATCCGTGGATCACTGTAGAAACAAGATTAATTTTAGTATGGAGTCTTAACTGATAGGTTATTTTGTGTCACTGTAAGCAATCCACCAAAATACCGGTTGTTACTAAAAATTGTGTCTGTGTGTATATATTTATGGGGATTTTCCTGTATTGCTTTCAAGGTTACCCTTGGCCTTTTGCATGGATGGCTTCAGGGGATGCTCCAAGAATAAGGTGAGAATCCAGGGGGCTTTTTTGGCATAATTGTGTGCTGCCATTATATAAAACATGAACCGGATCGGTTATTCAGGGATGGCAAACCTGGAAGTGCCTTGAGGCCTTTAGCAGAAAACTCCAGTCCTGCGCACAGAATGCTTCAGAACTTGGTGCAGACAGAAACCCTGGAGGGGTTGAGCAGCAGTAAGCGGGGGTCGCCCCCACAGCTGCCTTTGGTGCAGGCAATCACCTTTATCGATTTTCAGTGTCCTGTGCTCTGCAGTGACTGGAAGAGAATTCTCAGCAACAAAACTGGAAATTCCCCTTTTCTCTAATGTGTTTGTTTCTGTTCCTCAAGTGGTCATGTATGGCCTTAAATCGGTGTTTTAATGTATTTAGGTGTATGCGTTACCAGTTAGTGTTTAAAATCCGAGTTGATGTTTTATACAAAGTTAATACTTTGCATTAGCGCAGAGCTGTTCCAGCAAAGCTGCCTTCTTGTTGCATTTTGTCAGTTTGATGCTTTTGCTTTAATGGACATCTTGCTCTTTCAGTGCTTGCTCATCAGTCCGAAATACAACCTCTGTAATTCTCAGCAAAGCATTTGGATTTATAATCCCTATAATCCTTGTGAAGCGATTTCATGTGCGGTCTGTTTTGAGACTGTCCTAGTTATACCAGTAATACATTTCAGTTTTCTAGTCTATGTTCATTTAATGAATGATTTAATTAGCTAATTTAGATATTTAATGTATCATTATGTTTCATTTAAATTTATGCAGCTCTCTTTATGTAGTCTTAATAAATAGTGTAACTTCTCAGTTATACTATTTATAGAAAGTTACACAGAATTTATCTAATCATTTGATTATGTTGCTGTGCTTGGTAAATGGTAATATGAGTAACGCTGCTTTGAGAATATTGGGTTTGAAGAGATTGGTGTCTTTTGCCTGTCTCTCCTTGCCATCTGCTGCCTGTTTCCAAGTTTAGAGCTTCTCCTGCAGGAACAGGTACTCTTCTTGCTTGTGAAATGACTGTCTCAAAATTGTCAAAATTCCCTCTAGAAAAGAAGGAAGATGCCAGTGTCAAACTGAACAAGCATTAAAGCTGTGAGAACTGTTTGTCAACGGCTGCCAAGTCTACAATTTTATAATGGGTCAGCTATCAAGCAACCTCAAAAACTGTATCTCATGAAAGTTATATTTTATTGAAAACATGACTATTATTACATCTTATTTTTTTTAAAAAAAAATCACCAAACCCAAACCCCAACACCTTGCATTCTTCCCAGAAGTTTGTTTTTTACCATTAGAGCTGCATAGAACAACAGGATGTAAAAGGAATGTTTTAGGTGGTTTTTTTTGTTGTTGTTTTAATCAAAAAGCCAACGGGGAGGATGTAGTCTAATGTTACAGAAAAATTCTGCAGTTCAATTTTAGTGCTTTCAGCTGTTAGATATCACCTGTTTAACTGATAGGGTTTACTGTTTTTTTTCCCCTCTGTCCAGCAGAGAATGGGAGAAAGTATCTTGTATCTTACTTTGGGCCTTAGTCTTCTGTAACAACTTAATGGAATCTCTAATCAGGTAAACAGGGAGATGTCTAAACCCACAAGTTTCTGCTAGAAGTCTTGGGCTCATGGTTGCTGGATGGTGACAGTGTGGCCTAATGGAGAAATAGGGTGGGTGGGTGGGTTTTTTGATTGCCAGAAAGAAATCTTACTCTTATTTTGATTATTTTTTGTTTGTTTGTTTCAAATACAGGTGAGACTGGTTCTATGATTAGGGTTTTGCCTTGAAATACCTTAGAGAATTAAGTGACATAATAGTACTGTTCAGATTAATGCCACAAAAATCAGTTTTAACAGTTCTATTGTACCCGTTGTTGCTGCGCAAAGTTCTGCCGTTTATGTACTTTCAATGTCGAACTTAACTTTGCTTCTAATAACCTTCTGGGGACTTAATATAATTTTTGTAAATGCATCTGCAGTAATGAAGTGGAAGTCAATTGAATCCTCTTGCGCACTACTGAGACGAAATGACATTCACGTTTGTGGTGATTGGAAGTCATGGCAGCGTCTAACATGGGAGGGAAGGACACGGACGGACAATGTGGCGTGACTCGTGCAGACTGCAGATCTTCTGCCTGCTTATGGCAGTGCTGGCTGTCGTGGTGCTGGTCCATAACTTTTTTCAGTTAGAGGTAAGTGGAGCCTGTTTCTTCTCCAACAGGACTTGAGCAGCGTTATTCCTCTTTGAGTGTAAGGTTAGAGTTGGGACTGGCAGCATTTAGCTACAACTTGAAATTGCAGAAAGTTCAGACTGGAAGGGATATCTGGAGGTATTTAATCCAACACCCTCCTCAATGGGCTAACTGCAAAGTTAGCTTGGATTGCGCAGGGTATTGCTGAGCTGCGTTTTGATGGTCTTCGAGGGCGGTCAGATTTCACAGCCTGACTGGGCAGCCTGTTGCTGTGCTGCATCCCTCTGGTAGGGAAGAACATTTCTCTCATGTGCAGGTGGAAGTTACCTCTTGTCCTTTTAATACATACTTCTGACTCTAGTTGCTCTGTAACTCCCCTTTAGGTAGCAAAAGGACTGCAGTTAGATCCCCTCATGGTCTTCTCCAGTCTTTTGTTTTTTTTTAAAAAAAGGTCAGATTCCCTTAGCGTCTCCGTTCTGTCATGTAATCCGGCCCCCTAATCATCTTGGGGGCTCTTAGCTGGACTCTCCACTATGATTCTGGTATGGGGTGTCCAAAAACCAGACACAGTGTTCTAGGTATGCCTTCACCAAGGTCAAGCTGAGGGGAATTACCACTGTGCTCGATCAGCTGGTTATGCTCTTGTTAATTCCTTGCCACAACGCTATGCTGCTGACACATGGGCAGTTTGCTGTCCACTGGCACCCGTAGGTCTGTTTCTGCAAAGCGGTTAGCTGGCCTCCAGCCTGTACTGATGCAACTTCTCTTTCCTTTTTCCTTCTGCTGTGTCTGACTTGCATATTTATTTCTTCATTTTCCATACTATGCTACTGCAGAGGTGCTTTCAAACTGCCTTAGTCAGTAACGCCAGCGTAAAGTCAAGGCAGATAAAACCAGCGAGGATGTGCTGCAGGGAGCTTTGGAGGCTGACCCTGCCCACTGGCTGCCTGCCTGGTCAGGCTGTCCGGTGCGGCATTTGGTGGGTGAGCATAATAATGCTTAGCCTAATACCTCATTAAATTATAGCGATCTTTTATCTATGTTAACCAATCAGTAATTGTTTTATGCTTTTAAGTTGTATGTGTCCTGTTTGCAGAGACTTTTTTTGTTGGTTTTTTTTTTCCCCCTCCTGGCTAGTGACGCCCAAATGAAATGACCCACATTTACAAATCCCCTCTCACCCCCAAAAAGATCTAATTGAATTGGAGGAGATTCAGGTAAGGGTTAGGAAGATGTTTGAAAGGTCTGAAGTCACAAGTGACTCGGGATCAATAACTAAAGAATCAGTGTTTGTTACCTATTTCAGTACTAGTGGAGACATTAAATAAAATGCAGTTGCTGAATTCAAAGGGAGCAGGGGCGGCTTTTTATAGACTGCAGCAAAGCTGCAGAGGTCCTTGCAGTAAGACTGTGTAGCTGCATTCAAAAAGTCTGGATGAATTCGTAGAAGAAAAACCCATTGGGGTACTAAATCTTAAATATGTCAACCCTGGTGTTTAAGAAGTCTTTAAGCCATAAAGTGCTAGAAACTGGATTAAGTTTTCAGGAGGAAATATCACAACATGTTTGGCATGTATTCTTTTCCTGCGTACCTGCTGTTGAAAGCGGCTGGAAATCAAAATACTGTGTTTGATGGACGTTTGGTTTGAGTTAGCATGACCACTTTTGTATAACATAGAAGACAGCTTTTCTTTTGTTGTCTCTTTCAGGGATTTTTTTGGTCTTAGAGAAAAGGGCTCTGGCAGAGCTTCAAGTGTGAAGTGAAAAGTGCAACATGGGTGGTTGCTCTGTGCTGCTGCTTGCCACTATTCCTGAGAAGTATCTGTGTGGCTTTGTTGATGTTTACCTATCTGATATTCCAAAGGCAGTTAAGTATTGTGTTGCTGGTAAATCTTTATGCTGTAATATGCAACTTTAACCCTTTTGTGGTCTTCTCTGAATGGAACTGCTCTGGTACTGGTCTCTGTCTTTGTCATAGCTTCCCTGGCAGTCTAATACAGGTATCTGTGCTGATTCTTTTCAGTCAGAGATCAAAGCCAGAAAGTCTTAGAGAGCTTTCATGGAACATCTGTAACCAAATCTGTTCAGGCTCTGGAAGGAGGGCTTATCGTTGGTGACTGTTTAAATAAATGCATTAGACAGGCTTCTGATCCCCAGATCATCTAATCTAGCCGGTTAAAGCTAAAGAGCTCAGGCAGTTATCAGCTAGTCCCTAGCTAGCTTTCCAGCTCTTTCCTGTTAGGATTTTACTTTTTTGTAGTTTAGAACTGTTTAGGTTGGAAAAGGTCATAACCTTTAAAAGTCCAACCCAGTGCTGCCAAGCCCACCATTAAACCGTGTTCCTGAATACCACATCTACACATCTTCTAAATACTCCCAGGGTGGTGACTTGGCCACATCCCTGGGCACCCTTTCAGTGAAGACATTTTTCCTAATATCCGTCTAAACCTCCCCCGGTGCAATTTGAGGCTATTTCCTCTTGTCCTATGGCTTGTTACTTGGGGAAGGGGCTGACTCCCCCCTCGATACCACCTGTCAGGTGGCTGTAGGGAGCAATAAGGTCCCCCCTGAGCCCCTTTCTCTCCAGGCTGAACACCCCTGGCTCCCTCAACTGCTCCTCATGAGACTTGTCCTCCAGCTCCTTCCCCAGCCCCGCTGCCCATCTCCGGACATGCTCCAGTATCTCCATGTCTTTCTTGTGGTGAGGGGCTCAAAACTGAGCCCAGGATTTGAGGTGCAGCCTCACCAGTCGTGTTGCAGGCTTCCCTTTTGAATTCTTAAGTTATTAATGATACCCTCTCAACAGCCCTACCCATGTCATAATTTTACTTTTCTTACCTTGTTTTTGAAAATAAATAATCAAACTGTCCACAAAATATTTGATAGCCTGCTAATTGTTTAATTTAGTTTTTGGTATGGAGTAACTCCTCCCTTGAGGTCCACAGCTGACCACTACATTATAGTACCAGAAAAAAAGGGTTTTTTATTTTCTTATATATATATATTCTTTTTTTTTTTTTTTTTTTTTTTTTTTTTTTTTTTTTTGCAAACACAGCCAGATGGATAAAATGTTCAATAATTTTCCACAAAGTATCAGGTTGTTGCCGAGGAACAACATCATGCCTTTAGGATATGGGAGAGTTTGTATGTTTGTACCAATTGCCTTTAGAGCAACAGAACCACTTTGGGTTTGGTTGTGAGAATTCTTCTATTTAAGCACTTGGAAATGATGGTGTATGGGGAGAGGGGAAGTTTCTTGCAAGGACGAAGGAATGGTATGTGGAATCAAACAGCTGGAACTGAACAAAAGAACTATATAACAAAGTGGCTTTTTTTTTTTCTTTATTCTTGCTGCTAAATTGCAGGTGCCTACAAAAGATAACTGCATCATCATCTTCGGGCTATTGCTGGAACATTTGTCTGTCAGGTGATGGCTTTTTAGGTTTGGCTTTGACATTTAGAGTAACTTAGCACCCACACGGTGCCGTGAGACTGTAAAGACAGTGAACTGATCTCATGTCTTAGGCAACAAATAGGGATAAAGTACCTAGAGTGTAAATTTACTGAAAATAAGATGGCTGACATTAGAGTAATCAGTGTTTGTTCAGGTTCAAATATTGTCTGCAGCATAAATTGAGACTCTGTTGGGCAAACAGGAATTCTTTTCTCCCCCATGCCTGCCTCCTGGGAATCTCCTCTGATGTTTCCTGTACGGATGCAGGTTTACAGCAATTGTTCCGAATGTACTAGGCCAAGCTAAGAGCTACAGCTGGTGGAAGATTCTGGGCTTTGAGGTGGAGTTCCACCTTTTCAGCAGCAATTGAAATACCCAACAAACAAAACCTCTTGGGAACTGCAACTCAAAATCAAGACACCTTGAGTGGTATATATATGGAAATAAGCAAAGCAGGACAAGTATTATTCAATGTGGAGACTGTATTAAAAATGAAGAGTCTGTGTCATAAAGGAAGAGGACTCTTGAGAAACGTTCTTTATCTGCCCTACTTAAATTCTATTTTGTTTTGATTACTAACTAGAGTAGAGAGCCTGAAGTTCTGCATGGGCTCGGTATGACTTCTTCATGTACAGGACCCAGAGAGATTTGGAAATGCCAGTGAGAGACGGGGGTAGGAAATGGCGAGGGGACAGACTAAGGTATCAGTCTGCCTCAGGGCAAACCCGGAGTGTCCGCAGCGGTAGGAGAACTGGAGCATGCGTTTGGAGGTGAGCCTGGGGAAGCACTTAAGAAAAGAAGATGGTTTGGAAAGCTTTCCTATTCTGGTAAAAGATCTTTGGTATATTAGACTCTGATGCTTTCCCTGCCTTAACTAGGAAAAGGAATCTCTGTAATATTTTCTCCTGTAAGTAGCCTATGTGCTGTAGTTTACTTTTACACACAAACTTGTAATTCTGCAATAATACATGGTCCTGTTTGGGCTTGGGAGAGGACTGTAAAGATGAACAAGGATGTTAGAGAAAGAATGGTCCTTCAGGATGTTGAAGAAGCTCTGGTTTTACCTTCATAGAGATTTCCCCCCACCCCCCAGCCTTGAAGATTGGCCAAGGGGATATCTGTGGTATGGTTAGTTCTGCTTGATGGGTCATAATCTGGAGATGCTGGAGCTGAAGTGACAGTGCTCATCCGGGACCTCAGCTGCAGTGAAGAGCTTTGGCCTTGCGCTTTGCTAAAAAGGCTGTGTGGGTGGACTGTTTTAGAGAGATCTGCTCTGGTTTCTGAATATGAGTTTGTGGGCTGGTGTTCTCTGCACATTTTCCCACTGGAAGACATAGGTATGCCCTTGGAGAGACTGCAGGAAGGCTAGCTAGGCCATGAATGACATCTGCACCTCTGACAGAAAGGCTGGATTAAAAATCCAGAAGAAATGTAGAGAAGGTTAAAAACAGTGATAGGTCTGGTTTCAAGGCCTTCTTAGATAGCCATCTCTCTTCTTCATTTGAAAGGATGAGGTTTTTTTCCTGTGCCACCCACACCGACCTAAAGTACGGACCACTGAAGAACCAGTGAAAATAAAGAAACTTTCTCTTGAGGAGCTTACCCTGAACACAAGAATTAATCAAGTACACATATTCTTCATGATCAGCCCTTCTTAGGAAAATGCTTAAATATTTTTGCTGACTGAGAGATGGTCACCAGCTTGTTGGGTGCATCAAAATATATAGCTAACTTTAAAAAGTACTTCTGTGCACTATTTACTGTGTTATGTATATGCATAAGCAAGTGAAATGAAGAAGTTGTGAAGGTATCCAAAAATAGAAACTTGGCTTAATTCAAGGATGCATGTAGGCAAGATTTAAAGAAGTGTGCCTGAGATTCATTCTCAGCTTTGCCTGAACTTTACTGGATTAATAAAAGTGATATGCTGTGGTACATTTGTGTTTTTGCTTGCTGTGACGGAAAATAGAAATAATTATGAATTATCTCAGATGGCCTTCAGGGAAAATCTGTTAAACCCCGGTTGGATGTGTAAAACAGAAGCAAACCTTCTATTGTGGTAATAACATTTTGTCTATCTGTGGATACATGGCAATTCACGTTTTATAGTTATAATGTAACAATTTGCAATTTCAGGTTTTACAGTTAACATGGATCTAAAACAGAGAAGATACTATGTATCCATCCTACATCCTAGTGTGCTTATTATCCTCTCACCCTTGGCTGATCAAAACCAACTTCTTAAGTAACGGGCTTCAAAATCCCATGCATTTCTATTGCTTGCTAGGTTTACCTTTCTTCTAAAAAAATACATTGAATTTCTGTGAAATGACTTGAATATACTGGCAAAATCAAATGAAATGTTCTGGGGTGGGGGGAAACTACTTTAGTAGGTATATGTACTCTAGGTGGTATTTTAATGGATTAAGATAGGTTTATAGCCATAAATTAGGCTTTAATGTAAGCACTGGGTATTTTATGACATTGCTGAGCAGTTAATTATGGGGAAAGTAAATGGAAAACACAAGGATATTGGTAAGTACAATGATCTTTTAAAAAATTGCAGATGTGTAGTATTGACTTTATAGCAACCTTTCAGATCTAAACTAGCATATTCGCTGACGCCATGTGAATGGTACATTATATAATTTTAGTCTTTGCTTGAAAAATGAGTTTGCTTCACTATGAAGTAAAAGTATGGATAAGTTCTCTACATGACCTGATAATTAAGTACTCATTGCTGATTTTTTGCATATTTGAGCTGTAAGTTTGGATTTGCTGATTAGAAATCCAACAGGTAGCTCTGGCATCTTAGATTGCTGCATTTTTAAATTTCCCTAATGCAAACCTGCAAAATTGTGTGATGTCATGAAGAAGATGGTATCTCTGCGGTTGCCTACCAGTTCATTAATCCATTGCCCCTGAAGCATTCCTTTTTATTCCATTTATTCCAATCTGTGCTTTACAGGGAAACGCAGACTTCTCTTGAAGGCGTGTGCGAGGGGTGCATCAGCTTCATCTGCAGTGTAACATCTCAGAGAAACCCTATTTCCTTGCATCATGTTGGGTTGCCATTAGACCTCATTGTGCTCAAAGGCTAAAATGTTACTACAGTAAAAAAATTAAACATGATTATTACTTAATCATACAACCTTTTGTAATTCTTTTCACTTTGCTGGTATTCACAGAATACACTGGTAGCCAGAATGCTGCCATGGGAAATATTGGACCTGATTTCTGTAAAAGCCTCTTTGCCAGAGCAGAGTAACCACAGGTTGCGTGCCTGTTGCTGTAGAAAGACCGTGGTCAGAGTAATAGATTTGTGTCTTCTAGTGAAGCTGCTTCATTTGGTCAGCTTCAAAGCTCTGTAAAAAGCAAAGCCCAATTCTTGGGATCATTTCCTGACAAAGCTTCTGTTATTCACAGCGTTTCATGTAACGGCACAATTTCAGGTAATCTTTTTCCTCCTCAGCACCTGGATGATGACACGGTTTCAGGGTCAAATTGGATAACGGAAAACAATGTCCAGCATTCTCTGTCACAGACAACCAAAACTACCAGGAAGCCTTACTGTGGCTATAAGCAGCAGACTTTGTCCAAAAGAGACCAGGCGGAACAGGAATCGTTGCTTGCTGCAATACAGTGGCCCAAACCCCCTGACGGCAAAATTGCCTTTGTACAGAGCACTGATCCCACACATAGCGACTTTGTGATTGTGAAACCCAGTGGGTTCTTCAAGGTGGGTGATCAGTTAGAGGTACTCGTTCGCATGAAGGATTTCCAAGGAAAACCCAAGCAGTATGGCGGAGACTACTTACAGGCACGAATTCACTCTCCTCTGCTGAAAGCTGGAGCAACAGGAAGGATTGTAGATTGCCAGAACGGCCTCTACAAAGTCTTCTTTACCTTACTTTGGCCAGGAGAGGTCAAAGTTTCCGTGTCACTTGTCCATCCGAGCGAAGCAATCCAAGTCCTCCTGCGTTTACGAGAAGAAAGGCCAGACAGGGTCTACTTCAAAAGCTCATTCAAGTCTGGGAGGTATTCGGAAACCACAGAGTGCAATGTTTGCTTGTCTGGAGATCTCCCGGTCTGTAACTTCACAGATCTCTACACGGGTGAGCCGTGGTTCTGCTATAAGCCTCGAAAACTGCCCTGTGCCAGCCGAATCAGCCATGCCAAGGGTGGATATCAGAAAGGTCTTCTGACACAAGAGGAAAGCCTCTTTTTCCAAAGGTATGTTGTTAAATCTATATGTACTCAGTGAAATAATTTTTTTTTTTTTTAAAAGACAATTGTTAGGTTATGGGTGGAATATGACGGATTGCCTTAGAGGAGGTGTGCATCTGCAGGAGCAGGTGTTTGATGTCAGTTGTTGAATAGTCTCTTCCCCTCTGTTCAGCCATGCAGGAGCACAGGACTCTTAAACTGAAGAAACTTGGAGTGTAGTTCTCTCTGTGCTTTGAATTCAATACTGGTGCGCCTGCTAAAAGTCACAAGAGCATGCTGTCTAAATCTGGTTGTGGTTTGGGGGTCTGTTTCCTCATTTTCTGTTTCCACACCTATGTTTGCAATACCAATAATGATGCTTTGAGATGTATTTTTGGCCAAATCTGAACTACATAAAAAAGCTCCAGGCTTTAGGTCTATTTTTGCACAAAATATCAATTCCTTTTATCCTCAGTAAAAGTCATCATACATGTGATGCAATGCCTTCCTTGTTGCTCAGTACGACTTTCAAATCTTAGGAATAATTTTAAGTCCTTAATTAAGAAGAAAACACATGGTAGAGCAAACTGCTGAGCAATACCTTTGCAAGTGGAAATGATCCCTGCATGTTTGTATGAAGTGTAAAAGCAGATTAGTTTCACAGTTGTCTTTTTCTTCTGCATTCAGCATTTTAAAAGAAAACAACAAACTTCTCTTAGTGCGTGGATAGATGGAAAGATCTGCTTCTGTATGTACGTACCCTCAGCTGAAATCAGACAAAGTTAGCTGCTGCGCAGTGTCAGAATTGTGGTTGTAGGCTACTGCCTTGTTCAAAGAAGAGGTTGAAGGAAAGTGTTTCTGCAGTATGTCTACTGAAGGCTTAAATTAGGAAAGATTTTAGAGCAGCAGCTCCAAATAGTTTAATTAGGAAAGTATGTGTGCATGTTTGTAACTGAAGAGCAGAAATCAAAAGTAAATACCAGTGGAGTTGGGATTTGGCTACTCCTTACCAAGTTTGTAAGTGGGTCTTTAGATTTTTTGTGCCTCAGGCAGTTCACCTGTAAAATGTGGCTGAGGCTGATTCGTGATGTTTCCAAAAAGGAGTGGGAAATTTTATTGTGTTTTGTTTTCTTCTTTTTTTTTTTTTTCATTCAGCTCTGAGATCCTCAACTGAAATGGCTCATAGAAATTCCAAGTAATTTATTTCTTAAATGATGAAAAACATTAGACAGATTCTCTTTAAAACAGCAATGAGGGACAGAATGAGAGTCTAGTATTAAACCTCTGCACCTGGGACAGCTGTGCGGGAGTGGTAGTGGCCAACACAAAATGATCAGGATTCACCGACATCCACGAACGAGTACTTCTGAGCTCTCGCGGTGTTTAGGGGGATGAGCTTTGTTCCTGTATTCAGGACATCGCTGTCCGACTGAAGGACCTTATTGCTGGGGAGCTGTGACGTGGGCTGGCCCTTGGCCAGTGCCGCTGTCTCCCCAGAGGCAGGGCATGCTGCACTGGCCTCGCCTAGGGCTGGAGCTGCTGGTGGTGATGCCGGGCTGCCGGGGCTGGCCTTGCCTGGAGCTGGAGCTGCTGCGGATGGCCTCGCCTAAAGCTGGAGCTGCCGGTGGTGATGCCTGGCTGCTGCCAGTTCCGCCGTGTGCTGCCAGGCAGGCTGTGGCACTGTTGTGGCTGAAGGCTGTGGCTGCCTCCACAGAGGTGTGTACTGAGACAGGCTGTTTTGCTGATTGACTGGATACCAAGCAGAAATGAATTCCAAGTCAAATACATGAATAAATGCAGTTTATTATATTACGCTGTAATAGAGGAAAAGTAGCATGCAGTATGATAAAAGGAAACAGCACTAGTTATTATGCACAATATGATAAAAGAGCAGTAGGAGCAAAGCATCAAATCATTACTGCAACGCGTTACAGAGACTAAGGAAAGGAGACATCACCAGTTAGCACCTTCACATCACGCAGGCCCACCCTTCGGCTGGGACCACTGTTGCAGGCAGTGCCAGGAGTCTCTCGGGAACTGGGAGAATTCCTATGCGGTGCGTCTGCCCATAGGGGAGGCTTCTGGCCCACCTTGATACTCAGTGAAAAACAAAAATAGTTTACACTATTGTAAACAAATATAGTTTACGCTTGTTTATATTATAAACAAATATAGTTTACACTATTACCTAGTGTATGTAAACTTCTGTGTTTCAGCTAAGTGCAGGCATGCACAGTCCCATGCCTCGCAGGGTTCGCACACGCCGCACGCCTGCGCGCGGTGCCCTTACCACTGTGACACAGTGACACAGCTGCGTGCCGTGTTGCTGTCTGGATGGCCCTGCTTGTAGCCAGCTTGTTCAGGGGGCTCAGGACAAACACCACCTGCTCATTAAAGCTGAGCAACCTGAGCTCATTGTCCAAGTTAAACGGTCCCTGATCAAAGACAAAGACTTTCTCATAAGCAGTCATCGATTTAATACGTTTCCACCGCACAAGCACCGACCGAGCGCTGGCAGGGCCGGGAGCAGCATGCCCTTTTGGTGCTCTGTCTCCTGGCGGCGGTATGTGCTCCGCAAGCCGGGTGCTTCCCATCTCTGTGGGAGACCCCCAAGCTCCCTGCAGAGCTCCGAGAGCTTGGCAGCTCTGCCTGGCTCCGGGCCAGCTGAACTGGGTGCCGGGTCTGTGTCCCGGTGGGGGCAGAGTTTGGATTCTGATGCGGAATAGTAATAGTGGTCCTGAGGAAACTAACACAGAATGAATTCAGCTATAGGAACTAAAGTAAAAAGTTCTTAGGGCAAGTCCTATGTACTTATTTGAAGTGGATTAAGAAAAAAGGGGATTAATATTACCTTCAAAGTTCACAGTGAATTTTACAAATAAAATTATTATTATTATTTTTTGTTCAAGCGATGTGAATATCAAAAAGCCAATACTGTCCAGTGGACCTGATTCAGTGATTGTAAAGCCCAAGGTATTTACAGGTAAAGTGAACTTTTTAAGATTCTTGTTTTTAATTCATCATTAAAGTCATAAAAGAACAACAGGCATGAGGTAATAATTGATTTGTTTGTTTTTGTAGCATGGAATAGAAATTAACTTTTAAATTTGTATTGAGAAGATGAAGGTTTTTTGGGTGTTAGCTGTAGTATAAGTTCACTACTAAGAGCAAGATTGTCTAAAATTACATATATAAATGAGTTTTTTTGGCAAAAAATAGTTACAAAAAGAGTTTGTTCTCTTGCCAAAAGTGTCTTTTTTTCCCCCAGCATTTACTCAGAGATGTAAAACATCTTACAGTAACTGCTCGCCAAAACCTCAAGTTCATGGAGTAAAACCAGCTGTATGGCCTTTCTTAATTTCTTTCTTTGTTGAAGAATTTTGTGTAACAGATTTTGATAATTTCATTGAAGTATTGCTATCATTTGTGTTACCACAGGATGTCAGCACCTGCAGTTGTGGACCAGAACAGAGTTGTTCTGTACCCTGTCTAAAAACCAGAATAAAGAGACAGTCCGTACTAATTGAACATAGAGGTTTTATCTTGTTTGTCATATCCACATGCATGCTTTTTATGCCTCTGAAAAGCCTGCATAAAATGTGATACATAGAGAAATACTTCTTAATTGAAAGCATTTCAGATGTGGTCTTGTGTAAGATGTTGGAGACTTTAACGTGTAGAGTTCCTGACCTGAGTAGTAACGTCTTAACAGAACGCAGCCTACAGCATTTCTTGTGCTTAGATTTGCTGTTCACTGAAAAAAAGTGAGTGCTGCTATCAGGCCAGCAGCACTTGCCTCCTTTCTTTCTCCAGATCATTTAGATGACAGGTTTTTTGTTGCTTGTTTTATCTTATGTATTTCCTTGCAGAAACTGCTGCAAATTTGAAATTTAATTGTATAACCCTTCCTTCAGGAGTTACGGATGATCAAAGCCTGCTTGCATTTCCTGAGGATTAATGCTGGGTTAGAAGGGGTTGATAGGAACAGCACAGTATTCCTCAGGGAAATTCCTGCTAAGCAGAACTGTCTCTGAATAAATGAACTTAATACATTGGTATAATGTTCATGGAGGTATGGATTTGTTAGGAGTGATGGCACACTTAAATTTATTTTCTGCTGTTGCTGTCTTTGCACATACCCTTTTTTTTGGGGGGGGGGTAAATGTAGATCAAGCTGATTTTTAAAACTATTTTTCTCAAATACAAGCTTCTACTTCTGTTCTTGGTTTGTAACTATTCAGATTGGAGCTTTCACTCTCTTCTACTAAATCCAAAAGTAATGGCTTTGTGAATTCTGGAGCAAAACTGGTATGGTACTATATGCAGGTTTGAAATGCTGGTGTTGGGTTTAGTGGGAGGCACCAAAAAGTTGTTCTAGTACCATTTTCTTATATATATGTGTAGCCTAAAAAACAATTTAAAAGGTAAAAAAAGGTAAAAAGGAAATGTTTTTACATCAAAACTTAAGAAACAAACGAACTGAAGTTGTGAATTCACAATATGAATTAGTCTTTAATTACATGGCCATACAGAGGGTTTTTTCCTTTTCTTTCTAAGATTCCTGTTTCATGTATATTGGATGGGTCAACATTACTAGTTGTTTTCTTTTTTTTTTTCTTTTTTTTTTTTCCTTCATTGCCCCTGTTGCCGGATTTAAACAGTCATCCAAAGATAAGATTTTTTGATTGCTTTTCCTGTGGTACTCACAGTTTTACAGTCTTTGTGTCATACAAACATAATAGTGGTTTGCTTTTTACAGTGCCCCTGTGAGGTCTAAGGAGGTTAAGATCTACTAATGCAAGACACGGAGAATATTGTATAATAACAGTGAGGCCAAAAATGCCTGTTAGGAATGGGCATTCAAAGATGGTCATAGTTTCTTTTTTGGAGTGTTTAGAGTTTGGTTACACCTGTGTTGTCCAGGATGCTTCTGGGCCCTGGAATTCTGCTGCCTGTGCTTCTGCGTAGCCAGGCTGGTCTCTGGCACGGTTTTGGCCATGGCACTGTGTGCTTTCCCAAAGAGCTGCAAGCTGGGACAGGGCAGGGGCCGTTCTTGACAGGCAGTCTGCCTGCAAGAGTGGTTAAACAGCTGGATGTGTCTGTGCCCAGCTGGTGTTTGTGCTGGGGAGCAGCTCTGTGCTTGCTCAGGTTGGGTGTTTGAATGCTCGCGTGGTGAAGGGGGAACTGCTAACCACCCACGGAACTGCCACGTACTGGTTACTGGTGTTGCGCTGGATACTAAGAGAAATACGTCTGTGACTGACATAACCACGAGGTTGCAGCTTCTCTTCCTGTAACTTCCAGCCCTTGCCCGCAAGGTGTCAGGCAGTTTTTGCAAGCAAAATAAGCGTCCTACAGAGCAGAGCTTCCCTGGGGTAGTCTGATGGCCCTTCAAGGGGCTGCCTACCCCAGGCAGTAAAAGGGGAGGGGGCTAGGGAGCAGAGAGAAAGTGTGAGACCCATGGCGTTAGACTCCCATAATTCATACATTCAAAGGGGACGTATAAAACTCTCAGTCACAGCTTTAGTTCTGGCATTTCCTAGCTCTGGAGTCCTCATGATTCCGACTTCACGCTTCCAGCCCGTGTAGCTGGAGCAGGCATGTCGGGGTGTGCGTGCTAATCCATAGATGGATTTTTTTTATTATTATTATTATTATTTTTTGGAGTGGTGTCAGGTTGTGACCTTGCAGTCGGTGGTGTCCTGCCAGGCTGCAGCGGTGGGGTGATGCTGTGGGGCTGTGCCCAAGTGGCGCAGGGGCTCTGCTGGTGGGAGGCTGGGCGCTGGGGGGGGGCAGCGCACTTTGGCAGGGCAGGTGCAGGGGCTGGCAGGGCTGGGGATCCTGGTGTCCCTCCCAGCTGGGGGGAGAAGGGGCTCTGCTGAGCTTTCTGCCTGTGCTTCTCTCTACCTTTTGCAAGCATCCACAATTTAGCACTTCTGTCTAAGTATGGAAGATGTCAGATACTTACTGTGTTTTACTTTATCGTCAGAGATACCATTTAATTTAAATCAGGTTGAACTATAGCTGTTCAGCCAGCTCTGTCAGTAGTTGCAGGTTTCTGCTGCAGAAATAGGGGGTGCAATACTTGGGCTGACAGAAGTGTGATGCGTGGAGCTTTTGAATCTATGCATTACATCATACTCTTTCGCTTTAAACTAGGGATGATGTTCATACATCACTGGCTATATGTCCACAGAGGTCATGGAGGCTGGTTTTGTTGTATGTTAATTTCAAATAATTTTTCTCTTCCAGATTCAAGCAGTATGGACAGAGCTGAAGATCCCACGGTTTCCCCTTCTGGTTATTACCATGAAGACCAGTGGAGGTCCAGAATACACTGGATCCATCATTTTAACAAGTCAGATGATATAACCAAATGCTTACAAGGAAAAGTAATCCACTTGTTTGGAGACTCCACAATAAGGCAGTGGTTTGAATATCTGACAGCATTTGTCCCAGGTTATTTATTTATTTTTTAAATTTGATTTTGTCCTTAAAGACTTTTGCAAAGCTTTAGATCTCACATCTTGGACACAGAACTGATGTTACTGAATGGCAGTGACAAAACAAAGGAAGAGGAAAGACAAAGCATCATTGGAAGTGCTGGCAGAAAGGCAGTTAGTCAAATGTTTGAGCAGACACTGGGAAGACGTGGGCCTTGGAAACGGGGCCACGAGGTATCTGCAGGGTTGTCCTTGTGAAACGTTTCACCAGTGAGGACCGCTGCTGTGGCTGTGAGTTAAGGTGGCCACCCTGGGAAGCAAAGCCACATCAGGTGCCCATGTAAGGCCTTGCAGCATCCCAGTCACATGAATGACTGGGGAATCAATTAGCAAATGACTTCTGTTACTGTTGGTTGGGTTTGGGCCCTTTCTTCTATTAACTTAAATAACAGAATTTCAGTAGCCAATTAGATACTCCTCCTGCACCCCTTCCCCCTAAAGCAGTTAATGTGTTGGAACACAGACTTTGAGACTCCTTAATGAGGAGTTGGAGTCATCTTTGAATTTAACAGAGTCCTAAAGCTGCCAGAAGGATTCTCAAAAGGGCAATCAGAATGAAGACTGAAAGAGTGTGTTTGGAATATTTCTTTTTTTATGAGAGAGAAGAAAATAGTTTGGGAAACTTGGAAAAGGCATTGACAGCCTTGTGAAGTTGAAGTGTGCTGTTTTGCAGATTTCGGCACCTATAACCTCTGCTCTGAAATACTGCATGTATGGCGCTCATCTTCTGTTTAATTTTAGAGTTCTTAGCATTATGTTCAGATTTCCTTATCTGCTGCTACTTTTGCATTGTGGTCTTAGTGTCGTGTTGACAATTTTAATCTCTTACACCGTCTTTCGCTAATGCTTGCTCTTGATTTTTCAGATCTGGTGGAATTTAACTTGGGGAGTCCAAAGAACGTGGGCCCTTTCATGTCTGTGGACCTGAAGCACAATATTCTACTGAAGTTCCGCTGTCATGGGCCACCCATTCGCTTTTCAACGGTCTTTAGCAGTGAGCTGCGCTACATTGCCAATGAACTGAATGGCATAGTGGGTGGGCGAAACACGGTGATAGCCATAACGATATGGTCCCACTTCAGCACTTTCCCTGTGGAAGTGTATATCCGGCGGCTGAGGAACATTCGGAGATCAATTATTCAGCTGCTGGATCGCAGCCCCAAGACTTTAATCATCATCAGGACTGCTAACGTTCAGGAGCTGGGGCCAGAAGTGAGCCTCTTTAACAGTGACTGGTATTCCTTTCAGCTTGATTCTGTCATGAGGAAAATGTTCTCAGGAATTCCTGTGCACTTTGTGGATGCTTGGGAGATGTCTCTGGCTCATTACTTGCCACATAACTTGCACCCAAAAGAAGTCATTGTTAAGAATCAAATAGATGCATTTTTATCTTATGTGTGCCCTCTGCAAACTTAGCACAAGTGGGTATCCCGACATCATCTTTCGCTATAGCTGAGGTAAAGTTGCTCTTTGTCAGAGCTGTCAAATGATGCTGGGTGGTGGAGAAGGACTCTGGTTATTGTACTTGCCTGCAGTGTAAGTGGGGTGGCCTTAACTCTGCGTGGCTGTGAAGGGTGGCAAAGAGGAGCTGACTGTTCAGGCCGTACGTATCGTCCTGCAAGGCTGACTCCTTTCAACCTTAGTGTTCATACCTGAGATTATTAGACAGCACCTTATATTAAATAGGCAGGATTCAATAAGAAATCATGCAGGTTATTAGCTTTACTAGTTGGCTGCACTGTATGCTTAACTTAATCCATATGACACTGATGCTGTTGCCAGGTTCTGGCTGCTTAGAACTGTGTGGGAAACCTGGGAAAGATTTTTGGGAGCAGTCTTTCTTTCAGTGCTCCAGAGTTTGAGGGACATCCCCTCCAGTCGTATGTCAGAGAAGTACAGTGTCTGTTTTTGTTTCAAAGTCCTAATGAGAAACATGAAGGAAGTGCACCAGAATCATTAATATCAGTCAAGGAAGCACAATTAAGATACCTGTAGTATTAAGTCATCATCAATTTGCTGAAATGCAATAGAGCACCCTAGTTAGGCACCCTTGATGTTTACAGATGGCTGCTAAATGATAGTATTTTAGTTTGGTTTCCTCTACTACTGAATCTCTTCTGAGCTTTGATAACACAGTCTACTACTTGATTTACCTGTAATGGAGAAATGTGTATATTGTGACCTTAGTGAAGACACTGTCTCAGGCAGTGCCTGCAAGTTCAGGTTGCAGGCTCGCCTGCTTGAAGCATTTACTAATGAAAGTGTTTCCCTTCCCTGTAAGATAAAGCTATTCCGTTATGCTCCTGCAAAGCTGGACTTCTGGTAAATACTGCTGTACATCATTCACACGTTGTGTCTGTATGGAGAAGCCAAGTGACCTCAATGGGCTTGACGATGTTTGGCAATGCGTAACAGTGACTGGTACGCGGTAGTGTCAAGGCCATGCAACGATCCCCCTTCCAGTGTTTGGCAGTTTCATCATTTATTCGTGAGCTTTGCTGCTGCCAATACAAAAGGTCAAAAAAATCATTCCCCAAAGCCACGCACGCCCAGGGCTGCCCTCTGTACCGATGGTATTTGCGGCTGTGCTGGTGTGGGAGCTGCTGGATCTTGGGCCTCTTGGCATGGCGTCTTCTGCTGCTAACTTGATTGAGCCCATCTATAGTTTCTAGTAGTAGTGCTTTGGAAACAAGCTTTGGCTAAACTCAGCCCCCAAATTAAACAGCAGAGAAGCGTTCCATGTTGCCTTATTTCTGGTCCCACTCAGGCCAAAGGTTTCTTTACCAGGGGCTTTACAGAGAAATATGTGCAAACAGTAGTGGAGCGCTTCTGGAGCTGCTCATCATGCTTAAGGGGAATGCTGAAGTTGAGTCTTTGTGAGCAAACAGAGAGGATTGACAAGGTAGGCTGCACAGTGGAATAATTGAAATGCCTTCGTCTTAGAAACGTTTTACTCTGCCAGGTTTGCTGCTACGTTAGGAGGATTTTGCTCTTAACTGCTGGAGGCCCCAGAGAGCTAATGCTGCCAGTTACAGGAATGGGGTGGGTTTTTTTGGTGATTTTTTAAATTATTATTTTAAACTGAGAACTGCTTTAAAACAAATGTAAATGCTTTTAGTATGTAAAAGCTGTCAGTAGCATCAATCTATAAACTTACCAATTCTGAAATGTTTAAAAAGGACAGGAGGAGTGGCATACACTGAAATGGCATTCTTTCTCAGCTTTTCAAGTTGGAATTAAGGCGGTCCAGGTTGCCAATTCCTATGGACAGCTGCATCGTGTGGTGTCTGCCTGTACATTAGCTTTAGGTAACTATTTCTTACTTTAATGTGTTAATGGGAATTTATCCTCTGCTAAAAAGAGACCACACCAATTCAGCTCTGGGAAGGTAAGCCACCACAATGCAAAGTGACCTTTCATCTTTTCCTGGTGTGTTTTTTAAAATACATAGAGTATAAGGCTTTCATCCTGAATAACAAATCTATCCAAATAATGTTAATGAAAATAAGACTTCAGACTTTTACTTTGAAGGAAACCACTTAATTTGTGGCCTAACCATTTGGTTTTCCTCACCAAGCCATACCCTGTGTGGAAGCGCCGTGGGGGCATGGTTCCCTGCATGCTGTGGTGCCCTTTGGCAGCAGCCTTGCATCGTGCTTAGCTAACCAGGGCGGCGAGAGGAGCGTGGGGTTCTGAACGTTTTGGCAATTCAGGGAAAGAGAACGGGACTGTTGCTAGCAAAGCACTCTCATCTTCTGGTAGAGCCTCTCCCATTCAGATTAATTACTGTATTCGTTATTTTATATCAATTTTTTAATAACAGATTAACTATCTTTTAGGTAATGAACTTGAGGGAAATTGCTGGCTGATTTGGAATGAGGATCAATATTTCATTTCTTTGGCTCTGGGAGGAGAAAGGGAGAAACTGAGGATTTGCTCATGTTCTAAGGTGAAGACTGGGGACACTATGCTTTTGTATGTCATTCAGTTGAACGATAAATGAGTTTTCATTTCTGTTCTCGTCTTGTTACCAGTTGCACCAGTTGTGTATGTATTGTCTATGGAAACATAGAAGCAATAAAGTATTTTTTAAATCAGTTTCTTTAAACGTTTAAGCATCTGAATGGGTTTTAATAGGTACTTAGGTTAAGAGGTTGGTTATTTTTCAAGTCACTTAATATGAAACAGGACTGGAAAGGAATTACTTAGTTGTCAGTTAAATATCTGCCTTTACACGTAAAAAGTGATTTCACCATTTTTTGAAGCCCTGTCTTCCTTTTTCTTTCCATTTTTTTCACTTGAAGGGAAGAAATTGTATCACTTTTTGTATTTTGATTCTTGGCCTGAGCCTTCTGATTATTAACTTTTCAATACAGAGATTTCTTTTTCCTTTTTAATTTCTTAATTCAAAATCCAGCTCACTCAAATCCCAGTGAAAAAGACTGTATTTCTATGGTGTTTATCAGAAGATTTCAGAGCAATTTATTTATAAAATAAGTAAACCCCATCTTACATTAGACTGATATTCGACAGTGTACCTGACATTTTGAGAAACTTGTTTCTCGTATATATCATGTTAGGCTGATTTCTTTGTTCTGGAAATTTAATAAAACCATTAGTAGAACTGTTGCTGAAAAGAGAGGCTAAAAAGCAGAAGTTTTCCTTTCTGCAAGTTTTCCACTTCTAATTTCACCTGCTGTGCAGCGCTGTTGCAGCTCTGCTTTACAAGAATCAAATTGTCCCTTTGCTTTGTTTTACTTGTTAGGGGTAAGCATTCATAAGTGGGAACTTCTTTAGTAAAAGGATCTGTATGACTTTTTATGTACCACAGGTGACAGCTCCATGTGCGTGTGACAAAAGCGAAGATGTGAAGCTGTCTGCTGGGAAGGGCGAGGGTGTCAGGGTCTGCTTTGGCTTGGCCACAGCTGTGTGGGTTAAAACATTGTTTCACTCACCACCGTTTAAGTAACAGCAAAAAACCTCAATCACAAATGCACATTTAATTTGCAAAGCACTTACTCCTTAAGTCCAGATCCCTTTGTGCTTCGTCGCTGCCAGTATGTGTTTGGGCTGTTTGGAAGGCTTCTGTCACCTGCCGGTTGCAGCGGAGGGCTCGATCCGCGTGTTAGGGGAAGAACTTGGTCTCAAAGGTTCTTCTTCTATTCCATGTGTATTATTGAAATCCTTGTGAAACAAAGAAGGCTCTAGTGTCTTTCATTTCCCTATGTGATCAGAAAAATGATTTAAATAGCCAAAAAGCTCAAAGAATAAAAAGTTAGTAATAGAGCAAGTTTACCTAACCTATTTCATCTGATTCAGTCTGTTTATCTTTTTTGCTTTAACTCCCCCTACTTTATATTTTCACAGATGCATAGGAGTTCCCTTGGTTTGACCTGTTAGGTTTTTATGCTGTATGTTGGGTAGAACCTTCACACTACGGTTTGTAGACTGAAATCACTTAAAGTGATATTTATCTTTTTTTTTTTTTCCTGATGATGTGTATCCAGAGGGGAGTGATCCGTGCGAGCGGTACGCACCCGCACGAGACCTGGTGCGGTGGCATGCTGACGCTCCCCACTGTTGGTGCAGGGGCCTGGTGCGTAGCAAAGGCTGGTACGTGGCCTTGGCTTCCTCCTTCGGGGGCTTGTGCAATGCGACAGGCCCACAGGACATCCTTGAGCTCACGCGTTTAAAACTGCAGTGTGGGGAAGGGAGGGCGTGCAGCGCGGTCCTGGCTTTGCCAGCTGCCTTGGAGGGAGGCTGCCGCCAGGATTTGCACCCGGGAGAGCAGCGAGCAGGGTGCATCGCCCCGTGTGTCGACACCCTGTGCGTATCTGGCCAAACCAGCCTGTCTGACTGGGAAAGATCCCTGAGCTACAGCTTCCTGGGCACTGGCAGGGAGCGCTGCTGCAGCATGGCTGGTGTTGGCTCTGTTCCTCTGTTCCCCCTCGCTCGATGGTGGCTGCTGCGGGGACAGCGGCATCAGTGCGACCCAGGGTGCTGCCCCTGGGCTCAGCCAGAGAAAGCCGGGCTCGTGCCCTGGCCTGGGCCACGCTACCTGCAAGCCACGAGGTGACAGGTGCTTACAGCCAGCGTGTTGCGCTGGAAGCTGGAAGTGAAGCGTGCTGCTGGCACGTCCTGCCTGGCAGCCCCTCTGGGCCGGGCGGGGGGCAGAGGCGGCAAGGCGTGTGTGCTCCTCAGGGTGCGTGGGCTGGGGGGGCATCAGGGTGGTGGCGGGGCCTGGGGGGCAACAGCATGCAAAGGTCTTGCTCTGTGACACCGAGGCGAGGAAGGATGTCGGGGATTTTGCAATGTGGAGGTTTCCAAAGGCGATATCTACTGCGTGGGATGGAAACGCTCCTCTGACCCAGCACGCTGAGACACACACACGTACGTTTCTCCAAATGCGTCAAAAAGGGAACAGTTCTCCCTGCCCCCCGCCCCAGTCCCAGCAGCCGCACGCCAGGGACCGTTCCGGGCTCCCTGCACTTGGTTTGGAGCCATGTCTTGGCGTCCCACCTGCCTGTAGGTGTGACAGGTGTCATAGGGGGGGAACTTCGTAAAGCAAACCCCAGGCGTTTATAAGCAGAAGAAGGAGTGCTCGGGCAGGCTCTCGTCACGTGCCGTGTGGCTCCCAGAAGGTATGTAGCCCACCTGCGGTGGCACCGGGGTTTGGTGGGGAGGGGGACAGGGGGCTCGGCAGGGCTGGCAAAGAGCTGAGACCATGGGGACACTGAGCTGGTTGGAACAGGGCTCCTTGTGTTCATCCCACCACAGCTTAGCGCTGCATCCCCAATTTACAAGGTATTAAGGGACTTCCAACATCAGCTGTCCTGCTTACAATGCAAAACCAATGTATTTGAAATCAGGGAAATATTTTGTTATCTTCCTGAGTCTGGACCTTTGAGTCTTTCCTGAAATGTTAATTCTCGGTGGTGCTCATCACCCAGACCTGAACTCTCGCGTCAGGCAACGAAGCTTGTATCTGGGCAGTGACTCTCCAAAATCCTGCCCCGGTTACTGCGTCGTCCTCCGCTGCTCGTGTTCCTGGCCTCTCGCGGGCATGTTCAATGGCCTTTTGGGATGAAATAATTGGTCTGCTCTGTGAGCCTGGCGTGGGGAATTGTGCAGGGGCTTCTTTGCCCAGGGTGGGAGAGAGGGGTTATGCAGGAGGACGCCAGAAAATTAAGAGTGTGCAAGTGATTTGGCACGAGCCCCAGACGCGGAGTGAGCACATCACTTAAACCCAAGTGAAAGCGCCGCGTGCCCTGCCCTGCATCCCAGCTGTGCCAGCTGCGTGGGCTCAACAGACTTGTGCCTCCTGAACGGCTGTGACCAGACGAGGCCTTTGGGACACTGGAAAAGGACCTGGGGTGACTCACAAAAGAACAACGTAACCCACAACGTAGTCTTGGTGGTGGTGTGTCTCCTGACTCCTGGGTAGTTGTGTTTTGAAAACACAGGGCACGAGCACCGCTGGATGAAGCTCTTTTACATGGGAGGTCACTTCAGAGCAAAATTCAGTTGATGACGCAGGTGTTGATAACCCAGGTTAGCTTAAGGCTGCCCTTCAGGGGATGATTTTTCTGCCCTCAATATTTTCTTAAATCCCATATTTTCTTTTTCCTAAGTTTCAAAAAGAATCCAGAGGAGTAAACTTGACTGGGATAGAACAGTCCGTCTCCAGTCAGTTCATCCTGCAACATGGAAGATTTGGCAGGCTGTGGTCTGCCAGGGCCCCACGCTGTGCCCACCGGCACCCCCGGGTCAGCCACCCCCTGCATCCGCCCTGCCCCCCCTCCCGGCTCGCCCTTCCCCGGCCAGCTCGGAAACAGCAAGCGCTTTTCTCAAGTGCTCAGCGAGAGCTTGTGGAAATCTGTTATGTTTTGGTTCAGCTTGACACGGGGCTCTGCCTTGTCGCCCTAAATCTCACCTGCAGGTTGGGTGCCATGGCCGGGGCTAGTTCTGCCACCGGCACTATGGCCCCGCCGCGGCACGGCAGCCCGCTCCGAAGGGCATCGCAACAGACCCTCCAGGCTGGAAGTGCCTGCTGGAGTTCAGCAGGTGAGAGGCACGGCAAAAGTACCTACGGCGAAAGAACCACAACAAATTTACAGGGTTTTTTCCCTCTCACCATCCTGCGCCCAGTTCTTTCCTCCCCTCCGGTTTTCCCTGGCCGGTGAATCAGGCTTCCCAGCCCCGCCTGCCTTCTTGCTCTCTTGAATCAGCTGCTTTCAGGGAATTGTCGCTTGCTGCTGGCAAGGCAGCAGCTATTTCTGTCTTCCCCTGTTCCTTCCTTCTCATGGTTTCTTCTGTGTCTGCTTCATCTTTACCTTTTCTTCCCTGTGTAGTTGTATTATTATTATTTGCTTTTGCTGTGTCTCAGTTTTGCCTTTGCTTTGATAAGTAAAAATAGGGGGGGGAAGTTACGGAAAAAAGATACCATGTTAAAAACCCGATGAAAAAATTTGAGAGCTCCAGTTATGAAGAGATATTACAATTATTTCACGTTGTTGTAAAAGATGTCCGACACGTGTGTACCTTCCAGTCCCCACAATTTCATATCTGCAATTTGAAACACAGCTTCTCCAGGTCAGCGGATTTCTCCATGATGCCCAGTCATCCCTGTTCTGCACAGCAAACTTTGCTGCAAGCAGAGATCTTGATTTCCGACCAAAGTCATGACTTTCCATCCTGCCCCCGCCACACACCAGCTGTTTGGCTGTGATGATGTTACTCTGCCCTTCTGTGCCCTGGTTTGTTTCTCATAATTTTTGGATTTTCCTTTTCTTTGCAGCAGGGCCCGCCGGTTCACGCAGGCGAGCGGTGCAGTTACAGCTGACAGCGAGTGTCACCGTGGCTGTGGGAGCCGGAGCAGCGCAGCTGCCCTGGTTCCGGAGGCCGTGGCACTGGGCAGAGTGGGGTGGGGGAGCTGTGGGAGCTGAGTGGTGCTCCCAGTGCTGCTCCCACTGCCCGTGGTGTTGGGCCACCTGTGCCCCTGTGCACGGATGCTGCAGCCTCCGCGTTTTGCTGACACACCTCAGTCCCTCGTGAAGGCACCCAGAGGTCCCTGACAGCTGCACGTGTTGCTCTGCAGTGGGAGAGAGCAGGGCAGGGGTCTGGCCCGGGCACGGTGCCGATGCCAGACCTGGGGCACCGCCAGCTTTTGGTGCGCAAAGGACCAAGTAACAGCCCCGGCTGGAACAAACCGCCCTTATTTCAAAGAAGAGTGTTAAGCCCATCAAGATTGTCAGTGGAACATGTTCCAGTGCTATAACACATCTGCAAACAGGAAGATGGAGCCCACGCAGCGTTTCCTGCCTGCAGGGGAAGGTTTCAAGATTATCACCTTTGGGAAGGAGACGTTTTCCCTCCCTCCCTCCCTCCCTCCCTCCCGCAGCCTGCCGAGGCAGGGCTGACGTGGGGGTGAAGCTTGGTGGGCTTTTGGTTTGTCTGTAAGGTCTGCGCTTGGCTGTGGGAGGCGCGGGGGGCACAAGGGGCTCCGTGGCTCCGTGGCTCCGTGGCTCCGTGCCATGCGCCGGGCGCCTTGACTGTGCTGGGGTCCTGACGGGCACTGGAGCCCAGGGGTGTTGGCTCCGAGGGGACCTGGGTGTCCTGTGCTTGCTCCCCACCTTTGATGAGCACAGTGAATCCCGGCCCATGCTACTGCTGAAAGGAGGAGAAGGGCAAGTATGATTCGGATGGATCTGCTCACCTTTTAGGAAAATCCTGGAAACTTCTTCCACGCTGAAGGTTATGGTACTGCCTGGAGCAGGTGGCTATTTTACATCTGCTCTTTCTGTGAGCAAGGGGAGTACTTTTTCTTGTCAGTTTGGTTTTTTCCAGTGCTCGCCCCTACTTTAATCAGGCTTCTGGCGGTATGGAGGTGTCAGCACGACACCAGCTTCTGGGAAACTCATCCCAGCCCTTCTGGGAGCAAACCCCACTGAAACCCAGGCAGTCCCAAGGAGCAGGGTTTGCCCTCCTCTGCCTCCCGACGCCTGGAGCGGCTCGTTCGCCTGTGGGATGCTGCATCGCCGTTGCTGCTCGGCGGGCTCCTGCTGGCCCGGGGCAACCTGCAGCGCCCGGGCAGGCCAGCGCTGTGGGATGCAGCTTGGCTGCCCTGGCCACCCCGGCAGCGCTGCGGGCAGGAGGGGGGCAGCTGGGGGAACCCTGCCCCGCTCAGGAGAGGACGCCCACCGCCTCGCACGGGTTTCTCTTCACCCCTTTGTTGTACTGCCCTTTTTCGCTGTTCTTGCTGTGAATCTCACATCAGCACCTTCCAGACCCATTTTTGGCAGCGTTACGCCAGCCTGGGGTTTCCTGCCAGCCCCTTTGGCAGGGGAATGTCCCTGCCAGGGCTCACCCCGCCTGGGAAATTCCACCACGAAGAAAAAGTCCAGGGAGCCACGCTCACACCGCCCTCCTCCACCCCGCCGCTTCCTCTCACATGTCATAACATCCCCCTGCGGCTTCATCAGGGCTGAGAGATAAGTGGCGTGTGACCCGCCGCAATAAAACCAGCCCCCTGGGCACTCAGCTGGCAGGGGGTTGTGTAGGGTGTCTTTCTTTTTATATATATATATATATTTTTTTTTTTTTTCCTGTAACCAGAAAGCCAGAGTAAGCAGGACTTTTGTGAGGGAGGGGAAAAAGCAAAGTTTCCTTGCTGCTGCTTCTCTGTTTCATACATTAAACCTCAGAGGAACTTTTCAATCATTCACACAGACGTGGACATAAGGAACGATCAGTTCCCAGTGGGTGCAAAGAGCTGGCTCGTTTTCCATAGAGCTAATTCTCGCTTCACTCCTCCGACATGAAGGTACACTACTATCATTTTATTTGCTTTATTGCTTAAAACCTGCAATTGATTGGAACAATATTGGCTTATAATTATTTTTTTTGCTTCTGAGAGCCCCACAAGTGGCTTGTGCTATAATAGTCTGCGCGTGTTTTGGGGTTGGGTACAGAGGAATGGCTGGCTTTTGGGAAGGTAACGAGCAGTGTCTAAGTGTGCAGAAACCACAGCGGATGGTGGGATTTTTGAAAGTCCACAGTGGGTCCAGGGCAAAATACTGCTAAATAGCTTCCCTGGTTTGGGCAAGTCTCTCTGAAGCAATCTTTTCAGTGGATGATGGAGTACCTTTCCCGAGTTAGGGCAGATGGATGGATGGGAAGCTAAGCTCCGAGAGCACTGAGTGGAAGAAACACTGTAGTGGGAGCAGGTGTTTTGTAAATCTTGAATACAGTTGCTTTCCTGGCAGCTCATCAGCACTTTTGGAAATGCAGAGCATCATCAGCATACAAGCCTGCCAGCTTCAACAGGACAGGAGTAAACATGGTGCAGTGTGAGACAACGCAGTGAAACATGTATAGAAATAGGGATCTATGCCTCCTTTCTTGTAATTTAGCAAGAATCTGTGGGAATGGCAAGAAGTGAGTTTAATGAACTTAAGCTTCACTTTAAAATTTGTTATGCTAAGGGGGTTATTAAACCAAACCATAAACGTCTTTCATGGCCTGGTGAGGGTTTCTCTGGCTTACCACATGAGGTCGGTTATGCAGCACCCTGGTTCATTACCGTGCCCGTGCCTGGCAGGCGGGGAAGGCAGCCTGGCCCCAGCCTTCCTGCAGAGGGTGAAGCGCTGTCTGGATTTTAGATCCACAGGGCCTGGGGGCATGTTTGCACCGTGGTGTCACTGGAGACTTGTGTGTGGCCGGGGTGGGGGGCTTGGAGGCACTTTAGATGGAAGCCGGGTCTTTTCAGCTGGGACACCGTGGCTTGCCTGGGGACACCCAGCGGGCAGAGAAAGGGCGATATCCTGGGCTGTCCCTCAGCCAGGCAGGGTCCCAGCGGTCAGGGACAAATGTCATCTAGGGCCATTGGGAAGAAAGCCATGTCTCTGCTCCAAACCAGACTCCAGTGCCAGCTTTGTTCCTGGGGCAAGTGATTGCTTTTTGGCTAGTTAGACCTTTTATTGCCTTTCTTTGCAGCAAGGCACGTGTTTCCAGTCGTGGCTGAGGGCAGTGGCTAGGAGGAGAGTGCGTGTGGGGAGGACATGCCCTCTGCCACCGGGGCTGGGCAGCCCCAGCCCTGCACCCTGCCCTGCTGCTGCCCCAGAGGGGTGGTTGGGACATCATCATCATCACCACCACCGACCAGCTGCTGGAAATGGGTCTCCAGCAGCTCTCCTGGGCTCTGGGAAGGTTCGGGGCTCCCCTCCCAGCCCGGCTGCCCAGAGCAGTGTGTGGCAGGCACAGCCCAGCCCCTGCCTTTGGCTCTGCCTCACGCTGCAACCCGGGCAGCCCGACCTCTGGCTTTGCTTCTGCTTTTGGAGTGGCAGAACTCCACCTGGTGCTGCTAAGAAACCCCCATGTGACTTTTCACGTTCCCAGTTGCAAGCTGATGAGACAAAACGTGCAAGGTAGAAACAAGAGCCGCCTTCACTCTTGCTTTCTTCTTAAGAAATTGGCAGGAAATTAAAAGGAAACGTAACCATCCATGGGCTAGCTTCTCTGAAGAGCAGCGTCCTGTCAGACAGGATGTGCCTGGCTTCAGTCCCTGTCTTTTCCCAGCGAAGAACTGGAGGAGGGAGCCAACACCTGGGAACAGAGCTTTGCACTGTGCCCCACCAAATCAAAGGGTTTGCTTCCAACTTTCTTGATGTTTTATGCTAACTCGTGCACCACGCACATAATGCTGTAAACGTGTCGTTACTGTCATGGATTTCTTTCTAACTGTGTAGCAACTGGCTGTTAAGTCTGTAGAAGCAAGAAAGAACACGGCACCAGTATCCTCTCCATGACTTTAATGTTGTTTATGCAGACACGGGACATTTGTGGTTGACACTTACGTGGCAGCAAATTCTGACCCGTAGGCGCA
Source organism: Falco punctatus (assembly GCF_963210335.1). Classification (NCBI taxonomy): domain Eukaryota; kingdom Metazoa; phylum Chordata; class Aves; order Falconiformes; family Falconidae; genus Falco; species Falco punctatus. The sequence goes on along the minus strand of NC_137581.1, from coordinate 120,890,709 downwards.
GCGATGCTGTCCCAGCACACGTTAACTGAAGATAAAGCCTGCCCTGGTATGTGCAGTTCATCCCCAGCACCAGGGAAGTTTTTGTACTGCTGCTGGGAAGCAACCTAACATTTTCCCTACCAGAATAAAGTTTTACTTGGCTGCCTTTGTTTAGGTGCTTTTTTTAAATGAGAAAACTTCCTGTTCATTGAATTTTTGTCTGACTAATGGAGCACAGCTCTGCAGCTGAGTTTCAGGACTTTCCCAAGGTCAGGCAGCCATGTGTTCTGAAAGCTGGAATTTCTCTGCTGAATGGAAGGCTGAGCTGCAGGTATTTGAGGTCTACAAACTGGAAAACACAGTGAAATAAGATCAAGATGAGGGTGGTCCCTTCAGTGGTCTTTGCAGTGTTAAGGGGGTTTTGCCGTGGCTGCCTTGTTCCTGTGGGACTGTCCCACGCCCCGGTCTGCACCCGCGGGGCTAATATCTAATATCTAATAGCTAATATCAGGGGCTGCTGCTGGTGCTGGTCCTGCTGTGCCATCCCAGCACGGCGAGCTGCACACCGCCTGGCACCGGGCACGGGGTGCCTGGGCTGGTCAGCCCAGTTAGATCTGCTGTCTGGTAGATGTGACTGGATTGCCATGCGTAAGAAGCGGGTAAATTTTCAAAATCTCCCTGGACAAGGTTTTTGAGCAGAAAAGCATGTGTTTGGGAAGGCTGGATGTGTGGCAGCCTCAGCCTTAGATAGGTTACCCATTCCTACACGTAAATCGAGAGACTAGGAAAGCAGGGTCCTGGGTAGATAGCAGTTAAAAAAATCATATCTTTCTGGGTTAAAATCTCTCTGAGATGAAGCATTTTGTCCTCCCGCTCCTGTCCCAAAGTGCCGAGGGCCAGCACCGTCTTGGGCCAGCCTTGCAGCGCCTGCTGCCCTTGCCTGTGGGAGGTGGCAAGGCTGAAACTGAAGTCCCCCCGAGCCGAGCTCGCCTGCTGTGCTTACAGCACAGGCTCCTGCATCTGACAGCAGAAAATGAAGTGAAATGTGGGTCCAGAATGACAGGTTGTGGCCCAGGTCAGTCGCCTGAGTTAGGACGAAAAGGAGTCATGAAGAAAACTAATGCTTTACCTGGTCAGAGCTACGCTGAGCCGCCGCAACAGCGCTGAGAAACCGTGCTGACTCCCTTTCTAAACCAGCATATCGTGACAAGCAAAACGTTTTGAGGAGAGAACGCGTGCTCTTCTCTCATTTATGTACACATGGCACGCTTTGCAGCAGAATGTGACGCTGCCCTTTGCTATGGGGACGCAGCCATGTGCTCCCCGTGTGCATGCCGTGACAGTGGCTGTGCATGTTTCCTAGCCGAGCGCTCCTGCTGCAAGGTGCTAATGAATGAGATATGTAACCTTATGAGAAAATGTGACTAACCAGGGCAGTGAGTACATCGACAGGAATGTCCACAAACACAAAGTGTATGTACCAGGAAACTGCTGTACAGAAATCAGATCTACTTGGCCAGCTTTGGACCACTTGCTGTCTTGGGGGTTCCCTTTCCTCTGTCCTGATTTCAGCTGCTTTTATATACACAGTGTGAAAGGACCTGCCTAGGAGCAACCCGCTTTTTCTTTTTCTTTTTTTTTTTTTTAATATCAGGCAGCCTGGGAGAAAAAAGCAGAATTGAGGGCATTCTTCGGATCAAAGAAGCTAGCCCCAAAAGACATATGTTAAATAAGTAGCCTGAGCTTTCCTTTAATAAGAAGAATTATACATGCCCCCTTTTGAAGTTCAGGCTAATCCCACAATATCAGTCTTGGAGACCTACGACTAGGAAAAAAGTGGCAGTATAAGTATAGCAAAGAGGGAAGAAACACTGACTCCTCTGTACTGGCTTTTCGAGCAAAACCGTGTCACGGGCCATCTCCAACCTGCTGATGTGTGCTCTCCTAAAATGTTAAAGCAAACACACGTATCGATCCTGAAAAGTGTCTAGGGATGCGGTAGCTACCAAGCTTTTACCTCTGCTTTTCTCCATGCTATTCTAAGAGCAAACTGAGCCTAATTACGCCCATTGGAGCATTCGGAATGTTTGACATCTATACAGCAAATATTCCCTTGCATTAAGCAGCTGGAATATAAACTACCATTTTTATTTCCAGTTTGAGAAAGACCAAAAAGGTTATACTGCTCCAGAAACGTGTTGCAAAACTGAGTTCTTGTTGCCGGTAGTTTGTGTTCTGTCACCTTGCCTCGAGGCTGACCCTTGTCCCCCGCTGCTGCCTGAGACACGGACTGAAGGGATGTTTGTGCTGCTCCCGCAGCTGCTCCGAGACCCGGCCCGTTCCTCACTTGCAGTTAGGAGGCACCACGCACCTGGCACAGTGACTTTGTGCTGCTCTACAGGGCAGGCAATGCTCTGCTTTCTGGGCTCAATTTATTTCTGTATTTATTTATGTATTTTTTTATTTAAAGCCTCCATCCCCTATAGCATTCAGCCCAGCATGTGCCCCAGGGATGGCATCACAAGCCTGCCTCAGCCCCTCCTGAGCCCCACATGCTCCCCCAAGGACGCAGCTGCTGTTTGTCTGGACTTTTCTCTTTGCAGCTGCTGCACGTGTGGCTTGGAGCTACGGCGTTCCTGAGGGGGCAGAGGAGGAGGGATGCCTTTTTGGAGAGTAAGCTCACAGAGGGAGATGGCTGGCAGAGTCTCGCTCTAGGCTGTTTCTAGGGAGCAGCCCTGGAGCAAACCATGCCCAGGCTTTGCCCACAGGAGCTGGTTTCTCTCCCCAGAGATCCCAGAACTGAGCTCATGTAAGAGCACCCTCACCAGCCCTGGGGCCAGGACGTGAGGGCGAACTGCTGGGCCGCACCGGCTGACCGTCTGGAGGCAGGGACTAGTTACATCAGGGATTCAATGGGCAGCGATCGCTCGCGCACAGAGCCGTAGGGGATGGCGTAGGCTGTTGGGAGGATGTCCTCGCAAGCACACACAAATCTCTGCTTGAGTTTTGCAGCCCAGATTTTTCCAAGCTGAGAGTCCTCAACTCACCTGCTCGGTCCCCGCCAGCTCGCCCAGGCTGTGCGTGGGCTTCGCCAGGCGGAGGGCAGGCAGTTCTGCTGCACACTGCCTTTCGGCTGCCTGGCTGCCTTGCTGCCGCTGCACAGCACGACCCAGAGCCCCCTGCCCCACAGCATCCCAAGCTGCAAAGCTGGGTCTGAAGGGGTGCACCAGAGGTGGCTGAAAGCTGGGCAACAGAATTTCTCACTCAGCCTGAATTTGTGCTATCGTCATTGAAATGCTGGGGAGCCAGGTGTGAGAGAAAAACCTCATGGTTGTAGCTAAAAAGGGTGTTGAAAAGATGGAAATCTGTTTCAACAGAGAAACCCCAAACACTGGGCAGACCTCGTGACTCTGCTTTGGCTCGGTGCCTGGCTCAGCTGCTCCCGTGCAACCAGGACACAGGCACGGGAGACCTCAGGCAGGGGGAAGCCCCACGGCAGCTCCGCTGCATCTCTGCTCTGCTGGCTCCAGTGAGGGTAGCAAAAGGGGGGCGCGCGGCTGCGGTTCGCCTAAGTATTCCGTTGGTGGTAGAAGCCCAAGGTGTCTGCCAGCCTCTTTGACTTCTGCAGTGAGACCCCTGCCCAGCGAGTGCAGGCTCTGAGACAGCTCGGGGTGTGCGTGTTTTGTTGTCAACTGAATTTTCACTTCAAAGTAGCTCACAGATGCACACAAGTTGCCCTTTCAAAAGCTGTTTCGGTAAAGGAGCATGTTGTATAACATAAACCAGGCCTGGTTAGCTTGAATGCCACTAGTGTGTTCTGAAGTGAGGGAAGAAGCAGAGTTTTTGGAAACAAAGGCATTTTGTTGCTTATTTTTGCAGTTGTCCAAGATACCAAGATAAGCGTATCTGGCTGTTGGCAGTTGTGTGAGGTTTCGGGACGCATGCTGCTGACACTGGCCGCTAGCTGGCATTATTGATACATCCCAGCAGATGGAGGTGGTGCAATGAAGACCTGGGAGGGCAGCGCTGGAGGAGCTGCGGCATCCTCCTCCCTGCTCGGCATCCTCCTCCCTGCTCGGCACCCTCCCCCCCGCTTGCCTCTCAGCCCTCCCCAGCTCCGCAGGCTGAGGGGTTGCACCAGATCGCACAGCTGGGCCAGGGCAGGCTGGAACCGCCTGGACACCACAGCCCTGCGATCCTGCCCACCTGACCTTGCTTCTCCCCAGTTTGTTCGGTCTGTACAGGCTGTGCTGGGTTTCCCATCGGGACAACAGCTGACAAGCACCTTTGGTCACCACCCTGCCCAGGAGGAATTTTCTTAGGCTGAAGGCGCCTCATGGAATTTTGGTCACCACGGATGTTATGTAGTGTTTGAGCCAAAAAACAAATGCTCAAGGTCTGCAGTATTAATAGTCGTAATTTGTAGATGTAGCAATAATTTACCCGTAACTTGCATGGCAGTGCTTTGAGAGCACAAGGCTGCTGGGTGCCAGCTCATCTTGTGCAACTGATGGGTGTGTGTGTATTTCTGAAAGAGCCTTTTGTTACAGAGCTTGGTGGAATTAGACTTGTCTTAATCTGCTTTGACTCGGAGTACATTTATGCCAGAAAACCTGACAAATAAGATGAAACAAGTATGGGTCGAGGTATCAGAGTGTTGCCCAAAGTGGCTTTTACTTGGTAAAAAGGAGAGTAAGTCAGCAAGTCAGCCTTCAGGAGACTAGAAACTCTAGAGCAGAAGAGAAAAAGAAATTCTGTGTCCTTTTTAAGACAAAACCCCCCTCATTAAATTGTTTTATAAAGTAGTTTTTGTTCATATGTAGAGACTAATCTTCATTAAATCCATTCCAAAATCATTACTGGACAGCAAGGGCAAAGGCGCTGCCTGTCCCTGCCTGCATGTGGCTCAGGGACCTTCCACGACCCAGCAGGACTACAGTGAGAGAAATCCATTTTTGGCCTGAAATCCACTCTTAATCTCGGCATTTTTAAGGGATTTGCAGGCAACTATGATGCCAAATGGAATTCTCTGGATGACAGACTGCTCAGGTTTGCATTACCATGTGCTTGTTAAAGGACAAGGGCCATTTGCTGCAGCAGCTGGAGACCCTCCTGGCTAGGTTAAAATGATGGGCTGTCCTGGCCAGCTGGCAGGGTGGGAATGCAAAGGCTGATCAGGCAGATTTGCCTTTGGAAAGTCGGGTTGTGGACCCCTGTCAGCCACCCAGCCCAGTGTGCAAAGAGCACCCAGGGGCTGCAGGGTCTGAGCAGCAAGCGCTTTTAGCAAGGAAATACTTAAAGGCGTCTGCCCGGGGCTTGAAGAACAACAGAGAACCATCTCCTTCTGTGTTTAAAACACACGGCCTGGTTTCACAAATCCTAGTATACCTGTGTGTGTATATATATATATATATATATATACATACACACATTGTATATGTCTATATATACATATAAAGAGGTTCATTCAATGAGGGAGAAAGCGCGCTTGGGAGATGGCTGCTGATTAGGGAGTGAGTGACTTTTAACCTTTATTAGACTGCGCTATTTCTGGCCTCTGATTCCGATTTATGGGTTACATTTGCAAATTTCACTGTGACTGCATCAATTCAGCATGGGCTGTCAAACAACAGCCTTCCAAGCCGAAAGCGCCCAGCTAATTCCCGGTGAAACCCTTCCTTCACCTGGCAGCGGAAGAAATATTTGAACAATACAAAGTAACTCCCCCCTGCCTCCTCACGAGCTGATTAATATAATTTCATGTTGCACCTGTCCCATGCTTTTTAATACAATTAAAACACGCATAGCAATCTAAATTATAGACCTCCAATTTGCATATTATACTTTAGAAATACTGTGTTGTTTTACCAAACAACCTAACCGCAACCTTGTGGGCAAAGACGCGTGCTCGTCTTTTAGGAGATGGTGACCTCAGTGGAAACGAGGAAAGCAGAAATATTTGTTTGAAAAGCAGAAATCTGAGAAGTGCCCCCCACGCATACGCTAGTAGCTCAGCAGCGTTGATAACAGTAATCGCAGGTTTCGCCCCCTTTTTGTCCTGGCGCTGTGTTGCTTCCCTGCTTCTCCCTGCTGGCCTCGGGGCTTCGCCACCGCAGTGTGGTGCAACCCGGACCCCTGCTGGCTCCTGTGCCTGCCCCTGCCCTCTGCACGCTCCACACCCGAGGAAAGGAGCTGAGTCATTGCTGTGGTGAGTGACCGCTCACCTTCCCCTTCCCTCTGGCCGCTGCCCACTTGTTGCACACAGCCAACCCCCCCGCACCCCCGTGTGCCCCCCCAGCGCTGTGGCCTGGCAGGAGCGGGGTGAGCACTCCCGTGCCATCACGCCTGGGGTGCAGGGTACGTGTGCGTGGGGACGCGAGCCTGCGGCGGGAGGCCCAGGGCCATACTCGAGGTTTCCGTCTTGGCAGCTGCACACGAGGGTGGAAATTTGGGCTCGTGTGTGTTGCGAGCAGGGGCTGCAAAAGCTGCGGGGGCCTCCAGGGCCAGTCTTGGAGGGTGGGGTGCGAGGTGGCATCCATCCCCATCACCCCCATCCCACCCCAACCCCATCCCCATCATCCCCATCATCCCCATCCCACTCCGTCCCCAACGCCATCCATCATCCCCATCGTCCCCATCCCCGTCCCCATCCGCCCCCGCCCCCCCGCCCCGCCCCACCCCGCGGGGGCGGGGCTGTATAAGCGCCGCCGCCGCGGCCGCCGCCGCCAGTCACCGCCCGCCGCCCGCCAGCCCTGGCCGGTCCCGCCGCCGCCCGCCGCCGCCCCGCCATGATCGTGGAGAGCAGCCGGGACGCGGCGCCCGATGGCGGCGACGGCGGCGCGCTCAGCAGCCCCATCAACCTCGCGTACTTCTACGGGGCCTCGCCCCACTCCAGCGAGGGCAGCTGCTCGCCGGCCCACTCCGCCCCGGGCTCGCCGGGCTCCGACTCGGACCTCTCGGTGAGCAGCCGCGGCGGCGGCCGGAGGGACCCCCGGGCCGGCGCCCGCCCCGCGCTGCAAGGTACGGCGTGTCCGCGGGCCGCGGGGGCTCCGCGCCGGGCGGGGGCGGCGGGGCGGCGCCGGGGTGTCCCCAGCCCCGCGGGACCCCCCCCCCCTCCCGCCCGTCCCGCTCCCGGTCCCGCTCCGCCCGCCGGAGCGGCGGGGGTGACAGCGGGCGCCGGCCGTGTCCCCGCAGGTGAGGCGCACATGGCGGGGGGCAAGCAGCACCGCGGCCCCTTCCAGGGCGTACGCGTGAAGAACTCGGTGAAGGAGCTGCTGCTGCACTTCAGGAGCTGCCGGCAGCTGCCCGCGCCGCCCGCCGAGGACGGCAAGGTGACCGGGGGGGGCGTCCGGGGGGGCGCTGGGGCAGAGCCCGGGGCCGCGGGGACCCCCGCGTCAGTGGCCCGGCCCGCCGCGTCCCCGCTCGGCTCCCGCGGGGCGAGGGCCGGTCCCGCCGGGGGATGGGGGGAAAGGGGGAAAATCGGTGTCCCGGGGGCGCGGGGGGTCTGGCTCTGCCTGGGGACGCGCGTTCCGAGAGGGGACTCTGAGCTTCCCGGGGGGGCATCCCGGCGGGGGGCTGCGGGGGGGGGGGGGGGCGGGAGGGCGGTGAGCAGCCGGGTAAAAGCGGCTTGAAAAGCCCGAGAAAAACAGCGCTTTGCATTTCACTCCATAAAGTCTTTCAGTTTTTCTAACCTTAATTGCAAGCAACTAAATCTGCATTAGACAGTCCTGTACTGGAACTGTTCTCGGGTACGTGGGCTGTTTACAGCAGCGAGTCGCTGCTGCTTCCCTTGTGCTTTTGCATTTTGTTTTGCTTTTTTCCTGAAATGACACTATAATGACGGGATAATCTGGGCTTTCCTCAAAAGGCACAGGGAGGACTGGCAAACTACGAGCAGTACACAGGTAAAAAATGCTTCCCCCCCCCCCTTTTATTTTTTAAATTCCTTGCAGTAATATTTTGAAAGTGAACTGTAAGGGTTAGCGCCAGATGTATTCCAGCTGTATTTTCCTCTCAGCAGAGCTGAAGAGCATACTCGGTCACAGTGGCAAAAGGAAGGCTCCCGAGCTGCTTTCTGATGGACCTTCTTTCAAGCGCCAAGCTAATGTTCACCCACACCTCCTGGTATGCTTGTAGTAATTTTTCCTGTGCCTTTATTTTGCAGTTTGCTTTGTGTGATCAGAAACTACCAGATACAATTATACCTCACGCTTTCTGGGGCTTGTTTTGATTTTTCTTGTTTTGTTTTTGCTTTGTCTCCCCTCCCCACCCCCCACCCCCCCTCGACAGACACCACCCCAGACACCAACCTCTATGGATAACGTGGAGGAGACTCATAAAAATGATGCAAAACATGAGAGCAATTCCGATCTGCTTCAGAACATTATAAACATCAAGAACGAGTCGAGCCCCGTGTCTCTGAACACGGTGCAGGTCAGCTGGCTGCACACTGTCTCCAGTCATGGCTCTCCCGGCGAGCAGTACCAGGACAGCCCGGGGACGCAGGCTTTCTCGCCGTCCCAGAAGTACCAAGCGTTCCAAGATCACACCTCCCAGCAGATGCTCGAGCCGCCGCAGCATTACCAGTTCCCTCCCTCCCAGACCCCAGACTTGTCACAGAGCTATCCCCCAGACGCCTCGCTGGAGTACAGGCCGTTTGCCACCAGTGACCAGTCTCCTGGCTACCAGCAGAGCACCTTTGAGAGCCATGAATTGCAGTACTGCCCGCCGCAGAGCTTCTCCTCCCTCTTGAACGACTCCGAGGGCTCGGAGGGCATCTCCGCTCCCCTCCAGCCACTGGCCGGCGCCCACCCACAGGCTGAGGTCGCCCACCATGCTCCAGGCTTCAGCTTGCTTTCTGGTAATGTCTGTGGTAGTCTGGAGCGCAGCGTCTCTTTGGCTGCTTTGAATGTGTCTCTACCTGACCAAAACGTCGCCAGAAGCACGACTCAGCTGGGCAAGTCGTTTTTTCAGTGGCAAGTGGAACAGGAGGAAAACAAACTGGCAAACATCTCTCAAGACCAGTTCCTCATAAAAGACTCAGATGGTGACACGTGAGTGCTGTTCGTCATGGTGTTTCTGATGCGAACGGTTGGGGAGTGTTTCTGTCTGGGTTTTGGTGGACCCAAATGTAATGAAGGCAGCTTGTTGGCCGTGTTTGTTTCACCAGCATGGTAGTTCTGCTAACGAGGTGAAATGTGTGGCCTTGCTGATGGGCTGCAATGTGTGGGTTGCAGCACTCTGGGTAGATAAGGTGTTGATATTGTCTTAATTTCAGGTACTTATCGTTAGGCTTTTGTCTAGTAGATGGGGAGAAAAAGGTTCTAATTCAGATGCTCTGTGTTGCCCTGGGGAGCAGGTGCCTGTGTTCTCATCTGCCACGCGGAGCAGGACTGGGGCTGGCATACAGCACCCCTCCTGCGTGTGGGTCTCCGCAGCCGCTCGAGCCGTGGGTCACCTGGTGGGGTAACTCCGCTTTCCCCTCTTCCCTGCAGCTTCCTTCACATCGCCGTTGCCCAGGGCCGCCGGGCGCTCTCCTACGTTCTTGCGAGGAAGATGGCAGCCCTGCACATGCTGGACATTAAGGAGCACAATGGCCAGGTGAGGGTCTCAGAGCTGTGCACCTGCTTTGTGCACCTGAGTGCTGCTGCACGTCTGGACCTCGAGGAAGACTTGGTGAAGTGCTCATTTAATATTAACCCTGGGATTTAGCCTGCATACTAATATTAACCTTGAGCTATTAATACTACTTGGGATCACTTTGAGCTGGTAAGACTATGTGCTCTGCTTCATTTGTCCTGGCTTCCTGGTATTCATAATCGCTGCTTCAATAATACCAGGTAGCTAGGCTTTTTTATTTGTTGGCATTGCTCTTTCCTGTTAGAGATCAGATGACTAACAGTTCAGATTTTCTTTTCGATGTTTGCAGAGTGCTTTCCAGGTTGCTGTGGCTGCCAATCAACATCTCATTGTGCAGGACTTGGTTAGCTTGGGGGCTCAAGTCAACACCACAGACTGCTGGGGTAGAACGCCGTTGCATGTTTGCGCTGAGAAGGGACATGCCCAGGTCCTTCAGGTAAGAACTGGGCAGGTGGAGCTCTGCCCTGGTCGTTAATGCTAGTAGTTCGTACTGGTTGTCTTGGGGAACTCCGAAAGCATTGCTCCTCCCTGTATCGTTCCCTCTGTGTAGCCTTGTGAGTGTCTCTGGGGGTCCTTAACAGTAATGGCTTATGGTGAGACTGAGTCTCACATAAAGGCTCTCACTAGGGGGGAAAAAAAAAAGTCTGTTCCAAATGCCACTGCTTATTGCAGCTTTGCTGCACTACGACTGTACTTGGCTTGAGGAAGCAGCATGTGGTTTGGGTAAGATCTAAATGCAAACCTGTTCCCACTTTTGTAGGCGATCCAAAAGGGAGCTATGGGAAGCAATCAGTATGTGGACCTTGAGGCAACAAACTATGATGGTGAGTAGTTAAGAGTTTATAATTTACAGAGTTAGCGGATGTTATTTTTATAGCTGCTGATGTGAATGTTATCCTGGGTTGAGATGCAATAAAATGGAGTGTATCTTTGCCAGGCTGAAATTTACAATTACAATTGAAATTACATTACAATTGGCATATCTGTCAGTTAAAGCACGGTTATTCTGTGCCTGTCGGGACCTCTTCCTCCACATGCGATTGCTGTGTTTGGCACAGAGAGTGTGGGTAGTAATTGGCTATTGTTTTTAAAACATTTGAGTGCCAGTGGTACGTGGGTGCACACAGCAGCCAGGATCTCTGGCACCAGAGAACTGTTTTAATTGAACCTCTTTGCCATGTAACAGCTCTTCCTAACCTAAGTTTTGGGGGAGGTAAAAGTTAGAAATTGATAGAAATTGATTCTTTCATTATCTACTGGCTGAGAACTCGCACCAGGCTGCTGCTGAACTCCTGGTGGTGAGCAGCTGCTGTGACTAACAAACAAGGAATTGTCCCTGGGCTCGGTGGGGACAGAAGCTCCTTTACCCATCCTCTGAAACAAGCAGCTGGCCAGTATCTGTATTCCGTTTGTTCATTAATGATTATCTCTTTTTTTTTTTTCTTTTTAACATTAAGGTTTGACAGCATTGCACTGTGCTGTTCTGGCCCATAACGCTGTGCTGCACGAGCTGCAGAACAGTCAGCCACCTCACTCCCCTGAGGTCCAGGAACTTCTGCTGAGAAACAAGAGCCTGGTGGAAACCATCAAGACTCTGATACAAATGGGAGCCTCTGTTGAAGCGAAAGTGAGTACAATGGCTTCATCTGAAGTGTCGGATCCAGAGAGAACGTGGAAGCAGAACGTGTCCCTTTCCCCCACACCACATTTCAACTTTATTACAAAGGAAGCAGACTAATTTTAAAGCTTCCCCACAGCCTAATTTACCCAAGTGGAAGGAGAATGTTGCATTTATTCAGAGCAAGGTATCATCAATGCAAATGAACCCTGGGGAAAGAAGGGAGGTGACAGTCTAATTTCTGGATTAAGAATGATTCTGTGCTGGCTGCAGCTGGTTCTGCCTTAAAAGTAAGGATATGTTTGGAGCGCTCTGAGGGATCTGTAGTAATAGAGTGCTGATGATACCTTGTTCTGGAACTGCTGATTTTAATTAAAAAGAGCTTACCTGTCCAGTTTAGGTCTGTGCTGGGCCAGACCATTACTCAATAGAACATTTGATACCTTGACTATGCGAGCTTACTGCCAAATGAGGTCTGGTCCCCACTGTTCATTAGGTAATTCATATTACAGTGTATGTGGAGACTGTTAGTGAATTGTGCAAGTGTGTGTGTGCAACACTGTGCAGCTACTCTGCTTTCTGTTTTATTTGTCTGCGTGTTCACCCTGGGTAGGTGAAGCACCTGCAGGGAAGACTTAACCCTTCCTTTCTTCCACAGGATCGCAAAAGCGGTCGCTCAGCTTTGCATTTGGCAGCAGAAGAAGCAAACCTAGAGCTCATTCGTCTCTTTTTGGAGCTGCCCAACTGCCTCTCTTTCGTTAACGCAAAGGTATGCTGATTTTTTTCCCCTGGAATGCAGATGTAATCTGGGATGTGCGCACGTGTGGCACCGCAGTGTCCTGGGACCCATGTCCCTGCCTTCTCCTCATGGAGTTACTTGGTCTTCTCCAGGCTTACAACGGCAACACGGCACTCCACGTGGCTGCCAGCCTGCAGTACCGGGTGAGCCAGCTGGACGCGGTGCGCCTGCTGATGCGCAAGGGAGCCGATCCCAGTGCCAGAAACCTGGAGAATGAGCAGCCGGTTCACCTGGTTCCCGATGGCCTTGTAGGAGAGCAGGTAAAAAACCAACACCAAACGGTCCCCTCTGCTCCCATCTGTTCCCATCCATGCAAAAGCCTTATTCCTTTCCAGAAGTTTCTTTGGGGTTTTGAGTTGGAGCTTTTTAAGGAAAAGATTTAGCAAATGCCATTTTATTCAGGGAACTTTGGTTTTTAGTGTCAGGATCGGGCAGAATATACAAAGACCTGAAATTACAGGTTTTGCTCATAGCTTTTATTTTTTCCACTCAAAAGTCCTTTTTTTTTTCTGTGAAGACAGGTTTTATCTTTGTAACCTTTTAACATTCTGGAGATAGCATCCCTTCTCTTGTTCATCTTTATATGGGCCTGAGATCATGCTTCTGTTGCTCTTGTCATAATTAGTAATGGTGTAATTCGTTGTTAGGCCTAAACAACAAATGAAGAAAATCCCTTTTACCTGGGAGCTGTTGGAATTCATGATGGAAAAAAGTGACTCTGGACCTCAGAAGCTAAATAACTTAAGCAACTGAGTAATTCTGTTGCCTTTCATTGGTTCAAATGCTGCAAAACTGGATCAATCCTGGTGTGACTGAGCCCAGAACCCAGGCTCAGATAAATGAGGATTGCAGAACTGGGTCTAGGGTTTCTTCTGTCAGCTTGTCGCTTGCTTCAGGATGATGAATACTGATGTGTGTGTCTCTTTCTCTTCTCCAGATAAGACGTATCCTAAAAGGGAAGGCGATTCAGCAGAGGGTGTCGCCTTTCTAGGCTCCGTGTTTCTTGGAGTTCAGCACCTCACACTCACTGTCAGTCAGGCAGTCCTAATGTATCTGTAAATAGACCATTTGCCCGCCGTGGGCAAATGTTAGTTGTTTCTATGAAACAAAAGTATTTTGTTCACTATTGTATAGTGGGTTATATGAGAGTAAAAAAAAAAAAAAAATTCAAAAAAATCACCACCCCAAAACCCAGCAATCATTCCTCTGAGCAAACGGGAATGTTTTATTCCCAAGTACATGGAACATTTGCCTGGATACCTGGATTTCATAGCTACGGCAAGACTGATTTTGTTTAAACAGCCATACGGATAACTTCTGGAGGACAGTTCTGCAGGAAATCTTGTTGAGAGGGCTGATGCGCATCAACATTGCAGAGGTTTTTTTTGTTTGTGTTTCTAAAAGCACTTAATACTAAGTGCAAAAGAAATTAAATATTTTTGAAGTTGAACATTTATTTATGTAACTTTGTAGCTTTCTTCCAGTATCTTGTGCAGGATTGTGTATAGTCACTGGTATTGTTGTACAGCTGTATAGATCTTACAAATCTGTTGATCGCTTGGGTTGAATCGGTTGGTTGTGGCATGAACTGAAGAAACAAGTTACTTGATCTTGAACTTGCAAATTGCATATAGAATTTTAATACTGCACTGGTGCATGTAGGGTAAATTCTGATGTTTTGGAAGACTGAAAGGACAGTTAAGGTTGTCCCTAGCACCAATTTGTGCGTGCTTTTGGAGCTGTTACTAAAACACGAACAGCCATGCTTCTTCAGGGGACTGTATCAGTTTTTGACATACCCAGTAAAGGTTTATCTTTTTTTTTTGTTTTTGATGGGACAGTGGATCGAGGGGGAAAGATTATGACTTCTGTAGCGTGTGTGTATATAACTTTATACTTTAAAGAATATGATCCTGATTCAGTGGAAGTATTTGGCATGTGCTTAACTGTTGATGCATGCTAGAAATCTCTCCATGTTGATTCTAGTACTTAAATGTGTGTAAGCCCCACTAGCGTCAGTAGGACCTAAGCACATGTGTAAGTAGTTTGCTGAATTGGGCTCTAGTTGATTCTAGAGACTTTAGTGTTTTTCCACCTCCTCAGAAGAGTTAGTTCATTTATGGCTTTACCTTATAGGTATAGTGGCTAGCCAAGTAATATTTGAAGTTAATGTTTTTCAATTTTTTAATAATTATGGGTATTAATGCGAAATGTATACTAATGATGCAGTGTATTTGTGTCCTGTTGGAGAAAATTTCTTCCTCCTGTCGCTTTCTGAATGATCCATGCTGGGCTGTAATCCAGTAATACGTTCTGTGTGTGGTCTTTGCTCTTAAACTGTTTTTGCATCACATGCAATTCTGTGCCATAACTGTTCAATTAGTCTGATTGTGCTGTTTTGTCACAGTATGTCTTGTAGACAAGCTAAGTGAAAAAACATGATATGTGGAGGCCTAGTTGTGATACATTTCTTGAAGGGTTTCATGTAACTTGTGTTTGAATAAACATGCTAATTAAACGTTGGTGGTTACTGTCTGTGGTACAAGTGATGATGGAATCAAGCTTGAGATAAAACTGGTTTGGCATGGCAGTACTGTGAGACTGGTGAAGGTCCCTTTGTGAGGGGTGAAGTCTTCCCAGCCTGCTGTCGGTGCGGTGCTTTCTCTGGTTTGAGGGTGGTGCTGGGCTGTTCTGGGTCACGCACTGTGCTGTGGCGGTGTTGGTTTGTTTAGATGTGCCCCAAGCAGAGCCAGTACTCGCCAGGTTGTCCAAATTGCGGGTTGTTCCTGGATGCTTCTCCCTGTACACTTGAAGGAATGATCGCAGTTCTGACCGTGCCATAGTTTTCCCTGTTTGCTCCTTGCCTTGGTCCTTGATCCTTGCTGCTTGGCTAGCAGTCACCCGAGTGCAGGTGGAAGCCCGCAGGTGGGGTTGTACCTGTGGGAAAACTGTCCTTGCTTGGCGGATGAGCAGGTGGGCTCCGAGCTGGCCGTGACCTCGTGGGAGGAAGGACTGTCCCTTATGATCCTTGCTGAGTACTGGGCTGGGAACATAGCAGCAGTCGGGGAAAAGTGGATGCAGTGTTAGAACCCTGTAGGAGAGGAACCAAAGAAAAGAAAGCGCTTCCATGCTGCTGTATAAACCTGTTGCCCACCTCTGCCTCGCTGCTGTGTGTGGTTAGGGTGTCCCCACAGATGGAAGCGTTTCCCGATTGAAGAGGTGTGGAGGGGCTTCCTTGCAAGGAGCAATGGAGCAACCCGGGTCTGCGCAGCTGCAAGAGCGATGGTGGGCAGCAGGTATGGCAGGCTGGCGGAGTCACATCGGGCCAGAGAACGTGGGTCGGGATGATGCTCGCTGCCCCCTCCAGCAGGAGGGCTGGAGGCTGTCAGTGGAGGTGCCAAGTACACAACAAACAACAGGATGTGGTTCCTTGCAATAGTGGAAGAACGTGGTAGAAACAAGGTATTTGCAGCCGGGTCCTCCCTGCACCAACATACCTAAAAGCCCTCTTCGTGGAGAGTGATTGATGCGATGCACCGTGCGCGGTGCTCGGTGTGGAGGGTGAAGGGCTGCACGGCAGGCTTGCCCTGCTCCAGGCTCTCCCCTGGGGACTTGCTGGTGAGCGCTCCTGTAGACCTGATGCTGGACCAGATTATACCCTTAAATCATTGTGGTTGGGCTTTTAGTGGTTCATGGGTTCAGTCTGTCTCCACTGAGCGTGGCTGCACCTTTCTTGAGAAGAAAATGGGGAAATCATCCTGCAGGTGGTTGAGTACGTCAGGGGAGGGCTCATGGATCCTTTGCTCCTGCCCTGTGCAGGACTCGTTCCTGAAAGTCTCAGAAATGGCTTTTGGGGCTGAGGTAAGGTGGCGGGGAGAGGAGATCTATGTTGTTTAGCAGATAAGAATGGGAAATGATGGAGATGGAGTTGCGTTTCTAGCTAGGGTATGCAAAGATGAAGTGCCACCTCTTTACATAAATGGCTAATTGGGACTAGACTCTGAAGATGCTGTCATCTGCACCTCTTGCTGCAGGTGACACCCTGCCTTAGGTTTGGGTGTGGGTTGTTTTTTTATGTATGAGGAGTCTGATAGTGCTGTTTCCCCTTCATTTCCGTTTTTTTTCTTGTGAGGTGATCACACAGCAAAAAGAACTGCTGATGAGCTACAGGCCCTGCTGGCCTGCCTGGTGCGCCTTCCCGGGTGCCCTGGCTCAGAGGGCGGCAGCGTGCAGGCAGGCGTGCGGTGGTGCTGGGCATGGGGGCGTTCTGCGGGTGGGAGCCCTTCAGCCAGCCGCGCGGGGGGCTCAGCAGCACTTGTGCCCTTCTGGAAGGGGCACTCCAAGTTAGAAAATCCCAAAGGGGAGACTGAAGGGTTTGAAGCTAATGAATCCGTCTAGACCCTAATTTCATTGACTCAAGAGGTCAGTAAGCAATTTCACAAGAAAGCATCCCTACTCGGAGTGTAACACTCGTGTTTCTCCGCTGTGACATTGGGAAGTTCTAGCATATCGGACAGAGCTAGTAGTTAGAAACTGTCCCTTTTTACTGAAGGGCAAGTGACATTAAATATTTAGCAGTCTAATAGCATTTACCTGAAAACTTACGGTGCTGGGCAAGTGCCGGATAGCTTTTGCTGATGTGGAGGCAGGCACACCATTTCTTTCTCCTGCTGGAACAGAGGCAGCAGAGCCTGGCTTGGGTCTGAGTAAGGGTGTTAAAACACATGGAGCTTTGTTCCCAGGATGTTTCTGATTTGTTTGTCTAAGTAAGCCAAACCTCAGGAAAGGGTTGCTTTTTGATTTTTGTGGGCTACTCATCTGGTTGGAGTTGTGGAAGGTGGCAATCCGCGATTTACAAGAAATGTGTTCTGCTCCTGGGGATGGAAAAAGTACATTTCCCACATTCATTGCTCATTTTGTATTTTTATCAGAAAATGAAAGCATAGCCAGGAAGTGCATTCTTGGAGAGGCTGGGTGTGGTAGAAGTGAGTGCAAAAGTATGACGTGAACTGCTTGCTCCTTGCGCCTGGCAGTTTGCTTATTTGGTTGCCTTTCTTTAAAAAATGTCTATGTTCCTCTGTGTAAGGGAAGAGGTGAGGGTGATTATAGTACATTGAACACGGGAAGATAAAGAACAGGTTCCTGCAACTAGAGTATCTGCCAAAAATTGACCTGATCTTTCAGTGTATTCAAACCAAATTCTTCTAGTGTCACCTGTCACCTTTCTGGAGCGTTTGGGCGTGGTCCTGGCTGAAATATGGATGGCTTGGGAGGGTCGTACAGCTGATGCCTCATCCGGCTGGTTTAGTGTCATTCAGCCTCTGACAGTGCTACCTTTCACTTCTCACGATTAGGACGAGGACCAGCATTGCTGGTGCGGACACTGTTTAGAAAGGCAAGTGGCACCCCCAGATTCCAGGGCACCTTCTAAGCAGCATCCTGCCGCACCGGCAGTGCGGGCTTGCCTGCCAGCATTTTGCTATTGTGAGAGGAAGCCTCCCTTAGGGTCTACATTTTTTTCTAGAAGATGAAAAACGAATTTGAGAGGAGAGAAGTTTAGTTTGCACAAGGGGTGGACTGCTGCTATGTCTGCCCCTAAATGAAGTTGTTCCTGATGGGCAGCCGCTCATCCATACACAAAGCCCATACAGGCAGCTCTATTTCCTGGCAGAATTTCCCTGACTGTTGTGTTGGCTGATGGACCCGTGTCTAACCTTACAGTATTGCTTTAGGTCTGATCATCATAAGCAAAAAAACCTGAAGGCAGCACTAACGACGCTGGTGGGCTCTTCCTGCAGCCGGGTGTGGGGGTTGGTTTCTCCTTCAGGCACCTGTCTTGGGCTGGCTGGAGAAAGGTGATGTGTCTTGGGCTGTGTTTGCTTAGCATGTATTTGTTTTCAGACCTTGTGACCGAGGCTGACTCAGTAAGTGTTTTACCTGGTAAGCCTTGCTCTTTGCTCTGAAGGCACGGTCTAGGCCGTCGGGAGAAAGCGGCTGCTGCACCAACCAGCCTGCGCTTCGCCCCTGGGTTTCCGCTTCGTTTCTGGTGAAGTTTCTCCCTCCCCCTCTGCTTGTCAGGGAGCCGGAGGGAAGGGTGACTAAGGTGGGGCGTTAGACTTAGGAGGGGGAGCAGACAGTTGAAAGAAGCTGCCCATCGCTCCTGTAACCTTGCCTGGGCTGTGAGTCAGGCTGTGAAAAGCCCGAGTGAAACATCCTCCCGTGGATTCAGCACAGAGGTGCTTTGCGTTATGTTTAACAAAAGCTAGTAGCTCTGTTCGGGTGGTCTCGGGCATGTACGTGACCTTTCAGTACCACGGTAGGTACCGTTCGGTACCGTGGTAGGCCATGGTACCAAATGCTGTGTGTTGGTTGGCTTTTAGGTCCCAAATAACAGATCTCTTCAGCAGGGCTGAGCTCTTTCCAGCGGCCTGACCTGGGAGAGAGGTAGAAGTCTGATCATTTTGGTCCGTGGCTCCCTGGGACGGCTGTCAGTTGTTGCTCATGTGGCTGCCGAGACCTTTCCTGGAAGGCCTAGAGCTGCCCTGTAAGATTCAAACTCAGGCTTGGTGTAAAAAAAGGACTGGGACTACCTAAACACTGCTGGTCATGTCCATGAAATACACCCTCAGAGCCGAGCGGGTACGTCTTGTTGTTTTCCTCGGGCAGGCCACAGGTCCTTGCCCAAGGACTCCCGCTGTGCTGAAAACAGCCCAGTAAGTGATGCCAATGGAAGTGGGGTTTCTGTAAGGCGAATTGGAAGTGTGAGGTCACAGCAAGGAAAGGTCTTGAGGGATGCTTCTAGTGCTGCCTGCGACCCTGCCCTGGCACTGTGGCCGGGTGCGCTGTGCGGGGTGGGAGCTGGGGCAGCAGTGCAGCCTGCGCGCTCTGCGGGGAAGGAGGTTAGCAGCAATTTGAGGAAAACCATCCAGGTAGTCGCATGCTATTATCAGTATTCATGAGTAGATTTCCAGGTGGCTTTCAAAGCTGGTAATAATCACCAATCCCATCAGCCAGGTGAGAAACCAGAGGCAGAGAGCTGGGAAGAAGCTCATCTGCAGGTACTCAAAGAGCCTCCAAGGGCTTCATCCAAGGGCAGGGTGGGCTTGCAGTTACCAGAGTTGCTCACCCTTTCTAAACCTGCCAAACAGTGCAGTGAGCAGTGGCTGGTCTGCAGGGCGTTCACGATCCTTCTGTAAGTCCTTCACGTTTGGTCCGTGCCTCTCTTGCTCCCTTCAGAGACCCTGCCTGTGGCGCTGCTCCCGCTCGCTGCTGGGATCTCCAGGCTGCTCGGATCAGCCATGGGACAAAGCCTCAAAAATGAGCTGCAAACTCCTCTTCCCTGAAAAATGTCATCTTCCTGAGCCATGACCGCTGGAACAGGAAGAGAAAAAGCAGAGCCAGGCAAGGCAGGGATACGATAGAGCAAAGCGAGACAGTGGCTGCAGGGAGCCCCGAGCTAGACCCACACCACCAGTCTCCTTGCACTTTGTACGGAAGCCTTTTCTAAGTGAGGTGAAATTGTGTAAAGGCATTTTTAAAAGGTGGTCATAAAACGTGCTTAGTTATTAATAGATTTCTTACAAAAGAAGGGGGATGACTCAAACCGAGAAATATTTGTCTTGCTGGTATGAGCTTTTAACGCTGCTTAAGGCATGAATGCTCTGATGCAGCAGTATAAAATAAAGTCATCTTACGGACGTGGGGGTGGGAAGATTCAGCTCAGGACATGGATGGCTGCCCAGGAGGTAACTGTGCCATTGGGTCAGCTGCTCCGGCGCTCAGGACAGACGGACTTCTCTTAAAGTTATAAGGGGAGCGGGAAAGAGTGTCTTTAAAAAGCAAGCAGATAGGAGAGGATGCTTTACTGCCTGGAACACACAGTTGTTATCCAGCTCAGTCCTTGCCCCTGGCCCTAGTTGCAGGCTGGTAGGGTTTTACATTTTCTCAAACTTTCTCACACATGTCTGTGAATAAAAAGCATGCATATGTAGAGTGAGTTTATAATGTGGATCAATTTATTTTTGTACTGTAGGAGAATTGTATGTATATATGCATGCAAAATATAAGTATGTAAAATGTGTTGTGTAGGAGTACATAAAACAACAAAACTCTTTCAAGAAGATTAATCTTTTTATCCAGGACTTGTTCATTACTTCAGAAGTTTTTACTTTCTTTTGTTAAAAATAGAAACTTTTCCCATACTATTCCCTTGGGTTTGCAAATTGAATGCGCTAGCGAAAACTTGTAGTTAGAAACAAAGCTCCATGGGGAATAAAAGTTAGCTTTCTAATGGGAGAGTCTGTTCCTTCTCAGGATAGAAACCCATGCCTAGTAAAGACAAAGCACGGCCATCGGTGAGGACCCTAATGTTCCCCCCATTTCTCCCTCAATAAATTTATATATCTGTCAGCCTGTGTGAGCTAGCAAATCTCGCAGCCCCCTCTCCCTGCTTCCGTAAGCAGAAGGACCCCCCAGGGAGGGTGTTTTCTGTGAACCTTGTGGCACGGAGCCCTGCGTTCATGCTGCAAAGGGCTGATCTGCCACCTGGAACACGACTTGCAGTGCATAAGCAGCTTCTAGTCCTCACCCAGGGCTGGAACCTGCCTGTGCAACCAGTAGTGCAAAGGCAGATACCTTTGTACTTTATTATAGACACAGTAAACAAAAAGAATTTTTGTTTCTTCTTCCTTAGCTGTCATAATGAAATTTTATTATTGTAGTGGTTTTATCTGTCTGCTGATGAACATGAATGTCTTTTGCTTCTTTCCCACGCTCCCTGCACTGGTGTCTCAAGGTGTTTCTCTTCATTTCATGGCAGCCCTTTCTACGCCTTGTGTCCCCAGCTTTAAGCACAGGCTGGGCTGTGGCTCAGCCCAGGGACAGCCGATGGGAGGGAATGCTGGAGCAAACCTGACCGCTGGCGTTCGGTCACTGGGCTCTTTGAGTGGCCTGAGCCCATGATTGGGATTGTCGTGCTCGGCTGCAGGGAGCGATGGGGCGGGTGCATACCTCCGGCCGCCTGGCTTTGGTCCTTGGGCATGAGTGAGCGATGTATCCTTGTTGCAGGGACAAGGACCATCGTCTCCTGTTCATCTGGGCTGGACAGAGTAAGAGCACCAGGAACAGGGCTAACAAGCTCTATGTGCTCTCTAGGAAGGTGCTGGAAAGATGCAGCAAGAGCTGCGGGGAAGGCAACCTGCTCCTCCTGCTTCCCAGTTAATGCCTGGGCTCCTGTGTCCCTGCTCCCGTAGGAAGAACCTTTGCTTTCCAGGGAAGTTCCTGGTTGTACCCCTGTTAGCTGGGGCTGCAACTGTTAAGCCCTCTTGCCTCTTCCTTGTGCTGGCTGTGCTCCACAAGCCCAACAATGGCACCTTCCTGGCTGTACTGATGGCTCCCGTCCCTGGGAATTGCTCCCCTGCCAACCCTGTGTCCACCCCCACCCTGTCCCCCGCTGTGCTGTGGGGATCTTGTGATTGCTTCAGCCCCGAAGAGCTCTTGGTCTAGACGCTAGGTGCAGGGACAAGTGCAACAGGGGTCCTACTTGGAAAAGATGTGTCTTCCCTGGTCGCTGGCTCGATGCTTTCCCAAAGGCCTCCTGTCACAGATGGGTATTTAGGGAGGATTTGAATAGAGGGAGGGGGCCCGGCAGCTCCATCTGAGCCTCCATCAGCTGCTCTCTATCTGTGGGTAGAGTTTATACGCTGCTGTGGCATTGTCCTTGTTGTCGTGCTGGTGGCTCTGGTTCTTGCTCTGCCTGTTTATTTTTACTCCATTGTTGAATTTATTGTTCCTGGACTCTTTACTCTTGTTGGCTCCTGATAAATTACTGCCTCTTATTAGCCTTAAATTACTTCCTCTTACCAAGCTTTAATTATTTGCTGCCATCATATCTCGGTGCCACATCCTTGTAATTAGTGTTGCCGTACCGGTGGAGACACCTCCATGCCTTCATTAAATCCATCAGCTTTGCTTTCATATCACTTTGGCCGTTCTCTTGTCTCTTCCTGCCCCTCCTTCCCCAACTCCTTGTGTCTTGCATTGATACTATGGGGCATCGTCTGCATCCTTTCCTGTGAGCCCTCGCAGTCTTACCGCAACCCTCTTGGCTCATCCCGTGCCAACAGCTCTCTGCTGCCTTGGTCCCCCGCAGCCTGCGTCACACCTGCCTCTTAGGGGCTGGAGGATGTTGGTGGATTTCTTTTGCTGTCTTGTCTCTTTCCATTTTTACATGTGCTCTGATGTCCTCCAATTTCCCCTATACCTCTTATTCCTTGCTTTGCAAGGGCTTTTTTTTTTTCTTCTGGTGTCCCTGTTACTTTGGTGGGATAGACTTTGCAACTTTCTCCTCGCTTTCACTGCCAAACTCCATTTGGAGACCTGCTTTCCTGCCCAAGACTGGTGCTGATGGCTCTTTGGTGCCTCTTTTCTTGAGCAGCGCCCAAGAGCTTCTGTCCAAGTATTCAGTCCACCACATCTCACCCTGGAACTTGCTTTTCCCTGCCTCCTGCTCAGTGTCCCCTCAGAGCACCATGCCTCTACTGGGGCAGTTGGATCCTGCCTCTCCTGGTGCCTTCAATCACTCCACCTCTGCAGAGCCCAGGCTGCCTGCCTTGCTGCAGTGCTGGGTTTCCATCGCCACCCTCTGTGTCCTGCTCTGCCTTGCTGGTCCCAGCCTTGCCGCTGGAGCCATCTTTTCCCTTGCCTCTTTTCCTGCTTGTCCACCTTGTGCCTGCTTCAGCTCTCCTTGCTGGCACCACCGATGCCTTTCCTTTTGCACCTGCTGCTACTGAGGTGCTGCTGTGGAGGAGGCAACTTGAGACTTGGGGAGACTAGAGGAGGGAGGAAAAGCGTTCAAAGCTGGAAACAGCCAAAACCTAGCTGACGTGCCCAGAGTTAACCTGTTCTACCATCTTGGTCTCCTCTTCAAATTCCTCTGGTCATAATCCATTGCCAAAACGTCAAGTGTCGGCATCTCCCCACGGTGAGGAGGTCCCAGTGCCTGTGTGGTTCTGCAGCCCTCGGGCTGTTTGGTGTAAGCTGCAGGCTGGCCACAGTGGGCAGCTCGCCCTCCTGCCCGCCCTGCCCATGGGATCTGCCCTAGAGTAGCCACTCTGACTTGCTTTGCGTCCTGCTGCTCAACCCACGGGCCAGCAGCTGCCCTGGCATCTCCATTTCTTCCCCAAATCCTGGCTGTGAAAATTCTCAGCTGCTGTCTGTGTGCACCAGAGGGGTTTTCTTTGCTGTGGCACATCCTCATGGCCAAGGCCATGTGCCTCATTGATGCCATTGGCGGAGGCTGGTGAGGCTGAGGGCTTTTGCTGGGGCTGGGGAGCCTTCGGTGGTGCAAGCCCTGCTCAGGAGCTGCACTCCACTGGCCAGTGCTGTCGGTTCTCAGGGCCTGTCTACTTGCTCTAAGCACTCGGTGAGATTGCGGGAATGATTCTGCCTATGTAAGTCATTAGTTTAACTAATATTGTATCTCTTTATTGTAAAAATGCTCTTTGAGGTTGATTAATGATGAGTGGGTGGAGATAAAATGAACTCTGGTTTTGCTGGTGAAACACCATTCCTTTAAAACTAAATATTTGTAATGTTAAAAAAAATGAACCCACTTAAAACAAACCTCTACTTCTTCCTGTGGGGAGACCATGTCTCCCACAGAAAGTTGGATTTTCTTTTTTTTTTTTTTTTTTTTTTTTTTTTTAAGCAATGTGTTCCCTCCACATCCCTATCTGCCTGCCCTTGTTCTCCATCTTAATAAAGTGCTAGCATCTTGGGTTGCCAGGATGTAGCCCAGTGGCTTGTCCCTTCGAAACACATCAGGTGCATGACATAAGGTACAAAAGAGCTGTGACATCTCAGAGCGCGGGACGTAGCTTTCCACCTCTGCTTCCACAGCGCCACGGCAGTGCCAGTGCCTGTTACATCTTGCACGGCCGCTTGCACAATGGGCTGTCAGATTAACAATAAATCTCAGCAAATGCTCGGGAAGCCCGTGTGGAAATTGCTGGCTCTGTGAAGGAACGCGGCTGAGAGTGAGCGTGGTGCCTGGCTCTCCCCGGCTGCACCCCAGTGGGCAGGAGACAGCCGTGGGTGTCCCAGGGGGATGGTGCCAAGGGTCCCTGCAGCCCCCAGCTGCCCAACGGACACCTTCCTTGGCCAGGGCTGGCAGAGACCTCGCAGCCTGCAACAAGCCCGGAAAGAGCTTCCCTAGGTGTGGCTCCTGACTGTCATCTCCTTATCGGAAAGCCGTGGGGAAATTGCGTTAGGCCCATTCTCTTGCTAAATAGAAGCTTGGCTTCCAAGTCTGTCAGCTGGGCTGGAAGGTCCTTTCCAAGCAGAGGTGCCTTGCGGGGGGAGGCAATGCAGAGAAACCCTGCAGCTCTCGCAGCCATCCTCACACCCCCTCTCTAATACCGCCGGCCTGGTTAGGTGCACTGCTCACTAACCCCTCGGCGGTGCCCGTGGCGGGGGGCAAGGAATTCCCACCCTGCTCTGGTGAGGTCGCAGCCGTGGTGCTCTGTTCGCAGCTCGTGTTAAAAGTCCACCTCTTGCTTTCTCTCCACAGGACACCTAACCAGAAAGAAGGCCTCACGAAACAGTTTTGGAAATACCTGGTCATTTTGATTGTATGATACACAAGGCTCTTGGAAAAGAAACCTGCTGGAGTTGGAGGACAGTGTAGGGTATCTGTTTCCGCCACCCCCTTGTGCCCCGTGGCTGGACGGCTGGGCTGCAGTGCTGAGGTTGATTGTTAAGCTGCAAATGTGGAGACTGGGCTGCTGAGTGGAAGATGGATGAATTTTTTTTAAAAAAATATATCTGTGCCTGGCTGCAGCCCAATGCCTGCCTGCCTTGGCACCCTGGGCGCTGGGATGGGTGAGGAGCAGGAGGGGCACGCGTGGGGGGATATGTCTCGGCAGCGCGAGCAGCGTGGCCCCTGCCTGCACCGGTGGAAGCAGTGGGAGGTGACATGAGCCTGGCAGCATGGCTCGGCTTGCTCTCCCCTGCCCTGCCAGCCCGTGGCCCTGGCTCTCCTCACTGATCTGCTCCCATTTCCCAGTCTCCCTGTTGCTTTTCTTTGCTTCCTGATGAGCTAAATATTGCTTGATGTAAGTGAAAGAGACTGGCAACAGTGGGGAAAGCAGAGGATTGTTCTTAAAAACCTTCTTTATATCTCTCTTTACTGCTCAGAGGAGCAGCAAGGCACCACCCGCATCCTAGGGCCATGCAGAAGCCCACCTGGGACACTGGCACCAGGAGGATGCTGGTACCAGGAAGATGCTCTCAGAGCCCAGGGTGCTCTCTGGTGACCCACCTCCCAGAGCTGCTTGTGCAAATGTGCGTGCGCGTGCGTGGGGAGCATTGGGGCCGAAGAGCAAACGCATGCCGTTTGCCCTGTGAGGGGAAGCGTATCGCCACACGCAGCCTCTCCTGCAGTTGTGTGCACGGGGATAAGGGTCTGCATGGTGAGGACCCAGTTTGGTGTTAACCATCATAGTGTCACGTTAGGGTCCCAGCGCCTGGTGCAGCGTTTTGGAAGAGCGACTCTGGGCACTATCAGAAGACATGCAAATGCATGCAGAGACAGCTCATGCACCCGGCAGGGAACAAGCCTTCCCTTAAGGTGGGGTGGGTGGGCCTGCTAGTTGTCTGGGCCTGAGAGGTAGGAAACACCCCAGCGTCAGTCCTGGCTCCAGAAGTCGGCAACACAACTGTGCTGGTAATTGCAAGCTGCGTGGGGACTTGTAACAGCCCTGCCCCATGCTGGGTCATCCCTGTCTGGGAGGAAAAGGATGTTGTTTTTCTGCAGTGGAGGAAGGGGAACTGTGATCTTGGATTTGGTCCACATCCATTTTCCAGTGTTAGGAGTAGTGCTGGCACAACTAGCTGGCAGGGAGGCGAGATGCCCCAACCCCTTTCTTGATGTTTCTTAACGCATCAGCTTTCACTGTCATGGCAGGAATGTGGAGAGGGAGCCCTCTCCCAGGAGGAGTCACACAAGGCAGGGGCAGCTCAGTCCCGGGGGGGTGCAGGGGCTCTGCCAGCTCCTCCCTCCCTCCGTGGGAAAGGCTGCCGAGGTTGCTGGGTGCCAGCAGCACCCTGTCCCGCAGGCGCTGGGCCCCTGGGCTGTCTGCTCCCTTTGGCAGCAGTCCGTGTGACTCCTCCAGCGCCGTCCCCGCGTCAGCTGCGTGCAGCTTCTCGTGGCTGCCGGCGTGGGGGCCAGCAGTGCTAAATGGGGCTGTCGCAGGGTGGGACACTGTGGCAAGCTGCCAGCCCCTGTTTGGGAAAATATCTGATTTCCCTGAAGGCCGTTTCTCTGAATGGAGCACGCTGCCCTTGGGAAGAGACCTGTCTCGGCCAAGGAGGGCTGGCACTGCCCCCCCGGGCTCCCAAGCACGGGTGCCTGCTTTTGCAGGCTGTGGGACATCAGAAAGTGGTGGGAATGGACCCCAGCTCCAGCTCCTCTGGGGACATGGACTGAGGTGCTGGGTTTTGCCCCATCCGTCCTCTTGCCCAGTCCCATTGCTCGCCGCCTCCTCAGCTCTGCCAGGTGTTCCATGGCCTCAGCAACTCTTCCCCTGTGCCTTTTTTTTTTTTTTTTTTTTTTTTTTTTTAAGGGGTTATTTTAAACCTGGACCCCTTCACTGTCTGCTCACAGGTTTGGACAGCTCCTGCCGTTAGGAGAGCCGAGCCCTGCAGCAGGGGGGTAGATGAGCAGTAGTGCGTGGAGGAAGGCAAGAGGAGGAGAAAGCCTGCTACTGCGCTGCAGTCGCCCGCTCCCCAAATGGCACGGTGAGGGGCTTGTGTTGGGGATTGCTCGGCCCACCAAGGCTCGAGGAGCACTGCAGCTCTTTAACAAGCATGTATATGTAATATATGTCTATTTTATATATATAGTGTAATAAATTTATTTTTTTAAAGTACGTATATAACAAGCACAGCACACTCCGCTGGATCCAGGGGATGGTCTGAGATCTGCTCCCAATGTGGTGAAATCCTGAGAGTGCCCTGTGGCTCCGCTGGGATGCGCAGGGAGGTGAGGGCTTGGACTGGCTGCAGAGAGGTGTGGAGGGCTCTCCTCCTGCTCTGAGGGGTTATGGCAAGTGCAAGGGGTGAGCAAAGCTAGTCAGTTGTTGAGACAGGGCTATAATTAAAGCCTTCCGACCTCCTCGTCTTACCTAATTTCTCTTAAATCAAACCTGAAATCTACTTTCGCTTTCCTTACCCAAGAATAAATGCAAAGTAATGCAATTAGGTTCAATGAAAAAACAAATAGCAGAAAACTGATCTGAGATAAGAATCTGATTTCATTTCCTGTAAAACGGTGGTCTTTCTGCTATGTCCTTGCCCTGGCAAAACCTCAGTTGCCAAGCGGACCTTTGCCTCATCCATCATTAAAAAATACCATTTCTCTTTAATTTTAACTCCCCAAACCTCCAGCCAAGCAAATACTTAGCGTGTGCAAAGCTTGCACCAAGCAAACCGGGACAAATTCCCCAGCACTGTAATTATCCACCACTGTTCCTTGCTCTCAAATAGCCGGGAAAGCCGTGCAGGGAAGCCGCGGCTCACTGGAGCCCTGAGGTGTTAGACAGGGCTGCTCTGGCCGCATTTCCCACAGCAAATCCTTCCTTTCTTCCCCAAGGACGGCGCTCTGGCTTCAGTGCGGGAGCGTGGCTCCCCGAGCAGCGAGGGCTCCCCTGTGCCGGGGGGGGTGGGCATGAAGCCGGCCCGTGGCTCTCCCCCCACCCCCGTGCCGAGGCCTGCCCGCAGTCTGCCCGGGCTGTACGTCCCAAAGCCACTGCTGCCTGCCAGGGCTAGGCACCCACCGGAGACCGGGGGCTCCCCGCAGCACACCTGCATGTCCCAGACACACACGGTGCTGGGACCTCGGCTTCATGCCGCAGCCCTTCCCTGGGGGCTTTGGGAGGGAGGGGGAGAGGCTGTGTGAGGGCAGTGGGTGGATCGCTCGAGCCCTGCCCTAGTGCCCGGTGTCCAAAGCAGTGTTCCACGTGCAGATAAAAGTTATTTTATCCCCTGATTTTATGCATCTGGTCGTGCAGGGGAGACTTACCAGCATGCTCTACTGGAGGTGTTCCTAGGGATTGTCTTTGGTTTAGACCCAAGGGTAACGGAACTCGGCGGGGTACACCTTTCTCCCTCCGCGTGTACAAGGGGAAACAAGACGCTGCTGTGTGCAAGGACACGGCGGTTTGCTTAAAAGGCAGTTTTTGGCACACCGCCTAGAAAGCCCCCTTGATTTTTGTTTCCATTTTCCCGTTAAGCATTTACATTCAATTGTGGAGAATGTTTAACCTGCCACTCCAACCTTTTTAAAGTAGGGCAGGTAACCACAGTTTGCTCTGGTGAAAGCAGCACTGCCGGACTCAAGCCTCTTGTACACAGGTTGCTAGAAATAGCCTGTGCTATTTGGTTAGTGCTGGTGGGCAGCTCAGCCCCCCAGCTGCTTGCTCATGCCCCTCAGTGGCATGGGGGAGAGAATCTGAAGGGTAAAAGTGCAAAAAAAATTGTGGGCTGAGCTAAGGACAGTTCGACGGGCAAAGCCAAAGCGGCGTGCCCAAGCAGAGCCACCCGAGGAATCCCTTCCCCCTGCCACAGCAGGCAGGGGCTCAGCCCCCCCAGGGCAGCAGGGCTCAGCACGCGGGACGGGGCCGGGGAAGGCAAACGCCATCGCTCCCGGTGTGTCCCCCCTGCCTCCTGCTTCCCCTGGCTTTTATGGCTGAGCGTGATGTCATATGGCATGGAATATCCCTCAGGTCAGTCGGGGTCAGCTGTGCCCCCTCCCAGCTTCTGGTGCCCCCCAGCCGGCTCATGGGCAGGGCAGACTGAGAAGCAGAAAAGCCTGTGATGCTGTGTGAGTGCTGCTCAGCAGTGACGAAAACATCCCTCTGTCATCAACAGAGTGTTTTGGTCACAAATTCAAAACCTAGCCCCATGTGAGCTGCTATGAAGGAAATGCACTCTGTCCCAGCCAGAGCCTGTGCACCTGTTATTTCCAGTGAGGAGGGGCAGCAGTAAGTCAGAGCTTTTATCCTGGTGTTTTGTTACAAGGGCATTGTTCAAAGGACATGGGGTGGACGAGACTTGCAGGTAAAGCTAAAATCTTTTATTAGAACAGCTGTTACAGCCGCAAAAAATTAAGATGTTTTTTCGGGAACAGAGTCATTCTTTGCTTTGGGGCTGTAGGCATGAGAACTGGTTTTTTTTCCACCTGTACCAATTGGTTTAATAGAAGACATAGGCTTGCAATTGTGCACTTGTAGCAGGTGACCGCCTCTGCTCCACTGAGGC
The DNA here is from genome assembly GCF_963210335.1 of Falco punctatus. Lineage (NCBI taxonomy): Eukaryota > Metazoa > Chordata > Aves > Falconiformes > Falconidae > Falco > Falco punctatus. Next base: position 120,861,358 of record NC_137581.1, on the reverse strand, counting down.
CACGACAGGGCAAAAAGTATAAAAGTAGCACCTGAACAGGAGGAGTTGTGCAAGTATACAGCGAGAGCATAAATCAGGTCAAAGAAATGAACACATTAACCTGTCAAATTCAGTCAGTCAGCATGGCATGGAATCCAAAGTTCAGCTTTGTTCAGGTTTTTATTGCTCACTCGGGACCAGCAGTTCCAGTAACTTGCTGCTGTTTGGGTTTCTTTGGAGTGTGCATGTTAGCACTGCTGTTTCAAAGAAGCAATAAAACTTCAAAAACTGGACTTTGAGTTTACACTGTTTGTGCTCGGAAGCACAAATTTTTAAATGGAATTTGTCTTTATCACCTGGAAAGAGTGTGTGTGAGAGAGTGAGCAAGAGGGAGATCTTTACATATCTACATCATCTTGAATTTCAAAGGGCTGTACAAATCCTAGTCTTCCAAAATCTACTAAAATGCTGTGCTTTGCATATGATTATATGAAGCTCATTAGTAAGGGTACTAATGAGCCTCCACACACCCCAGGCAGATAAATGAGGTTCCAGAGTAAAACGATTTGCTTAAGGTCAGACTTCTGTAAGTTGACAACCGAGCTGGAAATAGAAACCATTGTTTCCCAGTCCCTCGTACCATATTCCCACGGACGGAATGTGTGTGTGTGTGTTTGTTTTTTTTTTTAAGATGAAAACACTGCTGTTTGTTCATGCTGTTTCTCTTGTGCTTTCAATGTAAGCTTCACAAATGCAAATGTCCTGACCTAGAGCTATATAAGGCCTTCATTAAAAACCTCTCCACAATATCAGTCTTCATGCAGTTGTATGAAGCAGAGTGGATAGCCCAATTTAACAATTCCCACGCCTCATAAAATAATTGGCCTAGTTTCTTTAAAGTGGGTTTAAGCCCTAACCCCCAGTGTGATCTAACACGGAAGCCACACTATTAATTGTTGATCTATCTTCTGCTATTAAGGCAGGGAGCTACTGGAAAGTGAGGGAAACGGCGTTTGTCTTTCATGCACCAATAGCTGGTTTTGCATGGTTTTTCTCAGGCTGCAATGGAGCACACTGACCTTCCTCCTCCCTTCTGCTTTGAGGAGCTGTAATAGGGCTAGGGACAAGCGCAGGGAGGTGCAGAACTGGTGCCGCACAAGAGAAGCCTCAGCGCTGGTGTCAAGGCTGTGCCCTGGGCACGAGCAGCCACCGGAATGCCCCGTGCCCATGTCCCGGAGAGAAACTGGGGACAATGCTCCCGCCCCGGGAATGGGACCGGCTGCATTAGGGACATGCCTAGAAACTGGCAGTGGCACCCTTCAGAGGGTACCGCAGCCTCGTGATGCGCGCTTTGCCTGGGGAGGGGGCATGGCCCCCCGCCATGCTTCCCCTTCTCCCCACAGCCGCCCCTCCCTGCCCCGCGTGGACAGACACCTTCTCCTCTCCTCCTCTTACTGCTGCAGTGTGACAGCTGCTGGTCTCACCAGCCATTTGGAGCAAGGCCAGTGAAAGGGGTTTTTGGCAATTCTAGGCTTGCAGGGAAGACTTGTGGCCCAGAAAAAAGAAGATCTATACACACACACTTATATATGTATATGTACACACATATATATATGCACACATACATATACATATGAGAGAGAAAGCAAGGGAGAGAGTCTGCCAACAAGCCTACCATGTGAGTGCGTGTGTGTATTTTTTTGGCAGGGAACAAGTGACTTTCTGCCTACACATTTTATACTGTTTCTGTCTACTCCTTTCACCCTGAGCCCCGTTAGTCTGGAATGGCTGGGGACATGAGACCCCTGCGGGGTGGCAGTGCCGAGGAAGCCGCTGGGACTGGTGGCCCCGGGTTACCCATGGGTGGCTGCAGCGGCACACGTGGCGCAGCTCATCCCTCCCTGGGCAGATGTTGTTTTCTCCACTGGCGCTTGAGCCAGCATGGGAAACGCTGGCAAGTGGAGCGCGGTAAACAAAAGCAAACGGTTTACTTCTTGTATAAACCAAACAGATGAAAGCTCATTCTACTTATCTCAGCAGGGCTGAATCAAATGATGGCCACACTGTTCAAATACCTCCTCACCTTGATTAAAATTGGGGCTTTTCTGTAGGTTATCTGGAAACAGACTGCTTTTTCAATGTGCTGAGACAATGGCAATAAAAGCTGTAAAACTGTTCTGCTGGCAGTAGCCCACTGTAAACAGCAAGCTACCGGGCTTAATGAGGCAATTCTGTACCATCGCTTTTAATAACTGAATGTTTGTCTCCCGGCTATTCAGGTGGGCTATTACTGGTATTTAATATTACTAGCGGTGTTGTTATATATTCTGTGCCAGCACTGGCAAAGAGTAAGGCGATTCTTCCAGATAACAAACCTGCAATAGCATTTTTCTGGATTTAACTGAGAGAAAGGCCGGGCAAAGCCACTGCATGCTTGTATTTAGCTTTTCCTTTTCCTTGCAGATGTTATTTCAGACATTGAAAGAGTTAAATGAAACAATTACAGGCACAAGCATGTTGATTCTAGCTTCTGTTATGGCAAACATGAAAATGTATTGACCTAAAAGGTAAATGTTGATTGAAGCAAAAAATTGACGTCAATATAAACTCCAAAGCACTCTATATCTTGATGTTTGGCACACAAACACCGTGCCGTATATACAGTGTGAAATACTTAGGTTTGTTTTAATTAGAAAGATGATAATCTGGTGATTGTGGTTCTCATTTCAAGTGTAACGATTTACGGCATGACTAATTCTGCTGAAAAAGCCAAAATTGTCAGCGACGACCTGGAGAGCTGAGCAAACTGCCAAATGACGGCAATTTATTCTATTGATGACATCGATGGGTTTTTCAGAGAAGACTGTGTGCGCTATGTTGACTGCCCAGATTTTCGGAGTGATTTTTTTTTCTGACTGGTGTGTTTTGTGCCAGTGTTTCCTCTCCACCTCGAAACCTGCTGATGGAGATCAGTTTGTGGCTGAAGCTGTAGACGTTTGGTCTCAGCACCATCCCTCCCACCCCTGTAGATGTGCTGGTGCTGGTTTGGGCTTCTCCCCCTCCTCTTGCCCCAGCTGGGCCCCTCGTGCCGGTTACCCCACTGTCATCAGCCTTTCTTTGCATAAGGCAGTGGGCCTGAGCTTGTGTTTTCCTCTGTCCCCAGTTTTCCAGGGCACTGGATTACCTCCCGAGAGTTAAGCATCTCTGGGCAAGCTGGCCCGCTGAGGAGGGGGTGGCAGCAGGGTTCAATCCTTCTGACTCCCTGTGGGTGCCCCAGACGGGTCCACCGGCGCTGACTGGTGGGTCCAACGATGAGGATTCAGCTATGAGCGAAATGAGGATAAATTCCATTTTACCTCCCCAGTAGAAGCCCCACTTGCCGAGCACGGAGATGGGTCATGGCTGGCAGCAATGGGCTGTGTGAGTAACTCTTGGCTCCCAAAGGTGAGGGATGGAGCCAGTGCCAGACGGCGGAGGCAGATACCAGTGCTGGGCTGGAGCCTGGGGACGCGGGCGTACTGAGACTGGGGATGGCCTCGAGCGGGCTGATCGCCTGGGGGGTGTGAGGGTGGAGCAGGAGGGGGTGGCGTGCCTGCAGCTCTGCTAGCGGCCATGCTTGAGTAAATGATGATTAGGATTAGACTTGAAAATCTCCAGAGGAGCCCTTGGGAAAGTGCTAATTGTGATGCACAGGGCTTCCCCCCACCCGCACTGCACGGTGTGCAGCCCCCCCCCGGGGCCCTGGCTGCCCCTCCGGCAGGGATGTCTCTCCAGCTGTCAAACCTGCATGTTCAGCGCTGTGCCTGGCCCTGCCGCGGAGCCTGCTGCCGAGCCGCAGCATCCCAAAGCCTCATGCACGGGCTTCAGCTTCCCTCTGCCTCTGAACTGGCTGGGGCTCGCAGCTCTTGTGAGCCCCCCATGCGGGCAGCCTCGGTGCGTGTGTCCTCCCAAGCAGCACCCAGGAAAAGAAAGACCAGGTGCAAGGTGAAGAAACCCCATAGGTGTTTCTGGGTTGCTTAAGACAGACCTGACCTCAGACATACAGGCTCGTGTTTTTTCCCATTGTTTCTGCCTCAGCCCAGTGTATACGCAGAGATGGGCTGGTTTCACGGAGAGGGCTGGTCTCGCCCACGCAGTGCTAACCCAGGGCTTCGGGCAGTGACCGGCTCCGAAGGCACTCGGAGCAGAGCTTTCCCCCTCTGTTTTAGGGTATCCCCATGTCCCTCTTTCAAGCATCTTTCTTCCCCTTTCAGAAACTCTAATGCAGGGGTCTTCAAACTACGGCCCATGGGCCGGATACGGCCCCCCAGGGTCCTCAATCTGCCCCCCCGGTATTTACAGACACCCCCTGCCCCGCCCCCGCCGGGGGTTGGGGGGGGAAACCAAGCAGCCGCAGATGACGTCCTGCCACTTCATCCGCGCCGGCCCCCTGGTTAAAAAGTTTGAGGACCCCTGCTCTAAAGGGAAGAAACTTTGATTAGGGTTACTAAATCATATATAAAAGAGGACATCCACAAGCTGCAGCCTGGCTCTGGCGGTTCATGTTTTAAGAAAGAGGTTACTGACTGGGGACCTGAAGCGTTCCCCATTTTCATAACTCAGTGACATTAAAAACACAGCGTGTGTCTGTAGATTTCCGTGGAAAATGCTCAGGGACTTAACGAAGAATTAAGCACATCATTTACTCATTTTCCTTGAGCCTTGATAGATAATCTGCAGCTTTTTCTGTTAAAGCAGGAATGCCTGGGTTTTTTTCGAAGTATTTTCAAGCATTTGAGCTATGCGGTAAAGCAAGGTACCCAACAAGTATTTGTTTGTTTTGTAGGGTTTTTTCTCTGTTAGCTCTGCTGCCTTCGGGGAGCACCGTGGTGGATGAGACTGGTGCTTAATAGCAAGAGCCAGCTGGGGAATCCCACCGCCTCCCCCCTGGGGAAGAGCGAGAAGGACATCCAAGTCAAGAAAGAAGCAAAACAGAGAAGTTGCATTTTTCCTTTTCTTCCAGGTGACTTCAATGCAACGTGTTTTTGTGACACTAATCTGTTGTTTCAGGCCACTGCACATGTACATGGGTCCAGAGGGGACCGAAATCTGCAGCTTCAGGGGAAGTGGCGTAGTCCGTGGTAACCCAGGTAGCTGATGTGGCAACACAGGGTGAGGGAAATGGGAGGGCTTGGCTTCACACCTGCTGCATCTCTCATTTGAGGACTGAACATCCAGTTTATTAAGAAATTGTGGTGGTATATTATTATAATTTTCTAGTGTTGTGAAAGCAGAAATTGGGTCTCCTGCATTTTAATGACGTGTCCTTTGTGACAGCTTTTGTGTTTAATATTGCAAGGTAAAAAGCATTTAGAGGCAATGGAAGGAGGTGCTTTAATGATAGAATCATAGAAGCATTTAGGTTGGAAAAGACCTTTGAGATCATCAAGTCCAGCCATGAAATACAAAGCAGCTGAGAATGAAAGGGTCCTTAGCCGAGGTGCAGCTTTTGCTGTGCCAGCCGGGTCACCAGGCGCAAGCTGGTCCCGGGCACGGGTGGCCTTGCCCCCTAGCCGTGGCTGGGCTCGGAGCTCAGGATGCAGCGTGCGCCCCGCGGGTCGCCCGTGTCTGGCCGTGCAAGTTTATCTCGGTCACCGAGGGCACCTATTGCCCTCTGACTCACCCACAGCCCGCGGAGGGATGGGAGCTTTTCAAGGCGGTCACTCTTCAGATCAAAACTGCACTTGAAGAGCAGGCTCCGTCCTGCCGATAAGCGCGGGAGCGCTGTGCTGGGGCTGCTTCCTCTTACAGCTGGTGTCAGGGTGTTCTGTCAGCTGCGGAGCCTGGCGAGAGCCGCACTGCCCAGCCTGCTTGCCACAGCTTACCACTAAATCAAGGTTTCACATAGTTTGTGAATTACTAAGAGGTGATTCATCCTTCTCTTGGTAGGTGGGTGATGTTTCTGTTGCTAGACTGGGAATTTCCCTGCCTTCAGTACTGAGGCGACCTGGAACACATCTTTCTCAGGGCTCCTCTTTCCCTGCGCTCCAGGCACGTAGGGAATCTGGATGTCCCCAGCTACAACAGCGCAGGCTGGGAAGGATGATGGGGAGCAGTGTGGCACTGTGTTCTGCGTCCCCTCTGATCTGGATTTCTAGAGGTTCAGGGACCTCCTGCTCTAGTTCTGACACAGCCCCAGGCTCGGGGCTTCTGCTCTGTCGGCGTGCCTTCCTCTTCCCGTTTTTTCAGGAAAAACTCAGCAAAGCTGCCATGTACAGGTCAGCTAGAGGCTTCGGAAAGACGCGTCAGAAATCATAGCTGGCAGGCCATTTGGTCATGTCGCAATGTTGGCTCTGCTACTGGCTGCACATCGCGGCTGGAGTGCCGGGATGACTTGGATGGAGATGAAATCCCGCGTAGCTGGGGTGAATCACGGGCTGCAGGAGCTGCGTGAGCTGCAGCTGTGTCTTGCAGGGCGAGCCTGCGTTTTGAGTGACTCACATGTTATCTTGTCCCAGGTTCTTTCCACGCTGTCAAAATCCGTGCTGCTGGACGATCATGCAGATATCAGAGAGCAGCAGAGGGTTTGACCTTATTCTCCTGTTTTGAAGCAAATTGGTGCCTTTTACAAATTCTTGCCCTGGTTAAGTCTAGCTCATTTCTGCCCATTCAGAATAAATCTTTAGTGGCCTTAGGATCCTGGGCACTAGTAACATCCATTTACAAAACTGATATCCAGTGTCTGCGTGCGCAGCTGGACAGCTTGTGGGATCTGGCCGGGGTAAAAAAAACCCTCATGTGAATTACGAATAAATGCTGTCTGTGCTCTGTGGTGGATGCTGCTGTCAGCTCTCCATCTGAAATAACATGCAATCATGTAAGTTTTGGGATTCTGCATAGCAGCTGGAAGGGCAAAGAAACCAAGAGACGGTAACGTTATTGTACAATACATAAATCCAAGCTATACAAATATCCTGGGTAATGTGAGTGTTATATACACTTACACACAGATATGTGTGTATCTATATAGTTAATTCTTGAGGTGGAGCTGCTGCTGTGTGTGATGTGCTGCTTGATAAACTTTTTGGACAGAAGTGGAAGACACTGCTCTTTCATTTGCACATAAAATATAATGATTTTAACTTAGCTCTTTGCGTTTGCTCCCCTGAAGACGTAGTGTGCTATTTTTGGTTATTTTTTTGTATTGACATGGGTTTTTTTGCTGTTTCTTGCATTGACTTGTTTTTTTTTCCATATCAGCATAGAAACTTCTGGCATAGCTGTGCATCTGATTTTCTTGGGAAATAAGGACTGCTGGCAAATGCACAACTCCAACTCTACCAAGGCAGTCATGCCAGTAGAGAAAGGGTGGTGGTGGGTGCTGCTCGGGGAGGCAGAGCTGGGCACCAGCGCGGGGCTGCCCGGGGGAGCCCACCTTTTGGCACAGCTCAACCTGGGGGCTGCGGCCACTCGCAGGGAGGTTTTGGGTTTCACCCTGCCACAGGGGTGCTGGGTGGGCTCCTGTTCCTGCTCCCGGGCATCGCCGGACCCTGCTTCTCACTGGGGGAGCCCCGAGGTGCTGGCTGCCTGTGGCGGGGGTCCCCAGCAGCCTCCATCTGGCCCAGCCCCACACTGACGTGGGAAACTGGAATGGTGGGTAGTGGGTATGTCTTAACACCCTGCTGCCCTCTTTCACTCCCACTGCCTCCTTGAGGCCAGAAGCCATGAAAATGAAATTGGTAAGAAGCAATTGCTGGTGGGCTCTTTGGTACCAGCAGGCAACCTTACCTAGCAGAAGGGGCGGCACCAAATGCTCGCGGGTACTCCACTTCGTTCAAGCTAACCAGTTGCTCTACCTCCCTCCCCCACCTTCTTTTTTTCCAGTTTGAGACATTTTTTTGTGATTAGAGACTTCCTTTCCCCTGAATTTTACGCACTTCTGCATTTCTGGCAGGGCTTAATTCCCAACCAAGATACATTTTGCTAACAGCTTGTAACCCTGGAATGGAAAATAAGTTTTTCACATGGAAAAATATTTGCCCAGAATGACCTTAGTTTTAGGCTTAGAACAAGGAACCAGAACAAGAGAAAGTACGCAAAAGCGTTGGGAGCACATGATCACCCATCTCCCTTGACAATTTGCTTGAACTGAGTGAAAAAGGATTTGTTCCTTATGGAAAGCAGAAATGTTGGATACTTGAAGGGGCACAGTCCACGTGCTGCTGCTTGTGAGACCAAACCACCCTGTGTATAAAAAGACAAGATGCTGAGGATGTCTTGACTAGTAAAATCCAGATGGCTGGAAACCTCTTCTGAAAATCTCTGGGGATGTATGCAGAACGAAAATAAAAATATCTGTGCTGGTCTGGAAATGCACACACAATGTCTGGTTTGTATTTCTTAACAGGGAAACCTTTGCATCAAGTGGACTTCGTCACTCGCTGCTGAAGAGATCTTCCTAACAGGCATGCGCTTCCCCGTATCAGCCCAGGGTAAGCCTTCCCCTTCAGTGCAGACCTCTCCGCACTGGGACAGGCATTCTCTGGTTGCTGTATGTGCCTTGATTGTGACCCCAAGGGTGTGCACAGTGGTCCCCAGCACGATGGCAGGGCTGCAGTGAGTGTCAGTCTTACCGCTTGCTTTGAATTAGCTTTTATTGCTTTGGAATAGCTTTTGTCGTGTTACTTTACTACAGGGGTGGACACGTGGTACCTTGTGAGACTGGGTTTGCAGGTGAGTGCTACCATTAACCTGCATAGTTTTTCTTTTGATGGTAAGGTATGTAGCTTTATATCCTGAGTTCTCCAAACATGGGCTTTTGTGACGAGAAAAGAACAGCAGTGATGCAAGGTCCTCTCAAGAAAGGCACTAACAGCTTAGTCCAACAGCTCCCTATTCTCTTCCCTTCCTCTGCTCTCTCTAAAGCTTCCACATGCAGCACAGAACTGTGTTTTGCACCCTTACAAGCATCCTGTCTCTCTGCTGAAGCACATATGCACTTGCACTCCATGGATGATCAAGCCTGGCTGCACCCTGGCTATTCGCTACGGGTGTGCTGCCTTTTGGAACAGGGTCTGGATGTTATGACAATATAACTCGGCGATAGCAAAGTAATGAAAACAAACAGTTAGTCTTCACATTCTGGCTCTTGGAAGAGGGATATGCCTAACAGCGGGAAGTCAGGGTTTACCTACAAACAGGTGGAACCCAAACCACAGTAGGTGTGAGCTCCACTCGGCTCCAGACTGTTACATCAGCAATCCACAGAAAACATCTAAGGGTTTTAAGTAAGAGGGTTCTAGAAATAGTATGTGTGCATTAGTAACAATTATTTTTTTTCTGGGAGTGATTAATGGAAAATGGTAGTGGTACTAAGTAGTTGGTCTCCCTTCCAGCTCTGTAGTATTTGTATTCCTTTGCCTTGCTTATTGCTTTATGAGGATTTTTTTCCCCTGCTTTTGTTTGTAAACAAGGCAGCAGATGCCAGGACCTAAAACCTCTTAGAGATCTAATCCAAAAGCCGTGAAAGTCGGTGATTAGCTTGCTTATGAGAACCAACTAACAAGCTAATAGCCAGGCATTATTTTCTGACCTGAAACAGAGGTTGGGTAACTCTTCCACACCTCTACAGCAGTAAACTTGGCTATGTTTTTGTAATCCATACGGACTGGATAGTTGACCCTTTGCTCCCTCTCTCCTACCAAAGTGTTTCTGAGTGGTAATGGTGTATAATTTTTAATGAGAAACTGTGGATTTGGAGTGAAAGAAATTTTACATGAACTGCAGTTGGTCCCCCAGTCAACTTTTGACCTTTTTTTTTTGTTGAGGGGAAACCTCAGCAGTATCTGCAGAGCACTGGTTTGTCGATTCTACTGCATGCAGCCTGCTGAGAGCCGCTGTGCTTAGCCTGCCTCGCCTGCTCGCAGGCCTCCCATGTCCTTGGTGCCCAGCCGTGCCCCTGCCCCTGCTGTGGTAGCTCGCTGCCGCACTAAAAGTCTAAAATCTTCTGAGTGTCTCCCCTGGCCCTCCCCGATTGAGATGGCGAATGCTGGTTTGGTCTATCCAAGTCTCTCCGAAAGGAGATCTGGTGGAAATGGCAGCAATAGTATCTTTTCCTTCTTTGTTTTCTAAATTGGACAAAAAATTACCATGATTTGAAAATACTTGCCTCTTTGGTAGGGCTAAAACTGGGGTCTGCAGGTTTGTAAGAGGCCAACAGCATCTCCTGGTTGCTGACACATCTACCTGCTGTCGCGGAAATGAATAGCTGAGAGCTGCTGAGCCAGGGGGACACCACATCTCACAGATGGTGTTTGGATCAGCCAGCTTGTGACACGCGATAGAAATGTTTCTCTTTGGATCTAGAGTAACCATGAAAATGTCTCATTATAGAAAATGTCAAGGCATTTTCCATAACTGCCCCAATTTTGCCGTGTTATTGCTCTTCCTGCTTCAAGAAAAGGCTTTTTGGCAAGTTCGATTAGCGCGGTGCTACAAGTCAAGCCGGCTGAAGGAGCATCTCCTGTGTTATGGTTTGTACTGGCCAACGCGTGCGTTGGCGGGCGGTGGGCATGTCCCCTGCTGCGGGGTTAGCTGTCGGTATAACCCTTCAGCCATGGAATTCCCACTGTAGCCCCCCCTTTGCACGCTGGCGGGACGTGAGTTGGAGTGGCACCTCCTTCCGCGTGGCCCCGACGCCACCCTGAGCAGCTCGGTGCGTCGGGAGCCGTTCTCTCCCGCCAGCCCGGCCGCTCTTACGTGACTCGGCAGAGTTCACCGCAAAGCCTCGGTGTTGACATCAGAAATATGACAGCTCTCATCCGGCCGCAGCCATTCCCAAAAGCCCTGGCCGGTGGCCCGAGTTACCTGAAGCAGTTACTAATTAATTGGTGATGACGCAAATGCTGGGTCCGATTTCAGCCGGCTCCCAGGCAGGAACGACCTGCTCAACTGTTATTGCTTCCCGTATCCTGGTGGCAGGCAGGCTGCAAATTCTCCAGGTGCTGCGCTCCTGCCATAGCTGGGTCATATTGGAAGGTGCCTTTCATTTCTTTCGGAGGGAAATATCTCTTTCCTGTGGCCTTTGCTCTGATTTAAACCTGTGGGATTTTTTTTTTTTTTACCCCACCCCTATTATATGTAGAAACTGTTCCTGGTGCCTGCCTGAGCATCATTTCACATATGCTCACACCACACACTTTTGTTATTATCCCAAACTGTCAAAAACCATATTCAGCGGCTTAGAGGCTCTCCTTTGCACCCACAGCCCAACTCTCCTGGAGCAGGCACATCATACAGGACTGTTTCCCCATGGCTTGTGCGCTACCCCATTGACCTCATTAAACTGGAGCTGTCCTCTGCACCACTGGTAATGCTTGTGGAAAACTGCTGCAACAGCTGCTCAATAGCACTTGAGGCACTTTTATATGTCTTTATTTACGTTTTCACTTCTGATTTGATCATTATAGCAAATGCCATGTGATGTGATTTATGCAATGGTCAGAGCGTAAGATCTGTTCCGGGGATTAGTGGTGGGAAGCCCTTGACCACAGCCCTGGCCTCCTGCCCAGCCTGATTCTGTCATGTGGAGTTGGTGGCTCTGCCTCCGTCTCCCTGTGTAAGATGATAGTAACGGGGGGACTGCAACGCTTAGAGGTCTATCAGCCTAGTCTCACCTGCCATTCAATTCCTATGATTAGTGGGAGAGAAGCGAGGCAGAAACACGGAGCAGAGGCTGCTGAGGTCCCCTGGGAACCGGTGGTGCAGCTTCTGCAGCAGTCGTCTTGCTCCGGTTGGTCTCTCGGGGGAGAGGTTCAGGCTGGGTGAGCAGCTGTGGTAGATACCGTCTGTACACGACCCTGAGAATATTTTCTGCATGGCTTTGTCACTTGTATGGTTTTTCAGTTCTGTCTAAGCTTTTTGCAAAACAAGTGAAGTGGAGCAAAAAGAGAAAAAAAAGCTCCTTGTTTTTAATGGTAATGTTTAAAAATAATATAAAACTGCCTTCAGTGGCCAAACCACAGAAATTGCCATGCAGATCCAAGAGCAGGTGTGCCTCCTGGAGCTACTGGAACAGCATCAGAAACCTGCTGGATCTCCAGTAGAAAGTGTCCTCTTAATTCTGGGTCAAATTCTGCTCCAAATGCGGTTGAGAGCAAAACTCCTATTTACTTTAATGCTTGCTGGCTTTCATCTATTGTTTTTGGAATAAACTGAGATCAGACGTGAGAAGTGCAAAGTACGTATGTTAGGGCAGGAGGAAGCCAGCGATGTGCTGGGAGAGGAAGGGAATGAACCAGTTGGTATGTCCAGGTCCTTGGGGTGAGACCTTTCAGGAGTGTACCACAGTGAAGGATACCCCTGGTCTTTCGGCATGAGGTTATGGTTTTCCATTCTTGCTTAACACTTTTCTAAATTCCACCCACAGCCCTCCCGGAGGCGGCAGCCAAACACCCACGTTGCACTCGGCCGTGGCCCACCCCAGCAGGTCAGGGCCGTGGGCTTTTGTGTTGCTCCCTCCAGCCAAGCCGGTGGCTCTGGGGGAGCCACCCCGGTGCCCACCTTGTGAACGTGACCGGCCTGGCAACATGGCTCCGTGCCTGGCACCAGCAGCGGCGGTCCCGCTGCATTACAGGCATCCCTCCACATGCATGGGTAGGTGTTTGTGCTTAGCTGGCTTCAGGGACTTGAAGCTCCATCAAAAAACATATTTACCTTCTTCAGTTTGGGACGTGCAGAATTTCAGCCGGTTTTTGTGCTGTGGAAGTCATCCCATCCCTTCAGGAGAGGCAGGCTGGCTGGGCTGAACACATTCCTGTATGGTGATGGAAGCAGGGGGAGAAAGCAGGTAAGTTGTGTGCACAGGTTACTAAAGGATGTATTTCTTAATTCAATTTCCTAAGCGTACAGCCAGCCCAGTTTTTGGGTCAGTGTGGCTGTGAGGTGGTAGGTCATGGTTAACACTAATGTCCAAACAGATTCAGACCTTACACCACTCTCCTCCTCTCTATTTGTACCCCTTGCAAACTTCACAAATAATTGACCTATTATTCAGTGGGAGAGCTGCTTGCCCGCCCACTTTCCTCCCCCTTATTTCCCAAAACATTGCCTTTCACTTAAAGCCTTCCAAAACATTTCAAACTTGATACACCAGAGTTCTGAGCACCCTGGCCCCGGTTCAGCAGAGCATTTAAACGTAGGAATAACTTCATTTGAAGTCAATGCAATTATTTGCATGCTTCAGTTGCTATGGAGTGAATTGCTCCATATTCAATAGGGTGGAGGCCATCGAGCCCTTGCCTGGCTGCGCCGCGCGGGTCGTGGGATGGGGAGGAAGGCTCGGGCAGCTCCTTCCAGTGCTCGCACTGCCGCAGGACACAGGGAAGCAGCAGCTAGAAAGGCTAGTTCTGGGCAGGACGGGGCTGTGGTTCCCCAGCGCTGCATTGTAAAAGGCTTGTTTTCATTGTATTCTTATCAGAGCTTGGGAGATTATTCTTATCAGCACCTGTAACATTTTTTATCAGCTTGAAAGATGATTCTTTTATACCAGGGCAGCTGTGAGCCTCTTGAGGCCCTTCCCCTTTATTTACCTCTCTGCTGCACTGCTCTGCCTCTCTCCCATCAGCGTTTGCCCTTTGATATGAAAGCTCGGAGAAGACTGACATTTAAACACCTAACACCAGGCTGGAGCTGTTTTACAGTGTCAGATGCCTGGATGTGTGATTTAGAGCACAGTCTCTTAGTTCCCAAGTGAAAACATGGCTCAAGTAGGGCTCCAATGCCTGTTCTAGGAGCTTTAGCCCAGTGGTGCTCGTTTCTGACATCCCAGGCTGGTGGTAGAACAGATTGGTATGCGGCCATGATGTTATCTGCGCTACCTCAGGCTGCTAGTTTGTGGTCAGGGACAAGCTGAGCAGCTCTTTGGGACAGGAACATGCTCCTATTAGGTGTGGAGTCCAGAGTAAGACTGGAGCTCCTGAATCCTCCTGGAAACAAGCAATTTATAAATAACAACAACAACAATAATAATAAACAATACTCATTGCCATCATCATCATCGTTGTAGTTCTGTTTCATCTTCTGGGTCAAAACCCCCAACTTGACCAATATCCACGTACTTGTATTTTGGTGTCCTCGTCTGGAAACCTTGGCAGAGCCCTAGCCCAGTCCTCCATGGAGGAGTGGTGATGGGATGGCATCAGCAGATGCTCCGGGCCATGGTGATGGGGTGGCATCAGCAGAAGCTCTGGGCCTTTTGCAAAGACTGCCTGTGTTGCCAGCAGGTTTCCTTCGCTGCGAGCAATGCGAGAGACTCCATAGGATAGCTTTTGCTGTGCCTGTTAGTGTAAGAGGTACATGTGTATCATCCCAAAGGTGAGACCGCAGCCTCAGAGCTGCCAGACAGGGATTTGGGCTGCAAAAGGTCTCCCAAAGTGGGCCCCAGAGGCCCCCATGTGAAACACCCAGTGCAAGCACTGGAAGAGCAACTACATCTGCACCAGCCACCGGCGCAGGGCCAACGCGGGCTCAGGAGCGTGTCCCCTGGGCAGCCACCCCGCCTGGCTGCCCGTGTGCTGAGCCCAGCCCTGGCTCCCACGGTGGGCAGTGGGTTTGCCTCCGCGGGGGCTGTCCTCCCGGGCAACAGTGACAGTCCCCGGTTGCTGGCCGGGGGGCAGGAAGGCTGGCAGCGGGGCACAAGCCGTGCCGTGACACTTGGCTCTGGACCTGGACCCTTTTTCTTCCTGTCTTAACAACAGTCAGAGACCAGCCTTGGTCGTTCATGTTTGCAGTGTAAGAGAGTCCCAAGAAAATTGGTGAATGTTCGATATTTTTTATTTTCTCACTCTCCCCCGTTAGTTTCCCCACTAACAGCCTGTGCATGGGGATCTGCCCGGTTTTGCTGGTGCTGCTGAGATAGCAGGGGTGGCTGAGCGAGCATCCTGGCACGAGGCACATAGCCGTCTCCACACACCACGGCAGCCGGGAGGGTCAGAGACATCTCTGTCAGCAGCAAAACGCCCTTCTGCTCCTTCCCTCTCACTCCATGTTCTACTGTGCCACAACCAGAAAAGGAGCAGAAAAAGTGTCGTGGTGAAGCGACTGGCCAGGAGAAGGAAAGGAAACACCAGAAAACCACCAAAGGGAGTTGTCTGGAAATAACTGGTTGTGTTCCTGTCCAGCATTTTCAGCAGATAGATAAAAATTTGAGCTCATTTCATACCAGAAACTGGATGAGTGAAGAGATTGCAAGGCACACGTGCAAGGAGCCAGGTCAAAGCTCTGCCTTGGCTTGGGGTCCTGCCCCAACAGCGGCTGCGGCACTGGGATGGTGAGGTCGAGCTTTCTCCCCCAGCACATTCGGCTCGAGGGGAGCAGCCTGCACCCCACTGCTGCCCCGCCATGCTCCCAGTGCTGCAGCTTGGCACCAGTGCGGAGCACCCCGGTGGGGTGTGCGGAGCATCCCTGTGGGGCACATGGAGCATCCTGGCGGGGCATGTAGAGCACAGGATCATGCCCCAGGGCTGGGCAGCACTGACCCTGGGCACAGGCAGTGGGGCAGACATGTGAGCACATCTCTTTCAGCTGGGGCCAGCCATAGCCTCCTCAGCAGCAAGGCCCTGCACGTGTTTTTGGAAGCGCTTCGAGACTGTTTCTCCCGAGGGCTGTTGCTGTCTGGGCACAACGCAGGCAATAAAACCCAATGGCAGCAGTGCCGCTGGGCCCTCGTGTGTGGCTCCCTCTCCACTGGCAGATGCAGCCTGAATTTAAGTTGCCTAACCCTCCCCATATGTTTCCTGGTTTTGGCAATTTTTAACTCCACCAGACTCCACCAGCCTCCACCAGGGAGAGATGCCCAATGGGTTCCCTCTGCCTCCCTCTCCCCGCAGGGCGCCCGTCCGCAGATGGCAAAACCACACTGGTGAGTCCCACAGAGCCGTGCCAGCTTCTGCAAATGGGGTCACGGCGGCTGCACCGGGTTCGTTTCACCCATATCTGCTCCCTTGCATCCTGCAACTCGGGGTTCCAGCTGCCGAGGAGCCTCTGCCACCTGCCCGGCTGTGCCTGCCGGGAGGGAGCTGCGCTGGTGAAAACCTTTGGGGTTGTGGCTGGAAAACTCCCCTCGCTCAGGCACCTGAAGGGAAACCACCCAGATGTTTGGGTTTTTGGTGGTTTTTTTTTTTTTTTCTCTCCTTAAAGTCCTGAATTTACAAGCTATCCTTGTGGGGATATTTTTTTCCAACTGGCATGGGAAAGGTCTATGTGGGAGAGAAGGCACGGGCTGGCCCCTCATTTCTGAATACTTAAAGCTGGTGAAATTTGCAACAGGACTGTGTTATTCACCCTGATTGCATCTCCCCCTCCTTCTGCTGTGGGTCTTCCCTCTACAAAAGCATGGGCCTCAGCACCTGGGCTACTTGGGAAGAAGCTGCTCCCTTTAGAGAACCCTTTTGATGTGGACTTCAGGAGGCTCTGTGTTGATCTTTTAAGGTAGTTTGTATAGATTTTTTTAAGAGAAACTGAAGTTGAATCTAGAAATTATATTGCAGGTTTTTATTATCTAAAAGGAATGACAAAATACTGCAAAAACACCTGGTGCCTCTCCAAACTCCAGCCCTAACCTGACCCTTCTCTTTCTCTTGGAGATTTGCTAGCATTGCGGTACCGGCTGTGGCACATTTTGCTGGCAGAAGTTGTATCGTTTAGACATCACAAACCCACACTGACAACTTCTCTGGCAAAAAAAGAAAAATAAAATTGCTATGTGTACCTGGCCTATGTGATGTAGCCACGGGGTGTCTCATCGGCAGTGGTTTATGCAGCTATTTGGATTTGTGTGAGTTTCACAGTCGCGTTTGCAGCCCCTGTGCTGCTGGAGGGCTGCAGGGGGCTGGGGCTCTCAGCAGTTTGCAGGGTGGAGCTGGTCCCCTTGCTTGAGAGCAGCTCCTCATGAATGCTGCAGGCTGAGAGCAGAGGGACAGGGGTGCTTCCCACTGCCTGCACCCAGGGGAATAAAGGCAACCAGCACCAGTGGGAGTTTTCAGAAGCCTCTAACTCACTGGAGCAGTGTAAATATCTTCAAGGGATTGCCCTGAGGTGGTGCTTAAAAAAGCAGCCGGGTTAAAGTGGCTTCGCTAAGTTTGTTCCCATGAATATGATTTTCCCCAGGCATGCTTTTTACATATACCTGTTAGATAAAAGCTACCGCACAGTAAAAGAAAAACAACACACAACCCTCTTAATTAAAGATATCAGGGGAAGGAGTCTCCTCATACAAACAAACCAAAAAAAAAAAAAAAAACCACAACCCAAAAAAAGGAGGTGAGGTGGTAGAGCTTAAAGAGCCCTGAGAAATGAAGCTGCCCGTGATTGCTATGGTGGTCTGTGCTGGCACAGAGCCTGTGCTTGGTAGCCGCTGGTGGCTGGGGCACTCACAGCCCTGCACATGTCCCTCTCGTCCCCTGCGCCCCAGGCTGGCCCCTCACTGCCTACTGATGGCAGGTGTTGGAAAATCCAACTGAAAAGCTGCTCCTGACAATCTGCTTTCTGGGGCTGGTGCCTCTGGGTGCAGCCTGCTCACAGCTCCCTGCCGAGGTTACCCACCTGCCTGTGCACCCCACTGGGATCCCACTGTCTCCAGACTCCTGGGGGCTTTTCTGGACATGTGGTGTGTTCTGGAGAATGGGCTCCTTCCATGCCAGTGGGGATGGGATGACCCTGTCCTTTTACATGGGCATGGTCCTGGGTTTCCCTGCGCTGTCCCCACTCTGCAGGGCTCCCCTGGCTGCTGGCACGGGCGGGCTGTCCAATGCTGCTTCTGCAGAGCTGTCACCCCGCTCTGCAACACAGTGATTTTTGGGTGGCCGTTCCTAGCTAGCCCATCCTGTACTGTGGAAACGACCCCATGGTGCTGAGGGCCTGGGAGCAATGCGTAGGTTCCTCTGCGCTCAGTGCTGAGAGCGTAACCTGGAGCAAATGGAGGCAACCAGTGGCGCCGATAGAAAAGCCGGCTGTTGGATGTGCCTATCTTGAGCTTGAGCTGGCTAATGCAATTACCCCAGCAGTTTGCTTTGATGTAGACTCACTCTTGTGAACAAGCCTGTGATCTTGTGTTTGAAAGCCAGAAAACCTCTGTTGTTGAAGATTTGTAAGCTGCAAAGGCTGTCGCTGGTGTGTAATGGATCCATGAGATGTGCCTCTCAAAGAGCATCAGTCTAGGACATTGTGGAGGGAGGGAAAAGATGGGGAGGTGTGTTCACCAGGTAGGGGCTGCTGAGCATCAGTTCTGAAAAGCCCATCTGTCCTGATGGATGTGACCTGTGGCTGATGGGAAGGGGTTTCACCGTGCTATCCTACCTGCCCTGCTGCGGTTTACACAGGCATTTTGGGAGCTCAGCGATGCACTGGTATGAACGAAAGCAGTGGTCTGGCACCCCAGTGGTGGCACAGCGGGCCTGACCAAAGGGACTGATAGAAAACAGAGCTACAAGAGCTCTGTATGAGATCTGGAAGATAGTCTAGACCTAGCAAACTCTTGTGAGAGCGACAGCAAAAGCTTATCTTGCTCTCCCATCGGTCTGCTGCTCATGGGAACCCATGCAGCAAAGTATTTATTCAGAGGGCTAGTTGTGTAGGTGGCCAAGCATGTTATCACAGAAACAAAATGTTAGTCATGAGACCGTACTTGCTAGACATGTCTTCTGCATGCGCCTTCTCGCGCGGCAGCCGGCTTTATCTCCTGGCGGGGCACAGGCCCTTGCCAGCTTGGCATGGGAACGCGGCAGGACGGGACTTGATGTGAGAAGTCTGGAAGGGAGCATCGCTCCACCAGCACCGAGTGCTTCAGCTGCATTTCCATGTCTAATTCGTGTTTGAATTAATGCAGCATATATGAAGGCACTTACAGCTAACAAGTGGTTGTGGTTTTGTTTTGTAAATCGTTATCTTGCTTTCAGATCAATGAAACTAACTCCGCGGCTGACAAACAAAGTTAACGTACTAAGGCTTTCAGATGTGTGTAACTCTTAGGCTGACTTGGGGTTTGGGTGCCCAACTTCAACCAAACTTGCAGCGGCTTTCGGAAACGCGGATCCTCTCAAGGGTGATGAAAATGGGCAGAGTGAAACAGAGCATGCAAAATGACAACCCCCTTGGGTGTAAATCCTGAGGTCTGGTCTTTCCTTGCATGTGCGAGGAGGTACTGTACTGTTATTGAGGAGTCATAGAATTACACCAGGGTGAGCCTTACGGGGCAGTGTGACTGAATGCAAACGCTTATTCCCCTGTGAGAAGTAGTGAGCAACGTTACGCCAGTGCAGATGCATGGCCGCTAAGGCCATTTGCCCTCCTTTTGGCTGTTCCATACAGTTAAAGCAAGTAACTGTTAGCATATAGACTTCTCAGAACAAGAGCGTAGGGAAGCCCAGTCTGCTCTGAGTAGGCTCCCCAGGGCAGCCATGGCGGGGGGCTGCAGGACCCTGCTGTGGGGGGCTGCAAGGCTGTACCGGAGGGAGCGGAGGCGGCTTCGGAGGGTGACACACATCCCAAGGCCAGTTACACCAGCACCCTGGTTTGTGAAAGCGTTCCCATCCACTGCCACACTGTTAATTTACCTACAGCACAAGTTGCCAAGGTTATTTAACTATCATTTTCTTTCTACATATTGATTTTTTTTGTTGCCTAAAGGTATAGAAATAATTAGCAGAAGAGTCTTCCCATCGCATTTACTGTGTAGTTAACTAGAAGTTTTATCATATAGAGTAGTCATGTGAGAAAAACAGCTGTACCACCTCAAGTGTGCTCTTCCAGCTGGTGTGAAACAGCAGATCTCCATTGACTCCTGCCGGTCCGTGCTGTTTTACAACAGCAGCAGGAACACGGTCCTGAAAGACCGGGGAAACGCTAATGGCTTTTGTTTCATAAACACTCAGAGGCCCAGTACATGCTCTGGGAAAGCTCTCCCTGTTTCCCAGCTTGTCGGGGAATTAACCCAATGTGTTGCACATCAGTGCACTGTTCCCCCGGTTTCCTTCCCGTCACCCTGGGAGGGTCCCGGCAGCTCTGTGGCATTCCCACACTCCTCACATTCACCTAGTGTTTAGACAGCCCAGGGTAACCATTTGCCCCTGGGCTTGGGGCCTGGGGCTCCCCATGGCGATACCAAACGCCGAGCCCTCCGTTGCATCCCTGCTAGGGTGCTTCCTGTGGCAGGACTGCCCTGCGTGCGCCCACTGGCTTTGCCACGGCAGCAAAGGCCTTGCAGCACCAAGTCTCTGGCTCAGAGAGTTCAAGCATCCTTCTTCTTTTCTTGCCTTCCCTCTCACGCCGTGTACCCACGCAGAGCCACGCCCCAGAGGGTGCTGTGCCCCGCTCAGGAGGTGGCCAGGTGACCGCGCCGACACCTCTGAAACAGCCTTCCTGGGCAGACGGTGGTGCCTGGCCCGTGTGGCTTGTTGTGGGGCAGGGACTGTGGGGTTGCACCTTCACATGCCACATTGGTGGCCGTCGATCAGCTCGTGGGTGCTGGTAGCATTGCTCAAGGTGGCCACCAGTGAGCTGCACTTGTGGGTGCTGCTGGGGGTGGTGGGAGCGGGCAAGGACTGTGTGTGCCTGTACATAGCAGAGGTTACAAAGAACTTGCACATGCCCGTCTGTAATTTGGGCATTGATAATGAATCTCTTCTTTGTGACTGGCTGGCTTAAATCCAGCTCATGGCCTAGAGAAAATAATGTTTATTCCTGAAAAGAAGGCTCTTCGGCATGCTTTTCTGGCCATGGTCCAATGTCTGATACTTTTTCTTAACCAGGGATAGGTACATGTGCATCCTGGCGCACGTGGGGGCTGGCGGCTGGCTGAAGGCATGGCTCAGCCACTCCTCTGCCCAAAGAGGGGCTTCTGGAAGGCTGGGAAGAGGCGTTTGCTGAGCTCCATCTCCAGCTCCTCACCTCTCTGGAAGACGTGTATTGCCAGGTGGGCCCCTGAAGCTGCCTGCATTTATGGGCTTTCTCCAGCTCATGACACGCAGCGAACGTTTGTGCTTTGGCAGGGAAGGTGAGACTGGCCAGGAGCCACTTTTGCGTTGAGTAGCACCGGTTCCTGCCAAGGAGATAGGGCCTTGGCGCTCACAGGAGCAACTGGATGTATGAGCTGGTGGCATGTCTTCAGAGGTCCCTGGTCAGCAAAGCCAGGGTGGGTGGAGGTGCAGAGCAGGACATGTCCCAGTGGCACCCCAGGGAGGGCATCTGAGCAGAGAGCAAGGTTTCAGCAGCTTGAAATTCCGCTTTTGGATCCTCCACTGCAAGGTGCCGTAAGCGATGTGCCTTCTATTCCTGCGGCCATTTATACGGCAAGCTCTTTGGGCCCGGGTTCTACGTATTTTGCTATTGGTCCCTGCAGCCTGGGTTTGATTTGATGCTGTTATAGGGGAAGGGCATGTTCTAGGTGCAACTTCTCGCCCCACAGAACCGCGGGCACCGGGGTGGCTGCTGTGCTGGGCGCAGGTGGGCATCACACCCAGGGGGGCACAGCCCACGCTTGGGCTCTGGGGATCTGAATCACCCTCTGGGTATTCTACTGACTACCTAGGGCTGCTATAAGCACCAAAGGTAGGTGCCTAAAATTAACCTGAGATGGTATCCTCCTCATCCCTTCCCCACACACACCTTTTTTAACTCACATTCACGTTGCTATGTGGCCGATGTCTGATTCAAGCCCACCCGTGGCTGCCTGAAGGGCTTCTTGCATGCACTCAGTGTTGTGACCTGGCCTGGTCCTGGGTAACTGCGATGCACTGGATGTTGTTCTGCACATCTTTGTTGGAACCTGAAATGGGTGTTTGTCTATTCTTTGTGTGCCTCAAGACTGTGGCCTGAGATGCACGCTCAGTTTGATTGATATTTAACAGTATTTACAGAAATACAATTTCTGTTGCATCAGTGGAAAAAGAGGAATCCTGCTTGCCAAAAGCCCCTTCCTTAGATATCTGCCAATGCCTTGCTTGGGTAAAATATCTGCATTGTAGCTCAAATTTATTATTGTGTTAGAAGCAAACTTCTCATCTGAATCTTGCATGCAAAAGTCTATAACCTCAAAATTAATAACCTCAAAATTAAGCTGTAATTGTATAAGTAACAGCTGGACTATAACTTGGTTACTTCTTCAAAGGAAGCTTTTTTTTTTTGCCTTTAAATGCCTGGCTAAGCAATATTGCTTGTTCGGTTATAATTTCAGGCGAGTTCACGCTAACCCAGCTGTGCTGAAGGCAGGTGCTGCCATGGCCAGCCTGCTGGTCACTGCTGCTGCCAGAGCGGAGCCCTCCCCAGGGTGCTGTGGGGGGACCCCTGTGAGCACTTCCCAGGTGCAGCCCCCTGCCTGCAAGCAGCTGGCCCCGGGGGTCTGAGGGCGTGTGGGGCAGGCTGCTGGGCAGGAAGGCAACGTGAAGCCCTGACTCGATCTGCCAGCGAAACCACTTGTTGTCTGTAACCCCCTGGAGATGAAAGGATCCCTATCTACCTGTTAAACTCTGAATGAGCATGGTGTGGCTGCAGTGCTTCGGGAGGAGAGGGCACGTGGGGGTGCTGAGCTGAGGTAGCAAGGTGTGGCGGTCCCATCCACCCATGACCCTGGCAAGTGCGGGCTGTGGTGCACAGCAGGGGAGGGAAGCCCAGGCAGCTCTGGGCTGGAGCAGGAGAGGCTGCCGGTAGCCCCGCAGTGGGAAGCTGCCCTACCAGGTGTTTCTAAACGGTGGAGGAGGGAAAGGGCAGCAAATCCTTGAGTGCCCGTCATGGTTAAAGTGGACCCCGAGCGCTCGGGTACCTTAAGCTGCAGAATGACGACGTTGCATCTGATGGAAAGTGACGGTGGCACCTGTGTCTGGATTTCTGTGGACTGTGTGAAGAGGGGAACGGCAATCAAAGCCCTTTCAACTCTTGTTTTGAAACAAGAGCTCCTTGTTTTGGTGTCAAACAGGCCATTTCACAGCCCAGAGAGCTGCTTCCCCTGGGTGAGCAGAGCAGTGCTGCTGGTGCTGGGGAGCAGCGCGGCTGTAGGTTCTCGTCACCGTGTGTCATTCCTGGTGTTGGTCTTGGAGCCTCTCTGACTCAAAAGCGCTTGGGAGCCCTCACAGCTGAAGCTACTGTTTCCCCCCCTAACTTGTGATCTTAGGGAGGCTTTCACAGTCCGGTTTTAGCAGGAGGAAAGGAGGGGGAAATGGTGGAATGTCCCTCTGCCAGTAACTGCTCAGGAACCAGCGGTGGCCCCTAACCTCTGCACGGGAGGCTCCCGGAGTCCTGCCCAACTGGCAGATGTCATGGCTGGAGTCTGTTGTCTTCTACCTTAGGTCACACATCGAGGGTTTCCCCTTCCAGCAGCTGCCTGGTACGCAAATTTTTGAAGCACACTTTGATGAATAGGTAATCACTCACTACAGAAAAGCATCCCGCTTGCTGACTGAATTCAAATCAAAACTCTTCATGCCTGACTGCATCCGAGGGAGAGGATGAGCTGGCTAAAGGAGGCCACTGTCATCCTAACCCGCGCGATGCAGCCCTGGTGAATGTCTGGCTTGAGGACGAACCTTCCCCCCTGAACACACGCACGGGCAGACACGGCTGCGAAGGCGGCAGGCGGAGGGGCGGCTGTGCTGCTCCAGGTGCAGCCTGTGGTGGGGGTCAGCACCCGGCTCCCCTGAGCTGTGCGCTGGGGAGGGAGATGTGGGGTCTGGCAGCAGCGGGGGACGGAAAGGGGAGGCAGCCCCGTGGGAAACCAAGCTCATCCCTCCGCTATCTCTGACAGGGGGGGTGGCTGCGGGGTTGCTGAGAGATACAACATCTCTCTCTGGACATGTGTGATGCGATGTGTGGGAGCCGCTGGTCAAAGCAAGGCCAGAGGGCTTCACCCTAACTTGAGGAATCGTTTCCATAAATATTTTGCTGAACTAGACTTCCACAGAAACAGGATCAGGTCTTGCAAAATATTTAATCATTGCATCTGATACATCCGGGTAGTTCAGCAGACAATAGCCGTTCTCACACTCTAATGAGAGCTTCGCTGATTGCATCACTGGAGAGGGAAGAGAAGCACAGAGCAGCAGCAGCTCCCAGTGGGGCAAGGACAGTGGCACCAGCGAGGTGTGCAGCGGAGAGGAGCCAGGCGCACAACGTGAAGTAAAAACCCAAACCAAACACAGGAACCAAAGCATCACAGGCAGCTCCTATCTGCTTTGCTTTCTGATTTGCTTTAGTAGCAGCCGAGTGTTTCTCTGGGAGCGCTGGCTCCCCACACGGTGTGGGAGGAGGGAGAGCTGTCCCCTCTTAGCCTGGCACAGAAGCCACCCTAGGACTGGGGGTGCTGGGGGCTCCCTTTGGGTCCTGCTCCAACCCCCCAGCTTCTCCCTTCCTCCTTTCTTACATGGGAAGGTGGCATCCCCCACTCAGAAAGAGCATTGGCAAGGTGTGTCGCAGGCAGCGAGCAGGAGCCTACAGCCTTGCTGGTGGTGGCACATCCTCCCTCCGAGCATGTGTGGCTGCACCGCGCTGGCGGTGATGGCTGCTGACTCCAGAGAGGCGCTGCCTTATTCCTGCCATGGAGGTGAGCGAGGTGGTGAGCCGAGGCCGGCGAGAGATGGGATTTGGCAATGGCATGAACCTCTCCATCTTCTCGTGTGGGTGTGCAGAGCAATTCCCACAGAGCTGTTGAGTCAGTCCCATTTGCAGCACTTGGCTGCTGGTGAGCCTTTGCTCGAGGGCAGAAGACTGGCATGACACACAGACGGGTGCAGGGAGGAAGAGGAGGAATAGGCTGGGTGTGAGGTGTCAGCACGGGCATTGCCAGGCACTAAAGGGCTCAGCAGAGCTCCTGCATGAGGACAGGACTCAGACCCTGCAGCCTTTTACCACACACCAGCTGCCCAGCTTCAGATGTTGTGTGTTAAACCCTGAAGCAGACTGGTTCAAAGATACTTGTTTGGTATTGCCCTTTCCTCTGCCTTTTCATCTCACTCTGCCTCTTGTGTTCCTGTCTGCTGAGGTGGAGAAGTGCTGTGCATCTGGGCAGGTCGCGCCTCCCACCGCAGGGTGGTCAGGTCACCCACAGAAGCTTCAGTTCCCTCAGCTCTGGCTGGCTTCTCCAGCGCCAGTGCCCACTGGAAGCTGCTTTGGTTTCAGGAAACAGAAAGAAAAACACAAATCAGTGTGGTCCTTGCCTTTTAAAATAAGCATTATGCTACACTTTGAAAATGAGTAAATGCCACCGAAAGAGGAAGTGACAAGAGCAAAGGGGAAAACAGCGACTACCAAGATGCTTGACTCGGCTGAATCACCAAACCTGCCTTTCTGAAGTTAGCTTCCTACACTGCTGAAAACACTTACAATACATGTATCTTAGAAAAATGAGAGTGATCATCTCAGTTTCTCTCTTTCTCTAAAAACAGAAAGTGCTGTTTGACAAAGGGGATCGCTGCACACTCTCGCATGATGTGGTAAGCCCCGCTGAGCCATCCTGCTGCAAACTGATTTGAGGAAGAATTACTCAGCAAAAGTTTCCTTGAAATAGGTTGAGAGACACACATGTTTCGGCTGCATCCTAAAAGCAAAATGAGTCTGCACTTAAAAGGAACAGGTATATTAATCAGGCTTGCCCTGGAGATGAGTTACTCTGGTGCCTGGGGCTGCTGCTGGGAGGCTGCGAGCGTTGCTGGGACCGTGCTCCGGCTGGGCCAGGCTGCAGCACCGCGGCTGGCGTCCCGCGCAGGGGCTGTGCTTGCTGGTGTGAGGGTGGCGATACCTTGGCCAGCCGATGGGTGTGAGGAAGCTGATAGTGCTTCGGTGCCAGCTGGGCAGCAAACCTGGCAGACACCCCCCACCCCCACCCCACCCCCCCCCGGCGGTGCGTGGGCAGGCTGCACGTCAGCGCAGGTGCCACCCCAGCCTGGCACGGAGATGGGCTCTCAGGAACGAGACGGTGGGACTGCGGCTGCGGGCCCTGACCCATCCCCTCTTCTGCTCTGCAAAACGTGGACCTGAGCAGAGTCTGGGTTTAGGTTTCAGGATAGAGGCTAGTTTGGGGTACGGGTTTTGTAAAAGGCTGGTTTTCACAGATTGGTCCCTAACCTAGTGCATGGGGGAGAAGATCATACAGGGAGCAAGGTGCTGCTGGATGTCTGTGTCAAGATGCTGCTGGCTCCTGCGCAGTGCCAGATCTCTGCATGCAAGACCTGACTCACTGGAATTTATCATCAAAGCCACTGCTTTGGTGCCTTTCCTTTCCACTGGCTCTCATTGCGAGCGCTTGGTGCGCGCTGGCTGTGGGGCTGAGGTTGAGCAAAGTGGAGGAATTCAGATTATTTCTGGTTTCTGGAAGCGTGTGTCACAAACATGGGTACCCACACGGTGTTTGTGTGGTGCCTCATGGTGCTGAAATGAGCTTTCTCAGTATTAGCCCTAAGTCCCGGTGGGGCTGGAACATCCCTGAGAAGCAAGTCTGTGAAATGGAGACTTCCCAGCAGCTGCTGCTCGGTGTGAAAAAAGGCTGGGAATGAGTGTCCCTCCGAGTCACTGCCTGCTGTCCCCAGGGCTGGATCCTTCCCAGCCAGAGGGCTCCGCTCCTTCCCGCAGCCCATCAGTGCCGTAGAGGGGGGTCTCTGGCTTCGTACAAACTGCCTTTGAAGAAGCAGAGTTGAAACGCTACTCAGGAACACATTAAATTGGAAATGAAAAGAAGTGGAAGCCACCCAAGGTCGAATTGGAAACTGAAGAGAAATAGAGGAGCAATGTAGAAACAAATACCGTTGCCTTTGCTTCCAGCAAGCCTGTTAAATTTGATCAGAACTTTCTAAAGCAGTGAAGGACCTTTGAAAAGTGCCAGAAGTCCAGTAAATGTAGAAAGTAAGCTACATGCAGGGAGGGGTGTGTGTGTGTGTGAGGTGGATTATGTGAGGAAAACCAGCTTTTTAGAGAATTATTTTTATGCTCTTACTGGAGAAAGTAATTCCTATGCACTGGGTCCTGTCACTTTTCTTCCTCTTGGTGAAGTCTTTCTAAGGAGATAACAGACTTGAATTTGAAGTAACCTGTGGTTTTAGCCCACGCAAATATTTTCCTGACCTGTTGCCGAATTATTTGTAGCGGTGTACTCTGAATTTCAGGTACCACTGAAATGATTTTGGTGAAACTGCAGATGTATAAAGAAGGCAAAACTTTGCCTCTATGCAAAGGAAAGGAAAGGAAAAACTGAAAAAAAGGA
Organism: Falco punctatus; assembly: GCF_963210335.1. Lineage (NCBI taxonomy): Eukaryota > Metazoa > Chordata > Aves > Falconiformes > Falconidae > Falco > Falco punctatus. The sequence continues at coordinate 120,834,162 of NC_137581.1, read as the reverse complement.
CTTTCCAAAGCTTTTCCCATCTCTTCTTTGATGTCGTTTTGTCTGACATGTATTTGAAAATCTAAACGTGAGAGCATGTGTACTTCCCGTGCCTGACACTGCTGCTGTTTCTGAAGGGAAGGAAATTGTTATTTTCCTATTCATTTACTTTTGTATTTATTCAGCCACAACTGTTAGCTGACCTCAGCTGGATGCAGATCTGTCCATGCATTTCTCTTTTGACCCTTGTGAAATTTCTATCTGTGCTCGCGTGGATCCCCTCCCGCCGTTTCGATTTCCCAGCCTGTGCTTTAGCGGACAGTCTGTAGCAGGCAGGCTGCTGCTGCATGCCCAGAAACCGCAGGCAGCGTGAGTATGAGTAAGAGCAACAGACCACACACCACACGCATGCGCTGATATTTTTTTGAAGTCGGGTCACTCGCTTTCGGTTGCCCTTGCCAGCACAGGAAGGTGATGCCTCGTGTTGTGATAATGTCAAAAATCCCCTGCCGCTTTTAGCCTGAATCAGCTCAGAGCTGTTCCTGTTTGTGATGCCAAAGCAGGATCCGAACGTCAGTGCAGCAGCGAGCCGAGGTGGGGTGGGCAACCCTGCTGCCCCGGCAGAGACAAGCCGAACCCTCCGTGTGGCATTAGGGTGGTCCATGCGCTCCCGCTGCGATGGGGCCGGGGGGCACGCAGGGCAGGGCTGGCGGTGCTGACAGCAAGCAGGGCACCCTGTCCCACCCGTGCCATACCTCTTGGATGCGCCTCCTCTCAAGTGTGTGTTCTGAAACCTGAGTATTTTTATAACAAATAATTCTTCAAATTACTTTCCCGATTCTATTGTTTACCTTGAGCTAATAGTTTCACATTCAGTAATAAATTTCCGAGGCCTGTCTTAGAGGTGTAGGTTTGAAACGAGGACCTATCCCGTTGCTCGTTCCTGCCAAAAGTTAAATTGCGGGCCCATTTCTTCAGATGCCTTGTTGAAGCACACGTTTTTGGCTCACAGGTTACTACGGGTACACTTACTAAAAGCATACAGTTGCATCTGGTCGTGTATCTGCGGGCACCGTTCCTCCTTTCCATAGAAACCCGTGTATTCCTGCTGACCTGCGCTGGGTAGGGAGATGTCCCGTAATTTTGGCAGAAGGGCTGCAAGACTGGGTCTGAATTGGAGGGAGCAGAGCGCACTGTACCCTTCAGTATGGCTCAGCAAGGGCTTTTCCTCTTCTGGTCTGCTTTGCTGTGATCCGGGTGGGTTGGGAAGACACTTAACACCTTGTAGCAGTGGTACCAGCCTCCTCTCTTGTCTGCTACGTTAGGATTGGGAGGATGGCAAAGAATACTTGGTTTTCTAGAAGGCAACTCCTAGGTCTTTTCAGAGCTGACCACGGTCTTCTCAACATAGTTCTGGGTGGCTGGGATGTTTCTTGTTTGGTAAGGTGTTGCAAACAAAAGGTGCCTTTGGCTGCGACTCTGCTCCAGCCAGGGCTCCTCTCAGTGTCCCTGTGGTGCCCTGCTGTCCCTGGCATGGCTGGTGGGGACCAGGTGGGCATCCAACCCATCTGCCAGGGTGCTGAGCGCTGGCCCTTCCAGCACATGCAGAAAGCACTGAAAAATCTGCCAAGAAGGCTATGGCAGGCTGCCTAAGGTCACAGGGGAAGTCGGGCAAAAAAACAAGTAGATTGAGATCTCAATGTGCTACACTGGTTCCCCATCCACCAGAGCTGACTTCCTCCTCTCCCCCCTCCTCAAGGAAGCTCCCTTCTTCCTCTTTTTTTTTTTTTTTTGAAACACCCTCCCTTGCATCTGGCAGAGAGAGTTTCCTTCTGCACAGGGCTTCTGAAGTGGCGGGGTCAGTGACACAAGTCACTAGGCTGTGCCTGCCCCAGGCGGGGGGAGGCTGCCCATCGGCTGCCCCTGCTCCCCCTGCGCTGGCCGGGCGCCTCAGCTGCCTCCTGGTTTTGCTCCATGTCCCTTTTATAGCGCAGCTTATGCCAGCTAAATTCTGGCTGGTTCCCCAGCAGCCTGAGCTTTGTTCTACTAAGTCCCCTGAATGTCTGCACATGGGAGAAGTCACCACTGGATCTTTTCGGGAGGTCTTGGAGAGCAAGAGGGCTAAAAGCCCTTGCTGCCTCCCCACCGTGCCTGTCGGGAAACACTCCTGACAGGCTGAAGAAAAACATGAACTCAAGGAGGGAGCGGCAGCTTCTCCCCTGGAGGCTGATGGAGGATTAGGAGTGCATATATGACCCACAGAAAAAGATGCTGGTTGCCTGTGTCTGTCTCGCCTGTGATGCAAACCCGGTGGGGCTACGTCTGAGCAGGGTGAAATCAAGCCGATATGTCCTTCAGGTACCTCCCCAACAGCACCAGAGCCACTGGAGGCTGGCACTGTGGTTTCAAATCTAAATGTTCTCTGCAGTGATGTGGTTGATCAGAAAGAGAAATGGGATGGCTTGTGGCCGGCGGGAAGCCGTGTCTGCTCAGGAGCATCGCGAGAAGCCGACGGCGGTTGCCAACGCCAGGTCAGCTCTCCTGGAGCTACTGCTCACAGCCAGCAGGATTGCACAGCACCTGGACAGGGCAATGCTACGCCACGCCTGGGGCCTCTAGACGTTGTTGTCCTACAGATAAATAACAGGGTTTGAGCTGCTGACATTGCTTGTAATGTTGTGCGTCAGGTTTTCCAAAGAGCGCGGTGCCCAATGTGCTGAGCTCTGGGAAAAGCAGCCCGTGTTTAGGTGTCTGCTGGAGTGCTGAGCTTCCAAGAAATTGTGGTACCTGCTGCAGGAGCTGTGTTAACCTCGGGTACTGTGGCTCGCGTCCTCTGCTCAGGCTTGAGCCCAGCCTCCCTGTGCCGTGTCCTTTGGTGTGATGCCCCAGCTCTGGGTGGGATCACACACTCCCAGTATGTCATCTTTGATGACCTCCAACCAGCCTCATTCCTGGTGACAAAAAGTGCCCTTGCTGGCCTTCGCAGGTTTCTGGGGCTCTTCCAGGGGGAGGCGAGGCCATTCCCACATCCTGCAAAACCTGGGAAGGGCAAGGCATCGCCAGCAGCGTATTTGAAATTGATAGAAAAAGGTGGGTCTTTGCACAATGCTCTGTTCAGCTGTGGAACAAAAAGAAAAAAAAAAATCCAGTGGAGGTTTTCAATGCACAAAACCCTACTTCTGGCTCAGGAAGTCCCTGAGCCATAAATTGCTGGAGGTTGGGAATGGATTCAGGAGAGACGTCGCTGTCTGTTTGCGCTGTTGTTGTGCTCTTCCCAGGCTGGTGCCTGGCGGGTTCTGGAGCCCGGAGGTGGAGCGGGACAGAGGGGTGCCCTGTGCACCGGTGCCGTGCCCTGTGCCTCTGCTGGGGGCCAGCACCGTGGCGCCTCCGGGGAAGCTCCCCTACCCTGTAGCAGGTTTTATTTCACATTTTCCCCTTTTTGTTGCTGTGACATTTAGACATTGTTGTTGGGTGAATAATGCAAGGATTCCTTCTCTGCTTTTTCTTCCTTTTTTTTTTTTTTTTTTAAGATTTTCTCTCCCCTCTATGTCTTCTTTCGCTTAACACCACTGAGGTGATCTACACTGAAGCTGAGATCTGCATGGTGGCTTTTATGGTGATGCTCCTGGAAAACTATGTGAAACCAGCAGACCTTGCCAGAACCAGCCGCTTGCTAGCCTGCAGTACCAGGTTTAATGGTCACCCAGGCTCTGAAGCTGTCATTCAGTTATGGTTGCAGCTAAGAGACCCTCCCCATGCCCCATCCTCCACAACTGTAGCCCCAACATAGATGTGGATGCAGGGGGAGAAACGCCGGCAGCGATGCCTGTGCCACCTTGCAAAAGCTGCCTGTGAGCCCAGGGAGAGGTGCCGGGCTTTTTGGGCAGCTCATTTTTTTCTTCTCTCAGGGGAAGGCTGAAGTCCATGTGGAAGCTATTTAAATGAAATTCCTGTTTGTCTGGCTGCCGCAGCATCTGGTCCTTTGAAGCTGGTGCTTCTGAAGGAGAAAAAAATAAAATAAAGTGACCATAAAAGGGTCGGTAACCCTACAAGCACTGAGCTGCTTGGGATGCCAGCAGCGAGGGATGGAGAGCTGCCTGCGCCTGCCTCCTGCGCGCTCTGCTGTCCCTGCCCAGGGCCAGCCTGAGCACTCAAATCCTGCTCATGGAAGGCGTAAGAATTTGGGTTGTTTAGGGTTCCTTTCTGAAACTGCTCCCCAAACGTCCAAGTTGTCTGAAAAACAGGACTTCAGACTGTTGCTGCAACCTTTCCTGGCAGGAGAGGGAGAGTTAAACTCTTCAGTTCTGTTTAGATGGAGTAAATTGTTGTAGTTTGGCGTTTGGTTTGCATCTTAAGATTGTATGATTTGCTGTAGCCTATTTCAACAAAATTAAATGAAAACATTGAAACATCATCATTTGGAAAGAGGAAGATCCATCAGCAGTTTTGTTGGCTGTGCTGGGGTATGGGAACTTGTGCCCCCCAGCCATTTTTACCCCCACCCAGGACACTGGCACAACTGAGGCTGAGCTGTTGGATGGCAGAGCAACCGCACCACGGTTTTCCAGAAAACCCAGTAGCTGCCTTTGCAATGCAGGAGTGTGGGACAAAGTACTTGCCTTCATATCTCATAGATGAGGCACAGAGACTGTTTGGCCCTGCCTGCTTAAGCACTTAACCCCTGCTGATTTAAATGGAAGTGGTGTGACTAAGTGTCCTTTGAATGCCAGGGCCTGATCTTAGCTAACAGGGTGCAGAACGCTTTTGAGGGTGCAAGAAACTAATTGTCCTCTCTGATGAAGGGTTGCAGCCAAGGCATGGCTGCAGTACTCGATAGTGCTTGTGAAGGACTCTCAAGCAGAAGATGTGGCTTGGGTGAGAGTCTGTGCTGCGAGGATGGGCCAAACTGATGGGAAGTTGTTTAAATTGCAAAAGATGCTGCTGAAAGGCTGAGGAGAGCAAATGGCTTAATAGGTTAAATGAGCTTAACATAGTGCAGGGAAAGAAACTTGTGAGAGTGCAAAATGCTGGCGCAAGATGAAATTGGGATGCTGAAATACTGATTTATCCTATTCTGCAAACCATGGCTATAAAATGTGCGGGTGCTGGAAACACCACTGGCTGATGTGCAGTGATGCTGCATGACAGTGTCAGCGGGGAGCACCGCAGCTGCCCCGTGCATGCTCCTGGAGGATCACACAACATTCAAGTAGCACGCCGAGTTCATGTGAACCCAAGCAAATGCCAAAGCTATCAGAAACCATTTGATTTTCTTTGGCAAGATGAACTGTTGAGTAGATGTGAATCTAAATGTCCTGCTGATGGGGGAAAACGCCTCAGCATTTCAGATGAATTTATATTTTCCTCTAGTAGTCTTTATTTTTTTTTTCAGAAAAGGCATAAAAAGGTACTGAAAGTTTAATTTGCAGATCAGAAGATCAATTTTTGCATGCTTAGGAGGCAAAATGCTCCCAAAGCAAGATACTTGCAAGTTTCAGTTTTTGCTTATGTTGTTCATCAAATTTTGTACCTGCACTGTGCCAGTCGTGACGTGCCATTATTGCTTTTGAGAGGCTCAGTTGCTGAGCCAGGAGGCTGAATCTCAAGTAATCAATGAGTGCCCACTCAGGAAGCTGCCTCCTCTGCATCCTGTCCACGTAAACGATGTCAATGTGAAGAGTGTAATTGAATGAGATGTGTAGACTGCTAATGGAAATAAGTTAATTTCTCAGTTAAATTTATTCCAGTGTTTGCATCTTTTCAGGTGAGCTATTAAACTGACTTGTCACTCCAAAGCATTTATTTTTGTCACAAAAAAAATGCAGTAAGAATAAATATAGAGCATATGAAATTAAAAGAACTCTTTCAAAAAACAGATCAAAGCCAGAATTTAAAATATTTGATGTTGAAACAGGTTTATAGATGTTAACCAGAGAGCATAAAACTGGCAGATTATTCTTTTCTTTTGTTTTCCTGCCTCACGCATGGCTGGAGTGCTGCGGGAAGGGGACTGACCGTGAGGTGCCAAGACCCCCATGAAAGCGAGAGTTCTGGAGGATTTGTGCTTCTCGGGGTATGCGGTGGGCGATGCAGTGGTGAGGATGCTCGGTGTGGGGGCAGATGGATGTATGGCACTGTTACGGCTGTGCTTCCCTCCTGCTGACCGTGTCCCCGCTCCGCGCCTGATCCTCAGAAAGGACGGCTGTCCTGCCGCACCGCAGTGTGACCCGGGTCCTTTTAGTTCCCAACACGCAGTTTTCAGCACTTGAAAATCTGGTTTTGGAGATTTAAAAAAAAAAAAAAAAAAAAATCCCCCACCCCCCCACCTTGTGGTTCTTGTTCTCATAGCTTCTTAATCATTCTCTGCTGCCTTGGCTTCCTGCAAGGAGCCCATCTGCTCTCGCCCTGGTTTCAGTCTGTGCTGAAACCACAAAACTCAGATTAGGCTCTTCAAAAGCTCTACCAGGCTTCAGGAGCTCCTGAAGCAAATCTGGGCCCGTTTTCATGCAAATCCAAATACCTTTTATGGTTTTGTTTCAACTTGACATTTTGATTTTGAGATTTTTGAGTTGCTCAGACCCTACGGCTTTATGTGAAACCCAAAGGGCGTGAACTTACATGAACTGAAATGGAAAAACATTCAGATGAACCCACTGAAGACTGAAACTACGTTCCCACAACCGTGCTTAATAAACCGCTCTGTTTTTCTCTTAATTGGAGAAGTGGCATCTACTGTTCCACAGCTAGAAGCTGCAGCAGTTTCCCGTTTATGTATACCAGGTATATTGAACAGGGATCCTGGTAAATCATCACGGTTTGTACTCTTCCAGCTGGGAAGTCAGAAAATAAATACGGCACCTTCTTCATCTCAGCGTGACCTAAGCAGTGAGAAAATGAATGTGTTCCCCTCGGGGTGTGCCGGCACGGGGGTGGGGCAGAGTTTTTCATCACGGTGGGTCACTCGCTCTGTCACTCCCAGGAAAACCACGGTGTGTCCTCTATGCCGGTGTGGCCGGGAGCTGCGCTGGGCCAGCCTGGCTCTGCTTGTGGTGGGCGAGTCCTGTCACTGCTCCGGCTGAATGCCTCCAGCATCACTTCTGCTTTTTCCAGCCTGTGTCAGCTGTGCCGACTGGCCGTGGGTGCCTGGCAGAGACCACCGACCCTCTGCCACCTCCCCTGCATGGCCAGGTCACCGCCTGCAACCCCCAGCCCCAGGCACGTGTTGCTGGTGGCACATGGGTGCACCAAGGCACTGGGGGGTCGGTGCCACCCCTCTGCCCTCGCTGCCCACCTTGCCAAGGGCTGGGAGCCTGGGGGGGGATTGCCCCTTGGGGATGGGGATGGGAGGAGGAGGAGGTACCCCCTGGCTCAGGTGCAGGCAGGGCTGCTGATGGGGTGGCAAGCTGTGCTCCAGGCAGGCTTCTGCAAAGAGTGGGGGACCTGGCCCTCATGGCCCAAACCGGCCCAAACGTGGCTGCTCTGTGCAAGGAGCAGTACCCTGGCAGAGCTTCCCACTCGGCTGTGAGGACAGGTTGCACACAGTGTTTCTGAACCTCTTTGGGTCTTCCCAAGGAGACGAGCTGGTGTTAGTTCCCAGCTGGCACAGCCGAGCCCGGTGCTGGGCGGTCACGGAGAGAAATGCAGCCTGCAGGGCGCTGGTGCCTCGGCTGTCATGGTGTCTCTGTGTCTTGTGGAACATCACAAGTGGCATCAAGATCTGTGATGCAAATTGCATGTCTTGTGTTATTGGTCCTATAATTCAAAGATTGTAAGGCCCTAGTACCACAAAAGACTTTAGAAATTACAAACGCTCTTACGGCGTTCTTGTTTCTGAGCTTTTCTCTGAAACTGTGAATGACAGCAACTTTTTTCACCCCCTTTTAATTCAGCTTGTCATCCTGGTACATCCAGTGAGGTCTAGGGACTGGCTGCCCAAGGAAGCCCCAAAGACGAGGGGCGCTGGAGGCTCCTGGCACCCCAGACTTCTGTGCTGGTCCTTTGCTGGCCTGGCTGTGGGACAGGAAAGCCCTCACTGGGTGCTGCAGGGCGCACGCTCCTTCCCCACCCACGCCGAGAGACAGTGGGCTCTCGACAGGTTTCATAACGCTTGAAAAAAAAATAATTGCCATGTTGTGCTGAACCTCTTTTTGTCATTGCCTGGGTGGTCCGGGCTGCTCTCCCTGCCAGCGGGGGCCAGGCCAGGCACTTGCTGCAGGAGGGGCAGGAGCGGAGGCAGCGCTGCGGGACTGCAAGGAGAGCAGGGCTGGCTGTCCTGACCTCTGCGCTTGGTCCTGCCCAGGGACCCTGCTTTGCTCCTGTCCCTCAGGTTCCGAGCACAGGAGGACACGGTAGGCCCTGTTACATGGAACAAGTGGTGGTGATGGGTTTTTTTTTTGTTTTGTTTTGTTTTGTTTTTTTTTAATTAACAAAACTCCCAAAGCCTTGCTGGCACAGCTGTCCTCAAGCCCCAGCAGGGAAACCCCCCAGCCCGTGGCACCCCCATGTACAGGCAGGCGGTGGTGTGTGACCTTTTGGCACCACGTTCCCCTTGAGGTGCTGCTGATGAAAGAGTGTGGAAAACCCGCCGTGGAGCTGTGTCTGCGAGCGGCCGCGCTTGGCCCCGGCTCTCCCAGTCTGTGCGTGTGCGCGGAGCGCTGCCGTCTCCGCGGGTCTGGCTCTGCGTGCCTGTGTCTGTGGCAGGAGCCACTCCACACCTAGCAAAATGAAGCCTTTTGAAATGAAGCTTTCCGAACCATCAGTTAAGACTTTTAATGTTAATTAAAAGATTAATATAATTGATTTAAAGAGCATGCACATCGTGGCAGCCTATTAGGAATGTGCTGTCTGCAGTTAACATATGGTTTACTCACTGCAAACACCATGTGCACAGCGAAGCGGAGAAGGTGGTGAGGTTAATCATGGGTGGAGTGGAGCAAGCTGTCCTTGTTAGTTATCTTGTGGCAAAAAACACAGCCACCTTATCTCCCCTAGGATTTTACTACAGGCTTGTGAGCACTCGATAGCAAGCTTGTTTTTATGTTCTCTTCCAGTCTTCCCCCCTCAACTTCTGCACCAGAGGCTTTGCTTCTGAGCGGTACCTGGCTTCCTCAACCATAATCCCTCCACACCAAGTTATTGCTGGGACTTGCTGCTTCGGAGCTCCTACAGCTGGTAATGGACACAAGGACTAAGTGACTTTCCCAGGGTGACAGGGGAGACCAAGCTGGGAATTGAATCCAGGCATTCCTAGTCAAGTTTCTTACTTAGTAGATTATATTTTCTTTTTTTCCAGTGTTTCTACATCACTCTCTGAGGCTGTTTTCCCTGGACCAAGCAGTCAGTTAACCCACGAGCCCTCCCTTTGGGCAGTCATCACTCCCACACCAAAGTTTACGGAGTTCCCTGGCAAACTGGCACTTCTTTTTTAATAGACGAGGGTTAAAAAACCCAAACAATCTTCCATGGTGTGTGGACAAAACTACTGACCAGTGTCTCTCCAGCATTTTTTCAGCTTTACTTTGAACAGGCCCGAGCAATGACCATGGCCTTTCTTCCTAAAAGATTTACAGACTCCTCATGGAGAGGACAGGGAGGGCTGTGCTTGTCTCACCTTCTGGCAGATGTATGAGAGCACGAGCGCTTCCTTAAGAACATTTGCCAGGCTTTCACTCCTGTTTCTGTATTCAACTCCTATGCTAAAGTTGTTTTGCATCAAGAATTCTTTGTCTATGAGAAAGCATACAGAGAATTTACAGGGGTGATCCCAGATTTTTTTATTGTTACAAGCTTCCTCTAGAGGAGAGGGCCATTAACCTTGGTCGCTCCTCCGGCAAATACCAGCCTGCTCATCAAAGCTGTGCTGCCTCCGGGAAGCTCGGTGAGGCACCAAAGCCCCTCTGAACAGTTACCACCAAAATGTGGTGAGCAGCAGAAACCATGAGGACTTTAGATGTGCCTGATTGTTGTTGGTAATGCCACAGTCACTGCCTTCTGCTGTGGCCCGGCTGGCAGCACCTTGGAAGCCACCGAGGAGATTCCTGGCGGAGGAGTGTCTGCTGAGGACCAGCCCATCTGTCAGGTTCGATTTAAATAGGTCAGCAGGACAGGCAGCTCGATTTTTGTTTTCCTTTAACCAGAACTTACTGAGCTTCTTACAGGCTCCTCAGCTGGGATGTGCTACGGCTTTGGTGGTGGAAGGCGTGCTGCATGGCAGGTTTGGGGCAAGTCTCATGCTTTCCTTTGGGTGGCTGACCCTTAACGCTTTGTAAATCAAAGCCGCTGGTAATGTTTGCCGACTTCTCTTGCCATCCCTGTCGCAGGGGTGCTTTTCTGTGTAGTTGTTTAAAAAAACCTTAAAAAGTTGTTTCAAGTGCTATGTGCCTAAAACCCTGTCTGATCATTTTGGGTTGGGGTGAATAGTTGCAAAAAGGTGGTAAACAGTGCGACATCAGTCCATTTGGAGGGGTTTGCTTTTTAATGAAGCCTTTTATTAACATTTCGCTGGAACTTTGCATTTGCTTGGTAATGTCAGATCATTTGTATAATGAGAAGTCTGCTGGACATCAGAGTGACAGGTCAGGATGAGTTCTGCTGCCAAATGGCACGGGTGGCTCCCAGGAGAGTGGCCAGTGGGGATGCCTGCCTGGGAGTCTTTCATCAAAACGTGTAACGAGCTGATGAACATGGCTCCAGTGTTTCTTTCTGGGAATTTAGAAATAATGATGAGTTAAGTGTTGAAAAAACAAAGCCCATGCACCCCTCTTAAAATAAAATACACAATTTATACTCTTGGTTCATCATAAGTTTGTTTTGAGGGGCAAGTTCTCAACCCTTGAGGCTTCAGTCATCTCAAAACAATGCTGTACCTCTGAGTGATATTTTTTCCCTGGAAAAGTCCAGCTGAAGTGCTTCTTAACAGCACTGAGAAACCTTAAGGGATGCTTAGGTTTGAAATCAGATCTCTCCCACACACAGCAGACTGGTTTCTGTTTAACATTTCATTGTGATTTTGCTGTTTATGGGTACAAGAAGAGGCTGGAGAAGTTTATTTCTTGTGATGATTTTGCACATCCTGTGACAGTTTATTATAGCTGGCCTATCTGCATTTTCTGAGCAGATCAGAAGGGGCTGGAAAAATAATAAAACAGTTGCTAGGGTAAGAGATGGAAATCTATAGCCTTTGAAAATGGAAAATGAAAAATTTCAGACAGCAGTGGAAAGCATGCATCAGCTGAAACAGAGAAGAGCGTTCAGCTTCACATCGGGTTGACAAAAACTGCTTATTTGAGACACCCACTGAGTCTCATTTCTCCCCCTGCGCCCCACCTGAGTGCTTCAGCTTTCGCGAACTGGCTGGTGCCAAAGGAATGGAGCTCCCTCAGCTTCCCCTGGCGGATGCCTGGGCCTCTCTCTGCCCGCAGGGGCTGTCCTGCCTCCCCAGCGAACCCGGCCCCTTACTGCAATGCAAATGTTAGTGCAGGTTTGAAAAGCCTTACGGATGCTGTAGACTTACCATAGGCATTAATTTTTCAGGAAAGTTTCCTTTTTTGGTTTGCTTTGGATTGTTTTTTTGGGTGTTGGTTTTTTGTTGTTGTTTTGGTTTTTTGTTTTTCAGATTTGACATTGGATGCAATCTCTTTTGCCTGACTTATGTAAGTACCTCTGGCTCAAGTTTCCAGCCATTATTCTTCTAGGGGTTGGATGTGGAGGAGAGGAGAGAAATCATATGCTTCTTGCATTAATGCTCATCGTTGTGCTGCAGCTGCTGGGCTTGATGTGGGATGGTGTTAGTGTGAGGTGGGCTCCGACACCCAGCCATATCATCCCCTCCATGACCCACAGCACCTACGCACCCCGCAGCACCCTGGTGGTAGCAATGGCCTGTTCAGAATTAATGTTCTTCAGAGAAAACTGATCTGAAAGCGAAACAGTTCCCTGCAAGGTGGAAGCACTGCCCACCGCTTCAGACCCTGCCCATGGATTCGATGTGCTCAGGAGCGTGTTCAGGCCCTTTCGCTCTGGGTTACACCTTTGGTCATCCACGTTGGGTACCGCTGCTCCCAGGCGTGCAGGCAGGAGGTCAGCCTTCACCGGGCTGTTGACCTCAAACCCCTAGTAACAAAAAAAGCTCCTGCAGAACAAATCTTTTCCTGCTTTTCTTTATAACCCAATGCAACTCCATAGTAACCGCATCCCACTGCCAAAGTCACCCATCCATAAAAAATGCTGGGAAATGGCTCCATCTGCTACTCTAAGCACCTCCTAGGAAGTCTGAACCAGTCATTAGGGGCTTTTTGCAGACAGCTCAGTGCACATTGCACTGTGTATGGCAGCCACCGAGCCTCTTCCAAAACCTTTTCCAAAGTAATTTTCCTCTGTGCAGGATCGTCCGCTGGCAGAAGCGCTCGCCCAGCGCTTCCCCTGCCTGGCTCCTTGGAGCTGATGGGCCTGAGGAGCCGCAGACTGGAGGTGGCTGTCTAGTAAGTGCGAGGCACTTGCCAGCTTTTGCTGTGCTGCTTCTTGGTAAGTACTTCTGCTCCTTCCCACCAGCCCTGTGCCTTTTCTTCTCACTAAAATGTCTGGGCACCACACAACATAGGTACAGCTGGGTGGTTTCCTTCTCAAAAGCCCCCTGGCATCCCTCCTGCCTGAGCGCCTGGTCAGCAGCAGTAGGGAGCCAAGCCCCCTGCCCACGAAGCAGACCTCGTCCCTGTGATGCCCTCAGCAGCCCCTGATGCCGCCCCACGCTGCCGTACCACCATGTGCCTGCCGCACGCCGGCCATGCCGCGATGCCCCCGGGTGGGGGAGGCCTGGCTCCCCACAGCCCGGCACCCCGGGGCTTGCTGCGCTGGGCGCGGGCAGAGCAGGCGCCGCTGACGTGGCTCCGTGCTGGGCTGGAGCATCCTGGAGATCCGCTGCCTGGCCCGGGATGGCTGCGTGCAGCTTCCCGTGGCCAGGGCACCTGTGGGGACCACCCCCCCTCCTGTCGCCGGTTGCCTCCTTCAGAAACTTGTAGGAAATTGCTGTCTTTGACAGCTTGGTGGTGGTGAAATGTGGCTGCGTTTGGTGATGGGGCAGTGGGAGGATGGATGGGAGCAGCTGTGTGAAGAGGCTCAGAGGCATCTCACTGTTGCAAAAACCTTGTTTCCTTAGAAAACTAAATGAAAAATGGGCTAAGTGCAAAGCGATGTTTTCTGGTTTGGTTTTGGCTCTTTGGTTGTTTCTTTTTCCCCATGGTGTAGGCCATCTCCATTTATAAAAAGCATGTGATTCTGTCCCTGCCGGCACAATCTGGATTTGTAAGCTGCTCACCAGGAATTTCTCAGCGATGACTGTCCCGGGGCCACCTCCAGCAAGCACCTGGGTTGCACAGAGGGAAGAGGTGGCAGCCTTGCGAGCCAGGGCTGGCTGCCCTCCGGGTGCACAAAGTGCTCGTGCCAGCATCCTACAGCATGGCCACGACGTGCCAGGTGGGGCAAGAGGGATGGACCCCCAGGGACCAGCTGCACACAGATCCTGGGCTTGGGCTGAAGCAAGCTTTGCCCCACAAACCACCCAGCGGCCGCTCAGCAGGCGAGTGCTGAGAGCTGCCCCTCTGGGCCCGCTGCATGCTTGTCCGACTGTGTCACTCCGCATAAGTAAGCGGTGGTGACCTTCAGCCCTGAAAGTATTTTGATAGCAAAGCACCTGCCGTTGGGCCGGTATCAAGACTGCACTGGGGAGCCATCCCCGGTGTCCCTGGTGCTGCCGTGGGGAATGGTAGGGGTGCAGCAGAGGCCAGGCTCTCGGGGGGGAGGAGGATGGGGGGGGTACTGTGCCCCTCAGCTGGGTGCTGCTTGCCTGCGCCTTCAGCCAGCTGCCCTCCCCTCAGGCGAGCGCCTGGCTCTGTGCGCGGTGGCCAGCAGCCATCGCCGCAGTCATCGTGCTACTATTTATTGATCGTTACTCATATTTTTCCTTACAGAATGCCTCAGTCAGAGATGACGAAAGCAGAAATAATGCTGGCACGACGGGGCAATTTTAATGAGCTACGTGCAGCTGCAAACAACTGTAAAGCTCAAAGCTGTTTTGACACCCCTGTGGTGGAAGGAAGTGAATGGCCAACACATTCCTGGGAACCAGGATTGTCCCACAAATGAACTGCAGACAGCAAAACAGTTGCAAAATATTTCCCTTCATTCTTTTCAAGAATTCATTTGGGAAGTCTCTAGTTCCCTGCTTTGTTGAACAGCTGTTAGCCAAACTCCATTAGCACTTTTATAGGGTTTTTTGAAGCACGCAAGCAGCTTGGGAGCCTATGGGGTTAATTTAGCAAAAGAACCAAAATGGGTATTTCATGTGGCTTGGTCACTTAGCATGGGTGCCCGGGGCTGGCCAGAGCAGCAGCCTGTGCCACCACAGCAGCTCCTACACCAGCTGTGGTTTGTGTTGGTAAAGCTGCAGCCCCCAGCCAGCGGTTGCTTGTGCCATCGACTCTGCAGCACCACGTGAAGTTTGCTGCTGGAGGCGGGGGAATGTTTTCAGCAAGGAAATGGATCTTTGCGTCTTCATTTCCATTTTTTCCCAGAAAAATATCCAAAGGGCTATTCTCATTTCTCTGTCTTAGGAGACAGGAGGTCCGAGTAGAATAAAAGAATACTTTCTGATAGAAAAAATACCTCCTGAGCCTGCTGTTGAGGGGGACAACCTATGGGCTTCGATTCAAAGCTCCTGCTGAAAGCCTTTGCTGAACGACCAAGGCTGTGCACAACGTGCTGTGAACAAGCTTTTCTCTGCTGCGGGTGCCGCTGGAAGGCTTGCCCTCACCGTATTTTGGCTACCAAACTACCAGCAGCGTGCAGAGCTGTCACCAGCTGTGCCTTGCTGGTGGCAGGTATGAAATGTATAAATTTTATGTATTGAGACTGGCAAGTTATTTCACGGCACCTCTGACTGCAAACCTTCCTTGCTTCTTTTCCCTGTGGAAGATGTTTGTCCAGGCTGTTGGGCTACGTACAGAGGCCACCTTGTCCATCTCTCCCTGCAACAATTAATGGCATTTGGACTGCCATGGGGTGGCACAGAGTAGGCTGGAACAAGGTCAGGAGCTTGCTCTAAATGCATTTGTTTTTCTTGTAAACTAGAAAAAGGTTGAGGAAGCTGGGATCGCTGACAGTGCCTATCGGATATGGTTACTTTGATGTATGTGGAGCAGCACTACCCTAGCTGAGGGTTGGACATGGGGTTTTTTCTTCAGAGAACCCATAATCCCACCAGTGCACACTGCTGATGCCTATGTTGGGGGTTAATCTAACCTGTGAGATACCCAATTCTATGAATAATCTCATTGCAGTTCCTTTCCCCCACCCCTTAACAGGGGGTAATGGCATAGGTTAGATGCTGTTGTATGAGCTTGCCTGTAGGCACCGTTAGGCTCGAATAGCAGTTGATTTGGGTTTTTTAGCTTTGTGTAATTCACAGTCTGGTTTTTTTCCTCATACAAAAGCTCAAGTGGGTATTGGCTGGAGTAAGAAAAATATTTGGATACTACTTAGGAAATGAATGGCAATGCAAAACTCCTGCAGTTATAACTGGAATAAAATATTTTCATTTTCCAAGCTTCTGTTCCCATTTAGAAAAAGCCCAGCAACTTCCATTCACATCACCCTGAGTTGTACCAAGGAGAACTGGCAAATGTGCTCCTCAGTGTAAAACCCATGAATCTTTTCCATGGAGAGGCACAAAATCACATGGTTTTGGGGAAAGCAGTTGGAAAAGCCTCTCAGACCCTCTTTTTCCTTTCTCCTGATGAGAATCCATGTCATAAGCTGGAAGTATTGTTTGTTCTCAGGCTCCGTGAAAGTTCCAGGAGGGCCACTGGTTTTGGACTTTACAACCCTGTGGGGCTCGCCCTGGGTACCGCAGCGGCACTCTGTGCTGGGTGCTGGCAGTGGGTGCTGCACCACCTGCACCATCACAGGGAGCGCAGGTGCAGGAAGGGCTGAGCCCTGCCCTGTGCCTTCCTCCTTCATCGCACAGGAGGGAAAAGAGATTTTTCCATGGGAAAACAGGACAAGGTGCTGTGAACTGAGTCATGCCGCCTTGTGAGGAAACAAGGGGGGAGTGAGGCTCTATTTTAAACGTGTGTTTATTTGGTTTATCCCAACACATGCTAACTTCATCTTTTTTCCCGGGGAAGCCCACGGGAAGGCGTGAGAGGCTATGGCACGCGGCCACATCTCCCCCAGGTGCAGTGCCGGCCTGGCAGGGTTACACAGCCTGACTGCAGGGCTGGCCTCTGGCTCCCCGCATCGCTGGGGAGCAGGGAGGAGAGGGTCGGTGCAGAGGTGGCCACGTCTTATTTGGGAGAGGAAACTGGGCTGGGGAGCAGGGGCTGGAAGGAGTGGCAGGGGTGGGCTTCTGGAGCAGCAGAACCGTGTCCCAGCAGCTCCGGCGGGCATCGCCTCTGTGCCCAGCCTCTCGGGATTTTAGCCTCTTTTTGTCCCTGATGGGCAGCTGGCGCTCGGCGGCAACGCTACCCTGGGTCCGGCTCTCCTCTCCCAGCAGGTGCTATCCCGATGGCACATGCTGTTGGAAGAGGCGTAGGTTTATTGATCAGTGGGAAGATGCCACGGCCCCCCTGTGCTGTGGAAAAAAAGACAGATAAACTTGGTTACCAGGTGAGGATTGTTGTTTTTTTTTAATAGAGACAGGGAAGAATATGTACATTTCTACAGACATTCTTCAATGAAATATTTTATATAGCTTTGGCTCCCCATGCTCCAAAGGGATTAATTAATTAAATGGGAGCAGGTGCTACTCATGTGAGAAGAACGACATGTCTGTCTTTGGAAGAATTGCAAAAAGGAGCTGCCTTCTGGAAGCAGAGACATTGATGATGGTTCTTTATAAATCTACTTCTGGGAACAGGGAGAGGGCAAAGATCTCAGAGGGAGAAGTATTTCAATTAAATGACACTACTGGCACAAACCCAATTGGCTAGAAATTGGTCACAAGGGAGTTTAGGCTTGAAATCAGTAAAACCATTCGAAGACTGAAGTTCTGGGTAAGTCTCTCAAGCAGTGTAATGAGGGCAAGGGCCTTGTTAAAGTGGGGTGTGCTAGGGTATTGAAGTGGCTGGGCAGCAGAGGAAGAAAATTCTTAGTAAGAACAAGACGTGTCCTCAGCGAACCATGAGCTAGCACGTCCAGGGCGCTGGAGAGGAGCTTAGGTCACTGCACTGCCTGTGCTGAAGCCATGGGTGCCCGTGCAGGAGCCAGGAGCAACCCCCTTCCTCTCCGCACAGCAGCACCCTGCCGGCTGGCCATGGGGGTACAGCGCGGTGCAGTGAGGCAAAGAACGGGTCCTGAGCAGCTCTGGGTGGTGGCAAGGTGATGCACCCGGTCTGCATCCTTGGTTTGGCCAATGGGTTTAGAGCCGACAGAGAATTTCCTACGAGGCCAGTGAGCAGTGCCTGTGTCCTGCCCGCTGCCAGCGTCCCAGCGGGACCTCCTGTGGCGCTCCTCTGCCAGCAGCAGGAAGGTGCATTTTTGGGGAGTGACTCGTCTGACCTATTTTATACATTTACTTTGAGATGAGACAGCGTGCCCCAAAACTACATGTCCCATACTAGAAGTCGAGATGGGTAGTTATGTGCCAGAAGGACCCTTTTGTCCTGAACACAGGGTATGGCAAGGAGGAGGAGGGTTTTTCTCAGAATAGCTGCTCTGATGAGTCCCCTGGGGAAACCAGCATTTAAGACAGGAGGAGTTAAGCTCTCCCATCGGTTTCCTTGGCTATTCAAAACTTTCAGCAGCTCTCACCTCATCAGTCCCTGACTTTGATGGATGTCAGGGAGGGCTTTACCACACCATCCTTTATGGAGGGAGAACTAAGCTAACATGAAAGCGGTTTTGTGCGTGTGTGTCTGCATGTGGTTAGTATGGCAAAACAAGGCAGGAGGCTTGCAGCTGTCCTGAGATACACTCATTTACATCATGATGTGCTGCCCAGTTACTACAGGGTCCTTGTACGGCACTTTCCTTTTTAGACTGTGGTGGTTCTTACACATTTATTTGTGTATGTGACATGCATGTGTAAACCTTTGCTGTGTTAGGGGAAGAGGAAATGTATTTTGTTTGCTCATTTAAAGAGGAGAGTGGTGTGTTTGTTGGTTTTTTTCTCATAGGAAGTAATCTTGCTTTGTAAGCCCATTTCTTGTAAGTATGTATGCTGGAATGTTTATACTTCACTCACAAAAAGTAAGCTACTAAGAATATAATATCAGTCATACAGCACTCGCATGACTGTGTTATCGCTTGAACTGATGTGGAAATTATTTTTAAAAACATCTTTGTCTTCTGGTACAATAGCTTTCTTTTTGAGGTACCTGAGAGGTGCAAGACTGACTGTGTTCTGGCATCCGTGATGTTGAAAGTAACTGGAGCAGAAACAAGGAGATTATTTTTATCTCAATTAAGCACTGAGATAGAATTATGAATTAAAGCAAGCTGGAAGCCTCCGGAGGTTCTTCCATTGCCTCTCTGTTAGCCCCCTGGCTGCCCTGGCAAGGCCCCCAGCCGCAGGAGCCGGCAGAGCGCGGCCTCCGCCAGGCGCTGGGGCCAGTGTGGAGCTGGGGTGGCACCGCACTCACTCCTGCTCGGGGGCACGGCAGCAGCGATGCGGGGCTGTCTCCCGAGTGGCACCGGTGGGGATTCTGTGGGCAAGCGTGGGGCAGCGTGCTGGGGGATGTCCTCTCCCACCAGAAGACATTTCCTGATTTTCGCGCACTCTCTTTGTTTTGTGTAATGCAGGCTGCCAAGGTAGGAAGGAGTAACCTGCCCTTACAAACAGCCTGCTCTGGAACGAACTCCTTCCTCCAGCCGCTGAGGTGCCGGGCATTTCCCCAGAGCAACGGCTCTAGGCTTTGCTGACCGACGGCTCCATCCACAGCGTGAATGTGACCTGGACGGATCGTGGGGGGCTCAGCCTGGGGAAGGCTTGCTGGAGGGGGTGAAAAGCAAGGTTTCCACCCCAGCTCCACTGATAGGTTAAAACAAAGCCTCAGCCTTGATTTTTAGCCACAGCCGCCACCGGTTACAGCTGTTAGCAGAGCTACACTCAGCCCCTACAATGTGAACTTAGGATCAAATCCGTTCCTTAGCTGATTTTTGTGTTGAAGGGAGATGGAAAGCCACGCACGCCTCCAAGAAGCAGCTGCTGCACGCTCCCTGGAACAGCCCAGCCCAGCCACCCCACCAGGAGCACACATCAACACATCTCAGGCTGGGTGGCCTTCCACTCATCAGGGGATGCGGTCTCCTGTGCCAGCTTCGCCCCTGGCTGCCCTGGGCACTGGGGCCAGAGCCACCCCTTGCCCAGGCCTCCTGCCAAGGGTATTGCCCCAGAGAAGTCCCCCAGGCTGAGGGAGGTCTGGGGTCCTGTTCAACCCTTCAGCAACACAGTGGCAGAAAGAGGGAGGGACCCAGGCCTGAAACAGAGCTGCTGGAGTTACACAGCTGGGAGAGACAAATCCGGATGGCCTGGCGAGATAGGATGCTGCTGCTCTTCCCAGGCGGGATTCTGCCTGGTGCCCCTCAGCTGCTCAGCCCATCCAGAGCCGCATCCAGGTCTCTCTGCCAGGGGCAAGCCTCTCGTGTCAGAGAACTGCTGCCTTCAAACCCTCCTCTCTTCTTGGAATTAGGATTTGGGATGAGAAAACACATCTGAGAATTACTGAGAGTTTATTTTTGTTATCTCAGTCGGTCTGGCTGAGTCGGTCACTTCTGGCTCGGCTAAGGCAGCCTGTGCTGCACCATTGGCAGCCTCAGAATAAACCACTGTTACCAGGATTAAGTTGCTTTATGCCTTTCCTGGAGTTTTACACACCAATCTGGAAGTTAAATCGCAGAGCAAACATTGGCTGAAGGTCATAATGACATGGTGGAAATTTCAGCTTGATACAGATGTCTCCCTGCTGTTCATCACAAGATCGTCTGATCTTCCAACTTCTACCTATAATCTCATCAGATTGATTTCACTGTTTTGATTGCTTCTGAAACAACACAGCTGTTGTGTAATAATCTGGGTGTGTGTGAACTAACACCTCTGGAGCTCTTGAAGCAGGGAGCAGAAGAGAAGGCATTCAGAAACTCCCTTGGTGAAGCCTTCTGTGGTTTAACCAGCAGAGCTGCACGCGGGGAACAATGAGGCCCATTGTGAGCACTGGGGAGCTCAGCAAAATACTGTTTAGTGAAGATTGTCACTGTCAGTTCATGCCCTATTTGCCCTTGTCCCACTGGTTCAAGAGGGCATGAAAGGAGAAGGGCTGCTCCCACCCTGGATGCTTTTGGGCTGCCAGTCACCCCGTGTGGGAAAGAAGGTGGGTGCGGGAGACGAGCCTGCAGGTGTACCCGGCTCTGTGGCTGCTCCTGAGGCTCCGGAGGCTGCTGCAGGGATGGGACCTGACGTGGCTGCCGTGCCCCTGTAAGCCCACACAGCCGCGCGCCCTGTGCCCACGTGGCGGTGGGCAGCTTCGGGCCGGTGGCTGCAGGAGGGCAGCCACCCCCCGCTCTGGCGGGGCCGCTCTGGCTGGGTCGTGACCCGCCAGCTCTCGATTGCAGTTAATTGCAACTCCTGTAAAACTCCCAGCCTTCCTCTTTGCTTCCCAGTGCTAACAGGTGAAGCAAGTTTCTATTTATAACTGTTTTTCATGGACTTCCTTGCCAAGGGCTTTCTATGTCTGTTGCAAACACAGGCTGGGCAGTGGGGGTAAAAGTTACGCTTGTTTTGCTGTGTTTTTAGCCATGGCGTCTCACCTTTCTTCCTATCAAGCCATTGCACAATGCACTTTTTGGATTGAAGTGCATGTGGGGTGAGGAATTACTCAGCGCAGCCTCTTGCCTGTTATCTTACATGCTGGGTAAATAAATACATGAGTTCTGCCACCTAGTTCAGTCAGAAAGATCTGGTTTAGAAGCAACCCCAAGCGTAACAGAAGTCTGTCCACCTGGGCCGCTGTGGCAGCAGTGGGTTGGGAGCTGGTTTCCTGGGCTGCCGTGTTGGCAGAGCGGAGGGGCCAGGCTCTGCTCCAGGCTCAGCTGTGGCTGGAGCCGTGGCTCTCCTGCCTTTAGCCCCAGCAGCCGGTGCCGATGGAAGAGATAGGAAGAGGTCTGACCAAGGCTGTGTTTGAATAATCTTGTCGGCTCTGATGGTATCTAGTCATCCGACAAGCCACTTTTACACTCCCTGGGTGCATTTCAGGGGGAAAAGGGAGAGCTCTGCTTTGTCGGGGGTGTGTGCAGTGCTGAACCTGCCAGCTGTGGGAAAGGTGGTGAGAAGAGAGACAGTGCTTGGTTAGGGAAACCCACCTGACGATGGGCCATAGGCTCCTCGGAGCACCACACTCCCAGTTACCGTGCCGCTGGGGGGGACTGGAGCCAGCCTTTGCAAACTCACATGTGCCCATCTCCTTGGCCAGCACTCCCACGTCGCTTTGCGTGAGCCTTCCCCTCAAAACTTGCCACGCTTGGGGTTACCATCAGCGCCGGCTCCTGCGAGAGGCAAGGAGCAGCACCTGTGCAGCTTGGAAACCTTGCTGGCTGAGAGCCGTGAGCAACTTCAGGCACTTCCCCCCAGGTCTTTCAGCTTGCATTATATATATACACACACATATATATGGTGTGTGTATATATATGTATATTTACACCTATTTCCAGTGTATTGTTTTCCTAACAGAGCAGCAGACCCTTACCTCAGTGGCTGACAGTGGTTCGGGATAGGTGCTGGGTATCACAACAGAGCCCCAGTCCCCTACTGACTCCTAAACGGGACCTCCTGGTCCAGCTCGGGGTTAGAGGTGCTGTGCCAATGGACAGGATTGTTTTCCTTAGCTGGTTTGTTTGTGTTACGCTCCATTTTGCAAAGCTGTAGTTTCCCCTCTGCAATAGTTGGGTGGATAGCATTTATGGTTTTGACCAACAACAAAAAAATACTGCTGCACTCAGGCACAAGCAACAGAAGAGCTTACCTGGGGCGTGATCAGACCTGTGACTCTGAATAATCTATGTTAGGATGTTATATATATATATCTAGGTTAGAGAGATAAACAAGGCAAACCAAAGACAACCAAAGTATCTGATAAACTAAACAAACAGAAGGTCTAAGCCAGAATCCAGATAGCATCGCTGAGCCCCAGCCACCGCCTCCTGTCCCGGACCCTTTTCTCTTTTCTCCTTTAGCTGCTGAGGTGGTGTGACCTGGTCCTGGGGGCGGAGGGAAGGAAGGGAGACCTGTGCCTCCTGCCTTCAGAGCCCTTTGCCCGCTGTGAGCCACTGACGGTGGCGGGCAGGACGGGGTGAGGAGGCAGTGCGGCTGTGGCGCTGCACCCGCTGACGCCAGGGCCAGCTCTGGGTGCTAACATTGCTGCCTTCCCCCTTGCTGGGTCCCTGCTGGGTTTTGGGGAGGCTGAGGTGCCTGCCCGCGTGACTGCCCCCTTGCAAGCATGACGCGTGCCAGCAGCACAGGTGCCAGCGCACACCTCCGGCATGATCCTGTTTGCACCAGTGTCTTACAAACCCCACCAGCCTTGGAGCTGCCTGGCTGCCCCACAGGCAGGCACCGCTGGCATCCCGCCGCCTGTGCCCCTCGCCAGCTGCTTTCTCCCTTAAACTCTTCCCATCTGTCCTGTGGTAGGTGTATACTCCCCTTGCACACCTCTTTCTCCTGGTCACTTCAGGATTTTCTGCAATTTGGCCCCTTTGCAAAGGATTTTGAAAGGCTGTGGGCACGTAAGTACCGCCTGTGGTCCCTCAGCTGCAGCATCCACAGGTAGCAACCACGTGCTGGTCACAGCTGCTGGCTTTGAAAAATAAACTGGTTGCCTGCAGGCAGGCAGTTACGCTGGTGTGTATCAGTGAGATCCTCGTATACTGCTGGATCGTCTGCCTTGCTCTCATGTAGAGACATTTCCTTGTCTGTGCATATTTGGGTAACTGTCCCGTGCCCTGCAGCACACCTCCCAGCACCTCCCCATCCCGTGTGGCATTCAGTCCAGAAACAGAAGCAATACTGGGCAATTTAGATAATCAGGTCACGATGTGAATTGTCTGTCTGCCATTAACAAAAATATATGAATGGCCCAAAGAGTGTAAATATTTTTCAGAGGGATGATTATTATTACTTTGTATTTCTGAGTAATGATTACGCAGCAAGAAATTAGTCAATAAGACTAGGATAAGGAAAATGGAATAATGTGCAGAATTTCCTCATAACATAACAACATAAAAACTTGTCACAGTCTACGATGTGGTGATTAGTGATGGCACATACAATAGGCATAAGGAGGTGTCTGTGGCATGACCATACCACTTGGCAAGTCCAGGACAACCCCATGACAATGCACGCTGTCCGCACCTGAGCAGGGAGACCACGAGACACGAGCAGGGGACTGAGGGCAGCAGTGACCATCGAACCCTAACCCAGTGCCATTTGGCTTCAGGTGAAAACCCTGCTTTCAACAGTGTGCAAGCTGATCTACTCAGATTTTTAGTTTGGCTCTCACGAAGTTTAGGTAAGCCTTCGACTGAAGGTGGTGGTAAGTTGCCAGCGCACTGCTCCACCAGCAGTAAGGGCCACAGCTCCACCATGAAATAAAGAGAGGCTCCAAATCTGTCTGAGTGACTGCCTGATCTAAAAAAAAAAAAAAATAATAAAAAATTCAGGCCTCATTTTAGTGTACATATCTTCACAAATTAAAAGGAATGGGACTTTTCTTTGTTTTCTGTTTTTTGTCAATTTGCCACCTTTACCACAATACAGCATTTTATATTTGAGTTTATAGTGTTGCTTATTGCTGCCAGCGATGGAAAGTAACGTGTTCCCACCCATCCAATCTCCTCTACAAAAGTGATCCAGACCACAATGAAGTCATTTTGGTAACATGACGCAGGTATTTATAAACAAGCTGCTGTTATGCTGCACTCCATAACTGTCTTCTATCACCAATCTAGCACTTATTAAAATGTCAGGAACTATTTGTTAGCCTGCCATGAATGCACACACTGGAGTTGTGAGTATGGCATTTGACTTGGAATATTGTTTCTTTGAATTTACCGAAGTGGTGTGAAGTTACGGCCAGTACAGCAAGGATGATGTCCTCAACTGTGGGTTTCCCAGCCTCTCGGCATGTGGAAACACACTGTCTCAAGTAGCAACTGCAAGTGGTGTTTATTCATTTTGGGGTGAGGGGGTTGGGGGGTGGAAAAAAAGTGTCTGAGTCATAAAATCCCAAGGTTTCTCAAAATTCGGGTGTGTTCAGAAGCAGCGTTTTCATCCCTGTGACTGTCTGTGAGACCACTAACATGTTTTTTTCTTTTACTTCTGGAGAGAAGCCTGGAAAACATCAATCTTTTGAACCCAGTTTCTGACAGAGCAAGGTGATAAAATGTTTTTTCATAAGCCCTAGCTTACTAGCACAATCCCTCTGCCTGGGCATCGGGCCTTTTATTACTGAGACAGACGGAGGAAATAATCGCCCCACATCTCTCCCTCTCTCAGCCTGGGATTGCCCGGGTGGGATCTGGGTACTTAGGCTGCTGCTCACTGCTGAGCTTCGCCTGCGGCTGGTGCTGCCACAACACCCACAGGCGTCCCCCCAAGCAAGCAAGCTCTGCCTGAGGGTGTTCTTGGGCACCCCTGAGGGGGTTCATCCAAAATCCAGCCTGAGCACCGTGCCGTGCCGAGCTGGCAGTGCCGATGGGTGGCCAGCCATGGACCGTGCTGCAGAGGCTGCACCACTGCCCTGCGTCAGGCTGGGTGGGCAGGTGGGTCCCCATCCCACCCTGCTGGTGCCACGTGCCACTTCCCAGCCGCGCCTGGCCACAGGAAAGGCTCGGTGATGTTGCCTCACCCAATATGTCATTATTCCGGAGGAGGCTGAGCTGGGGGTTTGGAAAGCACCTTCCCATTTTGGCTTGTGCCTGCATTGGGACTTCTCAGCGTTACGGGGAAATAAAATGAAAACAAGCTCTGAGCATTGGTCACTGCCGTCCAAAATAAATAGGGATGCGGGGGTGGCAATCCCACTCGCTTTTTCACTTCATCCTGCAGTCATGGCTGGGAGGGATGAATTAACCCCACTCCTGCTGACCTGCCCTGCCGGAGACGGGCGCTTTGCTGCCGCCATCCCTGCCAGCCTCGGGCCCCAGGAAGGGCGATGTCTCCCGGGGTCGGGCTCCTGTGCTGCTGCCTTGCTGTGCCAGCTTGTGCCAGCTGGTGCCGCGGGGCCGAGCACTGCACACAGCCCCTGGTGCTGCACCTGCTTAAAGCCCAGGGAGAGCAGGGCAAGCCACACACCGGGGGACGTAGGGGTGGTGCTGCCAGTTTTGTGATAAGATGGTGGTAACGGGGCCCAGCGGTCTTATCAGGTAGAGGCGTGTAACTGACGATGAGTCTTTGCTGCGGTCACCCCAGGAGGTGACAGCTGCCTTTGCTCCAGTGAATACTTCCTACCTGTGGTCCTCTTCTGGAGCAAGAACAGGGCATAATGCTGTTGGGTCCCCGCAACGGGCTGTTCGTGCGTCTGCCATCAGTTCCCTGGCACTGAGCAGGGCAGAGGGGAGGGGGGTGCTGCGGCTCTGCCAGGGCTCAGGGTGGCCCAGGGCCCGGGGGTGCCCACCCTGCCCGCACAGAGCAGCTCAGACCGAGACGCCCAGGCTGGCCAGATCATCGCTGCTGCTCTCTCACAGCTGAGGTCTCCCAGGCAGAAATGTGGCAGAGTTCTGTATCCTCAACACTGCATTTACTTCTGTTTCGGCAAAGGGAGGTTACTGTTCTAAACACAACGAGGTTGGGTGTTGCATTATCTGCTTTTCTGCCTTACCTGGGTTATTCCAACCCCATGGGTCCACATAAGGAAAAACTACTGATGGCAGCAGCTCTGTACACTGACACAACAGGCAGAGCCCAGAGTTGTTTAGGGGCCTAGAAGATCACATACAAAGACAGGTAACCCCCTGCCCCAAATAATAGGAGTTTTAGTTTAGGAAGGTGTCTACTGATGTCCTGGTTCATCGGGAAATGATTAACATTGTGAAGCAAATGGGTGTGCAGCTGAGAATAATGAAATACTTCAAGGAAATACTGGAGTGTGAGGCAGCTGCAGGCAGCCTGGAGAGCAAAGTCCCAGGGAAGAGCTGCCTTGTGTCTGGATTTTCCTCTTTATGCAGCAAGGATATATCAAGCTGTAGCCCTATGTATAGTACCAAATTTCACAGACTGGAGAAATGACTAGAGAAAGTATTAACAGCATCAATTTGGCACTGGGTGTTGGTTGATTCATTCTCCTTGAAAGTTTATTTCAAAATGAATAAATAATATAAATAAATAAATAAATATCTGAGAGACACAGAGCATCTCTTAGATGGGCAGTGCTTTCTTCCTCTGAGGTGGCTTCCAGGAGGGCTGACACGATGTTCCAAGACGGAGTTTACGCCTCTGTGCTTTTAACGACTGTGTCACTGTTTGAGCTGCACGGGGGAAACTCATGCTGGAAGCACAGTCACAGCGTCCTTGGCTTTTGGTCAGGCACCGCTGCGTGCGTCTGCTTCCCTGTCCCCAGACCTTCGTCGGCATTCAGGGTTTCAGTGGCCAGTTCCAGTTAATATCAGAGCCTTTTAGTATCGGCACGAGCATAAACACTTAGTAGCATCAAAACTAAGATTAAAGCGTGAATTTAGCTGTCCTGTGCTAGGGCTTGTGCTTCTGCGCATGTAGTGATTAATATCAGTTTTCACGCTGGCTGACTCACAGCTCCTAAACAACCAGTATGTTATTGTGGCCTTGGTTGTTTTTTCAAGTATTCCTCTACCCACGCCTGGGATGTCCAAGCAGCAGTGTGGGAGCACATCTGGCCTCTCAGTATTATGCTTCTTGGGGCAGTTTTCTTGCAACTGGGCAATTCTTATGGACTAGAAAAACAAACTCCATATCTGTAATGATTTCAGACCTTGGTTTTTGCCAGGGTTATGTACCCTTTATCTTCACGTCCGTGTCTAGCGCTTTGTCAGTGATGTGTACCCCACACTGCTGCCATAATCCGGTATTTCTAACACCAGCACACACACATGCACACACACAAATTAGCAACTGAGCTTCTAAAACTTTGAGACTGATTTGAACATGTATGTCTTTACACACTCAGGTTTCACTTTCCTTTGATTTTGATTCTTAACAGATACCTGCTTTGAAGCACTTCTGAGCTCCGGGAACTTAATTTCATTTTAATGAGAGTCCAGGTTGTCTTAATTGCGTGATACTTGGCAGTGTTAAGAAAAATAATAAAACTCATGAGACCTTTCATACCTGCCAGAGGTGTACCAGAGCCTGTGGGTAATTTTTCGTGTGTCTTACACTCCAGCCCAGTTTTCAGGTGTGGCTCACTATTAATGCTTTCCAGTTAGTGGACATGAGCTTTAGTCATGACTACCTTGTTTTCTACATCTGATATGACACACAGTGCCTGAAAGCTCTGTTTATTTTTAAAGGAGAATAGGGAAAACTGCTGTGTCATAGCTGGCTGTCTCAGTATTTATCGCTATGATGCTAAGCCCTGCCAGTTCGTTGAATGCATGTGCACAAGCACGTGTGTTTGTGGGTACACATCACTGCTAGCAGATTTCTCTTTCCCAAGCCAAGCTAATTAATCTGACCATTAGCTGAGAGCCCCAGAGATGGGAGAATGCAGAAATGATAGTTAATCATAGACTGGAGAGCTTGTGCTGTTTGGATTATAACAGTATGTGTCAAGAAACAGGCTAATTTTCGGTTACGCTCCCTTGGAGCCAGACCCTGTGCCCGGTGGAGTCAATGGGTTTAGTTTTGTTGACCTCAGCAGAGCAGGATACAGCTTGCAGAGGCTGACCCACCTCTAGCTAAGACAAAATGGCACCATCCTTAATAGCATGAGATTTTTCTGGAACATTGAGTGTTTCCAGGCTCTTTCCCATTATTCCACTGTTACTCCCCTTTGCTAGCAAGTCACCAGTACCCTTTGCTGCTTCTTTAAGTGAGGTGGGGAGCATGATGCCAAGTGGGCCAGCTGGGCTTCATCAGGAAGGGCAGGCAGCAGTGGGGCTGAGGGAACTGGAAGGGGCTGTGGCTGCCTGCATGAACGTGCTGCAGAAGGGATAATCCTCTGTGAAGAAGTGAGCTCTGAGGTGCCTCCTTTGGGGTATAAAAGGCCTGGAAGCACCTTGCTCTGCTTTTGCTTTCTTGTCTTGAGGGGCAGGACAGAGACTGACAGCTGTTCTGGGACCTGTGGCCAAGAGGGTGCTTATGTGTCGGTTCTCTCCTTGGCTCTGAGAGCAGGTGACAACACAAAGCAAGCCAAAAGGTACAGCTGTTCCTCACCTCTGTAGGTTCTCCAGGAAGCAACTGTCTTTTCTTGTGCTGATGCTGTGCTTGCTGATGTGTGCAATAATTCAGTGAGGCTTTGTTTAATTTTTCCTGAGTTTTTGTGAATTAACTGAGCTGCAGTTTCTTTAATGCTCTTGGTTTTTTTTAAGCCATCCATGAGGAGGTAAATGAATTTATACCAGTGTGGCTTTTAAAGGAATATTTGCTAATTAATTTGAGCTATCTCTACTGTTTGCCTATACCCACTGAACTGGCAGTAGCTACGAACAGAGATAACTGCTATCACTGGGTGCTTATGGTTTTATTTCCTTATGATAAAAAGCCCTGCTTTAAGAGGTGTTTGAAGCCTGGGCATTTTTTGTTTGGTTTTTCTTTTTTATTATTATAAAACAGGGTTGCTTTTAATATGCCGTAGTTAATGCTTGGTAGGAGCCTGGGGAAGACAAAACGTAGCTGTGACACAAGGTAGCGAGCTGAGCTAGTCAGCCTGTTAACTTATGGACAGGAGTACAAATGGGGCTGGCCTCCAGGATCCCTTTGACTTGCAAACTTGTTGGGTCCACAGATCTTCAAATACATCTTACTCAGTGCCTAGACCTGAATCTGTGTCAGATACACCTGGGTGCTGCTTGGCTACAGTTATGATGAAATTCTGTGCCTCTCTTGTGAGCAGAAGAGGGCTGATTTGGCTTTCTATTACCCTGTGTCCAATCAAATGCATATAACCCATGGCCATAGCTTAAAAGAACTATTTTTGGTGCCTGCGCTCACAAAGGTGACTGTTCCTTACCCTTTCCCAGGTGCTTTTATTCCTCTCCAGTGTAAGCTCCCCTGCTGCTGTTTGCTTGCCTGAGGCTTTCTACATTACCCTATGAATACGACCTCAGCCTAAAACCCCAACCAAGATATAAACACAGCAGTAAGCAGCAGAACTGTTGGGGGTTTTTTTGTTCATGTTGTCTGTTTCTGGAGAAATCACCCTTGTGTTCAGCATCTTGTTTAAATTGCTGAGGTGTTCCCATGTCTTTGAAAGGTTACTCTGTACTTGCCCGTGGTATGCTGCCCCTAATCACCTCCATTTATTGCTGACACATACTTGGCTCGTTTTACCCGTCTGTAATCTGGAGATGGGGGCAGGAGGAGGAATCCTCTTGCTTTCTTAACCTGGGAGGGCAGGCAGCAGTGCAGAGCCCTGGCCAGCTGGGAAGAGGAGGGATGCTAACCACAGCTCCCCAGTTAAAGCTCCTCGGGGGAGTAGGAACGTGCGGCAGAAGGGTCGGGGCTGCTGCCTGGCAGTGGGGAGAGGATGCTCTCATGCAAGGTGTGTTGGTACCCCATGCCAGCACTGGAAGGGGTGTTTCCCCGGTGCCAGGCTCCTGGCAGTGGCGCTGGCACGAGCACAGTGGCCGTGCCTCTCTGGGAGCCCCTTGGTCCCCTTTGGCTTCTGTTCCTCCTCCCTCCTCACTCCTCCAGGGAGCCCGGACTAGAAGCTGGTTGCACCACCCCTGACCGATACTCAGAGTTGCTGTGGTGCGTACTGAGCTGTTTGGGAGCAAGGGCAAGCCTGGGGCACTGCAAGGAGCACGCTTGTTGTTGCAACAACTCCTGTGTGGCCGCGTTCCAGTTCTCGCACTCCTCCCCTCCTGGCTGATGAAGGCGGCAGGAATGTACCGAGCTAAAGTCTCTGGGTTTTTTGCTTAAATCTTTGCTTTTCTTGATGCTGTGAATAAAAGAAGCTAGAGAGACACACAATATCCTGGGCTCTCCCATAAGGCGATGCTGTGCTGCTGGACCCTTCTCAAAAATGACCCGTGGACTTGTAGGTTTTCCAAACAATCCAGTTAGAGGGAGCTGCTTCTCAGGGAGCAGGTACTCGGCTCCTACAGCTTGTGTCCCCCTAAGACATATTAAGGAGAGCAGCAAAATCATCAGCTGCTCCCAAAAGCTTGGCCTAAAAATTTAAGGCATGCTGCCCATGAGGATGTGAAAATGGAAAATACAACTACATTTTGGTTCCTAATGAGGTCTGCTAGGCAAAACAGAAATAAAAACAACATATGTTAGCAAAAGCTGTCTTGAAAAAACAAGTGCAATTCACATGCTCTGCTCATCTTTCTGGTGATATCTTCCAAAATTATTCCAGTGTTGGCTAAATTCATTACTAAGCTTTCAAAGTGGTGACATGAAATGCTGCTGTGGGTTTTCTTCCTGCCCTACAACTGGCTGGTCAGTGATTTAAAGTCAAGTAAAGGCTGGGATTTCAACATCTGAAAGGTGCTTTTGTGCTTGGGAATGTCTTCAGCCATCCCTTCTAACAAATATTTGTCTTCTGTAACTTGGCTGTAATGTTTTCTTGCCTCAGTCAACACCATCATTGAAGTAATGATGTTAAATTAGTCATGATCATGTAACTTGCAGCAGGTTTTGTTCCCGAATGGGATGCTGTGTCAGCACAGAACATTGTGTGTTGCAGATTGCAGGGCTGCAGTCTTCTCACTCACTTTTTTTTTACTTTTTAAAAATGAATAGCACAAGTTGGGATGCTTTCTAAAACTAACAAAAATAGGGAAAGCAAACATGATTATTTTTAGGGTTCCAGCTCAAGGGAGTGAAGGTCAAAAACCTGCAATTGACCACAGTTACTAATTAACGACTAGTTACCGGATTCTTCCCAATTTATGACTTCATGTATCATAACTCTTTTGGTAAAACATCTTTACTGGTTATAAACATGCCCACTGAGTAATCATACAGCATGTACTGCCAAAAAAAAAAAAAAAAAAAAGGCTGAGAACTCAGTAGCTACAAATTAGTAGAGGCTGTTCCTGACTGGAGAAGGTCAGAAGAGTTATTCAGCAAAACAGTTTGTTGTAAGAAAGACTTCTTGGTTGTTACAATAAAATAGGGAGGTGTGTGGTGGAGAGGAGCTGGCTCTGCCAGCGTGTGCTCCTGGTGCTGGGAGCAGGGGGGCTGGGGCTGCGGGGCAGCCCTGCAGCCAGGGTGGCAATCGGCCATCACCTTGGGGACACCTCTTGCCTCTCCTTGAAAAGCCGTGCCCGTGGCTCAGCTCTGGTGTGGGCTGCGGGGCCACAGCTGTGCTGGACCAACTACGAAATGTGCTGGAGGGCCCAGGGGATGAGGGGCAAGGTGGGGGCCTCTCTGGAGACCTGCCAGAGACTTGCAATGATGGTGGCCGCTTCTCCGTGTTTGGGTTTGTTTTTCGGTTTTGTGTGTGTGGTTTTTTTTTTTTTTTAAAAAAAACAGTGCTAGGCAGTTTGAACTGAAAATTAAACCTGAAAATGGCTGGGAGAGCATCTGCATCCCTACTAGCTTTCAGACCTTAATGTTTAACCGCCCTTTATAATCAGGGCATCATGGATGCATTTATTCCCTCTAGCAGGAGGGGGAATGGAGGAGGAAAGAGGTGGGTATGAAAAGCAAGCGTGGAGTTACAAATGTGAAAACCTAACTGCTGGACAAGGCCTTTTCTCTCCCTGGCAGCCGGAGAACTTTTTTATGTAGGGAGGAAGCTGCAGTCCATCTTATTCTGATTTAACCATATTTCAATAATGAATGTGATTTCGGTATGAGAGGCTGAAAGGGCACTAGAAATCCGTGCTAATTAGACAGTGGCCATTTTACCTGTGGGAGGTTTGATCTCGGACAGAATCCCCAAGGGATCAGGATCCTGCAGGAGGTGGATCTCCCTGTCTCCCTGATCACCTCCTGGCCTCCCATCATCATGGTTCTTTGCAGTCACGAACAACCTCGTAACTTGCCTGTAAGGCATTGTCTTTGCCTTACGGATTAGAAGCTGAAGCACAGCACAGACTAAATGACTTGCCCAAGGTCATGCAGGAAATGAGTGTCGGAGCCAAGAACTTCAAAACCAGTATTTCTGAATCACGACCTTGACATCCCTGTACTGGCTTTGATTTGGTTAAGGTTGGGTCCCTGAGCAAAAGGAAAGAGTTAAAAAAACAACAAGAAAAAAACCAACAACCAAACCCAAAAAACAAAACGCCAAACCTATGCTGAAATTATTTAGTGAGAAGCAGTGCCTCCAACTCAAGTGCTTCTCTCGTGCTCTGAGCCTTCGTATCTCCCCAGCTTTCAGTCAAACCTAGAAAGCCTTTCCCAGTGTGTTTACGTTGCCAGCGTCCTGTGAACTCCCAGGGTCCCAGGGCCGCCTTGCTTACTGCTTTTGGGTTTTTCTTTGTTTGCTTTTTCCTTTTGGTGGTGGTTTTCTTTTTCCTTTTGTGTTGTTGTTGGAGGGCGGGTGAGGGAGGAACCTCAGCGGCAGCCAAGGGTGTGAGCGGTGCTGGGTTAAGTAATGCCTTTGCTGACACGGATTCCCGTAAGCGCTGCCTGCTCCTGCCCTGCCAGGAACAGCCCATCGGGCGGCAAGTTTTGAAAGTCGGAACAGTCCAGGCCAGGAGTCTATGGACCTGCACAGGGCTGCAGGAGAAAGCCTGTGCATATGCATGTGCTTTCTGAGGGAACTTATTAATTAAATGTAATAATATTTAATTATCTAAGTAATAAGTGGCTGGGAGCTACAGGAGCCTGATGAAGCACATGCGAGAGGCCAGGGAGGCTGCGTGCTCGGGGTACAGAGGGGCCAGAGGACCCCCCAGGGGGAGCTTGGGGGGTGCCCAGGGCTGGGGGCAGGGTGCTGGTGGTGCCCGTAGGCGCTGCCTGGCTCCTCTCATATCTGCTCGCTGCAGGGTATGGCTCCGCCTGCCCTGTTTGCTCCGTATCCAGCCAAGAGGGGCTACAGAGATGGACTTAGGGGTTTCTGGTGATGCCCAAGCAAATCCCCTGTATCCATTGGACTTTAAAGCCACCTGAACAGGCTGAGTGCAACACTGATGTCCACGGGATCAGAAAGCTTCTCTGGCTTTCAGTAATAGCTTGATGTGGGATGTAACTCTAAATCAGCTTCATTAAGCTCTGTCTCCCAGCCTATCCCTTTAACGTCCAGTGCAGCAATGCCAATCCCTCATTTCTCCACTGGTTATTTCCTGCCCGCTTTGGGATCCTAATTCATCCGTGCCGCCTCCTGACCGCGGTGCTGGAGAGGCACAGTGCTCAGAGTTGACTGCTCAAAGAAACAGCTTGGGGGACACACTGATGTTGAGATATATTTTGAAGTCTTCTACCAAACCCCACATTAGGCCCTCAAAAATTCCCTCTGTCAGAGGAAGCATTGCTTTATCTCGAGGTGTTATCACCATGCGCTGCTTCACCTTGTTCAAAACGAGCTGCTGTCCTGGAACAACAGGTGATAGAGATGTGAAACGTCAGTGGAGGGGCTGAGGGATGATGTCAGAGGGAAGTGTAGGTTATCCAGGATCACAACAGGATAAAGGTCTGTCTGCCCTATGTCGGATTGTCTGTCTTTTGCAATCGGGCAATAAACCCATAACTTTTATCAGCTCTTCAGAAGGCAAAGAGCATTTAACTTCTTTCCTTGAGCAAAGCTTAAAGCTGTCTTGACTCTACTTGTTGACTGGAATCCAAACGCTCTCCTACTCCCATTTGTTACTTAACAGACTATAACCTTTTTATTCATGTTTAACTGTCCTTTGACCCAAGATGCTGTACAGGTATAATGCTATTGATTTATTTTTCCCATGGTGTGGATATGGGAACTGTAGCCTAAATGTATTCTTTCCTCACCAGCATATGTTTTAAAAAAAAATCAACACCTTTCTGTCCCCTCTTAAATTATTACTTAAAAGATCATTATGGAAAACAATATAATTATGGAAAGATTTTGGAGAAAAGTAAAACCTTGTTCATGGACTTATTTTTGAATGATCAGGTCTGTTGTGTTCTGTAGTTTATTTTTGATAGTTGAAGTGATTGTTTTCCCTGACTGGGATTCTTTCAGGGGCTTTAACACTGTCATGTGTGTTTTTGCATGCTGTTGCTTGGCTTTGGGAAATATGTGCTCTTGGCTTTTGGGCCATAAAATGTGGTATTTCATGGGTGACTGATGTAGGCCACTGATATGAAGTGGGTGATTTGCTTGTGAACTGCTTTTGAGCCAAGCTTTGCTGGGGCATGGGCCCTTGCACAAAATCCAGAGTGGAGCTGGGTGGAAGAGGTGGAGGCGCTTGGGAGGGGTCTCAGAGCCCCTTCCTCGGCTGGAGCAGGTGTGAACTGCTGTGTCCCTTGGGAAGAGAGGGCTTCATCTGGGCCTTTGGTGTTTCAGCTAGTCATACTGTGGGTACATGGGTAAAGGAGCTCTGGTTTGCTTAACCTCCCCATTTAAGGCAATGCTTCACCTCAGGGGGGTTGTCTCTGAAATGGCACCACGGTTTTAAACATCTGCGCACAGGCACACTGTCCATCCCTCCCTGGTGTGACAGCCTGCGAGCCTGCCAGAACCCAGCCTTTACAGCGACCAAACACAGTTGCTATGTAGGACTTGCAGAGAGTATCACAAACCTTCATTTTTGCAGACTGATGTCAACCAGCTCATACCAATAAAACCAGCAAGACTGAACTGCTGTTCCTGAGAACTCCTTTTTACTTAATCCATTTTAAGAAGCTAAAAATCTTCTGTAATGAAGACTTTGATATTTACCAGAACAGGTAACAGAAAAGAGCAAAATAAGTGCTTGTCACAAGAGGAATGTTACGCTCTTGGTTCGAACAGCAGCTGGAGCTTTCTTTGGCTTCAGTTACGTAGGAAGAGCTCCACTCGCTGGCGAGCAAACTGCCGGACTGTTGTTTGTGTTGACTTGGTCCTGGGCTGAAGAGGACAGCTGGAGAAGATATTCCAGAACATAATGTAACTGACCTACTGGGAAATTCCGTGTTCAGTGCAGGACCACTTGTTTCCTTGTTAAGTAAACTCAAATATTTAATGGTTTACTAATTTCTTGCAGGGAAGCTGGTGTATATAATGGGTTAGAGAAAGTATATTTTAATGGATGTGAATGGAGTAGGTCTGGAAGGTCTTCGGGAGAGTTTGCTATCTGGCTCACTACGTGTGGGTGGCTGATGTGTCTGATGCACACAGTGTGCTTTGTTCCCACTATGATTAAAAAAAATTCTAGCTTTGACCAAGCAGTGACCAAAATTTTATTCCCCGCGCCCCCTCCCTCCCCGACCAAGCCAGCACTTCTGCTTCCTCCCTTGCTGTTGACAAGGAGCAGGTCCCTCTGTGAATGTCACAGAATCACAGAACGGTTTGGGTTGGAAGGGGCCTTAAAGACCATCTAGCCCCAGCCCCAGCTGCTCCCAGCCCCGTCCAGCCTGGCCTTGAGCCCTGCCAGGGATGGGGCACCCACAGCTGCTCCGGGCAGCCTGGGCCAGCGCCTCTCCACCCTCACAGGGAAGATTTTCTTCCTAATATCTAATCTGAACCTACCCTCTGTCAGTTTAAAACTGTTACCTCTTGTCCTATCACTACACTCCCTGATAAAGTCCCTCCTCATCTTTCCTTTAGGCCCCTTTAGGTACTGGCAGGCTGCTATAACGTTTCTCCGGAGGCTTCTCCTCTCCAGGCTGAACAGCCCCAGCTCCCTCAGCCTGTCCTCATGGGTGAGGCGCTCCAGCCCCCTGAGCATCTCCACGGCCTCCTCTAGACCCACTCGAGCAGGTCCATGTCTATCTGGGGACCGCAGAGCTGAACACACTACTTCAGGGTGGGATCTCATGAGACCCAAGTAAAGGGGCAGAATCCCCTCCCTCGACC
Organism: Falco punctatus; assembly: GCF_963210335.1. Lineage (NCBI taxonomy): Eukaryota > Metazoa > Chordata > Aves > Falconiformes > Falconidae > Falco > Falco punctatus. Next base: position 120,798,079 of record NC_137581.1, on the reverse strand, counting down.
TGCCGGCCACGCTTTTGATGCAGCCCAGGATACAGTTGGCTTTCTGGGCTGCAAGTGCACATTGCTGGGTCGTGCCTAGCTTTTCCATCTACCCGGTGGTGTGCTGCATAGCTGTTTAGTGGGGGGCTCTTGGGAGCTGGCTATTCCAACAGGCACCGATTAAATTTTTAACAAAAGGTTCATTGATAATGGTTTGGAGACCCTCCTGACAGTTACATATTATAGGTTTTTCATGACCATATCCTTCAGAGAGAGGTCATAGTTCATGAACTGCTATGTCATACATCTAAGGCAGGACAAGGCTTGCCTAGTTACAGGCGTGATGGGGCCATGTGTGCAGAGATGTCTTGGCTGGCTCTGCAGGAGTCGGTGCTGGCCCTGGAGGTGCCGTTGTTGCATCAGCAAGGCACTGCTGGGGTGTGGGTCTACACACAGGAGGCTGGATGGCTTTCAGACCCAGCCAGACCTGAGCCACGTGGGTGTCTGGGGCTGTCTTGGCTCAGGGGTCTCTTCATGCTGCTCTGAACTCAGTAGTGACAGGGCTGTTTCTAGAAACAAGAAATATGTTGTGCCCACATAAAATGGTTATAGCTTCATGTCTCACCATTGTAACATCACCTGGGCTACTCCACTGCCATTGACGATGAACAAAGTCCTTCTTGGCTGGCTCAGTCTTCGAGCCTGGCCAGCTTGCCCACTGCCTGGCTAGTGGGTAGGAGGTAGTATGAGCAAGTGGTGTGTATATATGATGCTGTTGTGGTATGGCCCCAGGGTATTTTGCTTCTTTTTGGGGCACTTGGGACAGCACCCCTGGCTACCTGGCCACAGCAGCCAGCGCAGCCACAAAAGATAGCGGAGGTACATCTTATAAACTATAGAAACAAATTCTATCTGAGCCTGAAATAGCTGGATCATATTCAGGGTCTTCAAGTCACAATTTGAAACTGATTTGATTTACTGTCAGTCACAAGAATTGATTCTGGCAGGAATAATCAATACTGCCTCTTCATTGTCTTGAACAGTATCAATGCATTCATGCCTGAACAGACTCATTCCCTGTGTTGATGCATGACGTGCAAAATGCTTCAGTGCTGGATGAAGGTGCTGAGGCACCTAAAAAGACAAATCAATGTGTGCTTGCTCAACCATGATTTTAGTTGTGGAGTGGCAAAACCCCCTTCTCGGTGGCAGATGAGCTCATCAGGCCAGGTAACTCTAGGCAGAGCAGATGTGCCAAGTGCATGGTTGTGCTATCCGTGGTTGTGCTATCTAGCACATGGTGGGGGGACAAACTGTGGTGGTACATCGTGACCTGGATGTATCTGGGAAGAATGGAGCTCTTTTAAATGTGAGGCTTCATGTAACTGCACTCATACTTGGTTAAACCTGCCCTGTCCATGTGTTGTATGCAAGCTGGTCATCGAGAGCCCACTTAAAGGTCAGGGCTGGAAACTCTTCTGGGCAAGTATGTCCTTTAATGCCACGGTGAGTCTACCTGGCTTGTCCGGAATGTAAGAGAGAGGCAAGTGTGCGTGTTACTGCTCCCCACTGATCGTGTAAGGGGTTGTCCACAATAACCCGACTGCCTCAAAGTCACCCAGGAATTTCTGTCATGCACTTATTAAGGGCTTTTACGGTCTTATGGTCACGCGGTTTTGCTGTCTTCTCTACATTCACAGGGAACTCCCCATGAGTCAAGTTTTTAAACAGCAAATAACCTCTGTGAACAGTGCAGTGTTTCCCACTTCCCTTCTCTCACCTCTGCGATCCGCAGCCTTAGAGCTGGGATGTGACAGCTCCCAGCTCTGATACGGGGCAGCTGCTGTTGCACGAGCTGCTCGGTCAAGCCCACTGCTGCTTTGTAGATGGTGCACAGTGCCTCACAGATGGGCTCTAGGCAGGGTAAAGTGGAAACCTCCGCGCTTAGACACTGCTACTGCTCAGCAGTATGGATCTGCGACCTATCTGGGACCTCACTGTGCTAACTGATGTACAAACAAACCAGGTCCCAGCTCCTGGCACTCTGTAAGCTAAATCAATGCTGACATGAAGTCGCACAGGAATCCAGACAGGCATAGCTACATTCCCCCGGCCGTACTAGCACAGACCTGTCAAGTCACCTATGGAAGATAATTAGTTTTCAGAGACTCTGCAAAGCTGCTTTGGCAGATGATACTTTATCAGGCATCTTTGTCACAAAACTGAAGCAATACCATGAGATGGTAAGGGACACTTAACTCTCTTCCAGCGCCAACTTAGTCATGTGTTATGAACAGATAGCCAGCTGACACATTGCTGTATGAAAACATACACACTTAATAAATGCTTATGTATAATAGATGACAGATACTTATAACCTTAAGCATAATGATATATAGCTATCTGGACCAGAATAATTGTTAGAAAAACACTTCAATCCCATTTCAGGTGTTCTCCACTTCAATACTGTTGAAAGCTATAGTGTAGCCAAGAGATAAATATTTGCAATAATTAAATTTTATAGATGAGAAACATCTCAGTTGCAAACTGAAACTTTTGTTATTTTCCTCAGTCTCCTCTTGAAGTAAGAGCGAACCCCGTAGTACTGAAGATCAGCATTTCTTCAGCTTGTGGAGTTTTCAGCATCCGATGAAGACTGGAAATTCTGCATTTAGCTCCTTTTTCAAGGAGTAGATTGGTGAAATAAAAGAAAGTTATACCTGCTTCAACAACTGAGGTCAGTAAGTATGATGACCAAAAAAACTTCCTGAAATTTCTTGCGCTACTTACTTTGCATTTCTGGGATTTTTAGAGTAACCAAAGATTCATACTGTAAGGTGTAACTGAATTTCAGTTCCTGCAAAGAATGGGAGTGTTACTACTTATATTGTGACTTTTAGTCATACAACTTTTCAAAGACATTCACATTAAGATGGGCTCTGCTCTCTTGTTCATTGCCTGGATAAAAGGCAGATGCTGACACCTGTGTATTATGATCTATATGCTGATGCAAAGCCTTTTTTTTTTGTTGTTACTTTTTTCCCCCCCTACTTAAATGTCAACTTCCTTTCTGTGGTACTCACTGCTAGACAATGAGCTCCAAGTGATTGTAATACTCTTTGGACTCTTCAATTATGTCCCTTTTTCAGATTCCGTATGTGGAATTAGGATCATCTAGACTGCTTGAGGACTCATCCCCCTCCCTCTGACAACATTTAGAAAGCTTTCTTAAAAGGTGAAGTTGTTTCAAACACTCTAAATGTTGAACCAAGAATGTCTGGGTAAATCTAAGAGCAGAGATGCTGTATTTGTAGCGAAGGGAATAAAGTTATGGTGGATTCCTGTACTGTGAATGAACGGATGGTCTTCCCATCATCGCCTGAAGTGCACTGGTTTCACAGCACACAACTCTGGGGCGCCAGGGGTTTAGTGTGTCCCAGCTGAGTGTTAGCTGGGGTTTTCACTTGAAAAAATGTTTGCGGAGGAGCCCCCAGATGCGCTTTGGTGTGAAGGAAGCACTGGCAGCAGCCGAGGAAAACAGAAGCCCCGTGGCTGCGGTGCCCGGCGCGGTCGGGGCGCTGCGGTCGGGGTCCAGCCCCGCGGCAGGCGCAGCTCGGCCGTAGGACGGCACGCTTGGGGTAACGACGGATCTCGGGGTAATCTGCTCTGTGGGGCTGCCTTCGAAGCAGCTGGTAGCTGGGTGTTCAAACCTCGCGGTGCCGCGGCTGCCCACCCCGCATCTCCTCCGGCAGCTCACGCCCCGGAGGTCCAGCCCCGCTGCCGGCGTCACCCCGAAGCGGTTCGGGTCGGGGCTGGGATTCGGGTTCCCCGTGCCCAGGGGTCTGGCTGCCGCCTCCAGCCAGGGGCGAGGGGCAGCGACCCGGCCGGTGTCAGGGCTCGCTCCCAGGGGCTGTGGGGTGCGGCCCTGGGGGTCCTGGTTAATTTTCCCCTCAGCGGCCGGTGCGGTTGCGCCCCCGGGCTCGGCGCGAGGGCGGTGTCGTCGCCACGGCGGCGGGTCCGCGCTTGCGGGTAATGCGCGGGAGGCCTGCAGGGGGCGCTGCGGGGCGCCCGGCGGAGGGGCAGCGTCCGGGCCGCGGGGTGCTGAGGGACCGCGAGTTCGATCCCCAAGGCAGCCGCGGGGCAGCGCTACCTGACGGCCGTTTCCACCCTAAACCATTCTGAGTCTTTTTGCTCTTTCTGAAGGTTTTAACCACTGACAGGAAAACTACGGAAGTGTGTGTGCATCTTGAATGAATGCAAGGCCTCATGGACTGGAGGAAGAATATTTTGGATGTTCTTGCAAAGTAGTTTTGAAGTGAAAAATACAGTGGGGAGGGACTACATATTTTGGCAAAATGAACATCAGTATTCTCTTTTCTGCAATCCAGATCAAAACTTTCCTGCCGTGACATACTGAACATTCAGTCAGACTTCTGCTTAAAGTGAGCTGCAGCACTGAGGTGGGAACATGTGGTTCTGTGGGATCTCCTCGTCTGTAACTAGAAAGCTGGAAGTTGGAGGTGATGCTGGTTGTGTAAAGCAGAAAGGAGGAACAAGCTGTGGAGTGGGTGGGAGCTGCAACATGGTAAGCACAGGCAGGCAGAGACTCTGTAGTGCCTGAAGAGTAAAAAGTGGTCTTTGTGCTCTTCAGGGGTGGACTAAGCAGGGTGTAAAAAAGCTGGATATAAAGGCTGCAGCAAAATGAGAAGTGGGAGGGTGGATGTGTGCACACTAAATAAAAACCCCCACCTGCTCAGAATGACTAAGAAACTAATCCACACACACTTTGATTTGGGCTGGAGCCTTCTCCCATTTCCCAGGCAATGCTGGCATCATGTGGCCGCTTTTCTTAGCTTGCCTTGTACTGAAATATTTCTGAAAAATCTGTGCTCTTTCTCAGCATCTTTCCTATTGGAATACACTCCCTGCCAAAAATAAAAATAAAGGTCATGAACATCACTAAACTCAGATACTTCACTCACCTGATTGTTTTGGGACAGCATCTATACCTTATAGAAGACATAAGGTGACTTGGTTGTTTGTTTGGGGTCTTGTACTTTCTGACCACTGGTCATATTTTTCAAATGGTCAGACTGCCTCTTCTGACATACAAAGGAGTTTTTAGCTGCGATTTACTTTTCCATCTAAATGAGCAGAGGAAATTGCCACCTGCATGGCAGGCTGTGGTGGGAGTGTTTTCCCACTGTGGGGACACTTGTAAGGAGGGAGAGCAATGTTAGAGGATGGTGGGTTTGCAGGGAGTGAATAGAAGCTAAGGCAGCAGCAATTCTTCCTTGAGAGGAGGAGTGTGGGCCGCAAGAGGAGGGTTGAAGCTCATTTTGGAAGGAGCTGGAGGAGAGATCTTGCAGTGGCCAGGAGACACCCAAACAAGGAGAAGGAGCAGGAACAAGGAGGAAAGGGAGCTGTAGTGATGCTTTTCATGGGTGCTCCGCAAAGGAGGAGCATCCTGTTGAAAATCTGTAAGGAGACATCAGTGACTGCTGGGCTACATAGAAGTAAAACTGTGCATATCATTCTGAGTTTAGCTCATTAATTTAAGAACCCAAGCTATAGAAAATGAGGCTATTCTTACAGCAATACTACCGGTATTTTGGAAGAATGGAAACCTGGGTAAAGATAGTATCTAATACTAGCTGAAGTGGAATCCTGTTATACAGACCAGATTTAAAGTATTTTGCAGAAATGCCCCTGAAGCTCAAGTAAATAAAGCCTATGTAGTGTAGCTTTAATCAATTTTACTAACAGCTTATTAACCTCCATCTGAAATAACCTGCCAAGAACAGAATCTGTTCAGAGGAGTTCCTCTTTGAAGTTCTTTACATCCAGATAAAATGGAAAACTTGGCAAGACACGTAAAACAGTTAAAAAAAGAAGGTATTTCTCCCAGCCATGTTTCAGACTATGAAAGAGACGATACAGCGTTATTAAATATTAAGACAGAGCATGTGTATAATTGCACACATGCACAAACGTACAGAGGAGCTGTGCATACTTGTGTGTATTTCTGTGCGTAAAAACACTTGTGTATATACACAGACACATGCCTTTCTGCAAAGACTGTCCACAATTAAAAAAAAAGTCTCATGCAGGTGCAAAAGGGGTGGAAGTATAAAATGTAAAATGATTGATAGAACTGCTAAACCTTCTTCAAACCTTGTAAATCCAAGTAAGTTTCAGCTCTCTGGATACCCAATATCAGCAAGTGGGAAGTCAATTAGTAGGAAATATATGCTTCATTCTAAGGTATGCAGTGCTATCTCTATAAATGCAGGTGTGTGTTTAATTAAACAGTGATGATAACTATGGCTCTGATTTTATAGATTTTATGAACTTTTTATGATGTGTTTAGGTGACAGGGAACCTTTAATCCGACTCTGTGTCTTGTTCAAATTGGTTGTTCTTAGTTAAAATGTCTAGCTTGCATCATGTCAAAGCTTTGGCAGAGTGATATGGTACAAAAATCTGTAATCCATGATAATAGAGGTACTTGGACATCTGCATTGCATAGTGGAAAATAGATAGTTAAATGTTTTTGCATCCAGGTGAAAATCCAAAGCAGATCACTAATTTCTTCTCCATTATCACTTACATTCCAAGTGCAGTTTCCTGGGAAAGCTTTCTGTCTCTAGAGTAAACCCAGCAAAATCAGACTGAAGTTAGTACCGCAGATACATCAATGCAGGCCCTTTGCCTTTCTCTGCTAAACTCTTTCCTACAGCTTCTGTCCAAAAAGGAAGATACTTTCGATTCTTTGGCTGTGTATGATTAAATATAAAGAGTAATAAATGCACATACCTACTCTGTGTGAGGGTTGCTACACCATTTGTTCATAAAGACTACTTTTTCAGCGCTTGGTCTTAGACATACGTTGTTAAAAAGGATGCAAAGGTACCATGTGGGCTGTTTTATGTGTTCTTCCAGTGTAATTTTAAATGGGAGACTGCCTGCATTGTTAAAAGTTGGGCTGGATACACACTGGACTCACCATTACCTAGAGAGTTCACTGGTGGAGTAGGACTCGTGGGAAGCTATTAAATATTTTCCTGACTGTTTTGAAAGGGGATAAATGGCTGGAAAAGGAAAATGAGGAAGTAGATAATGTGACTGAGGAGAATAGGTTCTTCTGTTTAACTGTGGAGCTAGGGAAAAGGGGAGCCTTTGGTAGTTTACTCTTTCTCTAACTGTAGCTCTGTTGTCTTCTCATTTCTCCTGGCTGGAAGAATGAGAAGTTCTTTCTTTAACATGTATTTTAGAGGCTTTTGCGTAGCTCTATGGGTGAAGGATGGGCTCCGTCATTAGCAAGGATCTTAATAATTTTGAGCCATGAGAGCATACGACCTTCCTGATGCCTGTGTACCTGTACCAGGGCCATAAGAACAGCCCTGGGCAGCTGGAAGCCAAGCGCACCTTTACGAGGCGAACAGGGCGACATCTCTTGCTGCCACAGGACGAAACTCACTCTGTAGGTGAAAGAAAAATAATGGGCTGGTTGAGTTTTTTTCTAAACTGTTACTTCCCCCTTTCACTCTGGTTTCTCAATGGAGTCAGTTACAGCAGTTAACAGCTAGATACCATGGGACATGCTAGCAAAGCACACTTTATGCTCTCCAGAATATTGCCCATGAATCTGATGCATTGCAGGAAGGGTTGGGATATCAAATCCAGTGTAAGAGACATTGAAAATATAAAGCAGTATGTATGTGCTGGAAATGGAAGCTACTAAAGTGCTTACTGTAGTCGAGCTCAGATGTAAACATATTTTCAGTGAAAGAAGAAAACATGTTAAATTATCATTTTGTTTTTTGCAGGGGGATGAAGGAGAAGAGAAGGCCTTAGATAATTCAGCTCTTGGCTTCCTACCTAGCTTATTAAAGATTAAAAGCTTTAGTGTATGTGTCTTCAAGTATCTTTGGTGACAGAACTCATAGGGAAGTTTCAGCCCTGTTTTGTGGATAAGAAATAGAAGTAGAGTATGGGCTGAGTAATCAGCACAAATGTCCCAGGGAAAATTTATGACTGAACTGGAAATGATGTCAAATTCCCCTGCTAAGTAAACTAGTCTTTCCTTACACTTTTAATGAGGTCAGCACCCGAGTAATGGTAGAGTGACGTTGTTCTTGCTAACAAAAGAATAACCCCCCCAAAACTTAGTGGAAATCAATATGGGCAAGACTGCATTGCTGCAGGAATTGGTAGGTTTTATATTGGGGAAGAATGCTGAAAGTGTTAAAACTTCAAGATCAAAGTGCTCTTTAAAGATACCTTGACAGCTATTAAATTCAGGCTGAATATCCCTACTTTCCTTGATTATATCAGCTACAACCCAGTTCTAGGATAGGCAGGGGGGGAGGTAGTGCTTAGTTAAGTGTGATGAAAATAAAACAGCCGTGATCCAATACATGTGAGGATTGCACTTGACTCAGGTGGCACTATGCTGGTGGAATGGTATCCCCTGGGAAGGGGACAGGGTATAGTGGGATACTACCTCAGCTCTTTAATATGGGAAGGAAAGGAGTATTGAGGGAACTGTCTGATCTTAAGCAGCCATTTAGACAGGTGTGAGGTTTTCCATCTTGTATGGAAGGTAGAGACTGGCAAAGCCACTGTGCCTGTCCGCTCTTTCAAGGGTCTGGAGCAGAACAAGCAGATGCGGGGGCTTAGGCTGGGTGCTTTCTGGTAGTCCTGGCTGCCTTGCTACAGGCACAGCTCTGGCCTCACCAGGTGGATCTGGCCTGTGGGACTGGAGGCTGAAGGAAAAGCTTGCAGAGCTGCTCTGTAAAATGTAAAGTATGTACCCACCTGAGGGAAAGAGTGTGGGAAGCGTATGCCTTAGTGGTAAGGCTTAAGAATAGGTGAAAATAGGTAATACCACAAAGGGTAGCAGGTGTGTTACAGACACTGGCTATGGACTGACTGAGCGCTGTGGGAAAGCAATTGGAGGGAGAGTTTAATACATAAAAAAACACCCTTGGTTTTCCAGTAGAGGCACACAGGATTTTCTCTTAAGACATCCTTTCTGCTCTTTCCCCGAGTCCCTAGCTGCATTTCTATCTCACTCCCACCTGATAATATATTTTTTACTTTCCTTTTGTGTCCTTGCCATGCTAGATGAGAGGCTGTTTTCGTGGCAGGTGCTCTTTTGAGAAAGTCCCCACGAGCTTTGTAGGCAGTGTTTCTTGTTCCCGACACAGCTACTCTGCTGCAGTGTGGCTTGTGAAACTGAATTTGAGTTTGCTGTTGTTCCTTCCACCCAAATATTTATTATAAGATATATCAAAGCTGTTATGGGCTTTTGAAACTTATGAGGTGGAGTGGGTAATTGCATTAAATGAAGACGTGCGACATGGAACTCTTTCAGCCTCGCTGAAAGAAATCTGGAAATTTTGCATCTCTAATGTTTTCCTTGGTGTGCTTGAGGTCTCTGTAATTTATAATCAATTCTACCCTTCCAACATTTTTAATGAGAAAACTACCCATAATCTATAGCAATAGCTTCAATGTAGTGTATCTTACCCTGGTAATAAAAACATGCTACAAGATTTTAATCTAGTATTGTGGAATACTCTTGGGTATTTTTTTTTAATTAACAGAAGGGCTGACTGCTGGAAGATACTCCATGAAAACAAATTATATTATTAATCAAACCAAAGCACAGAATTCTCCACATAGTGGTTTTAAAATGCCCAAGATGGTCTTTAATTGAAATGTTACAGAAAATAACAGAATGAGAAACTGTGTACTTGGTGCTTAATTAACTTTACAATGTATGTTCAGCAGTTTATATTAGATGGTAGGACCAAAATGCTGCTATGTGAGGTAAGAGGTTGCCAACACACTAGGTTCATTTATCTATTATCTAATAATAAATTTTAACTTAGATTAATAAGAACTTTCTTAATTAAACAGTGTTATCCCTTGTTGTGTGTTGAAATGGCTGATGCTAAATGCCGTTTCCATGCACTGTCCATCCGTTAACTTCAGCACTTGCCTTTCCTTATGAGGATTCTGTCACACAAAGAAACCAGGTTTTAACAATGCTTTTTCTCTCAGCACCTGTTGTGTAGTTGGTTGTTGTGGTTGGTTTTTTCACCTTTTTAGATAAATTCAGGTTGTGTTTTTAGCCTTCTGTGGCTAAAAAGGGTGCAGGAGATGTAAAGAATTTAATGTTCCATACAGAAGGCCTAGGCTGGTGGTCCTTCGTGTGGTTTCTCTTGGCTCCCTGGGCCAGACATACAGAAGACTGTGTCTCCCTGGAGGTAGGCACCAGCGTGGGCCTCATCTGCTTCATGTTTTTGCTCTGGGTCCTGTTCAAATAGCTAGAGGAGGACATTTAGATTTCGACACAAGATCCAGCTAGTCTTGTAGCAGTGATGGATAGTGGGTGACTGGGGAGGAATACAAAGACAAGACAAACACGTGACGATGCATTCCTGTTAGAATCTGTCTGAGCCACGTTGCTGTGACTTTGTTCAAGCTGTCCATCTTCTTCATGCTGCCAAAACCTACTTCCATAACTGATCCATGCTTGGGCCCTCAGGATTTTTTTCTTCCTGTGCCCACTGTCCTCTTGGGCTAGCTAGCAGATATGTTCTCCTCTTCTACCTGCACAGCAGCCCCAGCTCTGCCCTGACACAGCTGTCTTTGCTCTTGTTCTCCTTAGCACTGGCTGGTGAAGGTCCTGGCTGTGCCTGGTGTGGTGGACCTACGTGATCGGTCAAATAGAAGTAGTTTCTTTGCACCTGACAAGAGACTCATCCCTCTTTTTTAACTTTATAGCAGGTTGTATGGGACTGATTGTAGTACAGCGCCGGCACCCCTCTAAATACCCAAGTGTTGGGCCCGAGCATACCCCCAAAAAAGCAAAGGAAGATGGTGAGCAGTAATCTTGGTCCTATTAAGTGCCTTTTGATATTTGAAGCAGATCCTAAACACTTGTTCCTTTCTGCTTCATTGGAGAAGGGCTCCTCTCCTGAAGGAACGAGTGCCTGCCTTGCAGGATTCAGGTCAGGGCTCTCCCAGGACCCCTGCATTGGGCAGTGGGGGGCTGGAGAAGGTGATAAGGTACATGTGGGGACTGAGCTGGGGGAATTGGAGTGACATCAAGATGCCAGGGCAGGCTAGGACGTAGGGTGAGGTGATGGCAGTGAGGGCAAGCAAAGGCTTTTCCTCTTTGCTCAGCTAAGCTCTCAGCCACTTGACCCAGATGAATGTCAGTGATACCTTGTAGTATCCAGAGCTGCCTCTGCTTTTTATCTTATACTAGTCAATGTCCTGCCTCTAATGGGAGGGTCTTGTCACTCGGTGCAAAGGTACCAAGTGAGCTGAGTGTGGCCTCCAGCGGCCTGTGCATATCAGATACTGAGTCAGGGCTTGCTGAGCTGCTCATCTGCTGGGATCCTTGATGTTCACTGTTAATTAAGACCTGCACATCTGTAAAAGAAAAGAAAATGACCACCAGAGAGCTGGCATAACTAGGTTGCTTGCTATCAAGCACCTGCTGAGGTGAAATCACACAGCACTGAGGGCATCTATTGCACTAGAAGAGCTGCTGCTATAAGGCGTGTGCAAAGTTTTTAAAATGGTGCCACAAGTGGATCTCACTGCTGAAGTGTTGATACTCTCGCTAAATATACAGTAGAAGCTGTCAGTAATCTAAAAGCTCTAAGAGATGAGATCTTTCAAATAAGGACAAAGTAAATATTAGATCACAGTAGCATTAACTTACTAATGTTTACTTCTCTGATTTGCAAAGCTCTGTTATAGGGTCTTTGGCCCCCTGCGTATCAGAGATGTTCTCCTATCATCTCAGCTGTAGTTTCTTAGCAGCAGGCACCCAGGCTGGGTGTCAGAGGACATGGTTGCAAAATCTCCATCCAGCCCATCTCACTTGGGTTCCAAGAAGATCTACTGCCCTCCGCAGGAGAGCTGTGGAAGCAAAACCACTCCTCCTGAGTGCATTAGGTATGAAAGCAAGTCCTAGCCCAACAGAGCTTGCCTACCCTGAAGAGTGGTAATTCCCTAAGCACAGACTTATGTGACAAGCAATAACAGTGCTAACAATCAGCTTAACCATTTATCTGCTGTCTTTCATTTTAATCCAAAGCAGTATAAGCATCTAGCAGGTAAGTGTCATTTTTGACGTGCTTTTAGTTTCTGGGGGATGTTTGCATGGGTAATATTGCTGCTTATCTTCTGTAGCATCCTTCCATAGATGTGTTCACTTCTGTGCTTGCCCACAGCCCTGAGGTGCTTGTATACCTTGGTATCATTGAAGAAAGTTATTACTAGAGCTTGCTAAGTGCAAAACATTCTTCGCACAAAGAACCTTTCATAATTCTGTACTTCTGATCTGTGGAGCTGACTCACAAGCATGAGTAAACTGTAAAATTGCGCTGGTGCAGTGTGCCTTCCATGGCCATCCATCATGCCCCTGACTCAGATATTATTTCCCTCTGAGGTATCTGGCTCTGCTTCAGCAGTGACTCAACTGATTGTGGTGGTGAACACCACAAATGACAGCCTGCCATACTGAGGGAAGCTGAAACTGGCACTGATTGTGTATTATTATGCTGCAGCTAAGCAGCTACTTTGTGAGCATCTGAGTCATGCCTGCAGCTGGCCCAGAAATGTCTGAGGTAATTGGGATAAGGTGTGCTGCAACTCTCTTCCTTTCTCCAGCCAGAGCCCTGTGCCGTTTCAGTACCCCAGCAGCGAGGGAGAGCCTTCCTTACCCTGAAAGGGAGAGAAACCTGGGAGATAAAACAGAGCTTAACTTCCCTTCTGTTTCTGCCTACTGTCTGCCATGGTGACTTAGCCTTGAGCATGAGTGAAGTGCCTGGTTTTCTGCTGCGGTGGTTTCTCTCACATGATTGTGCTCAACAACATACGTCTGCAAGTTGCGAGGATCAGTTAGGGTACATTTAGGTTTTCAAAGTGTATAACGCACACTCAGTAACACTTGGTGTTTCTAACAATTGCCTCTTGCGTGTCTGTCTCCCAAGGCTTTCTCCCAGGTCAATTGACTTTTTTAATCATGTAACAAATGCTCTATTTTTTTAAATCAGTTTTTCGTCCATACGGACATGGATGCTCTCTGTGGTGAGGTAAGTCACCTTTGGAGAAGTGTGATGTGAGAATGCTCCGATATGGTAGGGAAGATGAAAAAGCATACGTGTTGCTTTTTTGTTCCTTCTTGCTGTATAAGGGCACAGGATAGTCTTCAACAGCTGCTTTCTCTTTAGGCAGAATCACCCTCATCCCTGCTTTTTAGAATTGGTGCTGAAAAAGAGGAGAACTTTTTTGGGTTTTGCCTGCAGAGTACAGTAGAAACTATTTTAACGTTAACATCTGCAGACCGTTATTTTTGTTTGTAATGAGACTGGGAAATGGTAATGCCTCACTGCTGAAAAGCTATGGCTGGAAAAAACTGGCTTGGGTGAAATTACTAGATTGTATTTTAGCCACAAAAATATTCCCCAGCTGATTCCTAGAGAGCTTAGGATGTTGCCTGGAAAGAAGCGTGTTGACTTCATAGGTGGAAAATGTAACAGCTTTTGGAATAAGAAGGTATTCAACTTGGCAGACTGAGAAGCGATGGTAACTGGCAAGCATGGAAAATGGACTCCCTGTCTGGGCTTCCTGGCGGAGCTGCTTTTCCTGGTGAGCAGACAGTGTGCTGCTACTGGCTCCAGTGTGCAGGTTGACGCTCAGGAGAGGCAGCATGGAGTCAGCTTTGCTGGTGTATGTGCATGGTGATACCTGTCAGGGGCTGGGATCTGTGCCAGGGTAAGTACAGGGAAATGGGATACAAGGAATGAAAGCAGAGCCTTGTCTGAGCTGTTTTCTAGCTTAGCTGTTCTTCACAGGCGTAAACTCCATAACCAACTTATTTTACAGCAAGAAACTGGTACCCCTAAGTCCTTTAACTAAACACTGGTTTACATTTGGCTTTTCTCTACTAGCTCAGATCTTTTTTTTGTTTATCATTTGGTATGCTGATTTCAGTATTAGTTGATGCTTCAGGGAAAGGCAAAGAAACGAAATGAACACCTTAAACTGTAGTACCTGTGTTTAAGGTGTGGAGAGCTATGTGTGAGAAACGCTTCCTCGTCTGCAAGGGTGATCTGCCTGTGCAGTGAAGCATGGAATTTAATTATTATCTTATTCCAATCTTTATTGCAGCTTGTGGAGCTGAAAACATTATTAATGTAAATAAAATGATTCAGCCTTTCCTAGGTAACAGTCCTCTCTAATTTTCAGAGGCAGCGAGCCCCACAGGCTGGTTCTGCGCAGTCCAAGCCGGGGATTGTTCCCCGCCCCACAACCTGCTTTCACCGTAGCAGCGGGACGGGGGACACAGAAACTTGTGCTCTCACCCAGGGCGGTGTAAAACTGAACCCTCTGCAGAGACCCGGATTTTTGTTGCGTGCTGGTGTCGTGTAAAGCCACAACCCCTTGCGTCCGGCCAGAAGCGGCCCTGCTACCGAGGCGGCCCAGCACTGCGTGCCGTGGCTGCCGGTGCGCTCCGGCGCGGGCCCCGGCGGCCCTTCGGCGGGGCGGGCGGGCGGGCGGGGCGCAGCAGCGCGCCGGGCCCTGCAGGGGGCAGCAGAGCAGCGCCCAAGGCAGCGCGCGGGGGGCGCTCCCCACGGGCCGCTCCGGCCCCTCCGGCGGGGCGGGCCGCTGCCCACGGGCCGTGCCGGCCGCTGCGCTGGAGCACGGCAAAAAAACCACCCCAAAAATCCCAAAGGACGAACCGAAACCCTGCCGCCCCCCTTTGGAAAAAAGTGAACTGTAAGAGAGGCAAAAGAAAGCCTCAAGTACAGAGCATGTACTACTAATATAATACAAGGCGCTGTCCTCTTGGTGCGCCCGGCTGCTGCCCTGCGGTGTAAATGGGGGTGGAGGAGCGCACGTTGGGGTGGGTTTCCCATGAGGGGCACTTAAACACGCTTGCGATGATGCCCGGGCTCCGAGGGATGCCTTCTGCAAAGCCAGGCGGGTTCAGTGGTGCAGACTGCGCGAAACCTGCTCCCAGGGCAGCTCTGACCTCACTGCTGGCGTTTCCTCCGCAGACGAGTTGAGAGGCGCTCAGGCAGGCAGGGAGCTGAGGGACCGTCGTGAGTCCGCCCCTGGCTGTTGAGTAGCGGGGCTGTGGCTGCTGGGGCTAGAGGATGAATGGCAGGAGCTGTAGGGCTCTCCGTGTGCCTTGCCCCCCACCGCTGTCCCCCCACGCGTTAGGAGGTGGGAGGCAGGCATGGGCTCCGAGCTGCCATCACTTCCACAGGACTTGGCTTATTCTGGGAAAATCTTCAGCCGGCTGCTGAAGCTAGTTATGAGCCTGTTTTGCACGGTTAGCTTATGTGGCAGGATCTAGCTCTGGGTGTCTGTTACGATTATTTATTATTGTGGGTGAATGTAATAATTATAGCAGGCTGAAGATGCCATTTACTGTATATAATAACTGCTGATTTTATTTGTTGGTATATTTTACTGTTAGTAAAAGCCCCCACAGCAATGGATCTGGTGTCCTGATATCAATCAAAATAAGACTGCTATGAGAAAAGGCTATCGCCCATGCAAAACAACTCCTCTTCAGCAGCATTTTTATTATGTATTTTTAATACACATGCAGGTGGTAGTACATAACCTCTGGAAGTGGTGCAATTAAACAGTGTACTTGCACTCTTTTCAGAAATCGTGCCAGTATACCAATTTTATGTCTGCAGTCATGCTTCTGCTAGTGGTTTCTCACAATTGCTGTAAAAATTAAACAAAAGGCAGTGTTCTATATAATGTGGTTTATTAGGCATATTGAGAAGTAATACACAGATCAATGAACCTGTATGTAGCCAAATACCTCTGTCATGGCTGTAGCACTTTCTGGCTTGAAAACGAGCTCAAAATTGAGTTTGCTTTTAACACAGGGGTCAGCAGGATGAGTGCTTTGCTTTATATTTACCAATCCCCCCGCTGACCTCTAGAGCACTAATCGGTCAGCTGCGGCGGGGTTGTTTCCCCCATTTATTTGCTTTAAATAACAAAAGCTTCATCTGGCTCCTAATATTTTGCAGTACTGTCAAATCGAAATAGTCAAGTATTTTTAGCCAAATGAAAAATGGTGGATCTCAGAAGGGCTGTTGTGTTACCAATTTCCTGACCCAAGTTGGTTCGATACTTAAGGCTGCTGGAGTACTGGGGCATGGGAGTAAAAGGAGTGGACTGCAATCCAAAACTTCAGCTGTGATGTGAGAAATGTAGAGCTTAAACATCTAAGTTTGACTTGGGTAGAGACTGGAAAAAAGGGCCCTGTCTCAGAAGAGTACTTGTCGGTTACTGCAAGATGTTGCCCACAGCCTTGTGTGGTTGGTCTTGATCTGTTTTGCTTAAAACACTTAAGAATTAGTGAGAAAGACTGTCGTCAGTGATTACACCCCTTCTTGGCATAAGAAATATCTGGATTTGATTCTTCTGATAAAACTTTTTACTTAAGGAAATGGGTCAGCAGAAAAGATGGAAGGCTGGTCCCACTTAGCACTCTACATTAGCTGGCAGGTGGCCACTTGTCTTGGCAAATGATTCAGTTGAGGACCCTACTGCAGAGGAAGCTTGGCTGTTTTGCATCCAGTGAGTGCCTCAAGCACTGGGCCATCCTAGGCTATGCAACTGGAATCACACTGAAAGTATTGCTTAGTCACAAAAATATTAAGATTTTAATTCTTCGAGCTCAGCCCTTTGCCTCTGGACAGTGGCCATCAGTTAGGAAGGAGGGGGAGCAGATGACTTGCCAGGGAACATTAAGTCTTAATTGACCAAACTGTGCAAGATTGTTTTGGAAGCTTTTCTGAAACAGTATTCCCACCTTTATTCCCCTCACTTTAGTCACTGGCCTTAAAATGCATTCCTTGATTGCTGTCAGAAGTTTAGCTAGTTTTCATACTGGAGCCCTGCTGCTCATGGAGACTGCTCAGGTTCTGCCCATGTGGTCAGCTGTGTGGCTGTGTTGCTCACATGCTGCATTAGCTTGGCTAAAGCTGTTCCTCATCCAGAACCCATTTTCCATGTTAGCTTGGTTTGAGAAAACAAGCTCATACGGCACCTTGTAAAGTTACAGGTGATGCCAGAGTACACACATAGCATATGATATCCCTGTAGCCTGGCATACAATGCAAGACTCCTGGCTTACGTGCAGTTTTGTTTGCATAGTGCCTGATTATGTGCATCTCTAAGTTCAAGCGTTAGCAACTGGCTGACAACTTCTAGGAAAGTATGGACTGCTAGGCGATGTTGGCAGTGAGGCAAGGAGCAAGGAAGAGGAGCATTGATGTTATTGCCATTAAAGTTTTTAAGACAATGGGACTGCCCTGAGTATTCACCATTTCTAGAAGACCCCAGTGTAACTCCTTTGTATCACCCCTCCCTCAATAGCATCTATGTACAGGACCATTGCAGAAATGGAGGTTATGCAGGTTGGAGAAGGACCTCAGCAGACCATGTGGGCCATCTGAGTCAAGACAATGAACTCTGTGAGCTAGAGAAGCATGTCTTGGATGAGGACAGCAATACAACAGGTACAGAGATGGATGGAAACGGAATTCAAACTATTTGTCAGTGGTTTGCCACCAAAATGGGAGGACTTTGGCAGGTGTGTTCTGGAGCCTATATTTCTAAGAAGATCGAGAAGTTGGTCGTTGAATCTACTGCTGCTGGATGTTAAATTTCCTGAGCTCAAAAGAACTGGAGGCAGGTCAGAAATGAAAAAAAAGCTTGAGAATTCAGAAAGATAGCTTGAGAAATCAGGAAAATCATGTGTGTAAGAGAGAGAAACACCATATGATGGAAGGAAAGAAGCAAAATACAACACAGCAGAACAAGTAGGAGGTACTTCACTGGAGCAGGAGCAATGAATTGCACAGAAGCAGGACAGGGGAGTAATTCAGTGGGTATAACTCAGGGATGGGAATAGCTCTGGTCTCTTCTATGAAAGAGAGCATAGGGGATGGTGATGTATCACAAGCTGCGTACGAGTCAGTAGTGCTATGCCATAGGAGAATACATTAGTAGAGCGTATAGCAGAGGGATTACTGTCCATCAGATGTGAAGCAGTATGTCTGCTGAGCATTGCTCTGTCCTGGCACTGCCGGAGTGCCGTGGGCTGTCCTGCAAGGAGGGCTCCAGCATCTAGGGGAGGTGTGACGGCCCAGGGAAGGCCCCGCAGAGGGCTCAGACCCTGGCACACACAGCCTGACGGATGGAGCCAACCGGCAGTGCCTGGCTCAGAAAACAGCATTGCACTGTGGAGTCAGGGCACGTCTTTAAATCCGTGAGAGGCTGTTGTAGAAATGATCTGTTCTCTGTCTCTGTGGTGTGTAAGATGAGACCTGATGGACCTGAATTGCTGCAGCAGAGATTTAGGTAAGGTGTTAGGAGAAATCTGCAGTGATTAAGATGGAAAGGATGGAAAGAGGGGCTGTGTGCACTCCCTGAGCGATTGCACTCCCTGCAATTGGAGGTCTTCAAGAATAGACTAAACACCTGTCAAGAGTGACACCAGGAACCTATGATCCTCTGGCTAGCATTGCTGTGGTCTGCCTCCAACATCTTTTATTTGATTGCTACCTCCATCTTTCCTCACTTTTAAATCGCGTGGGACTTTTTCCTCCGTTTGCAAGTACACTAGTGCCATCCATCCCTGTCGGGCAGTTTCCCCCACAGCGGCCTGGCGCTGCTTGCCAAATTTCCTCAGCGGCTCAGCCAGTGAACGCTTCTGTCAGGGAAGCCCCTCTTTGCTTTGGGACTGGGGGTGATCTGCTGCGCCCAAACTGTTGAGGTTAACGTTGGGGGTGTCTTTAGATCTTGCTGCTGGTCGGGGTACTCCGGAGGGCCCGCGGAGCGGCCGGGACCGCCTGTCAGGGCTGCGGGGGGAGGCGGCGCGGCGGGAGAGCGCGGCGCCCGCCAGGGGGCGCTGCCCGACAAGGAACGAGCGTGACGGACCGCCGCGGCCCCGCTCACCGCCCGGGCCCCGCTGGAGGCGGGCTGCCAGGCGGGCCCAGCGCCGGCGGCGGGGCGGGGGGTGAGGTCGAGCCTCGGGGGCTGTCCCGGGAGCCGGCGTGAGGGGCCTGCGGCGCTGGGTGTCGGCTGAAGCCGGCACCGCCTCCGCCCTAGGCATGGCCGCGTTCTACCCCGCGCCGGGGTGCCCCCTGCCCGCTGTCAGGGCGGGCGAGTAGAGCGAGCCAGGGCCGCTCGGTTCGGCGAGGAGAAGGGCCGGAGCGGGGGAGGTGGGAGCCTCAGGAGTGGAAGGGGGCGATCCACGGCAGAAAGGCCGGAGCAGGGGCGATGGGAGGCCGAGGGGTGGAAGGGCGCGACCCACCGCCGGCGCGGGCGCGCAGCGGAGCGCGGGAAGGCGCGGGGCGGGGCGGGGCGGGGCGGGGCGTGCCGCAGGGCGCCGCTGCCTCCCGTCAGCCTCCGCGCGCTCTCCCGGCCCGGGGCGGGCGCGCTCAGGGCGGCCTGGGTCCGGCCATGGTATTTTCTCCTCTTGAACACCCAGAGTTTATTTTGAGCGCCAGGCCCATTCTTTAATTAGCTGCCCAGGCTTATGAGGAACTTCAGACATACCTGCCACTCCAGGTAGCTGAGTACCTTTTCCTGCCTTCGGGTTTATGATGCTCTGTCCTCTTTGGAACTAAATTTAGAGCATCCTTTAGGTGAACTTGAAAATTTTGTCATTGACGGAGTAAACCCGCCCAGTTCACCTGCTGCCTCTGCTCCTAGTTGTTGATACTGAGCCCCAGAGCAGCCTGGCACGTGAGGATCTCAAATCCAACGTGACAGTGTTCTATCGTTCAGGATCAAGAGCAGATGTAACCTCTTCTTGTATGAGCCCTTCCAAGCATTGTCACTTTCTCAGGGGCTGGGAGCAAATCCTCAAGGTTTATGTTGTTTTGCTTTGTCAGGTTGTTTTGTCTTACTAAGAATATTTGGGGTATTCTTCATGTCTCTCTGGAGCAGGATTCTGCAGGGCTGGAAGACCTTTTGATTTGTCTGCAAACAAATCTGCAAACAGTGCCTTGCCTCTTGTTCTCTGGAAAAGAAGGGAAGCATTTTCCTATTAACGCATTTTCAACTATACTTAATATGAATTACAATGACCTCATTATGGGCTGACAAACCTGTCCTTTTTAGAAACTTTATTTTAACATGGGATGATTTGAATTTCCATAGATAAATCGAGCACTACCCTTGAGTAAGTACAAATCTGTAGATAATTAAAATCAGGATTAGTGAGAGAAGAGGTGAAGAATGGGGGTCAGATGCAAACCATCATGGGTCAGGCACTGTCAGTTTTGCTCTTGCATTTTTGCACTGTTCAGAACAATGTTTTTGATTCTGCTGGTTAGAACAAGGTTTCTAATAGTTCAGTGCGCTGAGCTGCTCATTTTTAAGCACAGCCTCATCTCAGTGACAGTGATAAATGCTTTCATTTAACTAAAAGGTTTAAATATATACTTGGTCTCCTCCTAATTTTATGGAAATGTTCCGTAGACACCTAAAATAGGTGCAAGAGGTTCAATTTTGTTTAGAAAATTTATTTTTGTGTGTTTTGTTCTAAGGGGATATATGTATAGTCTTCAAAATGTATTTGGAGTTTCCTTATATATAGTGATTTAAGTATTATTTTTACATCTGTTTCTTCTCCTCATTGCCTATCTAATCTTCTGGCAGCCATTTTGTATGGGTGATAAAAAGGGGATTCAGCTTAACGTGGTTTGAAATGGAACTGTTATTCTTGGAATAAAGTAAAGTGCTTGAGGAAACATGCAAAATTCATGCAGCTTCATTGTTCAAGGAATGAAAATATCATTTATGAGAAGTCCAGGACTCAGAAGTTGTTCCAGCCTCTGGCAGATTGCAGTGGTCCTCAACTTGAGACCTTTTTGTGGTACAGTCAAGGGTAAATGGTAGAAAATGTAAGCTTACACGCTCCTGATCTGGGCAATGAAGGGTTCAGTTTCTCACTGCATTTTTAGTGCACCATTATAGTGCTACTTCCAGCCTAATGGCTTTAAAATTTTGAACAGATTTAATCCTTCTTACAGATATATTTCTGGTTAAATCAAAACCTATGCAACTTGTGTTTCAGCAGGAGTTTAGTCCTGTGCAGAAGTGGTACTATTTGCGCACTAAGGTCTGGTGCAGGGACTCTTGAGGCTTAAGCAAGGGAGTTTGGGGCTAGACATCAGAACTTAGAAAAAACTGTATCTTGTGCTTTGGGTAAAATAATTTCCCAGCATTGCTGAAATCATGTCTAATGTATTGCTGTTAGCTGCTAGATGATAGATGACAAGGTATAGAGGAGGTAAGCAAAAGTCAGCACCCCACTCTGCATTTCCCAGATGTGTCTGTGGACTGGTTCCCATCTCCTGCATTACTTCAAGGCCTCATGGTGGGAGTCTTCTCTGGATCTCCTTCAATTCCCAGTCCAGCAGAGTAATGTCTACTGTAGCTGCCAAGTTTGTACCCTGATCTGTCATCATTATTTGGCTGTTCAGAAGGGGAGAACTCTTTGAGTATTACTGGGTGGCAGTTGTGCAGGCATGAGCTGAATTCCTCTCCTCCAAAAGCCAGGAGCAGAAGCTGGCAAGCAGTGGGCCTATACCGAGGGACCTGAAGCTTGTGTGAAGCCCTTGTGAGAGGTGTCTTGTCAGGGTAGAGCAACACAAACATTTGAAAATGGGCAGTTGCCACTACTGTGGTGCTGTGTTTGGGAGCATAACCAGTTTCTGTGTCTTGCTGCCCCTGAGAATGAGAAGGCTGCGGGGGTGGCAGGAAAGAGTGGAAGAACTGCTCTTAGGGGAGTGGTGCTTCAAAGGGAACAGGCGTTTCAGAAGGTACACCAATTCCCACTGACCTGGCAGGTTTTTAAGACTGCTTCCCACCAGTGCTTTGTAGAGGTATTCTGCAGAATCTGGATTCCGTCTGGATTAGCTGTGCATTTATACTCTTGTGTTGACTTCTGTATTTACATATTTGGTGGAAAATAATTATGATTAGCCAATTTATGTATTTACAGTTATTGGACATCGTATGTGGATATTGGCCTTTTTAAGATGTAACTGAAATGAAGCTAGGGTATAAAAATGGTGAAGTAGGACGCTTATTTTCATAGCTTGTCTGGAGTTTCCATGTGTTATGCTGTTTACAGCAGTGTGTGCTTACGACTTACAAGAAAATTAGAGTTAAAAACTAGAGATATTTGTCTGTGGTGATATAGTTTGCAATAATTCCAGCACAGCCAAAGTTCTTGCAAATAAAGAAGAGGTTCAGTCGCATGAATTTACTTCTTTTATTTTAAAATTGCTACTGCAATTGTTATAAGTGCTTGGAAAGCAAGATTAGAACATTATTAGAAACTTGTCCCTTGGGGCATGTCTTTTATAGCATTATTGGTGGGAAAGAGGTGATTGTGGAGGGAAGCATTTATACTGAAAAAGCAAGGTCAGAAAATGTTTTTTTTTAAGTAATACATTACTGAATGTATGACCTGCTGCCCCTTCACTGTCACAGGAAATGAATGGCACTCTGCCTAGCGAAGGATTTCTTTAAGTGCACTTTCACCTCCCTTATTTGTGCACTGGCAATATTTTTTTGCCTCTAATAATTCTTAAGGTATTAGGCATAGTAGACTCTCCAGCTGAACCTTTTCAAACGTGGCAAATATTTATGGATGTTCTCGTGAACTGAGATGTACTTTTTGGCTTTTCAGCATTCTCTCCCCTGGCAGTTTGTTGTTGCATGGCACCTACAGGGAACTTCATCTCACTGACATTCCATACAAAACAGACTTTTCTTTCTCTCAGTTTTTAGCTACCACAAAGTGAGCTCCCAGCAGCACTTCAGCTATGAAAGTCTCTAATATGTTGTAGGATTGAAGAGGAAAGCAGGGAAAGAGTAGGCTGAGGGGAGGAGAGGAGGAAGAAGGTGATGAGACCTGCCCTGTGGTCTCTGTGCTTCTTTGTTAACTGAGTTTGGTCTTGTAACTGGTTTTGACTGTTGATGTTATGCTAAATCTATACAAGAGGTGCCTGTGGTCCCACAGAG
This sequence comes from Falco punctatus, assembly GCF_963210335.1. Taxonomy (NCBI): domain Eukaryota; kingdom Metazoa; phylum Chordata; class Aves; order Falconiformes; family Falconidae; genus Falco; species Falco punctatus. The sequence goes on along the minus strand of NC_137581.1, from coordinate 120,774,985 downwards.
TTAGTGTCACTGCCTGCCCGTGGATATGGGAAGGGGGATCTGCCCCCTGGCCCCAAGCAATTTGTTAGATGCTAAGTAAAACCTTTTCAGAGCTCTGTGCTGGCCTGTGGTGGACTATGGTCCTCATTCCTTGTTTTCCGGTAAAGCAGTGCTTTCCAAGATGAAAACTTTTCCTGCCACGCTGTTTTGGTTTAAATCTATTTCCATGTATTCTCTATGATTTTCCTTCATGAGGACTGGAAATTCTTTTTGAAAAAATGTTTGATTACTTTTACTTATTTAGTTTACTGAATCTGTAGCCCTAGTCTAGGTGCTGTAGAGAAAGAGGTGTGCTGTCATCCGGTTCTCCAGTCTGTGAGGAAGTGGGTTTTGCATGCCCTTTGCTTTGGAAAGGTGACTTTCCTGATACTATGATGGCAGAACAGGCCAGCACCCCAGAAATATCAAAATAGATGCAGAATGGCTGGGATAGCTCTGGGGTTTTTTTCTTCCCTTCTCCTCAGTGAAAATGTTTGCCAGTTTTAATTATGAGCTCTGGATGCGCATCTTGAGATTTGCAGCATCTGGAGCATGGTGCGATGATTTCTGTTCTGCGTGAGGCATGCAAATAAGTAGCAGCTTGAACTTGTTCCCTATTCCTAATGGTGTCTGTGTCTCTTCTCTGAGCATGCTGCCTCATCAACCTGTACAAATATGTGCCTCCTTGTCTCAACGTGACGGACATGTTTTCAGACTCCCTTAGCTTTTAAGGCAGAGGGATGGATTCTCTTAGGGGCAACCTTACGTGGCTTCAGTGGTTGACTTCTTGAATTAAACCAATATGTTCTAATTGGATAAACCCAAGTGAGTCAAGCAGCTACATACGACGGGGGAGAGAAGATTGGAGCTGAAATGTTTTGTTTATTGCTAATATCCGCGGATGATATTCTTCACAGTACCAAGTTTTCACTCCCACTTCCCTGTCCTGTCCATCACTTCATATATTGCTGAGGATAGCTCTCTAAATGGAACAGCTGTGCCATCTGCCTCCAATATTATTTCAGTCCTCACTGTTTTGGGATAAATTTCATAAAGTGTATTGCACATACAAACATTTAATTGAACAAATGGGAAGCCTCTCCAGTTAAGAAAGCTTTGCAAATGACAAGTAGTGTCCAATTTCCATTCTAATGGTTACTCCGGGGCTTTAAAATATGTGTGAATTCATCTAGCAGGGGCTGATGGTATATTTGAGGCAGATGGCTTGGTTCTGCAAAGAAGAAATGTAAGTGGCTTTTACTATAAATCTTATTTTTTTTGGCAAAGGGTTGACATAATAAAGATGTGAGTATTACTGAGAGTGCTCTTTAATAATTATACTACCTTATGTTTTCCCTCAAGAATATGGTTAACTGACTAGAAAAATCTATTCTGAATTTTTATGCTTAACTATAACAAACAGTTTAGAAACACCTCTTTCTACAAACAGTTTAGAAACACCCCTTTCTTCCTCTAATAAAAAGACTGAAGACTGGGCAAGTTATTAAGCAAAAAGACAAACACCGTTCCTTAGGAGAAACATTGCAACCCCTGGAAGGGCATTGGACCTTGTGAGAAATGTGGCTCACCCACACATAATGTCCTTGACTATCAGAGGGTCTCAAGACTAAGTGTAGACTGAACCTCCCCTATAGATTCTCAAATTTTTAAGGCAACTGGAAGATATTGGAAATGTTCCCTTAAAGCTATGCTGTTGACTTTTGCTCAAAGCTTCAGTGCCTTACACATTTTACTGCTTACGAAAGCTCAGCTGTGAACCAGGGTATTTCTCAGTCATTTGTTGGAGAGCGGTTAACACAAAGAGTGGGCAAAGAAGCAAGTGTTACTGAACGTGCTGGAAATGAATGTGCCTGTGGGACAAGTAAGGTGGGAGAGGCTTAAGAATTTTGATAGTGCTTGTCTGAATTTGCATTCAACCAACACATGGAAGTAGGCTGTCTAACGTAAGCTGAAGACACTTGGAATATCTTACTAGTGAAATAAAACATAAACAAATATAAATGTGTCAGTGAGCTTTATCTGCACTATGAGGACAGATCTTGCTAGCAGGAGCAGTAAGGACGGACAGCCCAGATCTGTGTAACTGAGAATGTCTGCTACTTTGACACCGTTTGGTCAAAGCTGCATGTTATCACACCTTTCTTCTCAGTTTACTGAGCTATGCTCCTTTCCCTCCACAGTAAAGTTTTGTTTCCTCCTACCTCAAGATTTGGATGTATGGATAGATTTTGTGGATTCTGGTGTTCTTAGGACTGTAAAGATGTTGTTACCTTGCTAGTCTTCTAGGCTCACTAGTTGGGAACTTGTGAACAACTGAGCTCTGGAGCTCATATTTTAGTCTATTGCAAAAATAAAGTTAAATAGGAACAGAGGACTGAATATACTGCTTACCTTGAGGACCACCTGTTGACATTAAATACAAGGAGACTTGAATTAAGTCCTAAAAGTTGCAGAAACTATTAAACACCCCCCCCAACAATTCTGCCCCCCCCCCCCCCCCCCCAACCCAAACAAACAAGCAATCTGATATAAAGTCTGGGCTTACACACTTGAATTGATATACTTCTAAATACTTGCATATGTCTTAAATTTTAAAATATGCTTGTCAGAACTTGTTTTATAAGAACAGACTCAATAACTGAGTTTTCAAATGGCAAATAGAGAGAAGACAGACATGATGAAAACTTTGACAGACTCTGTAACTATGGTAGTGTTGGCAGGCACCAACCTAGTGTTCATAACCCTTCTCGGTAATTCTTATTCTAACTGTAATAAGCAGGTATTGACTTGTTGTATTCAGCATCAAGATTCATTGACCTGAGAGGTAAGTATTGGTGAGAGCAAAGCCAGGGTCAATATAACCCTCAAGGGACTGTTAATTTTCTGTAGAGTGAAAAGGAAGTCAATATTGGTATTATTACATGATTCCAGTCTAAGAATTTGTATTATATCACACACAAAGGAAAAGAGGAAAATAGCTACCAAAAATGTAATGTAGCTATTTCACTGGGCCCTGTGTGTAGCATTTAAGTAATAAAAGTTGATTATTTTTATGAAAATACTCTGAAAGTAATTTTATCTTGTGATGCAGTGGTTTGGATCAAAAACAAAGGAAGGCTGTGAGATCTGCTGAGAGGGAAATGGTGCTGTCCAAGGATTTTTTTTTTCCACCTGATGGGCATAACCCTGCCAAGTGCTAAATGTTGTCCTAATGCAGCAGACAGAGTTGCTGTCATTGCTCACATCAGAATAACTAAGCGCTTGCTGCTTCCCAAGCTTGGGGGCCTGTAAACTCGTCTGTGCGGTGTCTCCCAGTCAGTCTTCCTGAACAGTTACCTGCGTTTTAATTGAATCCCAGCTGAACAGTGCATGTTCTTTGTGTCACCTTGCTCCCTGCTTGTTCCTCTTGAGGCCTCTTCTCGGTTCTTCTCATCACCCTCTGTCTCAGCTTGGGTAGAAATCTTAGAAGCTAGCTTACTTTATGAATATTGTGTCATTCTGAATGCAATGCCTTTTGAAAACAGTGATGAGCTTTTGGAGAATGTGATACCATTATTTCAGATGGGCTCTTCTGAGTTACGATTTTTACAGTACAGCAGTAATATAGCACAAAAGCACCATGGGGTCATGGTGATGTCAAATAACTGCTTAATGAATGTATGTGAAGTATGTAGTCTTGCCATTGCCATAGAGAGGTCAGTGGTGCAGAAGGTGCTTCTGGGTTTTGGAAATGAAAGAAAAGCCATTTTGAGATGCTCATGTAGCATTGTTCCTGCTGTATGTGTCTGAAATGGGATTTGCCTTTTGATGAAGCACGCTGCTAGCCCTGCTGCTGTGGTTAGTGAGTTTGGTCACACTCCTTGATGTGCTTTCTGAGGGAGTATTGTCAGCTCCTAAACAGCTAGGCAAAGATCGCTTTTCACTGGGAAACAAAATTGGCTGTTCCTGATTCATGATTTGTTATTCCTCTAGTATGGATATAGCAGCTTAAAGTTTCATTCATTCACTTAGGGAGCAGAAATAATGTTGTGTGACTTGGGAACCTGCTCAAACATATTGGATAATAGGTAGGGAACAGTAAAAGCAAACAAGCTTGCAGACAAACCCTTAGGGTGAATTTCCTTCATATAAATTATGCAGTGAATAATTTGCAAACAGCAAATACATTGGGAAAGAATAGGTTTGGTTTGTGAATGACTCACAAAGAAAAAATAGATTTGAAATCACCAGACCATTTACTCACAAAAAGTAATTGGACTGACTCTTGTTCTCCCTTAGGATAATATGTAACTTTAAAAATTCACATGTTTTTAGAGATACATAAAACTCCACTGTTTACAGCTGGTAACATCTACTTATCTACCAACCAGTCTACATACACACATGCTGTGGTTGCTATTTGCATAACATTTTTTAATTCAACTCTTAAAATAGGAATCCTACACTTAAATGATATGAATATTGATATTTTGCAGGTGCTGGTGTTCAGAAATATGCATGCATACAACAAAATATTGAGGCCATTGTATAAAATACATTTTAAAAAGTGCCTGTTGATAATAAAAAAGGAGTTAATGGCTTTCCACTGTTAATTGCCTTTGCAGTTCATCTTGAAATAGACTTTGTGTAGGCATAACATCCTAGAAAAATGCTTTGAAAAGTCAAATTAGCTTCAAGTTTGGAACTCATTTGGTATTATTTTGGGTTTATCATGGTACAGAAATGGGATTAAATCAATATAAAACTAGTTTACTATGGTGATTCAATGGTTCTAGCCATTGGAAGCTTTGGTAGATCCTCCTGCCCCTTTTTTCCCACCCCATTCTGTATTTCTAGCAATCTGATTTTTCAACAGAGAACTTTTAGCTAGAAAAACTTGTTTTATTTGCTCTTTAAACATTAAACCAATATTTTTGTGCAATACCTTGCAGATCCTCTATGTTAATTCCACAAAATGTGTATCAGACTACCAAGAGATAGTTTTCCATGATTGTCCACAAATTAATTTTCTTACCTAGAACGTTCAGCTCCAGACTGCAAGGTAGTTTTCTTGCATGGGAGATTATTTTCAACCCAGCCTTGTCATCAGAAGTTGGTTAGGGCTCAAAGGCAAACAAGTTATTTTGTCTCTTTAATGCTGTCTCAACCCAGAGAGCTTCATCGAATGAAAATGATGCCCTCAACATTGGGGAGTGCAAAGAGGGTGCTACTGTTTATCTAGATGTACGTCAGAAACAACTATAGATGGTTAGAAAACAAGAAAGACTTGAACATTCTCTGTCCAGGATTACTAGAGCTGAAAATTAGAAACCACATAATTATGATTAGCTTTATTAAACCTTGAGTTTCAACAAGTCAGTGTTTTGTGGAAATTTTGAAGGGATGATACTTCTGTAAAATATTCTGATGCTGAGTGGTTTTTTTTTTGAGAGGGAGGGTATTACTTCTTTGCATTGAGCTCTTTCAAGTAATTTCCTCACACTCTGTAGTCATCGGATTATGTCCATAAATGTAAAAAAACCATGTGTATGGCATTGTTTCTACTGTTGTGGCAGGGTTTCCGCTGTCTGACATCCCTGTTTAACAGTAATAATGATAAACTCTGTTACAATTTTTACAGGATTGGGAGAATTCCTCTTTTCAGAGTTAAAATTACTTGTGTGTTAGGCAAGGAAAACTTGAGCATAATGGTGATCTGCTGAAACATCCCCTTTTAGGTCAACCCTGCATTAAGGAGGTAGACATACTAGTGACAAGAAAATATTTACAAAGGCTTTTGTACAAGAGCTTCCTAGGCAGGAAACTCTACCCTAAGTGTTTATTGCTATGTATGCATTTGCATGTGTCTTTCAGCACTATAAATTGTGAAATGTATGACCTGTTAATCTGTCATGAGAGTATCAGTTTGTCAAAAATTGATCAGCAGTCCATTACGGATTCACGCATTTACCTTTCACTGCAGAATGGTAGTAGCATGGTTTTGTTTGATTGTTGCACAATCCAGGTTTCTTTCTTTCTTAAATACAAATAAGACTGAGATACAAATAACCTGCTAAAAGGGCAGAAGTGCTTTTTCTAAAAGCCCAGTATTTCAGTGCAAAGTGTTCATTTGTCCCAGGAGCTTCTTGCTGGAAATGTTGTTACTGTTAGCACTAAATGGATGTTCAATTTCCAGGCTCACAGCAATGGAGCTAAAGAATGTTGCACCAGTATGACAGTGTGAGTCAGACATGCAGCACTGGACTAACAAATTCATGTGCTGAGCTCAATGTTAATCAGCTTCTACCCTATGGATTCCTCAAATTTGCTTTTAAAGTATGCACTATCCATTTTGTGCAAAGAGCAGATGTGCATTTCCAGCATATGTTGTAATCAGAAAAGTCCAGAAGATAGTAGAGTAGACGTTACCCATATTTTGTTAGGGTTTGCAGCGTATTGATAGCACATACAGCAAATCTCTCCACTTTTTTCTATCTGCTGCTTTGGAATGCTCCATCTCTTTTCTTGCACATTACATTGAGCAATCCGTAGCAATTTCATTTTGCTTCCATTTGTCAGAGACTCTGTTCCTATCAGTTTTCACCTTCTTGTGTTCTTTGTGACACTAATTCAGAAGCTGTAGATATCTCTGCGCCTGTCTCCTGTCCTCGTTTTAACTTTTGAAACAACATAAGGTCTTTTTCTTTTCTTGCATGAAAGCCAGAAATAGCTTTATTCTGTTTAGGTCGCTTAGAAGGATGGGCTTTCCTCGCTGTTGAGTTCGCTTTGGGGACTGATGGCAGGCTGAGGTACGGTCAGTCTCAGAAGAGCCCTATTGTGGGAACTCAGCTCGCTCGTACTTTGGTGGCAGCACTCAGTACCAAAGTTGGTGAGACACCTTGCCCATGTGTTAGGCTGTGTTTATAGTGTGTGTTAAATCTAGCTGTGGATCCTTTGACCATAGAAAGCCTCCTGTTCTGCCTACAAAAGCCACAACCTCAGGCTAGAATGTTATCCAAGTCTTATATTTCTTTTAGGTTAGCCACATCAGAGGCTGATTGGATCTTTGCCTTTGGTATGCTGTCTTTGTGGCTTCCTCCTGTCTACTGTCTGCCCTGGCCATGGAGAAAAGCATCGTAAGTCTATGTTTGTCCTGAGACAACATTCACCTGGGTACCCCTTCCTTCTCCTGATCCGTGATCTTGGAATAAGGCTGAAGAAGTCCTCATTAGGGCCTTGGGGTTGGTAGAAGGTTTTCATTGCAGAACTCCCTCATTGTTCAGTAAAATGAAGTAGCCAGAAGTCAGAAAAAGCTTAGTTAAGGTTGAAAAGTAATCCTTATTTCTCTAGCATTTTGATTATACCTTGTATCTGTTCTTCACAGATGCTTAGCGCTCCAAATACTGTTGGCAAATGATGTAACTTCTAATTCTGTCTGACCAGCAAGCTTCTGAATAATAAGCCAGTAACACATGGAAACACTGAGTGAAAAGATTATTTCCACAGGCTCGCATGTGGGCATTGCCAAATGATGGGGTTAAACGGAAATCCCTGGCAGCTGCATGCAGAACTGTTTCCTGGTGGTGAAGCTGTGGACGGAGTTCCCAGAGGAGGATTGAGTTTGGCAGGGCTTGAGATCACCTTGCTGACTCCCACTTGGTAAGTGGATCTGGTTGGGCTGGTCTGCCCCTCTTCTGCTTTGTTCCCATTCGCCTCAGTGTGTTGAGCTGAGGGGACCAGAGAATTTATGTGTCGTGACTTGTTGCTCTCTTGGTGTGACTGTAGGAGGTAAAGGAGGTAAGATCCCCTGCAAAGCTGCTTCTGCAATGTCTGTGCACTACTGTCCATGCGCTGTGTGGCTCTGCACTTGACTCTTGCAAGAGCTAACTAGCGATAGCGACAGACTATCTAGACTAACTAGAAGAGTAACCTGTAGGCAAATGCTCTCAACTAAACTCCTGCCCCTGGGGCTTCTGCTCATATGAGATTGGAAAGGGAGGAGTAAGGGCCCCAGGCTATTGTGCCTTCTCGCCCTATGCTTGTGCATAGTCTCTGAATGCTGAAAAGGGAATTCTGGGGCCTTGTCGGAAACATGTTTTCCCTCCTGTCCATTACCTAGCTACTGCTATTATATGTGTATCAATTTTCATCTCTTTCTTTTTTTGCAAACGCCCTTTTATCATAGGACATTTCTGCCTGTCTCATCTTATAGATGTGTGGTGGGAACCAACTGACCTTTTGTTCTCTGCAGATGGAAGGAATATGACACCAATGTACTTTTCTGGTTTGTTACAAAAATTAACATTATTTCCTTCTCTGTGCCTCTCCCACAGTGTTAGTGGAGTGATGGGAATGATTTGCCTGGGTTCTTTAAATCTGCAGCAGGAGAAGTCAGGGAGAAGCATGTAACTAGATGTTCTGTAGTGGCACAAAGCTGAGAGAAAATCTTCAAGGGTAATGTTCTGTCCTTAATAATGTTCCTTGTTCAGTATTAGTAGAAAATTACTCTTTCTGCATTCCTTCATATTGCTGTATAATAAACAACAGCATAATACTGAAAATGTGAAGTAATTTAATAAGTTCAGGCTTTGTTACAGCTAATGGATAACTACACACAGGAGTATAGTAAGTCTTGAATGACAGTTTTATTTGATTACTGAGCCTGAATGCTGTGTTCCACAGCACTGCTTTACCATAACACTGTGTTATGCTGTAGGAAGTCCGATTACCCTCAGATCCGATTGAGCAGTTCTGCTTCTGTGGCCTCCTGTCTCATCACATCTGACAGACTGTGCTTGGTCAGTGCCTGGGTGGAAGACCTCTGGAGGAGATTTATGTTTGGTAGGGAGAAGTCCTGGTAACTCAAATCCATAATTTCCTACCTAGTCCAAACTGAACCGAAGTCTCCGAGGGTAGTGCTAAGTATTGTAAGGTTTGATGGAGTTTCTACTTTCAGATGTGATGTATTACTGAGACACAGGCCAAATATTGAGTCTTTAAAATGGATTCTGTGGTTTCACTTCAGTTTGGTTTTTTGCTAAAGTAAGGGTTTCATCAGGTATTATCACATTGTCCCGTGGCTGCATTTTAATGATCAGTGAAACGTTTTCTAATGGAGCATAAAGATGGCAAAGAGCTTTGCTGTATTAAACGTATTATATCTTTCTGTTAGAAAATCACAATGACTAAAGGAAACAGAAAGAGATCAGTTTTTATCAGACACTGCCAGGCAGATGGAATATGTTTCTTCCTTCACCTGTGCCCGTTTTTTCCATTCAACCTCTTACCACCATGCTACTTTGGCAGGGTGACTTTGGGCAAAACAAGAAAAGACATTTGCCAGTTTTCTAACGAAGCACTGACACTGTCCTTTAATACTGCCCTGAGAGAAGTCATGGTATTTTGCTCTTGCTTGATAGGAGGCAGCCAAATGTTGTGACATTTTATGATGTGCAGGAGCTGGGAATGAGGTTTTGTCCTTAGGCACTGAATTAGTTAACTGTTAGATTTGTTTTGTACCCATTGAAGTTCAGTCCTGGTTTACTGAACACCCAAGCCTCATGCTTCTAGTTTGTTTTATTCCTCGCAGGTACACCCTATGAGTGTGGAAGGTAGGGGCACTTCAGGCAGTTTGCAGTTTCTGTTGTGACAAATGTGGAGGTTGCCAATTTTAACCAAGATTGTATTGCAATTTGTTACTTTGTTGGATTTGTGCACAATTTACTGGTTTCAATTTTTAGAGGTTTCAGTAAACTTTTTCTGGTTCCTACATTTCCATGTATCTTTAAGGAAGTATAATATTAAGTGGGTTTTGAATGATAATTTTTCCTTGTCGTACCTCTTTGACAGAGATCCCAGGACAGGAGGAACAGGACCTAATTCTGAATTAAAACATAACTTGCTGGGATGTATTAAGGTAAAGATTGGAGGGAGATCTAGCTACATATTGTTGCTGTGCTGGGATACCACAAGGGCAAAGAGCTTGCTCTTTACTAGAGATAGATTTGGGCCTGTAGAGCCCACTTGGAGATGCTTCTAATACCACTCGTAAGTCATAAGACTTCAGTAAGCAGCATTGCATCTGCATGAAGACTTTCAAAATGTGCTGTAAGTGGTCAAAATAGGAGCTCTCTGTATTCCAACAAGTGGCAATAATTTATTTTGACTTTCAAAAGGATTTTGTTATCCCCATTCATGAAAGACCACTGAGGATTCTTGGGTAAAGAATGAGAGGAGGAGCCCTTTGAGAGAGGGAACAAAGGCTGAGAATAAATAGCTAATTCTCAGTGTGGAGGGAGGTTAATAGTGGGGCAGGCCAGCTAAGAACTTGAAAGGAGTGCCTGTAGAGTGAGGGAGATCAGAGAAGGTGTTTTAGAGTCCATCACCTACTCTTTAACATCTTATTCACCACCAAAGCTAGCTTAAGCATCTAAGGAAACTGCTTTTGTCTCCCTAATTAAGACTGAACTGTAAAAGCAGCTAAAACTTATGCAGCTAAACTGAGGTCAAGTAGATGAGTATTGAGGTGTCAGGGTCCTATGAAGGCAGCATAGAGATAGTGTGATGAGGACGCTTGTAAGACAGAGCTCCCACCTTCTCTTAACACTTGCAAAGAGAATGCCAGTTTGCAGGATTTGATTCCATGTTTTATAATCCTAGATAAGGCACTTAATAGGGCAAAACCAGCCAAACTTTCTATTTTTCTTTAAAGCAGCCATTTCTGTATTGTTAGGCCTAATAACATCTCATGACAGAGACATCAGAACTTCAACCAGCCCCTGTTCTCCACCATTACATGAGGTGTTTTACTAGCTGATTTTGTGTAGATTACGTCAGTGCATGGAGCAGCCAGTGAGGGGACCAGTAATATGTAGCCTGTGGATACAGAACCCAAATTGATCATTGCTCTAAGGAGCTGTAAGCCAACCTGACAAAAGCAAGTGCCCCCTTTTTTATCCACTTCTGTGGATTTCCCTAATGTGCCTCTTTTTATACATAATAAGGGTTATCTTTGCAGAATACCATAATATTTGTATTGTGGATGTTGTGTGTATGGGGAAAGGAGATACGGACTGGAATGAAGTAAGGAATAGAACCTGATTTACTTCTGGTCCCATTAGATTTGAATACTTCCTTATTAAGTTAAGTATTTGGCCCCAATTCACTTGGCAGAATGAGCCCTTTATACTAAGGCACTGTGCTGTATATACCTCAATGTCATTATTTGCAACCAGCTATTCTAGTACTAGAGCTGAGTAAATAATGCACAATCAATGGTTTATCCTGAAAATAGCATCTGGTTTTTCTGCTTGTGGAAACTCTTGATTTCTTGTAGTGGTTACTCAGTAAATATTTTGTATTAATAAATTGAACATAAACCCGGTTCTGTAGGTATTTATGTACTGTTTGAATTGGGAAGATGAGTTGTGTTTGGGGTAAGTAATTTGGTGTTATTTTTATGTGGATGGATGTGCATGAAGCTTAAATAGGTTTGTACAGTCACCTTGTCACCAAGAACTGTGTTTAAGTGTAACACTTGTTTTTAGCATATAAGCACCTTAAATTCTTTTTCAAGCACTTCTGCTACTGTAACTCAGTGGCATAAATATATTGCAAAGTAAATGCAAAAGTGGTCCATGTGGTCAAAGCAAATCTTTTGCATATTTTTAGGCTTAAAGACACATATATATATATATTGAAAAAAGTTATACAGAGTATTCAGTCACATTTTAACTCATCTTTGTTTTGCTCAAGGCGAGTTGCAGAAGTTATTGCACATCTGCAGGGTGCTGCATAATGTGCTGCCTCAATTAAAGCATACTTCTGGAATGGTATATTTTTATCTAACCCATATATTTTGAGTCAGAAACTGCATGCAGAATATAGCCAATTAGTGACTGCCCTGATGATGTAATGGTTTTCCTGTAAAGTGCTGTTGGTTGCCTGGGGAGAAAGTGGGTGGAGGTGACAGAGCACTGCAGATACTCCTCTCTATTGCATGCATTTCATCACGGCTTTTAATCACCTCTCTCTCTCCCTTTCCTCACAGCATCAAACTGGTTTTGGAAAGAGGTGTTAAGCCATCAAGGCAGATCCATTCTTCATTCTTGAGAGGGTGGCAGTGAGCACAGACATCATAATCTCCTGTGCAAGTGCAGGTAGAATTGCTCTAACACAGCCAGATTTGTCTATAAATAGTCAACAGTGTGGAGGGGCTAGGTCATGGCTAAATCTTGCTCATTTTACTTGAAGTGATTGAATTTTGCCCACCAAAAACCTGCACGATTTTCCCAGAGGAGGCAGGATATGGCCCTGAGTGATGGAAGACCTGCTGAGATATTGCCTATGAGAGCGTTAGCCAGAGAGCCACTATAAGTGTTTATTTTTACAGCTAGATCTAAAGAGTTAAATCCTGTGTCTGGGAGCTGTGTGATGGACTTTTGTGTGTTGGGTGTATAAAGCGGATGTGTAATGTGCACAGACAGTAGCTAGCACTCCCACAGAGGTAAAGATAGCAGGCTTCTATTCTTTTAAGTCCATCCTTATGCAAGTTGGTGACATTGCATGGAGAGAAGACTTAAAAGATTCTCAGCTGACACCATATTTACAATTAAGCAACAGGCTGAGTTTTAGCTTAATTTTTAAATTTCCTTATGACTGTAGCTTCAAGTCATCCCTCTTCTGTTATTTTCACATATTTTTCTGGTTTGGTTGTATATATAGATACAGTATCTTATGCTAGAACGGCTGAGATGAGACTGCTAAGACCATCTAATCTGTATTATAGAGAGCTGACATGCATCAGAATACTAAGTTGCATCTTCCTTGGTGCCAGTAATCGACACAACCAAACAGCCTGTGACTGCATTAAATTGCTATGATTTTTGACAGAAGAGACCTTGTTTGCATAAATCCCTTGAATACCTATGGGAGTGTGATTACAGCTTTAACAAAGGGAGAGGTTGAATACAAATTTGGGAGGGCCAGAAAGTGTTTAGTATCTCTTATTGTTTTCATCAGAATTCTAAATCTTATTCATGGAGATGACTCTGATCTTTATATCAATGCACAAAAAGAAAAGAACAGAGGAGCAAAAAGACTCTTCTCTTTTGACTGAAACACTGATTTTGTTATCGAGTTACCAATGAGGGTCCATTTGGGATATTATTCAAGCACAGAGATCAGTGCTGGCCTTTTGTAAGAGCCCTTAAATGTTTGGAATACATTTGCCCTTGAGGGAGATAATCTACTGCAAAAAAGTTAGATTCAGATCAGGAGATAGGGAAGGTGGGATTGTGCTTAGCACATTGATGCTTGCTGGCAAAGAATTTCTGTCTTAAGCTTAATACTACCTGCATTCTTTTGTAACCCTCTATACTTAATAGCCGGATTCTGTTTTCTGTGTCAGGTTTTGTTCATGAAACAAATTGGCAATTAGCCACTGGCTGAGGGAACAAAGGGTATTTGTTTGGAATAAATGCAGTGATCAGGATATGTCTTGCTATTTGGTTTCTTTTGAGATCAAAAATACCAGGTATGTGTTTTTTGAACCGAATAAGTTAGACTGCTTATTATACTTAGAATAGTAATTCAGTTTTATTTTTATACCCCATATTGTCTCTTGTTGCTTTGATGGTCGTTGTTTTGCCGTGTGAGTGGACAGTTGACTTCTGCATGGACTCACAGAGCAGAGAAAAATGATGAATGAGCCTTTTTCCTATCTGGTACCCCATGTAACTTGGCCAGCTTTCCACTTGGAAGCACAGTTTCACTTCTCTGCTAGTATCCTGGACATCTCCGTTCTGAACAGAGGCATGGTATTTGAGACCTGGGCTGAAAACTCCATCAACATCCCCAAGGCTGGGGCATATCATCAATGTATACAAATATCTGAAGGGATGGTGCAAAGAAGACAGACCCAGCTCATTTCAGTTGAGCCCTGTGACAGGACAAGAAGGCATGAACGGAAACACAGGAGGTTCCTTCAGAAACACTTTTTTTTTTTTTTCTTTTTTTTTTTTTATTTCTGTGAGGGTGACAGAAATCGGGAATGAGTCAAATGTGGAAGCAGTAGGGCAATCCAGACTGAATTCAGGACCCTCAGACTCAGGCCTTCAAAAATACAGCCACTGCTTTTGGACTACTGTAAATGTATCGGTTCATTCAAATTGTACCAGGGTAGTTCAGAATTGCTTTGGTTTTAAGCTTATGCCTAAATGAGTCTCCTGGCAGATCTGAACATCACTGAGAGAAAGATCACGTTCTGAACTTCACATTGGGGGATATCCATGTGAAACCTGAAGTTTGGGCTATGTTATACTTGCATATGCTAAGTTAAGTGAATCTGTGTATTTGTTGTGGCTGAGGATTTAAAAACTACGCCAAGATGCTCTGACAGTCCTGGCTCACTGCAATATTCTGTTCCTGCTGCCCAGTGCCTGGAAGACTGTAATTTAGCATCCTGTGCAAGTTTAACCTTCCCATTGAAATTTGGAAGGATTGGGAATTCTTTTAGGCATTTTAGAAAATTGTAACCTGAAGTTTTATCTTCCTGTGGAATTTTAATGGCAGAACTGCATTGGTGTAGTGTTGCTGTAGCTATACTGATACAGTTTTCCCCATATAGATACAGGATTTAGATCCCCCTCCCTAGTTCTGATCATTCTTTGTTTAAAGTTGTTTGAGAACCGCCCTGATTCCTAGAAGTGGTCTGAATCTGAAATTACTCTCCACATGGACAATATAAAGGTATACTTAATCATATATTGTACTGACATAGGTTTTTCCAATGGACTTCCACAAATGGACCAGGACTATTTCTGTCTGTCTCTTTCCCTGCCTATCTTCCTTCCCCACCTTTCCAAACTAGAAGAGCTGCCAAAAATGGACATTTCTCCTTCCAGAAGTAAGATCAGAATAATTCAAATAACCTTTTTAAGCATTAGCACGGGTCATTAAATAGCATTGTAAAGAAAATCCACTCTAAATTGTATTATGAGTTTATGCTTTTATCAATATATAATGCCTCGGAAGTGAGCACTTTACTTTCGGTCATAAGTTTTGACAATCCCAAAGAACCTTGTTAAATGAATGTTCTTCATCAATAATGCAGAGTTTCTAGGAATACCTATTTATTTTAATTAGGGTTTTTTGTGCCAAGTGGATGGACCACCATATGTAGCAGCAAGAGCAACAAATGTATTACAAAGGAGACACAGGTATTATCTACCTTGTCCTGTCCCTGCAGTGAACATGCTGCTCTGTACCTTCATATTTTCTCTGGCATTGTTATTCCCATCAATGCTACCAGAGGATCACAAGCACAGGAACAAGAATGCCTGCAAAGTCAATTGTCAGTCGAACAGCAGGGTGCAGTTATGTGTCACGTAGTCCAGTGTTATTTTTGATACAGCATTGACAAAGATGTATCCTTTAGCAGAGCTCCTGCAGGTCGAGGCTGACATGGATGTGCCTATGCGAGTACAGGCAATGTAAAGGATTGGAGTGAGATGTGTGTGATGCATGTGTGTGGTGGTGACAGAAGGTTGTATGAGTGGGTGAAGCTGTGAAGAAAAGTCCTGCATCTGTCTGTCTTCCCATTTCCTTAGTACAAAATCCTGTGATCTTCAAGCTGATGTCTTACAGCTCTGCAAGAAGATGGGCTGCACCACTGTGCTGGGACCACTCTGTAGTTGTACGGGTTACATGATAGTTGCCAGTTTGACACACAGCACCTGCTCTCACTGGTCAAGGGGACATGAGTGCTGTCGAAGTATTTCATTGTATTAGTCCAGAGGCACTGCAAGAGTTGTTCTGTGTGTTAATTCAAATTTGAATGATCTGTAAAACTTTTCTTATTCTTCCCTTTTGATTTGCAAATAGCTTGACATTCCTAACTAAAATGGTGTTGGTGTCCTCAATTACATTTTAAAAGTGTAGTTAAAGATTGAGAACATTGAAGGAACTCAATCTCCTGCTGCTCAGCTAGTGCTGTTTCTTGTCAGAGTACTTCAGAATTAAGATGATGCTGATCCTAAATTATGTTCTAATTTGCTGGAGTTACTAAAACTGGAGTTTTAGTGACATTTAAGCTGAATACCAGCTATCTGCAAGTTCCTAGTTGTGACTTCCTTGCTATATGACTTTGAATATTACGAAATATTTCTTAACTGGAAAGGTTGTCAAGTATTGGAACAGGCTGCTCAAGGATGTGGCTTAGTCACCATCCCTGGAGGTATTTAAAAGACGTGTAGATGCGGTGCTTAGGGACATGGTTTAGTGGTGGACTTGGCAGTGTTAGGTTACCGGTTGGATTCGATCATCTTAAATGTCTTTTCCAACCTAAACAATTCTGTGATTCTAAGGGTAAAATGGAAATATCTGGGGTTCATTCTGATTCCCAGTAGAGCACTTATGTCCTGACATACTGTTACCTATTTTGTATCTCTAATCTTGTCTGGGGCTCTCTAAGCAATTAAATAGGAATCGTTTAAAGGAAGTCCATGAGAATTGCCACACTTGTTTAACGTTATATAGGTAGGCTTGCGTAGCACTCATTTGCTTGTGAAGGGAATTCACCTTGTCTTTATGCATATGATTTTTTTCCTATAAGAATTATAGCCATGCATAGCATGTGAAGCCTAGATCCTAGTGCAAAGAAAGAAATGAGGCCCTATGGCCAGCATTCATTCATCTCTTGCCTTCTTCCTTCATAGTTGGTAATGTTGCACCTTCTACACATCTGATTAAGAACCTAATCTTGGAAGTTGAGGGGTCTTGCAGATCTTCCTGCCTCATACAATATCAGCCTGTAGTGTGTGGTGTTTGTATTTTTTTCCCCCTGAGTAAAAGAAACTAAACCAATCTCAAAACTTCTTTTAGAATCAGTTCTGCAGTTTGGATTTTTAAATGTGTTGGCTTTGATTTTGTGTGAGTGAAACTATTTGGTCTTGAGGCTTATTGTTTCCCAGATACCTTGCTGGTTCAGGAATGTCCATCCTGGTTTGACATTAGTTAAATCTTAGATCTGCTGGTGCCGAACTAGTAAGCTCTTGGTGACTTCAGCAGAGGCATGCCTAGGTACTCACAGGCAGAATTTAGCTTTTAATTAGCTTACTCTGGCTTTTTTCAACACTTTACTCAGCAGAACAAATTTGGAGCAAATGAAACATCTAGAAATTCCAAAGCACTGCTCTTAGTGGCCAAACGTAGCCAAATGATGAGCATCAATATTTAGCTTGCCAGGGGAGACTGATATTGTCTTTAGGCAGAATATGTCAGTGATTAATGTATTTTTCTTGTGCAGAGAGATTGGGACTGCCTAAACATATGGAGGTTAATCATGGGACATGTTAAAATCAGGGCTAGGCAAAGAATTGCATACAGCAGTCAGCACTGGTTCAGGGAATGGGTGGGACAAACGATGTGCTGGATTCCTTCAAATCAAAAATTGTTGATTATTAGATTTAATGAAATATATGTTTCACCATGTAACTAGGTTTTATGGAACAATACTTTTAATAGGGAATAAGTATATAGCAGACATGCTATGACTTGTATTTGTCCAATTTTGCTTTGACACGTTGCTCATGTAAGCCCCTCTTGGTAGGCATGAAGGCAGATATTTTTTGCATGTGTTTGCTGAAACGAGCGAACCTGAGTAATGTGCTTCAGGCTGAAGCTTGACCATCGCATCCTAACCAAGTGGCAAACATGGGTATGGCTTGAAAATCAGCAGTGGAATGAAAACGTGGTGGGGGCTTGCCTGCAGGGCCTGTACTACATTCATCTTGGAGACACAATATTGCTGATTTGTTTACTCTTCCTATGACACGTGAGAGCTTGCCCGTCTTGCTAGCTTCTTGACAGGGCTTTTGCAGGGAGCCTCTGTGGATTGAAGATCTGCATCTGGCCTAGGTTTAGCTAATGCAAAACTAGACACTGGTCTCAGCCCTGTTAATTCAGGGCCTTGAGTGCTGAGAGGAGTGAGCCCAGGAGTTACTTTCCCAGTTCTGATTCTCTCTGGGGCCAGGCTCTTCACAGGAAAGCAATATATTGTCCGCATCTGCTTTGGCTAGCTGTCCACTTGCACTGAATTGCAGTGAGACCAGCAGGGAGAGTGGGATATTAGCCATGAATACCTACTCATGGCGGAGCTCTGTGAAGGAAACACTGTCCTCTTTTTGCAAGCATCTTTTGCAGAAAACAAGGCTTTTATAGCCCTTGGGAAAGGCCTTGTAAAAGTTGGCTTTGTCTTCTGTGTTTGGAGCAGCAGAAGGAAGCTGCTCACTGCTCTGACTGTTGTAGGGGAAATGCAGCTAAGTGGAATGCTGAGCGCCCAGGTGAGGTGTGTTTACATCAACACCTTGTGCTGTCTGTCTTGCTGGCAAACATTATTGTGGGTTTTTGGTTTTACTCCTAAGGGAGAAAGAGAGGAAAAGACCCCTAGCAGTGCAAATGCAATAGTACAGCCTTCACACCTTGCAGCAGGTAGCTGTGGCAGCAGGCATTTTTAGATTACCAAAAGGCTGTGTCATTGCTTGCTGCCATGTGGCACAGCTGCCATTTCCCTGCTTGGATAGGGTTGTCTCATCGGTCTTGGTGCCTGTGCTGCTTGTCCAGGCTGGGAGAAAGGTACTGAAATAATAACAATAATAATAACAATCGTAGTAATCATAGGCTGTTAGGGGAGTGTGGTGGAAGCTCCTGTTGAGAATGCATTGTAAGCATATTGACATATGGAAATGTACTTCAGTCCATTTAGTGCTTTGTTTCCCTGAATACACTTTGATGACATAGGATTGTCATTTTTTTGTGGGCTGGGCAGTTTCTTCATGTTTTGTTCCATTTATGTGTTCTGTAATTACAAAGTGGGAATGGAATCTCGAGTTGTCTCTCACCTGGGATATGAATCTTTTGCTCAGTGCATGCGTGCTTGTCACAGCACCAACAAACTACTACATTAAAAAAGTGTTAAGGCTGTGAAATGTATGGAGAGGCAGAGATGAGGCATGAATCTCCAGCCTCTTGGTGTGGGGCTCAGAGGAACATCAGACTACTGAACCACACTCTCTTCTGCTACTCAGCAGAAGTTTAAAACTTGGGTATATGTTTCTGTGCTTATTTCACTCCTTGAACGGTATTTTCCCTTTTGCTTGAAGTCTTATGTCAGCTGATTCTGGCAGGCTGGTGCTTCTCTGGATATCCTATACTTCCTTATTCATTGAAATAACAGAAAGAAATGCCCATATAAAGTGGCAAGTGTGTGTGAGCAATGGCTGCCATGCATGAGAAACCATTTAATGCGTAAATTTATTTATATCAATTTTTACTTGATGTGTATTTACATTGTGTAATTACATGTGACTAAGCCACTTACGTAATTAGCTATTTACAACTATATTATTGTACATTTAGAAACGCACACTTTACTGACCATAGTTTTGATGTTTTTTTTTTAATAAAGTATATTGTGCAAGTAACCTGCATATGCAGAACTTGGCCTTCAAAATACCTCAGCTGCTTGAAAATCTGGTGATTCTTGTCCAAGGAATTTAAAATAAAAGTACCTTTCTAGCTAGTGCAGCTGTTGGAATTCTGTTTGGAAGTGATGCTGCTCATGGCACATGGCATTGTGCGTGCAACTCTAATGGTGTTTAGAAGATCCTGGTTTAAGGAACTGGATTAGGTATCTACCTTCTCTTGTGAAGTTACTAGTACAAATTGCTGCATTTCTATCATATGGAAGTCTTTTAAATCTAGTTTTATGAATGGACAAATAGTATAGCATTGTAAATTAGGCATGTTCTCTAACTGCTTTTGGGTTTACACAATTAATTTTGAGGCTTGGGCAGGCTTTGCTTTCTATTTTGTAGTGTATCCTTTCTGTGTAGCCTGCCTGGTTGAGAGCAAAATTGTTCCTAGATGTTAATGGAATTTAAACTGGAACAAATACAGAAAGATTTTTCTTGTTAATTTTCCAAATCCTATTCCTAGATAAAGTCTAACAAAATTCAGGATGTTTGCTCATAATATGTTTAGGTTGTCTGAGCCTCAAATGTCTTGGCATTCCAAAATGAAGTAGAAGTTTTTTTTTTAAATCGGATTTTTAAATCTTGTCTCTTTGATCTTTAAGCACTCTAAATTTACTTTCCTTTTGTATTTCCTTTCTTTTTGTGTTTGAACTCTTTTCTTCATGGAGCTGAAGTGCTTAACAGCTGGTGCCTGAAAAAAATTTGGAATAAGTGGCTGCTGCTAGTTCCAGCAGATAATGTTTGAGGCCTGTTTTATTACTGCAAAAACTGATCAGTTGTATAATCAGTTCTTCAACTGTTGAAAATTCGATGCTGTGGTTTGCAGAGTAAATTGCAGAGTAAAGCTGTACATTAAATGCTTTTGTAATGCTTCTGAGTTAGCCTCACATTCTAAGGGCAGAAATGAATAATGTAGTGAGAGATTCCTGCTTAAGCCTCTCCCTTTCTCAAAGGAAGGCTGATCCAGACAGGACGTGGCATTTTGGAGTTGTACTTGTTACTAAAGTCTGAGCTTTGTTGCACTAACTTTTTTCTTGAAATAAAAAAATCTCCCACTGCTTTACATTATATGCTTCTGTCCCCCTCTTGATTGCGAATGATTTTATTTATTTATTGGCGGCCAGTGTCATGTTCAGTCCCTCTAAAATGTGGATTTTTCCTGTGATCAGATGTGCTGTGTTCTACTGCTTCAGTATCTTCTGTTAACGCGTAGCTTCTCTGCTGCTTTGGTGCTGTTACCAGGGGTGTACTTACACCACTAATAAGGTATGACTAAGCAGATAGGATTCTTTAAAACAACAACAACCAAACCAAACCCCCCCAAAAACCCCACGAACCAACAACTGCTCACACAGGAGGTAGAGCCTGATAGAGAAAGAGTTGGGGAGGCTTTCTGGTCTGTCCTGCAGAGGGTCAGGCTAGAACATTACAGAAGTCCCTCTGGCCTTCAATATTGATTTGAAGTTAGAAGTAAGATTTATGCTGTTCTGAGGCTGAATTGCAGCACAAAGAGGGAACATACAAATATTTCTGATTGCGGTGGAGGTACTGGTAACTGAATTCATGCTATGGAGCATGATACAAAGAACTCGGAACTTTGGTTCTGGCATTTGTAAAAACTGATAGTTGGGGTTTTTTGTCTGCCACTGCCTTGCTGGTTCTGCCATTTGGTACTTTGTAGGGTTTTAAACAAGACCAGCTTCCATGTATGAGATTTTTGTGGTCCCCCTTCTGCGGTGCCTTTGCTTCACCTGGGGTGACTGTCTTTCCTGGAGGTGCTTAGTGACTGCTCCAGCAAAGAGACTTCTTGGCAGGGACACTTGACACAGACATGGCACATTGTCCCTCTTTAACTGGTCCCTGTGAGTGCATTTCCAGGGCTCTGGCATGGGTACCTTGCAGCTGGAAATGAGTGGATAATGGGTTAGATAATTCACCTGGAGGCTGTTGACTAGGGCAACTAATCAGCATGACAAAGGGTCCCTGGCTTTGACATGTCCTTCTTCTATATCAGAAGGTTATAAACAAGTAAGAATACTTCTGATTGTTGAATAATCTGCCTTAAGAAATCAAAGTAAGAGTAGCTAATTCTTAAGCCAAAGTTTTGAAGAATCGATGAAACAAAATGTTAATCAGAATCTCAAAGTGGTGCATTTTTACATACCTGCTTCCTGAAAGAAATAAGCAGCTTAATTCTGGGAGCAGGCCAGCTGCTGTGCCGTGCTGTCTGTGGGGTGGTGGGCTCCAGCATCTCCCATGTGTGAGTGGCAGGCATCACGGGTGTGTGAGGCCAGCTGCCTTTGGGGCAGACGTGGGTGGCAGCTGCTGTGAATGGTAGCAGGAAGCCCGTCTCATTTCTTTGGATACTGCTGGAAAGGAAGGCCCAGACCTGTGGTTGACAGGGGGGAAACTGATGCCCTGTCCCACCCATGACAGCCCAGCTCCACCTCTGCTTGGCTGGGCAAGCAGCGTGGCATCGCTCCCAGCTCAACAGAGAGTTCCTGGAGAGACCTGATGTCCCACAAAGCTGCTTGATAGCAAGCGCTTGCCTTTTGTCACAACATGGTGGAGATTTCTGAATGTGTTGGCCCCGAAGGTGCCAGCAGCCCTGACTGCCCCTGTTGAGGTCCCGCTTCAGCCCCCCAGGGCTGTTGATGCGGGCCCCAGCAAGGCTGCAGAGTGCTCATCCCCTGGCCTGCCTGTTGGCCGGGCAGCCCCTCTCACAGGTGCCATCTGTGGCTTGTCTCCAGCCCTGCTGGTGGCCCTGTCCCCTGGATGGGTCCTGTGTGGCCCGTCCTGTGGCTCCCCAGACAGGCTTTGGGGCTGGCTCCTTACTTGCCTTGTCCAGGACTGCTGATGGACCCCATGGCCAAGGTCTGCTTCTTGCCCCGGACTCTGTGCTTGCTGGTGAGGGCCACCAGGGCTCCTGGCTCGCCTTGCCCTGCCCTGGGGAGCAGCTGGCCCTTTGCTGCTCCCCAACACTGGGTGACTCAGGTGTCTGAAGATACTGTGTGTGTGCGTGTTGGTGCTTTCAGGAATCAGGTCTTGAAATCAGTTTATTAGCCCTACAGGGGAAATAATGTTAGTTAGTACTTATGGTAGCTCATGATAGAAAATAGCTCTTTGAGATCTCTGGCAGAGCATGATGAACCAATGCCATGATGGCCTAAGATCATTAGCAATATAGTAACTGTGGTTTTCTGCTGGGTGGGTCTGAAACGTGGTGTGCTTCTACTATTCCTTTTGACAGATGTGCAGCACTTGTGAAAAAGAAGCTGGGATTTCAATTACTGGATGCTTCTTCATAAACCTGGAATGTGCTAGCGGTATGGTAAATCTGGCTACAAATCTTAGTGCAATGTAATGAATTTGGGTACCAGCAAGGTACCTGAAACTGTTCTCTGTATGGAAACCGACAAAGCATATGCAATACCCTCCTTTGCGACAGGAGGAGAGAAGGTGGTAGAGTGAAAGCTTGGCTATAGAGGCAGTGGTTTGGTTCAGATCATCATGCTGCAGGGCTGTTTTGGAGGTGCTGGAAGAGGCTGGGAATGGCTTGGAATTGCTCAGCGTGTATGAAAACACAGAGAAACTATGATCTTGCAAAATGTTTCAGCTGGTGACATGCTTTTTAGTTTTCTTTTTCCATGGCAATTTAAAATTAGGGAGGAGTTCTAGGAATTAATTTTATTCACATTGCCCATGTTAACACAACATCTCAGGCTTCATTGAAGTCTCCTGTATGGAGAAGAGGAGGAATGGTTTCATGAAGTGTTGTGCAGAAAAAAGGAAACTAAATTGATGGAAGTCAACTGGTAAAAGCTTTTACAGTACCAGGAAGGCACACAAACAATGCATGTGCTGCAAACAGCTCAACTTGAGTCGTAGCTGTATGTTCTTTAGAGTTTGTGGATTCTTTTTTTGGTTTGTGTTGTCTTGTGGAAAAAGGAAGACACCTTGTTCTGATGGGAGCACTAATTGAGTCAGTCAGCAGTACCTAGTGCTGCTGTCTCACATCGAGCAGGTTGGCCTGGGCTGCACCCTTAAGTGAGTGCTTCTCTGCTCAGAGTTCGGGGGTGTCTTACACAACCATTTGCCCAGTGCAGAAGTTCACGCTTCTGTTTGAGACTTGGTACAAATTTGACACTAAAAGGCAGAGGGCTGGTGCAGTGTTTGGAAAAAAAGGGGTGTGTGCAGAGGACTTAAAATTGAGGGTTTGGGGGATATGAAGCAGTAGTGACCTGAGCTGGCCCTGGTTTTCTTAGGAAAGCAGGGAAACGGGTGGTAGTTGGTGCATCAAAAACAAAGGAAGATGGTCTACCTTGGTTTACATATTTGTCAAATTGGTCATAGACAGGAACAGCAGTGAAAGTTGTGGAAATCCAGCTGAGTGGCTACAGTAGTGGGTGATTACTAAAAAAGAGGTAGATGTACATCATGGATTTAGAAGGATTCTGAATCTCTGTAACTGAGAAAGGTGACCACATGGGTTTTACTTTCTCACATAAATTAAAACCAGGTATTTGTTGGTAGGATGTATATTCTGACTTCCATTTGTCAGAGGTTTTTTTGAGATGCTTTCAAGGTGTTTATAAAGTCTGATCTTCCAAAGGAGAGTCTTCAAGTTCTATGGAGAATGTTGAAGTGTAAATTTTGAGGATAATGTTTAATTGCCTATATCCCAATTCCCTCTGGTTCCCTACTTTGTCAGAGTACTGGATTATGTTGCCAGTTTCTCTATACCAGTACTGCTTGTAGATGCAATTTTTTTTTTTTTGTCCCTGTTACGCCTGCTGTCAAACACCCATCCATCTGTCTTAATCTATGCAAGACTGGCATATGGGCATATCCAACCTGCTGTGCTGTTCCTACTTAGTCCTTAAAAGGCCTTAGGTTGGATCTAAGTTGGGAGAATTTTTCTCCCAGATAAATAACTTAAAGGTACAGGTGATGAAATACTGTGTAAATATAAGGTATCTGGTAGATATAAGGTAATCTAGTTGAGCTACTGAGTTGCTTCATCAACCAGTTACTAGGAGATCATGAATACATACATGCATAAAAATAGACTGAAGTCTCACCTGAGTCTCTGCCTAAATTTTCCCTAGAATAAATATTTAGGCACAAAACATGACCTGAAGTGCGTTGGTTGGTAGGCTTTTTTCTTTTGGGCATGCAAAACCTGGGTAGCCTAATTATTACTCCTATAGGTGTATTTTAGCTCCAATAGCTTTTGCTAAATTTACTGTGTTAACTGAAGTTGATAAATGAACTCACATGAAACAGTTATTGAAAGCTAAGTCTGTCTGCATCATTAATTGCATGGTGTATCCTTGGAACAAACATCTTTTCTGTAAAAACATCTGCCCACAAGGTCAGCTGTCCTTGCAAAGTTATGGTTTATAAATCAGATCTAGGTATTTATGCTGATAGTTGGTTTTGTTCTTGTCTTGTTGTACACAGTTCATAGTTGTGGGGTTTTTCTTTTTTTTTTCTTTCTTCTGAATAACACCATTATGGAACTTTGTCTAAGCCCGATATGAGCAGTTGAGGTACTTAGTAGCTGAGAGCCCTTGTCTGGTACTAATGTAGATTTTTGAAAGAAAGTGATGAAATGCTTTAATTTACTGTGTGTATAGAAACAATGTGAGTGTAAGTAGAAATAAGTGAATTCTGTGAGTAACTGCTTCAAAACGTTTATATACATACCCAGGTGTATTGATCTGAGTTAATGCTATTATCTCCAGGCAGTGTGGAAGTACTGCAGATCCCTTCTGTGAAATCTAGGCTTTTCCTAGCCATGCAAGCAGATGAGGCTCTTCTTGTCCTTATGCTTAGTGTCTTGTTCCAGAGGTGGGGGCTGCATCACTTTCTGTAGGCTTGCTGAGTGTTCTCGTGCTGTCCTTGTATTCCTCTAGGATGCTAGAAGTAGGATTTAGCTGGCAGTGCCAGGCTGGGGATACAGTGTTGCCTGTTTCTTTGCTGACTTGCTGCTGCTGCCTTTTGCACCGATTTGTCTGTGCTCTTTGCCAAGGTCCTTCCTGGCTTTAGCTGTTGTAGCTCCTTCCTTATTCAGTGCTGAGAATGTTGCCTTCTCTCTGTAACCAGGGCTGTGTCCTGGTTAAATCTCTAAAAAGTATCTTTGTCCTTTTGCTTCCTCTCATGCCAGGGGAGAAATCCTAGCAAATGCCTAAATCTACTTCCCTGTTCCTCTCCCTATTAACTCTTCTTTGCCTTAAAACCTGCACAAATCTTGGCTGGAGTGTTCACGGGCTAAGGCATTTCTCTGCCATTCCTGGAAGAGATGCATTGGCATGATGATGATAAGGAGCACAGGAAGGCTGGGAGCAAGGAGCTAGGGCTAGGGCAGGAACGAAACTGGCTTATTTCCCCCACTACCCCAAGGGAAGGGCCTGAGGAACCACAACCAAAGGCTCACGCTGGCTAGTGGGCTCTTGCCATTTAACTGGCTGTCCTGCCTGTACCCCCGTGTTCTTGTGCACTGCAAATGTAATGACAAAGTCTTTGGGACAGATACTATCACATTGGTGTTTTTACTGCGGTCTGGCACAAATGTAGCATTATTACAATAGAAACAGTATATAATAATCAATGGATTTCATATAGAGAGCTTTAACTAGATAAAACTCTTTTAACTAGAGCTTTAGCTGAAAGAAAACAGAAATACAAAGGTGGAAGAGTTGGAAAGATTGTTATTTATATAAGAAACGTGAATTTAAGCTTGTGCTTTTTTTTAAAAAAACTTGTGCATAACGTTGTATATTCCTCCTTATATTATTTTTACCCATGCTCATAGTATTTGGTATTAAACTAGACAGTAAAGTCTCCAAAGCACAATTGTTTTCCCAAATGTATTTATGTTGCAAGTAGCGTGCCTTCATCTAGAAAGAGGAGCTCTTTGCATAAAATAATAAAAAGCAGTGGTAATTACTCTTGCTTGGAAGTAAAGATGAAAGTGATTTGGACTGTGGAAATAAGTTTTTCTTGCACGAAGTGTAAAAACAGTATGCCTTTTTTATGATCTTCCTGTGTGCTAGCTTAAACCACGAGTGTAGTTGTAGTCTATGGACATACTGTCTTAAACCAGACACAAGATCACATCCTGATGCACTTGTTAAAAGCTATTATAATCATTAGTGATTAGAGCTGTACTTTGTTATAGCTAGTTTTCATCTACTTTCTTAGGATTTCCTTCTTTTACTATTGGTGATGTTGCTGCTGTGATTCTTTCTCTTATGCGGCTGTCTCCGATGTTGTACACAGGTCCTGTTGAAGGAAGAATAATATGTTTTATGTATAAAAAGATTTATTATACAAGGCTAAAGTTTTATTTGAGAGAGCTTTTATGTATGTCTAATGCATTTCTAAAACACGATCTTCAGTTTCTGTGGCTCTGCAATCTGATATGAGCTTTCTAGCTGTCCCCAGTGTTTCTTTTAAGTTCATCATAGGTCTGCAGCTCTCCTTTGTTACAAGGAAGCTCTTGAAGCTGTCATTTGTATTTTATTCATGAATAATATTGCTAAAGTTCTTGCTGCTTGTCTGTTTTGTGACCCATTGTTATTTGTACGTTCTTTTCTCTGTTCTAATTTTAAACCTGTCTGTATTCCAATTTAGTTGGAGTGTTCAGTGTATTCCTTTTTGTGTTACTTAGAAGTTTTAATATCTCTTAGTGGCTTGATTTGAGAGGTCTAATGGAGCCAGCTGGCTGAGAAATAGATTTCTCCATTTCAGAGGCGAAAAAACCCCACCACCCTTATTTTAGGAAAATGACCGCTTTATTTCTCCAGCAGCCCAATTTGAGATGGAAATTAAGTTCAAAATTTTCTGGGGAATTCAGGTTCTGCAGAAATCTTTCAGATATATCAAGCTAAAAAATCCAACAAACCCTGATGTCCTTTCAATGATTTAACGTTTTATTTGAGATACTGTCAATGACCAACATAATAATGTTTTGGTCCCTTTTAATCTGATTTTGTTTTCACTGCTCAAAAATGTGGAGACAAAAGAATAGGTACCTTCAGATATAAAGTACAGGGGGATTTCCAGCCACAAAGTGAGAACATGTAGAGGAAGAAAGAAAACTTCTGTTAAACGTGGCTTTACCAACACTTCTTTTGATTTAGATTTAAGTTTTGAATAAAACTCAAAATGGCTTGAAAAATGCAACAAAACCACTTAACCTGGCGATGTTTCTTTAGCTGAATAGTTTTAAGAAATCTTGATAAGCTTTCCATGTGATGAAATAGCCTGTCGTTGACTGTATTTCAGCCTGTCAAGACTATTTCAAACAGTGTGTGTAACCTCACTACTTCTGACAAGTTACTTGAGTATATAGCATTCATTGTGCGCTTTATAATAACGTGCAGCATTTAACTCAGAGAAATTTTATAAGGAATATAATATTTTATAAGGAATATAATACTACTCTTCCTTGTAATGTCCAGGCTTTTCACAAATCCAAGTGCTTACCTAAAAAGCGTTGTTTTGGGAGGAATTGTTACCCTTGTGTGGCTGGTAATGGGTGTGAGTCTGTAGCTGGCCCCGCATGTGTCAGCCACCGCCGCTCTGTGCTCACAAGCATGACAGCACTTGTGCAAAGCGTGTGGCCACAGCAGAGTGGTGTTTTGCCCAATATTGATATGCCGCTTATTTACCCGATTCTCTGACAGGCTTTTCAAAATGCTTGGAGTCCCCTGCTGCTGCAGCCTGGCTCCCCACAGGTCGGGCTGCGTGCTTGAAACGTGCCGAAGTTAAACAGTGTCTCATCTTGCAGAATAAACCTGCAGGCTACGGCTGGTGGTACAGTGGGGTTGGTGCGGTCTGGGGTAGAGCATAAAGGGGAAGGCTGTCTCTCACAACGGTATTTCTTTGCTTAAAAAAAATAAAAATTAAAAATCTCCCCTTTACACCACAGAATGACTTTCTCAGCTGTAACCATTGTACGAGTCCTCAATACACCTATTTTTTTGTGCTCAGTACATCACCGTGGGCTGTGAATTGCTGTGATCTGTTACTGCTACATTTAACACTGCATTTTTTAAAATCAAATGACTTCTGAGTGGGTATCTTGATTAAAACACTTGAAATAATAAATAATGCAGTGAACTTAATAGTGAAGAAAGAAATAGATCAAGTGGGGCTGCAATTCTTGAGAGGATAGGTTTTTCTCACTTTTTGATTTTATGGATTATTTAAAAGAAGTAGCTCTAATCACAATGGTTTTTTGTAATGTTTTCATTTAGTATAGTAGCATTTACTTTGATCTGTTGCTGTTGTGCTTAACAGGCAATTCTGATATTTAGCCTACAGTATCTTTCCATAATGTACAGACTAATGAAGATTTGCAAGCATTCATTTCCTCTGTGTTTTTTCCAGAAAGTGAGCATGAGGTTCAGAACTTCAGCTTCATAGCTTTTTGCACTGGTTTTGTATGGTAAAAGATAAAAATTAAGGTCTTCACTGCTGTATCACCAGTATGTTTTCATTATCAAGCCTGAGATACTGCTCTGCAGACACTCATAACACCACAGATGGGACAAAATCAGAGTATTTCTGAGAATGGCAGTTCAAAGGGAGAGGCAGTCATACCAGTTCAGGTACATCTGCTAAGATCTGTGGATGGACATGTTCAGCTAATGAGCAAAGGAAGAAAGCTACAGCTCATCAGTTGTCTCGGTGCAGGGCTTGGAGTAGGCTGTTTCTTGTTGTGTGTGATAAACGGTGCTATTAAAAATACATGTTCAAACAATACAAGAAAGCAAGAAACAGGATTGAATGCAGGTTTGTTTTTTTTCCCCAGTCATGTCGTCCTCAATATCTAGCCTTATTTTCCCAGCTACGAAGGCCAGGGTCCTCATCCTCATTCTCCCCTGAAATAAGCAACTTAGAGAACGTCTGACTTCTGCTGAGATGGGAGAGAAAAGGTATGTGGGAAGACCAGAGCTACCACTCTTATAAGTCTGTACCTTTTGCTAGAGAAAAAGGTGGTTTTTTTTTCAGTGATAGTGAACTTTTGAGTGAAACACAAAATTAAAACAAAAATGGCCACAACCTCCCAACCTGTTCAGCTGCCCCAAGCGATACCATTTGTTAATTACTCTACTCCCGAGCAGAAGATAATAACTCCTGAGGACAAACAACATTTTTTATTGAATTTTGCCCTGGCAAACAAAATAGCTCACTTGGAATGCAACTACATCCTGGGATAAGGATAACTCTTAATGAGAGAAAACTGTACCTACTACACAGTAAAGAAGTGAGATAACAGAACATCAGAAAATTAGTAGCCGGTCAGTCTAACCCCGCTGACAAGAGCAGGGTGCAACCAAATAGGATGAAAGCACTAAAGGGTGAAACGAGTGAGAACAGTTTAACATTGAGCTTTGTATGTTTCAGTGAAAAATCTAAATAAGATGTGCGTAGAGGAATGAAAAGCACATCATGCATAGAGGTGTCAGATGGTGGGACTGTTCCCTCAGATTCCAGCCTTTCTCCTTCTGAAAAAATCCAGCCAGCCCTTTCAGCATAAGGTAGTTGTGCATTAGTGCTATTGGGTGGGAGGGGAAACCAAGCCTGGTTTGCTGTAGTAATAACATAGATGTGTATATGGGGCTTGTGTGCCATCAAAAAAGAAAAAAAAAACTTGAATGGAAAGACCGTTTGTTAATCTTCTGCGATGTCACTCTTGTGATGTACTGCGTAATGAGTTCTGGGTACCCTGATGGAAACCTGCCTCTGTAGGAGCTCCTCTCTGTTAGTCCAGCAATCTGGGTACTTGACCAAGACCCAGGTTTAATGCTTCTCTGCTCTGAAGACTTTATTTCAACTTTGTCCTGCTTTTCAGGACACTGCTTTAGACACTGATCTAGAGCCTACACTAGACTGGATTATTCTCTCTCTTGTCTTAATTGATATTGGAGTCTTTGTATAAACAGTTCAGGGGACAAAACCTGTTGTTGCTAACCTGGGAGTAGGTTCCATCTTTTGACCTGATGGAGTGGTCCCCAAGGGGAGATGTACTCCCTTGAGCTGGAAGAGGGACCTTCAGTCTGCTCTCCCATGCGCCAGATAAATGCCCTACTAGTTGCTGGGCACGGAGGGTAGCGAGGACAATGACTGTGGGGTTGGTAAAGCCATAGTGGTGGCAGCACAACCGATTTTGTGATCAAGCATTATGATTAGCCTTTTGCTATCTCTGAAGATGGCCAAGAGGGGAAGCAAAATGTTTACTCACCAGGGCATGAAAACACTTTCCTTCTCAGCTTTAATGACCGTGAAATACCTACCTTGAGTGGAAGCAAACTCATGACCTTTTTAGCTCACGCAACCATTAAACTGGTAACTCCTCCTTGTGCAGGTGGAGCCTGTTCTGGCACATGCTCTGCTTGGTGGGGGCCTGGGGCAGAAAGGTGTTGTGCTGGATGCTCATAAATGATCTGAAGACCAGTGAAAATTGATGCACCTTTGGCAAATTATGATTTGGAGCTCATTATCTCTTTGTGAAACTCATTTTCCAGCCTAGTGATTAAGCTTATAAAAGCACAATTTGAATATGCCTCCTGCTCTGTTTTTAATTCCCTAGCTGACAGTAAAGAAAATTCTGACCAACTCTCAGGACAATTTATATTCTTCTTTTATCTTGATGGCATATCGATCCTGCTGAACAATCCTTCTGCAAAATAATGAACATGCATCTTAAATCCAGTTCACAGAGGTTTTGTAGTGAGCTTTTTTCTTCCTAGATGCAGTCTGCTGGTTTTGTATTCTGATAGTCGGTACAACCTAGGAGGAATAGGTCAGGGCTTTTTTGTGGGAAAATCTTTCTGATCTCTACACTTGTTCTCTCTCCTTGATTAGAGTTTCCTGACACCTAATGGTCTTAGTGTTTTGAAGTTTTAATCTCACATTAAATTACAGAAAATTGTCGTAGTATCCAAAACAGCAGCTGCATTTACCTAGGAAAAAGCTCATGGAAAGTGGTCTTAGAAATCTGTCTGTGGCCTGAATAAGTGTGGGAAGCTCTGCATTTATTGCACTGGCTCTGCACTTGCTTTTTTTTTTTTTTTTCCTTGAATAAAAGTAGCTCCCAAAATCCCTGCAAATGCCACAAAGACCACCCCCAAAAGAAGCGTCTAGCGCAATGCAGACCAAGCTCTATAACTGGAAAACCCTCTTACACCAAAGGAGCGGGGGAGCCCAGTTGGCTTGGGGAACTTCACTGGTGTATTAAAGTACGTTAAACTTGCATCCTACCTTACGCAGAGGTCACTTTCCTCCTTGGAGAAGCCTCAGGGTGTGGGTGCACGTGTGGGCTGCAGCAGCACTTGCTCGGGCAGCCCCTTTGCTGCCGCTCACCTCGGGCTCCTGCTGCGCGGCCGTGGGACTACGCTATCTGTGTGCAATTTTTCACCACTGTGAGCAGGGCCTGAGTCTCTGAAAAGGAAATAAAGGCTTCGGGATTTGTCCCTGGAATAATGGCAAATTCAGGCATATTTCTTTGTGATGCAAGCTAAACTACCTGTATTTTTCAAACAAATAATTATTGCCTCACTCACCCTACACTCTGGAGGCTAACAGGCTCCCAATCATATGAATGAGGTAATCTTTCAGCAACTTAACACTAAACTTGAGAACAGGTGAAATAAGGAAACCACTTAGGGGAAAATAACCTCTCTGTGATGGCCCTTTCTCAGAAATACAAGATTTGCTGTTCAGCACCAGCAAGTGTGTAGGGAATCAGCTGAATGGGAGAATCTGTCCACTCCTCTAAGTACTTAATGGGACACTTATTTCCTTTTGCTACAGAAAGGCTGGTGACATCTGCATTTAGCTGAAGAAGCTAATGGCAGAGGGAGACAAGGAAAGGCTATGCTGTAAAGCAAGAGGACCAGATTAATGTTCCTTTCAGGTCAAAAATATCCTCTCTTTCTCATCTGAAAACCTGCAGGCCTTGGTAGAAGAAAAATGCTTGAAGTACTGAAAGATTAAGTATAATCTAGTTGTTAAAGGAATAAGGACTGTGGGTTTGGCTAGGAGGAGGGAAAGGGTTCAGAAAGGAGCGTGTCTCAGTTATATGTAGGAGCGTGTAATGTTTAGGATCCATCTAATGCTACTAAAGTGTAGGTATATTTATGAAATAGTGGTCTCAACAAACTTCACATCTTGTGTTTAGTCAGTGTAACTTCCTATGACTGAAGATAGCAAGTGGTAACAAAGGGATATTTTTTTTTTTACTTTTCTAAATTTGGGAGGAAATAAAAACTTGTAATCCAAGAGGAAGTTTAATTCCAGATTTGTTTTCATGGTAGATTATAATTTTTTTTATGGTCAACACGAAAACTTTTTCAAGACACCTCCAGGTGAGCTGAAGCCCATCTGTAATACTAGACGTAGATTCTGCCGGTAAGGGCTTAAACATCTAAACCCCAAAAGCAGACAAATTGTGAAACAAAGAGGAATTTTAACGCAAGATATCAGCTGTTTTTCATGCTGCTTTAAAGCACTGGGAAGAATATATTTGTTGCTGCTGAGCAAGCAGGTTTCCATAAAACCAGAGAAGCTGAAGGAGTCTTGTGTGTATTTTTGAACCCAGTTCACAATTTACACCACATCCATTTCTCATTCAAGTTTACCACTGCTAATATTGAAACGTGTTGGTCCTTTGGTGTATGCTGTTGTATGCTAGTATGACTAACAGGGATTTATATATATATCCCAGTTCTATGGTCTATACCCAGATGAAACTGATGCCGGGGTTGTTTACAATCTGTTCAGGTCACGCTTTTGCCTTTGGTAAAACTCTGCATGAACTGGATTTGGGTTCTGTGTGATGTTTCAGTGTAAGTATAATTTCATGATAATTTTTCTCACTAGTACTCCATGTTCTGCTAACAGTTTGTGTTAGAGGGATTTAAATTATAATTGCTTTGGCAAGATAGAAAGTGAACTAGTTGGTTCTGAGGTTGAATACTGTTCAGTTATTTAAAACTGGTACACACTCTCTCTAGATGCCAATAATGTAAATAGCCATGACAATTTTTAAGTCATGTGTTTGTCTGAGTATATTTGATTATAACTAGGGAGGAATTTCTCATGCAGCACTGATTTTTAGATTTGTTTTTTCCTTGTGGCTACAGCAAACGTTGACTAGGTACTAAGAATAATGTAAGTTGTTAATCTACATTAGCTGGGTTCTGAATCAAATCTGATCTTTCAGAAAAGAAACCTGGGTAGTAGTATGAATTGTTTATACCGAGGGGCTTAATGTGGGCTTAATGCTGAGAAATGGCTAGAGAAGCAAAAGTGTGGGGGTTTTCAAATGCAGATAAATATAGATATGGGAAACACAAAGCAACTGGAGAGGGTTGGGGAGTGTTTGGAGACTTCCAAAATTTTTTTGTAAGAAGAACTGAAAGTACTAGTGTAAGTCTGGCTGGAAAAGAGGCAGGTAAGAAGGGACATAATAGCTGTATATATGACAATAATGTCTAGGGAGAGATCCATGAGATCCCTCCCAAATATAAGCCTATATATGCCAATATATGTCCCAAATATAAGCAGACTTCTGTCAGGTTATTTTGTGGGAATGATTTGCATGTTTGTATTTTGTCAATGGAGGTTGTGCTTTTAAGCATTCCTTTTCCCCCCCCTGAACTTTTTTGGAACATTTCGTGTGGAATTATATTCTAGACAAGGTATACAGCTCGATAAGCTACTGGCCTAATTGCATATAAGGCTTCCTCTGTCCCTAAACAATGGAAACGCGCTTTGTCGAATTGTTCCCTTAGATGGCTGTTCAGGCTGCAGAATTCATTTCACGGACCCTCTGGCAATCACTGTGCACCTTCAGAACTCATTCCCAAAATGGCAGAGTCCCTCTTAAGAGAGCAAAGCATTTCACTGCTGAACTGAGCATGGGAATTTCATACAACTTAAGAAACTGAAGAATGTTTTGTTTTGAAATAGCTTTGTTTCTCCTCTGTGCTTAAAAAGGCCAGCAACCTAGCTAAGCTTTGCAGAGTTTCACACTAATGGTAGGGTTCAGATATCGGCTTAAATTTGGTAAAAGCAAGTCTAGGATGTCTCAAGAGCTCTATACAAGAAGATAATAGTGATAAAAACATAAGGATCTTTTTTCCTGGTTAATGATAATGTCTATCTATTTTTTTGATTAAGAAAAATGCGAATCTGGTAAACTGAATTTATACCATGGGCAAATCAGCGGTAGAATTTGGCTGGTGTATGAACTGATTAATAATCTTGGACTTGCCCTTTTACCTGGAATTTGGTCTTTTCTAGTGAGTTTTCCTATCCTCTTGCAGCCACTTTGTCTCCTCACAGGTATTTAGGTGTCAGCAGCAAATAGTGGGCGAGCGAGGGTTTTCCAAGTCTGGGAGGAAAGGGGAGGATAAATGGTTTTGCTTATACATTGTGTCTTTCTATATGAAAAGAGAAAGCTCTTTAGGTGCCAATTGCTAAAACTTGTAATCAGACTGTGTCCAAAACTCTAAAATTAGTGTTTAGAAGACTCAGTTTGTCTGATCTCATATAATACACAACATTGTGAGACAGGCAGAGGGATTTGTGGGGTGGAGACAGAATTTGAATTTGGAAATGAGCAAGCTGTCTTTTTGTCCTAATGAGGTACATTTGGAAAGCTCTTTATGTGATCAGTTTGTAGCACTGTGGTCTTATATTTGATCTGGCCAGAATAATGGTTTGAAACCATACTGAAAGATTCCAAAACTATTGAATATTATTATACAGAGTGCAAATAATTTCTTTATGAATAAACTGTGTAAGATTAGAGAATCAAATAGCTGGGGGCACGTTCCTTCAAGGATTAATGGTGAAATACTCAGGTTTGGTTTATGTTTCCATGTTAATGAATTCAGGGATTTCTTTTCACTTTAAATGTAAAGAGTAGATAAATAACACATTATATAGCAGTGGAATTACTGAATTCTTTATTATTTATAGAGAACTTGAAACAGAACCTTGGATTTCTTGGTTGCCTGCGGCATATCCTTCAGATCACTTCTAAGGACACTGTGATAGCAGTGAAGTGCCTGTTCCTACTAAGTACAGAGGTTTGTTGATTGCTTTCTATAAATAAAAGCAGTTAGTTACTGACAGAATGTGTTGGGGCTGTTTTCCCCCTCACCTATGGGGCTTTAATAGATTGAGGGGGGAACCACTGCACTCCCAGGCTGTGAAAGCTGTTTGAGTTTGGGAGCATCGAGCTAAACGCTCTTTCCCTGAGAAGCATATGATAAGAAAGGGGTATGTCAGCAGTGATTTTCATAGGGGTACATGATGTGACCTGCTGGCAGGAAGGCTGCTCTTGCTGGCTACTGAGGGCTGAGACGCAGCTGCTGAGAGCTGTGCTGCAGCTTTTAACCTGCTTCTGCTCATGGGTGTGCCGGTGGAAGGGTGTTCGTCGCAGCCAAGCTGCTCCTACAGCTTGTTGGGAGAGCCACGTCTCCTGAAAGTGCGCAGCCACCTCTCGTGGGTGCGTAGCTGCTGAGGTGGCCAGCATCTTGAGTGAGTCTCAGGTTATTAGGACCTGTCTTGCAGCCTGGCGCTTTTTCTCCTTTATTTACTGAACAGCATAGTCTGCAGCAAGAGAAGGATGGGATGACAGCTGTAATGCTGGGCTAGGATTTCATTGAATGCAGATCCCTATGGAGGGAAGGAACCCAGATGTTGCAGAACCTGTATTTGCCGTCAGTGGAAAAGGTGAGAAATTGCACACAGTGTCTTAAGATGATTTGATGTTTTTAATATTCTCATCTGAAGACCGAAAGGCAAGGGATTACTTTTGATATTATAATTTTTTAAAATAATAAAATAAATCTAGGTTCCTATTTTTGAAACCTACTCAAAGGTGGACTGTGTCGTGGTTTAACCCCAGTTGGCAGTTAAGTACCATGCAGCTGCTTGCTTACTTCCCCATCCTCCCCCCAGTGGGATGGGGAGGAGAATTGGAAAAAGGTAAAACCTGTGAGTTGGGATGAGAACAGTTTAATAATTGAAATAAAGTAAATAATAGTAGTGAACAAGGAGATAACACAAAGAGAGAGAAATAAAACCCAAGAGAAACAAGGGACGCACAACACAAGGGCTCACCCCCTGCTGACCGATGCCCAGCCAGCCCCCCAGCAGCCATCGGCAGCCCCCGCCCAGCTCCCCCCAGGTTATATACTGGGCACGAGGTGCCCTGGTATGGACCAGCCCTTCGGCTGGTGCGGGGCAGCTGTGCTGGCTCTGCTCCCTCCCGGCTCCGTGTGCCCCCGCTCCCAGCAGAGCCTGGGCAGCCCAAGGGTCCCTGACTTGGGGTGAGCACTGCTTATTGATAACTGAAAAAAACATTGAGTTATCAACATTATTCTCATAATAAATCCAAAACACAGTGCTGTACCAGCTAGTAGGAAGAAAATTAATTCTGTCCCAGCTGAAATCATGACACCTTGCTTTAATCGCTTGTGTAAGGACTCTTGTTTGTGAAGCTGGTATTACGCTGAGTTGTTCCGTTGTGCATTTGTGTGACAAGGTATCAAACCTGTCTGAACACTTAAGATGAGGTGAAAGACTGGAATGTGTCATTGCTGCATATCTCTCGGTTTATCTTTTTATTAGTTCAAGGCTACCCTCGTCCAGACTGTATGACATTATTCATGTTATAATGTTGGATTTATTTTTTGAGTCCTTACCCAGCCAAAGCAGCATTTATACTATAGGATATGTGCCTGGATAAAGGACTAGAAATCTGCAGAGGTAAGGAGCCCTCTGGTGCCTGACGACTTCAAGGTGTAACTCTCATAGAGTGGGTCTTTTCTAGAGCAAAACTCCCGCTGGGAACAGCAAAAGCTCTGGATACCCCGAGTGAGGGGTCAGTGCTGGGCTCTCCTTGGTGGGTCTGGAGTGCTAGGTGGGGTCTGCCGTTCCCTGGCGCAGAGCACGAGGTTTGCGTGCAGGGGCTGCTCCCTTTCAGCACTGGAAGGTGAAGTGGATCTTCCTCGGCTCTGCTGGAGCTGTGTGCCGTCTCCCACGCGTGGAGGTGACTAGCCTGGGGAGATGGCAGGAGCATCCCGCTGCCTCTGGAGAAACAGAGCAGACAGGGGACAAGCAGACCCGTGAGCCCTGTGGGGTTCCTCAGGGATCTCGTTCACTAAGGCCTGATGCTTCAGTGTCAGAGGGGGAATCTGCTTTCTTCTGTCAGTGCCCTGCCACGGTAGGACCATGAGGGGGAGGGGGTCAGTGCATCATGTTGCTGTTGGCTCTGCCATGGCTGCTCTTTGGGGCCTGCCGGGGTTGCCGTCTATCGCACAGTGTGCTCTGCAGCACTTTGATGTTTAAGAGGAGCTGGCCGAAGTGAAGGCACAGCAGAGGCAGGGCTTTTCTGTTCTAAAAACTGCCCTAAGCCCCAAGAAATCCAGGCATCTCAAAGCCCTCTCTATGGTGCCTAAGCCTATAAACTACTGTTTTCCCTGGCAAAGGTGTAACGAAAGCTTCCAGGCATAGATGGTTGCAATAGAAACTGAAGAGAGGGGGCAAAAGGAGGCAGGAGGAAGAAAAAACCTAATGCAACAAAAGGGAGTAAAACGCCTCCCCGCACCCCCCTCCAAATCCCAGAGATGGGGAAGTAGATATTGTGAAGCAGGTTTGGTTTCTAGCAGCTTGATCTTTGCCTTTGTGCGCACTTGGCTTTGTGTGCATTGATGTTCTGTTGGTAATTATCATTCTGTTGACACCTGTTTTCATGATGACACCCCTATATCACATTTTCATCACAGCGTGAAATGTCGCTCTTTTTGCTTTTGTTTTGTTTAGTACTATGAATTTAGCCCAGAATTGAAAAAAATAAGACACTTCTCACAACACACAATGGGACATTGATAACCTTGCAGCTTAGTTACTGATCCTGTCTCAGTGCTTCCATGTCTCTCCTTCCTCCCACCCCTCTTTTTAAGCAAACAAGGTTTTCCCTCAACAAGCTGTTGACAGAATAATTTCTCCAGGTTGATTGTTTGCCCCACATGGTCCTCTGGAGATCTTCATACAACTGGAGAGAAGCAGATCAAAAGGCTGCAAGAAAAAAAGAGGCAGAGGATTGAGAAAAACCACCATAAAGATCCTGCTCAGGTTTCAGCCTGATGATGAACAGGCTTGTAAAGTATTCTGAGACCTGTCAAATTTTCCCATCTAAAATCCAGACCTATTTTAAAAAGAATTTTCATAATGAGTGTCTCTTTTCCCCCATCCACAGGCTCAGAGTATTTTCTGAAAAAGTTCTGCAGGGCAGAGGA
This sequence comes from Falco punctatus, assembly GCF_963210335.1. Lineage (NCBI taxonomy): Eukaryota > Metazoa > Chordata > Aves > Falconiformes > Falconidae > Falco > Falco punctatus. The sequence continues at coordinate 120,736,104 of NC_137581.1, read as the reverse complement.
GTTGAACAGTTGATCACATGCAGGAGCACAGGATAGATGGAGTACAGCTGACTCAACAGCTACAGGGGATCTGGGTAAGTGCCCACCATGTCAGCCAACTAGAACTTACTGAAATATTGGTAAATGTCAAATTATTTGTTAATTTCTGAAGAAATTCTTACTTTATCACCTGTCAGAGAAATTTAACCTCACTGGGAAATCTCAGTGGGAGTTTGTCGGGGAAGAAGTGTGCAGTAAATGGCTAATGAAAACGTGAAGGCAAATTAGCATCCAACTGTGAAGAGAAGCAATATTTTTTTTCACAACTTAGCTTTTACCTAAAGTTACCCAAGCCAGACTCATGCTATTAACGTGACAGGAGGAAGGTTACAAACCCCTTGCAGTGCTGAGGCTATCAATGTATGTCAAACCTGCTCATGTGGCTTTCAGGAGGGAAACAATCAATTGCTTGAAGGAGACAATGTTATCCGACTTGTGGTGTCAGTCAGCCTGTTCCCACAATCACTGCATTAATGGAGAAAAATTTTGATAACTGAGACTTCTTATCTGGCTTCACTGCAATCAAATGGCATGAGTTTGCTGATTGGAAATTATGTTGTCTCTGGTCACAAAAGTGACTGGACATGATAATTGCACCAGTTTTGTTTATTTTTAAAGTAATAATAATGACAATGTATGCTTGAGTAAAGGATAGTGGGGGTTTGAAATCAGGTCTTCAGTTAAGCTGATGAACTGATACAGTCCAAATTGAGATAGCTTCTATAATTGCTTTGTGTACCAAAAACCTTTGTGTATGAAAAACTTTATCGTGGTCTAAGAGCAGCAGAAGATAGGAGCATTGGCCCTGCTTGCATGCTCTTGAGCAAAGGATGTTTTTACCGGTGCATGATATTTTGTTTTCTTTCAGCTAGGTCTTGAGCAGAACCTCTCAAGCTTGTTTTAGAGGTTGGCTTGAAAATGGCTTCAAACCTTGTTTTAAGTCCGAAATGGCTATGAGGAGGACTTGAAACACAGTGAAAGAAATATTGAACCATAACCGAACTTTTTCTATTTCGTAATAAAAATATTTTTTCTTTTCCTTTTAAAATACAGATCTAGGAATGGTGTAAGTGTTCCGTCTGCATTCACAGTGTTTATGAAATCTGTGGTATTATGTACTTTCTTAGACCAAGATTTTAGCAGCCTTATTTAATGCAAATTTGTTTAACTTTTAAGGATTGGATAAGGCTATACTGTACTGCAGCAGTATTCTACAACTTTACTGCTTAATTTCTGTTTCTAAAAGTAAGGAAATTGATGTCGTCATGATGGCATAAACTGTTGCTGCTTTTTGTCAGAGAAGTCTTATTTTACTGGTAACTTTTCAAGCTACAGACAGATGGCTGCAGTATAATCTACTTGCTGGTGACATCAAGCATTATTTACTGAAGATTTATATTTATATTGCTCTCTTCAAAAGCATAAAAAGAGTAATTAAGTAGAATGATACTCATTTAGATCTTTATCTGCCCATGTGGCTGCAGGGCTCTGGGGGCAGGCGATAGGATTAAGAGCGACTCATCGCTAGATCAGTGTGTCTGAATCCAGACCGTGGTTAGAGGCAACTGAAGGCCATTATCGTGTGATGACTCTTCGGTGGCCTATATCAAATGATTTGATAGTTTCTGTAAATTTGCTAGCTGATGGAACCCCCATAATGATCAGTGGTCTGAGAAGGAAATCTGTAGACTGCATGTGCATGTGTTGAGAATGTGTTTCAGCCTAGGAACAACGTCTTCATTGCAGGATTTAGGGATGCTGTCGGTACGCTCCCCATACAGGGGACCCGATACAACTGTTGCTTTTGTTTCAGTACAAGGTGATCCTGGACTCTATTTATTCTCAGCGATTTTCAGATTGCAATGTCTCCACTAAAAGTGAAAGAGGAACACAATGGAGCAAAATCAGCTTGTTTTTTCGCAGTATTGGGTTGATTAGCCAATGTCTTAAAAACACTCTGGTAGCGTTCATTGCGGCTACTTCTATATGTGATAGCCAGTCTGTAGGTGTGTGCGGCATGGCTGGTGGTTACCTGATGGTCCTTGTAATTGGGCAATTTTAACTGCCAACTATAGAATTTTTTCTTGTTTATAATATTTTGTAGCTTCAGCGAGAAGTAGAAAATCCAAAATTATTTTTATTTCAGTTTTGTGCTGTGAGTAAGATATGCAGTGTCTTTAATATGAAATCTGTTTTTGTAGCTTTATATTGGCATTTCATGTTGAATCCACGAAAGTTGCACAAAATCTAACTTGTAACACACAAGATTAGAGAAATGCAGAGCTAAGCACAAAACCTCAAATTATGTGGATTTTAATGATTAAAAGGAGGAGGACTTTCTTTGTCAAGAACCTCCAAATTTGAGCTAAAATTATATTTTCAGATCACTGCAACAGTCTTCCAATCTTACAATGAATTTCCTTTCTTTTTTCTCAGGTCTCTTGCTGATGTCAAAGTTTTTCTGATGCAGTAGACAATATGAAGAGTGTGAAAGTGAGAGGAAAGGATAATTTGTCCAAAATTTTTTAATTCAGGTCCAAAGCTTTGACAATAAGTCACTTCCTTCAGACCCATTTTCCTCTCAAATTGCTTCTCACTGGCAACATTCTGCACTTCATATCTGCATGAATGTGCGGTGGGAAACAGTAGTTAATTCATGCAGGTTGGAAGAACAGAATAGAAATCAGTCTTTCCCGTGAGGCTCAGGAGATGTGATTGTGTGCATTTTTATATCTGGAACGTTAAGCTGATTTGTGTTTTCACATTTTATTGAGGTATCTGCAAACCATGGAGTTGGAAACATCATTTCAGACAGACTTAAACATTTTTAGTGTATCTATCAGATACGTATTTAGGTACTTTGGTTGTACGATATGATGGGCATGATTTGGAAAACACTAGCATTTCCTTAAGTTGTTAAATGTCTGGAAGAGTTTTGGCTATATTTTCTGTGAAATGCAGGAAGAAGGATCTAAATATCCCATTGAAGTTATCTTTGTGGGACAGTGAATCAAATATTCTGGCAAAATTTAAAGTAAAATCCAACCGTTCATCACTAAGTGTAACTACAGCAAAATTAATATGGAACAGGGTGGGGGCAATGTAGCATGTTTGAAGAATATTGGTATTTCACTAGTAGATGTAGGAAGAACTAGAATAGCTCTGATATTTAGCACAGAATAGCAGGTAAACAGTTGACTTCATGACTTCAACAGTCTTGGGTGAATAAGTTTAGCACTAGTAAGTCAAGATCTCTGGCTTGTTCAAGAAATAGTTGTTCAGGTTTTTTATGCTTTAACTGTATTTCCCTAGTAGTCTGTCTCCTTGGGAGGAGGTATTATGAGGTATTATGCTACTTTGTATAAATTATTTGGAAATATTTCATACAGTCATTCTTCATTTGATCACTGTTTCTCTCCTTACCTTGCAGTTACCTTAGTTTCTTTTCGGACCAGACTGAAAAAATAAGTGCATCCAAGGATTTGTTGTAACAATGAACAGACATATACTAATGTACAATGTTTAAAAGGTTATTATGAATGTTTTTAAGTGTTAAAATGCAGATATCTTTTTTTTACAGCTTCTTGGCAGTATGGTATGCTGATTAAATTTCCCTAGTCTTTAAGAAGGCAAAAAAGCCAGTCTCATCTGGAATTTTGCCTGTCCAAGGCTACGAGATGAAGCTCCAGATGGACCTATGCTAGTGTGTAACTCCTTAAGCACACCTTTTGCTGATTTTATAGGTTGAAGAGCACTGCATGGCTGTAAGGCTGCTATTTTTTACTCAACATGCACATTTAATTCTCACTACCAGTAATAAACTCACAAAACGCTGTGTCTTTGGGAACCAGATACAGGTTTTTAGCCTTTTGGTGTTCAGCAAGATTTAGAATGGTTATTTCGTTTCAGTTCATAAGTAAGTTATGTATTGCTTCCATATAAATATTTTTTATGGTCTTGAATTTCTGTTTTCCATGTAGTGTGTTGGTCAAAATTTGAAGTCTTTCAAGTCTAGTGATTTTGGTGTGGCTTTCTTTTGTGGAAAATTAATGTCTCTTTCTCAGTCCCTTTGGCTTCTTTATCCTGTGAAAGAAGATATTGAAAAAGGACTAGAAAAAGTTTTTTTTTTTTTCAAATGTAGAACCAAAGCAAAATCTTTCTATATTGTTTTTAAATACTGTGCAAAAATTTGTTCCCCAGTCTTGTTTTCCTTGGAAATTGCAGGCACCTGCTTGAGTACAAAACATCTTGGCATTTGAGACTTTAGCTATGAATTAGTCTTCGTCAGGTAAAGCTCCTGTTTGGTTCTGGTGGAAGTTTGATTAAGGAGGGGCTCCAAGCTTGGACCCAACATTTAATTACAAAGCTGAATGTAGTATGGAACTAATTCAGGACTCTTGTTTTTAAATCTCAAGAACTGAGTGGAAATGTATGACTAGCAAATAAACACAGGTCAGTCTAGGACCAAATAATTGATGCTGAAGGCAACTCTGTGCCTGCCTATGTAAATGTTTATTGCGTGGTGTTTCTTGTGTAGTCTGCAACTGATCTTTGTGTTCTGAGTAGCTATGAGAGAGATTATGTTGCCTTTTTAAAAAAAAATATTTTCCCATTTTATGGGGAAAAAAAATAGCTGGTTTTGCATCTTCTAGGGTGCACTGATCTCTGATGTTCTTGGTTTTATTATTTCCTCATATGTTAAGTTATTTCATTTGTTGTATTTCTCTGCTGTGTGCCCTCAAATACTATGATTTTGGGAACATACAGCCTGTTCACAGGTTTAGCTCTGTCATCAGCTTTACTTCTCTATTTAGGAAGCTGCTGACCTTCAAGTTACATATGTGTGCCTCTGTGTACGTATTTGTTGTCTATACATATGTGTATGCATGTCTCCATATATATATATATATATAGTCAGCTTTGCAGATTTTGCTTGGTGTCAGAAATGAGATGGTACTATGGATTCTGAAATCAGAGAAACCTGTAAGAAGAGTAATACTGTGTTTCAAAGTTTCAGCTCCAAAGATTATCCACAAGCAGAGGGAAATTTTGTAGTTGAAATGTGTCTTAACATTCTTTGCGTCTCAGATGCCCTTTTTTTGTAGTAATCTTTTTGAAAAAAAGGCAATTAACACTGGTAGGCAGATACTGTAAAGATCCATGTCCTATTTTTATCTGCATCAGAAGAGCTAAGGAGGTAAAGTGGAAGACAGTAGTGAAAATGTGATCTGGATAATTCCTTACAACGGGATGTACAAGTTAAAAGGGAAAATTCCACTGAAGAACTTGATGTAGAGACATATCCTTCTGCTTTTGTTCACTGGTTTACTTTGAAGTGATGGCAAATCACGTAGTGCACATCTAGAAGCAGAGCAGCTCTGGAAGAGCTGGCAGCGGCACAGTTAACATACATACCTCCCAACGATTCACAACTTGAGTGCAGATGTGGAAGCAAGTGTGGCAGTAAGATGGATGTAAACCAAAAAGACAAGGAACTACTTTGTCATGAGATGACTGAGAAGTACTCATTGAACTATGTAATGATAATTTGAAAATATTTCTATGAGTAAAAGTAGTAATGTTTCTGTTCCATTACTTGTAGAGAGCTAATGTACAAGTGCTAGAGAGCATTTAGGCAGTTACTAGGTATGTATGGAAACACTTAAAAATGTTCCACCAGCTGTATTATGTGCTTATCACATCTATAATTTTCTTTCAGAAGGTTTCATTTACTATTAACTGGTTTTCTGAAAGAATTATCCAGTCAGAAGGCATAACAATCACCATATTTTGCAGAACTGCCACACCCTGTGAATGAAAAATAGAGAACAAGCAGTAGATTATAGATTTTCTCATAAAATGCAGAACGAATATTTGAAATAAGTAATAGACTTAGAAGTCAGAAATGTCTCACAAATTACTTTCAATAAAAATGTAGGACTGAATCAGTGAATGCTGTTCACAATGGCAAATTGAAGATTTTTTTTGGAGAGGATGGGTGAAGAAGAGAAATGAATGTCAGGTGGTAAGAAGAAAGAAGAGGGAATCTAGATGGGTCCAAACCACTGCTTCTCCATGAAACTAAATTCCTAAACTGACTGCAAAAAGGCTTTTCTTTAAATCGTTACACCATAAAAACATCCTTACCTTGAAATTTTGTGTGGGTTTTCTGACATGGTGAGGTTTATGAAAGCAGGGATAAGGACTTTGTAAGATGGTAACAAGTCGAGGGCGGCATGTCGCAGCCCTTACCGCTTTGTACGCTCGGTGACAGGCAGCATGGAGCAGCAGGACCTGCAGTTGTGGCTTGGTGCTGAATACGTAGACAGCTCTGGTTCAGCAGGGATTCATACCCTGACTATTTCAGCATTCTGGAAGTTTACTCTATTTTTCACATTGAAGCCTGGATATGTTGGGCTGTTTTTCCTTTGGACTGATGGTTTTAGAAATCTAGGTGAACCATGGGTTTGCAATGATGTAACTAACCATGTTTGGTAGGTCTTTAAATCCCTGGCCATCTCTTTGTCTGTACCTGGCCTTTAAAGCCTTTTTGTTCCAGTAATGCTTCAGAGTTGTCACGTGAACTTCTTGTGTTAATGGAAGTCCTGCACACAGATTTTTACCTTCACCCCCAAGTCAAGGGAAAGAACAATTTCCTTGCTAAATAGAAGATACCAGACCTTGTTTGGGAGAGATCCTTAGGTGGCCAGGTGGAGGCAGGAACGTTTGGAAGTAAAACTATTTAAGTGACTACGACAAGATTTTTTTGAGGCGATTTGGGCATTTCAGTGAGACTAAGCACTACACTGAATGCCATCAACAAAACATGGTAAATGATACAAACATTAAGAGCCTTGAAGATGCTCAGCCGAGAAAACTGCAGATGTCGAAGAACATAAAGCTCTCAGAACATCAGTGAAACCTGGTATGAGTTTGTCAGTTAAGACTTTCATGGATAGAAGGGATCACGTTTCCCTTGCAGTATGTGTTGGCATCTTTGGAATCAGGAAAGCCATGTATGTTTGCTGCTAGACCAACAAAGCACTTTTTTTGGAAAGCACAGAATGCTGTATTCCTTGAAAGGGCTTAAAGGATTGCATACTAAGTTGAAGAAAAAAATAGATAATCTTCCACATGAATTTGTTAGTTCCTGGATTATAAATCACCCTACTCCTGACACTTGCATGCTACCTTCCTTTTTTGTACATGGAATTTTCACTTCATATTCATGTACAGTGAATAAGATTATGATGTTTTTGTTACTATTTTGATAAAAGTTTTATGCTTCTTTAATTGGATGCAGTGTTCAGCAGTATCAGTGTAGGTAAATCTTTTGGTTAGGATGCCTTATACAGTTGGGGGACTGAAGTTTTAGGAATTTCTGTTGACAAATAAATTGCCAGAGGCTTTTAAGAAAAGGCTGGAAAAGCAGGAATGTCTGCCTTGATTCTTGCTGGGGTGGGCAGATAGGTGAGAGTGCCCTCTCAGGATGCTTCTTAGCACTGTAATTTTCTTAAGAAATGAAAAATAAGGCATGTTCCTAACTTATTTAACTGAAATCAGCAGTAGTCAGCTCAGCTGGTAATGTGGATCTGCATGTTGATCCATATGCAGTTAAGTCAATAGCCAGAAAGCAAGTAGGACATTATCTGACTTGTTCTGAATACAGATAGAGAACTAATGCTATAAATACCTAATGTCTTAATTCAGCTTCGTTCCCTGGCAATCATCTCTCCTTTCTCTGAAACACAGCAGCAGAAGTTAAGTTTAATAATTAAAATTTTAGAATTTATTGTAAGTACTGCTTTTCATCTAAAATAATAGCTACAGCTTTGTCAGTGTCATCTTTCATTAAATTCTCTTCAAACTTTTTTTTGGTAGCAAAAAATACTGTGGCAGTTAGAAAATTGAAGTCAGATTTAGATCTTGGTAAATTGCCCTTGATTTATACCATTGTAACGGACATCAGAAACCAGCTCATACACAACAGAACAGTAATAGCCACTTTATCGATGTAACTGTTGTACAAGCAGAGGTAAGGCTCCAGTATGCTGGAGAAATGCCAATTTCCCAAAGGAAAAAAATATTTTAAAGTGTGAATTTTCATAGTAAACAAACAAACAAAGCACCACCTTACTTCTCCATCTGAGAGTAATGGAGAGGGTGAGGAGATCACGAAAATACAGAGGTTTCATAGCAACCCAGTCAGAAATTTTATTTTCTTTCCTATGTTTTTACAGTTTCATCAGTGATAGCTGCGAGCACTGTCAGCCTCCACAGGGATCTAATGGAAAAGAAGTAGAGGGTCAAACAGTGCTTTCATTTAGAGTTTTGTATCCACCTGAAACTAAAAGGAGGTTGCATCGTTGTTACAGGTCACACTTGGAGGAAGTTGTGCAGAACTTGCTAGCAAAACTGCTTTTGGGTGTGACAGCAAAAGTTATACCTGACTTACAAAACATGCCTGCTGAGCGGGAAAATGGTGTTTCCTAATTCTCCATTTTTGTTCCATCTACTTCCAAGCAGAATTACACAGGAGTGAATGGCCAGACATTTGGACACGCCTTTGACTTTGGTAGGGTCTAGCTCACTGTTTTCTTGTAGTTGGGTTCTTTGCTGAAAAGAGCACTTGGGAGTCTCCTCTGTGGGCCTGTCTTTCAACACAAGGCTTTAAATCCCAGTTTGTGGTGAGCCTGGTTTGAAAACTAGTGGAAGCCTTTCTGTTAGTTTGAGCAGACTTTGGCTCAGACCCTGTGGAGCCGCGGAGGACCCAACTGAGTGAGGCTTTGTCTCAAATGTTCTTGTCAGGTGCTATTGCCAGCTCTTCTCAGCAATGCGTGACGGCCACTTGCCATGCCAGATGTGGCTGCATTTAGGTGTGCTGCCTCTGTGGAGTTTACAAATATTCTTTGATGTCCATTTGGAGAAAGGTGATGGTCAGCATTTCTATAGTCTTGGACAAAGCAAGCCTCCTAAATCTTAGAATTGCTCTGTTTCTGTCTAGGCAAATGGAAAGCATTGCCCCATTTAAGGTCCACATCAGCAGAGATATAAGATTACAAAATCTTATAAATAAAAAGTATCAGTAACACATGGATTCATGAACAAAGATATCATTATTTTGGGATACTTTTGACAAAAACATGAATAAGATGTTGTTTGTTTTGTTTTTTTTTTGCTTTTCTCCCAGGAGGAATAATTACTCAAGGCACTAGAAATGCATGTGCTCTGATCTCTTGGTCTGGTTGGCAGATACAATTCAAGTAGATGCAAGCATCTGTGCCAGATCTGTACGTAAGCTCAATGCAACTGCATGCATGCTTCAAAGAACGAATTTTTGGTAAATAGGTATGAACTGATATTTGTTCTAGGACCTTGAGCCCTAGAATTGCTTAGCCAGTCATTTTCCTGTATGGTTTTCAAGGACTTGGCTAAAACAAAACCATTGTTCAAAGATGCCTGTCTCAAAGAATTTTTACACTGAAATGTCAAAAAAGGTGTTGGGGTTAAAATATCTAAAGCAATCCCAATCTATTGGTATATTTTAGGGATATTTTTTTTCTTTTTTTTAATTCATTCTTGAGTACCTTTTTTGCCACAAGTTATGATTAAAAACTGTAGAAGTTAGTAGAAATTACACATTACTCAGAAGCAGAGAAACGGGCCCTGCTGCCTGTGGCCTCTTTCCCATAAGCTTGTGAGCTTTATCCCCAGTTCCTTTGCTGGAGACCGTCACCTCCTGAGCAGTTAAATTTCTGCAGTAAGCATCTTTAATGCCATGAACAGATGTGTGTAATAACTACCTAATGTTTTGCTAGGTTTTGCAATGGAACAGGTATGGTTACTGCTCCTGCTGACGATTAAAGTGCTCTCAGTGACTGCTCAGTTCAATGGATACAACTGTGATGCTAACCTCCATAGCAGGTTTCCTGGTAAGTATTTAATAGACTTTTTTTTCTAATGGCTTCTTTATTGTCTTGGATCAAAGCAGTGCTTATTTTTAAATACAGAGCTTTAAATCTGCTTAAAGCCTGGGGGTAGGACTCCACATTAAGTGAGTGTTAACTATCTCGGTGACAATGAAACTCCTCTAATGTTGCACTTTACTTTCTTTTTAATTGCACAATGGGTCAAATTCAGCGTAGTAATGAACACAGCTCCCCTAGCATCAGTGGGGTTTGACCTGCTTTTGCCAGAGCTCTATCCTGTCCAAGGAATTCACCAGTGGTCATGTTGTAAATGTTCTCCACAGATTTGAGAGTCTGAAACTTCTGACTGGGTTTTCTTTCATGTTTTATCTGGATAAGAGATTTATAATTACGTCCTTTTAGTGAAATAAATATATATCTATTTCTGAGCAAGATGGCGTCGATGGCAAAATTTAGTGCCTCACTTCAACATTAAGTGCTTGGTTAGGGACAGGTGAAGCAATGGGTTGTATGTATGTATGATGTACATTTGTGCCGCTGAGGAAATGGGAGTTGTTGTTTTGGGGACAATCAGTTGTCTGGAGCTGTTAATACAATGAGAAATAGAAACGAAACTTCAGTCTTAGTGTCATGTGTATCAGGGTGTACTCGGCTAAAGAATGCTTTTAGTCTCTGTTACATTGGTTATCCTTCCTGCCTCAGTTGTTTCTTAGAATAATAATAAAAAATGCTGTGAATACTGGCTTGCTCACATCTGTTTCTGAGGTAGCAATTGAATTTAGCGGTATTGTGATGAACTCTCGGTATGCTATTATGCTGTAATATCTTTCAGTGTTGTTGCTTTCTGAATAAAAATAGTTTTGATTTTTTTCAGGAAGGATCAACTCTTTTATTAAACTTAAGTCAGCAGAAGGGCTACAGCCTGTGTAGTTTCCTGTGTTACCACCACGCTGCTAGGCGCTTTCTTGACATAAAAACCAACAGTGGGGTTGATCCTTGTCCACTTAAGCAATGTGAATATGAAGAGCAGAGAAATAAGACCTGCAATAATAAACAAACTCGTTGTCTCCATCCCTGAAAAAATCACCGTATAACCGAGTATTTCACAAAGTACTTGATATTCCCCTTCTTAGTTAAAAGTTTTACAGCCTTGTCTAGTGTGGGTGAGTTGTGCCCACCTGCCTCAGATCTACCTTTTGTAGTTTTTCATGTAATTGTTTTCAGTTTCAGGCTTCTTGGCAAGATTGCAACAGCTGCAGGGAAGTTTAGATTCCTCTTCCTGTGCTTTTTAAATTTTTCTGTGGTCATTTTTTGCACCAGCCCTTTGCCAAGGTTTTATATTTGCAATGCGATACCTGTGAATTGAATCCAGTTCTTACTGTGGGTATTTAGGGGCCTCTTGCAGTTCTGCCTCATAAAAAAAGGGTCATATCAGATTCTATGTCTGCCAAAACTCAGGGACTCGGGAGAAAATCTGTTTAGATTACAAGTAAACAGATTTTTTTCAAAAGTAGACGCTAATCACTCCTCACTGCCTGTAGGAGCTGAGAGTAGAGTCCTGCTCTTTCTTGTTTGTGATCTTGGGCAGTAAAGATTCAAAGGTTGGAATTTAATCAACAGTTTTAGTGCTGAGTTTGAGAGCTGGGAAAGAAAAATGATTCTGCTTGTTAGTTGTGCATTTGAGATGGAGGTAAAAACCAGAAAACCCTTTTGTCCCCAAATTTGACATGCGCTATTTTCAGTAATGCAGAAGAGGGCGCTGTGTAACGGGCTGGGGCCGAGGGGGGCCGGTGGGGCCGAGGGGGGCCGATGGGGCTCAGCTTGCTGGGTTCAAGAGCCCCAGAAGAAGGGGGTGAAGAGCCTCTGCCTGGAGAAGGGGCTCGCTCTCGGCACACTTGCTTCCCCAGCACTTGGCTCAGGCTGTGGTTTTGAGGGTGCTGGCTTCACTGCCTTCAGAGTTCAAGCATAAAGGGAGTGGTGGGAGGTCAAAAACAAAAGGAGAACGTTTCAAACCAAGTCTCTCTCCAGGCTGAGATCCTGCTCACAGAACCTGGTTATGGACACGCTTTCTTCTTGTTCCTTATTCATTCCACAGAAGGGATCTTCATTGTTGTCAGCTGAAATTCCAAACATGGGGCAAGAATGGACTTTGTTGCGGAGGTCTGTGGAGTGCACATCAGAGAAGCTGTTGGGTTTTGAAATTGTCTGCTTTTTTTCTTTAAACGTTGTGGAGAGCGGAAGTCATCTTCAGCAAAGACAAGAAATTAAGCCTTCCTAAAGGAACCTTGGAGTTCATCCATTTTTCATTTGTTTGTGCTCTTATCATTCATTGCTTAGGTGCCTTCTTGCATAGGGATGGTGCTGCATAAATAGGGTGATAAATAATCAGGGAGGACTTTTTTTTCCCTGCAGTTTGCAGGTTTGTTTTAGAGCGTAGGATTGCAATAGTCAGCAACGATGAAGGAAAAAAAGAATCATATTTGGTAGATTGAAAATTCTGTGACTTTATACTGAAAGCTAGACATATTCAAGAGAGCATGTAATAAGGTTAGATCCTGCCATCCTTCAGCTACCTGGAGGAGAAAAAGCTTTGGTTCTGCATTGCAGTAAAGCACAGCTTTTAGAAGGCTTTTGGGGGAGGGAGCCATAGCAGTCTGGCTCTCTACAGATGGGAAACACGGCGTTGATTCAGGGGGCTCTTGCTGTAAGTGCATACTGGGAGCTTGAAAGCTAAGAAAATATCGCAGCTTTTTCACAGACACTATGCATTTTAATTCACTATCAAAGCAGCGATTTGATCAAAGAGGAGGCTCATGCAGAGAACCCGGTTTTGAACCGTAAGCGTCTGCACGCCTCTTCTGGTGGAATGACTTTTGTGAACAGTGCCTGGTGGCAAACCCTGGTCCTCGGCCGTCTTTTCACTGCCTGCCCTGGGTGGGTCTGGGCAGCTGTGGAGGGTACCGGAGCAGAACTGGGCAGTGGAGCTGTCGGCGTTTGGCTCTAGTTGCCAGGAGTCTGTCCTTGATTCAGGACAGTCTCTGTTACTGTAGTACCTCTGTACTTGTTGAGCTGTACGCTGGGGTGTGACCCCCTGTGAGTACTGCTGACTGTGGGTCGCTTGTGTGACCTGAGTCAGAAGCCGCGTGGCTTGCCTGGATAGGAGCTCTGTGGCAGAGCGCATTGTATTTAATGCCCCATCAGTGGGTGACGTAACCTTCAAACCATTGCTCCTCTCTTACGCAGAAAACCAGAAGCTTTTACTGCAGGAATGCAAATATCTTTTTTGTGTTGTTTTTTTGTTTTGTTTTTTTTTTTTTTTTTTTTGTTTAAACTTATATAGGAATAATGTTTACCTTTTTAAATTGACAAGAAATGAGCTAGATGTTTAGTGTCTAAAGGGGCATTAGATCTGTTTGCATGTGGTTTCAGCTTAATTTCTGAACAAATAATGTTGTTTTAATTCCAGAATAGACTAATTTGGCACCGATACTTCCTTGTAAAGTAGTGGGCAGAAGAGGTTCAGTCTGGAAAGGTTGTTTACCTTTCTGCATAGCACAAAGGTTGTTTTTGTACTGTATGGTCTCATTTCCCTTAGTGTCAAATGAGAATTTTGCAAGCGGTAATGGTACCTTAACAGGTAAAGGAATATCCTGCGTTTTAAAAGGCTTGAAGTGAGTTATAAAATTAACTGAGCTACTTTATATTACATCCTGCGATTTGTTACAATCTAACTGTTTGTGCATTGGTCCAAGTAAATGTAAAGGCACACTCTGCCATTTGCCTTTTCGTACTGTTCCCTCTACCTTAGTATACCCATTAAATGGATCATAACAGTCCTCAAGTAGGGAAAACCAAGGCATGCTTCTTCTTGATCTCTGTACATTATAGTAGTGGAATTATGTGTATGTACAAACCAGGATAATTTCATGCCAAATCACTTAAACTCTTGTCTTGCCTCCAGTACCTTTCTGCCCAAATTTACACCCGGTGAGTATCACTTATCACTGCATTAGCTCAGGACTGAGTTTAGCCTGTTATTTCCTGCACTTGATTGTTTTGGCTTTAAAGCCACCATTAAAGCTGTCTAAATTAAACTGCTTGTGCTCCTGTACCACGGGGGAAGAGCTAGTTCATTGTAATGGAGATTTCATTTCCTCTCTGTTGTGACAATGCAGTGAAACAATTCATTTCAGCAGGCTTAATGGTATAGTATTGACTGAAGTTGTTCTGCAATTTTTAATAGTACTTAATCTTTAAGTAGATGTAACAAGTGAGTTGTTATATAAAGGAGTAATGTCTATGTTTAACACGATGCAGTATGTCTTTTTGTAAAGTACTAGGGGGGAAAAAAGCCAAAATATCCCCCCAATCATCTACAGGCAGAGAAGAGCTTATAGAAAAGCTATATTATCGCTCCAAAGCGAAACAAGCTGTTGCTTGTGCCTATATCCTAACCCGATGCTTTTCCATTCAAGTACATAAAAATCTTCAGAACTCTCGAATAAAAGGTCAAATTCATCCAAGAAGGTTTTTTTGGTGTGCAAAAATTGATCAGTTGTAACAATTTGCTGTTTTCTGGGTCTTTTGTATTGTCATAATGTACAGAATGAAAGATTGCAAGACACTTTGTAGTATTGATCATTGTCTTTCAAGAGCCAACTGATTTTTCATTAAAGCTAAAGTTGATGGGTTTTGGAGGGGAAAAAAAAAAGCCAACAAAAAACCCCCAACCAACCCAGCTTTAAAAATACCGTAATAAATTGCTTTCCTCGTCTGTTGATTGTACTTCAAAGTCCGCACAGCCTGAGGCTGTGGTCTCATACCAACTGGACTCAGACATCCTCAGAGAAATGCACCCGACTTCCAGGCCGGAGTGGCTGGAAGGCACAGCTCGCCTCCTGAGTTTCTCAAAATTGCTGGAAATTTCTGTTCCATAAGGGGGTTCTTTAGTCAGGCTCCAAACACTTAACCCTTTGCTGGTTTCCAATCGGTTGCAATGCTTTGGTTTATGAATGTACTACTGAATGGGGAATTTTAGAACAGTGGTTTTGCTGCATGGTAGACTACATTACTGTATTAATTCTCGTTTTTTCCTCACTGAAGTTGTGGAGTCAAGCCTGTTCTTCAAGTATAATGCAATTCTGACCTTTGTATTCCAATATTTTGCAGTGACTAGGGTCTAAAAATTGATTTGATCAGAAGTTACAACACTAGACTAACTGGTACAGTAATTATATGGTGATTAGTTAAAATACATCTTCTTACTCTGTCTTGCCCTATATTTTTCTTGCAGCTGAACGAGATATCAATGTTTTCTGTGGAGTACAGACAATTACTATGAAGATAAATTTTTGCACAGTTCTTTTCTCTGGTTATTCTGAGACAGATCTGGCATTGAATGGGAAACATGGGGATGCCCACTGCAGGGGTTTCATCAATAACAACACCTTTCCAGCAGTGGTCATTTTCATCATCAATCTGAGTACTTTGGAATCCTGTGGAAACACTTTAGTGGTAAGGCGAAGTCAAAGTGAAATTGGAGCGTGGCTTTTTATGCATGGGATGAAGTGAATGGCCTTGACAGCATTATGTCTTTTACAGATAATGTTTGCTTTGTCTTCCCCAGTTAGCAATACATTACATATTTCAAAGAAAACCAGGGAAGGCTGGTAATTTATAATCTTGATTACTAATGAGAAAACGTGGTGGGACACACATTTGTCCTCTGATTAGAATGTATATTTTTAACTTTAATTTTTTTCAGTAGAAAAATGAGGGATTTTATTCCAGACCATTTTCAAAACTCTTGCTGAACATGCCTTAAATTTTGCTGAAACTTTTCAAATACCCACTTGGAAAATGAAAGTAAAATATTTTTAAGAGTGGGTTAGATAGCGGGAGAGTTAGTCTGGGTACCTACTTCTGTGCTTTCATGAGAGGGGCTTGCTGACCGATCCTACAAGTTCTGTGATAAGGCAGTGTCTTCAGGCTGGATGTCACAGGGCCCAAGCCACAGTAAACACCTCTGCGAGCTCTGCTGTGAGCTGTTGCACCTTCTTGGAAGATCTCTGCTCCGTATGGGACTGCCTGGCAACAAACTGAAGTTTTCAAGCAAATTTTGAATGTTTGAGAGACTCAAAAAAAGGAAAGAATGGCTGTTTAACTTATGCACTCAATTCTTGGTGAAAAACAAGCTGTGGGACTGGAGTTCAGATTGGCATGTTCATCTCTGATCACTTACTGCACGGCCACTCTGCAATTTTTTTGCAGTTTTGCCTGATGGTGTGACTTTAGTGTCTACGTTTTATGTTGCTGTTTCAGGCATGGATAGTGCATGTTTTTGTACGGCTAGTGACTAATTCTAATCCTTAGCTGTGGGTGAGTTTTCGGAACCAGAATCTGATCCAGCAGCTGATTTGTGCCAGTATAATTTCATTTTTGTCAATGAAGCTATCCCACTCTGAATGGGGAGAGAGAGGGAAGTCAGGTCTCAAACCTCCTAAACCAAGGGAGAAGAATTGTACAGGTTGTGTGTATGTCACGTTGTACAAACAGCGATCGATGACTTAAAGTGTCTACAAATAACTTAATACGTTTTTACACTTGGGTTTTTTTTTATTTTTGAGGCTTATATTCTATCTGCAATTTGTACTTGCGCTTCACGATACCTGTCAGTTTTTATAACAAACACATTGTTTTGTTGCTAATAATTTTGCAAAACTGGGCTGAAATATTTGATATGCTCTCTGACCTATTTGCCTCAGGCTGAGCTTTCTTTTAAAATTTCAACAAAAAAGTCCAAGTTTGAGATTCTCTTTTCCTGTTTTCCATGAAAAGCCATGGCACCTCAGTGACTTGCAGTAGAATTTGCCAGGAAGCAACTTTTTCCTGTTCCTGTGGAGTCGGTCACATTGTAAACTCCCTGACCTTGCTATTTGATTATAATTGTAAAAGCTTGATGTTTTTTAATAAAAAAAAAACCCAAACCACTCTGGTAGGTCCAAATAATTGGAGCTCCCCATGAAGCCCCCTACAAGGCTGCACAGGATACAAAGACAAAGTAGCATCTGCTAAAAATATAACCCAAAATTGCCCTCACCCCCTCTTGGTTTACACATGCTGTGCCACCAACAAAGAGGATAAAGTAGCAGAGAGCATTTCTTGTGTTCCCCACACTGGAGTAGTACAATCCCGTGCATTTCGTGGCTGTGTTTGACAACAAAGACATTCAAACTCATTTTCAATAAAAGGAAAGGCAACCATTCCGGCAGAACTCAGGTGAAACCCAGGTCTGTCTGTAAGGCGGCTGATGCCACTTTTTATTTTTTGGTGGTGGGGTGGTGAGGAAGCTGAACAGAACTGTGGCTGGCTATTACACCTTAGTGCTCTAGCCTAAGTTTTTTAGGCAAGCAGTAGATCCTAGAAAATTTGATTTTCATAATTTTCCTGCTCTTTAGCAAGTGATTAGCTATAGTACTGGCAAAGGGCGTTTGTCTTCTAGCTGTTTTTCTGTAGCCAAAGAAATCAAAATACCTGCTGTCTATTCCGTGCTACTTAATGCAAAATGTTACAACTCATGTGCACCTCAGGATGATTCTTCTGTAATGAAAAGCCTTTTTAAGAAGCTGTATATTCTAAAGCTATTGAAACCATCTGTTTTGCTAATACAGTTATAGGAAAGAAATGTGGCAGTGGAAGTCCAGTGCCGTGTTAATTTGCCTTACTCTGTGGGTGCCTACTGAGACAGTCATTTGTGACATTTATCTGCTGTTTTCAAACCACCCCCTTATTCAGATCAGTAGCTACAGATGGAGTGGGGCTGGGATACTACCAGGAGGAAAGAGTGTCCTTCAGTTTTCTGGAAAGCTGCTTGTTATTGCTGCCTCTGCACACTCTGTGAGCCTGAGCAGCACAGGATAGCATGTGTCCAGGGACTGAATTAAGGTTGCATTGGCATTAAGGTTGTATTACTTTTCAGCTTTTGTGTTTCTGACAGTGTTTCTTTCCACATAATTTATAATTCAGGTTTAAAGATGTGTAATGTGAACAAAACCACAGACACAGAGCTCAGCTATTTGGCTTGTATCTGCTTATAAAATACATCGGGTTTGATGTGTCAAAAAACAAAGCTCAAGAGTGATAGAATATTGTTTCTGTTAATGAAATTGCCTGTGTATTTGCTTTATTATTGCATATGGAAGCTCATTTTAAGCTAGTATTTTTTTAGCTGTAATAGAAAAGTTCCTTCAGCTTTTCCCAGTAAGTCATGTGAATTCATCAAGAATGCTTAGAAAAAAAGTACCTACCAAAAAAAAAAAAAAAAAAAAAGCTTCCAGGATTCATCATTTTTTATTAGATGTAGTTCAAGTCTGTATTTTGAGAACAGGGATATTGCTTGTGAACTCTAGATGCATGATTCTGGGGAGATGAAAAACAGAACACAGGGAACATGGTATTAAATGAAATTAATTTTTGAAGGGTTTTCTGAAGATATTTCTGGGTAAATTATGTCCTTAAGCATTTTTTTTTTTTTCTTCTATAGTTAACTTTCTGGTAATAGTCCTTTTCTGTCTCCCTCAATAGGTATCCTCAGCTCGAGGTGTCAATGCTTATGGAAATACCTCAGTGGTACAGATAGGTAACGTGTCAGGCTATATTGATACGCCAGACCCACCAACGATTATCAGCTATTTGCCTGGGCTTTTGTACAAATTTAGCTGTAGCTATCCGCTGGAGTACTTGGTTAACAACACCCAGCTTGCTTCGTAAGTGTGCTTTTCATTTCTGTGTTTCATTCCCATGTTTGTGTAAGCCCATTATGTATGTGTGTATATGCATGCACACCTAAATATATGCATATCCTAGCAGTACTGTCAACAGTACTTTTCAGCTGTGCAAGAAAGTATGGGGAGATTGAAAAAGCACTGAAAGAAGAAGGGATGCAAAGGAAAAGAAAATTCTGCAGCATCATTGTATGAGATAACATAGTTTATGAAGAGAGCCCTAGATAATGTAAAAAAAGCTTCCCTTAAAATTCAGGTGTTCTGATGACAAAATGATAGCAGGAAAAAAAAAAGAAAAAAATAAATCCTTCATTTGCCTTTGCTGTCCTCGCTGGCAGCTATTCAGTTTCTAATTTGACAAGATAAACACTGCTTGGGTTAGATACCGGTGGTTCTGTGCCAAGAAGGCTGCACAGTTCAGTCCACTGCAGTGCTCCAGTGCGGCGTGGTATGTAGTGGGCTCACCAAGAACTGCTAACAGCACACTGCTGTATCAACACCACTGCCAGTCTGGGCTACTGGAAGGGGTCCCTGCCCATGGGAGGGGCGTTGGAACAAGATTATCTTTAAGATCCCTTCAAACCCAAACCATTCTGTGATTCTCTGAGTATAGAGTGCAAGAGAAAATTATTTCCACGAGTAAACCTTGTACATCATGAAAAGTAGTTCCCTTTTTGTCACTTCGCCTCTCTGCTAATTATTTTTCTGATTGATGTTTTCAACAATATCCATTACTTTCTGCATAGTTGAGGTTCTGTCAGTGTTTCTACTATAAATTCCAATTTCTGAAGTTTATAACCCAAATGCATAAATTAACTCCTTCTGACATGCCTCATTGAGTTTTTAATGATAAAAACCTGAAGTATGTAAACACAAAAATAAGATATCTTTCTTCATGATGGTTTTTGATTTCTGGTTCTGTTGTAGGTCATCAGCTGCTATTTCTGTAAGAGAGAACAATGGTACATTTATCAGCACTTTGAATTTGTTGCTTTACAATGTGAGTATAAAACACAGTAGTATGACCTGGACTAAACTGATCTCTGCACTACGCGGGTACAAGCTGGATTAGCAGAGCAAAGTGTAGACTCGTTTTCATTATTTGCTGTTCCTTTCCCACTCCTCCCGTGAGCCAGGCCGTCCATCTGGGCACCTTCCATCCCCGAGTTCCCTTGTCCTTGTTTACATCCACCTGTTGTCTCGTATGTGTGTGGCTGGTCTTTGAGGACACACAGTCTTTGTCCTGTATGTATGCCGTTCCTCAAGGCACAGCTCTGGCCGTCAGGTTGTAGTGCCACGTCACTAATCAGGTGTAATAACAATCATACTCAGGAGTACACGCTGTGTTTGCACTGACTATGTTTATGTGCATGTGTGTGTACCTACTGCTATTTGTGTGTGTATATGTGTATAGGTACATTGTGCTGATACAGAGAGTACTCTATAGAACATTCCAGATATAAAATATTTCAGACCTATTCCCTTAGCAATAAACTGCAGTGCTTTTGCAGGGGTATTTTTATGTTCAAGCCTCATCAGAGTGCTTTGATCATCTGTTAATTGTAGTGAGGGATGTGGGATTTGTTACAAATCTATAGCCCACTGCACTTGATGCCTCCTTGTGTGGACTTTCAAGATTTTAAGGGTTAATAATTTTAGCAGCTTTCAGCTAACACTTCCATATGTTTTAGATAATTTAACTTGAATGTGCATTGTTGTAAAAGCTTTTACTACGTAAATATGGATGGTGACAGCAAAACATTAAAAATGCACGGACCTCTACTTAACATTAATCCCTGAAATGATATTTCCGTGTTGATTAAAATTTTTATTCATACATTTTAAATACCTGATTTAAATATCAATTTTTCAATCTATCAAGCATCATTTTGGTAAATTATGAATCTGATTTTTTGCATTATTATTCATGCCATCATGATGCTGAGTTATAATTCATGCAACTGATTTAAAAGTCAGTGCTTTATGCTTTGAACATAATGAGCTATAAATATTGTAACAGGACATTTTCCAACAGCATGCCTAAAAAAAAAGAAAAATCATGTTTGTTTGACAGAGCAGAGCTCTAAATAACAAACTATAATCTGTTAAAATGAAGATTATACTTCTCTCATTTTTAAATAAACCTGTGACCAAAAAGGGGCAGGGTGAAGGTGTAGCCAGAAGTCTCAGGACAAGCGCTGACCACCACGTTTGCTGCCTTTCAGGGCTCAGTTCTGCAAACGGTCAGGTACAAATGCTGTTGATGCTTGCACTCAGCACACTTTTCTCAAATACCACATGCCAAGGTGGGCTTTCATCCTCCCTCCCCCAGTGAGTTTCCAAGCTGACCATGAACAGGAAGGTCTCATCCTTTGATTCCAGCTGCATTACTCCAGGGAGCAGCACTGGCATGAGTGATGCCACTCAGGCTGGCAGGCTGAGGGGTGGATATGTCCTTCTGTCACGCCCTGGGGCTGGGGGTAGGGAGCCGGCTGGTGCGCGGCTGCGCTCTGGCTGGGAGCACCTCTGGGGCACCCGTGGGCTGGTGGGCTCAGGCTCTGGCTGGGAGCACCTGTGGGGCACCCGTGGGCTGGTGGGCTCAGGCTCTGGTTGGGAGCACCTGTGGGGCACCCGTGGGCTGGTGGGCTCAGGCTCTGGCTGGGAGCACCTGTGGGGCACCCGTGGGCTGGTGGGCTCAGGCTCTGGTTGGGAGCACCTGTGGGGCACCCGTGGGCTGGTGGGCTCAGGCTCTGGCTGGGAGCACCTGTGGGGCACCCGTGGGCTGGTGGGCTCAGGCTCTGGTTGGGAGCACCTGTGGGGCACCCGTGGGCTGGTGGGCTCAGGCTCTGGCTGGGAGCACCTGTGGGGCACCCGTGGGCTGGTGGGCTCAGGCTCTGGTTGGGAGCACCTGTGGGGCACCCGTGGGCTGGTGGGCTCAGGCTCTGGCTGGGAGCACCTCTGGGGCACCCGTGGGCTGGTGGGCTTGGGCTCTGTGGGCTCACTGGGTCCCCTTGGAAAGTCCTGGCGCTGGGAGCGGCCTCGAGGCTCCTGTCCACCCTCAGTGCTGCTGGGGGATTGTGCACAGACATGACTCCTGACCGAGCAGCCGTACTTTCAAACTTCAGCTGTAGTATTTCCTAACACTGACTCATCGTCTTTGCAGCTCGCCTCCATCTTCCTTAACCGGGCGATGTAAACATTTACTTTGTGGCGTTAGCACATGTAATCATTAGGAAAGATGAGAGCAGTGACTATGATCTACTCAGAGTTTAATAGCAAAATGTTTAATGGGCTTTCACAGAGCCTAAGTGGCTATGTGCTTTTAGGCCTTCCTGTAAATGTCTGCCTAAATTAATAAAAACTGCTCTTTAAGAAAAAAAGTTCAATTATGGCATGTAATAGCGAGGGACTTGCTGTAGACTTTGTAATCAGTTGCAAGATGTGACAGAGCTACATATTGGAGAAATGTAGAATTAATTTTAAAGCAGGCAAACTTACCTGATGTTACTTGAATGGATCCTGGAGGAGTTGCTGTGTGTGCCGCCAAGCTGCTGCGTGTACGCGTGGTGCCTCCCGGGGCCTCCGGCGCTGCAGACCCAACGGTGGGCACGCTGTCAATTTTGGCATTGTTCTCTTTGAAGAAATACTCAGTTTTTGTGCTTAATCCTTCTTGTTGCTGTCAGTTGCTGCTCTTGGTCTTCCCTGCCACACTGAACCTGGTCAAAGTTCTGTTTAACATAATTTTTCTTATGTATTGAGCGTTTTGATCTCTCACAAGAGGTCTCAACATGCTAATCCCTGTGCTTTCTGGGTTAGCAACCTATTAGATGTAGGTGGCCTTACCAGTAAGTGCACTTTGATATGCTGAATTAACATCGGCCACTCAGATCTGTTTCGTGGTTTTGTTGCTAAAGTGACGCTAGTGGTTCAGCCTTTGAAGAAGAAACCATTAAAACATCTATATCTATGCAGCAGTATATGGAGAATTCCCAACTTATATGTTACATAAGCTTGCTTAAAACAGCTTTTTAAAAAAAACCCTAAATTTAAATGAAAATGTTTGCTACTCATAGTCTTCAACAAGCCAGCTTCCACAGAAACTACATTTTGCATAATAGAATGTGTCTGTTCTCCCAGACTACATCTTAAGATATATAAAACCTGGTGACATTGCTGTCTCCACTGAATCAAATACCAAGCTTTCCTGGGAAAGCCCAGTTCAGCTCCTCCTTTCGAAAACCACAGTAGCTGCTACAGTAGGTGCTGGGAGACTTACTGAGATGTTAGTGAATGATGCCTTTTCTTTCATCACCAACCCAACCACTTCATAAAATCATAAATAGATTCCCCAAAATAGTTGCATGGGATAAGGCCAATACGGCCAGTCAACTACTGTCGATCTTTCTAGACGAGCTTGTAGGCAAATGCTCTGGCACTGCTTTTTGCTTCTTCCCTTACAGAGGACAAAGTAAATGTCTGTCCTACATAGAAAGGTTAGAAAATGTAGATGGGAGTTCAGTCTGGAGACAGATGGGTGGTTACAGTGGGGTTTCTGGTACACTGAGGCAATGTTTATTTTTCAGGATTCAACCTACAGCCAGCAGCTCCTTATTCCAAGTGCAGGTTTACCTTTGAAAACCAAAATATATGCAGCTGTAAGAGCAACCAACCTTGATGGCAGGTACGTAAAGGATGTTATTTCTTGTCTCGCTTGCTATTCAACTCTTGGTATTGCAAATTTTTCTGATTTAGAAGAAACTGTTGTTCCTCCTAGCCTTTTGTATGAAAGTTTTCCTGAATTACACTTTAAATCCTGTATTGCTGTCATTTAAGAAAGGTCGAGTGAGAATCTCCAGGGCTTTTAAAAGTGGGATGGCTAGATTTCTAGTCCTATGTGGCCGTGACTTCTGAGAGGAGGTATACAGTGTGTGTTGGTGTGGCGATTGACTTGCACAAACCAAAATTATTTGATTTATACAATTCTGCTGCTATGCTGTGCTGTTTAGCTTTGTAAGTAGTGGGAAGAAACAGGTGATATATTGAGAATGCAGGATGACTTGTACGTGACCTGTTAAATATAGTTACTGGGTTTCAATGTAACAGCCTGCCTTATCAGTTTGCATGCTTGCCTGTACTATATTTTAATCTTATCTCACTCTCTCCACCCCTACTTTTAATGTTGCCAGTTTCCCTCATCTATCATTTTGCTCCCTGTGCAGGTGGAATGTTTTGATGGACTACTGTTACACCACGCCATCTGGTAATCCTAGCGATGATCTTCGATATGATCTTTTTTTCAGGTAGGTCCTGTGCAAACCCAGTGTTTTGTGAGTCCTCCCTTTAAAAAACAGTTATAAATCTCTCCGATAGTGGTGTTCTAAACTGCCTGGAAAGTCCAAGCAATATTAGCAGGGAGGACCAGGGGCTGGGCTTGCAGATAACATGCAGGACTTTTCTTGTCTGTGAACATAAACATAGAAGCAAGTGCAAAGCTGTAAGAATTATGAAGGTAAAGAAGCATATATCCAAAATGGCTCTACTAGAGATACCATAAACACCCAAACTGAATGGCTAAGCTGGCCTTTATTTTGCCAAAGGTACCCTTGTAGTGAATGACAGTGATATAAAACATCATAGACTCCAGTTCAGGATAGCAGTTAAGCAAATAATTATAGATAAATAGATGCTCCTGCTTCTACTCCCAGTAAAAACATTTATTTGAATTGGAACTTTGAAAAACATCTTGGCAGTATCTCAGATTAAATCTCAGCAGTGATGGTTGCTGGAGAGACACTGTCTTCATTTGGAGTTACCTGTCTGTGCCGGTTAGCATACTTGATTACTTTTTGCTTCAGGTCTCAACTTTCTTTGGGCACTGGAATGAAATGGTACCTTGGTTATAGCTGTGATGCTGCAAAACAGAACATGATGGTTTTGTAGGAATGCATTTTGGCAAAGGACTGTGCAGCCCAACGGGCAGGTTGTGGCTGCCTGTGTTGCACATTAGGGCGCTGTGCTCTTTTCCAAGGAGCTCGAGCACTGAACTTACTACCTAAGTTCTCTTATTCTCAGCTAAGAGCCTCACAATGCTAATACAGCTGCTCATCCTAGTTTTAATCTTCTCTACAAAAACTAGCTGTGACAAGGACCCGCAGACAACTGTAATTGAAAATGGCAAGAGCCAAATGGGCCGGTTTTCCTTTGAGGTGTTTCGCTTTGTGAAGCATAAGAACCAGAAGATGTCTACGGTCTTCCTTCACTGCGTGACAAAGCTGTGCAGAGCAGATGACTGTCCCTTTCTTGTGCCAGTAAGTTTCAGTGGATGGAAGCTGCTGTTAATTATCTGGATACAAAATAGGTACACTGGAGTTATTCTGCATACAAATGCTATGGAAGTTTGGAAGGCGCAGAATTAAGATGACTAGTAGAGTCTGAAGTAAGAATGTTTTTTGTGTCTGAAGGAATGTAAAACAACTGATGAAGAACAGGGCAATGAACGTTGTCATCCAGAGTTAGAATAATACCAGACCTGCAAAACACAGGTGGTTGAAATGTGAGAAATGACCTCTTTGCCTTTTAGCCCTTTAATTCTTTTTTAAAAGTTACAGCTTCTGAGATGGCTCCAGAGCTCATATTCTTACTATAGCATCTAAGAAAAAAGGTATCCACAGTCACAGTTGATGAATGGAAGTATCTTAGAATAGAATTTATGGGAAAACTTAAAGCTATAGTAAGTGCCGTTCTACTGACACAGAAAATTTGAAAGAGTTTCTGATAGTAGAGGAAAAAAACCCAAACTACTACATCCCCTATAGTTTATTACCACCTCCCTTACAGTCTGGAAACTGCTGTTTTGTTGAAGTTCATGAAGTTGTGTCAATTCAAAAAATATCCAATTTGAGGAGTGTCAGGATCAACAAATGTATTTTTGAAACTTATTTAAATAAATGTATAAACAGAGAACATCCTGTGATGTCTTCAGAATGCAGTATTGTCCCCCACTGAAAGACTTTGCATTTAGAATTTTAAAATGCTATCAGTTCAGTATATGTCTGACATTTTGTGCATTATTTTATGCTTTTATGTCACACTGAATTAATTGTTTCTATTGAATTTAAGTTCTGAGGTTTTCAAAGTCCTTTCGCAAGAAGTTGAAATTAAGGAAATGCTCTTGGTCGAAGGATACTTGAGTACCCAAGATTAAGGTAGATTATAAATTAGAGATGTTAAAGGTGGATTCCAGGTGACAGAGTGTTGAGGGCTCTTTTAATGTGGGTCATTGCTGTTTAGAACTCCATGGAAAACGTGCAAACTTTTAATTCAAGAAGTTTCCTAGAATAGGGATTGTAGCCTGTTTTCTATCCCTAGTCGAGTGAAGCACATTTGTTGGGGAAAAATGTCTGTAAACAAAGCTTTGGGAAATTAACTACTGAAAATTTAATATACTATAAGATGGATCTTGTACACAACAGCAATGTAGTTCTGTAAACGAAGTGAGGCAAAATACAATGAGAAACCAGGCATTTATAAGATACACTTCTAGTGAATATTGCAGGTGCTTTTATTGCAAAGTAATTTAATACATACTAAGAAATAAAATCAAAGTTGTAGTATTGCTTATAAAAGAGTTTACATTAAAGCAGGAAGCACAAGAAGGGCAATAATTCCATTCCACTCTGAAACGGTGATTGTTTTGATTAACCACTCAGATTTGCAGTAACAGAGAAAGAAGAGACGCTGGTGGGAGGACAACTTGGAGCCCTCAGAGCACCTCTGGCAATGCTGTAATCTCTGCTGGCCCCATCATTACCAGGAGTGGTAGGAATGAGCAAACTTTTTCTATGGGCTGCAGGAATTTCAGAAACCTGGGGAAATGTTTTGCAGTTTAATTTTGCAGTGACTTTGAGAACGGGTGGATTCTCCATGAGTTTGTTGGGTATTTTTTTCCCTGCTCTTGGAGTGTTCAGTAGAAATTTTGAGCTAACGTTTCAGTTCAGCACTCATGCTTCCTCCCTACCCCAGTAGAATCACTGTGGGATACTGTTATGCATATAAGGGTATTATAGAAGCCCAAACTCAGTGGGCTGACTTCTTTCTTTTTGTCAGATTTCACTGAAAATAATGGAATTTAAGGTACTGTGTTCAGTGTTGCCATCTAATTTAGGCAGCTAATGAATATTCACTGTCACTTTCTAGTCGCCATTCCTTCCAGCTTCACCTCTTGGTTTTTATTTAAGTGTTGCATAAAATTAATACATGCTATGCTTAGCCTTCAGCTATAAGAAAGAAATAGGACAAACACATTGTAAATTCTAAACAGTGGACCAAAATCGACTATTTTAAATTTTTAAATCCAGGGTGAAATGCCATGATTTCCATTTTTATTGCCAAAGTAAAAAAAAAAAAAGGGGGGGTGGGGGGTGGGAAGGCAGCTCTAAATGCAACCTGCAGTCTCTGAAAAGAATTTGTGTGACTGCAAATATAATATTTGAAAAAATTTAGAAAATTCTATTTACTGATTTTTATAAGTAGTTGCAGTTAAGCAACTGATTTCAGCAGTCATTAGAGTTAGGAAGCTGAGAGCAGGACTGAATCCTGTCTAGGAAAAATAATCAAAACACTTAATCAAATCCTTCTTTACATGCAAAGCAGTTGTGCCCACATATCCAAAGGCAACAACTGACCCTCCAGAATAGGGAACCATCTAGCAAGAGACTATTTTTAGAACAAATGGCCCCTGTTATAAGCAACATTTCTGTAATGAAAATGAGTATTTTATTGTGCATTATGTGTAGTCCCAACTGATTCGCTGCTATCTGATTAGTCAAGAAAAAGTGAAAAGAACTCACTTTAAATCTGCATGCACGAGTACTTCATGGGAAAGGAATGACAGCTTCGCTCAGACAAACATGTATGCTGGAGAAATGCTGCCTTAGGCAAGGAATGGGATCTAGATGTAGGTGTTGGTCATAAACCAAGTTTTTAGGTAATATAGCTTATGGTTCAAACGCTGTGAATGCTTTTTTTACAATTAAAAAAAAAGATATGCATCAATTACATTTAAATACTGCATAATTACAAGCAAGCAAAGATCTGTCCATGGGTATTAAATGACCCTGATGAAAGGATAAACAGTTTTATAATTTCATTATGATTGTTGAGGTTTTTAAAATGAAAACATGAATAAGGCTGGACAGGAAAATATTTCTTTAGGTGTCTTCTACTTGAGCTATGTAGCTTTTTAGATGTTAGATAAGATTACATTATTAGATATTTCTGCATCGCCATAGTATGCTTCTGGAGCATCCCACTCCTGCTGACAGAAGGATGGTTTGATGGGAAGTACTCAGGAAAAAACGGGATTTGGTTCTGAACTCTGCCATGAATTTCCTGCGTGGCACTGGGTGGGTCCCTTGATCTGCCTCGCACTTCCCTGTTTCTCCTGGAGCAGAAACAGAGGACCAGCATTCCCTCCCGCTGTCCCTACCCATCGTGAAAATAAGTGCACTGAGAATGTGAGGTTCATGAATATTACAGTCGAGGAAAGAATAAGAGGGGAAGGTCGTGACAGAACTTGAACAGAGCTGTCTGGTTTTGGCTGAGGAGTGCCGTCGTGCAGCGCTGGCTTACCTTGCTGCGGTGCTGCGCGGAGGTGCTTACATTATTTTCGAGACCAACTCTGGTCCCGCTCAATGCAGCTGGATCATTTGCGCAGAGCCCATCCAACCTGCTGCTCCTGACTCGCCGTGGTGCATACGCCAGTGCGAGTTCTGTGGTCACATGGATGTGCCACCCCCACTCCCCTCATTTGGGCTGGTGCTGCTTGTGTCCTGGGCCACTCTTGTGCACATCAGTGTCTGCAGAGGCACCTCGAGGTGGCCAGGTCTCCCTGTTACTCCAATACGGGAACAACTGGGGACTAGGGCTGTTTATGCCGTTACCTTGACATAATGTACCAGTATATAAAGATACTGAATAGGGCTACTGCAAATGAGCAATGGTCCTTCTCCTGTATAATTCTGAACTCTTATTTCTAACATTTTGTTCTTTTCAGGGAAACTTTATTTTTGTTTGTTAATCTAAAATACGTCAATACAGGAGACATACACAGAAAAAAATGTTTTAGTATCTGTATATAGAAACAAAGCAGGTACCTACTTGTGAGGGTGAAATTGTGTAGCTTTTGATGGATGTTTCACTTAAACTTAGAAGACGGCTGCTCAAAACAAATGTATACGTGAGCTGTGCTTACAAGTTGCACAAAAAAGCAAAAATAGTGACAAGAAATGTAATTCTGAGATGGACAATGGTAAGTAAGTAAAAACCAAAGACAAAATACAAATGTTTCCCTGAATATAATGCCACTGTGGAACTGTCAAGAGAAAAATGAGTGTGGGGAAAAGGCATTTTTGTAATCATTTATGGTCACTGATGTATTTTGCCTTGAAAAACTCAGGTTAATCTTTTTCCTACACAGATCTTTTTATACTATGATTAACAGTGAAGGGACTTGTGTATAATATTGGGCTTATAGTTGTATTTTTATTGAGGGACAGAATAGAACTTGGCCACCTTTTCAGCTAAAAGGTTCCTGCATTAAGTTGTTTGGTGGTTGTTTGTTTGTTTGTTTTCCTCTCCCCAGAGTACTGAGTAACTTCATATTTGTGTGCTCACATTAAAAAATGAAGTAGCATCATGTAATTAATGTTGTTGTCCTTATCCTATTAGAGATGCTAAAAGCTGCTAGTCAGTGTTGCAAGTGTAGCTGATGTGTTTTGAAAATAAAGCTAGGACTGTTGGCTTTTGCATTGTAAGGAGGGGAGGAGATAGGCAGAGGTATTTGTAAAATGTAATGCATCCCATTTTTATTTTCTACAGATGAGACGCCAACCAACAATTCGCAACTTGGTAAGTTAATCAGAATTCCAAGAAACATAAAAGAGGGTTTATGAGTGAAACATAACTGAGGACATGAACCATTTTGATTGAGGTCTGTGCACTAAGCTGGAATGTTTTTCCTTTTTGGCTGTTTTTTGTTTGTTTGGGTTTTTTTGTTTTGTCATTTGAATGAGTTAATGCTGACATGGTGTAAAGAAAGCAATTGGTAAATCTGGAATGCTCAGTTGAATTTGTGTACTCAGCCCCACCAACATAGCAAGTTCTCATTCCTATGATGGAATTGACATGAAAATCTGCTGCTGGGACATGTGAGGGTGAAGGAACATTGCAACTGCCAGATGCAAAATCAGACCTAAATGGTAAAATTTGTTCACACCACGCAGGAATAGAGCAGCAAAATGGTTGTTATGCTCCAATCTATTTCAGTTCATAGCTCAAAGTCAGCAGAGCTGTGCTACAAAAGTCAGCAGAGCTGTGCTACAAAAGTCAGCAGAGCTGTGCTTCAGTTCCTGCTCTCCTGGCGTTTAACCGCGCAGGGAGCCTACGGAGAAGCTTGGCTGGAGCTGGTGGTCTGCTAGGGCAGCGGAGGAGACGGGCGGTGGGGGACAGCAAGCCTCTGAGCTGTGGGGTGCTTTGCTGCGGGCACTCGCAGGGCTGGTGTCAGCCGGTCGCTCTGCCGGTAGTAAGGAGTGGCGGTGCCTTTCCTGTGCCTGTTGCTGTCCCAGTGGAGAGTGTAGAGGAAGAGCAAGGTGGGATCACTGCTGTAGTGGGGAGCAGACAAGCAAGGTCAGAAGGCAGCACAGAGTTGGGAAAGGGAGGGCAACCTCATCAACAGAGCTGGTTTTTTTATCCCCCCCCAGCTTTGGTGAGGGGGGGGGGGGGGTGGGGTGATGATGTTGAGGGCAGGTGGCTGCTTCTGGGAGCAGCAGTCTGGTTTCCCACACAGGAGCTGTGGTGTCGTTCCACCTCACCCTCCAGCTCTGGTAGTGGCAAATGTGGCTTTTGGGCAAACGCACATTGGTGCTTTGGGTCGCACCTACCACTCAAATGTGTGGGGTTTCGTTGTGGGTTTTTTTTCCCCTCTTGCTGGGAAAGATGGTATGGGCTGGATGTGTGTGTTCCAGTATCGAGGAACTGGTCCACAGACAGCCTGTTGAGCTACACTAAATAGTAAATATGTTACCTTTTCTACCTGAGAATTGATAAACGCTTTAAGAAGCCTTCTGTGAAGGTGTACGGATGAGCTTAGAGTAGCTCAGATACCTGGTGCCAGATATGTCTGCTGAGGATTTATATTCCCTTTGAATTGAGATGTGGATAATGATATCAGGGAAGAAATCCTTTCATTAACTTGATTAGGCCACAAATCTTTATACTTCTGCTCTAACAGTTTTTGGATAAGGATAGTCTTGCCTTAAATAACACAGGTCAAGGTTGTCACTAGCACATGAGGGATTATGCCTTAGAAGTATCCTTACTGTCTTTATCCCCTAGCTGATGGATATTGAAAGAACTAATAACTGTTTTCAAACTGCACTTAGATAAGCTTTATCCACGTGGACAGGTGCTCGTTCTGAAGTACAGTTTCAGTCCATTCATTGTAATTATTTTGTATCTAGGGTGTTGTAATGGAAAGACAGCAGTGGCTGGCACTGCTGAGAGCCTGTAACCAGATCTTACCTGCACATTTTTGTTCTCTTTGCAGCTCATCCAAATGGACCTCCTTTCCAGCTGAACTCAGTCACCGGTGCACTGATTTCGGGCATTGTTGTCCTAGGAATCACAAGCATTTTCTTTTTTGTATGTTCCCTAACTCTTCTGCACAGAAAGTGGCCCAGCAGTTCGGTCTTGAGTGGCATTCGAAACCCAGTTTTCAACTGAAAGTGATGATTTACTTGCACTTTTTCTTTGGGGTTGCCTTTCTTGTCCGTGAAATATGATTCCATTAAAAAATATTACGGCAACGCTACAGCTGTATCCAGCTTCTATGCCAGCTATTCTGTATTTGTAGATTTGCTAGATGACGTGTAGGTAAGCAGCAGTGATACTGGTAACAATCCTAGAAAATTAGGAGAATCTCAGTTGTGCTTGTGATCAGCCTGTATGACATTATGCCCGTGGGTGTGCCGACAGTACAGCTCGTGTCTCCAGCTTCCCAGCGGGGTCTTAAAGCTGAAGATGCTGAAGGTGAGGACCTTTCCGAGTATGCCATTCTTACACAAAACCTGACACATTCAGAAACATAAGTTCATAAATGCCTGCTAAGATAAGGATCACTTCTGTTTTGTCATGGTATTTTTGACAAATTTGAAAAAAAAAATCATGTCTCAGGAGGAAATGGTTTTCATCTGTCCATCTTGGTTAAAAATAACACCTCATTGATATTTATCATCATCCTGTGTTAACCATGTCTGTGCTTTCATTGATGTGATGCAACTGGCTAACAATCAGGCCTTTTTGGCGCTCAAGCCTAAAGACAAATAGAGACTTGTTCTCGGTTTTCTCTGATCCTGCAAATGCTGTATAAAGGCCTGTTGTTTGCAAAGTCCACTGTGCTGTAGTGTGGTATCCCTAACAACCAATATTGTGCCTGTTTTCCTCCAGTCTTAATACCTCAGAAACATTTTTGCACTTCAGGGGTTAGGTCTGATGACATGTAAAACATGATTGTTTAATAAAATTATTTGAAACATTTCAGAACGGATGCTTTGTCTGAACTGTTTTCCTCCCCTTGTCAAATCGTTACAGTTTTGTATGTGTTTTCACGACCTTGTTCTACAAAGATGAAAACTGGACATTCTTTTTTAAGCCGGTTTGGTGAAAGCTTTCAATATATAGGATAAATTAATATAAGTATAGCTTTACTGGCCTTTACAGGAGGGTGATAAACTCTGGAGATTTATATCCCAGTCTGGGGATAAATACAGATAATCTATTTTAACTTACTCATACAGGCAACCACAGAAATTCCATTAATGTAATTACTGCTTCATAACCAGCAGCTTTAGCTGAAAGTTTCCAGTGATGGAGATAGCCATTACCATCCTCAGTAAGTTGTTCCAACAGTCAGTTGCTGTCTTCGGTACTTTTTAAAACAGTTTCTAATATGAATGTGCCCAGCTTAACTTGCCAGCCGCTAGAGACTGTTGTGCCTTTGTTTGCTAGACTGAGACACACACTTTCTAACCCAAATCTCACATAGTTTGCTTAAGACCACAGGAAAAAGAAATAGCGAATAGTGTTGCAGAAACAAGTAATTAAAAAAAGAAAACCAAAAGTTGCTGGTATCATATTTGTCCTATTTCAGTTTTTGTGTATTTCTGGAAAGACACTTTGCTGCTTATATAGAGAAAAGTAATTTACAGTAATTAAAACAGACTTGGTTGACCAAACTTTTTAAGGCTTGGGTAGCCTATTACAAAAATGGAGCTGTTACCCAGTAATGTAACATGCAAAATGTTTTCCTTATGTTAGTTGAAGTTTCTGGAGTGGTTTGTTTTTGTGAGGAGGCAGATAAGATGATGTTCTTTGTGTAGCTTTTCCCCATGTGAAAGTTATTAGGTACTGAAGGGTGATCCTATACCAGCTAGGTTAGTGAACAGAGTTCCCACAGTTGTCTGTCGGAGTCATTGCTGAGCTTGCTATGGACTGGGTGGCTTTGTCTGCGTCATTCATTCCATAGGGAAATACCTGTTCCTCCTTGGTCAAGGAATATGGACGGTCCCAGGTGGAAGATGACATCTAAACCCTGGCTGCTTCGTCTGCAGATCTGACATGGGAATGCTCTCTATGAAAGGCTTTTGGGGGACGTTAAAACTTGAGTCAGGCTGCCCACATATTTCTAGCAGGGAGAAGGCTGACTGTTTTTGTAAAAAACCATCCCCAT
Organism: Falco punctatus; assembly: GCF_963210335.1. Taxonomy (NCBI): domain Eukaryota; kingdom Metazoa; phylum Chordata; class Aves; order Falconiformes; family Falconidae; genus Falco; species Falco punctatus. Next base: position 120,702,568 of record NC_137581.1, on the reverse strand, counting down.
CCCGCTTTGTTTGAAAGAATTATGCAGCCATTTAAGAGCACGTGGAAGCCATAACGTGTGACCTTGGTCCTCTGGAACCAGGTTAGGTAGAAGCTGGGTGGATGCGCAGGAAGGCTACACCCTGCTTTTTGAGGGGCGTGATGTTAGGTGAGAGGGAAGGGGTAACGGACTGAAAACAGGGATTACATTCAGTGGGCAGGGACTGCTGGCACTCGAGATTCCGAGTTTTGAATGGAGCAGGGAATTACTAAGACGCTCGGTACTTTAGGCGAAGGAACTCTGGCTGAGTATGTAGTGGGGGTCTCACAGGTGTTAAGTGAAACTGAATTACTAAACCGATAGCGGCTCTGCAAGTAAAATAGCTTCCCTTAGGGGTGCCCGTTACATGAGCCTGAATGCCGGTTGTGAACGGGCGTCAGGGCTCCGCAGGTGAGCACAGTGCGGTGGAACGGTCTCAGGTCTGTGCCCTGCATTAGGGGGCAGGCAAGAAAGAAACTGGGTGAGCGTTTAACCTTAGGTCTAAATCCAATAGAACTTAATAAATCTATAAAGCGGTGAAAATGCTTCCTGGGTTCCCATATTTGGAAGAAATAAATGGCACATAACGGGAGCTATGTACACCAGTGCTTGGGATGAATTCAGCTGATATCTGGGAGACAGGCCTTGGCATGGGAACCTGGGCGTAAATCACACTTTCTACTTCATTTGGCAGGAAGTATTTCTTACTCTGATATCTCGTAGGCTCCACAACTATGCCAGAAGAAGCAGCCATGCCCTGTTAAGCTCGGCATCTCTTCATCTGGAGGAGATGTCGTCAGGAGTGTCATGATAAAACTAGCACATGTTCCAAGTGTGGGAAATCGGTCCTTCCTCAGGTTACTCCTGGGTTTTATTTCAGTACCTCTTTGACCTTTCCCATGCTTTTTAGGAAGAAGGAGGTGAGGTGGAGGTGGAAGAGGCAGTGGAGAGTAGCTCTGCAGAGCCGTTGGTGGCTGGACTGCGTGTTTGGTGCGCTGGTGGTTTCAGGGTTGTATCACGGCTCTTTTGCCATAATGTCTCTTTTGAAAAGTTTTGGTAACTTTTCTGTTATTCACTAGTTAATTAACTCTTCCCTAGTCTTTCAAGGAATGTTTGTACAATTAGGAAGCCCATCCCTGAGACAGTGAAATCGAAAATGGAAGGTGGAAAAGTTGTCCAGGTGAGTTACATTGTGAAGAAGGCAAACTGATGCTGCTGGCGGTGGCTGGGTGCCGGCCAGCCAGGCCTCTGCTCCTGGGCTTTGTGTGCAGCGTGAGTGGTGCTTTGTGCCCAAGCAGGATGCACGCCAGCCCTTGTAACTAAGAAATGCCGTTCTGCAAGAGCTCAAGTATTTTTCCGAGTTCGCTTGCAATCCCCTGCTAAAGGGGAACCCTCCGGTGCTTTGGGCTGGATGGGTGGTTACAGACACGCAGTATCCCGGCCTGAGCAGGCGTCGCATCCTCTGTTTGCTCCCTGAACTGGCTCATGCTTCGGCTCTAGGTCTCTGAGGTGCCTTTATCAAACTTGCTTGTTTTGCATAAAGAAAATAAGAAAGAAAGGCTTGCTTCTGCGCTTTGCCAGCCCCTTTCCCTGGGCCGCAGAATGCCTCGGGAGAGGCCCTGCGTTCCTGCCAGCAGTGCACGATGTTCCCCATCGAGATGGAGAGGGTGAGTGACGTCTGTTACAGGTACTGTTCAGGAGGTGACTGCTCTCGGCTCAGCGCTTTAATCCTTAGTCTCGTGATTCAGGCTGAGCTCTGCCTTCAGTCAGTCAGTTCCATTATTCTTAGCAGGTGGTAACATCTGCCTGCTCAGCGGCTGTTTTGAGGGACAGACAGAGTTGGTGTTTGTTGTTTTGGGGTTTTTTTTTAACTGTTTTTTAGAACACAGACTTTATTTTGGTGGGGGTTTTTTGGTTTTGTTTTTTTTTTTTTTAACGGTAAGAAGGGGACTTAGTGAACTGGATTGATCAGTGTGATCGCAGGTTACTCTACATAGCTGATATTTCTGATTTATTTTTTCCTCTCCAGGTTGTAGTGAATAAAAGTAATGATCCTGTTAATTCAAAGGTTAATTGCAAATGAATGTAAGTTCAGCATGGGGTCTGTACTGGATGGTTCATTTGGTACATACAAGCATGCATGTTTGCCAGGTGTGTATTCTGCACGGGCTGGTGTTGGTGCTGGAGGCAGCGGCTGCTCAGGAGGTGAGCACTCACCATGTGTTGCAGCTCCGACCTCACCTGCAGGGTCAAATCCTGCTGCTGGGTGCTGGGGCTGTGCAGGCGGGTCAGTGCTGTGTGATGGAGCAGTGCTGGCCAGGCTCCCCCGAACACGGGCCAGCAGGCTGCACGGTGCCATCGCAGCACCGCAGCGTGGCCGGAGCCGTGCCGGGTGGCTGAGCCGGCTGCTCCCAGTTAGCCTCGTTGTTTCCTGACGGCTCCCAGGTCCAGCCAGGTCCAGCCCCGGCCGCGCGCTGCGCGTGCTGTGTGACTTGGCAAAGCGAGAGCACAGCCCTGGCGATGCTGTTGCTCTTGGTGTGTGTCACTGCTGCGTGTTGATGCTGCTGGGTAGCTTTTTCTGCGGCACCTGAGCTCTGCGCGGATTGCTCTGGTGGGCACCCTGGTTAAATACACCAACAGAAGTGTGGGGGTTAGTGGGAAATCACACAGTGACCCGCTCTGTGGAGATCTGTGTGTGCTCCACGAGCAAAGGCAGAGCCCCGAGAGGGGCAGGTGGCAGCCCCTGCACAATGAGCTGTCGAGGTGGCGGCTGCAAGGCAGAGGCGCAGCTCGGTTCCCTCCCGGCGGTCACCGGGCTCCCGAGGCTGGCGAACGTGTCCTGCGGCAGGAGTGGCTGACCCTGTGGTGTCTGTGGGGCGACCGCGTGCCTGTCCTTAGCCTGGAACGTGCCAGAGCAGTTAGCGCCTAACGTCGGCTCTGCAGTACAAACTGGGAAGGACGGTGCCGCCCCTAGGGAAGTCTGCTTTGATACTGAGCGTGCAGCAAGACCTCAAGGGGACAGAGTAAAAGCCAAAGCCCTGGCATGCCTTGCTCTCGTACAGATCGTTTCTGCAGCAGGAGCGGGCTTTTTGCTCCGGTGACACTTTGACATTCTCCACTCAGCTGGATGGGAAGACCTTTTGTCAGTGCTTGCAGAGGACTGCACTGGTACACTGCTCAGGTAAGAACCTGTCTCTGGGAGCTTTTAAATTAATTGCATAATTAATAAAGGTGTTCCTGGTCTGTCAGGCCAAATCTGTGGGTGTGGCTTGTGCCTTGGCTCTTAAATTAGTTGATGTTAAACTCGGGCATGCATTGAGTATGCTCCTGTTTCAGTCGCTACTTTAACACTTTAGAGTAGGAATTGCCATGTGCTCATGATGGCGCGTTTTCTTTTCTTAGCATTTTTCAGATCTGCAAACTCTTTAAGAGTGTTGGGTTCTCTTCAGGCTGAATGAACGCAAATCCCTCGGGCTTTCCCCACAGGGCAAGTGCTGCAGGCCCTGACTATCTTAGTGGCCTTCCACCAGACATGTCCCAGCTTATTGAGGTCTTCCTTCTACTGGGGGGCACACGACCAAAAAAAGGACATAGTATCTAGATGCGGTGCAGTAAGTGGTGGGTAGTGGTGGGTGACTGCTTCCCTCCACCTCCCGGCCATGCTCCTGTTCACACAGCCCCAGACACCGCTGACCTGCCTTGCTGCCAGGGCCCGCTGCTGACCCCCTGCAGCCTTCTGCCCCCAAAACCCCCTTTCCAGCAGAGCTGCTCCCCAACCAGTCAGCCCTCATCATCGCAGAGGTTATTCCCAGCCAGGTACAGGACCTTGCAGTTGTTCTTGTTGAATTTCATGAAGTTCCTTTCAGCCCATTCCTCCAGTCTGCTGAGATCCCTCTGAATGGCAGCCCTGCCCTCAAGAATATCAAGTGCTCACCCCAATTTTCTGTCACCTGAAAACTTGACAGAGTCCACTCTGTCACCTCCTCCATGTCGCTGATAAAGGCATTAAACAGGACAGGTCCCAGGCAGACCCCTGCAGTACTCCATTTCTTGCTGTTAGCCAGGTAGCCAGTGACCCGTTAGCCACCGCTCTGGACTCAGTCATCCAACAAAACTTTTACCACCTTGCTGTTCACCCTCCTGTTGGGTAGAAGAGTGCTGTGGAAGCCATTGCTGAAGCTGAGGTGAACGATGCATGCTGGGCACTCAGTCACTGGTTCAGTCATTTGATCAGGTTGGTCAAGCACCATCTTACCCTTGGCAAATCCATGCTCGCTGTTCCCAATCACCACCACCTCCTCTGTGGGCCCAGAAATGTGTTCCAAGAGCACTCGCTGCCTGATTGCTCCAAATGCTGAAGAGCACTTGGGATTCCACCCGGCAGGCTGAGTGTTGTCACCTGCAAGCCACTATGAAGCCATTTCATAGCATTTCCCATGCACCAGCCACCGCGCTGGCCTGCAGTTGTACCGTTCCTCCATTTGCCGTTGCTTCAAGTTTCATGTTCAACTGATTATGTGTGGTAGAGGCAGTGATGATGCTACACAGGAAAGATGCTTTACCTGATGCTTTTAATCAGGAAAGGGTGTCAGAAATGCAATCCTGAGAGAAAGCTGATGTTTCAAAGTAAAGCGCTAAGAAGCTGCGCTCAAGCATGGTGGGTTTCCTTGGAAAGGGTCTTGTTTTCCACGGAGTCTCATTTCTCGAGGCACAGGATGCACAGAGCACTAGCGTGGTTTCAAGCAGTGCGTGACAAGGGGGCTCCTACCTAGTGCAGCCCTGTCCCCCTTAATGCAGAAGTTGGTTCCCAGTGAATGAGGCTGGGACGTGGTTGAAGAGGTGAGGTGGTGTGATCAAGCAGTTGATTGCGGTCTGCCAGCTTAGTGCCTCCGGGCCAGGCTCCTGCCGGACGAGGCTGGGTTGAATTGAGAGATTGAATTGAGGTCATGCTCTAAACCTTAATCCTTAACCTCCTCCCCGAATCCTGCCTGCTCAAGTGAAAGCCTTCATCTTTGGCATCATTCCTGGTACAGGCTTCCACCACTGTGAGTGTCTGGCATTCTGACCTTGCCTGCTTCTTTGGGACTCCTTGGCACTGTAACCTCTGTGCTGCCCCATGAGCATCCTTCCTGCTGCTCCCTGGGTGGGCGGGCGGGCGGGCACCTGCCTTCTCTTGCTCCTGACCTCAGCCTGCCTTGACTGCAGCTCCTCTTCTGGCCAGCCTGGCTCAGCCCTGTGCCGCGAGCACGAGCACGCGGGAGCCCTGCTGGCTCCGGCTCTGGGTGCCAGTGCCCTCCCTCCCCGGGTCAGGGCGGTTAAGCCAAGCTTCTCTTCGGTGCCTGTTTCCTTCTCAGTTTCTGTTTACCTGGGACAGGGCACATGGGAGCTCTGGTTACGGTAATGAAAGTATACAGTGACTAACAGTCTGGAAAAAGAGTTCTTGTCTTGGTAAATGTCAAACTTACTGTTCCTCCGGGTAAGGCTTAAGCAAATAAACCTTGATGCTCAATATATTGAGCATGCTCTGCTGCTGTCATTGTATGGAGAGAAGAAATAGCGGCACAAAGAGGAAGCAAAAAACATTAAATGACAGCAAAACTTTATGCTAATATTCTTGGACTTACCTCATAATTAAACATAAACTGAAAGCTGTGTGTTTCAGTAGCCTTTTCGGTCTGTTCTGTTTTGGACTGGAGTTGTGCAAAAGTGTCACGGATGCACTCTGATTTACGTGGATGTGAATCCAGCATGAGGGCCATCTACAGTTAATAAAATAGATACTGATGTTCTCAGAGGGCATCCCTCTCATGTACTTCCTCAGCTGTTTGTCTGTATGATTTGTACAGGTTTGCCCTGATGCTGCAGAGGCTGTTTGCTATTCTCATTGTTTCATGAGGTTTGTGGTGGGAGAAATCTGGAGAGAGACTTACATCCTGCTTCTTGTTTCTATTTCTATGATTGAATGGGTTAATTCTGCTTACAGGTGTGTTGGGGCTGCCAATAATCTCTTTTAAGGTGGGTACGGAGATCACTTGTCTCTGCTTGCCTGCAGACAAAGCAGCTGAGCTTGGCTGCTGTTTGTGCTGTCTGCAAGCAGCTTCACCCTGTGAGAAATATCTCCGTAATGTTTACCAGGCAGTGAATATACAACAAAATAGCTAATGGTATCCGTATTTGTTGCTTCGATGTGGTAACAACCAGCCCAGCCTCTCAGGGTTGCCTCACAAACAGTTCCCATCCGAATTGCTGGAAGAGCCATTGTCATGGGGGTGCTGTGCAGAGTGTAAATCTTGTGGTGTGAGCTGCCTGCTTCCTTTTCCTCGCTCATTTCATTCTGGACATGGTTCCCTTCCCTTCAAAACCTTAGTTTCCTACCTCAGAAGCTTTCGGAAACCTCTTTCCCTCCCCAATATTCACCTTTCGACAGGTTCCCTGGTGCTGCTGGAGCAGAGTCCTCCCCCCGACTCGTGCTGCCTGGGCAGACTCGTTACTGCACATGCTGCTGTTTCTCTGCTGTTTATAAAGCTGCCAGGGACAGCAGGAAAGGTGTCTGCCGTGGAACATGACAAACAGTAGGCTGAATATTTTTTTCTCTGTTGATCTTTGCGAGATACCATTGACTAAGTATTTGCTAAGGTGTAGCGATAAAAGCCAGGAGGAGCAAAGCAGGCTGTGTACCCAAAGTTCTTTGTAAAAACCCCTGCATATCCCTCCAGCTCGGTCAAAACGTCTCTTCTGTCGTCCTAGACTGGAGAGTGTGCCGCGTCTGCATTTTGCTGTAACTGGGTGACTTGGCTGGTCAGGGTTTCTTCCAGTGAAATATAAATGTGGTTACCAGCACACTGAGACGCTGGGGCTGCGGAGGCTGTGAGGAGAGCTCAGAAAGCAGCTTGTCTGCTGCCATGTTATTCATTCAGCCGTTTGAAGAGTCATGCCGCTTCAAAAGCAAGGAGCTGCAGAGATGTTCCTGTGAGATACAGCAACACCTCTCAACCTGATGTGCCTGCTCCTTCGGAGGCGGCAGAAGCTGTTCTGTGGTGGTGGCCAGGTGGGGCTGGTGCCTGCAGGGAGGTGGGCAGGTGACTTAGCAGGCGAGTTGGCTGGGGCTCGTGCAGCCCCTCGGCAGCAGGGCCCATCATCAGTTGTGTGCCGAGCCCCGCTGCCGTGAGCCGTGCCGGTGCCGCCCTCGGTCAGCCGGTTACTGGCGCTGCGGTGTCTGCCCGGGCAAGCACTGCAGCCTGCGAGCCGCGCTGTGGCAGCTGCCCACGTCACCTCTGCCAGGGTCGTGCAGGACACCTGGCGTGGGGCGCAAGCTGCCAAAAGATAACTAAAACGTAAATCCCTGCCTAGCTTGTGCTCCTGCTCCTGCTGGGCACTGGGAGGACAAAAGCCTGTTTTTTGGAGCGTGTGGCTGTGCTGGAACACTACCCCTGCGTCTTGCAGAGCATCTTCCTCATGGCACATCCCAAAGGGAGAAAATGTTTAACTTTGTGGGTCGGATAATGACGGAAAAGCAGAAAGGAGGCAGAATTAAGATCAACAAGCAAGAAGGAAAATAGATTTTGTGGGTGAAAGCTGAAAAGGTGTCAAGCCCAGGCAATCCAGGCTGGAGTTGTCGTAAGGATGTATTGCAGCCCCTCCCCTGGGTGGGCACATCGGCTGGGTGCCTTAGAGCCCCACACAGCCACGCTTGGAAATCCGTTCATTTTACTGGCTGCGGAGTAAGGTGTAACACCATTTTTCCAAGTGTGTTACTTCCAAGTGTGACAAGTGTATCACAACAAGCTGGTGTGAGGGACCTACAAGTGGCTGCTGGCTGTTTACAGTAACATTAGTAAATTTGCTGAGGTGAAACATAAGGGGAATCATTCAGATTAGGATACTCGATGCCGTGGTGTTAGCGATGTCGCTGTAAGCTCAGAAACTGCTCGTGCTAGCTCTGCTGATAGCACTGGCTGTGTGAGGCTGTTTCTTGGAGTACTGTTGGTGAAAATACTCTTTCGCAGTTGTCACACCTCATATCTACCAGTAGGGAGAAGGCACGTATTGATACTAAAGAACAACATTAAGAAATAAAAATGTATGGCATAACAGGAATTTATATATCTGCACATGACCTAAAATTCTTGACCTTATCTCTTGCCTTCTGTTAAGATGTGAAGCTGCTGTCCCGCGGTTTCTAATGACAGCTCAATACCTCTTTCCTATTGGGACTGGTTCATCCCACGAATGGTGGGAGAAATCAGAGCCCTGCAGCTCATATTATCTATCTCGGTATTTTATATCGTGCCTGTCAATCATTAGAGTATTGAACAAGGCCATTTCACATCACCCAGATGAGTTCCAAGAAAATGACTTTGTGCTACAGAGTAATATGTTTTGCTTTTATAACACAGTACATTGTACTGCAATACGATGAGATTGTTTTTTCTTATAATGTGGCACAATTATTTGCTTTTTCCATGGACAAAGGCCAAGCAGGTGCCCTTTGCCTGTGCAATAAACTCCTTGGTGATGGCAAGAAGGAATAAGTTGCTTTTCCAGGGGCACTGACCACGCAGTTAAATAGCCGGCAGCAAGTGCAGATGGATGTGTTGCCTCTAATATAAAATACTTTTATTCTCTGTAGAAACAAGGCAAATAAACTAAGGAAGCAGTTTGAAGTTTTGAAGAGAACAGCACCTTTTTGACTAAAAATCCTTATGTGTCTGTAGCTAGAAAGTCTTCCTGCTCAGGGCTGTCCTTCCAAAATGAGCCCTGGAATAAGCTGCTGGCAGGGTGGGGGTCCCCCTGCCTTGGGGGAAAGGCAGGAAAACCATTGCTGGAGTTGGAGCTGTGGAGGGCAACTGTCAAATACCAGCAGGGGTCAAGAAAAGAAGAAAAAGAAATCACCTTTGCTTCAGTGACCTCCCAGTCTGGGACCCTCAAGGTTTGGCTCCTTGCTGCTTGCAGGCAGGTATGGGCAATAAATAAATCACATGTATAAATAAATTGTACCTGGCAGTGGGTGCTTGCGCAGTACTGATGGTGTTGCAAGGCGGTGAGGCCCACAGTGCTCTCATCGGGAGGGATGCATTTAAAGTCTGTAATTTCAGACTTCGTAATATCCCTATCAGCCAAGGTAAGGACGAGTTCCTTGATAGATCTCAGTGAATATGGATTTATGGTTAATTAGATACTTCATTTGGATTTTTGACCATCTGCTATCCACCACCTGCCAGACACATGCTTTGTATCTCTATTAACGCCGAGCGATGCGGTGCTGAGGTGCGGGGCGGGCTGGAGCTGTGGCTGTGGCTGTGCGTCCCGCACGGAGTGGGCAACTCCCAGCGCTGCCTCCCATCCCTCCCGGAGCTCGGGCCGCCCCAGTGTGCCGGCTAGGCAAGGGCGAGCGGGATGGAGCACCGCTGCTTCAGAGCTGCTACCTGGCCACAGGTTACAAACAGAACTGCTGGAAGTCCGGTAGCTCCAGCAGCTTTGTGACTGCTCTGCTCCACGTTGAGTTCCTATAACCACCTCTTGGCTCTGCTGGTTTTCTCTGCTTTATATTCTTGTAGCTCAGGACCGAGGAAGTTATCAAAAGAAGCAAGGTAAGTTCTTCCATTCTCAGAAGGTAGCACCTCTGTATCCGTGAAAGTGTCCAGTTAGCTGTTTATATGCAACATAAGCAGTCTTGCTTGGCCCTGGTCTATTTTCCAAAAAAATTATTTACTAAGCACCCAGGCTCCCTTATCTCCCCCAGCTTCCTCTAATGCTGACAGCGCAAAACTGTCAGACCAACAGTCCCCTTGTACCCACGTTAAAGTGATGTGGCACCCGCAGGTGCCAAAACACCAGCCCCCAGCTGCAATGTTCTACCTGGCCTCTGGCTTCCACTCCATGAGGGCAAGTGTCTCCTGCAGGTCATGTGGCTGAGGTCTGGCTTACACTTTGGGTACTACGGGTCTGTGCTGAGGTGCCTGAGATGCTCAGCAGCTCTTTGTTTGTGTGACTTTGGTTCGGTGGCTGAAGGGCAGCATGAGCAGCAGGTACCGGGAGTATTGAGCTTCACCTCAGTGAAGGGTACTGATGCCATGTTTATTTATTTACTTATTTATTTTCACCCCTGCAAAGTCATGAAGACAGGCAGTATAGGAAGGGTTATGTATAGTAAAGTCAGAGAACACGGAAAGCACTCATTTACCTCAGAGCAGAGAATGGGAGATGATTCAGTGCCAGGCACCGATGACATTAAAACACCCGTGAAAAGCATTCTTGCACTCTTGTTTTTCCCTCTCACATTTATTCATTTCAGGGCCAGCTAGAACACCTTTGATCTCTTCAACCTGCAACGTCTGTGGTGGAGGAGCTCTCTAGAGTTGTCGTGGGCTCACGAGCAAGTAGCTGCTACACCCTGGGCTCCTCAGGGCATAAGCAGAGAGCCTTGGGCACTTGGGGTCAGAACCTCTGCTGCGGTTTGGTTTCTTGGGTGAGCCTGCCCTGCCCAGAGCGGGGCACACATGTACGTGCTTACTGCGTTTCGTGTTTTTCTCATTTTCTTGGTGTCCTTGGTGAGAGCGGTGGAGGGAAACCGTGCGGTGTGGAGTCTTGTTAATGCCATCAGGTGTCCTCTGCAAAGCAGGGAGTAATCTCTCTGCAGGCAAGAGGAGACAAATATTGTTTTGTTTGTTGGATGGCGGCAGGTAAAGGGTGACAGAACAGAAAACCTCAGCGTGATAGCATGGATTTAATCCATGCTTAGGAATGAAAGCGAGGGTATTGTACAAGGAGAAAGAAAAACATCTTAGGGATGGCTAACTCAAACCAGCAAACCTCCCTAAACATTAAATGATGTATGAAGAACTCAGAAGTGTTATTTGAAGAAAGATATCTTTGTGGTTACGCTCCTTCTACTTCTTATAACAATTATCTATCAGCAGATACCGCAAAGTCAGAACTGCTTTCGTGAGGAGCCATTGATGTTTTGGGAAATTGCTTCTCTCTCTCTTTTTTATTTTTTTTTCCTTGCTGGAGTTGGCTTTTATTAGCCAAGACCTAGCAGTGATTGATTCTTGGAAGGAAGAAGTGACATTTGAATAGTTGGAGCTGCAGTGACCTACTTCTCGTAATAGCTTGATAAGAAGGTCCACAATGGGTTGTGTTTCTGAACAGCTGTATCTTTCAGAAACATTTGCTTCGTGGGAATTTTAATCTCATCTCGGCCCCTTTGTAGCTTACTAAATGTGTGAAAACAGAAAGGTTTCCCAATGAGTGAGTTTGCAAAACTGTGTTTGAAACAAATGTGGCAGAAAGCGGGTGCCGGCTGGCACATCAGTAGGTGGGAGCCACCGTAACGTCACCGCGGGCTGGCTCGCCTTGGGGCTGAGGGGGTGGCAGTGTGTGCCTGGGGCCCGACATGCTGTTTGGGCTCTGGTTGCCTCCACCTTCTGCGTCGTGGTTGGAAGAGCTCCCCAGCTGTGACACGGCTCCTCCTGCCGTGCTCCCTGCTCCTCCCCACCTTTCCTGCCATCCTCCATTCTCCCCGCTCCTGAGTTTTCTTCCTTTTCCTTCTCTCTCAGCCATTGTCCCTTCCCTCCCATTTCAAACCCAGGGTGAAGATCAACCTGTATACCTTTACTGACAACTGATACCGATACCAATACCTTTACTGAAAACTTTAAATCGCGTCTTAATTTTGAGATGAAAACTGTGTCCTAGCATTTGCTCCAATTAAACACACAGCGTAGGGATGCATTAAATAGTTTATGGGAAAATTACAAAAGCAAAATTGAAGTGTATAACATCTTGACTTCTCCAGCTTTGTGATTTTCTTTTTTTGGTCAAATAATGCTCAATAGGTCTTCCTGGAGTTAACTTTTTAGTAGTTTAATATTGAGGCTGTTTATGTCAATAACTTACTGCTATGTAACAAATTTGCAAAAGGTTCAAGACAATGATCTTTTGGCTGCTTTTCAAATCAATAGGAATAAATGAGGCATTTCAACAGTTATTTTTCCATTGAAATTACATTTCACTCAGGAATAGTTTCATGGAAATAAGCTACTACAATTAGAAATAACTTAGATTAGTGATGATCCATTTCCCAAAGCCTTTCCCCAAAACAGAACAGGCAAAAATGCCTCTCCCCAGTAAAAAATGCTCCCACAAAAAAGATCTTTCTGTTTGTGCTTGTTCATTTGAATAGAGAAGAAAATCAATTTAGTGTTAAAGCTTTTCTGTTTAGAAAAAAATCCACCCTCAACGGAATCAAGTTAACTAATGGAAAAGCTATTTTTCTGCCAAGACGCTGCATCATTAAACTGGGAATTAGACGAATGAGATCCTAATGTGTCTTAATAAAAACAATATATTTCTCCCTTCATTCTAAAACCCTGTGGTCTTGCATATTTTTTGTACTTTGGCTACAGGCTATGTGGAGCTCAGTTATAATTGCTCACCTTATAACTCCTTCTGACACTTATACCTAGAGCAGATTGTGCTACAAGAATGTAGATGTATTCTGAGCGCATGAAATATTTTGTAGTTATTCTAGAACTGTGTTCAGGAGAAATGAAGATAACTTTGAATGGTTCTTCAGCCACTGGAAATACGAATCCCTTATGCATTCTATGTGTACTATGCATATCTTGCTATTCTGCATTGTTCCATTAAAAATGGGCATTTTGAAAAGTAATGGCAATATGTAGAAATAGCATTTCTCTGTGTAACGGTTTTGTTCCTTGAGCGTACGGAGCTGTATTTATTTCTTTTTCTGAGTAAAACTGAATGTTACGACTTTTATTTCTTTGACTTGCAGCTAATGTTGCAGAAAAAACCACTGAATGCTGAGCCAGAGTCTTGTCTCACACCTGCACCGCTGGCTGGAGCCATCTCGCTAGGTCCTGTGCCGGGCTCCTTCCCAGTGCTGCCCAAACCCCAGGGGGCTGGGAAAGGTGGGGAGGCTCTCCCGTCTTGTCAGTTGTATGTAATTTGTGAATAATTTTCAGGTGCAAGTGCCTCCTACATAATTTTTACAAAAGTAATTTTTTGGTTTTCCCATCCGCACGAGAGGTGCTAAGCCACTCTTTCCAGCTGTGTGAGTCCATACGCGCTGTCCCTCTCACCTGTCTGAAACTTCCTCCCATTTGTCTTCTGTTGCTTAAGCACATCAGTTCTTTGATATCCTTGCTGGATTTTTGGCTTCCCTGTTTAATGTGTAGGATTTTTTTTTTTCCTAATACGCACAGCTGACGTAAACTCCTTGGGCTTTGCTTCCTTCTGTAACGGTACTAGTGTTTCATGTGGAATGAAATTGGAAAGGTTTCAAGTAGAAACAAGCCCATGTACTGACAGGGCAATGTGGGTATTAAACACTCTACAAGAAATGCTGGTGAATTTTTTAATTCCTCTGCATGGAGTAGGCTTTCCAGCGGGAGGCAGGATTTGAAAGCTGTTGCTGAGTATGAAGTGAGCAAACATTGTGCGGGGAGAGCCTTGCCACTGCTGTTTCCCATTTCTTGTTCATGGTTTTCCCCTTCGAGTGCTTTATGCATGGCAGATCAAACACACCGCAGCTCCTGGTCCCGTGCCTGTCCTTCCCGTGCCTGCTGCGGGCAGCCCTCCGGCAGGACTGCAGCTGCTAGCTCCAGGCTGCCACCGCGCTCCTCCGTGCTCCAGTGGGGCACAGATGCTGCCCTGCTCGCAGGCTTGCTGGTCGCTGCTCTGAGAGAAAGCACTGAGACGGCGCCTTCCCAAGGCCCCGAGCTCCCGGCCAAGAGGGCTCCACTGGAGCTGTCTGGGCTGTGCATGCTCCTCATCACACGTACGAAGGCAAGCCAAGCGTGCCGGTGGTGTTGGGTGTACGCGCTGGTCACGTTGGCAGGCTTGGTCGTGTCAAGTTGGGTGGTGACTGTGGTGCTGGTCTTTCAAATATTTGAGCTTCATGGTTTTTCATTGCTCATATTGCTCTATGTGGTGATGGGGGAATGTGGTGAATTCGAGCCGAGCAGAACTGGAAGGAGAAACAACCCCCCGTGTTTCGCCTGTAGCCTACTAGTAGTATTCATGGGTTGGAGCTCATGTAGCATCGGTAGGCCAGGGCGTGTACGGAATCCGCGGAAGAGAAGTGGATTGCCCTTTATTCATCGGAAGGCAAGAGCCAGAGATCAAGCGTGCACCCAAAGTGCTGCTGGCCAGTGTAACCGAGACATGGAGCGTAGCCCTTGGCTGTGCCCACCGTGCCTCTGCGAGCACAGGTGGAAGGAAAAGGGGAATTTTAACCCTTCTCCTTGCTGCTTCGCCTGGCTCGCGGGGGTGGTGAAGGCCAAAACCAACCTCAGCCTTAGGGCTGGGTTGCACAGTGCTGCCTGCCGGTTTCTCACTGCTCCAAGCTGCGAGTGCTGCAGATGTCACTGCATCGCTGCTTGAAGGGCTGACTCTTCTTGACCGGTGTGTGCTGATGTCTCGCTCGCCAGGTGCTGGTGGGCAGCTGGGCTTCTCCCCCCTGAGCTGCAGTTTCTGTGCGTTTTAGAATCTTTTCCACCTTATTCTCTTTTTACGCTGAGTCAGAGGCAAAGCTCTTGTCTCACTTTGCCTGTCATGCTTCATCTGTGACAATAGGAACAAAAAAATGTTTCATGGTCTTGATTCAAACCAAATACAAGCATGCAAATTGCCTGCTAATTACCATCAGTGCCAAGTAGTTTTCTCCTATGCAGTAGTTATAGTTGTTTATCGTGCATGTTTATTGCAGTCTCCTGGCCAGTGCTGATGATCGATACCCATAAAGGATGGAGATGCAGAAAATTCAGGGGCTGCCTAGCAAAGCCCGGTCAGAACAGAGGGTTCTGTTCCCGGTGGGGACAGAGTCTGGGATTTTTTTTAAGAGAAAGTTTCATGTGCAAAGCAGTTCACAGCCTGAATTGGTTTAATCTATGACATTCAGAAAAACTTCACTGAAGCCCCCTGAAACTTCAGAGCCTGAGCCCGTACTGAAGGTAGGTCCCTACGGCTGTGGAGAGCTGGCTAGACTCGCCCCTGGAGGTGGTAGGAAGAGGGATGCTCTGGCAACCATTCAGGCACAGGGGTACAGCACATCAGTTCTGTCAAAGGACTTCTCACTCGGATGCAACTGCACAGCAGAGCATCCAAGCCGTTTCCAGAGTACAGCGCTGCACCGCAGCCTGGAGCCCCAGCAAAGCCACCCCTGAGCACTGTGCAGCTCCTGAGGTAGGAACGCTCCCTGGTCCCTTTGAAATCCCAGCTTTCAGCTTTATAAATCCCTTGGCGATCCTTGTAAGAAAATGCCTGTGTCAGAGCAAATTATTATTACTACTGACATGATAATAAAAGGTGAAATCAGACATTGCTTAGGAAATTGAATTCCTGCTATAAAATGCCACTGTCAGGGCTGTGCATTACACAGTACCTGCATTCGCTCGTTTATAGCAGTACATCATCCTCAGCTCTACAGCTGGCTTTCGGCTCTTCTCCCCCGCCCCCCAATAATTGGCAAGTGACGGGATGTGATTACATGGCCATTTACAGTACTTATTAGCATTTCATTTATAACATTATCATATAAAACTGACTTAATTGCCCTCTGGGTGTAAACATTTAAATTTGGTAAATGGCAGCTCCATTCACTTCTCTGCCACTGAGGAATACAGTATATTACTTCTCAGAAAAGAAAACACAAATTTGTCACGGACGGCTACATCCACTGTACATGGATAAGAAAGAGCTTAAAAGATGCTATGGCTCCTTGGGAGTACAGGCAAGGATAACAACATAATTTGCATTCAATTATTTGCATATATGGTACAGTAATTTGGCATGGCTCCTTTGGTTTTTATCTCATAGGAGGAAAGGACTGTCATTTTTCTATTTAGTATCCCCAAAATCACAAAGTCTAGCACTGAAAAGTCTTTGTAAGAGCATCCATGCCTTATCACTGTAGAATTGTTCCCAGCAGAGTATTTGTTGATGCTTTGCCAAATCTGCATTTAAATATACCAGTTGATAGCTTGGCATTCATTTCTGCTGGAGAGTATTCCAGAAGCTAAGCAATGATCTGTCTGGGGATTATTTTTTTTTTCTTGGTGTTTACTCCTAAATCTCATTCCAGTTCTCCCTCTGTTCTTACCTGTGCTGTTGCCTACGTGCTCATTCAGCCAAGCTGGATGTGCTTTCAGCATTGCTGTCCACATCCACACCTCCTTGCAAGGGGCGTCAGGACCGTTTCAGGGAGCTGTTGCTTTCTACCTCACGGTGCTTTTCAAATTCCCGCTGCTGATCTCTTCCATAACGCTGTGCCCCTGCCCTCGGATATTGCTGGCCATTTCCTTCTGAATTCTCTCTGGATAACAGCTCGCTCAAACCACCGAGCAGTGCCAGATGCTGCTGGGCCGGGGCTGTGGCTCTGATCCAGAAGGCAATGCAGCCAGGGTAAAGCCTCCATTCATTTTTGGATCAGGACCATAATGAAGAACCAGGGAATGAGATAATGGTTCATTACTTAAAACACTGAAATGTCAGCCTGCATCGTGCTGCAAAGATGCAGGCGTTGAAGGCCAAGTGTCTTTCACAGCCATAACCAAGAGGCAACAGCATAGCCATAGCCAAGAGCTAATAATCCTAACAAAATAAATAGATGTGTGTCTATATATATAACAATTAAAAAATGACCAGAGCAATTTTTGGAGCCAGAGGTGGCTGTAGGCACTTTGGCAGGGCGGGCAGAGCTGGGCTTGGCAGTGGTGGGCTGGGAGCGGTGCAGCCCGAGGTGCTCACCAGGGGCTCTGGGGTGAGAGGAGAGCTGGGGAGGGCAGGGGGGGAGCAGGGGCTGTCTGGAGGGCTGGGAGGATTTGGTCACAGACTGCCAGTGCAGCAACAGTTTGCTTTGTTGGAGTTTGGTGGGAGCATCCGCAGGGAGGGTGGGCTCCTGGCATCTTTGGGAGGGCTGTGCCTGTGAGCGGGCTCCATATGGGCTCTCTCCGCTGCCGAAGGCAGCCCCTGCTGCCATCCTGAGGATGAGGAGGAGGCAGCTGTCGCTGGGAAGGCAGTGGCAGAGGCCGGAGGCAGCAGGACACCTGAGAAACGGGGTGTTTTGCTCTCGTGGCATTGGGGTAAGATCTGCCCATGTGAATTTCTCTCACAAAAGGCTGTACAGATGGGTGGTGGGAAGAGCCTGCCTGCAGCAGAGGACCGTGCTCGTCCCACCTCCTCACTCCCCACCACGCTGCCGCCTCAAGCAGCCGCGTGCTGTGCCAGCTGCTCTGCCCGTGGCTCAGCACCCAGCGGAGCCAGGGGCCGCTTCTTCCCCAGGGTCTGTCTCTCCAGCTGGACACCTCTCTGCTCTGGCCTTGTAGCTGTGTGCCATTTCTTCTCCTGTTTGTGCCTTGCCTGCTTCTAGCACCTTCCTGTTTGGGCACCATCCCAGGGGCTTCCTCCATCCCCAGAAAGCTGGCCCTGGAGCTCTCTGAACTGCTTTTGCCCTTTCCTTTGCAGCCGCTGCCCCGCCACTGGCCTCCTATGCTACAGCCAGGGTGGGGAAGGTGAGGAGCGAGGGGGCTTACACCCGAGTAAGGAGCTTGTTGGCTATCGCCACAGTCACGTAAGTTGGGGCAGTGTCAGAGGCTGCTCAGACTCCCGCTTCCCCACAGCCCCCTGGGCTGGGCCGAGGGCAACAGGAGTGCCCAGGCTTTACAGCCCCCCCCTAATGTGCCTTTGGGTGGCAGCTGGTGGGCTCTTCCCCAGCCCGGACCCAGCGCTGGGCGCAGGCAGCAAGGCCGAGGGGCTCCTTGGAGCCCACAGTGTGTGGGCACCGTCCCTGCTGCAGGAGATGCTGCTGGGGGCTGTCACCCTCCCTGCACAGCCACCTGAGGCTGCCCACCCTGCCTGAGCTGGCACAGCACCGAGCGGCACCAGCGCTGTTCTCCTCCTCTCCTGTGGTGTACTCGGCCTCATCTGCGCTTCCTGCAGCAAACAGATAAGTTTTTACTCTTTTATTAAAGACCAGCAATGCATATTTCCATGGCAGACTGAGCTAGCTGGCTGATACCCTTTGCATCGGCAAAATTGTTAATCCAGATTTTCCTCTCTTTTCAGCTTTTGTCCAGAATAGCTTGATTCATTTTGGTGTCTCTCTTGCTGACCTTGCAGGTTAACTTTTTCAAATGTCCGTGAGGAGACAGCGTCTTTAGGAATAAACCAGGAATGTCATCAACCTGAACATGTGCAGTCAGGACCTGAAATGCATTTTTTTAATTGTTTTTCATAAATGAAGGAATGAATGTGAAAAATGTCTTTGCGATTAGGAAGGATAATAAATGTGAAATGAAAGACGAAGGAGAAAAGGAAAAGTGACGCCCCGGACCCCTCTTCAACAGATGACAATAGCAGTTGCAGTGCTGGGCTTTCACAGCTCATTCCTAAGGATGCACTGCCACCTGCCCGCCTTTGCGCAAAATGCACTGGAAGAAGACAGATTTCATTGCTAATTGCACTGTTCTTTAGCTGCCTGAATCGCCACGTTTTCACACTAAATCCGCAGCCCAGGGTTTACACGCGCGTCGGTACCGCTGCGCTGCGCAGTGTGCGAAGCGGCAGAACGCACCTGCGAGGTGGCGCCCCCGGGCGGGGGCAGCGCTGTACTGCGGGCCGGGGGTCCCCAGAGCCCCTCTGGCCTCCGCTGGGCTGGGGGCCACGAGCAATGCCGGGGGAAGGCACGAGGACAGGGGTACGGAGGAAGCCGGTGTGTGCTGCCAGCAGGGATCAGAGCTGCATGCGTAGCTGGGAGCGGGAGGGGTGGGCTGCCGAAACCTGAAGGTGACAAATAACGGAAGGAAAAGAAACATTGATTTAGGATGGGCGCCCAGGAGTAATGGGATGAAATTTCAAAGGGAAACATGAGTGTTGTGTATTAGAAAATGCTTCCTCACACTGAGATCCATCAAGCTGTGAATAATATCCCAAGGGAAGCTTCTTCACCCCAGGCATTTTTAAACTAGACTAGAATAAATGATATGAAATTATTATAGAGTGAAATCTTATAGTGGTAAGGGGATGAAACAGATAATCTAATAGGTTTATATTTCTTCTCAGATATTTTTTACTCTCCATTGTCTTTCATTATGCAGCATGCACAGTTCAAGTTGGCAGATCAAGCAGCATCCTGCTGCTGCTGCGTGCGCGGGGGTCTGCCGGGCACTGCGTCCCTCCTACAGCCCCTGGTAGAGTTGCCCCAACTTGTTGCAAGTGGCAATGTAAATGACATTTTTGACCTCTCAGCCTTAGTCCTGTTTCAGATTTAGATTTTCTGTAGCACCACGTAGAGTCAATTACCGTGAAGAGCCACATATATTCTTTGCGCAGTATATTTCTTGGAAAAAAATGTTTCTGTCATTTAAGGCAGTACATCACCTTAAAACCTGAGTGAGTCAAAAGCAATTTAGTAAGCACAATCCAGTTACCTCCTCCTGAAGTGCCTTTGTCTTTTCTTGGTGGGGTTGTGTGGGATGTAAAAATTCAGTAATGTCTCTGGAAATTAAACAAGCCTTACACCTCCCCGTTAGAACCTGAGTGCTCTTCTCTGGGTTGGGACTAACATCAAAATAACCATCTTGTGTTCATGACTGACTGAATACCTGTCATGCTTGTTCTTAACAGAGACCTTGTGACAAATGGCAAACAATTAAAGAAATTATTACTTTCTTGAAAGTTTGATTGTCTTTTTGCACACAAAGGTGAAAAGCAGTGACGGTGATGGAAGCACGCAGGTGGAAAAGCATGCTGAAAGGAGAATCAAACCCTGATTTTTGTCACCTGGTTAACTGAGTTCACCACAAAACATTGGCTTACAAAATCTTATTTTTTTTGTATGTATGTATCCTGAAATAAAATGTTAAAAGAACCTGTCTAACTTTTGTCAAAAGCAATCCAAGTTTGCACAACTGCCATTTAATAATTCCCCCCATAATGGCATGGCATCGGTTGAGGGTGGCCGTAGGAGTCTTGGGCATTAGCTGCTGCCGTGACCCTGTGGGTTCAGCTTTCCTCTTCCCTCGTGAAACTGACTGTATTTGCTTTTCTTTTCCTTCTCTCTGGAAATCCTTTCAAAACAAGTTGTACTTACAGATACTAAGAGGAGTCTTAGTTCAGGAAGGCAGTTACCATGTGCTTGAAGCTAGGTGCGTACCGAGCCCTGTTTACCTCAAGCAAGTATTAAGAACATGTGCGTGTTTCTAAAAAGCAGCGCTTGTCTGTCATTGAACTTTGGGAAGTGAGTTGGTGGATTTATTCTTGGGAAATGTGAAGTTTCTTCTGCACTGAATATAAAAAGAAAAATAGTTGCTGTTATCTACATGGTGATGCCCAGGGCTACATCACTCTGAAGACTGAAGTTGGCTGACTGCACGTGACAGCGCCTGCATGGAGTTGCTGTGTCTCTGGTAAGACCAGTAAGATACCCAGTGCTGTAGCTCCCAGTCTTCTGGCTGGACCAGAGGGTGAGTTGGGGTGGGCGTGTGGTGGTCTCCTCTACCTGAAACTCTGTTGAGTTTGGCTTTTCTCAAGCACAGCGTGGAGATGGTGCTGAGTCCCTGCTGCAGGCAGGTGGACAGCCCGAGGAGTCCCAGCCACCAGGCTCAGCGTGTGCAAGCTCAGGCTTCACCTCGCAGGTCAGACCTCACCGGTGGCCGACCCAGAGGATGGTTTGAGGGCACAACCGTGGACGTGTGAGCTGGCTTCTGAGCCGCTGGGTCACTAAGCGCAGCACCGTGAAGGTTTAAGCTGCGCCCAGCAATTCCTTGCAATCTGCCTTGGAGTCTGCTTCAGGAATGGAGCAGCTGGGGAATGAGGTGGTTCCTGCAGACCAGTTCCCACGAGCATCCCTTGGGCAGGGAGGGATGGGGTGGGGGCGGTTTGGCAGGGGAGGTGAGGTTAGTGCCTGTGGATAAGGGGGAAACCGCTGCAGGTGGGTGGGGAGGAGGAGCTGGGTGAGAAACAGCAGCTGCAGGGGCTGCATGATGCACTGGGAGGACGAACCAGCCACGGGGACAGATTTGTCTTCATTATTTTGCCTTCTGGGCAGGGCATGCTATGGGTCGGCACACCAGGGTAACCGAACGCTTGATGTACATACAGAGCGTTTGGTGGGACTTTCTCCTGACTCGGTTATGCCAATGTCAGGCTACGCAGGAGGTTGGTTTGTCTGTAGTCTCTGCAGGGTGGGAACAAAAATGAATACCCCCCTCATTAATCCCTTTTGAGTAACGTAAGCATGGGCTAAACATGCTTGTGCAGTTCTATTTCTTAATAAACAAGGAAATAATTATGAAAAGTTTATCAGCTTTATGTTGGTTAATCATCTCCATTGTTTCACTCCTATTGTGTAGTCTGCAAGAATAAATTAAACTAAATGAGCCTTTATGAAAGTCTTCTCTTTAACAATATTTTTGCTTAGAATTTCCCCACCAGCTCTGTAAAGCCCTTTACGTTTCCAGGTTCTCAGACTGATCTTCTAGCATCTATTGTGTTTGCCTAAACGTAGAGATGAAAAGGGAAACCTAGTTCTCTCAGATATGCCCGCTGGGACTAATTACACTCATTTGACTAGACTAGGAGTTAGATCTGAATTATAGTCATGAATAAGTTAGATCTTAATTAAAGTCATGTTTGGGTGCAAAAGGCAATGTCATACATGCAAAGAAGCCACTTTGTAATATGTGGAAATTAGTGTTAATAATAATTTGTGTGTGAGATTTGGATTTCAATTTATTCTTCATATTGCTCTCTCTGGCGGTTTACCCATATAACAGTACACCCTGCTCCCGTTTCCATATTTGCATACTTTCAAAGTAATAAAAGGTAACGTATTTCTAAACCAAAAACCAAAATGACCCATTAAGTTCACATCAATATTTAAGGAGCTTTGTAATTGTTAAGGCCTTATCAGATGCTCAACAGTGTCTCACTTCTTCTTGGAGTATGCTGAAAAATTAATAATATTATGGTGTGATATAACTACTTTTAAAGACAACCAGAGTTTCCCAGGAGGACAGCCTGACCTCATGGGTTTTCCTGCTCTGATCTGTGCTGATCTGTCCCATGTACTTACGGGTTGTTGCTAAGGTTATGTACATATGTACGTATGTAAATACATATGTACGTATGTAAATAATAACACAGCCTGCTTGAAGACATGCTTGCGTTGGGGTAGCCGCCAGCCCTTGCCTTGCTTTGGATGGTGGCATAAAGCTTCTTAGGGAAATACCTACTCCATGCAGGACAATCTAAAGCGCGGAGAGCTGGTGTGAGACCCCTTGACCCCGCAGGGCTGGAAGGCCAAGGCAGAAGTGCCCCCTCGACGGTGGGATGCCCGTGGGCAGTAGCCCTGCAGCTCCAGAACAAGAGTGGCTGTGGCTGGTAAGGGGCTTCATTCCTTTGTGTTCTGCTCTGGCGGCACAGTGAGCTGCGTCTTGGGGAGCAGTGTCACTTCTGCTCAGCACGGGCAGGTACCCCGACCCGCAGGGTGGGGGCTGGGTGGGCGGCTTTCTCGTGCCAAGGCTTCTGTCAGATGCTGTGCCTAAGTATGTTTGGTGACAAAGGATCTTCTATGTTTTTTGTGGCCATTTTCTTATTCCTTTTTATTTCTGAACAAAACTTTCTCAGAAAGTCAAAAATGCTTTCTTTTGATGTTCTCTATGGAACATGTTGTTCCTTGAAAGAAGATGTTATCTTTTCCTAATCCCAAGCAACTTCTTTTCTGACACTTTGATCTATTCATTTAAAAAATAAGAAGGAGTTGAAGAGACAGAAAAATTAAAATAGAAATGAACCTTTTTGTCATCATCCTGAATGAGCAATTTTTGCCTTAAGCTGAGATTGGTTTTGCCCCAACAGTTGTGCTCTCTGCATTAGATACACTCCATACACTGAGAAGAGCCGCGGCAGGCAGGGTGTGCTTGGTCATGGCAGGGAACAGAGGTACAACCTGAATTTTCTGTTTCCCTGCTCAGGTCAGTGACTGAGTCTGGCTTTCTACCGAATAGCACTGAAGATCCTGGGCCCTCACAAATACAGTGTCCAGAGGGTGTGGATCTCCGGAGGTCACCCCAAGGGATGGATCTGGTGCACAGAGTTGAACTTGGAGAGCAGTCAGGCCATGGTGCGTGATTTCACTGCAGCCATCGCATCACTGCTGGCACTGCAGCCGCTGCAGCGGTGTGGGCAGGAATCACTCTGCCCAGCTCGCTGTGCTTTCAATGGCCGTTTGGAACTGCTCAGCGGCCGGAGCACTTAGGGCAAGGGTGCGGGAGGCAATCTGCTTCGAGAGGAGTCGTTTGCATTACAGGTGTGTAATGACATACGAACAGGGCAAATCCTGATGGGTTTAAATGGCAGTGGCGGAAACGTAGGCTAAACATTGAGACGAGCTTTCCAGTAGTTACGCGCTGGAGTTGTCTATCTATAGACTTATTAAATTCTGTTTCCTAAAGATTTTAAGAACAAATAAGGAATGATTTTTGTTAAGTTGATCCGTGCTCGGTGCTAGAAAATAGATTAGAGAACTTCCTGAGGTCTTGATGCTTAGTTAAATCGTTCAAGGAAATTACCCGCAAGATGCGAAGGGTAGCTCTTTACACAGCTTTGCATTTAAGATGCAGAATACGTTAGGAAAGCAGTAGAAATGTTAGGACTTGATCAAATAGATTGTAATGAAAAATAGAAGTATATAAAGGAAGGAAACATCTAAAGGGATAATTTGGACCTTTATTGTTATTTTAGAAATGAAGACAAGCTGGTAAAGGAGGAAATTATGAAGATGTATATGGAAATCCATATTTATTTATTTTTTCCACTGTCTCTCTTTAACCTGTGGAACTCACTGCTTCTAGACACTAATACTGAGCTACTAAGTTTGACTGGAGAGGATTCCACTTGGGTGAATGCCTGTAGCTGCACTAGCTGGGATAAAGTAAATATTAAAGATTTGAGTCCTTCTGCTTCAAGGCATTAAGCAATCTGAAGTGCCTCGGTTTTAGAAGAAGCATCCTCTATGGGGACATTACTGTGCGCCTGCCTGTGAGGACGTGAAGCACCTGGGGTTGGTACCTGTCAGAGACGAGATATGGGCATGACAGACTTTGCCTGATTCAGCCCAGCAATTAATTTCCTCTGTAGGAATTATTACCCAGTAAACCGCTGAGTAGAGCAAAGTCCTGCCACTTTTCTTTTGTCTTAGGCATTGCTGCTTTTCTTCTCGGAGAATAGGAATAATTGCAACTGGAAAACTTGAATTACAAATACAGGTAATGGTTCTGTGAGTGAACGACTTATTGTCTAAGAACAACTTAAATGTACAGAATCTCCATAATTTAGAAATTAATTACAAGGTACAGGTGCTCCAAGATGCCAAAGGGGTCCTGAGCGTTTGCATGCATGCATCGTGCTGCGAGGGAAGTGCAGCTGAGCCTCTTCCTTGTCCTTGCGTGCAATGATATTTTTCATGTGGGTTACTCAAATTTGTTTCAGATTTTCTTTTTGTGCTTATTTGTGGATTGTCACACAGTCAGAATCACTAATATGTTTACTCTTATTTGGCTAGATATACCCGTGTTTGGTTCAAGGTGCTTTGTTCCTGTTGGCAAAGGCAGAAGCACTATGATTCCCATTCATGTGAATAAACCCAAAACACAACTCGGGCTGATATAATTAGAACACATTTATGCTTGTTTTCCAGCCTTGGTCTGCTGAACAGCAATTACTTTGAAAGATAGGTCCTATGCCTGATTTTTAAAAATTTTTCATTTTTCTTTTCCAGTGTTCCTTTTATTCAGCCATGGACTTGCAGCAGAAGGATGGAGGGAGCTTAAAGGTACATAGCGCTCTGCGTATTTCTCAGTGAAATGAAAAAGAATACAATATACCTGATACAATAATCTTCAAGTACACAAAGATAGCTGCAAAGAGGCCTTGGATGGAAAAAGTTCTTTATGAAAGACGACTAGAAATAATAGGCATACATTTCACTAAGGGAAATGGAGACTGGATATTAGAAAAATGCATATTTAGTACAAAATAATATTTCTTGAGGAAGACATGGGCTTCTTCCACTGGAAGTCTTTAAAACGGGTTGGAATAACTGGTTGGGAAACGCTTACAAGTCCTTGACCCTGCTCAGTGTGGAGCAATGGACCAGATGGCCTCTCAGTCGCCCCTGCTCTTCGTCAGTCGGTGTACACCTCTGCCGCGTTGTGTTTCAGCCGTACACACGCAATACTTTTAACACGTCACTGCGCAGCTCCAACAGCGATGGAAGCAGTGTAAGTACACCAAGATACACTTGCTCATGTGGAAATGGTAGCTCCTAGCAAACGCTGTTGAACAGCAGAGCTTGCAGCGGAGCAGGAGATGACTCTTAACTAATTATAACAGTGATGAGTACTTCACACACAAACAAGCATACCACATGCCATCTGCTTCATTGACGAAGGTATAAATGCTTCGCACTGGTACAGAGCTTTCATCTGAGGTTCTCAAAGTTTTTTACAAAGTGGAAATAGAAAGTGACATTATCCTAATTGCACAGTTATACAAGCAGGATTACCACCTTCCTTAATTGCTTACCAGTATTGTAACCTTCCTGAAGAGGTGTTCCTTATTTACGGCTTGTCCATGCATGAAGGTTGTTTTGCTTAACCCTTCTGGGGATGCTCAGAGGTAAAATTGTTCTGTTGAGCCACAGGCCACACACATGTGTGTGTGTGTATGGGCACATATTTAACTAGCAGAAGGTCTTTACATAGTGGAGGTGATATAGTTTTGTTCTTGTGAGCTCTTCATGAAAGAACACGTGCAGAATACCGCTGCACTACTAGCAATGCCACCGAACTGACACATTGACATTGGTGCGGGTCAGTTGGTGCCGCCAAGAATGAGTTTAACTCCCAATCAATAATACCTGGTTATACTTGTGTGAATAGTTCTGCATAAAGCACCACTGTTAATAAACTAGTGTACTTTTGCTCATTTTTCACAGAAGCAAATGACTGACGAGGCTAGGAATGGGGAAGAAATGGGCTTTCTCCTTTGCAGCACAATTTCTACCCACACAGGTGTAGTGTATACTTGGGAATAGACACATGTGCACCTCCTCCCCACCCCAAATATTTATAGAAATAATTTCCTAGCCATTTCTCTGTACATTTAGGACTATAATGTGGAGAGAACTTACCATATTACCGGGCACTGAGTAAACATGTACCAGAGATGCCAGGGCTGACTGTGTGCCCATGATGAACTTGTAGCCACTCCAGGTCCTTTTCAGCATCTGTCTAAGCCAAAGTGCATGCAAGATAGCAGAGCACTGCATGGAGACCATATAAATCCATATTTGTACCCTAATAACGTCCTCCAAAACTTCCTTTCAGCAAGTCATTTCTCTTCCTGCTCTCATTTTTAAATCCACTCTGCAGGTGAGATAAGAGGATTCTTTTTGCCCTTAAATGATGGCAGTTACAAGTAATCTTTGCTGTCTCTGGACATATGGGGCTTTTTTGTTATTTTTTTGTCTTTATTTTTTTTCCTCCAAGGAAAACAAGTATTTTGTGCTCATGGAAAACCGGAAGATTAGCTGCACCAGCACACGAAGGACGAGTTAACCTGAGGCAAAGCGCAGCTGAACAGCAGCAATACCAACTTTCCCTCAGCGCTGGTGCCAAGTGTCTCTAGTGATAAACGTTTGGGGGCCATTAAATGGAAACCAAGCGTCCTTTTTAAAGTTTTCTTTTTTATTAAAACCAGTAAATATAGCTGAACATCTGATCATAAATCATTTCCTCCCACCCCTCTGCAGATGAAAGAAGGTTTTGAAGAGCAGCAGGTACTTGCTCTCAGAAGAAACAATTTTGAGATGGTTTGAGGCAGCAGCTGCACTTCGGATCAGACAGGTCAGTGACATTAATATGTTTCAGTGCATATTTAGACTCTCTGACCTACATACAAATATTTTCAGGACATGCACATTCTTATTCTAGCTGGCATCTTTTAGGCGACTGGAGCGGCCTACATCTTTCTCTGCAGACAAAGGGGCTACCTCCCCTGTTGACTATGGAGAGGATTTGGAAGATGCTCCGACCAATTATTTTGTGGTAGGTTTTAAATGAGAAACACCAGTAGAGTTGTCTAGAAGCTAGGCACAAACTTGGGTTATGTTCACCAAACACAAGAATCCATATTAAGAAAAAGAGAATATCTTAGGAGAGAGATGCCATTCGGAGAAGCGCAATAGCAGCAGCAGCGTGCACCCCGTGTGGTAGCGTAGGCAGAGACGCTCGGGGACACAGCAGAGGGACGGTCGAAGCGCATTGCCTCGTTAGGCCAGGGGCTGTAGGGCCGTCTGGGAGAAGTGTCCCTGTGGCAGCTGTTCTGCTGCACAGGCACCAGAGGAATCTGAGCAGCAATTAGGCTGGTCGCTGAGACACCTTTCTGACGGCCTGTGGTCTGCGCTGAGCGAGAGAAGCTGCTGAGATGTGCCCAGCGAGTCTCGGTTACCCAGCCACATGGGCCCTTCTCTCAGGCAATCTGGGCAGCTGAGGTCTTTGTCTTATTAAACCGGCAGGGAAACCGTTGCATTTTGCTAAACATTTGGAAAAGAGCTGAAGCTTTTCGATTCGAGAGGCTTGTTATTCCCTTCCTCAGGAGAATGGCACTTTCCTGTGGTGGGAGGGCTTGGGTGGGCTGCCAGGGGTGGGGGACGGAGCCTGTCTGCCCCTTGGCTGTGCAGCGGTGTCGGGAACTCTCCAGTGACTGTCCTCGTCTGGGTGCTTGGGGACGTGTAGCAGGGGTGTATGTGCTTGTTCACATGAAACGGGAACTTCTCATTGAAGTTTGTCTCCAAACGATGCCAGCGTCCGTGCTCTTCCAGGGTCACTGTCCCCTGCTGGGGCTTCTGCTGGAGGATTGCTACAGGTTTCAGATGGGGGGTGTGGGGGTGTGGGGAGGAGCTGTTGAAGCTGGCTGGTTGCCCCAGAGGTCGTATCTGCATGTTGATCATAAGTCTGAGGAAAAGCAGGGTGGACATTTTGGTTGCCCTCCAGGACTTGTAGGTAGAAGGATTTTTGACTTGGCCTGGAAGTTGTCTTGCTAATAACATAAAATGGGAGGTGGCCAGTGTAAGAGTTAGGGAGTGCGGAGGAGTTGCCCTCTGCTTTATGGCAGAAGTAAGAGGGAGAACGGGAGGTCACAGAATCGTTTATCCAGAATAAAACTGGAGACAAGGATGGGAGAACTTGAAGAACGATGAAGGGAAGATGAGAAATGTCTTCAAGGGTATGCAGTAACAGCTTAAGGGAAGATGAGCAGTTTCTTACGTTTAGTTCTTTGACTTCAGGGTGAATTTTACTTACTGTTCATTTGTAGGGCTCTTGATAGAGAGAACACTGGAAATAAGAAAACTCTGAATTTCTCCCCCTAGAAAGAAAGGAAACCATCATTGCAGTCACTCACGTTTCAAAGGAGTTGTGCTTCTGCTGGCCACTCAAGGGATGCTGGTGGTCAGAAGCACAGGAGGGCTGCGCTCCCCTGCTGCTCTGGGGCAGGTCATGAGATTGCATTGTAAAACAGCCGTGAAAATATTAATTTTAAAGTATGTGCTGTGTTGTGGGAAATGATGATACATGAGCAGCATCGATGAAACATCAGCCTGTGCATGATTACTAGGGGTTTGGGCAGACCTCTTTGCTCCTCAGGGAAGTTCCTCTGCCTTCCTAAGAATCACATGAGAATTTTTGCTGTTAGGCAAAAATAATACTGTGGGAACCTGTGAAGTGTTCATTAAGTACAGTAAGCGCAGGAACTTTGTAAGCGACCGAGTGTCACTTTGATAGATAGACTACAGTAGGTTATACTTAATAAATCCTCATGATCTCGATGTGCATTGTCATTCAAAAGGAATTATTATTCCTAGCTAAAGAGCTATTGAAATTCTGAAAGGTCTGCATGTTGTGCGCTGTCATGTCCTGGGTTACTGGGCCGTGTAACTGATGCCATACGAGTCGGTGCAGCAGTGGGGAGTTAGCAAGCTTATTGGACCCTCACGCCGATGGAGCTGGGCCAGATGCCCTGGCAGTGCTCTCTGTACTGGTGGTCCAGAGAGAGCTGGGTGGCTGTGAGTGGCATCTGATCTCTAGGGCTTCCTCAGTTCTTGAACACTAATTTCTAGACTGATGTGCAGTCATCTTAACACATGCAGGAGAAAGAGGGAGAAATAGAGAGAAATGACTTTTTTTTTTTAAAAAAAAAATGAAATGATTGAAAATGCTATGGGATTAAAGTAAAGCCGAGATGAAATTTGTAGAATTCACTTGGCTTTCACCATATTAAAGCCTAGGCACAATTAAAAATGGCTTTGGAGACCTGGGGGATTCTTTAGCAGATGTGAGGGGGGAGGAGGGTAACAAGGCAAACATGCCATCTGCACGCATCTGTAAGTGGGAATGAACTTTGTTAGCTTGGTGGTGTCTGAGAGCAAAGGTAACTTTATTCAACTTTTGACCAAGATACTGGGAGTCATGTATGGTCTCATTTAAGCTGTGTCATAACGTTCCATACCGGATCTGTGTCCATGGGCATACTCATTTTCTAATCGCTTTCATGGGACCATGGATGGAAAGCAAGCAGGACAGGCACGGGTGCAGCATTCCAGGGCCAGAAAGGGACGTTTGTTGATCATGTCACTGTATAATACCACAGCATATAAAAGCATACAGTATTGAAAAATCTAACCACCTAATCTTCTGGATTCATTACTAATTAAAAAGCAAATTGGAGTGGGGAGCAGCTGAAGAATATCCAACTATTTCTATGATCATAACTGCTTGCAGTAAAGGACAGATGAGTAAATGTTGTGTTTGAATTGGCAAACAGTCATTGTACAACTTCAAGGTTGCAGAGAAAATGAAATCTAACTTTTTTTTTTTTTAAAGATGCCTTTATTATTCCTCCTGCTATTTAGCACACAATAGCCTGAATTATTTATTATTAATTGTTATTATATTGCTTAAAAATGATAAGGCTGCTAGATCAGGTCCAAAATATCCCTGCAATGACCACGTGCTATAACCTGAATATCTCAGAGCGACCTTTTAGTTCACTGAGCTGCCCTCCTCGCTCCGTTTTCCATCGGCTGTGGGCAGCGTCCCTGTGACGTGCCCACCCTCAGCCTGGCATCAGCACCCAGGGCAGGAGGGTCCCCGGCCGAAGGGCGGCTGGGTCCCTCCCCCCAGCGATGCGTGCAGTGCATGGGGTCTGGGGAGGGGTGAGGTGGGAGCCCTGGGTTAGAAGCAACATGCAGATCCTGTGGAATGTGCCTGCTCCAAAACCTGTGCTCTTCTGCCATCATCACCTGCTTTGGTTGATGCTGAAACTATGTGGAAAAGTGTTACCCAGCTCTTAATATTTGTGTCTGCTGGGGTGAGCAGTGATGGAGAGTGTACACTAGAACAGCTGTTTAACCTGGGTCTTTGACTATGGCTCTGCAGAACTGGTTATGCTGTCTTCCTTAATCTGCTGCACATTATTTTTAGGCTGTGACTGAAAAAGCTAGCAGTTTGCTGGAGTCAATTTTCAAGAAAAGCCAGTGACAGAGTAAGAATTTCTGCCAATCTTTTTAACTTGTGCTGAAAGCCTGCAGTTTCTTAGGTGGCAAAAGCACGATATTGAGGGGGAAAAATGGCAGCCGTCAAAGCATGCTCTGAAGAGAAATACTCTGCTAGCTTTTGTGACTCCTTTTTTCAACACAGAAAGCCCAGATTTAGAAGGCATGACTTGGGCATAGTCCTGTACTTGACACTGTCAGCCTAACCCCCCTTTCCACCTTGATCGCTTCACGCAGTCACTGACTTTGGAAAGTGTTTTTCCTTTGGTGGGTGTCTTGGCGTGGTTCTTTCTCCGGCACTGCTGCTTGTTGCTCCTTATTGCTGGAGAGGGGGGGAACTGAAACAGCCCGTCCTCGTGTTTGGGCTCCTTGCTGAGGAAGGACCTTCCTTCTGGCTTTCATGTACAGATGGAAGAAATTGGAGGAGGAATGTGGCCCTGCACTTTTGGTTGTTTTGTCCAGAAAGGGGGTGAGGGAGGGATCCAGTGTTGTTTGTTTGGTGTTTGTTTTTTTTTTTTTTCTGAAAAACTCTTCTATTGATAGCCCTCTTGAGAAGAAAGGAGGAAAGAACAGAGAAGGGTGCTAGCCCTACGACCATGGAAAACTTGTCCCAGGAAAAGTAAGTTTCCTTATATATTATTAAAATACCAGGAATTTGTATAAGGTGAACTGCAGGCAAAGTCTAGTGTTGCTGTGCCCCAAGACGTGCCCTTACAGGTCCCTGTTACATGATTGGCATGTGGGAGGTGTTGAGGATCAGAAGAAAGGAGCATGTGTATGAAAAGTAATAGCTCTTCAGTTGGATATGACAGCGTGGGGTCGGGTTTTGCCTTCTCTTACAGGCACCTCTTTACTGAAGGGGTTGATGAGCACTGTTGGTGTTGGGAATTGGCCTTGGCTAGCCAGGAGGCTGCAGTAACCCTTGTGGCACGGCGATTTAGCCCTCTCGTAGCAGCACGTGGCACAGGGGTCTGTGCTGTGAAGGCTTCTGCATAGCGGATGTGCTGGTCTTGGAAAAGCTTGCTTGATCCCTCAGGACTTGCTCGCCAAGTTACTATGGCTTCTGCAAGAATCTGCCTGCAGTGTGCACAGGCTCCATCCACCAAACGTGAGAAATTGGGTACCATTTTACTCGATTCCAATTGTTTTTGATGCTGTGGAAATGAGATGCTTAGAAATAAATAAACTGGCTCTTAATGCTGGTTTTTTCTTTGGTTTTAATGGCTTGTACTAATTAGCTGGGTCCTGTCTGGTTTCACTTGAGTGGGAGTGACATGGGCACAAAGACCACAGGATAACATTTACATTACTCTGTTTCATTAAACAGAAAGATTCCATTTAGCAAGAGACACCTCCAAGGAAAACAATGCCAGAGGAAACAAAACCATTTCTGTGCTTGAGAACAAGGCTTCAATACAGTAGTCTAATTAAGATGGTTATCTGCTGGTAAACAAACATAGCTGCCTTCTGTACAGTGGACAGGGGAATTTAAAGAAAAAATGTATCGATTGAGTCTGGAAGAAGAGCTACAGCTCAACAATGCACTAGATAAACATATATGCTTTCCCTGTCCCTTTCTTTCGCACTGAGCAGATCTGATTGTGTTGGGGAAACTTTTTTCTCATTTATGTTTGGTTTTGTTTTTTTTTTTCCTTTCCTCCTTCCTATCAGGCTTTTCTGTGAAAGACTTTGCAGCGATGGATTGGCAACGTGGGTCAGCCTATTCAGCTCTTCAGTGAATCACTTTGTTTAATTCCTTATTCTTTGTCAGCTCTGAAAACACACGGTTGGTGCTGCCTTGTCTGCAAATCCCTGCTGTATGAGTTAAGCCGTGTGCAGATGGTGGCACTGCTGATCAAAATGACACTAAAGAGTTGTTTTCTCTTTTCTAAAGCCAAGCAAGAGCATTTTAAAGAAGAAGTTGGCAGCTATTATGATTTTGGTGGCTTTTATCACTGCTCTGTAAAAAGGTATAAAAGCCCTTTGGCTGCCTCTGTGACTTGTCTAATTTGATAAGTAAGAAGTAAAACTTCCCTGGAAACTGGTGGGTATACCTGTTGCCTTGCTTCAAAGCCTCTTAGAAATCATAACTTCATGAAGGGACAGATGTTTTAGTTTTGATGTGAAGCCCTATTTGGACCAAAGGCACTTGGAAGCATGAGGACTGAGGAGGCTTCATCGAGCACTGCCAGAGCCTGAGCCAGCAGTGCTGGCCATCCCGAGGGAAGGCTGGACAGGGGTGTTGCAGAGGACATCTACCGAAACCAGCGTGGTGCTGTGCACTGGGAAGCTGTCCCTGGGGGCTTCGTTTCACTCGGGTAAGTACACTGCCTGTTCTGTTGTAGGGGAACAAAACATCCCACCTATCTTTTTCCTATTTTTAGAATAAAATGTAGATGTAGCTGCATCGTTAATGTGGAGGTACCCCAGCTTGCCCTAAACAAGGTGAGGTAGGGCAGAAAAAGAGGACAGTAGGGTAAAAAGGAATACACCTTTGCTTAGTCAGGTCGTCCTCTACACATAATTTGTGTTACTGACCTGTAAGTTATGGAACAAGCCATCTGGGAAGCCGTGGGAACTACCTCCAGCCTGTGCACATGGCTGAGGCAGGGAATTAAGTTAAGCTCAAGTCATGAAGGGGGTGACATCAGCGGCCCCTGCTTTCTGCTACTCTGGTTTTGCCACGTTTCTCACAACTGATGCTTCAAACCTGAAGCTGGTTCAATGGGATGTGTTGGCCAAAGCTGAACAGCATTTCCGTGTGAGAAAGAGCCTCCATGGTTTGGTCCAAACAACCAGCCAAGGTGTGGGGAATGTCACGTTGTGTAATTGACCATTTGCAAGCCATAAATAATAGGTAGTCAAGGAAGCAGCAGAAGTGACTAGCCCACAGACAGAATCCATATGTTGAAATATGTTTGCATTAATTTTTTTGCTGAACAGCCTTGAATAATGAGCAGATTAGTAAAAATCAAAGTCCTTTGTGGATAATTTATGAACAGGAACAAAATGAGGTAAGTTATGAACTGCAAATAGTTCTCCTAGCTGTGCTCGTTGGCCTGTGGAATTCAATCAATGTGTAATATTTTAAAGCTTTTTTTAAAAAGGTAATTTAAATTAATTCAGCTCATCTGGTAGAGTGGACACAGTCAAAGAGACCAGATGGTTAAGGAAGTGCTGTGCGATGGCTAGACAAAGGGATATAGCTGCTGTATGTTAAGCAATCTCTGATTACACTTTTTTGTGTATGTGGTATCTCTTTCCCGCAGAGGCTTTTGGACAACATCCAGTACGCATGCAGGAATGCCGCGGGGACGAGCACTGTCCATAACTTGGACTAGAGCAGCAGATCAGGTGCTATGAGCGAAAGATACAGACACAACTTGATCACATCTGGCAGAGAAACCTGAAGTACCAGAAGTTTCAAGACAGCTGTTAGAAACCTGGCTGAGAACTGGCAGTGGGGAGGGAGTAAACGACTGCCAGCTAAAAAGGGCTTAAAAGATGTGATTTGGAGAACACTTGTTAAATACGTGTTTTTCCCCAAAGCAGCCATGCTGGTGGATCGGAGAAAGGCAACTCGCGAAACTCTGTCCCTTGGTACATACAAGAGGAGAGAAATTACAGTTCTGATTTTCTCCTAGAGCCTCCTCTAGCAGTTTTTCTCCTCCCTGCTGCTTCAGCTCAGGCTGCACATGCCTCCAGTCCATGTGCCAAGTGACCTGCCAGCTTCACGTTGGCTCTCCCACTGCTTGTCGCGAGCGCTGACCTCTAGCACTTGTATTAAAGAAATTTGTCCTGCAGCTAAGGTCATTAGGTTGCTTTAAGCATGAAGTGGTGAAAAAAACATTGCAGAGCGTGGGGTGATTGGTAAAGCATTTTACAGAGGCAGGGAATATCCACTCTGAGTTTCTAAGGGCCAGCAGTTTTTAAAAGGCTTACAAACCAGCTCTTGTTAAGGACTCTCAGCATTTTCTCAGCAGAGATGAAGTTGTCTCTAAAGTGCTGCAATCTACTACGTGAAGGCAATGAGCCATTTGTTAATGCTGCTCAAAAAACTGGTGTGAATCTCTTCCTTTGCTTTCTAGGCTTTGCCGTGCAGAGCCTTTGCTGAAGTTTCTTCTTTTCTCTCTCCATGGCTTGACAGCCTGAGTTGTCCTTCCTAGACCAAGCTGCTCCACACGCAAGATCTTCTCCTGCCGGGCTGTGCCAGGCATGGCAGGGATGTCACCTTACCCAGGTGGTGCAGCGCTGCTTTCAGATCGAGCATGCAGCATTCCTTGCAAACAGCATCTTCAGGCATCTTAGTGTTTTAGTGCTTGATAAGAAATATCAAATGGACCTGGACATCTCCTAGCCCTTTTTCTTTTTCTGTCAAATGGCAACCATTCAGTGCCTCAGGCCTGGGGATCTCCTCCTTTGCTTTAGAGAGGGGGGTGAGAAGCCCCTTTCTCTGTGGCTGACCCTCTCAGTCCACTGCAGGGCAGAGCTGGGCCACGGACTTGCCCTCCAGCAGCATACGTGGGGGAGGCAGAGCAGTCTGAAGGCACTGGGAGAGAGAGAGGTCAGCTTAACCTGGGCACCTGGCATCAAGAACTGTCTCCAAGAAGAAAATCGGAGGCTTCCTCAACCTTGATATTTAAGCAGTTACATGCAGCTCCATGGCTGCTGAGCCTCAGTGGAAATGTTGAGAAAAGGGGTTTTTAGAAGGAGCAGAGTATTTGCTCCCACGTTCAGGAAAAAGCATCTTGTAAATGTTCTCTTTCGTGTCCCCTCGGAGCTTTCACCCACCGCCAGAAGCTGAGCTCCTAACCCATTACTGGCAGTGAAGAGCCCCTGTGTGACGCTGATGTTTCACCGCTCAGGACAGCGATGAAGAGCCCAGGTACCGTGCTGTGGCAGCCCTCTGTGTGCATGAAGGACCACAGCCCTGCTCCCCAGCCCCCCCGCGCTGGCCCACTTGGCACCCCCGTGCCAGGAGGGCAGCTCTGTCCAGAAGGGTCACAAACCACCTGTAACGTTTTGCAGACTTGTGTATCTCCGGGGAAATCACATTCTTCCTCAAGCCTCCGAGAGAGTTACACATACATAAAAAGAGGAGGAAATGCTAAAATCACACAGGGCTTCCTTTTAGTGTTTCACCAAACATACCACACACTTTCAAGTCTGCTCTGCTCCAGGCTGTATTGCACCGGCACTGTGATGAAAAGCAGCTTCTTTGATTCATCCTCAGCCTTCTTTTCAATAATACCTGAGTAACATTAATTTGTAGTAGAGCAAATCAGTATGAATCCAGGAGCGAGTCCTTCTGAATGGCTTTAGCATCTACTTTCCTAAGAGAACCCTTCTGAAAATATAGACATCTAACTTACCTCTTAATTCAGTGCCAGTTACTCTGACAGCACTCGTCAGGGTGCAGCTGCTTTGGGAACATGCACCCTGAGTTTGGAAGCTGCTGAGATACATTGGCCTCCTTCACTGACCTGCTGCTGACTCCCCACACCAGGAGCAGACATGCATTTATTGTCCCTCTCCATCTCAAAGAAAACCATATAGACTGCAGCACAATCTGCCCATCTGCATGCCTTCTTTCAGGGCACCACATTCTCCTCTTCAGAAAGAAGGAGAAAGAGTCAGCTGTGACAGGCAACGGCACTGACACATGTTGACTTGCTACAGTAAATATATATATATATATATATATATATTTAGCCATTTGAGGAAGACCAGAGGTGTGCGCTTTAGGAAGAGAGGCATGTGGCTGAATTGCAGTGTAAAAGGCAGGCTGAAAAAAAGAAATATGGGATGTGTGCAAGGAAAAAAAAAAAAAAAAAAAAGGTGGTGTATTCAAGTTTGTAGCCCTCAAATTGGTATTTTTCACCTTTGAATGCCAGTGCCTGGAGCAGCATGAATTGCACTGGGTGCCTGAAAAAGCAGTTTTATCTGGTTCTGAGTGCAATGGGGGGAGCCATGCAGCAGCTGTTGCATGTTTGGGTCGCCGCTGTGTGCCTGAAGTGACCTTTAGCCCAGTGCTCACCTGCTAGCCACCGCCGGCACAGGCGAAGTGCGCTGAGAGGGGTTGTACCGTGGCGCTGAGCAGCGGCTGAAGCGCGGCTGGGAGAAGCTGCCGTGCCCCCCGTGCAGCGGTGGGCTGGTTCGGAGAGGTGGCGCCGTGGGAGCTGGGGGTGGGTTTGGGGCTCCCCTGGCCTGGGGGGCAGGAGGGGGTCCGGGGGCGCCGGGGCGCTGCCCTCCCTGCGGGTGCTGCGGGAGGCGCAGGGGCAGCGCGCCGAGCCCAGAGCCAGGCTGTGACGCTGCTGGCCCCCGGGGCATCACGGGCTAATAATGACTTGGTGGGCTTCGGTGGGGATCCTGTGCGGCTGCCAAAGCCTGGGAAAAAGGAGGAGGGAGAGGAGGGGGGGGATGCAGATTTAGAGACGAGGAATGGGACTTCAGACCTGGCTGGAAACTACAGTCTCCATGTGAATGACACTGGGAGATCAAATTAAAATTAAAGAATTAGAAAACGGATCACTTCCCTCCAAAACGCTCATATTTTTACAGGAGAGGGGAGATAAAGGAATGGCTGGGATCCAGAGGGAAGGGCAAGGATGAGGGTTAGTTCATCACAGAGGCTCTGGGATCTTGCTATAGCCACTGCAGCTCTACCTTAGGGAGCAGTGAGGGAGATATGTCTTGGAAGAGCTTTTCAGCTTGCTAGCCAGTAGTCATTTTTTTTATTTCCCCTCCTTCTTTGTCCTTGAATGCCCCATGAAAATTTCAGAATCAGTCTGGTTGAAACAGTGTGTGAGAGAATAGTCTGATCTTCCTTCAGCTACACAGAGCAGCTTGTGCGGGAGGGAGTGTGGGTGTGCTCTGGTGAAAGGGGACAAAGCCCCCACCCGGCGTCTGCAAGGGGACAGGTAGATACGACTGGTTTGGTTCAGTGCATTTTGCGTGATGCAGTTATTGATAGCGGTTGGTCTTCGTTTCTGATCCCCCTCCGGCCTGAGGTGTTTGGCCATGGCTGGTGGTTTGCTTGTGTGTTTTTAGGGCACCGAGCATCTGACATGTAGCAGAGGCTCTAGTCACAGCCCTAAATGTACCGACACCACCCGTGAACTGAAGGGAAAGGCATGCTCTGCTCTGGGGAGTGCAGGGAGCTCGCGGCAGGCTCACAGGGCTTGCTTAGTGTGACCAAGGCACCTGAGCCTTCCCCCCTTTGCCCATCTCACGAATGTGCATGGTTCCTTTGTGGATGAATAACTAGATTATTCCCTGTGTCTTTTCCCCTAAGAGCATTGGCTTGCCAAGCTGGCCTAAAAGATTAATGGTAGCGCCAGTGGATGCTCTGTCATCCCAAATCCCACGGTACCGTTCTCAGCACGAAGGCTGATGCCAGGATCAGCACTGCCCTGTGCTGTGCTCAGGTCACTGTGGCTTCAAGCCCAGCTCCCTTTCCTGAAGTAGGCAACAGAGCAGCTGTAGTTTGAGATATTTGCTCGGTTTAATGTCTCCCTTGCCACATTCCTACAGCCCTGAAAAGTGTTGTGTTGGCCCTCAGCATGTATTTTTGGGATCAAGAGTGCCGCCTGTTTCAAAAAGCTGGCGACTGCTGACTTCAGCCCAGAATGGCAAGATTTACAT
Source organism: Falco punctatus (assembly GCF_963210335.1). Lineage (NCBI taxonomy): Eukaryota > Metazoa > Chordata > Aves > Falconiformes > Falconidae > Falco > Falco punctatus. Next base: position 120,664,269 of record NC_137581.1, on the reverse strand, counting down.
TTCTTGGTTTGCTTAATAGTCTGGTTTAGCTCTAAAAAAAGTTTGGAACAAGTGAGAGATTTGTAAGTACCTCATTTTTAAAGGCCAAACTGTAATAAAATTACTGCTGCATTGACTGAAAAGTGTTTGATCGGGTATCCCTGGAATGGTTGCTTGAGATATGGACACTTAAGAGTGTTCCTCATACATTAAATGGGGAAGTTAAAATGGGGTGGTCTTAACATAAGCTTTCATGGAAACGGGGAAGAAACAAATCCGGATGGGAATGGCAGCCTCTGAGAGGAGCGGTAATCAGGAACAAAGGGTAAGCACAGCAATCCCTCACATTTCCCTGCAGCCAAAGCAATGCTGGGTTTCTTGAGTTTTTGTTTGTGGGGTTTTTTTTTTGTTGTGTTTTTTTTTTTTTTTTTCACCAGCTGCTGGTTTTTGTTTGATAAAGTCTTTTCTTGTATGGAACTGAAGAAAAAACCAGCAGCTTTTCTGGAAATTCTGCTGCAACCAACCAGAGGCAGGACTGTGGATAAAGATAAATTTCTGCTATTTTAAAGCAGTGTGAACTCTGAAGGAGCTGGGATAAACACCAACAAGAGACAGAAAGCTGCGAGTGATGCATCTGGGGTATGGATGGACTGAAATGCAAACTTGGAGTGTAGATGGAAGGGCAGGGCTGTCCTTCCCTAGCAAGCAGATGTCAGCTTAGATGATGCAGCATTCCTGTGTGTAGGAGATCCCAACAGAAAGGCTGAACACATCACACGCCTAGAATAAAGCATCTCCAAATTTCTAGTCAAGCCAAATAACACCTTAAGGATCTTCTATAATGTTCTTAATTTTTAAGAGTTCTTATTAAGGATAAGAGTTCTTGAGCATCTAATGAGTCTCACACGACAGCTCCGGACGCATCCTCCATTATCACTTTGTCCTTTCCCTCACCCCTTCTGATACAATAGCCACTTTTGCTTCTAAAATCTAGCATATCAAAATGCCTATTTTCTTCCTCCTTTTCATGCTCCTGAGGAAAGGCTGCACAGTTATGAGGGAAGGGAATGTTGCTGTTGCTCTGTACTGCTGCAGACTGCTACGAGCCAGTCTTTTGTTTGGGTGCCTCAGGGGAGCAGCCAGCTCAGTCTGAGCTGAGGGACATTTCTCTGCATCAGTCTCACCTGCCTTCCCGCTATTCCAAGGGACAGCTAGTTTATTCTGCATCAAACACTGACAAGGAAGCACATGTCATAATTAAAAAAGAAAACCTGTAAATGATCTAAATGTTTGCTTCTTAAAATGTGCTCCATTAACATGATTTATCATAGATTGCTCAGAATAATTTTTGAGTCACTAAATGAAAAGAGGTTTTAGTCTGATAAATGCATTGCCTTGACTCTGTGTATAACAGACTGACATGCTACATGCAACAAAACGATCGACAGCTTCATAGTGAAAGCAAATTTCCCGCAACTATTAGACGGAGTTAATGAAAGAGGAAAAAAGGGGAGGGGGGGGGGCAGGGGGAGGGGGAGGAGAAGCTTGTATTAGGCATGATATGATCATTAAACTAATGAGGGGAGCATTATTTCACCATTAGCTTAAAGACTAGGGATTTATAGTAAACTAATGTTAGAATTGCATTGAGTTGTTTCAATTTCCTGGCAAAGTAGAAGATAAAATCCCAGGCTGCAGGAGTCGGTATGTGATGTGCACGCTCATGTGTTTGCACGGCTGAACGTCGGTTTAGGGGTGTCCTGTGTACCTTACACCTGGGGAAATCCGAAATGCCTTGCCAGTTCTGAATTGTGTGGATGTGACTGAAGGTCTCATTTGGCCAACATCAATGTTTAAACCTCACGGTGTGGATGTCTGCCCCTGAGCTCACGCTCTGTTGCCCCCGTGCCGGTGGGGTGGCTGGGAAGCAGGGGCTTTAGGACAAGGTCTGTTTGCTCGGATTTGTTCATACATCTGAAGTTGAAGTGGGCAGCCGCTATCTCCCTCGTCTACAAAGGATGCCCATGCTGGCTGTCCTACATTTGAACATAAACACGTCTGATCAGATGGACGCTGTACTAGGGCAGGGATTCAGCTCGTACATGATTACACTTAAGCATCGGTGTCCGGGTGTAAGGGAGTTGATTAAGCCTCTGTTATAGCTGGTGAAGAATCAGGTCAGTGAGCCTAGAGAGCTGCTCCGCCAGCTGTCTGCCGGGTGTCTGTGTCTGCGGAGCGGAGCCTGAGTGTGGGTGGGCTTGCTCAGCATAAAAATGTCTGTTGCATTGTCTGACTGAAAGGTTAATAACAACAAAAAATGTGTTTAAGATGTGATACCTGCTTGGGGTATTGAGGCTAAAACAACAGCTTTGAGGGATCGGGAGAGGAAGGAAAAATCATTGTGGTTTTAGATAAAAATGGAGGTTCAAACATCAAACTCATGATAATTGAGATGAGCAAGGCTAGCCATTTACATCCTGACAAAGTATTAATGACCATTTTCCCTGGTGTTTTGTCCCAGCTTCTGACAGTCAGTGGCTTAACGTATCTTTGAACCAGAGCCTGCATTAGAAAAATTAGAAATAGTCACTTAATGACTTACCCTCTGTGAACCTGGGTCATCTCCATGAATCCATTTAACCACCCCAGCACCCTAGTGCTTTGAGTTCCACCATACAGTGATGCATTATCCCCCCAAATTAACAAATCCATTTGTTTTAAACTGGTCGCCCAACACTCTTGGGAAAACTTGGGTACTGTGGAGAGCAATTGTTCCTCATACCTTGTTTTGGGTACCAGTCTCTACCAGTTTTTTCTTGCCTTCTGTCACATTTCCTGTAAGAAGTGTGCCTTTTCCATGCTAAAGTTTAATCTCTGCGCATCTTAGATTATCTGTCATCCTTCTCTGTGCAGTTTTTAGTTTCTCCCAGTCTTCCATTTGGCGTGGTCTGATTGTGGCTGCATGCTGCGTGTGGGATGAACATGTTGTGGCTTGGGGCAATGGCAAAATGCTTTTTCCTCTCAAGCCCTTTTACAGAGAGTGCTGATATTCCATTTTCCTTCTGACTCCTCAGACAACTCTGTTGGTATTATCTGAAAAGTGTCCATTATGACTTTCTTTTTGCTTATAGCTAATGCAAACCCGTGCATTACCTACATACAGTTCAGGCAGCCTTTTTTTCTAATGTAGTATATTACTCTGCTTCTCAGAACCCTGAGCTTCACCTACCACCTTATTTCTGGGTTACCTGCAGTACCGTGAGATTCTTCTGCAGCTCCTTACTGATGGTTTTGAGATTACAACTAGGAATTACTTGTTGTCACTGGCAAATATCAAAACCGTTACACTTCCCGTTTTCCAGGTTGTTTCTGGATGTGTCGAGTGACAGAGAACCCACGTGGTGGATGGTGTTGAGACCTTGGTGGTGGGTAGCAGGTGGTAACTTCAGGGTTTCTCTCCTGTTTTGCTAAGAGATATGGCAAATACGATGAAGGATTTGAATAAAAGCACCATGAACAGAGATGCCCGCACTTTAGCAATGCTTTTCACGTACCCGTTAGTCCCTAGAGCTGTGGATTATGTAAGCAGCTGCAGGTATTGGAGGAGAGCGTTCTCCTGAGGCTCCTCAGTATGCTTAACCAAGCAAAGATCTGCAACAGTGCTTTAGGTTCTGCCAACTTAAATATCACCTTGAAATGCTGGGTACAAGATCAAATAAAATAGTAGATAATATCTACCATCCTAATTACATTAATTTAATAACTAATGATCGGGCATTGATAGTACAAGATTACTGACCAAATTAATGAGTGTCTGTCAATACTCAGATAAATCCTTGCCGCAATGCTGCCCTGGTACAGAAAAGGCCTTTGATGCGATTAAGTTGACTTGGTACTGTATGTAGATTTTGCGGATTTGATCATTTCTCACCTGGATTTTGTTGCTTTATTATACTCCACAATCACTTTGACTTAAAAGGAGGGTACTTGCTTAATTCTTAAAAGCAATTGCAAAAGAATAGGGCATCTCCTTACACTCCTGTTATTTAACATTGTCCTGGAATGGTTGGAAATGCAGATTAGGGCTAATCATAAACTGTAATGTATGAAGTCGGGAGCACGTGAAGTTAAACCATTACTTTATGCTGACGATATACTTTTTTGCCTATATCAGATTGACAGAAAACTTTTCCTAATATATTGGACATGGTAGTCAACTTTGGGAAATATTCCTGGTATAAAATCAATTGGACTAAATCCGAGGTGATGGCAATCTCCCAAAGTATGAGAGAGAGAAAAGGAATCGATAGCCCCTTTCAATGGCAGTAGACTAGTTTTAAATATTTGGATGTTCAGTTTCCTAGGAGAAGTAATGAAATTGTTAGAGCTAATCTTAATCCTTTAATTATGGAACTGACTAATGACTTAAACAGATGGTAGGCTTCCCCCCTCTCATTATGGGGGAAGGTTAATACAATTAGAATGAATATATTACCCAGCCTTCTTTCCAACTTGAGTACATTACCAGTTTCTGTTCCCTCTCTCTTTCTTTTTTTGAAATTAACGTTTCAAGATCTTGGGGATTAATTAAGGAAATTTAGGAGCCTTATAGTACCCAAAGTTATGTTGCACTATATGCCCACTATCCTGGGGGCAGGTGTCTTGATTGCTAAATCATTATTTTTTAGGGTCGTCCATGTGGCAATGCAGACAGGAGGACTAGTATCTTACCAGCATTTATAGGGCATGTTGAATGCTGATAACTTATCTCCTCTGGGACATTTGCCATGGTTGGAGGCAGCCGGGAATTTTCAGCTTGGTTAAGCTGCACGTACCTACCACTTGTCCACCTCTGCTGCAGGAGAACTGGCACAGAAAGTCCCAGAAGTCTTGCAGAAAACAATGAGTGTATGCTTCTTGTACATCTGGAGGAGAAACGTGGGCTGGAGTGCAGGAAGCAATTGATATAGGGAGGGATGGGGGGGAGAACAGAGCAGTTTGGGACCCTGCACAGTCACTGTGTTGAATCCACCAGAACCCTTCTTGGCGGAGTGCCGTGGCCCCTTTTGGCAGGGTTAGAAACGCTCTCCATGAGCAGAGAGCACCTACGCGAAACCCAGTCACCAGCATAAGTGCCAGCTGCTGGCATCTCACACGGCTCCGCCTGAACCCACATGTGACACGACTGTTCTGACGGACACCCGGTTGCTTTCACAGTCCCTCGCCGGGGGCGTGCATTAGACCCAAGCAAATAATTTTAATCTGGCGCTACCTGCGAGGGTACTTGGATACCCTGTGGGACCGTGCTGTGACTCCCCTCAGCGATCCCTCTCCCTCCCTCCCTCCTGGCTGTTTATCTTCCCCTGCTTTATCTCCTCTTCATTTTTATTACTCTTCCTGCCAGCTGAATTTTATGTCATGCATTTCAGTTAATATGATTGGTAGTTTTACTCATCGTATGGTAATTTCTGTTGCCATAAAAAAAATATTCAAGAAAAAGTAGAGGAATTGAAAATAATATTGGCCTTATTTCTGAAAATGTCTGCGTGATGCTGAGAACAATTTGGGAAAAAGACAGCAGTGTCAGCAAACCACCAAATGACAGCCGTCATACTGTATTTCTGTCTTCCCGTCTGCAGATCATGCAGTATCTTTTTATTACAGACCATATTTTAATAGGCAGTTCTGATAATCTCATTTACAAATTCACTCATTATAAAGGGACATTGATTTTTACATTAACTGTACTTCCAAAATACTGCTGTTGTGTATAAGTAAGTGCTGCATGTGTTCAACAACAAACCATTGAGGAGATCTTGTGCTGTGGCCGTTTAGGACTTGTGAGATACGTTTGTGCATGCTTACACGGCAGCTAGCCACACAGGCGTGGGAAAAGCATTCCTATTTTTACTCCAGCCTCTGGGTGCAAATGTGAACAGAAGCATTTTGCTGGATGGGCATAATATTTGGAACGCATCCTCTCTCTTTCATGCCTTAGCACTTTGGTCATCATGTTTCTTTGTGTTTTTTCCCGTTTCTTTTTCTAATTTCCCTGAAGTCAGTTTTGAGAACATGTCTCTAACCTTTTTTAGTGTAATAAGAACAAAGGTGACCCTTTTCTTCCACAAATCTGATTATATGCTGTATAGAAACAGAGATTAAAGAAGAAATATCAAAGGACAAGTACAGCACTCCTCATGACCAGGAAATACTGTTTTTTCTCATGTGGGCAAGGCAGGGAAAGTTTTTCAGGAGAGAAAGAAACTATAGAGTAAGGGAATCTAATAAATCAAATAGATGGGAGGAATATTTTTGGGATGGACAGAACATTGCAGCCCGCCCCCACCCCCAACCCCCATCGGTTTCAGTGGCCTCTGTCAGAGAACTCCTTGCCAGGGGCTTTGAGCCATGGGGGGAATTCTGGCTCCACTGAAGTTGGTGGGGCTTCCATCATGGAAACTGGTCTGGTTTCAGATTTCAGCCTGTGCCCTAGATTAATTTTTGAAATGGAATAAATAATAATAAAAATAGATACACAGATCAGAAAGAATTACCTGGAGGAATCTAACAACCCAACTGATAAGGTGGAAAGTGTTTCTTTTAAAGATGGTTTTATACATGTTTTTGTGGAGAAGCAGACATGGAAAAGAAATGTAGATTCATAGCTCAATGGGCAGAATCACTGAATATTGATAAATCATGTTTTGCTATCACACTAGGATAAGACTAGCGAAAATACTATGTGGGAGTCAGGTAGTTACAGATAAAAAAGAATATTTTTTTTCTTAGTGAATTTATTGAATTGAAGCCTACATTAAAAATGCAGTCTTGGAGTGATAAACATTGCTTTGCAAGTTTGGGTCATATTCAGGTCATGTGAAAAAGAAGTGGAAGAAGCACTTGAAAAAGTTATAAACTCTTGTGATAATTTTCTTCATTTAATGATAGAAGAAATGAGCTCAAGAATTCAGCTGCGAGTGTAAATGATTTTTTTTTCTTTTGAGTTTAAATCCCCGGATCTCCTTCTCCTACACACACACATATATATTTTAATTTGGTGAAAACTGATAAATACTGTTGTTTCTTCGGTGTCATAGCGAATGGATACAGGTGGTGCGTGGGTGGAGGGAGAAGCTGCCAAGCCCAGAGGTTCCAAAGGGGCAGGCAGGCTCTGGAGCACTCCAGCAGCACATCTGCCCCACGGCCAGTGCCCTGCTGACCGTCATGGCCAACGTGGAGAAGGCAGTCCTGGAGCAGTGGGAGTGGCCCCCGACCGCGGCCAGAGCAAAAGATGATTATCTTATAATTATTATTAACATTATTTGGATTTCTGCTGCTGGATTACCCCGGCCATTTTTTGGCCAAAGCAAGCAGCACAGGTAGGTGGGCTTAACTCCATAATCCTCACAACTTCATACTTTCCCAAGAGAAAAATGTGAGCTGCCATCTGTGTTCAGCACTTTCTTTCCCCGCCCCCTCCCCCCAGGTGTGCGAGCTTTAACTAGAGGAAAAAGGAATTATCCTCTTTTTGGTGCCAGATGTTCCCCTACGAGAGGCAAGATCTGGGTGCTCACAGACTGACGTGCTGGCGAGAAGGGTTCCCTCCTGCGCCAGTTAGGAGGTGGTTTATGCTCCGGTACCGGAGGGTTTATAGCCTTTCCAGACTTCTGCGTTTTCTGGTGTTTGTATGCAATGTTTATCCAGTCAAGAAAGATTCAGGCCATAAAATTGTAGGTGACAAGACTGAAAGGAACCTCTTAGATTACCGTGTCCAGCCCTCCTCTTTCTGCTAGGTGATACGGTGGAGACATATTCCGAGGTGAATTGGCATTTCTCTTTCTTGACTGGACATATCTGAGTCTGTCCCCTATAATGCAATATGGGTTTGTCTTTATCACCCACCTTCCGTTTCTGGAGTTTAGTAATATTTTAAAATGTCTGTATTATTTACCTGAAGTATGGAAAATGCACATGTTTGCAAAGCATTTCATGAAAGATGCTAGGACAGTGACAGGGATTGCGTGACCTTGGTGCGTTTTGATTTATTGTAGAGCTGCATTAACTCAGTGTTTGAAGCCAAACACCTATAATTTGGTTTTGCTTGCACTTTTCAATTTTATAACATATCAGACAGCATATTATATTACATACATCTCTCGAGTACAATGGTGAGTTAAGGAAGTGATTAGTCTTACCTCAAGTTTGTTTTAGCCCCTGTTTAACACTTAAAATCAAATCTTAAATCCAGCCGTGTGGGTATTTGGCTGTGGAACTATTGTGGTTTTGGTTTGGGTATCAAAAGATGCCAGGAGCCAGCAACAGCCACTTGTTCTTGGTTCTGGTTCAGATGCTATTCGTAGGCCTGTTCCGAAGGACAGTGACTGATGTTTTTCTTTTATGAATTTTTAATGAATATTCCTTAAACAACTGAGAAGCAGGGAACTCTCATATCATCGCTGTTCTATTTCCTTTATCTAGTCTCTTAAATCTAGAAGTATAATCTTCATACTTTAAAAAAAAAAAAACCAAATACAACCTCCCAAGACATGAAAATGGTAGACGTTTATTATGTGTCTTCAAAAACATACAATTGGCTAGGAGTATCCATTATTATCACTTATTATTGCTTTAATTATTTTTAAAACAGGTTAAAATGTCAGTGGAAAATGATGTAAAAACTATAAATGGAACCAAAATGCAAGGGTACTGGCAGTTACACAAATATTCAAAATTTCAGGATGAGACACTGAGCTGATAATTTTATAGCTGCCTATTGCCGTCATATTTTTTTTTTAATTTTGTTTATCTTGCAGACTAGAAAAACAGTTCTTATTTTGAGTTGAAAAACTCAACAAAGAGCTCAAAGCTATTCTTGTCAAGGGCATTAGTAATAATCATTAAGAATATGCAAAGGGCCAGAACAACAGCTGAAAGATTTTGTTGCACTCTGTCAAGTCAGGAGCAAGGTTGTTAGTCCTTTTATAATCTCCAGGCAGTGCTTTTGCATCTCCTTGTCCTTATCTGTAGACTTTCTAAGTGGCTACAAAGCCCTTTTTTGCTGCAAAGGTTGACTGCAGATTGGATTAGCAAGGAAGATTGCGCCCCTCGGCAGCATCTTCCACTTTGACAGCCCTGGTTAACACTGGAGGATGGTTTTTCTCCTCAGGTTTTTCATTGTAAGATGTGTGATGATAGTATGCTGAAAAAGCAGGTTTTGCTCAACGTTAATGTAGTTAATGTATGAGTCGTAGAAATGGGATTCAAGGACAGAGACTATACAGGACAGGCTGGTTGTTCTGAAGAAATAAACCCAGAAGGTGCACAAGCACCTCTGTACCTCCTTATAGCTCAAGCCTTACTGCTGAGCAGTGGGTGCGCAAGGTATAGGAGGGCTTTAGAAGGGCTGAGGATAGCTCCAGCCAAACGTTCTGAGGCACCCTACAGAGCCAGTCGTGCCTTCGGGCACATCTGGAAAGGGCACAGCTGTCTGCTCTGGTACTGGAGGCAGAGTCTCTTTACAGAGCAGCTGCAGAGCTTTAGCTGATACATAGCAACACCACGTAAATCAAAACCACTACACCTTGAAATGGAAGGGTTTTTTTTGTATGAACAGAGTCTTGAGCAAAGTAACGGACTTAAGTACTATGTCACCTTAGTTCTGCAGCTAAGACATTATTCTCCTACCTTTCCCTAGTCAGTCTTTCTGAAGATAAACAGTTTTCTGTCAGGTCTTGGAAAGAAATAACAAAAGACAAAAAAGGAAAAGTAATTTTGATGTCATGTTAGTGGTTAGAGCCAAGAAACAACAACAACAAAAGGAGTTGTACTTAGAGACAACGCGTTAGAGTAGAAATTCTACTGAGAACTGTATTGTGGGTGCCTATGGCCTGTATAGGCAATAGGAGGGAAAAACAAGCACAGCAGGGCTTAGACAGGCAGTAGCCCACAGATGAAGCTGCATGTGGAAAACAGCTTTAGCCCATGTTACTGCAGTTTAAAATTGCTGAAAAAATGACCAAACCCATGGCTAAAGCTAATCAGAGTTTTCATTTGAAATATAAAGGCTTTATTAAATGATAGTGTAAGAGGCTGGGAATTTCAAAGCAAAGATACAAAAACATGTCAGATAGAAGTTGTTTCTCGAGCAAAGGGAAAACTCTTGCTGGAACGAGCTCCAGATCTAACTGAATGAGTGAGTGCTGCAGTGGAGATATCTGGGATATGCAGGAAGTCCATAAGGAATGGAAAAACTTGTTGATCAGTGAGAAGTGCAGGACTGCCTTGAGAAGTGACGGGCTCAAGAGGTGCTCTCACAGGCTAAAACCCAGGAAGCATTCTTCAACCACTTAAGAAAGAGGAAAAAAAAGAAAAAAAAGAAAAGAAAAAAGGAAGAAGAAAAAAAACCACCCAGGCGTGAGAGAAAGAAATGGCCATGGTGTATCACGTATCCCCCATGAAATACTGAGATGAAACAGACTTTAAAGAAAATATCAGAAGTGCCCTTCTCCTTTCCTCCCCAGATACATTGCTGCATTTTTAAGGAAGGGTAATGTTAGGGTGTAAGGGCAAAAGGCAACAGTTCCTGGTCTCAGGTAAACTTTTTGCCCTGGCCCTGAAAGAACAGAGCAAGAGCAAGGTTATGGCTCTGCAGAATGTGTGATACCTCTATTTAAAAAAGGATTAAAAGGAATCTGAACAACTCTTCATCCTGTAGCATGACCTCAAACATAGGAAAGACTTTTTACACTGACTTGGAAAAGTTTTAGACCATGTTTGGAAGAAAATTCAGTGGGAAAAGGCAGGGAGGGGAGACAGGGGGAAAAGTCAGCCGGGATTCACTCACTAGCAGATCACTCCAGTTGATTAATCTGGCATTTCTGATAAGATGTCCAGAAAATAAATAGAAAGGCTATGATAGATCTAGTCTCTTGAACATCGAAAAATGTTTGTTACTGTTCATTTTTGGGGAAAAAAAGTGCCATCTGTATTTGGAGGGACATGGCTTACTCCAAGAACCATATGGCATGTAAGGAGCTAATTGAGAGGAAACCATGGTGGTTTGGATTACATTTCCTCTACTCCAAACACTTCCCTTTTAATGAATTGTCTTGGAACAGAGACATTTTAATCTTTTCACTAGGCCCCTGATTAAAAAAAGTTGGGGTATGCCTTTAAAGCCAATGAAATTTAGATATGTAAAACCTGAATGATCTTGGTGATCTGGGGCAACAAAGGTGGGGTAAGGTTTAGTAGTGCGATGGAGAAGACATTTGGCACTTGAGACTAAATAATAAGATTTTTGGCTATAAACTGGGGGCTCACCAGCTAGAAGTGACAAGGATTAAAATGGTAGAGGATGCCTGTGACGCGTGGCATGGTGGGAAAGGCCAATGCAGTCCTGTGGTGTGTCAGAAGAGAGAGGGAGGACTTCCATGGTAGATGGACAGAGGTCGATGCTACAGTATGAGCCCTCAGGAGTATCTGTGGACACCTCACACACCGGTGCCTCTTGTTTGAAAGAGTAACTCAGGCTGGAGCACGTGTGAAAAGGCCACTGGCATGACCAAGGGGAATGATGTGATGCCCTAGTGTGGCGTGCAGTAACAGGGGACCAGGGAGCAAGCCTTCCCAAGGAAACAGCAAAGGCAAGGTGGCTGCTGGTTCGTTAGATGGATCTTGTCACGTCTCTGAGTGCCATGATGGTAGGCTGCCTGCAATGGCAGACGTCACACCATTTCTCAAAGTCTGCTCCAGCCGTATGTTCCTAAGCAAAGCAGCTGATGGGATGGGAGAGGCCACTGTTTATTGTTATTGGTGCACAATCAAAAGTAGAGCCTAAATGCACCCTCATTTCATAGAGAAATTTTCCAAACATATTAAAGCCCGCCAACTTGTTGCCACAGACAAAGGTCATCACCACACATTTCCATCACAGAGAGAGGAGCTGTAGGCATCAGGTACTGTGTGATCTAATCTGCAGCGCAGAGTTGTCAGTGCCTTTTCCTTTTATGTTCCAGTTTCTGATTCTTCAAAATAAAAAGTTCAGACAGAGTAGTATCTTAGCCAGCAAAAAAACACCCAAAGGGCAACCTCCTCCGAGGTTGCGTCAGAACTTTAAATGATAAACCAAAGAGGAACAAGTGCTAAATACTTAAAATAAGTTTGAACTGCAGCGAAGTAACGTTCTCCTGTAGGTCAGCACATGTACTGTAGCAGGACTTCAGCATTTTCTGCTCAGTAGGTGCCAGTGTTGTTAATCTTACTATAATGATGCTTTCAGAAAGTTAAACCGTGAATGAGTGTAATTGCAGAATGATAAGAATTATTTGTCATTTCCATGTGCTCTTGGAAGTAAGTTTTTTTGCTACTGCCCTAGATTGCAGGTATTAAAAAGCAGGTTTAGTGGAGGTCGTGACCATCCAGTTGAAATGTTTTTAGGGGTTACTAGTAACAAAGGTATGAACTATGAGCCCTTTTACTGCAAGAGCCCAGCTCCTTGCTGTACTGCAGGTGGAAGCTTCCAAGTAATGCAGATAACAAACTTTACCAACAGCTTTAGATCACCTCTTTTTCCAGACAAGACTAGAGGCAAAGCTTCTCTCCAACGCTGCCTTTCCCTCTCCATCTCAGCCAGCCAACGTCTCCAGCTCGGGGCTCTGAGTTTTCAAGTTTCTGTTTCTCAGATAGTGCAGCTTTTTGATTTTGTTATCTCTTTGTTTTGGTCTTCACTTTTTCCAGAAAACTGTTGGTTAGGATCATGGAGCTTCATTTTTAAAAGTACCCTGAAAGATTTCTCGTGGTGGATTAATTATAGGTATGTCAAAAGTGGGCAGAAACATTTGAGAAAGTTCAACTTTCATATACAAAACTTTCTGTTCAGCCATTGTAAGTAATGTGTCTTCTGCCATCTCAGAAATCGGCATGGAGAATCAAATTTGAGGGGAAAAAAAATAACATTAATGATGGTTTTGATTTTTTTATTGCTGTTAAAGTGAGTTTTTCAGATGATCAGTATTTCCCTGCAGGGAAAGTTGTTTTCCTGCTTGAAGCGATACAGAGCAAATGTTGCAGCCTGGGGACTCCAACCTTCAGTATGGGATTGAATGACTGTAGAAAGAAGTGAGAATTGGTCCCTGACATACCCATAACTACACAGTCTGTGGAATAAAGGGACTGGAATGTAAAAGGCAAGAAACGGGCAAGCCTTCCTCTCTCATTTGGACAGTAGGTTTCGCACCGATGCCATTGGCACCATTCACTGCCTGCTATTTTTTGCTGGGTACAGCAGTATCTTTCCTTTTCGCCATCCCTGCCAGTAATTGCTCTGCGCTCAGTTACGCTCGTTCTTAAATCCCTGCAGTAAGAAAGCCTGGAGAAGAAAATTCTTTGTGTCCTTTACAGTAACGATTATCAGTGTTATGTCTCCCTCTCAAGCAACATACCCTTTAAAATCACTCTCCTTTTGGAGCAGTACGATCGAAGCTTTCCCCTGGCATTATTAAGCAGCACTCAATAACCTGCTACTTCTTTCCTGTAGAAGTACTGGTGTAGTCCTGGTTGAATCCTGTGTTTTTCCCAGGCTCCCTCTGTGTGCTTTTTTCCTTAGCTAGGATATCTGTGCATGGGTCTGCTCCTCTTATGGCTTTGCTCCCCTCCTCTATTCCCTTCATGATGCCTCTCTTCCAGGTAAACATTTTTCTCTCTTTTAGGGGTGTCTTCTTCAGGGGGTCTTGACAACTACATTTCCTCGTGCATTTGCAGTATCTGTACGTTCATAGTGCTAATGATCCATCTGTGCCAGCACAGGGGTTGCCCGAGCCCATCACAACACAATAAAATACATGAGCAAAGGCCACCGCTCTTCTAGTTAAGAGCTATGTGGCTGGCAGGCTCTTAATGACAGATGCACGCCCTCCTGCTAGCTTTTACGTGTCTTCGTCGTGCTACTTCGTACCCACACCAGAAACTATTTGGCACTGCTATTCTGCTTTGCTGTGCTCTCCTGCTAGTCTCTTACCCGCGTTACGATGTTTTTCAGGTCTGTGTAATTTTGCAAGATGTTTCACACACACCTCCTGCTCGCCTGCTCCAGGCACCAGAACTGTTTCTTTCCCACCACAGCACTGCCTACAGCGGCGCGATGCCGTGAGGGGAACCCGATGCTGGTAATATGTTACTTATCTTTGCAGTGGGGTACCTTCAGTTAAAGAAGAACCAGAATGTGGATGAAATGGATAAGAAATGGATGTTGTTCCGAGGCTGGAGAACACAGACAGAAGCCACTGTTTGCTGTGGGCTGCCTTGGGTCTGAGATGAGCGAAAAGTTGAAGAATTAATGAAAAACTGCAGATTGCACAGAGCCATAAAACCAGGTACGTGATTGTGTCCTTGCTTGGTCTAAGCACTACTAAAACTTGGATTCAGTATATCATTTGAGTTCTGTTGGAATACTTTGCACATGAATTAACAAAGACAAGCACGTAGACAGCCAAGATTTATTAGTGAAGTGTCTTGAGTCTTTACTTGAGTTTTTTCTTTTTTTCACAGTGTAGCAAGCTTTTTCTGAATCTCTATCCTTTCCAAAACACTAGGTTCAAAAGATTCAAGCCTTTAGGAAGTATATGAACTTTTCTTTACAAACCATTCCCGTTATTTTTCTTCCCGTATAAATATTTAATTTCCATGAACACATAAAAATTCTTTGATAAGAATATAATTGCCTCCAAAGACTTGGTCAGAAGTGATGGAAAGGATAACTCTATAATACAAGGGCATCTGAGATGTATTGATGTTGAGAGGGTATTTACATATTTTAACTGACACAGTGAAGTTGTCTGAAACACAAGTCAGAGATCAGACTCTATAGATTGAAGTCACAAACATTACTCAATAAATGTCAACTAGCACCTTAAGCTAGACCCCCTCCACAGCAGCTGTCACCTTTGACACTATGCAGTGCTCACAGTGACAAAGCCTAAATATTTCTTAACGTATTCAGTAGTTCATAATGCCACTGGCTCACATTTATGACAATTACTATCAGATGAGCTCTCATTTCTATTCGGAGAGGCAAAGGGCAAGGTTCTGAGAATGGCTAAAACATGGAGGAGACACACCCCCCCACCCCCCCAAACTGTTTTATTTTCATCTTGAGGGAGGTTTCTCTGAGGCAGGTGGAGAGCCAGGCTTTGATGCAGCAGTGCTGACCCCTGGACCTGGCAGGGGTTTATGCAGCTACCTGACGCGGGCAAGGTCCCTGCGGATGTACCTGTCCTGGATCATACACTGCAGCATGGGCAGGGTGAATCCCAGGCTCTGGGAGGTGAAGGTGAAACGGAGACAGTGCTCTATCAGCAGCTCCTGCTGTGCCAGATGAAGGGCACCTTCATGGCAGGGACGGAAGAGACGGGGTTGGTGTACAACCTCGTGCTCGAGGCTGTGGTTTTATTTGCCTGTTCTGTGTCCCGTGGTACCTTAGAGCAGAGGCAAGCGTCGTTTGTCCTTTGTTTGTTTGACAACAATTTATGTAAAGGCAGCTTCCCGTAATGTTTGTGCAGACCTTTAGCTCAGCAGTGGGGAAGATAATTTATTGCAAAACAAAAAGGGAACAAAGTAGAAGGTGACTGTAAAACCAAAAATATTGGCAGGGGACAGACTTGTACCTGAAAGTACTCAGGGCTTTTAGGGTACAGAATTTCAGGCTGAGAGTATCTGTATCAGTGTCTTTCCAGTAAAACAAAACCATACCATACCTCTTCTGTGAAATAAAAAGCAAAAATAGCTTCCACAGAATACCATCCTGACAGGGTGGAGCGGAGACCCTTTGGGAGGGCTTTGCACCAAGCACAGGTTCTCTGAGCGAGGTGAAGTTCAATGGATTCAACGTCCAGCTGCGTGGACACAGACGTGACGGTGCTGCAGGAGAGGAACTGCAGCTGGTAGGAAGCGAACTGCGCGCTGCTTCTCCCTCCGCACCTCTTTGCTTTGATGGCACTTGTTAGTGGGCGACTTTTTAGGCTGCCCATCATGGTCATTGGGCTCATGAAGAAATTTGCAATGTGGGAGTTGAAAACATGCCCTTGTGGGTGGGTGAAAGGAGGTCTGTGCAGGCACTTCGCTGGGACCTCAAGGCAGTTAAGCGCCATGCGGTGCCAGAGTGTGAAACAGCTGCTGAGTAAACTAAGAGAGGCAGGATGCTGGTCCCACGCCTGAGCAAGCATCTTCAGATCAGCCAGATGTGAAGCAGCAGCCCAAAGCTCTGCACTGGTGACCTGGGGAGTGGAGGTGCCCCCCCGCAGGCAGTCACTGCAGTTTCCCCTTGGCACAGGTGGCCAGCGGGTGAGAGGCGGCCGCTCTCCCAACGGCTCCCTGTCTGGAGGTCCCTCCGGGAACCCCCTTCTGAGGCAAAGGCAAAGAGGTCGGGGGCTGTGCTCCTCCTCTGCCCTGCTCAGGGCTGTGTTTAAGGGGACCTGTGAAGATGGCTTGCCCTGCACTGTTTGACAGAAGGGAACGGGGAAATTGGGAAAGCGCAGTGGCTTATGGCAGGGTTGTACTTTTGCTACCCAGGTTTGGGGCATTTCTCCTCTCAGCTGACACTTGGTACATGACCAGGGTAGTGTGGACCGAGTGGCATGAACGAATGCAATAGAGATGCGTGCTCGTTCGGTGTGCTGGCAGGCGCTCTGCCGGTAAGCTCGGGGGTCAGAGCTCGGCTGTGAGGCACAGCGTTGTAGCAATGTGGGGTTGTCAGGGAGGCTCCAACAAAACTCCCTGGGAGATGTGCTTGTAAAACTTCCAAAATCCTTTGAAGAGATGTTGCTGATGGGGAGAGTTTTTCATGTAACATGATAAACTTTGAGAAGAGTGTAGACTCACCTTTGTTTTCTTTTTAAGCTGGGATTGACAAAAATCTTTATTTTATATTTTATATATGTGTATATGTAATTGGTGGCATGGCAGGCTGCCATGTGCTTGAAAACATGCCTTAAGCACTGATAACGGAAAGCATGTTACACAGGAGATTACCGTTATCTTCTTAATTCCAGGAAAGAATAGTAATAGCTTTCTTTTGCGTTTGGAGTCTGCTCCAGGGGCAGTACCTGCAGGAGGTAGGCTCCCAAACACGCTGCTCAGCAATTTGCAGTTTTCATGCCTAGTGGCCAAAAAGGCTGCCCTCAAGACTGCGGGTCTTCTGACTCCTGAGAAGGTCTGCACCCACTATCTCTGGCAACAAAGCTGTGCTTCGTTAGTTGTTTGATTGTTTAGCACTCTGCTATGAAGGCAGCTATGGCAAGGGGCTTGAACTGTGCAGCTGCTGTCACCTGAACACGGAGGTCTAACTGAGATAAATCACCGCTACACACTTTTGGTCAGGGTAATTTAAAGGATGATTCAGGAGCTCCTGATGTCAGCTGCTGAACAGGTAAAAAGTCTGTATTAGGTGGACTTTTGACTCAGTCTGTCTATCTCAATATAATTCAGAATCTTTAATCTAAAAAAGCCTGCTACTTAATAAGCCAAATAATGACAATGCCAGAGATGCCTCATGATCTCATGACTAAACACTTTCATGTTCAAGACTTGGGACTGCAGCTACGGCTTCTGCGCGTAACAAAATATCAAGAAACATAATTACACTGGTGAGTGTGGCCATGCCTCGTGAAGGATTTTAGGCTGGATGAGAAGTTTTCTGCTGGAGCAAAGCTGCCCGTCCTCGCTTCCCATGCTTTGATCAGCCCAGGAGAGCAGTCTTGGGTTGCACAAAGCAGGCACCTTCCAAGTGAACAACCCCCAGCAGCGTTGCTCCTGCAGCACTGCGGGAGCTGTGGGCATTCAGCCCACGGGGGCAGACTGGGAAGAGCTGGCACTGAACCTTCTGCCCCACAGGCAGGAAGTGTTAGCACAGCTTGCTCTCTACAGACCCGCTCCTCGCGGACCTTGCTAATGCAGACACAGACTATACGGCACCTCCACGGTT
The DNA here is from genome assembly GCF_963210335.1 of Falco punctatus. Lineage (NCBI taxonomy): Eukaryota > Metazoa > Chordata > Aves > Falconiformes > Falconidae > Falco > Falco punctatus. The sequence goes on along the minus strand of NC_137581.1, from coordinate 120,646,313 downwards.
CTGGGTCCAACTCCACTCAAGTCACTGCAAATGCTTTTGACTTCCCTGAGGTGTGGACCAGGCACCTTGTGCCCAGCCTTGCCCAAGTGAGCGGTTTGAGAGGCTCTGGAATGCACGTAGTGGGTTGAGAAAGAGAGGACAGTGGCTGAAGCCTGAAAGGCTAGATCCATCAACACCTTGAGAGCTTTCTTTACCTTAAGCTCACCTATCAGCTGAAATGGCTACCTGAGATCTGTTGAATGAGAACTCTCACATCACATATAAGCAGGAAACTTCCTCCTAGCGGCTGATCTGCTCTGCTTTGAGGCATGAGTATTAGAAGGCTTCTAAGATGTATCTGTCAGTACAGCTTGGCAGTCCATCCCGAGATGCTTTCAGAGGAAAGACTGCCATGTTAACTGCAATCAATTTAGACTGATACACAGTGAATAAATGTGTTTACCTGGCATTTTTGGCACAAACATAAACTTTTTTATTAAGTATGTTCAATATAATTGTATAATGGCATATAGCATGCAGTATCAGTGACTTACTGGAAGTAATCCTGGTTCTATCTTTTTGTCCTTAAAACTAGATATAATGTTGTAACTTTAAAGCAAAACTCATCTAGGAGTTACTTTCTGTCTGTTGTGGCTGTGTGATGAAAATCCTGAGAGCCTCAGAAATTGAATGTTGGCAGCTGTGAGATTGGATGCAAATGTGAGCCAAAGCAGCTGACACAATATTGCTCATATCTCACATGCCACTGCTGAAAAAAGTGTCATAAAAATGAATCACCTCTTCCCTGACATTATTCATGTTGCCTATAATCTCCATGCATACAAAAAATAAAATCAAAATACACAGAAAATGAAACCAAAGGAAAAGGTGACGTTTCGACTGGTCTGGACTGCTTATCTCTTAACACTGGTGTGCAAGAAACTCCTCATGAATGTGATGGGGGTTACCTGAGCCCTCAGGGGAGTTTTTGTGAAGACCTTCCTCTGGCTGAACTCACGCTAACGTTCCATACGATTTTCATCCGTGTGCGCCTGGAGTGACCTTCAGTCCCCAGCTGGAGTGTTTGCGCGCTGGAGAGGGGCAGTGGAGGGGATAAAGCCTCCCCATGAGCAGCTGCAGTTAAAATACTCTGCACTGCTCAAGGGACTGTTCCGTCCCGTGTTTGGGCAGGTGTGATTGAAAATAGACATGGGAGCCTGACAAAAGGCAATTTTAGGAAGGAGGGTCTATTCTATGCCAGTGAAGTATTTTAATTCTTCCAGGGGTGGCTGATCACTTGTGCTGGGGCCCTTCTCCAAATCATCCCAGGGGAGGACTCTGCTTTTCCATGATTACAGAGAGCACATAGAGCTTCTCATCTCTAGACCACAGTCGCCTTTGGTGAACGGGTGCTGCTAGGTTTATTCCGCAGTGGAGGGAAAATGCAGCGCAGAAACTATGAAGCACGGGGGAAGGAAAAGCATGTGGGGCCAGGGATGCACTGGCGGCACTCACCCAGCCCCACTGCAATCCTGCTGTCGTTCAAGATTAAGAGGAACTCCTCATGGAACAGACCTCCAACTAGAAAAGACCTTGTTTTTCAGGAGAATTTTTGGCTGACTGGTTCACACGGGTACTACACTTCTACTTGAGAGATTAGTTCATGCGCAGAGGCATAATGTTACTCTGTGTGCCTCTCTGAGCCCTCAGACAAAATGCTCCTAAAATGCCACTTGTGCCATGGTTGCAAAGCTGAGTCTTCCACAGCTGGCGGCAGCTCTGCCAGCTGCAGGTGGATGCTATAACAAAGAGACTGGCTTCTGAAGCTGGAACCAAACTGCTAAATTACCCTTTCTTCTTTTGTCTTGCTGTGTTCGGCTACCCACTGATTTGCTCAGCATTGCTAGAAGCCTGGGCATCTTCAGCCTGCAGCAGAGCTTTCGAATTTTGATAAAATCATCTTGGTGTGTCAAACCTTATCTGTCAAGGACTTTCCTCGGTGCTGGAAGATGCTGTTGTGTGCTGACACACTGCACAAATATCACTGTTCTTTCCATTGCTGGTAGGTTTAATATGTATTTCTTTAATCCTGCTATTTAGAATGTCATTGCAAACAAAACCTACCACAATATACCCAGAAATGGCTGAAGTTTTCCACGTTGGAGATGCAGTCATACTTTCCTCAATTGTATACAGTCTACATACAATGGAAGACCAGCCTGTGGTAACGTCACCATGCCTGATAAGACCCCCATATCTGTTCTTCCATATTAATTTAACTTTCTGAACATGATGTCAGGTTTGCTGTTGCAAATTCTGAGTTTATGACAGCTGGTCCAAACGCTGTTCGTCTTACAGCAGGAAGCCTAATTCACCCTCCCGGTATGAAAGCTACTGCATCACTCATTATCGATCTCAGTCTTTGGCTGCCTGATAGTTTCCTCTCCTAAACTATCAGCATTCTCTTTACAGACCAATTGTGTGTTGGTACCCATTCAAATATTACATCAGAGCCCTTAAACGTTGGTTCCAATGCTAAGTGAACAACCTTGTCATGCACAAACTCTTGGCCTTCCAGTGGTGATCCTCCACAGAATGCTAAAAAGTCTACTCGGGCACACACTGTTGATTCATCAAAGAAATATAGGATTTAAAATTATTTTAAATCCTGTTTTAGAGCTCTGAATCTCGTGTTTCTCTGCAAATAATGTCATACTGGACTTTTTCTTCTAATCTTTAGGATTTTAATCACAAAATTTCTTCTCTCGTTAACTGTCATCAAATTGTAATGGGCTCAGGCTTTCTAAACACTTAACAGTAATGATAATTGTAGTGAATACAGTCCATCTTCATGTGCGTTTTTAATGCCAGTAGAGTAGATTTCTTTGCGATAACAGAAATTGTTATAATGCTGGCTGAATATGAATGTATTTTCTTTATAGTATATGTGCTAATACATTCCTAAAATTAAATTGAAAGCATTTCAGTTTTTAAACCTTTTCAAAGATTGAAATGTACTGGATAATACAATATCTCTTATGCATTATAGCACACCAAAAATGCTCAGGCAGTCATACTGCTCGATAAACTGAATTTACTAGCCTTGTAGAAAAGCACTACAGAGTTTTAATAGAAAATGGTAACTTTTTTTTACATGCTTTTGAACCTTCCTATATGATGTAGTGGAGCATGAATGCTTGTGGGAAGATGGCTCATAGCTGCCGATGGGATGGGACGGTTGCCTGGAGTTGCACTCAGCAAAGCATTTAAGCGTGTGCTTGTACGGGGGTGCAAGCCGTCCTGCTGAGCTTCAGTGGGGGGGGGAGGGGGGTGCACCCCTCTCCTGCCGGCTGTCAGGGCAGGGGGTTGTGATACGTGGTGGAGCTGTGCCGCTGCTTCCTATGCAGCCAAACTGAGACAGCAAAACATCCTGGCACTGTGATGGGTTGCATGCAAAATTTTGGATTTTGGAACTTGTCCATTTTCTGCCATCCCATTCCACGCCCTTTAACTTTCAAGCAGTTTGGTGTCAGGCTGCTCCCCTTTCCTTGCATCGGCCGCTGAGGGAGCAACCCCAGCCCAGGGGGTCTCCTGTGGCCGCAGTGGTTTCTCTCCATCTGCATCTGATGGTTGCAGAATAATTTCAGCTGGCCTGGTCCAACCTCTGGCTCCAAGCAGGGCAGCTTCAAAGCCAGATCAGATCGCTGGGGGCCCTGATAGATCAATAGGAAACACAAAGTCAAGCTGACAGCATTTTTAGTTCTCAGTGGTTGCTGCAAAGGGAAAGTCATTGCTGGTACTGGTTCTCAGACTACTGGAAACTTGAGCAAAGGCTGAAAATGATAGATCTAACAGTTTTCCAGTTATTGAAGTGGGTTACTAAAGCCTAAGCTTTGTAGTCTACCATGGTTTTCTTCAAGGGGAGGGTTTTCTTTCTATGGAAAACATGCATTTCTGTTTGAATGCAGCTTTTGAGGGAAGGCTTTTTGCCAAAATTAATTGCTAAGTGAAATATACTCCAGCAAAGGCCACCTCCCTCCAAGAGAACTGCATCCTCTGTGGAAATCAGTGTGTGTGTGAATATTTGACCTAACGGTCCCTCTGCAGCCCCTCCGGTCGTGGGCCGGGCTGGCTGGCAGGTGTGTTGGAATGATGGCTGGTTGTAGGAGGGTATATATTGCAGGTGAAGAATTGAGAAAAAGCCTAGCGCAGCCTCTCTCCCCTTGCAGTTCATCCCATGCACATAACAGCATCGGGCTCGGACGGCACCGTGCAAAGCGCCTGTCCTCCCTGAAATTTCCCCTGGCCAGTGGAGCTGTTGCCTGCCAGCTGCACGGAGCCATGTGAGGGCTGGCGGTGTCTCGGAGGATGCCAGAGCGTGCAGGGTTGTGGGTGCCAGCCTGGGAAATGTGGCACCCATCTGCTTCGGGAGGTCAGCGCTCGCTGGTGCGAGGAGCCGGCCACCTTCTGGTGGGACCCAGCTGGAAGGGGGGAGAGAGCACATTCCGTTCAGGAAAACCACTGGACAAACCGATATCTGCATATTGCAATCTATGCACAGTATTGCATTGCCTGCTGGGATGGGGGGAGGGGGGGGGGGGGGAGGGGGCGGGCGTGTGGCGTTTGAAGCAGTCATCACACAGGAAAGGGGGCTGCTTGGTCTCCCTCGTTCCAGGAACGCTTTCACTTTCTTTTGCAGATTCCCTGACCGGATCCCTGCAGCACACCTCAGCCCCCGGGCTTGAAGCTGAGTGCAGGTGCCCCGGTGTTCCCTGCCCCGCACCAGGGGGAGGGCTGATCCCGCACCCCCCGAGGCAGCGGGAGGGGACCCGCAGCCTCCGTGGGTGCTGCTACCGGGCATGGAGGGTGTCTGCGGGTGTCTCACCCATGATGCGGAAATGTTCCTCCCAGCGGGGAAAAAGGTAAACCCAAGACTTCTTCCTGTATTTCAGGCATTCAACTTGCATTAGTTACTGATAAAAGTCGTGCATTCTGATAGGAATTCTTCAGAACCATCTTTTTTTTTAGAAAGATTTTTCTAAAGAACACAAACAATTGCATTCTTATCTGGCACCATACCCCGTGTGCAAGAGCCGAAAATAATTGCACTGACTCCTCCTGGCTTCCCTTTTGAAAAAAACCCAACGGCAGCCTGTTGTCTGCTCCTTCTCAGAAGTCAGTGGTAAAAGTTGTGGAGATGAGGAGCATGGTATGCACCAGCAGGCTGCTGCACTCAGCTAACAAACAACAAGATTCCTGCTTTTCACTTTTGGTTTTGGGAGCAATCGCTTTCAGAAGTGCCTTATTTAAATGGGCCCATAGCGGTAAATACAGCACAGTAGCAAGATCTATTCATCTTTTAATTTGTCTAGCCCTGCAACAGGTAGTGTAGGTAACAGTCGAGAACTATATGCGAAGCAAGCGCATCTCTCAGAGTAACTTTATTCTGCCACAGTTTCAGTTATTTTTAGGGCAAACAGTTTTATTCAATTCTGCTTCCTAGCTAGTACATTTATGCTAAATACCTTGAGAAAACAGAAGCCTCTATCAGAGCTTTTCTAAGATGCCAAATATTTGCAGTGTTTGTAAATACACTTGCTGTGTAAGTATGTATCTATCTATGTATGTGGAGATGTGTGTGTGTGAACGGAGATGGCTCTGTAGTAGCCAGGGCACCGAGGAGTGTCAGCAGGCAAGGCCATTCCTGCTTCCCTCGCTGGCAAAGCAGAAAGTCCATCAATTAGCCAGTGCGATGGAGCTGTGGGAAAATACCCTTGTAAATGTAAGCTGCTGCTAATTACTAAGCTCCCTTCAGAGGCAGGTTTTAAACATGCAAAATCCATAACAAAAATGGTGTTCCCGCTCCTAGCGCTCCCCTTATCCTTCTTCTCCCCTGCTCTCCCTGCAAAGGGAGCTACTTTCATGTTTTATTTATTTGTCAAAGAGCTTTGCGTAATGGGTCCTTTAAGTCCCCTTGATGCTGACATCTTTGCATCACTTCAAAATAGCATGGGAAAATGATAGTGTCCTCTTGGTGCTGGGGCTCAGCGTGAAATTCCTGTCACAGCATTTGTTATTGCAGCATTTCTCTGAGCTCAGGGATACTGGCTGGCAGGAGATTTCCTCTCAACAGAATTTTTAATTTTGGCTCCATGCAGAGGGCTGCGGGCGAGGAGCCCCGCCGGTGCCTGCATGGGGAGGGGGGCCCAGCTCAGCCCCCAGGCTAGCTCAGCTGCAGCCACCACGGGCTCCTCAAGAAGGGTTCACTTGTTGGGAGGAAGGCGAGTTGCAATGAGGAGGAAAGCACACCAGCTTTCCAAAACTGCTGCTTCCTCCACTGAAGCTTCTCGCCTGGCTGTCTCAGGGCCTGTGGGAACCGCTGTGCCTCTGCTTCAGGTCTTCTCCTTCCCACCTGTGCCGGCCGCTTGCTGCCGTGCCCATGGGCTGGGAGCTGGCGCTTGGCAGGGCACCCCTGGCACAGCCGGTGTTGGGGTGTGGGTAACAGCACCCCATGGCAGGCAGCCGGCGCAGGGGCTGTCATTTACTTCTGTTACATGGAAGCTTTTTTCCATTGCATCAGGCTGTCCTTCAGGGGTAATTAAGCAAATATATTTTCCTCCCTTAAAGGAGTATCTTTGAATTTGCATTCAGGCCTTCAGGGTTGGTTTTATGTGTGGAGCCCAGATACTTGCAGTCATCTTCAGAGACCTCGCTCAGTTACACTGGTGTAACACCGTTGCGTCTGACGCAGTTACTGGTGTTTTACCAGGCACGAGGAGTGAGTCCTGGGCTCTCCTCTCTCTCTCTGCTGATCTCAAATGATGAGTCAAACAAATGCTTCGAAGCAGAAGTAGTAGCCATTTGTTCATCGACAGTGCCTATCATTTTCTCCCAACAATGCACATGGGTGTTGTTATTTTTTCTTTAACTTTTTTTTTTTCCCTTCTCTGAGCAGTCCCAGACCTTCCCATACCAATAAATGTGAGTTATACATCCGTCTAGGATTGGGAGAATATCAAAAGCGCCTGGTTCTTTATTTGTTGTATCTGGCTCTGTTCCAGGCTGCTGATTAATTTTGATGATCCAGAATCTTTGGCAATAGAGCACTGAAAATGTGAAAAAATATACAACAAAATATATTGAAAGCAACTTGAAATGTCAGGTAGAATTCAGTGGAAATAATGTACCCATCAAGGGAGATTAATGGCATTTCTACACAACACTTCACTTCTGCATTCTAGATGGGCAAATAACCCATTACTCTCACAATTAATCTTGGCTACAGATGTGGATACTCTTTGCATCTGACAACATCTGCTCTCCTGTGTTTTCCACCAGGTGTGTGCTTCTCTTCCCTTTTAATTATTTCCTGGAGTCCTTCAAACTGCCCTTTTGCCTTCAGGCACCTCCAGCTCACCAGCATCTCTCTTTTGCAGGTGACCATTCCCTTTCCTCATTCCTTTCTTTTGTGGTGTGGAACGTACTTACTTCTGAAAGGATTTCTTGGTCAGGCAGGGTTATTCTTTTTGTCTGGGATGGGAAAGAAATGGCACTTTTCTCTCACAGCTGAGGTTTTCAGCTGGCCCTTACATGAGGGGTACCTTTGCCGACACAGTAGGAATCAGAGGTGACTCCTCCTCGGTGTGGCGAGGATGTCAGGCACGGGTGGTGGGGTCTTGTCTTCGTCTGGTCTTTAGACTATCCAGATGACCAGAAGAGAAGCAGGAGGTTATCTCCTCCCCAGATGATGGGTTTTGGTAAGGGAACTTCTCACACCAGTCTTGGATGTTTCCTCCAGCTGGTGGAAGTCGCCAAGGAGAGCTGAGGACTAGTACATGGGTGTTGCAGTAAACTAGCTGAATTTCGCTGTGGAGATCCTCAAAAAGATACAGTGTTGTTGACAGCAAGCAATTTTTTTTAGAAAATGCTTGAAAAATTTTCTGTTCTTTTCCCACAGATGTGGAAAAAGGACCAGGGAAGTGTTTCAGGCTTGCCATAATGCAGACATAATGAGCCTCGACATAATGCAAGATTACGTCTGAAATGGCTCTCGCATAGGCGCTGGTAATCATCTGGCTTTATTGGGGAAATGTAGGTCATCAGTAAGAAGCGAGCCTGTAGCCTCGAAATTGAAAAACGGGAGTTTCAAGTGAGGGCCAGAATGGTTTCCCCCTTGCCTTGCTGGCTGCTGGCTCGGCATCTCCGGCAGGTTTGCGCGTGCCTGGCCCAGCGGCAGAGCCCTGGCGTCCTGCCCGCCAGCTGCCATGCTGTGCCCTTGGCCGGCGGGGTCAGCAGCCCCGGCCCACTGCCCCCTGCACTCGAGGGAAAGGGCAAACCCCAAGGAAGAGCTCCGCGCTGCTTACACCTGGCTTTGCAGTGAAATAGGCTCCCCCCTTGCCCCGAAGGTCCTGCTTTTAGCGGAAACCCGACCTCCTTTTGCCTCATCTTTTCCTCCTGCCTCATGTGTTTTGGCTTGCGTTTGCCTCGCTTCCCTTCCCTGTATTTTCCCTCCCATCACCTTTACATTGTGCTTTTTTTACTCATTTTCTTGTCCGTTTCCTTTGCTATGTATGTTACAACATGTATTTGTTGATCGGTGTCCTTTTCTTTTACAGAGGTTTCTTCGACTTGCTCTGGGGCTTTCCTTGTCTTAGTGCTCTTCTGCTCCTTTCTCTCATCTCTCCTTTTCCTTGCTCCTCCTGTTCTTACCAACATTCACACTACCCTCTTGACACGCTTTGTCCTTTTTTTGCTCCTTTCAGTCTCAGGTCCCTTCATCATCCCACCTACAGCACTTTTTCTTCCAGTTTCCTTTACTGGAAACTTCACATGAATATCCCAGAGCCTCCTTCAATGCTTCATTTCCAGAAGAATTTGAAGGTGCTGTTGTTCCTTAGGGTTTACTGCAGGTGAGACTAGTTTCAAAGAGCAATATTGCTGGACTGCAGCCAAAGCATCAAACCCTTTGCTGTGTTATGCAGTCCGGGTAGGTGAGGGGGTGAACGTGACCACCACCTCCATGTCTTAGCCATGAAGCTTGAGCCTGGATTTTCAAAAGCCCCTAGAGAAGTTTTTAGCGCAAACCCAGCCAGAGAGATGCACTAGAACTTGGTAGGGCTGATAGTACGAGAGCACATCAGGTGCCGGTTCCTCACTCGTCCCTATGTGGGATACTGGTGGTGAGCAGCCGCGCTGCTGCAACAGATCACTGCACGGTGTGCTGCTGCTTCGGCTGGTGTCCAGGGCTCGGCACGGGGCTGCTGCATACAGGTGACCAAGTACCTCAGCCAGGCTCGGTGGGTGCTCTGCAGAGGGGGCTTGAATCAAGCTTGTCCCTGCAGGACCCCCATCGGTGCATGGGCAAGAGGAGGGGGGAGAGAGGGGGGCACATGGGCACGGGCGCAGGTGTCTGAGCGAGGATAGCCTTGGCAGCAGGAGGAGCTGGGAAGGCAGCTGGGAGGGAGTAAAGGTCTGTGCTGGGGAAGTACCTCTGTCCTCCCCCCCACAGCTTCCTCCCGCTGCCCCTCACCCTCACTCAATTAAAACTGCGCTGCTCGATGGGACTTCAGCAGGGGGAAATCAAGGCAGCAGCTGCAGACACCAAGCAGAGCTTGGGTGCTGCTACAGAGAGGGGTGCCCAGGGAGCGCAGCAGCTTGCCCCGAGCCCAACACGTGCTTGCACTTCCTTCCAGCAGGTGCCTGTACCTGCAGTCAACAGACCACCACAACCCTCACCCCACCTGTGCTCCCCCACCTTTCCCAAATGCCCCGTCTTTCAGCCAGAAGCACCTCTCAGCAGCAAGCTGCCCTCTCTGCCCTTACCCTCCTGGCATCCCTGGGGGAACCGGGGAGGGGGCTCCCCCCACCTCCGCATCCCTGTGCGGGCAGGCAGGTATATAATGGAACACCACATGGGGTGGCGGTGCTCAGCTCTCACCTCCTCACCTCTCGGGCTCCCCACTGGCAGAGCTCTGCTCTTGCAAAATTTGTTAGTGAGCACATCAGCACCTGTACAAACTCCTCCTGGCTCTCTGAGCGAGAGCACATATTACAGATTGCTCACGTAGGGGAGGAGGAAAAAGGCAGCTCCTTCATCCTCCTTTGTGCAGCGCCTGCCCTACCACTTGTGAGGAGTGCTCATAGCCACGGTGTGTGGTGCCTGATCCGGGGGACAGGTCTCCCCAGGGTCTTCTCATAAAAAAGTGATGAGAAATGGCTTCCCTGGAGGCTTCTCTCCCCATCGCCAGGAGGGTGGCTCGTCTCCCTCCCTGCCTTTGTGGCCCTCCGAGCACTCTCCTGTGCCACCTCTTCCCATCACCTCCAAATTTTTTGCTTTCAGGCCTGCTCGCTCTACCTCTGGGGTCCTTCCTTCAAACACGCTTCTTTCAGAAATCCTTCTGATAGCTTGTTCTCATTATCTTAATGAATAATTAGTGAGTGAATCCATCAATGTAATTCCTGTGCTCTTTCTCCTTGTCTTCAAGCAGCATGAGTTATACCTCTGCTTTGTGATGAGCTGGGCCAACGCTCTGCAGCATGCCAGGGGTTTCCACGGGATGGGGAAATATTCAAAGGCACGGAAAAACTTCTGTGCAACTGGCTTTGAGAGAATTCAGCTTTTTAGAGGAGATTATTAAGGCTGGCTGGGAAAGAGGGTAAAGTAACAAATACAAAATAAATAAAAAAAAAAGCTGACTGAGGGCTATTTTTTCTCTTGTAGGAGAAAAGCAAGCAGGGGCACTGAAACTGAAAACACATTGGAATTTCCAGTTGGCCTTTGGAGCTTGCTGGATGCCTCAGTCCACCACCAGCAAGGAAAGGGCTGGCTGCCTGTAAGCTCCATCTCCAGCAGAGCTTTGCTTAACTGAGGCACCAAAACTACCTGTGATGCCAGTGTGCGTTGTGCAGATGTTTAAAATAGGGTAATGCAGGCTCTGCTGATACCCACTGAGGTTCTGGCTGGGCTTCTTTCCAGTCAGGCTGAAAAGGATGCCACCTTGCACAAAAGGAATAAAACAAATATTTGTATGCAGAGTCTTGGATAGTTTTGTGATGATATTTGAATTTAAGCATTCATTAAAACTGAAATTGCTCGGAGTCAGTGGGTGAGCTGGGAGGGGAAGACAGATAATGCTACTGTGAATGGGGCCATATAGCGATGCTTTGCTCCCAGCAGATTGTGCAGATCCTGGTAATGTTTTGTCTTTATGTGTTTCTCACCTTCTGTCTTACCTCTTTAACTTTCTGAAGGAGCAGGGAAATAATTGAACGCTGTGCTGACTTTCTAAGTTGTTGTAAATAGCCGTGAGAGCCACTGTTTCAGGATGGCAAAGTCAATTTCTTGCCACTCTGCGAGCTATCGACAGGCTCTGGGGAGGCTGCAGCAGCCAGCACTGTGCTGCCCTGGCTCCTGCTTTGTGCTTTGGAGGGTAAGGTCCCGGGGGGCTGGGAGCACGGCGTTACCACCCCAAGGCCATCCAGTTCCATTCGAACCCACGGCAGCAGGACCCCGCTCACATTTCCAGAAGGATTCACGGTTTCATCCTTTGCCGCCTCCTTGCAGTTTAATCAGAGGCACCTGGTCCCTGTCACTGCCAGCTCCGAGGCACTACGTTTAGATGGATCGGTGTGGTGGTCCCTTCCTCACGTCGGTGGGCCACGCTAGAAATAGCGGTAACATAATACACTAAATAAAGCAGCACTTACATTAGCAACAGTAGAGAATTTTATTTGGTAACTTACAATAGTTACTCAGAGTAGAACCTCTTTGCATTGTATGATTTTATACTGAATTAAATTTATTCTGTTCCACCCCATTTTGCACTCCATCTTTTTTCTTCCCCCTCCCCCCCCCCCCCCCCCCCGCCTCTGCCCCAGATACCACCGGTGGAAAATGCCATAAGTGTTACAGTAGGAGGGAAGTTTGGGTATCTGCAATTGAAACAACAGAGGTAATATTGTACCTGAAAAAGGAGTAAAAGAGCTTTTTAGGAAGGGTGTGACAATCACAGCATTCAGATAGTCCTGCTAAATGTTGAAGAGTGGAATAACTCTTAGAAGAAATGAGAACATATCCTTTGTAGAGTCTCAAATGTACCAACAACTCACTCAGAGGAAGGCCAAGTTTGCAACTCATAGTTCCAGTTTTCTTTTTTTTTTTTTTCTTTTTCCCTCACCCCGCAGAATACAAGTAGAATGCAGTATATTTGTTAATATTTCATTTATATTTCTGACAATTTTTACAGCCAGGAGTGGCAAAGCAATTAATTAAAAATCACGAGTATCCGGATGACTGGAATCTGTGGTAAACTGCATCCAAAAAAACCCAAAAAACACCACCACTAAATATGTAGTCCTAGAGCTAGGCAAAAAAACCCAAAGCCAACAAACCCAAGGCCAAACAACCTATGAGAGTTGTTTAAATTGTCAGTATTTTGGAAAAAAAAGCCTGTTTGGGATGACCTGTTAAAAGTATTTTCAGCAAATTGGCAACGTGAAAAATGGCTCATTTGTCACATTGGGTTGTAAAAGTATCAAAAGATTTCTTTTCAATGCTCATTTTTTTCATTTTTAGAAGGGAAATTTAATTTCAAAGCTGAAAGCCATTCCAAACTCAAGACTGAAGTGTTCCATGAAAAATGTCATTGTTTTTAAACATTTTTAATGAAAATTTTGCAAAGTTCATAGCTTCACAGAATGTTTTGCTGTGTTCAGTTCTGAATTTTCCTGCAAGGCAAGTTACTGGTGAAAAGCTTTCACAGACAGGACGAGGGTACAGCAGGGCAGCTCTCTACCCAAAATCTGCTGTAACCCATGATGACAGCCAGTGTATTTTGTGATATTTTTCAACCAAGGTTCCTCATATTCTTTGCACACTTAATGAATTTCTTGCTTAGCTTGCTCCCGTGGTGCAGTCCTGGGTGAGCCACAGAGCAGTCCCGCCGCAGCCCTGTCCCTGGGGGGGACGCACTGGGGTGCACCCAGGGCACGCGGCTGCGCTGCTCCATCACCCCTGTGCCAGGGGAGTGGGCGCTTCTCGCCCCCCGGCTGGAAAGCACCCTCACCTTCCTCTGCTGTTGGAGCAGCAAGAAATTGGTGGGTTTCTGTGGGTTTTTCAACACCGCTGATATTCCTAGCTGACAAAAGGGAAGGAAAGCTCCCATGTGTTTCCCACGGAGAATACACCGTGTCTCCGGCTGATCCTCCTGCAGCCCTCGCGAGGGGCAGCCTCCATGGGGCCATGGCAGCAGGTAAAGCAAAACACTTTTTTTCTCCTTGGTCCCACCCTCCATGTGCGGGGGCAGGGAGTTGTGCGGGGGCAGGGAGCTGTGCGAGTTCCCTCCTGGTGCCTGGCACCCCCTCCCCTCCCGAGGGCGCCCCGGCTCCCCCCAGCCCCTGCACCCTCCCCTCGGAGCCGCTCGCCTCCGTCCCTCCAGGCGGCCGGGCAGCTCGGGGGCAGCATTCCCAGCCCCCAGGGCTGTGCTTCTGGCTGCCCCACATCCCCTGTCCCCTGGCAGGGACCCCCTGCCCTCACACCTGCTGCCTGGGCACGGGCAGAGGGGGCACGGAGCAAAGAGCCGGGACGCGCTTCCCACTTGTGCTGGAGAGACAAGGTCACGGCTAATGGAGCGTGTGCGGGGCTAATGTGACCTCAGAGCACTTTAAAGGGCCGTATCCTTTCCTTCCGTGCCAAAGGAAGAACTATTGCAGACAATTTGGCAGGAACTACCCAGCGATTAATTGAGCGACAATTTCCACCGTTGTAAAGCTCCGTTGTGAGGGTATCGACGGCCGAGTGAGTGATGCCTCCCGGCTGCAGGTATGTGCGATTGGGGAGTCAGTAATGACAGCGACTTCTGCTCGAGAAATAGGCTTTTGCAGGAATGAGTAAAGGCAATTAAGTTCTGTATTATATGCAATGTTATGCATATTTCTGTGCTTCTCGATTTTTTGATAACAAACAGTCCAGTTCAAGCCTAGACGGAGAGAAGCTGGCCGGCCATTGATCCTGGCTCCTAATGTTGCTAAAGGCGGCCCAGGTTGAAAAGGTCTGATCCTTCCCCCTTCTGTGCCTTGGCACCCTGTCTGGAGGTGGCTCTTAATGTGGGCGGTGTGGGGAGCAGCACTTCTGGGGAGGACCAAGGAGGGGGGGCATCCCTTTTTGCTGTGCTGGACACCCCAGTACCTCAGGGCTCCCTTGCCATCTTGCTTTTGAAGTGGGGCCGGGTCCTCCACGGCAAGTTGCCAGCTGGGAAGAGGAGCCGTGAGCTTGGAGAAGCAGGCTGCAGGGTTTGAGGAGGCTGCCAGGGCACACTGCTGTGCCTGTCCACCCTGGTGGTGTGGGATTCATTCAGCTGCTGGGGCTTGTGCCTCACCAGTTATGTTGCAAGTCCAGGGGGCGGAAACAGATACACCGAAGCAGATGATGAACATTATTCATTATCCTGATTTTGTTGGGAGGGCTCAGCAGTTCAAGTGCTGTGAGGGTGTAACCAAAGCACTAAGAACAGAGAGCTGGCTTGTCATGGTGCTTGGGAGAGGAATGAGAAAATAAGTGGGGAGAAGGGAATTTGAATGTGTGGGAGAGCGCCGGTGGCTGAAGGCTTAGCCCCTTGGAGCAGTCATCTCTCTTCTTGTATCACTCTCCCAGCTGGAGGTTTTGTGGGGGTGTTGCAGCTAACTTTCAAGCTGGATGAAGTTGACGGAAGCTCAACAGGGAGTTTTCCTCGCTCCTGCCACAACATCTGAGGGGAGGGAGCACAGGAGGGGCTGCTCCCACTGGACATGGGAGGCTTCCTGCTGCCTCCAGGCACATCCCGACTCCGCACTGGTCCCTCCCTCGGCATGCAGTGCTGGGGGCTTTTCATGGTGTAGCCTCCTAAACTCTGGGGTTCACCTCAGTCCTCTTCGCCAGCTCTAGATACAATGATTTTATGGTCAAGTGGTAAAACCTGCTTGTTCTCCAGACCTCCCCTGGTGATGGGAGCCCACAGGGCACCAGCGCACGGCACTTGGCTTAACTGTCCCACTGGTAGAGGACACGCAGTAAGTTATTCATGTTTCAGATGAGATATGAATCCTAAATACTTGCTAATCCTTGTATCCACAGCACAAACCCATACAAACGACAAGATGTGCAGAGCTTCAGCTCATTAGGAAGAGGCAATTATGAAGCGAACTACAGCACTGGGCAGTGGTGGGTAAAACTCAGATGTTTAATTTGATATGGAAAAAAATGAGGTTCAGAGCTTGTATTGTCTAATTCCCAAATTTACAAGCCTGCCAAACGTATCAGGGTACTGCTAGAATGAATGACTTCTGTTTTTAGCCAGAATAGATAGTCTCTGTGTTAGTATAGCCCTCTCATTTCCAGTCCTGGATGGGTTTCAAGTGCGACAAAGAATTTTAAGATAAGTTGGAAAGATCATAGCAGGAAGGTAAGGAAATTGTATGATCTCTTCTGGCTTCATAAACCAGCCAGTTCCAGATGGATCTGGGCTATGGGTATAATCTAATTCCCATACTCCTGTTTCTTCCTACGTAATTTCTCCATATCACAAAATACTTCTGTAAGGCAAATGCCTGTACTGGATTGGGTGGGAAAGATTAAGCACAGTAGAAAAGCAAAGCAAAGCTTGATACATTCAAAATATCTTTCATGATTTCAGAAGCCTTTCCCTATCCCTTCCCTTGGTATTACTGATGGATGCAGCCTATCTGGAAAATGGACATGCTTATGCTGCTATATAGAGTGGGTTTTGAGTGAGTCCTGAAAGATTTTAACTCATCCATCAATTGATTATATTACCATTGCTACATGAGACTATTCAGCATAGAGCATCTATTACCGGGGCTCTGATTGAAACATTGCCCTTGTTGTACAGAACTATTAAACTTTGTCTCTTTGAAACGAAATGTGAAATGTTTCTTATCTTGCAAAAAAGACAGATTTATTCTCAGCCTTTTGAAAAACAGGTACATGAATCTGAAAACGTTTCTTTTAGTGGGTGCATCTACAGGTGCTGGGTTTCCACCGGTAAGGCTTGATTTCTCCTTCGTCTCCAGTGACAATACCGCGCTGTGAGGCCTGGCGCAGTAAGAAGGGTGACACGCGTGTGTCCTTCCCCCAGAAGGCCCACATGCTGTGAAGGGTGGCACACGTGTGTCCTTCCCCCAGAGCCGTCGCACACACGGCGTGCCACAAGCGTCCCCAAGGGCTGCGCGGGACCTGTGCCAGGGCTGGATTTGTTGGGTTGTTTTGTTTTCTGGGTGGTTTCTTTGTTTCTTTGGTTATTTTTTTCCTCCCTTAAAAGGTTATTAGGAACTCGCAGCTCCCCCACTGTCTTGGAAGGGGCTGCCATGGCTTGGGAGTGCTGGGGGCCCCCGGGGGAGCTGGAGACCCCTGCCTCCGGGCTGGGGCAGGTGCTGCTGCTGGGTGATGGTGCAGCCCATGCCTGCCTCCACCTTGCTCTCCGCAGCTTCTCCCTGCTCGCCTTTCCCTCCTAGCCCCTGCTTCTTTCCCCTCTCCCTTTCCTTCCTCCCTCGCCACTTTCCCACCAAAGTGCCAGGAAGGGCCCTGCTCCGGTGGTGTGCAAATCCTGCCCTGGATGCCGGGGGGCCTGGGCATCCTCTGCCCAGGGGCTGGGCACCCCGAACCTGGCTCTGCGCCGGGGCCTTCACCTGGAAGTGGCAGGGAGGGGAGCGGGGCTGGCAGCACAAGGGGACACCGTGGTGCCCGGCTGACTGGCTGCACTTTTCCACGTCGGGCTGTGTTTTCCCCCGTGGCAAAGCCCTGCCAGGCTGTGCGGTGCACTCGCTGGGTGTGCGAGGGAAGCAGGGTGCTCATCCTGCACAGCCCCTGCCCCCAGTGCAGTGCACCTCGGGTGCCCCTTACGGCAGAGCTCCTGGGGCTGCAAACAGCGGGGCCAGGGGGACGTGGTTGAAGGGGGTTGCTCAGATGACCAGAAAAAGGTTTCAGCTTCCCAAGTGACCTGTGGCTGCGGGAGGATGCTGCTGCCCGTGGGCAGTGCTGAGCACCTATGATTCTGTGCTGAGCACCTTTGGTTTCAGCAGGGGGAGGGACGAGAAATGCCTCTTGCTGCAAACCAGCTGCCTTTAGGCCGTTTCAGGTTGGACAGTTCAGCAATCAATTGCACAAATCAAAAGGCAAAATTAGGCTGGGAGGCTGTAGATAAGGACTCCTAGAGTGTCTGTGAACCTGGTAATGGTAGTTTATTACTGCTACGGCACTTTCTAACCAGCAGCTTCACAGCTGCCGCATCAGTGTCTGTGGGGCAGAAAGGTACTATTTCCACGTCCATGCAAATCCATGCAAATAAACCGGCCTTCTCAAGTAGCACAGGGAGTTCACAGCAGGACAGGAAAGAAGGCAGCAGAACCCCTAAACCCTGCATGCCACTGGCTATGTAGAGAAATGTGTAAACATAACTGTTAGCACAGCTACGTCTAAATATTTAGCCTAGAGTCTACTGCTAGGTGGTCCTCTGAAAGCTACTGCCTCTAGCTAGTGCTGTGGCAGCCCTGAGGCTAGGGATCATGAAGCTGCTGTTCAAAAGCACCTCCACACTCCTGGAAAATTTTTCTCCATCAGATAGTATCTTTATTATTTTCTGTAATCAAATTGCACAGCTTGAACAGAAGATAGTGCTCATTGCAAAGTTGTGTTTCTTCTGCAGACTGAAAACCTGGAGCTTGCCGTCCCTGCAATGGCTGTAAACATCTCCTAATGATGCTAAGGACCATAGATGGGCATCAGGAGGAGCCCAGGCTTCAAAAGAAGAAAAGAAGCCTGTCACTGGGGCATCATTTCTCCAGGAGCTGCCAGGAGCACTGTGTCTTTTGAGTGGTTCCTGTTCACAAAAGTAAAAAACCTATGTCATTATTTTGTATTCCCTGAGAGCTCGAAGGAGGTAGCCCACCCCAGGCTGCCTTCAAAAGCAGAGATCCTGTGATCAGCAGCGGCAGCGCTGCGAGAGCTGGCGAGGGGTGTGAGGGAGGAAGCAGAGAGCTGTGAATGATGGACACTGCTTGGATGTGGATTAAAAAAATATGCCAGTGGGAATGCCTCTTAGTGGTGCCTGTGTGACAGTAGCAGGTGCCTGACAGCGTGAAGTCATCACCTCTGTCTTGTGGGTGTCCTGCTGTGAAGGGTGAAGGCAAGAGGTGGAAGGGGAAAGGGTAGGTGGCAGAAAATGCAGTTTGGGCACAGCTCCCCAGGCTGGTGTCCCTTCCCTGAGGTCTGCGGGGAGGGAAGAAGCTCTTGCAGACCTGCTCTGTGGAGCCTCGAGTTTCAGCCCTCTCTGGAATAAACAAAATTCAGTCACCTTGGTCTGTTGAGATACTTCCCATTTTCCTCACTTCTCCTCGAAATGGAAGTCTTTGTGCAGAAAGCAATGTTCTCTCTACCTGTATTCCCCCCTCCGAAGCCTGAGCCTCTCCTCAGCTTGCTTTGCTTGCTTTGCTCCAGCGCTGTGTCAGCGTGCAACATCCTTTTCCAGGAAGCACCACACGCACTCGCTTTAAAAGCATCACGTTTCTTCCAGTTAGCATCCAAAACACATTAGCATCCAAATAATGCTAATTCTATTTTCCTGCCTAATTCTTCTTAATTCTAATGCTTAGTGACAATGGTTTAGTGATGGACTTGGCAGTCCTGGGTTAATGGCTGGACTTGATGATCTCAAATGTCTTTTTCAACCTAAATGATTCTATGATTCTCTCCTTTGCTGGCCCTGATGATTATGAAGACATCTGCGTGTAAATACAAGTGGTCTTCTCCCTTTATCACCCCAGTTCCTTCAGGGATGCTGCAATCCAGTGCTTGTGACATCACATTTCACCACCAGTGACTGCATTAAAGATGCAGCTGGCACCAGGCAATCTCTAAATCAGGCAGGCACTGATAATGAAGCAGAAAGCAGAGGCTTGTGTGGAGGCAACGGGGTGGCTGCTAACCTGTGCCACCAGGAATGTAAAAGCCGTGGGATGCCTAAAATGTAATGTTTACCCGAGCAAGATGGAGAGTGTGATGGAAGGTGACCTCCCTGGCTGTCCTGAACAGGCTCTGAGATGGCCGCTGCGTGCCACTGATCCACTGTGGCCCTCTCCTCTGGGAGGTTTGCAAGGCTGGGGGTCCCCTCGAGACTGGGTAACCAGGTGGGGGTGCAGGGGCTTGGCTTGGCAGCACCCTGCGCTCAGGGCGAGTATCGTGGTATGCTGGAGGCTGCTGAACTCAGTATGAAAGCAGTATGGGGACCGAGCAGGAATGATGGCGAGAGACAGTACCTCTAAGAGGCTGAACGGTGTTTCCATTTGGAACTCTCAAGTGTAAATGCAAATTGCAAATATTAAACACCATTTCCCAATAATGGATATGTTTTCCATTTGTGCATCACAGCCTACTAATGCCTGACTATTTCCATTCCATCTTCTGTTCTTGTTTTCCTGATTTGATATCTTGGGCTTTTTTCTTTTTTTTTTTTTTTTTTTTTTTTAACTTTTTCCAAACCCTGTATCATAGGTGTGCCTAAGGAACTGCAATGAAGGGGAATAACATTAAATAACATTTTCAGGTAGGAGGGGAAGCAGGGAGGGAGAGACCCCATGTACATCACCGTGATAACAGTGGCAGCCTCGGTTTATACTTGCAGGTCATCGTGATCTGAGATGGTGGTGACCATGTGGGGCACAGCCTCGCTGCGTCCTTGCCTGGGTGGAGGGGACTGGTAGCAAGCCAGGTGCTGACCTGCCAGTAGCACCTGGGGGGTTGCAGCAGCAGCGCTGGGCTACTTGCTAAATGTGCAAATTTAGCAAGCAGCAAATGTAAGCAGTGCAAAGGTATGCATCTTCTTAAACACGCGGGCTGTGCGTGGCTGGCTGCCAGTGTGCCTCTGCCCCTGCCCGGGAGGTGGCCTCGGGGTGGCAATGGCGACTGCAGTGCCTGCTTCCAAGGCTGCGTTCCCTCGTGGTTCCCGATGTGGCGAGCCTGCTTGTCCTGGCTGAGGCTCTGTCACACGCCTCTGGGGCAGCAGCGATGCCCCGGCGCGACTGCCCCTGGCTTCGCAGAGCTGGTGGCTCTGGTCGTGCTGTGGGACAGGGGCTAGGAAAGCTGTGAGGGACATGGCCATGGCTCTGGCAGGGCTCCTGCCCCGCTAGGAACATGGCAAGAAGGGGGGAGGTCCCCAGCAGCCAGGGGTTGCCTCACCCCTTCACTTTGGTCAGTGAGGAGCAGAAGGGGTCTCTGTGCGCACTGTGCCTGCTGCTCCCCGTCCTTCAGCTGGTGCATCTTTCAGAGTTTGTTTTTCCATGTTCTAGGAGACCATAGTGCCGGGAAATGAGCTGAGCACTCCCCTCCCTTCTTCCCTTTCTTCCCTGGCCCCCTCCAAGCAAAGTAAATGGTGGCTGAAATATTTTTTTAAAAAACTTTTTATTTGGCCTCTGAGAGTTTCCTGGGCTGTGCTTCTTCAGGTTTGTCAGCAGCCAGAGGTTTGTCTCCTTATTGCCAGCTGAGGCTGCACTGCCAGCTCAGGACTGTGTGGTCCAGAGTACGGGGAACAGCACCATGCCTTGCTGACGATGAGGACGGCAGGGCTGTGGGGCTGTTAACCAAAACAGACGTTTTGCCCCAAAACATCCAGAATTTCAGCTAGTGGGAAAGAGCTGACATTTCCTGGGTCTGTCAGCTAAGCATGGATCTGGCAGCCTCTCGTGTGGCCAGACTTTCTCCTCACCCATCCTGTTTTCCACAGGGTGTGGACCTAGGGTTTGTTTTCTCAGTCTGGGTAGGTGAAGCAGGGCTGGGAACGAGCCACCAGCCCGGCTCTGCTGCGGCGCCGTGGTGAAAGGGTATGTGGCTCGCGGGGTGTTCTGTGCTGGAGCCTGCTCCTGGTCACACGTTTCGGCTTGAGGAACAGATGTATCTGCAGGAAGAGATTGATTTTTCTCTATTATTTGCACCAGAGTAAACCTCACATCCCACTAAAGTCAATGCTGTTACATCAGTGTAAAAAAGAAAATAATAAAAAAAAGAACCAACCAAAAAGCCCCACCACAAAACTGTAAGAAAAAGGAGGCAATGGTTTTGACATTTCTTTTTCTGGAAGCTAAAAATCTTTTTTAATCTTTGAAAATGATAATAGTTCTGTTCATGAGCATTAAACCCAGGAGCATTCAATGCCTTCTAGCAGAGCTTGGAGTTAAAATCAAACCTTTTTTTTTTTTTTTTTTTAATGGCAGTTTGTAGGAAAACAGCCTGCAGGGCCTGTGCAAAGGGAATGGCTGGAAATTCTTCTTTGCTGGTGACTGTTTTAAGTCACGTGGTGGTTTGGTCCTTATTTACTGCACCAGAACGTGTTCGCTTCTTAAAATAGCACAGAGGGGACAGACCAACAGTCAGGGGAAGGGCATTAGTGCAGTGTCAGTTCTCCAACAGAGATGCGAAGATATTTAGCTGTATCTGTGGATATGAAAAAATACATTATCGCCTAGTGCCTCTTAAAACTAGGCAATTTATTTCCATTCTTCACGGATTAGTTGTCTATTGCCAGGATTTGTGGTAAACATCTGAACTAAAGGTAGGTGTAGGTTTGGCAGCAAAAGTGATAAAGAAGCTGTGGAGGGCAATGAAAATTGATGGGGAGAGAGTGTGATGAACAGCATGAGTGTCATTATGGTCAAGTGACAGGGTAGAAGGTGGAAGAGAAAGAGAAATGGGCTGTTTGCAGTAATTTGGGTACCTTCAAACCACCTTGTTCAGCTGCCTGCAAACATCTGCTTGCTTTATTTACTGTTGCACTTCTCAGTAATGTCACTGCGGTTGAGCAAAGCCCCTTAAGTGTCTGTGCTACTGTCTTTTTGTTTGTGGGAGGGAGTTTGGATCTTTTTTGCTCACTTTTCCCAAGAATAAAAGAAAAATATCCCCAATGTAAACAAAGCAGGACTATAACTGCTAGGACAAAGAGCTAAAAACCAACGCTGGCTTTTAACTGAAAAAACACTCTTTCTTTAGTGCCCAGAGCTGATGTGTGAAAAGGGATCTTGGTTTTCTGGACAGAAGAGGGAAATGGTGGTTTTGGAGGGCAAGTGGATCGTTTGACGGAGATAGGTTTTCCACTGGGAGCAAAGCTCACAGGGAAGACTTGCAAGTCTGTTACTTTAGCTAGAAGGTGGATTGGTTTCTCATGCAGTTTATAGAAAAAAAAAAAAAAAAAAAGCAGTAAATGTTGCAATCCTCTGACATACGTAGCGCTTTCACTTGTGGCTGCCTCTGATGGTAACGCAGTTACTTGTGGAGGCAGCTGGTCTTTGTCAGGTATAACGAAATCAAAATCCAGCCACTAATAAAATGAAAGAAAAGGGTAAGAGAGAAAAATCCAGCAGCCTCTCACACCACTAGTGGAGTTTTCATGACTTAAAATGTCAAAAAGTGTGGATGTGGCATCCCCCCCCCCCTCAGCTTCTGTGACCCTAACTCTGCTGCCTGGTGCTGGTAGTCGTAATAAAAATACGAACTGTGTTCTGTTTTCTTTACCCAGACTAAAATATGGAGGGAAAGCGAAAATACATGCTGCTGGAAAGCAAACCAGGGAAACTTCAGAACAGGGAAAACTTCTGACTGAACAAATGCTATTAGATTTGGGAAATTCTGCTAGCTGGGATTCTGTTATGCTCAAAGCTCTGGGTAGCACCACAAGAAAAGTCTCCTTTTTGCTTATTTCCTTTTTTATTCATTTTGATTTAAAAATTGCCAGAAAGGTAGGAGGTGGACAGATGCGCTCTGTCAGATGTAGTGGGAGCTGGTTATGAAACTTGTGTGATGCTCCTTGTCTGCTTCGGCATAAAGTCAGCCAGCAAATTGAAATCTCCTCCAACAAGGTTTTAAATTAAATTGACTGCTTTTGCATTGGGGCAAAACAGAAGCATTCATATAATCAATTAATGTGGCTCAGCTTTGGGATGGCAATCTCCAGTTGAGACAATAATGAACAGATGGGGCTGGTAGCTTATTAAATTGCTACCTCCGTGGCATCTGTGCCACGGACTGAAATGCAGGTGTGGGGTCATGCTTTGCATAAATGTATTGCAAGACCTTGGGAGAGGCTTTCAATTGCTTTCTGCCTCAGTTTCCCTTCTCTGAGAAAGCGTTTAAAGCATGAACTCTTTAGTGCCTGTTTAGGAAGCTGGTGCTCTGCCAGTGGCTCAGACCTACATTTGGAGTTGCTGACGGTGAAATAACGTTGGTTAGATGAGCTGTTTTAATAATGCTTTTGCGCTGATGTAAAGCCGCAGTTTAGATGCAGCTATATGAGCAAAAAAAAAGTGCGGTGTTCTGCTGGTTGTCTATATTCTTTTTGGGAAATGGTGTTTTTTTCCTGTGGGAGTGAGGGACTCTATGTGCCAAAAGCGAATGTCAGTGTGCTCTGCCTCAGCTCTGCAATGGCCAGAAGTGACGTGGATAGATGAGTGCCTCGCTAAACCTGAGGCAAGAGATACTGCTGGGGGCAGGGTGTCCTAGCTGCAGTCTGCCGCTGCGGCCATTCGGCTTATGGATGGGCAGCTGGCAGAGCGAGCTGCTATCTACGCCACACACCCTGGGAAGATGTATCGGGGGTCTCGGCTAGAAGGGTTTGCCCATATAATCACACTTGGAAGCCTCTTCTAGCACAGAGCAAGCCTGAGCAGATCTCTAACCCTGCCTGCAGTACGTTCCCAATCTCACTTGTGTCTTTTAGCTGCTATAATGTAATTGCTGCTATTAATAATAAACTGACAGACTCTCTTTAAATAACTGTAAGGCTGATAGACTAGTATCGGTCGGGTGCTTCGAAGTTTGACTAACAGCGGGGAGAAGGAGAACAGCTCCATTCTCAGCTCCTCGCGCAGAGAAGGGCTGGCGCCGGGAAGAGGCGGCAGATGGCTGACATGGCACCACGGTGCCTCGGGGACTTTCTGCAGAGCATTTGCTGAGCAACTCCCATGGCTTCTTTAGAAAAGGACACACTTTCCTGCTGACAAGCGGAATTTTGGGGCTCTGCTAGAAGCCCTCTTGACTCGAAGAAAGATTTTAGGTGGTGTAAGTTTCTGCGGTTCGTATATGTGTAGCTGGTGGCTGGCAGAGCCGGAGTGGGAGAAGATTCCCAAGTCCAGGCTGCCCCTCCATTCCCCCTCCTTGTGGGAGCTGGGCTGCTGCTCCAATGACGAAGCCCACAAGGATATTCTGGCAGGTTAAAGAGATGCTTTAAGCCCATGAGGTGTCCTCCAGGAGCTGCAGTTCAGCCCAGACCCCTCAGCACCTGCTGTTGGGATGGTCTGTGAGTGCTGGGTTTACCTCTTTCATCCAGAAATGCAGCATCTTGAAAGGGGACTTGGGCAGAAGGTTGGGAGCCACGGGGTCACCGAGGCCAGTGATCAGAGCATGGCCACGGGCAGCAGCAGAGTGGAGGGGTGCTTGGGGGGAGGCAAAGGCTCCTCTGCTTTAACACCCTGTAGATCTCCAACAGGCAAAACCCAACCACTCAGGAGGGTTGTTGTGAGGGGAGGGTATCCAAGGCTGGTGTGTCTCCAAGGCTGGGACCAAATGCCTCAGTTTCAAGGGCTTCAATGGGGAGCGGTTATTGCCCCCCCAGCACCACTAGCTGTAGCGTGCTTCTGCACACCGAGTGTTGTAACAGCGAGCGTGGCAGCATCAGCGTGTGGGTGCTGTGCTCTGATATTCAGTAGGGTCCCCTGTCAAATGAGGCGGGGGGAACAAGATAATGAGCCAAGGAGAGAGAAGCCTGGCATGGGTATAAACTATAAAAGAGCTCGAGTGTTATCTGTGCGTCTTGACCCTAGTAGCTGAATTATTTTTTGGATGATCTGGCATGTTTATATGAGAACAAAATGAGTTTCTGGCCAGCGTGGGCATTTAGAGTAATTTTTGAATCCCTTTCAAAGCTTCATTAATATCTGCAATTACAGTCAGCTACAGCGCACTTGACCCAGTGTGCTGTTGTCACCAGGCTAAGCTGAATGAATCAAAAAACTTTTTATCACAGATTCTGACCCTGCTTTGGCTACAGACACAGAGGATGAGTAGAAAAACCTTCTACCTGCACCAGGCAACCAGATCCGTGCGGCTATGATACATTTGTTCCTCTTAAAACCATTTCTGTTTGCTTATACAAGTCTCTGATACTTAAATGTGACTATGGCGTTTCTGCTGTATTTAAACTGTTAGGTAAAATGATGGTTTCCAGTGATGAAGACAATTAAGCATGCAGGATATAATGAAACTTGATAGAGCCTCGGCTGCCATCCTCCCTATTAGTGTGCAGAGCTGTGCATGTGTGTCAGCGTTCACAGATTAGAGAAGCAATTAATGTGGGCAGGGTGAACATGAAACTGTTACTTAAGCACATTGGCAGATTGTGAGTCCCGGTCCCCGACTTTTTCATTAAGGTCACAACTCAAATTGCAACCAGCAATGCAGGTCTGTTCTTCTCAAATCCCATATTTCTAATCAAATTTAAAAGCTGATACTGGTGAATTACATCCCGGTGCCATAAATCCACATTGCCAGCGATTTATGCACCTAGTGCTAACTGACACAGTGATTCATATCTGCTACGATTAAGAGCTGAATGGCTTTATAGATCTTGATATAGTTTCCAAGGGGTTAGATTACTAAAACAACAAAATGTCAAGGAGTAACATTTAATATTTTTGCTCATGAACGAGCCTTGTGCGTTCGGACAAGCTCGTGAAGGCTCTCAGGCGTTTGGCACAAGCAGCACTAATAGCTGCAGCCGTTGCACCGCAGCGGGGCTGCAAGGTTTGCAGAGCACGTTTGCAGGGCCCGCGGCTGTCACTGTGCAAACAGGTGCTGCGGGGTCCTCCGAACACCCTTGGGTGCTGCATGAGGCGGGAAAGCAGCAGGGTAGGGAGTTGCCTGTTTAATTTCATTTTGAAAATCATATGTTAAAGACAGTTCTATCAATGATCTACCAAATGTACTCAGAAAGAACGGAGAAAGGTGGTTTATAAATCACCCAATATCCACTTTAGTCTGCTTTTCAATTTTCATTTCTCAGAAACACAAATTGCAGCTGTTCCTTACGGTGTCTGATCTACCCTCTTAAGAAGCCAATTTCTTTTTTAATTTCCTCTGATGAGACTCAGAAGATGTTGGATAAAATATGAGGTGAGTTCTTTTATTTATTTATTTTTGAGGCAGCTTTCGGTGTGAGACATGTCATGGTTTGCTGCTTTGCTGCCAAGGAAAGTGCTCACCTCTTAAAGCATTCTTGATGGAAGCAATGTCGCTGAGGAGGAGCGTAAAGCAAAGCAGGCCTCCACTCTGGCTGGGGTGAAGAAAATAGAATCAGTAAAATGGGTAATCAAAGCAGGTGCAAGACTTGAAATTAACCGAAACATTTTGAAAGGGAAAGGAATAGTAAAAAAGAGCTGAGCTGTAAAAGTTCTTACTGGCATATTTATTGCACCCTGCTAACCTGCAGTTAGGGAAGTTCCAGGTCTAATTCCCATCACGCTCCATGATAATAAAGGTATTTTATTGAAATATTAGAAGCTGGGAAGGAACTTTGAAAAATGCTGTAAGAGAAGCTCTTCTGTATAAATAGGATTATGTGGAAGATTTCAGTACGGCAACTTAGTTGGCTATTGTATTGTTTTTTTCAGTTGCTGCGGGACTTTAAAGTCAGGGATGTAAACAGAGAAATCAGATTTTTGGAACCAGCTGCTGTATTGCACATCAGCAGTCATTGCTGTCTGCAAAGTTGTCCTGTCTACAGTAATGCCAAAGAACTAGAAAAGCAAAATAAGAATTCCTTTACATGGCAAAAAGGGACATTATTTCCTAATAGTGTACTACAGAAAACCGAGGGGGAATCAGGGAGGAATCTGAGGGCAGCCTATATTATTTCCCCCTTTTTGTGCAGAACTTAATGTACAGTGCAGAGTATTGATGGCATTGCATAGGTTAGTAACAGAATTTACAGAAAGCCTGTGTTTGACTTTTGTGTAGTTTGTTAATTATCTGTACGAAGAGTACTTACTAAAATGGGTTGACCCACAACTGTCCGAGCGGGATTTGAGGATTCATTTCTGTTCCTGAGCTATCTGTCTGGTCTTGTCCCTGTCCAGCCACCCTCCTGCTTTTGGCCTGGGCTTGCCTATGAAGTGGCCCACCGCTGTTTCCCCTCTTTGACGGGAGGTTTGACATCTCCTTTAAGGAGATGGGTGTCTGCAGTGGCCGCCCAGACCCTTCCTGGGCAAACCTCCCCGAGCACGTTCTTGGCCAGGCTTGCCACCCTTTCCCTTGCCAGAGTGGCCCCGTCAGTGCGGTGTGGCTTTTCGCAGGGAAAGGATGTGTCAAAGGGTATGTTTGACAGTGTGGAAGGTCTGGGGGTTTTATTTGGCCAAACGCTACACATAAACTTTGTCTATACCAAACGCGGTGTCCTCTCCCCGCTCGGGGTGGTGGGTGAGCCCGCGTCGGAGCCCAGGAGCTGCCTCTGATGTTTGCTCTTGGCCACCTCGTGCTGCTGTTCTGCTTTAAACTTCTTCTCATGCACAGGACAGTTTGGGCAGCAAGACGGAACTTTTCAAACTCATTTTCAGAGGAGCTGAGAGCGGCAAATCTTGTGCTCAGGTTGAAACATAAAATTTACTGCTTTGACTTAGTTTCCCTGCAGATCACAATGGATTACAGAGCAGGAGGAGAAAAAGAGGAAAAAAATATAAAGGAGGTGAGGAAATACAAATAAGTGAAGGGGACAGGGAAGAGAGGGAAGAGGAAAGGGGGATGAGGAAATAAACTCAGCGGTGCAGACCAGCAGAAGAATACTTCTGAATGCCTTGGGTGGAAAATTAGTGAAGAAAATGAGCCTGTTGTAATTTTTTTGTTACTACTACTGGGAAGGCTCCAGAAACCTTCTAATGATGGATGCTGTCAAATAAGCTGTTTCTTCCTGTAAGCTCTTGAAGAGAAAGAGCACTACTTGTTTTAGCACAGATATACCGGGCAGTTACAGTAATGGAGAGCTGTAAATAACCACTGGAAATAAAGTAATGCCTTCTCTAGCTGCTGGTGGTACCTAATCATCCTCCCTTGTCAGTCTTGTATCCGAGCACTTTTTTTTTTAAACAGATTTGTAATCTGAAAAGCCTGGAATGGGTAATTCTGCAAAGCAAAGCCTGGAAAGAAAGAGAGAACAGTGAGATGCTTACCTGCTGGCGCCCGGCGGGATGTGCCCACCTTCCCAGTGGCACTCTGCGGCGCAGCAGCTGCCCAAAGCCCCCTCCCCGGGCTGGCAGCTGGGCCACGGGGCTGTGCCTTTGGGCTAGCCTGACCTGAATTCTCCAGGGTTATGTATGCCAAAAATTCACACAAAGCTCTTGAGCTAGCCTGGTTGGGCTAGAATAATCTGATTTTATGGTTATGTTATCAAGCCAGTCTTCCAGGGCTTTGGGTTTGATTTTGTGCTCGTTTCACTGCAAATAGGGAGCGACTTGGGAGGCAAGGCTTCAGCTGCAGAATTGATGCTCTTTGACCCTGTAACTCTGTGCTCAATTGAGTCGTATGCCTCTGTATATAGTGAAAAAGATAAATATGTTGAAATGCAGCCATGGCAGGCTTGAGGCCAGCACGGCCGTGAGTCTGGCATGGGGTCAGGCATTTGAAGTTGCATACAATCAGTTGAGAATATAGATCCATGGTGTGATTTTTCATACAGTGGCCACACTTCGTTGGCAGCAAAAGCCAAGGGGGGAGAAAGAGGCAGAACGTCTCGGTGAAATGTCTGGTTAACCTCTGGCTAACCATACTGGAGGGGGGGAGCAAACGCAGTCCCGTGCCCCAGCAGCTGGAGCCACTGCTGCAGGAAGTTTTGTGACAAGTACCGCAGGGCAGGGTACTGCGGCTGCCCCTCCGCCTCCTCACTCCCCTGATGGGGCTGCCAATTAGATCCAGCTCTGATGGCAGCTTTTTGACACTTTTTGCTCACTGTGAAATGGACTCGGACTAGTATTTCATTGCATTTAGGCTTTTAAACAACATCAGAGAGAAATGACTTTCAGCTACTCTGTCTGAACTGGATGTGAGCCAGCGTTCCACACAGAAACGGAGTGAAGGGCCTGGTGTGACACCTCTGTTCCCTAACGTGTGACAAGCTTTCTGCAAATGTACTGACACCCTCATCTACCTGGATCTAGTAGCAGCGTATGCACCTCAGGTTATATTAGGTACTGTCTCTACACTTTCAGTGTTCATAGGCAAAACCTATTAGAGGGGAAAAGGAAAATCAGAGGGAGAGAGGGTGTGAGATTTTAAGTGAGAAGAGTTTTGCGTGGCATTCCCCCTGAAAATGAGCCACATTCAGCTGAATGACCTTTGTACCTTGTAAAGTTGACCTTTGGCCCTCACAGAAATAATGCTGCAATTGAGATTTTAGGCTAAGTGCCTTTTTCAGACAGCTGTTGACGCTTTACACACCTGTCATACACCTATATCTATTTGTATATGCTGTGTGTATGTATGTGCGTTTTATGTTGTCTGTGCTTTCTGACTGTTGCAATTGCTGAAATATACTGTAGCCAGCCCCAGGATGGGACATACTTCAGGGGTGTTTGTCTTAAAAACTTCCTCTCGGAGTTTTCCAATTGCTTATCTAGCTATTTTCCTTCCATGATTTAAATCCATTTCCTGTTGTCTGATCTACTGCGGACACAGAGAACAGACTGTTCCCTTTCTCTTTGCTGCCTTCATGAACGTGAAGTCTGATGTCACCCACCCCTCCTGCCGCCATGGGTTCTCCTCTGCTGGGGAAGCAGCCCCAGCTGACCGAGCCGGCAGCCTGCCGTCGGGGGGACGTTTTCTCGACCACTCGTGGTGCTCCCCTGTGCTGTGCCCACTTGCTCTGCGTTTGCCTTCAGGCCAGTGGTGCACAGCAGCGCGTGCAGGAGTCTGGCATAAGCTGAAAAGAGAAAAACTATGTCACTGTGCTTATATACCTTTGTATCATGTGCACCTTTCTCGTGCCAGCCAGGCATCATGGACTCATGCCCTGCTTGTGAGCGGCGTGAGCCCCAGCCCATGCTCTGCTGAGCTGCCACCCCGCAGCTCCTGCTCTGATGATGTGCTCCTGCCTACCTGGCGTACTTTGCCCATATGTCCCTACTACTGTATCCTTCCCCCTGTCAGGGCATTCCTCCCGTTTGCATGGAAGTGGGGGTTCTCCAGCACACGCAGGTTCCCTCCTGGGAGGGATGCCCTGCTGGGAGGGATGCTGTGCTGGGGCACCCGCATGGTGCCGGTGCACCGCGGGGCAGCCCCACTCTGGGAGCGCAGGCAGGCACAGCTGATACTCTTCAGCTGGTGTGTGTGTGTGCACCCACGCTGGGCTGCTCCCAAAACTGCATTCATATGCAGACTCACTAATTTCTGCCATACTAAGAGCCTATTCTGTTTACATTTTTAGGAGGTATGTGCACGTGAGCTTCACTCACTGCCTGACTTTCTTCTATTGACTGAACATGTTATATCAGGGAAACTTTTTCCTCCGATTTCAACTTTTTTCAATCTTTCCTTTTAAAAACTTCCAGCAGGTATAACGCAGCAGGCAAAACAAGTGATGCCAAGAGCAAGAGAGAGAAGAGTTGATGATGTGTGTGAGGTGAAAGGACTCAGACATAGCTGTCTGTGTGCTGATTAGCAGGGCTTTTGGAACACAGTAAGTAATTCTGCCATTTCCTCGGCTTATAAACAAACACAGTTTAAATTTTAGTTCCAGGATCTTTTCTCACCCTGTTATGTAATTTTAAAAGTCATTCAGCTGTAGTAAATGAGCTAAAATGATGCCTGTCATCATCGGGATTCAGCTGCAGCCTTGGCTGAGTTGGGGATGAGCTGGTCCTGCTGAGGCACTGCACATCTTACCTTGATGTATTTAGGGCCCAAGTAATCTTCAGTATGGATCTGTGTTTTTGCTGAAGAAATGAAGAGCAGGGGCTTCGGCGAGTGGCTGAGGGGGGAATGAGCTCACTGCTGGCCTGTGCTGCTGGGTGTGGAGCTGTGGAGGAGCCATTTCTAAGCGAGGTGAGAGCTGTCCTTGGCACTGCTCATTCGTACCAGTGCCACTGCCCATGGTGAATGGTGAGATGCACCAAAGTAAACAAACAAACAAAAAATCTGTTCACGGGTTTCCAAAGTATCCTGACTCACTTTGAAATCTCCAGAGGCCACGGTTCCTGAGCAGCCACAGCAGCGTGTATCTGTATCAGCTGTGAGTGTGAGGAGATGGGCTGCAAGCAGGAGCAGACGTTTGGCTCCCACTTCCTTCTGTCACACTGCAGTGGGAAAGGCACAGACTTTATACACGGGCTTTCGGAACGTTATACCCCATGTTTGCAAAATAAATCCATGTTCTCTCTGAAACTGCTTATTTTGGTATCAGCTTAGGCGGCATACTCGTGATGAGCAGGTCTCCATCCACAGTTGTGTGCCATCCAAACCTTCCCACGGCGCTGGGGCTCTGGGTCTGGGCTGGACAGTCAGTCTGATCTGGTAAATAACACTAAGGTACTAAAGGTGACTCACCAGTAGGGAAATTCTTCAGGGTCCTCGATCTCTTGATAGCAGCCAGGTCTGAGAATTAGACATGAACTTTCCTAAACCTTATTTTGGCTCTCACAAGGGCTGTAATAGAACGATAAACAGCACGCTGCTTTCTTTATTGTTTCAGTTCAAGGACTGTCTACAAAGAGTCACAGCCTTGTGCTTAACATTACACAAAATGATTCATTTCCTAGCTGTACAGAAAAGTGATTGAATTGCAGATGATTAACATATGCTGTGTTTTCTTTTCTAACGCCTTCCTGTCCTTCTGTGGCGTACCTTGGTAAATGGCATCAGAACACTTTGCTTTCAAGAGGACGTCTCCCTCAGAAACCTATTATCAAGGCTATTTCAGAAAAGTTGCTCTTGCTTGGTGTGTCTGGTAGACTGTCTCTAGAAGCCAAACACATTGTAGCTGCAGCAACTTGACCTCTGCTAGTCAATTTATTCCAGCTCCTAGCTATATTCAAAGAATGTTTTTTAAAGGAATCCTCTCCAGAATAAATGCAAACCTCTTCACTCTAAGCAGTTGTGCTAAGATAAAGAACCCCATAAGACTTTTCCTTTAGAGACTCTTCGGTTTCTTATAATCAAACCTGCTTGCCAGGCTTGATCATGGTCAGCAGTATGGAGATTTATCAGCCTGTGTTCGGCATACGTGTACTGCTGCTGATTAGCACACAAGTGAGATAGGCTGGATACACCAAGCTGTCATTTAAGCTGCCAAATTCTTCTTTGTCTTGTTTCTGCTTTGTTTTAGAGACAGGTACAGTGATGGTTTTGTGTTTAGAGTTTTGTTCTGAGATTCAGGCACAGACTAACTCAAGGCATTCAGCACTGCTGAATTTTAGGTATTTTGAAATGTTAATTGCCTAATCATCAGAACAGCGCAGGTCATCTCATATAAAAGAATAGATGATGGAGCCAGAAGGGAGTGTTGTGATCACTTCGTCTGACTTACTGCATGACACAGGCCCTAGGACTTTTTATATAAACTGGAACAAGACTTCAAAGAAGACAAAAAATCAGATCTTGATATAATCACCAGCTACAGTGAATCAACCAGAACACTTTGTAAATTTTCCAGCAGCTAATTGCTGGCATTGTTAAACTAAACAAAATAATGGCACTGCTCCTCATTTCTCTTCTGTCCCCTTTCAAACTGGGTCATTTGGTCTTGTTACGCTTTTGTCTGACAAATTGGCAAGCACTTCAGTAATGTTGTGTTTCCTGTCATGGTCCCTGAAAATGCTGATCTAGCTTCACCCTGAACTTTCTCCTTGGTAAACTAACCAGTAGAATCCTGAAGTCTCTAACTCAAAATAAAGTTATTTCATCTTTTATGATTATTATGGTTTTTTCTCAGTTATTCATAGATGTTCATCCAGCTCCAGGCTCCCCAGCACAAGAGAGAGATGGAGGCACTGGAGAAAGTCCAGCAAAGGGCCACAAAAATAATGAAGGTGCTGGAACACCTCTCCTGCGAGGAAAGGCTGAGCGAGCCGGGACTGTTCAGCCTGGAGAAGAGAAGGCTCAGGGGATCTCATCAATGTGTACAAATGCCTGAAGGGAGGGAGCAAAGAGAACAGAGCCAGGGTCTTTTCATGGTGTCCCGTCACAGGACCAGAGGGGATGGGCACAAAGCAAAGCATAGGAGGTTCCCTCCGAACATCAGGAAACACTTTTTCCTGTGAGGGTGACCGAGCCCTGGCACAGGTTGCCCAGAGAGGTGGTGCAGTCTCCTTCCCTGGAGGTACTGAAAAGCCATCTGGCCATGGACCTGGGCCACCAGCTGTAGGTGGCCCTGCTTGAGCAGGGCGGGTAGACCAGATGACCTCCAGAAGTCCCTTCTGACCTCAACCTTTCTGTGACTCTGAGCCTTTCTTACACGGTAGTCAGCAGGATTTGGCACAATATCCTGGTAGGAGATGCCTCAGGCCTAAACACCAAGCACACAGCGAGTGCCACCCCAGAGCAGGAGATGAAGGTGGAGCGGTGATGTGCACCATGGAGGAAGGCAGTGTCAGAGCCGGGGTAGGACCTGCAGCGCTTCACCTTGCATATACACAGGGCTATGTTTCTTCTTACAGAAATAAGACCCAGCTGTTTCAAGGATTTTCAATTATTTTGAATTCAATTACAGGAATTTTCAAGTGTTTTTGTCATCTGGTTTCTAAGCTGGTGAGAATCTGAAGCAGAGAGAGATGGAATGACTTACATGATGTCATCCCGCAACCCAGCCACAGACCTGGCTATGGACCTTGGCTTTTTAGAAAACCAGAAGCAAAGAATCGTCCATTTCCCCCACCACCATGCAGGAGCAGGCTTACTGAGTAGCAAACACCATTTGCAGAAGTACTCTTGAGCTGGGTTGAATACAAACTGGCTGTGGAAAATTTTCTCCAAAGGGCAATGATGGGAAACAAGAAAAAAAGAACCTTAAATGGACTTAGGATTCGCATTTAACCAAGATACATTTGTGTGTCTGTCAGTTTATTGTGGTGCAGGTTACTTTTTAGCTAGGGCAGTGGTTTGTGGTTACCTAGTCAAATGGGTGGCAAATTTTTGCTCTGCATGCAGCGCTTCAACAAAGCTCCATAGATTTCCACTGATATAAACCTCTTGGAAATTGTGCTTTCTCTGCCGACCTAACAGAGGTTACAAACAGTACTTCTGAAATCAGCATTTAAATAGCGTTTCAAAACCAGTAGAAAGCTCATTACCCTGAATATATAGTTTTAGCGGTCATACAAGCAGTGAAAACCCTATGAAACAAATGTGCAACCAGTAACTGGGAGGAAACAGCAGCTCTGCCTAAACAGTACGTTGACAACCAGTCAGCTACTGGGTGCCTTTACACATCAGCGCGTTTGCTGAAACTTGGTAATGTAAAGGCAATCCAGCTGTAAGTATCCATCTTGTATGGGGATGTCTTTCTGAACTTGCCACAGATCATGACAAATACAGCCTTTAACAATGGGAGTGAAGACGCCTTGCAGTTACCTGGGTTTATCTAGGAATGTAGAGCAAAACCCGTGACTGTCCTTAAATGGAGTCGCATTTTTCCATTTTGATTCTGGAAGTGTGATCCTCAGTTCCTACAAGACTGGAGTGCACAGACTCATACACATGTGCATATATTAATTTCAAAAATCACCCCTGACCACAGGTATGCCAATCTACTGGGAAAACAATTATTTTTATGCATGTTTTCAATTACTGCTGTCTGCCTATTCCTCATGAAGAAAAGCAAAGCGTGAGAGGTGTAGGGCAGGGAAGGGACCTGTAGCCTCTCTTCCCCATGACCCCTGTCCATCCCAGTGCGGGGACTTCCCGAGCCATATGGTAGGGATGTGGCCACGTCCCTGGAGAGTCCTCACTCTCTTCTCCCCGCCTTCACCATGGGATGGCATTATACCAGCACATCTGCTGTCTATGAAATCTGCTCTGGGAAACCCAGGAAGACACAGTGCTCTGGTGGACCCAACGGTGATACTGAACGGTGTGCACCCCCACATCTGCCCAGTACAGAGCTTTGCTGGGTGGCACTGTGCAGGTAGCGGTAGACAGGGCAGAAAGGATGCCTCCATATCACCGGTGAATAGGGCAACACGGTGCTTTAAACCGATGAAAGCGTGGAGCCCAGGTGTGAGGTGGGCTGCAGCTTGCAGCAAGGTTGCCGGAGTGCGGGCACGCTTTCCCCTCTCCCTCTGTGTCTTGGGCAGATGGTGAAGGGCTGGCAGGGGCGATGCTTTTTGCAGTGCTCTTGTCAATCAGGTGCTTGAACTCCAAAGGCAATGCTTCCAGTGAGGCAGGGCTCCTCACGCGCACGAAGCCCTGCCCACCCCTTGCTGAGCGCACCCTGTGTTTTACTGAGGTGTCTCCCATCTGTCCTTCCCACTTCTTTGAAAGACACTTGCATATTTTGGAACTGACATTTTCTGTGCTATTCTCTTCTTTTTCAGGGGCAAACGGTGACCTGTGGCCTTATCCCTTCCTACCTACCCCTGTGACTCTAGCATCAGAGGAAACAGCTTCTGTGAGAAGCCAGTCTCTAAAGTCAGTGAGGTTCCTGCAGACTTGGAAAAAGTGTTTGGATCTTCTTTGTTACCATTTTTATTTTTTTACCCTCCTCCTAGGTGTTTTACTAATTCTTTGTTTTTTTTCTTCATTTTTCCCGTCTCCTTTACCAGCAGTTTCTGTAGGCTGCGTTTTTTGGGAATTTTTTTTTTTTCCTTCTGTGTAGAGCAGCGCAATTCACTTTGCAGTTCCAGCTTGGTGACCTCTCCTGGTTCCTCCAGGTTCTCCACTGATGGGACCCATTGGTGGTTAGATGCTGAGCAAAGGTGATTGCACAGCCTTTGACACCTTGCATCCCCTGCTGCCTGGATTTCAAAGCGGTAATCATTCCCAGGGACCTGCTGCTGACCCTTTGCTCAGGCTTTTGTCACTCACCCTTTGCTGTCTCTTTTCTTAAAGAGCTTGAAGTATCTGGATTCCTCTGCTAGGGAGAAAAGGACACGTGCACTGAAATCTTAATGATTTTACCACTCTTTCAGAGTACTTTCACCTGAAATAATACCAGCCAGTACCTCTGTGTCACACCTTTAACACCTGTTGGAGTGAAACCTTCAGCTCCTAGCCAGTGAGCCCCTTTTGTCGGGCAGAGCCAGGAGGACAGTCTGTGAGATGGAGAGGTGGTTGGGTTTGGTACCTGTCCTTGGTGACTCAGCAGGTAGCATCGGCGCTGGCCAGTGGAGCGGGACTCATTGCCAGGCAATGTGAACTTCGGCAGGCCTTCCAAAGGCTGGGGTGCCGGCAGTGCAGCCATTCACAATGTCAGCTGTGAGCAACTGAGAGAAACACAGAGCAGAGGAGGGTTCCTGATTCCACAGCTAGCCTCTGATTTGGAGGTCAGGAGGAAACTTCTTTTTTTCTGGGGCTTACTATGTGGATTCTTCAGCTGAAATGTCTGATGCTGACCATGGATGCTAGGCTGCTGTTGGGCATTACTCTAGCTGTCTTTGCCATCTGAATTACAGATAACATCCAGTGCCACAAAGACAGAGAAAATATTTTTGCACATTGTATTTGAATTCTTATGAACAATAAAATAGCAGCTAAAACTAAAGAAACATATTAGTCCTATTTAGATTATTTAAATGGCCATGCTTTCTCCAAGGAGCTAAAATTGTGCATCAAAAATTCTAAAGGCTACATTAAATCAATTGTAAACAGAGAGAAAATTGACTTCTAATAGTATAAAAACAAAAAGTCCTATAACTCCTCCCAAAGCCCCTTGATATGTCTTTGATGAATCCATCTGAGAAAAGAGCTGAAAATATATTTCCAAAGCATAATGTGCTTTTTTTTTTTTTTTTCCATTTTTGCTTCAATAAATGATACATTTGAAATATTTCCTTTGGGTTTCACAGTAAATAGATGAAGTAATGATGTTGCTGTTTTTTCTTTTTTTTTTAATGTCTCAGAGAAAAGCACCTTCTGGATTATCTCAAATGCACTGGCAACACAAGTAGCAACTGTCTTCCAGATGAAGAAACCTGTGTGGAATATGTTAAATGGTAAGCAAAACCTGAGGGCTGAGTGTTATGAAAGGTGTAAGAAAAAGAAATTATTCTGCTTTGGTGACAACATGGATGTTTACATTTTAAATTTAAGGCTGGCTGCACTATTTTTAATGAATTTATCTTCCCCCCCCCCCCCCCCCTTCAAAGTGCTTCACAAATTGTGGTATTTGTGCCTTCATTCATTATTTGTAATTGTGCTGGGAATCATTTGTCTAAAAACCTGCAGCTGTTGGATTTGCTATAAATCAAACACTGTGTCTGTTGTTTTTTTTTTTTCCACCTGGTCACCTGAGTTATGTGGTGCTATTCCTTTTCTTTATTAGGGTGAAAAACTTTATAAACTGGTGACTAGCTAACTGTAAGCTTCAGATAAATTCCCCTGTTTGAGGTACAAACGTACATAGATCAGAAGAATAGGTACGGGGCAGCTGTGCAAGTGCAGCAGTCTTTGTGTCTGCTGAATAAAATTGGAGAGTCAACTAATGCATTTATATAGACGTGATTTTGTGTTAAGCCTTCTTTACCCGCACTGAGAGCTTCTTGCCAGCAGCAGCCTTTTCTGGTCTCCAGTAGCTTCATCAGATGTGTGTGTAGGGAGCTCTATACAGTAGCACTATTAGTTAACCATGTACCTCCTTAGCCACGTTCTTGTGTTTTGGTGGTGTTTTGGTTTTTTGTTGTGTTGTGGGTGGGGTTTTTTTTGTTTGTTTTGTTTTGTTTTGTTTTTTTAAAAAAGGGACTTTTCCCTACTCATCCTCAGAATCTTGGAATGGAGGAAGCCCGCACTGTGTTGCCCAGAGCTCAGCACAGCCATGCTGCTGCCCTGCCTCACAGGGAGCCGAAGGATGGAGTGGCAGTCCCATGGCTTGTTTTCTTCTTGTTCTTGTAGGTTTATCAGCACCCTGCGCCTGACTGGGGCAGGGACTCGAAAGTGGGTTAATCAAGCTAGTATATTGTGCATAGCCTTGGAAGAAACACTGCTGTGAAATCTCTTTTGTAATATCTTGGCATTGTCAGTCCTTGGTGAAAAATCAAATGGATTTTGTTCCCGTCTAATAATGGACAAGAAGGGCCGGTAATCTTAACTCGGTTCAGACACCCCAGAGGTATATGCAGCCATCTCTGCAAATGAGACAGTGTTCTGCCTGAGAATTCTGCTGTAGGGTTCCTGCCACCTGCAGGGCTTCGGGGAGGCTCAGGGTAGCATGTCTGTGCGCTCTGAGCTCCCTCCCGGCAGGCATGGCCGTGCTCGGGGCTTCGGTCGCTTCAGCTCCTGTTAAGAGGAAGATGAATTCAATGGTCAAGTCAATGGATGGGGCTACCAAGTCTAGCTGCCTAGGTACCTACACTCCCTGCCCTTCTCTACTATGAACACACTGTGTGCGTCTTTGAGCAAGTTGTTCAACCTCCCGACCCGCAGGCTGGGTGCATTATTGTTTGTGCTCTTGGCAGGGGCATTGCCAAGAAACAGCTCACCAAAAGCCAAGCAAAGGCAGTGAGCGTGTGGAGGTAGTGCAGCCTGCACCAAGGAGCAAGGAGAAAATAAGGACCTGAATTCTGAGTTGTTTTGTAGTTATAGGAAGGGGGGTCTGTAAAATGAGAATAGCTTTTGCTTCTTGTGACCTGGGGTTCATGCTGTTTTCAAGTTTACATCACACATCCTGATAGAAAGGGTGAAATTATGTCTTTGGTTTTGGGGAAGGCCATGTAATGTTTTCCTCCTTTTTCGGTTCAGCAGTGTTTATTTACACACACACAGTGCCATATCGTGCTGACCTATAGAAGACCCTTCAACACCTCATTGCTGCAATGGAGTGGTTGCCTCCAGATGCACCAGGCTTCTGTAGCTAGTGGTGCAGTAAGCACTGAGGTTGCTAACCTGGTGGTAGCTTCTGAGGAGCGCAGGAGGATAGCAGGCTCCGGTCCTGCAGCGGTAACCTGGTACACACAGCTGGGGCCATGGGACACAGCCTCCCCCCCCAGCGCCGTCCCACAGCCCTGTCTTGACAGCTGGCCTCCGATGGGGGAAAGCCACCTGCATCTGCACAGAGCAGCAGCAAGTCCTGCACCAGGGCAGAGCAGAAACTCATACCCGCAGCTGTGAAGCCACAGAGAGGTGCTGTAACTGCTGCGCCTCATGTTATTATACAACACCTGGTTTGTATTCTTTTAGTATGTGGCTTACAAGTGAAGAGGCAGGCAAACAGGAGGTAAATAGGTTGAGGTATTTCGCAGGGGGGTTAAAGACCTGTGGAGGGACTTGAAATACCAGGCACAAACCCTGCCAGTGCCTCGGACGGAGCTGTGTCAGCTCGGTGGAAGGCAGAGCCCTCAGCTGGAAGCTGCTCAGTTCTGGGATGGATGCACAGTAATGTATTGTAACGTCAGCTGGAGAATACAATAATTTGAATTCAACAGAGTGCAGATGGAAATGGAGAGGAAATTAGAAAAATCATATAATCCCTTCCCCATACAAAGCTTGACTCAAGGTAGATTTGGCGGAGCCCCTCTAGCCAACTTCAATTAATGCTTCCTGGACAGCCCCCCGCTTCCAAATCATGTAATGTTGTAATAACTGTCTGCTATTTCAGGTCACAGAAAGAATATAAAACTACTGCTGCCTTTGAAGTTCGCAGCCAGGGTATCACGGCTGCTAAAGACTATTAATTATCTCAGCAGTCGGGCTATGCTAGGCGAAACCAGTGCAAGTGGTGGACAGCAAGTCTGATGTTATACCGCAGCATTTCCTCGGAATACCATCTGCAAGCCAAGAACAAAACCCATGTGCAAACTCTAATCTCACTGCAACAGCCTGCAGAGGTACATGTATAAATCAAGGGTTAAGCAGGGATGTGTTTTTCTGAAGAAAAGTAAAGGCATTTTTGGTGTTTAATTAACAGAATGATAATTGGATAAATGAAGGAGAATTAAAAGGGAAACACGGAGTGTCTGTGGGGGATTGGTGGAGAAGCTGTTAGAGCTGAGTGTTTGACCGGTGAATAGACATTGCAAGTCAAGAGCAAAGCCTAAATTTGAGAGTTGTAATGAACACAAAGGTGTTCAGAAAAATCTAGGCTCCTGAGGATGAACGTGCTCAGACAAAAAAGGGCTGTTTTAGCCAAGACTGTGTGAATGCTTTGCACAGACTGACCTCCTTGCACTGACTGCAGTTTTACACCTCATGACCCTGTGAATAATATTGTTGTTTGGTTTTTTTCCCATGTGGCTCTGATGCATCAGAGCTGAGACCAGGGAGAGAAAAGAATAAAAGAATAAGTTTCTGCTTATGGGCACTCACATTAGAAGGCGTTTGGGAAGGGCTTTATTCATAAGAAACGGGACCACACGTTTCACCATGGTGACCAGGAGTGTAATTTCCAAGCACGCAGCCCTCGGGTGCCACAGGCGCGGGTGCGATGTCTCAGAGTCCAGCCCACACAGAAGAAAAAGGCGAGGATCCCTGAGCCAGCGTTGGTGGTGGGCACTGCGGGTGGGGTGGGGGGGCGATGCTCTCTGCCGGGCTGAGGCTGCTGTGGGCAGCGATGAAACCACTTCGGGACCTGGCGGCAGCACCCTGTGCGCGAGCTGCGTTGGGGGAGCCCCGGCTGGCGCTGCCGGCGTGGCGGGGGCTGCGGGGGCTGCGGGGGCTGCGGGGGCTGTGCAGGCACAGTCTGCCCCGCAGGGCCGTGTTGGCAACCCTCGCTCAGCGGCCGTGAACCCCAGAAATTCACGTCCCTTTTTGTGACTGTGCAGAGGGAAACTGCCTAAGGCAAAGCAGCAGTCAAGCACAGAAAAACAAAGTCAGTGTTACAAGAGGTCTTCCAAAGCACTTGCAAAGTTAAGTAAGCAGTAAATGATTCTGCTCATGTGCAAAACTCATTTAGATTATAGCTGGAAACAAGGCTCTGTGAAGCACTTCATTCGGTCTTCTCTTTTGTATATGTGTTATTTTAAGGACTGGAGAGAGGCAGGCTGAGAAACACCAGTCCTCTGGCTCTTTAGAAGAGGAAAACAAACCATACATCATAGCAGTCCTTCATCCTAAGGTATTGGCAGCAGGCTTGGGGGGTGTTTATAGCGGTGTTCTGTGCCTGATATACACATATATATCTAAGACTAGATAGATCTTCTTTAAAAATCCATTCTTGAAAATTAATCTCTCAGCCTATAATTTAGTTTTGGACCACATGTATTTTCTTTCTTGGTGTATGCCAGACGCTTCTCTGGCATGCTCTGATTCAGTGGGCCTCCAGCATCAGCGCTGAGAAACTTCGGGACTGAGCCAATGCCTCTGAAATGGATCGATGCTATTCCGCTGGCCCTGGGTGGCCCTGGCAGCCAGACGTGTGTGCTGGAGGCCAGCGGGCTGAGCAGCACTGGGCTGCAGCCCACATCCACCCAGCTTCGCTTCGCTGCTGCAGTCAGTCCCATGACAAAGTCAGGATGTATTGTTTTGTGTAATAACATATTGTTTCTTCTCCTACTGCTGTTGACAGCATTTTTTTTTTCCCTGTGTCAAAGTCATGACTCTTGGACTAAAACTGAGCATGTTCCTCAAGCTATAGCGAGTGGTTGGAGCTGATTCATTGCCTTGGCACCCAGTGCGTTTTGTGAGCCCTGGGATCTTGGATTCATGTGTTGTTTTGTCAGAGACAGAAACTGATGCTTAGCATATTATTGACCAAATTTTCTCTGACTTGGGACAAATTAATGTTACCATATCACCTAGAAGCTTTGAGGACAGGAATAAATACCAGGTTTTGCACAAGGGAATTAAACAGGGCGTGAAGTCTCGTTGATGCTTGTGAGTGACTCGTGTTAGATCTAGGCATGATGGATTGGGTGGATTGTGAATCTGCTTATATCTTGAAAATTCACCTAGATTTTATTCCAGAGCATGTGATTTTTAATTTTTATTATTTTTCAGTAAATTTGATCAAGGGATTTTTTTTTTTTGAGGTGAATTAAGGTTATGAGTTGGTTGAGCTGACGTATCACTGTTTTCACTCCAGAGATTATGACAATTTTCTTCACCTGAGAGGAAAAAAACCCTCAACAACAAAGTCAAATATAATTGCATGTCTTTTAGATGTTGCATGATGATATTTTAAGAAGGTATACAACCAGCCAGTTGTAATTGGAAAGATAGCATTTAACTGGATCAGATAACACGCTTAGTTAGTGTCCTGCCTCCCGCAGCTGGCAGCTGCCGGAGGGGTGCTTGCACCTGCGGAGCGCTGTGTTTTCAAGGGCCGTGTGCCAGTGTAGCATCTGAACGCTTCTTCAGCAGGCTTGTCTGTCCTTAGGATGAAAGACATCTAAGCTGGCCGTGGCTGCACCCCAGCTGGCGGCTCTGTTTGTGTCATACTGTGCCAGAGCAAAGAAGATTCCCCAAATTCCTGTGAACCGCTGGGCAGAGTCACCCCGGACAGTCGGCGGGCAGCAGTCTGGAGCCAGAGGTAATAAGCCTGGCTGGGCCTGAGCTGGCTCCAAGGGAAGCGTGAGGGATACCGCCGCACTTTGCTCCCTGTCCTTTCCCGTTCCAGCGCAGCACTTTGCAAACAGACATTTGGGCTGACTTTCCCTGGAGCAGCCCCAGTCAGGCAAGGGGTCTTCCTGGGATCTTTCCCCTCTCTTCAGAGCGTGGGCAGGCTGTTTCCAGGGCCGGAGCCAGCTGCCGTAAGCGTGGCGTTAGGCGTACGCTCCCCACCCGGCTGGGCTTGCACGACTCAGTCTCTGCACGCCCATGGGGTCTGGCCCCAGGCAGAGGTAGAGGGAGGGTGTCCCGGTGGGGATTCCCTCTGCAAGGGGGGGGCTGAGGTGCCGTGACACAGAGAAGACAGCTTGACGCGGGTGGGGGTACAAACCACAGCACACTCCAGAGGCTTTCACCAGAGAGCTCAGCCTGCAGAGGAAATGAATTTTGTGTGGTGCTGTCGGGGTTCAACGGAAACCCACAAAGCTCTGCATTTCCAGTCAGACCCCCTTCTGCCTTGGGAGCATCCTCGGCTCTGGATGCTGGGTGAGAACCAGGGGAGGAGCAGTGGCGTGACCCGGCTCCGGCTGCTGGGTGCCGCACTGCCGGCAGCACAGCCCATGCAACGCCGTCCCACTGAGCCTGGGGCTTCCCTGGTGTCTGTTTCCACGCAGCTCTACTGGATTAAAGCTGATTCCAGTTTGCCAGTGTTTCTGGCTGCAGCACAGGGGCACCCTGCATGCCGTGTTCAGGTCCGCGCAGGAAACCTGTCCTAGGGGAGGGAACTTGGGCTCACTTGTGTGGAAAGTGTGCAACTCATCCTTTATCTCTGCAACAAGTTTTATATGCAAACATCTATACATAATTACCAGAAACATGCATACAGAGGCAGTCATGAAGCAAAAACCCTGTAATTCCCTGAATAAGAAAACAAGAAGTAAATTTTTTGCTTCCTGAGGTCTTACTTTGGTGCAGGACAATTGCTCTTTTCTGCTAAGCACCCTTGTTGGCTACTTCAATATTAACATTAATTATTCAGGACAGTTACTGATAGTTTGGCTTGTAGTTGTCCTTCAAAGAATGTGGTGGACTTGCAGGCACTGTGGCATCCCCTGAGGTCCTCGGGAGCTGCTGTTCTGGGTTCACTTCTCACCACCAGGAGCACTGACAGTATAGTGCTAATCACGGCCTTTTTAATAAAAAATAACAAACTGCCAGCAATG
Organism: Falco punctatus; assembly: GCF_963210335.1. Taxonomy (NCBI): domain Eukaryota; kingdom Metazoa; phylum Chordata; class Aves; order Falconiformes; family Falconidae; genus Falco; species Falco punctatus. The sequence goes on along the minus strand of NC_137581.1, from coordinate 120,602,414 downwards.
TTTTAAAATGCAGCTATAAAAACCTTACTGGTGAGAGTTTTGGCGTGCTTTTATGTGTTGACTTCAGTTTTTGGTTCCTTGCCATTTTCTCCGTGGTCTAGGTTTTCTCTGTAATTTCCTGACACACAACAAGCAAGTCCCTGCAGGCAAAGTCATTTGGGAAATGGAGAAATTTCTTGTGCCATAGGCCAGGTCACTGAGTTCCAAAACAGCCTTGTTCATCACATAGGGTGGGTTTGGGGGAGCGGTGCCCCCAGGCTAGTACCAGGGACATTGATGGTGGCAGGGTGCAGATCCAGCACGTGCCAATTGCGAGATGCGCTGGTTTGCTCTGAGATCAGAGAGACTTGACTCTCTTAGAGATTTGGCTCTCCTAGAATTTGGATGCAGTGGATAAACTTGGGTGGCTCTAATTTAAAAATGAAATCTGAAACAGCAGCAAGAGGAATCCAAGGCTGAGTCAGGCTACTAAGGCACTCCTCAGCTCCCTGCAGTCTTTCCTTTAGGACTGGTATGCTTTTCAGCTGACAGCCCTGGAACTTGTTTAATATGAAATGTTCCTGGAAAATCATTAGAAAATGCATCAAATCAGAATTCAAAGAAACCTGACAGGTTAGAGAAAAATGCTGAATTTCCTGCAGTCCTTACCTGGAATTCATTGGACCCATGAAGGCAGGTCATCTGAGTTAAGAAAGTGGCATCAGGCCACACCAGTATGCGTTCTGCCAGCATGCTGGTTTATCAAAGTCACCAAAAATCCCCCAGTGTTTCCCTTGACAGTGACAGGGAGGATTTGGACACCCAATGACTTCATTAGTAGTGCTCTGTCCCTTCTCTTGACTCAGGGAGGTTTCACTGACACCCAGGCTCACTTGGTTAATGAGATACGATGCTTGGAATGCTACTAATAAGAAGGAGAGACGGGCAGAAACGTATGCATCACTTTTGAAATGTTGCTGCAGGCCCTTTTTCTGTACATCTGGTACATATTTCTAATCTTTTGTTTTGCAGAGTAAGGTGCCAGAAATGTGGGAGTCATCAGCAGTTAGTTCTTTTCATAAAGGAGGAGATGCTGAAATTCTATGTAATTACAGACCCATTTCAATTTTATTCTCTGCAGTTAAATTATTTCAATGTCTTTTTTATAGTCAAAATGAACAAGTTTAGTTTACAAATATTTTATTACCATTAGGGTAACTTGATTTCCATTATCATCATTTTACAACTGTAGTATTATTAAAAGTGACAAATGACTCTGTAGTCAATTGCTCTTCTGAATAAATGTTGCTTTGTGTGGTGGTTTATCTCTGCTGCCAACCTTTGATCTAATGAGAGGCAGCAGATTTTATTTGGCCTTTTTTTTTTGTTGTTGGCATGTGACAGCTTTGCCTTAGTGACAGGAAACAATTCATTTTCAAGTGAGGCAGCTGGAAATTTTTCTGTAATGAAAGATTTGGCATTTGGCATGGCAACATTCAGGGATCCTACAGCAGGCTTTGACAACGTCCTTATCTGTACGTTTCTGCATTTGCGGCAGCCTTCAGCAGCAGCGCAGGAGCTGCAGCAGCTTCTCCCCTTTTTCTCCAGTAGGTCCACAAGGGGCTGGTCTGAAGGGCTGGGGGCTTTGGTACTTCATGCTGTTGCTGGCCCCTGGCTACGCTCCTCCTGTGCTCCACGGCTTGTACCGCAGTGCCGCCCAGAGAGGGGCATTACGGTGGCTTCAGCTCTAGGTACTGACCTCCTGTGTGCCCCCAAGCTCCCCCTGCCCCCAGCAGTGCCCCTTGCCCCAGGGCCCATGCTGGTTGCTCCCTCCATGGTAGTTCAGACAGGTGTTGGTGTACCCACTACTCCCTCTCCCTGGGGCGACGGTGGGACTGGGTGTGGTGGGTTGGCTTGCCAGCAGAGCTCCCTGTTGACATGTGGGTGAGGACACAGTTTGTCCCTGCTCGTCTCACCCTGAGATGGGCCAGGTTGATGTGAGTCAGCTGGGAGCATCCCGCCCTGGGGACAAGTCAGCTGGGAGCATCCTGCTCTGGGGTCAGTTATCTCACGGATGCCTCGCTGCCTCACGTGCGGGCAGTAGAGAAAGCTGGTGACACCAGTCCCTCTGGCATTTCAGTGTTAATATGGTTACTCCATTAATTGAACAACACTGATTGTTATGTGCATCCCCGCTGCAAATGCAGGGGGAACTTGCTGAGCCAGAGCTCAAGAGGGCAAAAAGAACGTTGGTGGGTTTTACTTCTTAACTCTAATTGACATGGGGTTGAAGCTAGACCGGAGGAGCTGGCTGAGGGTTCTTGTGATGAATGTTTTCCCCAGGCCAGCCCCTCGCACGTGCTGGGGACAACTGGGCTTTCCCAGCTGAGGTCACCAGGAGTGAGCCAAGCCCTGCCATCACATCACTCCCTGGAGGGTGGCATGAGCCAGCTGTCCCCAGCCAGCAGGCTGCTGCCGGGGCTTCCCCAGCAGAGCTGGTGGCATTCTGGCACAAGCCACACTTGTCATCTTCCTTTCTTTCTTACCTAAGTGGAATAGCAGCAAAACCCTGGGATAACTGTTGTCCTATCAGTCAGTGTCAGAGAGCACTTACTCTTGACGATCATAAAGCCAATATAGATCCGAAATGCCAAAAACTTCACATGGGAGAGAAGCGGTAAGGCTCTGCCGCTCCAAACAGCCGGCATCAACTCCGAGCCCAGCTGAAGGATGTCTGCTGGCTTGGGGCAATGCACAGCGCAGGCGTTCTGATAATTTCTTCCTACAGACAGCTGCGTTTACTCCTTTTCCCATCATTGAAACATGAAGTAGAAATGCTTGGAGAGTTCCTTAGTAAGAAATGGTGGCACTGATTTTCTAAAAATGAACTTAAAAACATTTGATCCTACTTTTAAAATCTGCATTTCTTTAAAGCGTACTGCAGAGGCCAGTCAGTGGAAAGGTTGGGAGTGACTGTTCTTTTCAGTGTTTTAGTCACTCAAACTATTTGTAAAAACGTTTGTTTAGTTTGACCTTACAGGTTTTTTAAAAATTTTGACTACTTGAAAATTATGTAGCTTAAAAACAGCGGAGAAAAGAAAGCAGAGGGAGAATCACAAGAGGGAAAATAGCAGGGGTTGGTGAAATAGCTCCAAGTGTCTTGCTGCCACAAATCAGCCTGGAGGCAATTGTGACTGCTGTGGTGGCAAGTTGGCGGGCAGGAGCTCTGGGGACATGCAGTGTCTCACCGGTCCAGGTGCAGCCCCACGGTACCTGAGCATGGAGGGACCTGGGTGGGCCGAGAGCCCAGCCCGGCAGGCGAGCCCATGGTGCAGAGGCAGGTGTGAGGTCCAGGCAGGGTCCCCATCGGCGTGGGACGTGGCCAGGCACAGGCTCAGCTGTAATGTGGCTCAGGTGAGGAGCCACCACAAGCACCTGAGATCAAATGAGATGTATGAGCACTGGCAAGAGAAACACTTGCATGTGAGGTGTTGCTCTTTAAGCCCAGCGTGGGCTACGTGTGGGTGTCCTGGTTTGATTGAGGGTGACAGTTTGGAAGTTTGGGCCATTATATCATTGTCATATTATTTTTTAGTATTTCTTTCAATGAAGCATGATTTCTGCTCCTGCCCTCCTGAGATGATCTTGTAAAGAAAACACTTGGTAGCAAAGGGTAATTTCTTTGCTTCACTCTGCAAGCCAAAAATCTGGTTTATCTGACCTTGGGATGGAAACGTGGCTGTTACTGTTCATTTAATGCTGATATTTTCACCCAGTTCCTGGAACCAGAGATTCTCTCTGATTCAGCCTGTGAATCCCTTTGCCATTACAGCTGTAGCTCCAATTTAGGTTTACTGGGAGAGCTGAAGAGAGTCCCTGCTCGCTGTAGCAGCAGCAGTACTGCGGGCTCCAGCGCTGCGCGGTGTGGCTGCACGGCTGCCCGCCGGGTCACGGCTCCGTCCGCCCCTTTCTGCGTGTTGCTGTAGCACGAGCTGGCTCTGCTTGGATCCCTGTGAGAATAATTCCCTGATAACTCAGGCAGCTAACCTGCCGGGATGGTGATTTGTGACTCCAACAACCTCTGCCCCATCTGCCCTTGTCCCTGTAAACTCTGCTCATGTATGTGTTCCCACAGAACTCAGTAGGTGTCACGGAAGCGATGACGCTTTTGCACGAGCTCGGCTCTGGAGCTGGTTAATTACATTGTGTTTAAGCGTTAAAATTTTGGCAGTGTTTTTTTTTTTCTCGCCACCAAACAACTGTTCACAAATGTTTCCGTTATTCAGCCATCTGTAATGCTTGCCTATCTAAGGATGAGCAGTCCTATTAATAATTACTGTCAGCCATGTGCAATGAAGCAGTCACTTTGCAGCATTCACTCTTGGTGTAATTCCAGTCAAACGGCGTATTTCAAATGTCAGCTTGATGCTCCTGTTGTAAAGAGGAATGTTTTCTCACAGAAAAAAAAAATCTACTTGTAATCCAGGTGTACAGTCTGAGGTAATGCAGGATGGCCAGGATTTTCACTTCTGTCTTAGTGTTTGCTAGACTTAATTTCCCACACCACCACCACCACCCCCCTTCTTTGGGGGTCCCTGCACAGGCCAGGGTGGTTTCCCCATCTGTGGGACTAGCCCAGCCCAGCCACCTGATTTGAAAGCCCCCTGAGTAAAGACAGGGTTTAGCTATCAGATTATTTGCGGTAGGAGCAAATAAGAGGCAGCTGCTCCGCATCGTCAGGCAAAGGCGGTGGCAGCATTGGGATTAATGTGACCTTTTCCCTGTCCTGTGGACAAAGGGAGAGCTGGCTGTGGGGAGAGTGGGCCCCCGGGACTACAGGCACACTTGGTGACATACCTGTGCAAGTCCCTCACCTCTGGTGGTGCTCCCATCCTCTCTGGGATTCTTTTTTCCCCTTGGTAGCCTCGTTGTCCTGTGGGGTAACAGGGATTTTCCTTGGTAGCTCTCCCGCCCCTGTGCCGCAGGGCAATGGGGCACTGTGATGCCCGCGGCAGAGGGAGCATCCCTCATCCTGGTACCTTCTGGGATTTCTGCCCTGTGAGATCTCTTTACCTCAGCCCAAGAGTTTTCTCACTTTTACTGTTCCGATGCTCTCCCCCATCCCACCGAGGGGGAGGGAACGAGCGGCTGTGGGGTGCTTATGTGCCACCTGGGGCAAAGCCAGGGCCGCTGCGCTGCTCCCCTGCTTGCCCCGGCCAGCGACTGGATGGGCTGGGGGGCGAGAGGCAGTCTCCCAGCTGGGGCAGGGCAGGCGCTGGTGGGGAGCTCCAGCTCAGCCTTAGGGAGCTGTTCCCAAAAGAACTGCCAGTGCTGAACCCAGGAGAAGCTTGTGTTGTGGGGGCAGCGATTTTCAAATTTGACACGAGGCTTTGCGTCACGTCACTGAACCTCTCAGATCCCCGAGGGTAGATGTTACAAGCTGAGGGATAGAAACCTGCTGGGAAAGGATTAAGCACCATTCTCTGCACACCAGAGGGGGGCTGGTTGAGGGTTGAGATCAGCTCGTTGCAGTTTCTCAGCCCCTTGCCCTCTGGTTGGGTTCCCTGGGTGGCACCATTAACAGCGTGTTTGGGGTAGCATCTGCTGACGCCCACGCTGCTGGACCAGCGTCTGCTGGCGTCATGTTCCTCACGGCTCAGACACGCGAACGCCAGAGCGCACTGCTGTGATCACTTTTATCTAGCTCTGCCCTGAATAATGGTGGCCATAGAGCTTCACCGGTACTTTTGGTTCCAAGCCTGAACAGCAGTAAAACCTACTGCTTAGGTTATAACCACTAAACTTAGTTATAACCACGTCTGCAAGAACAGTTTATTAAATCTTATGCTTTATTCAGGTTGAGTAATTCTGAATGTTCCTTGCAGTGACAGGGCTGTCATTTTTGCGTTTGGCATCTTCTTTGTGTTTTTCATTTGTCGGTTTATTTGCCTAATAAATACCACAGCAATATCCAGCAGTACCTCGTATTACCAATTCTGCAGACCAGGTAACAAAATTCACCTATTCTTGGATTTGTTTCCATAGTACATCAAAACTCCAGGGCAGAGGGTGTCCAGGCTGCGGTGGAATGAGCCTGAGTAACTTTGACAGACCTTGAAATGCATCTGTATGGATTGGATTACCTTGGAAGTAAGAAAAAAATTATATTTATTGGAAGGTACCGGCCCTTTCTTACTACTTTTGCTAGCACCGAGAAAAATGTGAAGGGTAGCACTTTGGAAAGTATACAATTAATATTGCAGGGACAGTCTCAGGGCTGAGGGATCACAAAACTGGTGCGCTGTATAACTTACAGTAAAATCCCACTTGGAGAAGTCGCCATTTAAAAATGCTCTTACTCGACACATCTGCTGCTCCTGTGCAGAGTCGTACCTGCTGACTTCAGTCACAAAAATAAGTTCTTAACTCCTTGTTATTCCCATCGGTCCTGCCGAGCGGATGCAGCCGTGGGGCCGCAGGGCAGCTCCGGGGACCAGCAGCTGAATGAAGCCCCCTGCAGACGGTAGCTGAGAGCAGAGCGGGTCTGCACCAGAGGTGCTGGGCAGAAAAGGAGAGGTTAAAGCAGCCAATTCAATCTGACGTTCCAGGCTAAGATGTAAAAGCCCAGATATGCAGGGAAAAAAGAAAGGGGTGTGTGTGTATGCGTTTTGCTTGCAGGGTAAGATCGTTAGTTCAGTTGCAAGTAGTTTTTTCCTAGATATTTAAATGCTGTGGGGGTCTCATATGGAGGAAGAGTTAAAGCCAAGTGATATTAATGCTGGCCTTTCCTTATACTAACCTCTTAAATAGGTCTCAGTGTAGATTTTGATGTCTGCAATGCTTCTTCAAATGCCAGTGCTCCTGTAGCTTTCCCCATTTGTAAAGCTAAAACTTGTATATTGTTTCTCGCTTTTATTTCTCTCATGAATATTTGTGAAATGTTGACATCAGCATTGTGGGTTTGGGCAATATTGTCAAACCAAGATACTAAAAAATCATGAGCCAGACCTCCTGAAACCCACTGAGACTTACTTAAAAATTGTAAAGTATTTGTTCTTTTTATTTCTGCTTTCTGAATTTTGGGGAAACACTTATCTTAGGTTTTCAAACCTTTTATCACTAAATTATTAAGGTGTGGTTTGTTTGTTTGTTTGTTTTTTAATTGATAGGTGTGTCACCAGTACTCACCACTTTTAGCTGAAGGTTCAAGTTAACAAGAAGGAGATCGGTGGCTGGCAATGACAAACAGACATGTGGAGATGCTCAGGCTTGTGGGTGCACTCAGGACAGGAGGACTTGGCTTAGCACGGCCGAGGCCCTGGGATGGCAACTCATCGACTCAGTGAAGGTTTTCTGCTGACTTCAGCAATCCAGTGTTTCATTTGTGGTGTTTGGAGGATTGCCTTCCAGCCAGCATTTAAGGGCTGTGCATTAGGTTAGATGAGTTTACAGCTGCCTGGGATGCAGCATCTCACGAGGCATGGCTTTTCCCAAAGGAAGGGGCCCCTAGAGAAGTGAGCTGGCCAGAAGGTAAGACAGAGGCTTTCCAGGAAAGGTAGTAGATGTTTGAAATAATTCCTATGCTGAATTGGATTTCCCTTTTATCCTCATTTAGAGGACACCTTGGAAGGGATGCTGTGATACAGCTGTTACCGGGCTCCTCTTCAACTGAGCTGCAGCAGCGTTGGTAACAGAAGAGGATAAAAACGCTCTCCCCACACAGGGTAATTCCTACATTCCCACTGGATCCACCCCCACTTCCCTGGCCCTGCTGGGGGACCCCCAGACCAGAGAGGGCTCCCACAAGGGAAAGGAAAAATAACCTGGTCAGGGCAATGACAGCCCAGGACTCAGGGCACCAGGATGCAAATATTTGCGGACCATCCCACGGTCCCAGGGCTCACTGGATTCCTGAATCCATAGAGATACAGATCACTGTGTACGGATATATGTGTGTACATTTACATGTGTACATTTTATCTCCAGTGTGCTTGTTTTCAAAACCTCACCCATGAGTGTCTGAAAAGTTGCTAGGGGGTGGGTGGGCTGAATTTTCTGCTGCCGGCTGCCGCTACGGATGCCCAGCTCTCCTGCCGCTGCCCCCCCGGGTGGCACACATCTTTGGGGGCCAGCTGATAAAACTGGCACACACTGAGCTCCCATGCAAAGTAACTCCAGGGTATGAGGAGCCTATTATATATATGAATAGACCTTTAAGGGATGTGTGAACGAAAACTTTTTTGATCTCCTATCTCTTCAGAAGACTTCATGCTGTTGCATGCCTTCTGTCTCTTCACTCGAATTCTGCTTTTTTTTTTTTTTTTTAAGTTATTATTCACCTGCCACATGCATGGCATATTTAAAAAAAAAATGCCAAACAAAAAAGTTTGAGGACTGGTCTTCCAGAACAGTTTAGTGATGGGGAGAGAGAGGTGGAGGAAGGAGCTGTTGTGAAATGCACATATATGCATGTGAGGTAATGGGTTTGTTGCAGGTCATGTAGTATCCAATTTTCCATGTAGTCCTCTGGATAATAGAGACAAGCTCAAATGTAAGACTCTGACTCGTTGTAGAGAAAGTATGGTCAAGCCACACTCTAAAAACAGAAGGCAAATTAAAAAAAGAGATTCCTGTATTTATTACTCAGAAAATGAGCCAATACCAAGTGTATGATAGCACAGGGCACCACTTGCTTATTTTTCTTCCTTTTTTTTTTTTTTTTTAGTTTTTCTCTTTGTTTCTAATTCTTCCATGAAGGTAAGGTTAGGAAAAGCTGTAATTCCTCCTTGGCCCAGCAATAAAATGATATTTTGATCTTGCACGTGATTCCAGGCAGAAGTAGGAATCCACCCAAGGGGAGCTCGGCAGGGCTGGCACCTCTGAAATTACATTTTTCAGGCTCTCATCCCCATTTTTGCTCAGCGTATGGTGGCACTGTGTCCTGCAACACATACCAATGGCAAAGCTGTGGGGCTCCTCTGTGCCTCAGCACAATTTCCAACCCAGTTTTTCAGTAGATCCAGGACAACTGGCTCATTTCAGGAGGGTCCTCTTTTGATGAGATGGAGGGAGGGGGACTGACCCTGGGTTGTGACATTTTTAATGTGGAGCAAGAATTAAGCTATGCCCCCAAAATAGTCAGTAATGACCAGTTGTTGTTGTTTCCCCTTGGTATTTTGTTATAAATAAGCTATTGTATAAAATGCTGTGTTGCAGGGATCCCCTTTGTACGGCAGAACAGGTAAACTTGATAGTAGTGAGGAGAAAGTGCAAGAAGGTTTGTAAAAGCTCTTCTGGATTGGCACTACACAGAGCGATCGCGCTGTGAGCAGGGGAACTAATGAAGCCTGGCTCCCTGGGGGCTCCCCCCTCATGGCTGGCAGGCTTTTTAATTGAATTTTATCCTAAAGCAGCAGTATGAGGTCACCCCTTTTGGACACCAGAGAGTCTGCTAAGGAGAACACTGTGAGGGGAGATGTTCTGATGGAGAGATGCCCAGCTGGGCGCAAGCCAGCAGGTCGCCTGGTGCCCACCCCGGCACAAACTGTGACTGAAGCTGTGTGCAGAGTTGGGGTGTCCGCAGCAGTTCCCCTGGGGGACACAAGCTGTGGCTTCCTCTTGTTTCCACAATATCCTAAGGAACAGAGTATCTCTGAGGCTTTGTGAGTTTGGTAGGCATCAAACTCTGGTGTCTAAAGTCTTCATAAGGGGACACTGGATTCATATATTAAAAGTTGCATAAAAGCCAGCTAAAAGCCAGGGGAGTTTTAGGGGTCTGCTGCTGCTTTGTGCTGTTTGTGCATCCTCCGATTTCTTCCTCCCTCCTTTCCTCCATCCCCTGGGGCTTGTGGGCAGAAACAGAGGCAGTGACAAAAGCCTCAAGGCTCTGCAGTGAAGTATTTAGCACTGGGAGAAGATCACGAAGGTGGTGACTTTTAAAATCAGAAGGACAATCATGAAGGTGGTAACTTTTAAGATCAGATGTTGTGCCATGCCAGGCTGGCATTAGCCCTAGCTGGTGCATACCGACAGCGGTGGGGTGGGGGATGCTCAGCGGGGGATGCTCAGGGGCTCAGACAGGAGATGTGGGAGCAGGCACCACAGAGCCTGGTCGGTAGCATGTGCCACGCTCGCTGGGCTGGGGAGCTACGGGTGGGATAAACCCCTCAGAAGAGTGCTGGGCTCAAGCCACTCAAGGCGGTGGTCCTGTCTCGTTTGGTCTGTGCAAAATGACATGTTCTGGAAGCCTTTTTTGGCCATTTGAGTCTCTGCTTTTGCCTTGGCTGTTAGAGAGAAACTGTGTCACCGAGGGTGGCTGCAACACACCGCAGCCACAGGAGGGTGATTTAAAGGGGGGAGCGGGGGCTTTAACTCAAGAGTTCCTTGCTGCTGTCAGCTTGCGACGCTGCCTTTAAGTTATTTTTATGTCATCCTTGCATACTTTATTATTCAAAGTAGCGTTCAATTTAATGTAGGGTGACCAGATGCCCCAGCATGACTCAGAGAGTCTTTATCCTTAATTAAATGTCCTCTATGTGTCTGCTTTTTCTTGCCGGTTTCTGAAGTCCCAGGAATTCAATACCGTTTTCACTTTCCTGTTATTAGCAAATATTGTTTCATACATGGTTTTACAGTTTTATTATACAGTCAGCTGTAGGGCTTAAAATTGTATTATAAGGCTCCCTTGAATACTCTGGCTTTCAATATAGGCTCCCTTCTGCAGCACTGTGTTTCTAAAGCTTTTGCTATTACACAGTGATAATGCACAATTTTATATTTTACAATCATCAACTGTAAAAATAAGACAGTAAAAGTTTGTAATTTACAAGGCTATAAATGACATCTGCAGATCTTATGGGTTTAAAGATGTATTGGTTCAGTTTCACATATATATCAGTCTGAGACGGAATCTATTACGTTCTGCATATATACAGCATATTGCTTCCATTTAGACTCGATGCTGTCATGTCTTTGAGGGAGAACATAAAAAAGAAAGAGGGGAAAAACAGGACTATGGACTCTGTTAACCACAGCAGATGTTTTCTAAATATGCCAAGTCATAGGGGCTCAATAGACATGAAATGGCAGCAGAAACAGGCCAAAATCTTGCAAGCACATATGGATGTGCTTTAATTTTACGTGTCTGAATAGTTGTGTTGACTTTAATGGAAGTGCTCACGGATGTCACGCTAAGGATGGGCGTGAAAGTTTGCTGCAGCAAAGCAGCCCTCTGAGGATAATAGTGTGCGTAAGTGTAACTGTGAGCTTCCGTCCTCAAGAAAATTATTTTTGAGAATATGAATATTTAGAATATTTGTTCAATTGTGGAAGCAAGAACAAAGAAAGCTGTTATGAGAGACACACCTGACTCTTGCAGGTGGAAACGTTTGGCCATATTATTTGTCAGATCAACATTACTACAGATACATTGAAATTTGAAAGAAAAAAAACCCCAAACAACAAACCCCCCTTTTTTAAACCAGGGGTGAAGATGCTTTCAGAAAGGTGAATCTTGGTATACAAGAGCAAAACAGTGCTGTACTAATGGGAGCATGTTTGGAGAAAGAGGCAGGGAAGTCTTGGGGTGTAAAATCAATGGATAATTGTGATCTCACTCCGATTGTTTTGCACTTGGACCTAAGTGCACATTTCCAACATGAAAAAGGGTCTGATATCTGATCACTAAAGGCTGGGGAGTATTATTGATTTTCAAATATTCTTGGAAGAAATACCTTTTTCCAAATACATATAGTAGTTCAAATAAAAATATTCTGGACAGAGCAAGTGTACACTCATTTGATTTAAAAAGCATCAGTTTTTCATTATTTAGAAATCACCACCTTTCCAATAGCAAGTATCTCTGTATACCAGCGCAGTGTGATTGATTGGACACATGCTCATCTAAACCAGAGTAATGCATTTCAAACCTATTTATTGTCCTGTAAAGCAACTGCATAGTAACATATTTTTTTCCCCCTCTCCTGAGCTCTCCCAGGCTTTGGGACCCAGTGCTGTTCAAACAATAGGCTCATTCATTTAACTGAGTAGGTGCTTGCAACTAAATGTATGGCATCATTACCATGAGCTTCGGTTCCATCAACAGGGTGTCATTATCGTATTTAACTTAATGAGTATGGAGGCTTTCTTAAAGGGATGCTTCATAGAGAGGGAAGTTGTAAATGTATCCTTGAGTTCTAATAAATAAACCAATAAGCTAATGCACGGTGAAGAATTTATAAAATAGCTGCTGGAGTGGAAGTAACAAGTGCGCTCACACTGGGGGCAAGGAGCTCGCAGGAGAGCGGCAGAGAGAAGCTCACCTAGCAGCTGCTTATCGTGAATGTATTACGGCACGACGTAATCTTTTGAGGCGTGCTCCAGAGCAGATGCATAGCTTCTGGAGGGGGAGGGGGGGCAGGTGTGTGCAGCTGTGAAATTTGGGCACCTTTGCTCGTGCACGCGCTTGTCCTATTGTGCTTCTCAGCGTGGGAGGGCAGGAGCCATTTCTGAATTGCTGCGGTGCATGCAAAGGAGTTGCTCGCACTGTTCACTCTTACTGGCTTTTTGTAATCTAAACAACTCATCTACAGCTATGGGAAACATAAAAGGATCTATTTCAGCATATTGGCCTCCCTGGCCGATCAATATACCCTCCTCCCTCGCCTGCTCCGCTCCTGAGATCATGTCTCAGAGCTCTGTGAGGAGTTGCTGCTGTGCGGCACGCACATCTGCTTGTGACATACTTTGGATGGGTTTTTCCATTGCAAGTATACACAGATGAGCCGTCTAATGAGCAATTAAAAAGATAGCCGAAGACTAGAAGTTAATTGTTTCGCTTACCCAGCTGAACAGGCATGCATCGCCTTTCACCCAATATCCTCCTTTCTTACTCAGAGACAATAGGAGAGCCTTTGAATTTTGCCTTGTGTTTTTCAAAATGCTGCATTGAAATGCCAGGCTCATCCGCTGCGAGTTAGGCACAGGCTCTCATAATGCTCAACACTAACGAAGCAGCTCCCTTCTTTGGCTCGCTTTTCAAAGGAGAGGAAGGTAGTGTGGTCATGCTCTGGGTGAATAACAATTTGTACGGCCGTTTGGCCTTTCCTCCATGGTAATCTATTGATCGGGTCTCACACAGACGTTGGGGCATTTAACGTCCTGCAACTTCCAAAGCAGTGACTCTATGGAAAGGCTCATTCTGAGCTCAACCCTAATTAAACTCCAGGGAGCGAACAGAGCAGGGGAAGAAGTAGGAGGAAAGATGACAACTGTCACAGATGTGGGAGCTTCAGCTGGAGTTTGTATGAGAATGGGTCCGGTCTGTAGGAACCCCGGCCTTGGTAATTCAGCAGCTCAGCTAACTAGACTGCCTGCTGTTGTCTGGTGCTTGCAGTTCACTCATGTACCTGTTTTCCAGCTTTTTCTTATAATAATCTGGTCCAGAATTGTCTTTTTTTTTTTTCTTTCTTTCTTTCTTTTTTTTATGATCAGACATCAGCTATTCTTTCTTAATCATGAAAAGCCTAAAGAAAACAAATAAGAGAGACACAATAAAAATGTGTGAGCTGACATCTCTGACAATGAAAGGTAACGAAATACAGATTTTCCCTGCTGACTTCCTCAGCTATGGGACCCCCTCACATTTGCTCTTCCCACATTTTGTTGAATGCCACTAGTTAAACATCTTCCAAAGCGGCCTTGAAATCACTTCAACAGAATAGAAGTTTGCAATCTACCTTTCTCCCAACAGAGGCAGGTCTGTAATGTGTGCTTGATCGTGGGGCTCAAATTAAGTCTAGCAGGACGGTGCTGGGAGGCTGCTGCTGCTGGCTTCTCATGTGTGGTCCAGCCCTCGGCACTCGCTTTGGCCGCACATCTGAGGAGCTGTGTTGGGGTGAGCAGAGCTGCTACAGATGTGCCTTGGGAGGGGGCAGTGACTCTCGGAGCCACAAATCCAATTACTAGCTAGGATCCGTTGAAGTTTTTCTGAAGAAGGTGAGCTCAAAGGTGACTGAAGCTGGAGAAAAAGTAATGAAAATGAATCTCGATCCATTAAAAATTATTAGTATTATTATTATTTTTAGTGCATTTCACATCTTCCAGATGGCGGAAGGTAACTTGTCAGCTCACAGCAGCGGGAGGTCCAGGATTTGCTGGATTTAACAGCAAAGCTACAAGGAAGCACTGGACACAGTTGTGTCTGATTGACTGTAATGGACAGTGTGCCAGAACGCTACTGCTTGAGATTGCAAGAAGCTGGGAGAAAAATTGGGGACGTTAGGTCAAATGGTTGCTGGAATAAAAGTCCAACAATAAGTAGAAGAAACATCAGAAACACTTGGAAGTAATTGTCTTCAACTTCCAGACAGATGGGGAAATGCATCAGAAGATGCTGAAGATTTTATCATTTTGATCAGGAGTAATAAGAGGGAACATTTTTGCTCTGTCATCCATGTAGCTGGCTGAATTCACAGCTCCTAAGCCAATTCCTTTTTACTGTTAAGTTGTATTTTACAGATCAATTCTTCACAGAAGCAAACTGTCAAACCAGGTATTGGACTAATAACAGCTCCTTTGGTAAACTGGACTTGAACCTTTGCCATAGATAAGGTCGGTGCAGCTGAAGTATTTGAGATGGGAAGCCCCTGGGGAGGCACAGGCGGGCTATGGAAGAACGACACGTATCGGGGGTACTTCAACAGTTTCTGCAAGAGTCTGCAGTAAGCCACCTCCCCCACAGTTAAATAGCAACGCCTCTGTGCCATCAGTATGGATATACTTCATTTGAGACTGATCCTGCATTCTTAATCCTAAATTACTTGCCCAAAGCTCTTACATCCACTAGAAGCAGGGGGAGATAGGTTAAACTAACTTGAAAAAGAAGGTGCTGTTTCTGATGTGAAAATTAATGAAATTATTTTGAATACAACATGAGCAAGTCTCAGTGTTTGTCCTTTCTGATTAAATTTAATGCCCTAGGAATCATGGGTGAACATGCAATCGGAATGCCGGGGGAATAAATAGCGGGTGTATATTTTCAAGCTTGTATCCAAACGCACTACTGGAACTTGGTTTGGGGTTGGTGTTCTGCCCATTGCACAGCGCTGCAAGCCATGGCGTTTACAGGTGCTAAATTAGCCGTGGTAGGACGCCTCCTTGTTTCTTAATTTCAGTACAAAAAGCAGCATATTGGATGTGGTGCAGGGAAGCAGTTTGTTTCAAAACTGTGTAAAAGAAAGTGGCAGAGTTCAAAGAAATTACCTTCCCTATTCCTGCTGAGACCTGTGGGCGTGCTGAATTCCTGGCAGGTCTCGGTTAATCTGCTGCTCGGTTTTGCTGCTCTGAGAAGGAGAACCAGCCTGTGCGGGACTCGCAGTTGCTCCTACAAACTGTCCGCTGGCTGGAGAGCAGCTCCATCTGCGTGTGTGTGTGTGTGGTGTAAACTGCCACTGGGCAGTAATGGTGGGGTTTCTCGGGAGGTTCTTGATCCAGCCGTACTCCCGTATGGAAAGTAACTGTTTCTTGCCTTTATATAGAATTGTCTGTTGATACAAATGTGAACCTTGTAAAGAAGCATCAACTTTTTCCAACTCCACTGCCATTGTAGCTATGACACACACCTCCCTGTGCCTGGAATAGTAAATATCTGCCGAGGGTTGCAATTTGGTAAGTGTTTAATGTTTATTTTTTCCCTTGATTTCTGCAAAAGCTAAGGGCTCCTCTGGCTCTTCTCACTATTCCAAAAAGTATGTCTTGCTAGGTCAGCTGGATTAAGCTGGCATGCATCTGGACCAGACTGCATTAAAGCAATTTTTCTCTTCTCATTACCTGAACTCATTCGTTCACAGCTTGGTACTGAGAGTGCTGTTCTGAATACACATTACTGGGGTCATCTTCCCTTCAGCCCTCTGAGGTAAGGAGGGAAGAGTTTTAGATTTATGATTCAGCATTAGATTTACCATTTCACGAAATCAGAAATAAAATTCAAGAGTGTAAGTGGCTAACCCAGAGCCACACGTAAAGACAAAGAAAAGAAACAAATCCCTTTATTTGGGGAAAGAATTAACAGCAATTTTTCCTTCGCTCCATGCAGAGCTCCATGCATCCTGCCTCTTTTCTTTTCAGCAGCAAAGGAGAAAATGCCTTTAGTCTCCACAGCCTAACAGGAAGGTTCCTCCAATGTGTTTGCACTGAAGTGGGCAATTGCTGCACCGGTTAGTTTTAGAGGAACAGCAAGTGCTACATGGACCAAAAATTGTGCAAACTGTGTGTGACGTCCACAGCTTCATTGCCAGGGAACTAACAAAATAGCTAAGTTAAATCCACAAGTATGTCCATTTAACAAATGCACAACAGTCGAACTGTTGAATAATAATAAATCAGGGCCTTGCACACATTGGGGGGGTGGGTCTTAAACTATAATCAATTTCAATAACTAATTCAATCAAGGAAACATACATGCCCTAAGGGAAAATGTATTAGCAAATTAATTCAGTGTGATAAAGTAATCTTCCTTATGAAAAGAAAAATGAAAATGAGCATGATCTTGCTCCTTATGCATGAGCTATGTTTCCTGTATTTATATTTGGGCTCTTAGAGCATGTGCAGATTATGGAGAAAAGTATACATGGCAGCAGTGGGCGAAGTGGCTGGCTGCCCAGCATCGTGGACAAGCTTGTCCTCCCGGGCAAAAATGTATGGCAGGCTTCTAAATACACTTTGTGGCCCCAGGGACCTGCTCAACAGCAAGAAGTTTTGTAAGAGAAAGCTCCAAACTGAGCTCTTCCAGGTGGACCCCCACAGGCAGCTTCCAGGCTCTCAAGTCTGATGACTGCCTCTGGAGCGAAGGAGAGCTCACGTGCAAACGGCTGAGAGCTTCACAGAGCTGCGTCTCCATCCTCAGATGAGTCCTGAGAGGAACAGAGAGCAAATGAAGATTTCGGAGGGCTAACGTAGTGTGCTCTCCACAGCTCCTGCCTCCCGGGAGGGAAACATGCTTCGCAACTGCCTGAGCTTTGGAGCTGCCGCTCAGTGTTGCTGCACATGAGCTGTACTACAGCACTACTCCTGATGGTATTGCATGAATAACTACCTACCAGCACACAGAGCTCTGCCAAACGTAACACCGGCCACCCCAACGCTACCGTACCTGGGTGATCCAAGTAGGCACGGGTACCAATGGAGGTTATTCCAGTCAGCTCAGCACATATTCAGCAGAAAATGTGATAAAAAGGTGGTCTCGGTACAAGGCTTCTTTTCTGCAAATTCCCTTTGTTCCTCTTGTAGAAACCTTGCAGAAATGTTAGCTCTTTCTACAGAGTGAGGAAGATCTTGCTTTAGCTAAAAGACCTTTGCAGTTGGTTTATGTTGGTTTTCCAAGGGAGAAAAAAACATTCCCTGCAGTGAATGCATAACACTGGCTACTGTAGGAACATATGGGTGCTTCTTATAGTTATATTTGTTATTAACTTTTATGAAGTGACCAAGAGGGGACTTCGCTGAATTGCTTTAGAAGTGTAATAAAACCTTGCCCAACAAGACATAAGATTAGCTGGTCAGCTCTGTTAGAGACTAATATGTAGTCAATTTTAGGAGCAACTGTGTTTGAAGTATACAGGAGCAACAGCCCCTCCTATTATGGAACTCCTGGAGATTAATTTTCCTGTGTGTAGATAGAGAGCTCTTCAGAGCAAGGAGTTATAGTGACCCACTGCAGGTCAAGGATTAAATCCTTAGACCTGGCTGTGAAATTTAGCAG
Organism: Falco punctatus; assembly: GCF_963210335.1. Classification (NCBI taxonomy): domain Eukaryota; kingdom Metazoa; phylum Chordata; class Aves; order Falconiformes; family Falconidae; genus Falco; species Falco punctatus. Next base: position 120,584,677 of record NC_137581.1, on the reverse strand, counting down.
GGTATTGTCCCGTGAAATATTGTTGTAGTCCACATTTCTACATGTGTATCCAGGTGCATGGGAAGTACATAATGCAGTAGAATATACAGAACATTTGTGAAAGCCTTATCCAAAGGTGAAATATTCTTGTCTTTCAGTTTGTCCTTGAGTTGCCTTCTGTGCAAAACTGTTTGCCATTGAATTACTCAGAGACAATGAGCGAGGACTGTTCCTTGTCTGACTTGAGCTCCAGTTTGTAACCTCACTGGAAAGCAGGTAAGGGTACTAAATGTATCCCAGTTGCTACCGTGCTCTAAATCAGAAGGTAATATCACTTACTAGCAGGGGAAAGAAACAACATCTTTTGATGTGTTGCAGTGGGGTCAGCTGGTAGATGTTTATGGTACGGGTTGATAGCTATGGAGGTCTGGTGTGTTTGCTAGTATGTGATGGCAAGAAATATTTCTTGCCACATACCCACAAAAGTGCTGATTAACCCTACTGTGTTAAGCAAGACTTAGAACTGTCCACAGTGCAGCCAGCTGAGAAGAGCTTGTTAATGCTACTGAGCTACAGGAGAGCTGGCGCAGGGGAGCTGGTGGTGGAGATGGAGGAGCTTCTGCAGTGTCGCCACCAGAACTCACCAAGGTGGGAAAGAAAAACTAGTTGAGCATCACATTTGATACAGCTGGACCTAAGGAAACCCCATGCTGGAGCTTTATGCAGCACAGGCTGGGGCAGCGCTGGCTCTCGGGCAATGCAAACCCTGAGCTGTGAGGCAGGCGGAGGTCTCTCCAGCGTGGCCAAAGGGGCTTCAGGCATACTGATGTAGGGTGGGATTTGGTGGAGGGACCACCCTCCAGTGTAAGGTGCGGAGCTTGGGGAGCGCAGGCAACGTGCATGGAGCCAGCACGGGCACTGGCTGGTGCTGCAGGCGAGGCTGGGGTCTGCCCCTCTTGGCTCAGCCCTGCGGGACTCTCCAGTGACCGGTGGGAAAGCAGAGGCACCCACCCGGCCACCCCTGCTGTGGGCTTTCTTAGCCCTGGCACTGCTGTGCTGGGCTGAAAGCTTGGGGCTTTGTGTTTTCCCTCCTTTTCCCTTCCTTCTGCCAACCGATCCATTTCCTAAAGCTAGGTAGGCTTGAGCCATCCCTTTGCCTCTTCTCGGGTAATTTATCTCCCAGAGGAGAGAAGACAGGCTCCGGCGTTTCAGAAATCTCAGCTGACGCTTGTCATGGCTTCTGCAATGCCCTTGATGCCATGCAGAAGACGGAGACCTGACTGTCCCTGGCAGCTGGGGATGCAGGTGATCTGTGCCCCTTTTGGAGCCAGCAGCAGCTTGGCATGGTGTTGATCAAGATCTGTTAATTTGATGGTGGATCTCCTTTTCTGTTAATCTGTCCTGTCAGGGATATTTCCTAAGAAGATGCAGATGGACAAAGTCCTTGTCTTTCCCTGAAGGATATCTCTCCTCACCGCAGTCTTTGCTCCTCTTTCTAGCAGCCAGCAGGAATTCTTGCAGGAAGAGCAAGGGAATACGGCTTGTGGCCCACAGAGGATCTTGCACTGAGCAGGAGCACAATCTACCAGCAAGGTGCTATTGTACCTGACACAATGACATTCTGTACCTGAAAACGTTCACCACAAGACTGGTCCAGCAGAAAGCATGTTAACCTCAGCAGGTCACTGTGCTCTCTCTGACTTAAGTATTGCTCTCACTTGCTTTGCAAAGAATTCTATTCCCTAGTACCCTGAGGAATGTGAAGGTAACCTGTAAACAGCAGAGAGCAGTCAAAGAACCCATTCTTTCCAGTAAAGCGGGCAAAAATATCCTCTCTAATGCTGCCTCTACTCTTATGGACTTGACAGTAACTTTTCTGTTCTGTGCAAGTTCACCCCATCTCCACCGGGAGAGCAGCCCTGCCCTGGGTGTGCTTTGCTGAGGAGCACAAAGTGATGTGGCTCCTTTTGTTTGTGTACCAACAGTGCTCTTGCTGTAAAACCAAAGCAGCAAACTAACAGGATTTAATTGACTAGTGCTGGATTTTCATGGCAGACCCCATGGGGCACACCAGCTCTGCTCCTGATGGCAGCCTTTTGTGCCATTGATTTTAAGTGTAAGGCAGTGGCACAGCATGCAGTATATTAGAACAGCATTGACATGGTTAATTTACACTCTGGTTGGTCTTGATCTCTTGCAAGCAGAGGGTAAAATCATCATGAGGCCGTGGATGCATACGCGGGGGGGCAGATCTATACTATTTGAGCCAGCAGTATCCCAGGAGACTTTCAAATAAACATATGGGCTTCAGGTTCCAATTAGGAAGTTCTAGGCTGATAAAATGACTCGATACATTAAATTTCAGCAAGAAAGGTAAAACTTTCCTCTTGTCTGTGCTTGTACAAATCCAGAGTATCTCCTGTGGCTGGGAAGGATTTACCCTTCTGTTACAATTCAGACTGAAAACTGATGTGAGCATCTCTACTTTAGGGAAGAAACGAAAGAGAGGGGCAACACTTCTGCTTTGAAGCATGGGGAGGGGTGCAAAGTGACAGAGTTGATGCCTGTAGGTATTTGCAGAGTAAATGTTTATGTTTTTTTTACTGGATACTGTGGGACCTGGGACTTGTCTGTGCCAGGTTTCCTGTGCCGTATGACCAGCCTCTAGCATTTTGGCAGGGGCTTAGCTGGCCCTGCTTTAGCAGCGCCTCGAGGGCTTTTTGTGCATCTATGCATCTATGCTTGCTCCAGGTGGCCTGTAGTCTCCACCTCACCCTCTCTGCTCTGCCCTGTGTTGGGGTGCCATCGAGAAGCGCTGTGAGTTTCCATCTGGTTAATGCGTACCGCTTCACTCCTCGGTCCGGAGCCTTGCCTTGAGCTGTGGCTTCTCCCCACCTTTGAGCAGACTCCATCTGCATCCCATGGCAGGGGCGCGGGCACAGCAGACCGGGCCACCTGCAGCACGGACTTCCCAGCGCATTTCAAGGGAAAGGCAAGCGAGAAGTGAAGCAAGGAAAAGAGGATGAATGAAGGAAATAGTCGCCCAGAGACAAATGTGATATGATGGGCAAGATTAACTTACATAAAGGGACTGACTAAGGTAATAGAAGCAAGAGCCAAGCAAGATGTTTTTAATGGGGCACACAAACCCATTAATCAGGCTAAAATGTTGTTTGTGTAACATTCTGTGCACTACAGAGTATGCAAGGTCTATATATCTATCTGATCTATATGGAAAATTTGTGGATCAGGGTAAGTGGAGAATGCAGCATCAAATAGAAGAGAGCAAGTGCCAGTAAAATCAGCGATTAAGAAGTATCGAAACAAACACGCGAAGACTACTGGAAATGACAGCTTTGAAATGCTGGCATAGTGGACCTCTTTCTGAAGCACCTAGTTATAAATATGATATTTCCTTATCAAAGCTTATAGCTGAGCTGCTTTGATAGTGTGGATTGCAAGTTATCGTCTGTCTCTCGAGCTTGCTTCTTGTTAGTTACGGAAGACCCTAAGTTAGAGGATAATTAAATGAAAGGACCATTTCAAGGAATTAGCTGGATAATTAGTTGTGATAAATATGATTTTGCTTTAGAGCGCTGAAATAATAGAAGTCACTGAGTTGAGACAAGAAATCATACGGGATGCCTTTCATGTGAACATATTTATTACCTGTTTTAATTAGAAAACTTAGTCATAAATGCATAATGTAAAGTACTTGTCTGGGGTTTCTTTTTGTTAAATGACTTAATTTCTGAAAGTCCATTATGCTGCACTTTATATATATATTTTTTTTTATGGCTACATCAGTGGCAGGGTTTTACAAAAGGACAGCGGAGTGAATTATGGAGAGATATTAACATTTTGAACTAAGTTGGTTTTTTTGGTCTGTTGAGTTCTGGATTTGAAAGGCTTTGTGTATATTTGACCTACTTCTAGTGGCTGGAGCCCTTAGACTATTAAAGTATATGAAAGCTACTACAAAAAACATTAATTCTGTGATTGAAACTCACCAAAGCAAGGAAGGTCTGACTGCGGTTGAAATGCTTTGCTTAACTTTCTCTCTTACACCTGTGCCGGGATGCATGTGCAGAAGGTGAGAGCACAAGCTGTTCTGTGGCACTGAGAAGTTCCGTAACAGGCATTTCTGAAGACCTCCTATGACCAAGAATAACCACAGGAGCTGATCAATGCTGGCCTTTCTTCCTGGAGTTTTCAAGTTCTGCATTTCCTTCAGATCTCAGTTTGTAGTTTTTAGGGATCAAAAGGGAAGCCAAAAAAAAATTCTTGCAGTAAAATATTGAAACTCACAAAATGCCATTTGCACCTGTAAATCAGTCCTATGGAACTTGCTGTTTCTGCCTGCATGCTGCGTATGCCAAACATGCATTCTTGGTTACTGTTGGAGAGGATTTTTGGAGGCATTGGGGAAATTACCTGATTTGGTAATCAAGATGACGTGGGAAATCAGGACCCCATGGAGGCTCAGAGTTGAAGAATTTCTTAGTAATGCCCATTTTGAACATAGTGGATAGTATCTGTCTCAAGAGGATTAGGCATAATTTTCAGCAGTGAGGCACAAGGGAAAGTTTAGAGCACAACAAGCAATCAGACACTGTTTTTTAGACAAGTTGCCTGGTAGCGAGTGCCCATTCCCTGGGCAAGCATCATAATATGATAATAACAAAGGTGGCATTCCTAACTGTTGTCCTCAAATTGTGTTGGCAGTATTCGTAAACCCTACAGGAGACTGACATCCCAGTCTGTCAGGTACCTACCTACATTCCCTGGTAGGAGAGCGTCTTTGAATTTGAAAACTTCCTGGCTGGGGTCAAGAAGAGAAGGGAAGGACAGACGGTGGAGCCGAGCCTCAGCGATGCAGTGATCCTGTGGCACACCAGAGGCAGAGGGCTCCACCAGGCCTGACCAAAGGCTTGGCCTATGGCCACTAGCAGTGAATGCTTAAAGAAAATATATTATTAAATAGGTAAATTCAGGGTGAATTAGCAGGTAAAAATCCTCATATATCCTCATAGCTTCATGGGTTGTAAACGCCTCAAACTGGGTGTTGCGTCATAACAACTGATGAATCAATTCTCCATGAATTTCCATGAAATGGGCTTGTAAATGTGGTGTCACCATAACCTCCACAATTCAGTTGTTCTGAATGAAAAAATGCCTCTTTCTTTTTTTGTTTGTTGGTTTGGGTTTTTTTGGTAGACCTCCTGCCTGATTATTCCCATGTCTGCCTCCTAGCTCTGCCATGTGAGAGTGGTCCCTTTCATCCTCCTCCAAAGCATTTTTGATTTCATAGATGCCCCTTAAAGATCCTCCTCCTTTGTGGTAAGAACAAGATTAGTGTTTAAAGGTTCTGAACTTATTTCCGAGCCCATCTGGTTGTCTGTATAATGTTTATCTGCATTTCAGTGTGCACACCCCTGAGCAGAAGTGTCCGTGCTGCCATCAGTGGGTTTGTTTATGGAATAAACCTCTGAGTAGTAAGACACTTTGCTAATGTAGCATTCACCATCACTTGTTATTTAATGTTATCCTGTTGGAAAATCTGGTCTCAGAAAGCCAAAGAGCCTTGTTAGCCCTTCCAGGGTTTTTAAACCTGGAGCTGTCAGGGTACCAGCCCAACTCCAGTTGATGCACCGAAGGTTCCTCCCTCCTGACTGGTAGGGGCATGGGCAGTTGGCTCCATCTGATCCCCTCTACTCTAGACATAATTGCATCTCCAGGTTCCTGCTTCAGTCCCATAAATAAAAAGGTTCTCTTTATCGTGTACCAGCTGTAACACACTGGAGAATTATTGTTTGATAGCTTAATTTGCTTTTCTTTTTTATGATAGCATTTAAAGGCAACAACATGCTGTTGACAAGCACTACAGCATTAAAGCTCCCTTAAATCCAGGGTCCTGCCACTGGCCTGTTGAGAGCTGGCTTTGCTATGTAAGTGGCCGTAAAGAAACCATACTATACCAAATAAATGTTAGAACTGTCTCTGGATTTGAGTTTAATTATAAGGTATGAATTCAAAAGAGGCTTTCTGATAGTTTGGGATTTTCTAGCAGGCCAGAAGGAGTCTCGCACGTCCCTTAGCTCCTTCCAGCGGAGGAGCAGAGCAGGACTCGGCTGTGTGTCCTGACACACTCGCCCCGGGCAGGCTGCTCGTGGGAGCCTTTACAGCAAGGAGTAAGCTCCCTCCCTGCTTAAGGGAGTCTTATTTTAGGTTGCATTTTGGGAACTTAAGTGATGCATTGACTTTGTATCATCCCTTCGGCTTCAGCATAAATTTTGCCTTTTGATGCAGGACTTGCCTAGGATTCCTGTAATTCCCGCACCCTTGTACAGATCTACTGTGCAGACATGATTTGCATTGTCAGTTTTGGGGTTTGCTGGAGTTCTATCTCCAAGTATAACTTAATTTCACAGCATTTCTCACAGTCATACCCAGACCAGGGAAATGGAGTTTATTCTTCAGCAGAGAGAACTTTCAAAAGCTATACAGTTTTGCAAGATACATAATGTACAGCACTTTTTTCACAGATAGAAAAATTATTTTACTGTTTTTCATATACTTGCTTGTGTACTCTCAGAAATGAACTGCTACAGAGAGGTGGGGGTTGTGGTCTGGTGTTTTGTTAATGCACTGTTCTCCCTTTGGGCAGATGCTCTGCTGTCCCCCACCTCCCCATCTGTAACGCAGCTCAGGACTCAACATTGCTCTCACTGGCAAAGTGCTGAGTGGAAAGTGTCTCTCAGGTATTGCTAAATTCTCACTGAAATATAATTTTTGTCAAAAAGATCACCTGAAAACTAATAAACTGTAAACTTTTACAAAATTTGTTACTTCTAATGAACTGCATTGCAATTGTTTTACTGCAAATTTAATGGAATATTTCCTCAAACTTTATCAAAACTATCATTAAACCAAAAATAATTTATAAATGGATTTTTTTAGTCACTGAAATTTTATAGCATTTAATAACTATTTATCCAGAAACTTTAAGAATATTTTATTTAATTTTAAGCAATATTTCTCATGAAATAGTTTGAGAAATAAAAAGGGGTGCAAAACACACCTTAAAAGGCATAAAATTTGTAGAACTATACCCTAGTGGGTTTGGGTTTTAGATTTTTCCAGCTCTAGTTGTTGCAAAGTATGTTTGGGTGTGCTGTGGCTTCCTCTGGAGCTACTTCTGAATTTAAAGGCACCGTAATGCAAGAGATCCCATTTTTGCAGATTTTTGTTTTGGTAGTAATCATGGAATAGGAATGACAGGATTTAACCTGAAGAAATCACCAAAAGCTTTTCTTTTCTCTCTTTTTTTCCTTTTTTTTTTCTGTGGTTTTTGTTTTGTTTTGTTTTGTTTTGTTTTAAATACAGCTGCATAGCCAGCTTTTTGATACAGTTTGATAAGTTGTTGCTGCATCATACTGCATGGACAGTGTCACCCATGTATGTGTCACTACAGGTTTTGGGAAAGCTTAAAGTGCAGGGGTCTCGCCAGGTATTAGAGAAAAGTTTCACGTTAGAGTTTTCTCTTATTTGTCTTATTATCCCAGCAGTGTCCTGACGGATGGGTGGTTGTGCCCCCACTGCGCCTGTTAGAAGAGACGCTGGTGCAATGAGCACAACTGATTTATACATGTGTGCTCAGCCTACTCCAGAGAGACCTCTCCATTTTTTATGAGATACAGGATTGAAAAGATTTCTCTGTCTCATTGAATTAAATCCCCCTGCAGTCCCAGGCAGCCACCTTACCTGTTACCTCCACAAACCAATAAAACTTCACTGTAAAATAGCTGGATTTCCTGCTCCTTAGTGCTTCTCCAAAATTCCGTTCCACTGATGGTTAGAAATCATGGCCCCAGCCCAAACTTATTTATGTCCAGCTTCTACCTTTTTTGTTCTTGTGCCGATGCTGGCCTTTAGCTTAAATAGCTCTTCTCTTTCCCTGGTGTTTACGTCTTTGATATGTTTATAGAGAACAATTATACTCCCTCTCAGCCTTCATTTGTTAAACAGTTTCTCTTCTCGGATAAGCTTTCTATTTCCCTGATCATCCTCAAAGCTGTTCTGTGCACCTTTTTCAGAGTAAATAGCTTAAATTCATCATCGTTGGGAATGTGGATCGCCAGAGCTGCCCGCAGGGCTCCAGAGGACACCTCAGCATTCCCCTGCCCTGGGTCTTGTGCAATTGCCTTTGCTCGGTACCTCTTGTAATAAAGCAGCTCGCTCGTGTCCTCCTTCTCCTCAAGCTGATACCCTTCCACCTCCTGCCTGCACCTCCCACCCACCCCTCACTACCACTGCTCTACGCTGTGTATTTCACCCCTTTTCTCCAACCTCCTTTTAATTATCGGTGTTTGTTCTACGGCAATGCTCATAAGCTTTGTCTTATCAGCATATTACTTAACTACCCTCATGCTTTTTTTGCTGAGTCCTCTAATATAAATATTGCTGAATAAGATCATCTATGAAATCATTATTTGAGAATACACTTATTTACCTCCTTTCAGCCCCTTGCTAAGTAGCTGGTACTAAGTCATATTGTCTAGGTCATTTCCCATGCAGTGCTATAACAGATGTTCCTCTAAAGCCCAAATACACCGTAGAAAGTAAGTTAGGTTAGTCCAAGATATTTCAGATTAATCTATTTTGAATTTTATTTCACCATTTTCCCTTAATTCTGTAACTTTGATTATTGCTTCTTTCAGAATTGACTCAGGTACGTTGCCAGGATTTATTACTACTCTTTTATACTATTTCTTAAGTGCAGGTATTATATTTGCTGTTGCTATCACAGTACATTTCATATGACAGCTCTCCTGGATTTTTTGGGTAGATGTGATTTGGACACATTGATGGCATGACTTTTGGTTCCACCTCACTTTAGCCTCTGTTTCATAGCGACCTTACTTTGTGCCTTTATTCTGCATCATCTGAGTATTCTGTACTGTCACCTTTAATGAAAATATGCTAAAGTGCCCATTTAGTTTATGGACCTCACCAAGATTATGTTTAATATTGGTCCCATCTTCAGTGTCTAATGACCTTGCTCTTTTCTTTACTATTTATATATCAAGCTAAAAACCCCTGTGTGTTTACTTTTCCTTTGAACACTTTCCACTTGTGTTATAGCAGTTCTTGATTATCTTTTATATATCCCTCCAATAACTGCCACCATGTCTTCCCTCCATCTTTTTATTTTTTGGATCATTTGCTCTTCCTGTGTAGGTCAGATATTTTAAACCTCTGATCACTTGCTGTTTCTCCTTGGATTGTGGTCAACGACTTTCTTAAAGTATTCAAAGTAGACACAATACTAAAGCACAGACTTTACACAGCACTGAGAAAGTACTACCTTACGTGTTTCACTGACTATTATCCTGCTTATGCATTGCAGTGCCATATGTGTTTCTGTCTCCTGTACTAGCCCCACATCGCTGAGCTGCACTTATTTTATAATCCCCTGTAACCCTCACACCCTTTTATGCTGAATTGCTGCTTAACCAGTTGTTCCCCATCTTGTATTTGTGCAAACTGATTACTCCTGCCTAAGTGTTGTGCCTCATGCTTGTCCTCACACTTGAACTGAATCCCATTTTTGCAAGCTATTTATCCAATTTGCTAATGCAATTGGAATTTCAGTCCTGTCCTCCATTGCTCTCACAGCTTTAGTTGTTGTCTATAAACTTAATAAGCGTTTGCTGTGTCCCATCTTCCACATCATTAATGAAAATATCAAATTGGACTGAGGATAAAGTTGCAGGACTGCAGTAAATACATCCTTCCATTTTTATAGCAAATAAAGTTAAGAGGTGGTTTTCTTTACTCAGTCTTCATCCCTTTCTCGTAGGCATCTTTACTATCATTTTTGGTGTGCATTTCTGTCCAGCATGGTCTATGAAGTCTGTCTTTTCTCTGCATTTAGAATGAACATACCAGATTTTATTTCACCCCTTTGACTCGGAGGGGTTTTTATGCTTCTCATTCAGGTCCTTGAGATCTTCAGTTCAATTGACTTTAATAAGCAGGTCTTAAACAGACCTGCTCAAAATAAACAAACTGTAATTATGAGCTGGGATTGTCCCACCTGTAATTTAAGTTGATTTGAATCTTACAATCCTTTTCTACTATTTGTTGTTTGATAAAGCCCTCATCATTTAACAGTCTATATTACATTGTCTTTTGTTGGTTCGATGACCCGTCAGTAAAGAAGTTTTGCTACTACCAGTCTGGTAGTTCTAGGTCCTTCTGCTGGCAACTGGATTTATGTTCTGGCCTGCTTTGGTTTTTTTTTTTTGTTGGTTTTGCATGAGAGTCTGCTGCTACAGCATGTATTCAGCTAGCCGCTGATTTGTAACACCTTCTCTGACATTGCCCAGTGAGAACGAGAACATGCTGTGGGTGCAGCCATTGCCTTGGCATTTGGTTTGCTTTTTGCTGTGCTTGGGTGCAAGGGAGTCCTGAGGATGCTCAGGTCTGGCTGCAGGGTCTGAGCTGGGGGTGCTGGGGTGTTCCAGGGACTAAAGCAGGGAGGGAGACCCCTTTTTCAGCCATGTGCTTGCTTTTGAAGCCCAGATAGATTTAAAAGCAATTACCGCATTCTAGAATTTAGGAGTCACTTTGGTCTCACCCGTCCCTGCTGGAGGCTGCTGCCCTGGTGAGGCTCAGGAGGAGATGCAGATCTCAAGTGAGATGGCAATCTATCGGGTCGTCTTTGCTTTTAAAACTGTGCTTTAATTTATATTAGGAATATTGCATCTTTTCCAGTTTAGATCCTTTCTCTCTCCTCTCCCACCAACTGTCAACACTGGAAAAAGAGGAAGGAGGACAATGCTGCGGTAAGAGCCATCAGCGTTTTTGTTGACATGGCCAACTTTCTGTGCAGCTTTGCAGCTGTCACAAGGAGGCAATGAAACTTGCCTTTTGGAAATCAGCTGAAGTGTGAAATAGGACTTCGTCAGAAAAGAGACACTTACCCATTGATTTAAATTGATTTAATTTGTCTCTCTCTCTCTCTTTTTTTTTTTTTATTTTTTTTTTTTTATATATATCAGATACAAGGATACACGGATATTTGAAATTCCCTTTTACTGAGGAATTGATGTCTAGCACTTTGATTTTGCTTGGACTCTTGCTGAATTTAAACTCTCTGGGTTGCATTTACATGAATTGAGTAACTTTTGAAATGGAAAGCTCAGCTTTTGTCTTTTGTGTGTATAAGATCTGATTCCTTGCTTTCTTTTTCCAGCTCCTTGAGCACTAAAGATTTACGTGTTCCGTGCTATGTTTCTGAAAACTAGCCAGAGATCCTGCCAGATTTTCACATAGGCTTTGTGCTGTTTGCAAGATTTTCTTGGAAGCCATTACACATATCTCATTTCTTCATTGATTTTTAATATATATTCTTTCAGTACCTCCAGATAGATTCCTCTGCTTTTGGAGATATGAAGCCATTATCATCCCATTTAAAAATCTCTAAACACACGATCCTCCAAGATATTTGGAACAAAGCACGCTCAGCTGTGACCCTTGGACTGGTGAGTGACAGTGCAGCCAGAGTGCTGAAATGGCATACAAAGAGAATACATATTGTAAGTTTATTTTCTTTTATGTGTTACTGGGAAATTTAATAACGTTGTTCCTACTAAAACGTTGCTTCTTTAATAGGTCAGCTTTTGGACTGTTACGAAACACCTCCATTTGGGAGGTGGGGAAAACTGGTATAGAGCAAACCCAAGCTGAAACAGGCCTTGGTCCAGGCTGTTCCCTGGGATGCTGTGTGGTGCTTGTGAATTCTGACTCTTCTCCTGGCTGTAATGTGATGCTTCTCTGCAGTGTGACAGCTTCAGCTTTCTGCCTGAATGATCTCATCACACACATGCACAAAGAGCCAAAAATGAAAAAATGAAAACTCTCATATTTCATATCTGCCCATCTTCCTGGTGAGGAGAAACTCATAATGTCTGTGCAGAACTTCAGACATAAAAAATGCTATATAAATGCTTAGCATTATTACGACAAACAGAGAGAAGGCTGAGAATGGGATATGATTGCTATCTATAAATACATTAGGGAGGTAAACTCTACAAAGGAAAAGAGATATTTAAGGTAGAGGACAATGCTGGTGCAAGAGGAAACAGATGTAAGCGGTCCATGAATAAATATAGGCTGGAAATGGGAAGAAGGTTTCTATTACAGCAGTGCAGCAGCCTTCAAGACAGAGTCACAGGGTCAAAATCTTTTTCTGGTTTTAAGATGGGGTTTCAGATGTTGGAATTGTACGCTATGGTTGCTTGCCCAGAGGGAAACAGAAAGTCTGGGAAACTCTTTCCATATCTCACCTGGCTGCCCGGAGAAATCTTTGGCTACAACCAGACATCCTGCAGAAGGTCCCACCCCTCCCAGGGTAGTCACAGCCTGAACTTTTCCTCCCTCTGAAGGAAAACAAAGAAGTAGATCATGAACTGGTTTTGTTTCCCCAAAGGAAACCCGTTCATCCTTGCTTTAACAGACCCGTACCTTACATCCAAGTGTAGTAAGTCTTTGCATCATCTTATCCATAAATATCCTGCAAAGCAAGGTACAGCTGGAGGTGGGGTACGGCAGGATTAGGGAAGTTTTATATACACACCAGTGCAATTTGTTGCTGGGGCACTCATTCCTATGATCCTAAAACTCCTTGCTTCTGCAGGCAGGGAAACGGAAGGGAGGGTGTGCAAAGTACGGACAAATGTAGATGCCGTTTGGCTAAATATTCAAGTGGAAGCAGTTGCTCTGCCTCCAAGTGCAAAGATTGGGGACGTTATTCGCTGTGTGAACCAGCTCAGATGATTTGGATTATTTTTACATGGGAATTCGGAGTTCTCAAGACCTACAGGAAAATTATAATACAGTAAACAGAGCCACATAGCAGTCAGCAGTTGGCTGACCTGAGGTACCCAGTGCAAGCAGCAGAGTGGAAGAGTCTTTCTTTCATCATTGGGAAAAAACTTTGTCCAGAGGCAGTTCACATCCAGCTTCCACTGCTGTAAAAGTAGCCCTGTGGGACTACCTAGCCAGGCTGGGAATATAATAGGGCAGGGACAAAAAAGCCTCAGTATTTCCCATTTGGGAATCTACAACTTGGATGGAACCCAACTAAAAATAATTTCAGTGTGTGGAAGTCTTTGTCATCCATTCTAAGGAAGGGTCTCGAACATTAAAGTTGGGAATCATCTGCTACAACCTTTGGAGGCAAGCACCATTCTGGCCAGTTGGATTGGGATTGTGTGCTGCATTATATTTGTGCAGAAAGGAACCAGAATTGCAGTTGGTAGAAACATAACTTACTGACAATTGCACTCATTCTGCTATTAATTAGAAACTAAGCAATGATATTGCTGTTGCCATTGACAACTGAATCTACAATCTTGTTTTGTTGGGATACTAGCATTAGGAATTAGAAGTCTGCTCCCTGTTTGCCATGGTATAGCAAAGGCAGAAAGACGTGGAGTCTTGCAGCTCAAAAAAAAAGTGCAAAGAGCTGTGTGTTCAAGTTGGCCTCTAAATTCATATTAATGTACTAAGAAGGCCCTGGTGGATAATTTGCCTCCAAAAGGCAGTCGGTGCTGTCACCTTGTGCTAGAGAGAGATCAAAATGGCAATGCACTGATCCCTAATGGCTGCAGGCCAGCGCTCGGAGCCTGGTTTTGAGGTGAAAGCAATTCTAGGCTTCCAGTACAAGGGTGATGAATTTCAACTGTTCTTGTGAGACTTCTGCCATAACTCAAAGGAAATATTTCTGGCTGGGAACTTCATTTTTTTTGGTCATGAAAATGGCAGGCTACGTTTGTTTCTCGGGCGATAAACCCAGCCTGATGCTTTGTGTTGCTGATGTGGTGCGAAGCAGCTGCAATGCTCTGCGGATTCGGGCTGGTGCTTCTTGATGGGAATGGGGCTACCTGGGGGGAGCCTGGGCCCTCACATGTCATTTAAGAAGTGGGTAGCAGATGTCTGTTATCTACAGCCAGCTCTCCTAGGTTCCAGCGTTTCCCTACAGGAATCAGCTGCTAAAGTTTATTTAGAAGTAACATGCACGGGTTAGGAAAGGGTAGATTTTTTTATGAGGGGCTTCATGATCTGAGGTTAGAAAATCACTGAATTTTATCACCCTAAATGAATTTGATTTCTGTCAAACAGAGCTTTCTCCCACAAAATTGTTTAATTCTGCAAAAGAAACAGTGCTCTATTAGTTCTCATATTCCACCCTGCTCCTGAAAGCTTAATCGTTTTCATTTATGACCCTTCCATTTCATGTGTTTTTTGTCAAATTTCAAATCACAGCTGAGTTACTGCTGCCTGCATCAATAACAGTGATGATTTCTGCAGAACAATACTTCCCAGATCTGTTAAACCTCCCTGAAGTACATTTGCTGAAACACTTTTCTATGTTTATATAACTGGTTGGGTCATTAAAGAATTGAGAGAGGATTAAAAAAGAGATAGGAAAAAAACCCCACTCTTTCTGCATCTACAATTGCAGTGGTGCTTTCACTGGGAAGCACTTGAGCACCACTGCAATTGGGTAATCTCTCAGCGCATCATAAACAGCCTTTGGCTAATGTATCACTCCGACCGGTTTCATGTACAGGAATAACGTGAGCCATCAGCGGACTGAGAAAGACCCCAATAAATTGGACAAAAGTAATGAAATGTGTCTATATTAGTATATAGAAACCCAGAGAGGCTAGCACGCAGCTCCCCGCTTGTTTTCATACGATATCAAGTACAAATTAAACTGTACCATATTTCTAGATATGGAATCCTCCAGACAGTAAGGATTATTAGCTTTGGAGGATATGTCTACATGAAAAATGGCAGCATAGGAAGCACACTTTGCTGGTGTTGATTAAACTGGAGCACACATACCCCCAGTCCCTGGCAGGGCTGCGGCAGTCCCACCGGAATCCATGCTGCCACATCTTCACCCTTCCCATGACTTACACTAGCTATTTTCAATCTACCACGGGACACGTTCGTAGCCTGCACCTCCAGCCTGCTTTTGTCAGCTGCACAGAGATGCTGTGAATGTACAACAGGAGGAAACCTCGATCCCAGAAGCAAGTGCGTGCCCACCCCCAGGCTGTGCTCAGCCTCCCTCCTTCCCGGCAGGTTTAGGGCTTTGTGGACCAAAGTAGGTGATGGCAGCAGGTCACAGCTCTCTGTGGACCTGACATGCAAGGGATGGCCACTGCAAAGAGAAAGTCACTGGCCTTTCCTGAATGTCAAGATGGTCGGTCAGACTAAATTTTGTTGGCTAAAAGAAAGACACTAACCTCCAGGGAATAAGCTTCTGCTCTGTGGAAATTTGTACTCTAACTGCTCTTTTCAGGTGTTTAATTTGGATTACGGCTTCTGTCAAAGGTAACATACCGGACTGGAAAGGAACTTTGTGGTTAATTGAGTGCCATCCCTGGTTAGTGCTAGCACCGTATTGCATCATGTCCTTCACTGCAGAACTGTATGCAGTTTTCTTGTCCCACTTACTCACACTAAGAAACTCATCTAATTCTTGAGTCCATATTTTTCAAGCCTGAGCAATCCAATTTAAAGCTTGTATTCATTTCTTCTTGGGTGAACTCTGATTTTAGCCTAAATAATTTAGCTTGTAACAATCATGCACCTTTCAGTCAGTCTTTCTATCTCAAGTTTCTTCTAGACTTTTCACCAAAAATAGGTTCTTCATTCCTTTGATCATCCCTGCAATTCTTCCTTGTACCTCTTCCATTTAAAATTTTATTTCTCCAAATAGCAAGCATCCTTCCCCACCTCTAAAGAAAAGGCTCTTGTTTATGTGTGCAAGGGTGGCATTTGCTTTTTTCACAACACCCTCATATTAGTGTCTCACAGCCCTCCTACAAATGGGCAAGCAGAAACAGGTCCTCCTTCTCTTCAGCCACTTCCAGGGGAGGAGCATTCAGTCTTTAGGAGAATTTCTTGCTGCTAGTCCCAAAGATCATGATACTTCAGTCTGTGCTTTCAGATTTCTTCCCATTTTACTAACCTAGCCTTCAATGTTATCCATTCCTTCATATATTGCAGCCCAGTTTTTCCCTAAAAACAATTTCATTTTGTGAGTTATTTTGGTTTTCATCAGTGTTTTCCTAATGTTTCTTCCCTGATCATCAGTGACTTATGTAAAGTCATATCAAGTAGGATCAAAGCTGATTCTGGAGGAACCTCATTTATAATCTCCTTTCAGCCATCAACCTCCCCTTTCCAAAAGCACACTTTCTTTCTGACCTGAGACAGCTTGTCATCCTCGCAATTTCTCTGCTAATCCCCATCTCTTCCTGTTTTACTAATCATTCCCCATGTGTTATCATAAACTTCACTAAATTTAAGATAGATGGGATCTGTCACATGTCCTTTGTCTAGAATGTAGGTTATCTTGTCAAAGAAATGTATGAGGTTAATCTGGCACAATCTACTTTCGTTAAACCCATGCTGTATTTTATGCCATTTTCATTTGACCTCCGTGTCTTTAATTATCTTTTCCCTTAAAAGCTGTTCTGAAGCTTTGCATACCACTGAAGTCAGAATTCAAGGACTGTGGTTATCCACATGCCTTCATTCCTGGCCTCAGCCTGTGCTGACGTTTATTGGGAATTCTTGCACCAACAAGAACAACCCAAAGAAATAAGACTTGCATGCACAGAAGTGTAGTGAGCAGAGGACCACAAGGAGAACAGTTTTCATGGCACTTCGGCTAAGAAACATGGGGGGGGGGGGGGGGCGGGGAAGTGGAACTGGTCCGTGGAAAGTCAGCTAGTGATGCACCTCAGCTAGGCCAGATCTCGCTTTGTTGTTAATTGTCTTAATGAGGGGGATTACCTGACTGCCCAACCAAGGAGGAAGCTAAACCAATATGAGCTTCCATCCATGACACTTGTGGAGGATGCTCTTCAGCAAGGGATGTTGCTGAGATACTGGCACTGTTAATTAAAAGCACAGAAGAATATTTAAACTGGAACCTGGAGAAGGTCCCACAGGTATGGGACTAACCCAGAGCATCTCCAAAAGGACTGGCAAAAGTGCAAAGAACCGGGAAGGCAAATTAGACTGGCCAGACTTCAGCTGACAGGAGAACGAGTGGTGACATCTCCAAATCTGCAGATGCTACTAGGGATCTTTTTTTTTTCTTCAGTCAAATACTGTGCCGATGGTGAGGAACTCCAGAAAGCACGGCCCACAAAACTCAGTGGTTACAAAATGTGGCCAATGAGCTTCGCTGTAGATGAATGTAGGGTGATGCAGTTAGAGAGAAATAATCTAAATCTTGCTAACGCAATGCTGAGCATTTAACTGGTAGTTAAAACTTAGGAAAGAGATCGTGGTGTTGTCCTTGACAGTCCTCTAAAATCCCTGCTTGGATGCTGTGGCAGCCAAAACATCAGCACAGTGCTGGGCATTGCTGGGAATGTGCTGAGAGACACCCAGAAAGCACTGTTCTGCTCCTACGTGAAACCTCAATGCATCTTTTGGGTGCTTCGTGTGATTCAGGTCTCCACAATTTAAGGATACAGTGGAAAGGCAACCAACTAAGAGGGTGAAGCAATTGCCTTCTGAAGCGAAACTAAAAAGGCTGGGATTTCTCAGGCTGGAGTGGGGGTTGAGGGGATATGATGGTTGTTCATGACATGGTGAATTGGTGGTTAAGGTACTGCAAAACCAGGACCACGCCTGGGGGTCTAGTCTGGGGTCTAGGACTCTTAAGTGCTAACCTAGACCAGACCTTGTCTAGTGCAAGACTGTAACAAGGAGTATGCATTAAAACTACCAGAATTTGGTTTAAAATAGATACAAGGAACTACTTTTCACGCCGCAGAGAATTAATTTCTCAATCTCTTGCAACAAGAGACTCTGGATGCAGATCGCTCAGAGGGAAATGCCTTAGTCTGGACATTTAGTTAGGTCCATATACCGATGCTAATGGAAATAGGGATGTACCCCCTAACATCCTCAGTCTGGGAGTTGTGGAAGCTGCCAGGAGTATGAGGAGAATAAATAGCTAAATAGCTGCTTCTCTTGCTGCTGTTGGAGAGTACTGGGCTAGGTGGTGCGACCCAGCGGGGCTTTCCCAATACTTTTTGTGTTGCAGGTGCCCTGGCCAGCATGGGATTTGGTGCTGTTAGCAGGCTCCTGGATGGGAAAAGGACGTCTCTCAAAAGGGTCCACATTCATCTTCTAGAGCAGTCTTTCCTGTCTAGTGGGAACCTCTGTGTGTTGCCCAGTCCCTACCAACACATCTTTCTTGTCTTGTTCCCATCTGAGATTGTGGTTTGTTTCTGGCTGGAGCTAAGAGCTACTCCTTATCCAGCTTTTCAGCCTGCATGGGCTATCCGTCTCACTAAGAAGAAAAAAAAAAAATCTATCTGTACCTTTGCCTATATCATCTATGTATACACATATACGTGCACAGATAAGAAAGGCTAGAAGTGTGTTTATTCAAATTAGATACTTTTGAGTGACTTTGGTTGAGGGTATGTATAAAGGCAGTTATTTATTTGATTGAAATCCTCGTTAAATTCTTATAAGCTCACCCTCTTAGTAAGTCCCTCACCTTATAAACTCCATTAGCTTTGTGTGTTTTAGGTAGCGTGGAATGTTTGCAGGGACAGAGAAATTATAGGTTATTTTCCATTTCCTTTCAATTTGTTTTTACCTGAGGGGGAATCTACCATTATGTGGCCAAGTACAAAAAGATAGAAGTGTACCATGCCAGCCCTTTTCCAGATAACAAGGTATTTTGTTTCGTACTTTTGCCTGACCTCACTACTGGCCTTTTCCAGTTTGTCCTTTAAAAATATCTGTGCACAAGAATGCAGAGGGCTGATGCAATGTCTGGTACAAGGCAGCCCACTGTCGGGTCCTCCAGAGATTTCAGCTCTGCAGACAGAAACTTTGTTTCTGAACACGGTGGTGCTGGAGGGGAAACCGAGAAGATTGGATGTGCCAATGATGCAATTAGGTGGCAAGATTATGGGGTTAGGGACAACATAATTTTTAGTCCTGTGTTTATTAAAAAAAAAAACAACCAACAAACAACCAAACAAAAAACAGTTCACAAGTATTTGGTCTTGGGAAGAGATGGAGCCTCTAAAGAAAAAAGAAAACCAGACTGAACTAAACAAGGAAGTAGAAGGATACCTTTGAAGCTGTAACTCAGAATAAGTGTGAAAAACAGAACAGGGATTCTAATAGACCTAGATGAATAAAATCTGGATCCAATTTAAATAACCCAAAACATTAAATACTAGCTAAGGCATCCCCAGTGGTAAGAAGCAGAGAAATGCAAATGTACTAAATTGAGCAAGACATAAGGGACATTATACTACTCTCATATGGAATAAGTCAACATCTGCTTCTCCAGGAAGAAGGTGGCTTTCAGTGGAACGTCCTGCTGAGATATGTGCCCCTGCCTAGACAGGAGCGTGCCGCTGTCGCTTGGCTCCAGGCTTCACTAGCAGCCTAACGCGCTGAGAGAGCGGAGGCAAGCGTGCCCCTTGCCAGAAGACGATAGTTGTGAGTATTTGTCTTTTCAAAGTCAATTATCTCACGAGCTGCAGAGTATGGGAAACTTGCAAAAATAATTGGGAAAGAGGAGTGCTTCCAGCTCAGCTGATGACCGAATCCTGCCTTTGCCATCAAAAGACACACAACAAAGCGGCCCTGCTCTGCCTGCAAGGGGTGACCTAGCACGGAACGCCTCTCTGTCCTTTATTCAGTGCCCGGGCTAGCACAGCCTGCAACGTGCCAAGCATTCAGACTCAGAGAGTCACATCCATAAGAGTGTGTGTGGGTTACATACAGTATCTCCCTTTAAATAACCACTTCTCAAGACGCTTTCTTCACCCTTCTGTAGTTACAAAATGTCCCCAACATCTTTAATACTTTGTAATTTAAGATCAAAACTAATATATAAATGAGATGATTATATTATAAAAACAAACTCCAAACTACCCAGTTTCACTACACTGCAAATTGCAGTATTTGGCACCATTACTTCAGCACTATGTTAAAGCGATGAAAGGCTTAGAAGATCAGAACATGGTGATTGGCGCGTAATTCGGTTTGTCTGCCTTAGAAGATGTGATGAAATGAGATCTGCATGTGTGCATTTTATGATTTATGTTTGAAATGGGAGGCTCTCCCATGCATATCGGGGTTACATGACAGACTGGTTTGAATGCAGCAGTCTTAATTTCACTGTTGGTCCAGTTTTCTTCTATGTCTGTGTTGAATTACACTGCAAAAAGCGGTGTGTGTGCGTAAGGGTGCCGGTAAGATAGATTTTCTCCATTTGCTCCTGTGAAACAGGCTTCCCTTTTTCTCTCCTTCCCTCTTGAAAAAATAGTTAGTACATCCTTAAGGATATTGCTGAATAATATGGACTCCTAGTAGGGATCTGCGGTTCTATGGTTCCCAATCAGTACATCTTTGAGGAGGGGACTGGAAGATGATTAAAAAATGGTGGCAGTGATGTTGTTCTAGGGACTTTTTCTCCTTTTCTTTTATACTAGGGACAGGGACATTTTGTGGTGCTAGTGCGACATACAGGAATATGAATGCAGCTGTGCGTACCCCAAAAGGAGAAGTGAACTGGGAAGAAGTGTTTCTTGGCCTCCCCAGTGGTCCATAGCCTTGCGTGAAGCACAGGTGGTGTGGTGGTCTTTTTACAGCCCCCCTGCACCCACCCTTTGCAAATTCTCTCTGCAGTCTACCTCTGACGCACCTTTGAAGAATTAAATTCTAGTTCATAATATACATCCAACCCCAGATGGAGGGAAAAGGCACTTTGCAGGTGAGCACGAGCTTGGAGGGAGGGAAGGGGGGTGCACATGATGGGTGACACCATTCCCTGCTGACAGCCCCCTGCCACGGTACTGGCTTCATCAGACAGTTCCGTCCGATCTGATGCAAAGCCTTGCTCAGACCCTCAGGATCCAAAGGCGGCTTGCCAGGGTTTTATCACTTTTCGTCTGCAATTTAATCCGTAGAATCAGCTGGCCCCCGGTGATCACATTTCCCTCCATAGTCAAAGTATGGAAGAAGGGACACGCGAAGAGATGCCTGCACCAGAGGGCAGGGCAGTGTACCGGGAGCCACCCGCAGGGTCGGACATTGCCCAGGGCCCGTGGCCCACACTGTGCCCGCAGTGGCCCCAGCCTTGGCCCAGCTTCAGGCTGCCAGTGCGTGTCCTACCTAGACCCCATCGGTGCCCTCAGGGGCTCGCCGCCGCCTCTGGCCTCTTCCGAGGGGCTGCGATTCAGCCAGGGACCTCTGCAATGTGAACACAAAGGCAGAAAAGGGAAGTAATAGGGAAGTAGCTCCGAAGCTGCTTTCCTGAGCTGAACTACAAACTATCCCCAGGTCGACTTTGAGCGGAAAGCCCGGTGGCCGCTCCGCTTTCCTCTGGAGGGTCGGCCTGCACCTGGAGCCCTGCAGCACAGCTACCGCCAGAACATTTCAGAAGTGGGGAGTGAAGTAGTGGCAAGGAACTGCTAATTAAATGATTATCATAAATAAAACATAAGAATAAGCTACCGTATTTAGATCTAGACTATTATTTTTCTTCCTGTTAGGAGTCTGGAATGAACTCTGCCAAAATACTAGGATTTCTGACTGACTTGTCACTTCCTCTCAGCCATCTTTAAAATGGGTCAAAAAGTAAAGGTAGTGTCTTGTACCTGTAACAGTCTTCCTCCAGCAGCTGGTTCACTGGCAGGAGCCCATTGCCTAGGTACAGCTAAAAGAAGAGCATCCTGAACTTTCAGGGTAGAAACATATGCTTTGTGCTGCCGAAGCCCCCGAGTTTGACTCTCAATATTTACGATGCTGCAAGAGTGGAAGCTGCAATGTCACGTTTTTCTGCTGTACAAGCTGGTGCCACCGTACCGCCTGACACCATGGGCTGGTGTATGTGGGAGCTGCAGAGGTGCGGGGCTAACCTCTGCAGCAGCGCTGGGGAGCAGGTGTCGCACAGTTCTTCCACCTGTGTGGCTGTTTTGCCTTGCAGCTCTCTGAGGAAGAAACCTGAGGCGATTACGGGTTTTGGTCAGTCAGAGTCCTTGGGTACTCATTGCGCTGCACCTCTGGTATCTTTGAAGAAATTATTGTGACCACGAGGCTACAGCTGGGGAGTGGCTTTGGAGAGCTCAACACGTTCAGTCATGCGCTTTGGCACAGCAGACAAGCTGAACGGCAGAAGGTCAATATTCAGTGCCTGTTTGGCTCCCAAACCAAGTAGTTCAAGAATTTTAGGGTTTTAGAAAAAGGCTTGCAATTAACTTTTCTGAAAGCTGATCTTGGAAAATGCATCTTTGGTGGGTACTGGTTAATGCAGTGCCACTGAGTTAAACAGAAATATCTCTGAGTGCCATCATCATGGGTGTCAGTCTTCGCATCAGCTGAAGCAAATACCTCATATGTAGCTGGGAATGCACCACTTCACATTAAATAATTTTTTAGGCATTTATACTTTGTTTTGCACTGCAGCATTTTACCCAGTATTCTAAAGATCCAAATAGACTCAAGCATCTTCTTAAGCATCTTCTGGGAAAGGGGGTTTCTGATTTTTAGCCATAGATAACCAAGGTCTCTTTTCTTGTTCTCTAACCCACAAATGACATGGTTTTCTCCCTGCCGCTTTTCTCCTTTGGGTCATCTTAGCGCGTTAGACAGAAGCTCTGCTCCGTGCAGCCCCCCCAGCCCAGCTAGGTGGCTTACCTCTCTGTACAAGCTCCTTTTCAGGAGGTTTAAGACTGACGAGGTCACACCTTTGATTTAATAAGGACTCTACAGTCCATCTGGGAAACTTGGGGCTAGTATCAATCCTACCTTGCCTTCAAAATTAATTGAAGAAGCACTTCACCAGTAGCTCGATGACTACCTCAGAACACGCAGACTAAATTAAAAGAGCCTGTTTTTAATTCTGGACAGTCTCTGCCCATAGCTCCCATAAAATTTATGGACAGTAGTCTCAGAAAAAGGCAGTCTTCCTGAACCAACATTCACCTGTCCCTTGACATAATTTTAGCACATCTCTCCCTCTCAAAGTGTGTTTGCACTCAGATGTTTGCTGACACACTGATGACAGTCATTCTGTACGCACACGGGCCGGTAATAGTTTTTGAAAAAGTGTTCTTGAAGGGTATGTTAAAAACTGCTCGGTGACCAGAAAGCAGACACCTTACTTAAGCCTAAGTGAAACATAAACAGCCAGTTCAAGACTTCTGGAGATGATAAATAGTCTGTTTGGATCATTAAAAAAGATTCACTAAGCAATGGCTTCTTCTTATAAATGCTAACTGTGCTAAAATCCAAAATGTCATCTGAATAAAATATTGTATATGGCCATCCTATTAGGTTAGCTGTTGCCTTCAAAGAAGCTGCAAACCTAATGGATCTACTTGCTCAAGGAGCATTAGAAAATTCCTTTTTTTGGGGGGTAAAATATGTTAGATCATGTTCAAACAAAAATAGTATAGTGATTAGTATTCTGTCTTTCTAATTCTAGAGATGAAATCTGAAGCGAGCATTGAAATGGTCTGCTGAAATTGTAAATAGCATGCATGTGGAGAAAAGATAGCAAGTTTGTGCTAAATGGTACTTCTAAAATATTACAAAAATAATGTTCTGGGCATAATTGTATTCCATTAGAGTGGATAGGTGCCTGGCAACAAAGCTGAACAAATGTACACATACTGAAAAAAGGGTATCTTGATGGAAAAGGCTCTTTTGTATGCACAGATTTTGCTGGTGAGCACAATGGGAGACGCTGAAGCTGGAACAAATTAAACTAGTTTACAAGGAATCTGTTTGCGGGAGCTGGGAGCAAGATGCTTGACTTTCCGGAAGGTCCTTCAGCAAGAACAACTGAACACATGTTCATGAGGGAGCATTATATGAAACACACTGAATAAAAGAATGACGCTTTGATATTTTGATGCCCGCTGGAAAAATATGAAGACAATGTTGAGGGTGGGGTGAAGTGTAGGTTTTTGGTTCATTTTTGAGATTTTTTGATATATTACTTTCCCCTTTCTCCAAAGCACAAACTAAATGTGATGGTGTTCAACATGTCTAAAAATCCCAGGTCTCATTTTGGGGTCTGAAAAACAGAAGCAGTCCTAAAATACTTGACACGACATAAAATGTCACCTCCTGTGGCAGGAGGCTGGCTGTTTTAATGCACATCCCTTGAAACAGGTACAAGGGCAAAGCTGTGACCCATGCGTGAGCACATGCTGCGCCGAGGCTGCCTTTGCTGCAGCCCAGGGCTCGCCAAGGGGACCCACGCTGGTGGTCCCAGCCCTGCATCTCACTGGAGGGGCAGTGATGGGCTGGTGAGGGACTCCATTGGGCACAGCGCTGGGCCCTTCAGCCGTCACTTTAAGGAGATGAGTAACGCTGTTCATTGCAATGCTTACAAGTTTAAAGCCAAGTACGTGCTTAATATTGTGTTTAATTAGGGGCTTAAAAGTGCAGCTGTCTGCCTGGTGCTTATTTGTGTATGCAGAGCATCTTTCTTAGCTGTCTAACTTGTGGAGCCCGTGGCATACCAGCCTGAACAGCTTGGTGATGCTTTTGGGACTATTGGAGTGATGTGCCTGGCTTGGATGTACATTCCTCTGCAGTACACAAATACATACTTGCATGGAGAAACGTATCACTGCTTTCCAGGCATCAGTTCCTCAATACTAAGAGTCTGAATTCTTGTAAATCGCTTCGAATTTGGATGCAAGGGAGCAGAATGCTTAAAAACATTGGTTACGTTTCCTTTGAGAGGGGCCTTTGTGTCTGCGCTGAGTAGAGGGATGGTGTCCTCAATAAAATGTGCTGTATTTCCTCCCATGATTATACGACATATTTCTTCCTCAGGGGGTTTCTGCTTAGCTTGAAAAATCATTTTACCTACCACTGCCATGAGTTACCTCGGGATCAAAAGGAAATGCATAACCGAAGCACAGCTTGCTGCTGAACATAAGCCTTTTCTCAGGTAATTACAGTTTTGCTGTCATTGGATGGTAGAAGACAGAGAGGATCAATTCAGTGAAGTCCCTACCTACTTTTCCTGAGGCAGACCAGAGGAGGAAGGAAAAATAAAAATCCCCAAACCCAGTCTTCTGGTAGCAGAAAGCCAGTGGAGTTTAGGCTGAATCGAGCCGCAAATGCCATTGACAGGAAATTTTTGCATCCACCACAGCAGCTTAGCGTATTGTATAGTGTTTCAAAGGGCTCGGCTGGGGCTCAGTGACCTCCAAATATTTCCCTTCTTTCTGTCATGAGGTGGCCACAGCTGCCCATTGCCAGTGTCACAGCTGCCGGTTGGATTTGGATGTTTCTGGCAGGAGCGGCAGACGGGCAGGGAAGCAGGAGACCAAAAGCTCCGGTGCCAAGTGTAGATCCCTGTGCATTGGAAGCCGGGGGTCCAGCCCAGCTGTTCAGGCACGCCACACTCTCGGTACCTCCGCCTAAAAGCGATGGCAAGCGGAACCACTCACAAGGGAAAAAGAAGAGGTAAGGTCAAGTACAGGGTATTTTATGCAGAATTCCAAACGGCTGTGTTTTGGAGTTTTCCCCCAATATTTATGACTCTCCACCCGGGTTTTATTTTATAGAAATAGCTGGGAACCTGCTCTTCTTACAGGCAAAATGTCTTCTGGATTGAGCCAATATTTGTCCCTTAATATCTCTCATATGACCAGTCCCACACCAAGAAGACCAAATAACACATACTCAGAGCAAAGAGGTTGCAAAAGTTTCAAAGGCTGGTATAAGTTTGTGGAAATGCCTGTAAAGAAGATATACAGTCACAGTATTTCTATTGGTTCACAAATGATTTGCAAGCAGGGGAAAAGAAAAAAGAAAAGGAATTAATATCATCACCTAGTTTATTTGCAAAATAAATAAATAAATAAATAACATAAATCATTTGACCGGCTCTGTTTCTCAATATAAGAGCTCAATGGAAATGGAAGAGGACTCTGTAGTTCTTATTGCTGAATTACAAGAATTTTTTGAGCCTGACTGTGAAAGGAGAAAGTGGATGCTTAGATGTTGTTTGACCAGCAGCTGATGAATACACTCTTTAGAATGTAAATACATCTTTTCCAACCACCAGAAATATGTAAATTGTGAATAGACTTTATTTGCAAATCGATTATAGACTCTTACTTGGTCTCATAGGGTGTGGGGAGACACAGTTAAACTAATATAGTAATTGGGTTCCCACACACACAGCCCCCTCATAGCTCACATAAGGCCTATTTCATAGTGATACCTTTCGAAACTACAAAGACAAGAGAGAAATCATATTTGCTCATTAAGTAGTTGGTGATGGTTTGAAAGACCAGACAGGCAGCAATAAAAGTCCTCCAGGTCTACGAGAAATACACAATCAGTCTGTTTTTCAGTTCCCTGTGAAATAAATGTTTTTAAAATAATTTCCTTTTTTTAAAAAAAAAAAAAAATCACAAATATAATCTGGAATAAAGGTCAACTGCAGACTAAATCTCCTGGAAAGATTTAGATGTTTGATAACTCTTTAGCATGCCTTGTCAAGCAGTCATTGATTGTGAGCATTAGGCAGGGGTATATAAACACTTATAAATATTGTATGCAGAAGAGTAGCTGCACTTAGACTGATGATTAATAGGTCTGCTGTTGGTAATCTATGGCATCTCTTTTGCATGAAGAAAGCAATTAGAAACATATTTCCGAATATCCCAGACAGAACTTAGATGATACACAGCATAAATTTGAAATCTTGAAGTACCTGCCTGCAAGAGCCTAAATTAAAGGTACAGATGCAACCCTAGCATTCCATGTTGTAGTTATTAGGAGACTATCAAAGCTCTTAGGCTGAAAATGCAATTTAGTTTTCTGTTATCTTTCTACATGGCCCTTAAAGTGTTTGTTTTTTTCTTTCTTTTTTCTTTTGTTTCATTTGAAGACATTACCCTGTGTTGAAAACTTAGAACAATTTCTATGGCACCTGTTTAGCATTTGTAAGCAACAATGCAATTAGAAACTAGTTGTTAGGTGGAAATAATGAGAGCAGCACCAGTTAGTAAATGAACGAGGTTAAAGCAGCACCCTTGAGCGGGGTTAGATTCATCACCGAGTGATGTGTTCCCCATGGTCTGTGGCACCAGGCAGCTCTGCCTGTCTCAGCCCCAGGGCACCGCTTGAGCAGCAAGGCACGGCTGGGTCTGGGGGTGGCAGCTCATCTCACACGTGTGGGTAGGGCAGCGGCAGGGCTGGGAGGGCTGGGAGACCCCCAGGGGGCGGCACTTTGTGAGGGAAGGTGTCAGGGTTTAGTCCCAGCCAGTGACCAAGCCCACCCAGCTGCTCGCTCCCCCACAGCAGGATGGGGGAGAGGATCGGAGGAGGAAAAGTGAGAAAACTCGTGGGCTGGGTTAAGGACAGTTTGACGGGCAAAGCCAAAGCGGCGTGCCCAAGCAGAGCCACCCGAGGAATCCCTTCCCCCTGCCACGGCAGGCAGGGGCTCAGCCCCCCCAGGGCAGCAGGGCTCAGCACGCGGGACGGGGCCGGGGAAGGCAAACGCCATCGCTCCCGGTGTGTCCCCCCTGCCTCCTGCTTCCCCTGGTTGATATCCTCAGTTTGACCTTCTGTGCTTTGGAATATCCCTTTGGCCAGTTCAGGTCAGCTGTCCCGGCTGAGCCCCCTCCCAATTTCCTGTGCCCCCCCAGCCCTCTCCCTGCAGGAACTGAAAAGTCCTTGACTTCATATAAGCATCAACCCAGCAACAACCAAGCCCATCAGTGTGCTACCAACACCGCCCTCACACCAAACCCAAGACATGGCACTGCACCAGCTAAGAAGAAAATTAACTGTCCCAGCCGACACCAGGACAGGTTAAACCTGCTGAGGACTCACGTGGCTTGGTAGTAACATGGAGTTAAGTAATGCAGAGCTAAGTGATGTGAAGCTGCTGTTAGGGGATGAATTCCTCTTTCAGAAGCTTTCCCAAACATCTGGTTTTCTAAGGCAGCGAAGATCAGGGGATTACCGTCTGTGAGCATGCCAGCCAGCCACCCTCCCACTCTCAAGCTGTCACCTGTTGCTTAATTTCAGTTGAATTCCTGAGATCGGTAGAGACCCACAGGATGCATGGTCTGGGGGTCAGGTGGAGCCTGGGGGACCCTCAGGTTCCCTGGCCAGCACGTGGCCCATGGGGCTCACATGGGATGTGCACCCCCTGCTCTCTGGGGAGACCCATGGGGGTTGGGGCAGCTGGGAGCAGCACTGTGGGACCTCGGACAGTGTGGGAGGACTTGTTGAACAGAGGTGCTTATGGTGGAGGGAGTCCCAAGGTGAGGAAGATGATGGTATTGGGAATACACATTGGAAGTAAACAAGGCTTTGCTATTCTCCCATGTATGGAGCTTCCCTACTGTGTAAGAGAGTTATTTGCTATCCTCTGTCACTCCACATTGCTTTCTATTTTGGGAAATAGGTGTTCAGGGTTTTCTTTTATGATTTTAAGTTTGTGTTTGCATATTTGTGATTTTGTAAAAGAAATTACGAATGCACTTAAATGGCATACTCAGAGATAGCATTTGGCATTACAGTGTTACCTGGGAGAAAAAAATTATTAATATGTTTTAACATTTTTTTAATTTGAGAATTAACCCCTTCATATCTCCCCCAATTAAATTTTGAGAAGGAAAACATGTAATTGTGGATTTCTCTATTTAGTCCATTACAGAATAATGAAGTGCTTGATAAAACCATATTTTCACATTAAACCCCAGTTTTGGAATACTTTTTAAAGTAAGAAGGAAAAATCCCTTCTTCTGTTCTGAAATTTCTCCTGCTGATTCTCAGGCAAGAGGTGATTTTTTTCAGTCTTCATACAGTTTGGTTGTAAAGACTTCATATTTCTGCATTAACCACCACAGCAGGCTGTCGATAAGGGGTTTCTTTGCTTTGTCTTGATATCTTTAAAACACAGGAACTTTTGAACTCAAAAAGTCTCCAAACTTGGCTGAAGATCTGAATTCAACCTTAAAGCACAAGATAATTCATGTCCAGTTTAAAGTCATATCCTTAATCTATTGTACCTATAAATCCAAAGGGTCACCAACCCCCCGGGAGATCTTCCCCAGCGATAGGAGGTGCCACAAGCCCTCAATGCAAACAGTAGGCAAAAGTCTGATGTTAGATACAGAGAGGTTCAAACTCCCCTCTGAATTTCCTTACTTTTGTGCATCCAAGGTCAGAACCTTAATGTTATCTGAATATATCATGTTTTGTGATTTAATAAAGCAATGTTAGAGGCTAAAGGTCTGACTACTGAGCGAGTTATTTTTAAAATGTCCTTCAACTTTACAAGAGTAGAGTAACTTTTTTTATATGAGTAAAGTCATCAGGGAGAGTGCTGGTCAGGGGATGATAAAAGTTACGATAGCAGCTCTTCACCCATTTTAATTTTGCCGGTGTTGGCGACTGGTGAGTTCCCTATACAGCTGTATGAAAACTAAACCGGACAACGAGCCTACAGAGAGAGCGCTGCTTCCCTGGGACTGTCCCGGCCGGCAGAGCCTGGTGGAACCCTCTGTGTGCCATGGCAGCTGGGTCCTCCCGGAGCCTCCCAGAGGCAGCGTTCTGTCCCTTCCCTTTTCCCTTTCCGCAGCTAGTATTAAATAGCACATCAAGTAGAAATCTCTCTTCATTTAACACAGGATTTAAACACCTGATTATTAATGCCATCCAGTTAGCCTCTGGATCTGGAAATCTCTCCTGAGTCGGTGTATCACCATTCAGGAGGTTCTAAGCCCATTTGTTCTAGTTCTGTCTGCCCAGGGAGCTCAGTTTCCAGTTTTAGGTGTCCCTTTGTGTAAGACTGACTACATTCTCTTTATCTCCATTTCGTAGTGCCCATTGCACTTCATGGTGCTATTTATCGCAGGCCTCACCTATTCCTTTTGGTCTAGCTGGAGTGACAACCTCTTTGTAGCCACTGCTGCCGGTGCCATCCCTAGTTATGACCACGCTGAGTTCTCAGTTCACGGGCTTGTCCCCCTCAGTGAGCTCCCGTTCACAGTCCCCTGTTGAACAGAAGCCAACCCCAGCTGGTCCGCGCCGATCCGTGCCCTCGGTGCCACCCCACAGTTCATTAGAGCTCAATGGAGACCAGAATCGGAATCTGTAGTTGCTACTTAACGCGTACTTCAGTGTTTTGTTGCGATTTCCCATGCATTTGAGGGTAACAGGAGGGTAAGCTATCTTTCAGCTTACGCTGCGCTGAAACTGCTCACACTCCTGCCCGTTAAACCGTGGCCCACGATCAGAGATTACTTTCCCAGGCATAACAAGTGGGAGTTTTCCTACCTAATTTTCACCATCTAAAAATGAAGCATCTCATGAAAGGTAAATGTTTAGACTCTGTCTGTAGTCAACAATGATAAAATGAAGATCAATTGCTCCAGAGAGCAATTAATTCTACTACCTTAGATAACTATCCTAGAATGACATGAAAATGATGAATCCTCTTAAAGTACCTCATTTTCTTCACTTACTGGAGAAGGAACCTAAATAACTGGCTTAGACCAAGTACTCACTTTTGGGTAGCTAAAATGAAATCATGTGAATTCCACTACTGGTCTAACGAAAATAGGATTTGACAAGCAACTCTTTATTTGTAGAATCTTTAAGAGGGGCTGAACTGGCATTGTAGAGGACTGTTGTTTTCCTGCCTTTCAAGCACCCACATACCTGTGTCTCCAGAACAGCCCTTATTCCCCTGCTGCCATGAAGGACTCTGCTGGCTGACCTTGCAAAACACCTTTCTCCCTGTCTTTTTTTTCTGAAGGTTGATGTCTCCATTATTTCAGTTTTATTTTTGATCAGAATATGATGATAATACCGGACTTCTTTTTTTTTTTTGTACGTACCTTCAGCTTTGGAAGATGACTTGGCAGTTCATGCTCCTTTTGAAATTGAACCGACAGAAAAGAAATGGCCAGAGACCTGTATCCACTGCAAGTTCAAACTCAGCTCAGCTTTTTGTCAAAGGTGAAGTGTCTGTGCTTTAAACTATTAAATCTTTGTTAAGTTTGCATGACTTTTATAACTCATACATTACAGTCAGAAAAAATCATCTTCCCATTTTAGGGAAGTAGGCTGTTTGCTGAGCCCATTTCGACAAAGACATTAAATTCTTTATAGTTGTTTCAGCTCATCTGCGCTTTATGCAATGACTTGAACTTTTATACACGTGGACAAAGTCCCAGCCACCTTCTATAGCTGAGCGCAGCCCTGCTCTTCAACCTGTGAGATGTAAATCGCCCAGCTCTGGGCTTGACCTTGCCGTTTCAGGGCAACTGCGACACTTCCTTGCTTGAAAGCATTAGTGGGAAACTTATTTATGTGTCCCCAGGCTTATGGGACTTGAGATTTACTATTTTATGACAACATTGTGTGGGGGTCTTTGTGCTAAATTTCTGAATTCTTTGAGTCATTTATGCGGTTCTATTCCTGTCATTTTTACATTCTCTGTAGTGGTTTCAGCATCAAACACTTTGGGCATGCCCTAGCATCAACCTGAAGTAAATAAATGCCTTTGTTTGATGTATTCTCTTTTTTCTTTATTTCTTTGTTATTATTATTATTTTAAGTTACGAGGTGATCCCAAGCTTGTAGTAATCAGTTCCTCCGGGTGTTTTCTCCCAATTGTAATCACCATCTGGTCTCTTATCACAAGCTCAATTACTGTGATTGCTAACTGCAATTGCAAGATTAGCTCTTTAACCTTAAATCAGTCACAAACTCCTCTGGATTTTCACCTTCTGTTTGTTTAAAACTTCTCTCTGAACTATTTCACTTTTATGAGTAGTAACATCCTTCTCAAATTAGCCTCATTTGCCTGAGTTAACTGAAAACTATTCCAATTTCTTTTTTTTTTTTAGAACCAGCTATTACCATAATTTTTCTTCTAGCTGTCGTCTTTTTGACTGATGCGCTCTGCTTGCATGCAGAGAGGGAGTACTGAATTAATACATCCCTATAGCTCAGGAAGATATTTAGTTGCTTTTTACCAAGCGTGGGCCAAAACTGTCCCTGCGCTGCTCAGAGTGGCCTCATGACACAGGGGCCCTTGCTGAGAGCCATACCGAGGCACAGTCTCCAACAGCCTTTTCTCTGACAATGGGGTGTGATTTTTCACAGTGCAAGAAGTAACTCCTAGCTTGTCAGCTCTGCTCTTGCCTGCATGACAACAACGTTACTTTTTCTCCCTAAGAGAGGTGGGGAAGCATCACGTTGCTTGCAGATTTTGTAAAACAGGCAGAAGCCCCCCAAGCCCCCAAACCAGCTAATGGAAATCCAAAAATCAAACTAAACATCTGGCTTCAGCCATCAGCTATACCTCACACATATGCATTTCCTCTCTTTCACCACCCTGACAGACCTGTTTCTACCTGTCCTTTCTTTTTTAATTGTCCTTGGTTCTTAACCCTCCTTCTTGGCCACCCGGCAACTAATCAGTATGATTAGCCTCTGCCTCACTATGCTAATAATTGCTAATATTGTCTAGCTGATTTCCTCAAAAATACCTGAGGAACCTGTACAGGGCAAAAGTAAAATAAAAATCAAAGACCACAAAAATGATAAGAGTAGAAAAAAATGGGACTACGGAAAGACAGGACAGGATACTTGTCACGTCCTGATTATCCACGTGTCTGTGTATAACACGTAATCCCTTTCTACAAGCAGGGGAGCAACCTAGCACAGAGCAAGCAGAGAATGAAAACTTTACCTGTGTCAGGACCGGCTCAAAATCCTGGGGAAGGGTTTGTCAGTACTTTAATGGCTTCAAGTGATTTAAGAGCACAAAGGTTTCTCCCTAGGAAGACTTCTTTGCAATGGCATAAGTTTCATTAGCATATCTCCTTTCTATGAGTATGAGATGTGTGGTGAAACATCACATACATCTGGGAGATAAAGTGTAAGAATATATTACTTCCATTTACTGCTCCATGAAACTGAACTCTTGCACTTTGAGGGCCTTAGGTGTGCAAGCTGCAAGCAGAGGCAAGATTTACCATCACACTGCTGACTGCACAATTGTTTTAATTTTCCTTGAAAGTAATAATTACAATGAAGACAGCCAGCTGAATCCTTTTGAGACCAATTAGGTTGAGTCAAGGTGAAAAATCCAAAGGGGATTAATTCAGCTGGAGGAGGACTACCCACCGAAGCCAAAATATCATACAAATTGTCTCAGGAAAGCATAACTGTCAAGTGTTCGTTTGCTTAATTCATATGCATCCTTTCCAGAAATTCTTCAGTAGTATTTATTTTTGAAACACTTGTATTGCTTTTTACTTGTTTCCTCTGCATTTTTTTTCTCATGGAAGTGACAGTATTTTCTTTGTCAAGCTTCAAGCAAAATACCTTAGCATCTGCTGGGAGGAAAGTTACCTCAAGGAGCACCAATTATTTCAAGAGTAGGCAGAGGTTTTCTATTTTCTGTAGCTGATTTATTATCCTTGTTGCTTATACAATTTTAATACAGACAGAACAAGTTCCAAACAAACATCAAACACATTGCCAAGTTTCCACATTACCCCCCCATCCCAATCCCTCCTCCAGGCTTGACATCAAGTTGTTATCTTTTATTTCTCCAACTTTCCTCTTCCCTAGTAGCTCTCAAAAGCAGTAAGGTGCTCTGTCTCATGGAGCAGCATCCGAGGTCTAGACCACCTGGGGAAGGGTCAAGCAGCAGCAACGTACGGTCTGGGGGCCTGACACAAAGCAAAGCACAGGGCATGGTGACTCAGCACGCAGTAAGTTCCATGGCAGAAGTAGTAACACAAGTGGACACACAGGTGCTCTGTTGCTTTTTTGGGAGACCACAGCAAATTCCCTATCTTGAATTTCCATCCATATCTAAGTAGAAATCCAATGCCTGAACTATTTGTAGGGTGAAATGAATGGGAAACAAGCACTACAGGGGCTACTGTGAACTGCCCGTTTGGTACGGTGTGTGCATCGCTGGGTGTTGCATGCAGGTACTTAGTTTTTCAAAGTCTCCTAGAAGGGGAACAGAATCATAGTGGCCAAAAGAACGTACTGGAGCACAAAGAAATAAAATTGTTGCTTGGTTGCAGCTTTTCACACCTTGTGCACAGGGTATTGATTGGACAGATGTTTGCTGGGGTTAAGGGTAGGTGAGGAGGAACACCAACCAGCTAACAGAGGGACTACAAAAAGACAATAGTCACACCTGACTGTTAATTTGCCCTGTGGAAGGAACTGCAATTTGCTGTTGCTCTCAGGTGTGGGCTGTTAAGGCCCTGAGGGCATTAGTAAGCCTTGATGGCCCTAAACAGCTTCACCTGGCTGTCTGCCCACCTGCATGAGCCCAGGAGCTCTATTTAATCCCAGCTTTGAGCCCTCACTCTTTGTTTGAGCTTCTTTGGAGCAATACTGCTTTTCAGTTCTGTCCACGTATGTGGGGTTTCATGATCTGGATCTCAATCCCCAGACTGGTTTTCCTGCTTAGCTTTGTCCATCATCATAGATCTGCCTGGCAATTGCTGAACCTGGTTCTAGTACTGTGGAATGGTTTCCTGCTTGATATCAGACCTGCTGTTTTGCTGGGAGATTGCCTTATGAGCTAGACTCATGGTTGGGCTTGGCTGCTGTTGGACCTTCTCTTCTTGGTTACTGTGGAGCAAGACCTTGGCCAGCGAAGACTCTTTCCCTCTTGCTGTGGCATCCCCTTGGTGGCGTGGCCTGCGCTTGCCATGTACCCTACATGTGTGGCAATTCCTGCAAGGCTTCCAAGCAGCATGGAGGCCACCTTACTGAGGGTGAGCTGTGGTGTGACACCAGGGGAAGTGTGCAACCAGGGAGCAGGAAGAGTGCTGAGGAAAACAATGCTGTTCTTCCTCATGGATTGCTTTCTCCAGTGAAAACAGCTGGGCTCTCATGGCTTTTTTCATGTATTTGTTTGCCCTCAGTAAAACATCAGGCTGCTGACCTCATGAAGCAACCCCTACACCTTTGAGGCACTGGAGAGCTCGAGGTAAATGCCTGCTGTCCTCGGAACAAATGATGCCAGCTTTCCAAGCGCGGTGAAGCACTGCCACAGAAGCACCACCGCCGGGCAAGGCACGGGGTGCGGGCATGCCTGGCTTTCCACCGTATGGGGGACTTCATTTGGACGTGGCACTTGAATTGTAATGCTCTTAGATCCAGCTTGTGGGGGCAGCTTTGCCAAGGTGAAGATAACCCTTGGCCTGATTGCAAGCGAAGCAGTACGCAGAGAGCATCTCCCGGCTAATTGGAGGCACCAGATGGCCATTGCACTAGGGTGAGAGGCTTCTAAAACAGGAGGTGGAGAAAGTGCACACCGTTTGAGATCCCTTCCAGGAGCTTTGGTCAACCTCAAGCAGTTCCTTCTAAAGCAGCTGAAGGAAGGTAAAAGTGCTGAGCTTTATTGCTTTTACTGATAGGACTGTAGTTTTTTTAAGCAGTACGCTGCACATATTTAAATGCTTCCATTTGCAAGTCCCACTTCCACTGGTGCCTCTGGAATGTATTTGAGAGATGCTTTGTGTGTCGGTGTGCCCTAGTGTTTACTCAGTGAGGGCTGCTACAGCTACCAGGTGCTAAAAGCCCTTCAGAATAAGATTTAACAGGAACTGAAAGGCTATTAAAGGCAAACATTCAGATGCTGATCAAACTTCCTACATGTCTCAATAACAGATCAAATGTTATGGTGTGTGCGCACCTATGTGTTATTGCAGACGCTTTCTGGGCTTGGCTGGGCAGCGATGCCTTTGGATGGATGGAGCTGGTCAGCCCAGCTGAGCTGAGGACCTGCCAGGCCTGGCTGAGCTTGTGGGGCAGGTGCTGCTCCCTCTCTCTCAACCTGGTGAGGTTTCCGATACCCTGCATCGGGGATGGGGGCAGTGAATGAGCCCTTTTGTCTAGGGGGCAGCAGCCGGTGTCACCCTGCCTCCCGGGTGGCTGGGCCCCATGGGCGGCAGGGGGGCTGCATGGTGGCAGTGCTTGCGCTGCCGAGAGTGCTTGAGACCATATACAGAGATGCTGGATTTTATGGATTAGGCTTATTTGTTAGTATGTACATCTTGTACTTAAAAAGCATGTCTTGTGATTACTGGTATGCGTACAGCTCTCAGAAGTGAGTCCTCGTTAGGTCAGGCTACTTTGGGCTCCTGCATTAGTTCAAGGTTGCTCAGACCTTCTCAAGCTGATTTTTGGCACAGGATTAGTCAGAAGTCCAAATTCTCTGTGGGACTCCTAAAATATTTTTCTCAGTCTTTGTGCCCTCAGAGTGAACACAACCTTACACCGCATCACATTCCCACCTTCCAGGACAAAGAGCTGTAGGATTAGCCTAACAATTTAGGAGGAGGGAGAGGGAAACCATACCCAGCTGCTAGCTACTTCTAGGTGTGGTTCTAACTGCAAATAGAACTATAAATTAACAATTTACTGAGCCCATTTTTTTACCCATAAAATGGTCAGAAGAAGACTGCGTTTTTCTTGAATTTACTGTGTTAGACTTACACAACTCGGTATTCTCTCTTTTTTTTTTTTAAACCTATGAAGGGGAGCTGAGCAGTTTCCTTGACATTCAGCTTCTGAGCTGTGTTTTTCCTTATCAGGAGAAAGCCTTTAAATCACTTGCAGACTAGTAGAAGATAAACAACTACAGGGATTATTTTTTTTATACTTAGCTGTTGCACATGTCACTTGAAAAGCTTGTGATCACACATTCTTAAGAGACCCACTCATCTGTGTGGGGGTGGCGATACTCCTCCCTGCATGGAGAGGTTCCCTGAGGGTGGAAAGAGGCAAAATTCTAATGGGCTACAAAAAAGTATCTAAATTCTTGATTACTTTTAATATTGAGTTTATCGTATCTATTGGAGTTAAGATTATTATTCAGTAGGTCTTGAAGACAGAGAGAAGAGGTAGAGTTTTTGTGAGATGCCACGCTAGCGGTTGGGTGCCTGTCTTTCACAGCCATGTCTGAGCTGGCTGGCTGCGTGGTGGCTGCCTAGTCCCTCCCAGAGGGCTCTGTAATAAAACAAAATGCCTTCTAGAAAAGTGTCTGTAGGATGCAGGGATTTTGATGGCTGCTGCCAACATTCCAGTTGCTGTGGGAATGTGTTGCTGTGTTTTATATTTACTTTAGTGTGGTGTGTTTTCATCCGGTGCAAGCAAGTTGTGTGCTTGGAATCAGAGCTGAGCAATGCTGGAGAGACAAGTGCAAATTCTGAGGAAAAAGGCAGAATGGACCAGGTGGCACCTGTTAAGCAATCTGTGCTGGTCCCCAGGTCAGGTGGTGTGATGGTCAGGGCTCCTGTGCCTGAGGCTTCTGGCATGTAACATGCTTCGCCTGTGCTCTCCTGGCAATATGTGCTTCTACTTTGGCTCTTAAAGTCTCAAATACCTAAAAGAGCACCTGTTTTTGTTTTGTTTTAATTAAATAAAAACTATTACCACTCTTTACCAGTCCTACCAATCAACCTCATCGTGGCCACAGCACTGCTGTGGAGCTTGCTCCCCCTGTGCCAGCCTGGCACTGGGGAGGGACCATCGCTGAGCCTGCGCCGGTGCACCGGGCACGGTCCTGGCTGGTCACTGAAACCCAGATCACGAGCACTCTCCAGTGATGCTTCATCAAATCTGCCTCGAGGAAGCTGTGGTAGCAGACGAGCGGCAGTGACACTTAGCCTTTTTTTTTAATTATTTTTTTTCCCCAAGGCTGGAAATGCATTATTCAAAAATGCCTCTGTCCCATGCCCCACCTTGGTGGGGGCTACATGGTGCATGGGAGGAGGTGGGATGGGGAGCTGCTGGGTTCCCAGATCTACCAATGCAGAGGACCTTCATTTGCTGGGCTGGTGCATGTCCCGGTGTCTCTGCCTTGGCTCTTTTCTTGTCTGCTTGAAGTCACTAACAGCTTGTTTGGGAGGAAAATCGTACTGTGATGTGTTTTGAGATGTACAGATAGTTTTGGTTTTGGTTACTATTAAATGAAAATAAAAAACCCAACACACTGTGCATTCTCCTCTTCACAAGGAGTGTCATTAGCTCCTTGCCTAGTTAATTTAAGTACTTGTGTGCCAAGGCTCTGAGAAATGGGGAGGAGAGAGGTTCTTTCTGTCTGACAGACAGTGTCCTTTAACATAAAACCTGCTATTTTGGTGTGAATATTGGAGGCAGCAATCTTCAAATTTGCTTTCAGATGACATTTATGAGCTAGACTCAATCATTCATATTTGTGGAAAGCTGACATTGAAGGGACTTGTCTTTAAACCAGAGTGGATACTAGGGAAACTTTTTTTACATTAGAATACCTCTATTTATAGGATGGATTTAGATGGGGAACCTGGCAAGCTGCCCCAGCAGTACAAATCACTGGAACTTTTTGGTCCTTTTGTGCATATCTTATCACTTTAACATCACATCCACAAGATATTGACTGTAATAGGAGCCCTGGTTATTTATAAATATATAGCTAAACTGCAGGGGGAAAGGTTTATTTTTTTTATTGAATTAGAAAGGCACAGAAAGTTGCAGTCTGATTTATGTGTAATTATGCATGCAGCCAGATCTTGGTATGAACTAGGGAAAAATCTTCTGTTTGAACTTTCTAGTGCTGTATTCAAATTTTTAATTAACTTTTTTCTCTGTAATTCTCAATATGTTTCAATTGTAATTCTCAATATGTTTTGATAGCATTCAGGGAACAAAAGGTAAGGCTTACTGTGGCTAATTTAACACCTGTAAATTCCCGCAGATGAGCAAGTAAAGAATGTATAGCCTTTTGGGAGGGAGGGGGAAAATGTAAACCTTATGTTATAAAAGCAGTAGTTCAAATGCTGTTTAGATTGGGTCATTAATAACAAGTTGTATTTTCCATCTGTGCAATTATAAACAGATTAATTTTTATTTTATGCAAGCAACCTATAAAATACTAAAAAGTTGAAGTTTATTAAATCAGTTTTAAAAAGTGAAATAGATCTGTGGCTAAAATGTCAGGTCAGGATTATTTTAACACTTTTTCCATGTTTTTGAGCTCATATTTTATTTGGGAGGTGGCAAAATACTTTAAAGTCTTTTTTTAGCTCTCTGAAATATTTATGGCTTTAAAAGAACCATGTATAGGAGATCAGTAAGGAACTGCAACTGATGCATAATCTCAAATTTATGCACAGTGTCTGTGTCTTATTGAATACTTACTGTCCCATTCTGCACAATATGGTGCGTATGAATTTCAAGTTAGTCGACCAAAATTGAATCACATAGGAACTTGTGCAGAAGCCAGCCTTTGTAATATGTAGTTTGAAATTTTCTCTCTAATGGATTGTGCCTTGAAACTGATTTAAGGATGCTTTGAACAAAACTTAGATAATTTCATTTTAAAGCTATAAAATCTCAAAAGACTAAAAACTTAGAGTTTAAATTCTGGTACGCGCAGGATGCTTTTGAGGGAGGAATAGACTCTGGAAGACTTGGAAGGACTTGCTAAGGGTTAGCTTTCGGCTCAGGAGAGGTTAAATAATGCAAAACCATACAAGGTTAAATGGCACTGATCACCTTCACTGTAAGAATTTCTTTAGACTTATTTTGCTGTAGGCATAGGTGGAAAAGCTCAACATAAAGAGATGAAAGAGTAAAAGGAAGCAGCTGGGAAGTGAGCTCAGGATTTTTCTGGGGAGACATAACTGAGCTGCATAGTTGTCTCCAGGCCCAAGGTCTCATGTTATTGGTATATAATATTTGATAAGCACGAATGGTTTGTACTCTTTTTTAAAAAAAAAAAAAATTCTTGATTGTGATTCATTGTTTTAAAACTAAATGGCATTTTACCTTGTGAAAGCTGGCAGGTCACTAATCCATGCTGCTGCTGTCCCAGATTGAAAAGACGGTTGCTGATGATGTGTGAGGGTGAGACCTGCTGGGGTTACTGGTGGTAAATTAGATTATGGGATTAGATCACTGGGATTACAGTTTTAAATCCTGATTTTAGGAAAAGAGGAACATAGACCAACAAACAACAACAGAGGTGCTAGACCTGAGAGCACTCTTGAGTAGCCTGAGGGTTTCTGATGTGCAATTAGCTCCCACACTTAATTCTTCCCCCTCTTTTGTTGGAAACAAACCCATGCTGCCTCAGGATGAACACCCCCCCTCCATGTCTCTGCCTCCTGAACTGCAAAGAAGGATTTGGATACCTTTATTGTAGTGTGGTTTTTAATGGTATTTAGATGTGAGTAATTACATTTCTTTGGATGATACATATGTAAGAGCGGTACTTTCTGAAAGGCTGGCATTTACTGTGCCTTCACTGCTTGCTTTTCTCTCTTCCTGTTAACCACGTGTATGCTTTGAAAAGAGAGGGTAAATCAATTGACTCCTGAAGTCAGGATATATTGCCTTAAAACATGTTTAAAGTCTCATTTTGGTATTCCCTCTTAGAAGTAACTTTCATCTAATAATACTCTAAGTTCCTGGCTGTAACTCTGCCTTCAGCTGATTCGCCTTGAGTCTCCGGAGCATACCATGGGTAGATTAGCTCTTAATGTACGGTGGGTTGGGGTTTTGTTGCAAGAATCTTTATGGTCATATATATGGGCAGAACCATGTTCCTCTGCACACATCCGAAAGGAGACACCAGCTGCGAGCCTGCTCCAGCTGGCAGGTGTATCATGGTGGCACTGGTGCAGTGCCCATGGTGGAAGGGTCTGCCGCTGTGATGCTACGGCTGCATGAACGGCTTCCACAGCTGCCGGACTGGGGCTGGCACAAGAGTCATGGTGGGGCAGGAGCTCAGGCGCTCTCATGTGCCTTTGGGCAACTGCTAATGCTGAGGAAAAGCAAACAAACCCATTCTTCAGCAGTGGTTTAAAAATAGACATTTTTTCATGTTTAAGTGTTAAAAAAACCCACGTAGTTAGAGGTGCTTCTGTAAAGTGCCAAAAAGTACTTGAGTTTAAAAAACAAATAAACAAAACAAAGCTGCCCAGAAGTTTCTGTGCATAGTGAATGACATTTTTAAAAGTCAAGCACAAAATGGAATTCATCAAAATGTTTTTTGGTTGACAACAACAAAATTTTATTCCTTATTACTTCCATCACTTTTATAGCTATCATTTTTCAAAAACCCAGGCAAGCTGTTTCTCGAATTCCCACCCTGAACAATGAACTTGGTGTTAGTGAAGGCAGCACAGAGTGGAAAATTTCCTATTGACGCAGGTATTAGTCAAGATTATTCTGACACTTTTACTGCTTGTTAAATGTGGGAAGGGTAAGGGAAAGTGGAGAGCTCAGGGTGTGCACGTGTGTGTGTATGCATGCACAAGACTCTGTGACTAAAGTTAGCTTTTTATGAGTCTCTCATGAAATTATGAGAAATTTCAGCTCTTATTTTAAACAAAGGCTTAGGAAGGAAGGTTCAGAAGTCTTCCAAACTCTTGTATAAATCATTCACCTAACCTTTTTTAATTAACAAGAAGAGGGCTCGACAGTGTCTAAACTGGAAGACTGAGTCCTGTTTCTGCCAATTACTTGCATGTGATTTGGGGATGCTGGGTGTTTTAATTTTTATCTTGCTGTAATACTGCCTTGATTCCCTGGAAGTGTGCTGACTGATTGTGGGAAGGGAAGAGGTACCTGCTGGCAGGTGAGTGCGGGAGCAGTTGGTACCAGGCTTCTCTGCCAGAACACTGAGAAAATTCTGATAAAAAGATATAAGCACCTGTTCATAATTTCCACATTAAAAGAAAAAAAAAACCCATAAACAGGCAAATAGAAGTGTAAATTCTTGTGCAAATGAGGGATGATTTAACTTGTCTTTTCTGTGCTTTAGCTTCTGTTCATTATGCTTTTCAAAGTCAAATTGAACTACTTGACAAAAGCCAAACCTATGCTGTTCTGTTCTGCACGCTGTATGTGTTTAAAGTTAAACATCCTCTGTGGCTTGTTACCCTGTGGGTTTAACAGTCCTGGAATTGATGGTGATGGCTCAGCAAACACTGCCTGTCCCCTGCCTCAAGCCCGGCACCGCAGTGCCTGCTCCAGGGTAGCAAAAGCACCTCGGGGGGGGGGGAGTGGAGAGGTGATGCAAGTGATGCAGCTTTGGGGGTGTTGATGCACAGACCACTGTCCTGTTAGGCTTGCCAGCCCAGCTGTGTGTG
Source organism: Falco punctatus (assembly GCF_963210335.1). Classification (NCBI taxonomy): domain Eukaryota; kingdom Metazoa; phylum Chordata; class Aves; order Falconiformes; family Falconidae; genus Falco; species Falco punctatus. The sequence continues at coordinate 120,542,435 of NC_137581.1, read as the reverse complement.
GGAGCAGTGCCCGCCTTGTTTCAGCTGAAATGCAAAATTTGGTTTAAGTTGCGGGGGGTGTGGTATGGCAGAAACTTGCTAATCCAGCTTCTGTGCAGCTGAGTAGGCAGGGTGGGGAGAAACGCTTTCCTTGGGTCCTTAACACTGAACTCAATTATTACTTTTTTTTTAAATCCAAAACTGCTGCTACCCCTGCTGGCCTTCCTGAGGGCAGCCCTGGCACAGATGCTTGCCCGGCCCTGCCTTGCTCTGCCAAGGTGGGGTGTGCTCTGGCCATGACAGTGTGGCTAGTGCTGCAGCGTGTGCTGGCAGCCCCCTTGCCTCGGGGCTGGCCCTGATGCCTGCAGAGGATGGCTGGGGCCCCTTGGTACCCCTGTGGGTAATTAATGCCACGAACTTGGGTTGGGTAGACCATGGACCCCTGGCTACTGGGCCTCCCACCCCCAAGGCTGGGAAACAGTGCAGGCTAAATCCTCTTCTTCACCGTGAGGGTGAGGTGGCTCACGGGCCTCACAGAGATTTGTTTGTTATGAAACATTGACTGTTGCAAACAAGCCTAACTTACACTAATTCTTGTGTAGTTTTGGTTGTGTGAGGTTGGCACACACATTGCAGTGCATGCTACTTCTAACTCTTTGAATGGTTTGATCTTGCTTGTGCCCTAGGTCATGTCATAAATATTCCTGCTTGAGCCACAAGAAATCCCCGTTTGCAGCCCAGTTATTCCAGATAGTCCTAAACCCCTTTTTCTGTACTAAGGCATATGCCACTTCCTAGCTTCGCATCTACAATATATAGCTTTAATGCAAATTACTCGGCAGTCCCAATGTGCTCATACTCATTCATTAGTGCCATAAAACCCCTGAGATTTATTTAGTAAGTCTTGATATGCAGGATATTTTACTTCCATTTTAAATGGTATTGTGTCAAGGCCTTTCTGAAATTATATCTGTCTAAAACTTAGTAGCTATGGGCTTTAGAACTGTGTTTAAAATAACTTTGTCAAGGCATATTTGAGTTTTTATTGCTGTATTAAACCACTTTTTATTGTCTCATAAAATGCATAGGCAGTATTTACACTTCCAAATATTTTAAATATGTAGCCAAGCCCTTTAGAAAAGATTAGATATTGGCATCACTCACTTCAGCGAGGTCTTGCTTCGCGTGGATGCTGCTGTGTCATCCTCTCATTATTGTGTGGATGTGTTTGCTGGAGTATACATAACATCTTGGTTAATGTATCTTACGTGGGTAGAGAACTTATCTGGTAGGCAGCCCTTGATGGAAGGCTTGCCACGTGTTGCTGCTGTGGAGAGGCACTGCTGGCCTACTCGCTGGGCTGGGGAATTGGAAATCAGGAGAGTGGGAGTCTATTCATGGTGCCGTCACAGAGCTGTTGTTGCCTGACCTTGAATATTCTTGAGCAAACTCATTCTCAACTCCCCAGTGTTACTGTGCTTTTTGTTTTTGTGAAAGCCCGTAACAAGTTACTTAAAATAACTAGTCTTTGGAAAGTGTTTGGACACCTGTAGCTGAAAGATTCTGGCAGCATGAATACTCTGTGTAGTACTCTTCTATACGATTTAAATGCTCTTTGCATCGGAAGGTATTTTTGGCCATTGTTTTTCCATTAGGTGCTGCTCATTAAGAGCTTCCCTGGGTATGTTCCTTAGCAGTGAGTAGAAATCCTTTGCATGCGAAGAATGATTGTTTTGCTTGAATGCCCGTGAATTGCTTTGGCAGAAGTACAATTTCATATGTTAAAAATATTTATTCCACACTGTCCTATTAATGTACCTTAGCACTGTTCTTCAGGGACTCATTCTAGCCCTGATGGGTAGCAGGCAAATTTCTGTGCTAGTGCAATCTCTTGCATCAGCTGAGGCTGCTCACAAGTGCACTATTTCTACAACAGGCATTTGACCATTAAAAACTGGCCTTGGATCACTTTGCTTCACATCCATCCCAAAATTGCAGTGACACTTTAATGGGCATGGACCTGATGTTCAGGTTTCATCGTGAAGCCTATCTGGAAGTAGGATGCAAAGTGCATATTGTCTACAACTGAACATCATGTTCCAGCTTTTTTCTGGGTTTACCTGTTTTGGTGTGTGTTTTCCTTGGACCTTAGTGGGTAGGTGAATGATAAAAAAAAATTAAGTGTATTGATGCATTTAGCAGAGTTGTCATCCAGATTGTTGGACACGAGTTTGGTCAGGAAGTTGTGTTTTTGTTGGAAAGTTGAGCTAAGTTTGGAAAAGCTTATGAGATCAAAATCCCTCCAAGCTTATGAGATCAAAAAAGTGTTTGAGTTGACAGCAAGTGAGGATTTTTTTTTTTGTATACTGTTAAACTTTTGTGCATGCCTCAAATCGCGGAAGAAAACAGTGCAAGTTGTAAAATGTTTGTAGTGGGGCTGGCTGAGATGGAATTGATTCTGCCCCCAGCAGCCCTGGCGGTGCGGTGCTCACACTGGTAGCCAGGACAGCGTCGGGCAGCATCAGGGCTGGCTCCAGCCTTCCCCCATCACCAGTGGGCTGGGGGGCAAGGTCTCAGGAGGGGACACAGCTAGGACAGCTGGCCCAGACTGACTGACAGGATATTCCAGACCATGTGTCTGCTCAGCAAAAAAAAGCTATGGGAAAGGAGGAGGAAGGAGGCATTTATGACATTTGTCTTCTGGAGCAACTGCTGCGTGTACTGAAGCCCGGCTTCCTGGGAAGCAGCTGGACATCACCTGCTGATGGGAAGTAGCAAATAGAAACTTTTTTCCTTTGCTTCTGTGCATGACCTTTGCTTTTACTTCATTAAACTGCCTTTGTCTTGACCCATGAGGTTCCCCCCCCCCTTCTTATTTTCTCCCTCCCTGTTCTGTTGAGGGGGGGTGTGATAGAGCAGCTGGGTGGGCACCTGGTGTCTAGCCAAGGTCAACCCACCACAATTTCTTTTATATAAAAGTAAATAAAAATATTTTAATGCTATTGAGTTTCCATTTTCTCCATACAAAATACACTCATTCAAAATGTTTTGCTTTTTACCAAAATGATGTTTTTGCAATAGAACAGTCTCCTCTTTTTTTTTTTTTTTTTTTTTTTTTTTTTTTTTACTATTCTAGGATAGCTCTGTGGGATTTACATTGCAAAAGCAACTGATTTGAATGCAGGTTATCCTGAACAACCATACTGCAGCTCAACAGCTTTCCTTGCTTCCCAAAGACTAATGAAGTCTGTCATAAGGGGGATTCTTTCCTAAATTAGGAAAAAAAAAAAAACCCAAACCCTAAACCAACTACCAAACACCTACATCCTCTCTCAGGTTCCTAACACAGAAATCAAGGGCTCTTCTAAACTAGGATTCTAAAGGAGAGTGCCAATTTCAAAGGCTTCCTTTGGAGATTACGGATAGATTGGGAACCTCACATCTAGAGGTAAAGCTTTAAGAAGTTCAGACCGTATGTTTGACAAGTGTTTTTTGTGTAAATGAGCAAAGTATCTGACTCAAAATGGTGGGGGGAAAAAAAAATAAAACCATGAAAAGAAGATGCAGTGTTTTGAAGGGTATGCCAACATCTGTTACATCATGATGCTGCGAACAGTCATGTGCAGCATCCTCTGGGCTGTCTGACCCTCTGCGCAGATAATCTGGTCTTTGATCAAAGTTCGCTTTATTCTGTGAGGGCAGGCAGGTTTCATAGGTAAACAGTGTCTCTGTATTGAAGATCTGGGGTAAATATGACACAATTTTCATGAACATTTCCTGTTTTGGAGCTATTGCATGAGTTTAATAACACCTGGGTCCTCTACAACACAGTCATCTGCTGTTAGTGACCCCTAAAGGAGGCAGAGGTGATGCAGGTGGTACTTGAGGATGGAGAGCCAGGTCTCTGTGCGCACAGCCCAGTCAATGTGGCTGCACAGCTGGTGCTGGTGGATGGGTGCTCACTGCCTGCAAGGCAAAGCTCTGCCCGCTTCACGGAAAACAAACCATTGAATTGGGTTTGAGATTAAAATGTGTAATTGTTGAGTCCCCAGTAAGTGCCTGTGCTTGGGGAGGAGGGGAGGTGTGCTGTGAGCTACATGCCAATCAAACAGCTGGAGTTTCCAACACTGAATAAGAGCACCTATCTATTCAGGCAGAAGGTATAGGTAAATAGTAATTCATGGAGATGATTCCATAGATAATTTCTGAATAACAAAATTTATCTGAAAATCATGAGCTGCTCCTGCTCTGTTCTGGCAGGAGGTGGGGAGATATTCAACGAGATACATTATTTATGAGTTATTCATACAGCTCAGCCTGCACTTCCAATATATATGCTCTGAATCTTTTATAGATTAAGGACTTCCTTCTGCGGGGCTGTGTATTGAGGAACTTTCAAAGCTGCTAAATTTAATTTAGGAATTGGGTGTATATCTGTGACCTCCTTTGTCTCTCTGGTCTCCATTAAAGTATGCTTGTTTCCTTTTTGTATTGCATTGATTGAATTTTTTCACATAATTGGACAAAATCTGAGGTCCTCTAATAAAATCTTGAAGAAAAGTGTCTTGTTAAAGCAGCTGATTAGAGGTGTTCCTCCAGCAGTGCACTGGCAGTAGTGGGCTCTGCTTGTTCCTTTGTTTTTTGTTTGGGGAATGAATTTCTTATAACTGTTGCTGCACACCCTAGCATGCAGCGCTGGAGATGCTGTGAAAGAGATGAGCTAAGCCATGGAAGTGAAGGAGTGGTAGCTGTGGCGTTGGTAATCCTTGCCATGCTGCAGTCCTTCAAGCAGCCCCTGGTAATCAGGTGCAAGCCCACTTGGTGGTCTGGGAAAAATAGAAGCTGAGTTTTTGTTAAAAAGGCTGTTCAGCCGCTTAAGCTTTGGCTTCAAAGCTCAGATGGGCCTGGGATACTAAAATCGGGATGTTTGGGTCTTTGTTCATGTTGGATGAATATATTTTTCTAGGGTATCGCTCTGGTAGGGAAGGTGCCCAGGCTCTTCCCCTTACCCTGGGTTTCCCGTCCTGTGCTTGGTGTGCTCGATGCTGGCAGCGAGGTGTCAGCAGTTCTGCTGCTGCTTTCACACCAATGTGTTGCAGTCACTTTTGGTCCACCCTAGGCACGTGCCTCGCACCTCTGCACACCAGTCCTGACTCTGTTGGAGACCGTGTAAATTAGTAGACATGATTTGTCAGTCTGTTGATTTTAAAGCAACAAGCCTCCCCCACAGACATCCTCCCCTCAGACACACACTTATGATACTTCTTTCATGCAGGCATACATTTTTACGTCTTTCTGAGATCTTGCCATTTTCTCCTTAAAACTTCTCTTGCGAGGAAGCACTAGAACAAACCTACCCGGGAACGGGTAAGAACCCTCTGTGGCTGGCGTGGTCAGTTTAAAGTGCTGAATGCTGACAGACAAGTGTGCAGCTAATGTGGCACGAGCCACATCTAACCAACTTCACCTTGTTTCCGGGGGGAAACAAGTTTACCTGAATGTCTCTCTTTACACTGAAATATTAAAGCTAGATGCTCATTCCTACATTAGTGCGTATTATGAACTTCCAGAAATTTTGCTATCATGACACCTGTGTCAGCTTATGGTCAACTCATACCCTTCAGCCTATTTCTCTTCATAAGGCTAAAGCAGCAATGAACCCCTGAAAGTTTTGATGCTTGCTTGGGAAGTAGCATGTGTTTTCTTGTGCTTAAGCAGCTTTTTTTCAGAGCAAACTGTATCCCTTCTGCATATGATGATGCAAAAATAGTATTTTTCTGCTTAAATCTCTTATCAGCATGTGCATATGTGGACTGAAGAAAGGCATGAATTTGCATGTCAAGCTACTGCTGTGCAGCTGTTGCCCTTTCAGTGATGCACATGATTATTTTAAAAACATGAGTTTTCACAAGTACATCAAAGTTCTCTGTCAGGAAATGGTCATTCTTCTCCCTCTGCAATTAAATCAAGCCCACTGGCACCTCTGCCTTGATTTATTTTTTCACAAGATTATCCCCATCTATGTTCATATAGATTACTTCCTTAAAGACGCTTGCTTTCCCACTTCAAATCATGCATTTGATTGAATTGTAACTATAAGAGTAGATTAAAATGTCTGTGAACAATCACTCACTTGATTCCCTGAGAGGAATCACTTGCACTTCTGAGTTCACTGAGCTTGTGGGTTTATCAGCATCTCCTGTTGCTAGTGGATCTCAGTTTGAAGGGTCTGATATTTTTTTTGTTTCCTTATTTTCTCTGTGCTCTTTGCTTCCCGCCCATGGCTGTGAACGTCAGAACATCTCTTCTTTCCTCCATCTTTGAACTCATATCTTGCTATGATAACACTAGCCTCTAAAAGCTGCCACTCTCTCCTACTTGTTAAAAATAATGTGCTTTTAAGAGCCTTCAGGTGCCACTCATTTAGAGTTATGTTTTTTGAGTGCTTTGTTCTTGTTAACTGCTACATTCTTACAAATATGAGAGAGGGTGTGTTGGTTGTCCTTGTTTTCTGATGGTCTTTTAAGCAAAACCTGAGTTTCTAAAAAGGCAACCAGAGAAGCAAGGAGATGGATTCCAGTGGAGACAAGCTCAACTTCAAGTTTTGTGGCCATGTTCTTCTGGGAACAAGGTGTTTCTGCTGTGGGTTTAGATGGAAATTATGTAGTTGACCTTTCTGCTTCAAAATCTTTTGACCTTTTTTTATCTCAAATGCTATCTCTATATCTGTGTGACCTCTCTTAATATCTGAGTAGCTCCCAGTGTTCATTCATTCTCGTATTTTTGGAGATGAGGCTGAGACTCGGGGAAGGTAAATTGTTTAGCCAAGGTCACATAGAAAGCTGGTGGTTGGTGCACTGCAACACAGCCTTATGCTCTTGTTGTGTTAGCTTTCACTTGCTCTGAGTTTGACTCCAGTTTTTCTTTAATCCTGTGTCACTGGAGTTGGTAACTTCCCTGTGTTAGCCCAGACAAAGGTGGCGCTTCTGCCAGGGTCTCCCAATTGTCCCTGTTGGACAATCCGTTTGGAAAAAGTGAACCAAACTCTTGGAGGTGAAACTTAGCAAAGATGTTAGTGGTGCACCTGGAGCCCTTCAAAAGTAAATGGCTGCTGGCTCTGCAGGACCGTGCTAGGTGTAGCATAAAGGAAAGGTCCCGGAGTGAACAGCGGACACTGCCCTCCACATCAGCTGCTGGGCCCTCAGATCTACCTCTGCTGAGCTGCCATTCTTGATAACGTGAATGTGAGTCAGGTCTGTCAAACCCCATAGGAGTCCTGCTCCAAAGATGCTCTTGTTCTGAGTTACTAATATTTCTGTAATGTTTTTCCAGTGAGACAGCTACATGTGTGTGTTTCTGCTCCGTGAGCACTAGGTGGACATCAAATGTTGGTTGATTTGCACAGGGTCTTCAAACATTTGTTGCTCATTGTGGCTGGACTGCATTGATGGTCACGTTTTTTGGTGCCTCTTACTTGGATGCTTTTAGCTAGAAGTCCTTACCGTGCGGAGGAAGGGCTATCAGCACGCACCAGCTCTTCATCACATTTGGTTTGCTTGAGTCATCTGAACTGCATGCTAGGGTTTAAATGCTGTTCTCGCTCTTTGCCTTCCCATTTCCAGCTGGCTAAGGGTAACAGAAATATTCTGAACAAGCAAATAATTGTGACTAGAAAAAGCTGTTTGGAGTTCTACTAAAACTTATAAGATTTGGGGTTTTCAGGCACTGCCCAGGACATCTGGCACAAATGTAAATGTGAATCACGAATCACCAAGTGGCAGTGAATGAGTTCTTGTTAATAAGCAGTCTTGGTTTGTTTTTGCAATAAAAATCAGCTTCAGAGATAGTTTTGCTAAAATGCAGGCAATGGGGGTGTGTGTGTGTGTGTAAACACTTTCAAAATAAATTTTAGTGCTGTCTCTGCAGGATGCTGCTAGGTACTGGGAAATTTCAAAATCCTTCCATTACCTCTCTCCTTCATTGCTTTAAAATTTTTTAAAAGAGAAATACCTCCAAATAACAGGGCTGCAGCATAAAGCAAGAGACTAGTTATTGTTATGTTATTATTTGAAGGAATGGGGGGTTATTTTTCTCTTATCTCTGTCTGATACTGCAAATCATTAATTTCTGCTGGAAGAAGAAACCAGCAGGTGTCCAGCTCACACCTATCTTTTGTCTTAAATTCATTTGCTCTCTTTAATTTCATTTCAATGTTTTTTCTCCTCCTGCTCTTTCCACTAGGTCTTTTCACTACCATCACTGGGAGTGACCAGGGCACCCAGATAACTATGGAATTTAGAGTGGAAAAAAGATCTGTAAAACTGAGGGTGTAGCTAAGCCACATCAGTTCTTTGTTTGACGGTACTTGAGGTGGTAGGGTGAACGAGACTGGCCGCAGCCAAGTACCTTGGTGAAGGATCCGTTGGGAACTGGTATCTGGGAATGAGAGTTGCATGCAGAGTCTCCATCTCTGAACTCTCCTGTCCCAGGGCAAAGGTCATGCTAAGGCTTACCCTTCTGACTAGTGTAACCAGATTTATAATGATACTGGGGTTAGAATAACCTGTATACACCAAGATGTAAACTTTTGCCAGTGTCCGTTATTCAAAATTCTGTTGAACAAAATGGGCTGTTAAGTATTTTAAAACTTCATCCTCTGCCTTGGTTCCATGCTTAATGGATATGCACCTACCGCGTGTGGCAGTTCACCTGGGTGGTTTGTATGAAGATGGTGGCTCCTGATGCATGAAGTGGGAGGTTCAGAAGCACACTGCCTAATGACACGGGGCCCCAAGCTCCTCTGGCTCCTGGGGTGAGTGGGACTCCCTTTCCCCGGGGGGGTGGGTGTGTGAAAGCTTTGGGAACAAGAATATAGGGAAACTTAGTTACTGGCAAGGATATTAATCCTTGGGAAAGCTACCCTGGGTAAAGGTCAGGGAAAACGCTTGTTTTGTTACTGATTATTTATGAAAACCCCAAAAAATGTGCCAAGATGTGCTGAGTCTCAGTCTACCTGTGCAAGACCCTAATGCCTTGGAGAGCAAGGAGGGCAGAAATAAGAACAAAAAACCCCAAATCCAACACTGGACTAAGGATTCCATCCCTTCTTTGCTTGGAACTTGAGGGATATAATTCAGTTTTGTACCACTCACTGCTTTATACTTGTGTTGACCTGCTCTGCTGAATTGGTGTCTAATTAAGAGATTTTTAGCTTATATCCAGCTCTAAGCCACTGGGCTCAATGGTAAAGTTGAGGATTATTAGCAAAAGCAGATACTTGCAGTTCTGTACCTTTAAAATGAAATTCAGTGTTGAGAGCTGGTTTTAAATGAACTGATTTATTATTTTCCTGGGCCTTGCATGTGTGTCTAGCATGCTTTAAGAATAGCTTGTGACCATTTTCAGCAACTGCAGCTGAGCCTGGGGCTGGAAGTAAATTTACCCAAGGCACAGGGATCTGTAATGCTGGCTGCTGAGGCTGGAGAGCAGCGCGGCGTTTGTTTCTTGGCAAGAGACCATGTAAGTAATCAGCAGGGACCCGAACGGTCATCCTCCTTCAAGTGTTGCCTAAAAGGCTTTTTGCTCTTTTCCTTTCCTCTGTCTGAATTGATCCTGTCCAACAGGGTCTGGCTTTGTACATAAATCCTGGCTAAGCCTGAAGGCTGCACTCGGGCTCTGAGAAGTTCTCATACTTCTTGGTGTACAAGACTCAAAAGATACTCCTGGTTGGATAATAGTGATATTTCAGAGCTGTGCCCTGCAAGCAGGCTGCTGCGATGCCGTACTGGCCGCCTGGTCTGTAACAGCTCCCTCGGGCTCCCGGTTGTGTGCCGCATTGCCCCGCCGTGTACCTTGGAACCGCTGCTGGGAGGTCCCGGTCCCTTCCCAGGGTGAGCAATGCAACGAGCTGGCACCAGGAACGATGGGCTGCCATGACCTTGTGCTGGTTAAACCTGCTGCTTCTGTGTATCCAGGAGTTTTTAAAAGCACATGGAACTCTGCTGTGTCCAGAAACTGAAGTGTTCTCCCCAACACGAACCTGTTTGGCAAGATCCTGGACCTTGACATAATGCTATTATGGAAAAAAAACTTTAGGGAAGTGTGTCGACTTTGAGTTTTCAGTTTCTCAGATCTGTACAATTTGGTATGTAGCATACTGGTAACCAACAAAACAGGAATCCTTCTTCCTTCCCTTCCTTTGTCCTACTAAGAAATCTTGTCTTTGGGCCTGGCAGTGGCTCTCGGAGACCCTGGCCCGCCCTCACCAAGGTCAGGGCTAAGGTGTCTCTCTTCTACCTACTGATGAGTTCCCTCATGCATGCAAGAAACAAACTACTCTGATCTCTACTCCGTAGTCAATTTTATTGAAATACAGGTGACTGCGTTGAATTTTAAAGGTGAATTTATAAACAGCGTGGTTATAGATATGCTTGTCAGGTAAGCAAAAAATCCTTACATTAAGAATCTTTATTATTTGATCTTAGAATAATAAATATACTACGCTTCCTTTTTCAGCTGACTGAAGAACTTTACTGTACGCGAAGGAGGAACTGCCCATATTCTTTAGCTGGCTGGGCTCCTCACTTTTCTTCAGGCTCTGAAATCATGTATAACCTGTGACTTTGATGGGGCAGCAGGTAGACATGGGCAATCCAGTATATTACATCATTCTACAACTTGTGTTCCTGGAATGAACACATCCTGGGATGATGGAGTGATGCGTATGCATTTAGGTTAACGCAAACATTCTTTTCACACTCAAGGAGCAGTATTTCCAGCAACATCCTGCAACTCAGTGTTGTATCCCCTGTGGATGCACGGGTTTCTAACTCAGCCAGACACAGCTAGGTGCAGCCCTGGTGATCAAAATTGCTTTTGATTTTGGTCAGAGCAGACTTTCACAGGATAAATGGCTCTTTGACCCCTAGTATCACCGGACCAAGCCTTCTTTTATTTGGGAAGCAACATGGCAACTTTCATATCCACTCAGATTAGACAGGCACTTTTATTCCAAGGTCACACCGCAAAGGCATATACAGAATAAACTATATGTTGTTCAATTTATCTATGTCAGGAGGACAGGAGAGGGAGCTGACCCTGCTGGAACTCGATGCAGTTGTGCTTTCATGCCCAGGTGCTGCTGGTCTGGTAATGACACCCGTGCTCCTGGGGGTAATCGGTGTCAGTGTGATTCTCTTCTAACTGGCCCCAAACGCTTTTTTGAAGAGATGTAACGGCTCGATAGGCCTGCAGCAGGACATGAGCCGTGCACTGACTGTGGTCCGAGTCCCTGACTTTCCTGACTACTTCAGCTGCTTCCTCTGCATAAATGGGAATAGGCGATGTTAATGTATATGGTGGTTGGAAAAATTAGTTGCTGCTGCTATATGTAAAGCTGAAAAGAGCCACGTGAGCGCTGAGCAGTGACAGTGATGTAGGCTTTGCAAAGGAATCCAAGAAAACCTAGAAAGAGGATGCTAGATAAAAAAAAAACCCAAACAATAAAAATCTGAGGATAAACAGTATATAATGCAACATCTTTCACAGTGCATAACATTATGGAAACTAACACAAGGTATAGAAATATTACAGTGGTACTACTTAAAACATTCTGAAGCCATATGCATGCTGCTTCTAGCATTCGGAAACTTAGCTTTGTAAATGCTAACTGTAATTGTAGGTCTTACGTGGAACTGACTCCAAAACTAGTAAGAAACCCAACAAACTATTCAAATGTCACCTATGGCAATATTTTTGCAATATAGAGGCATTTTGCACATCACTGTTTCTTATTTGGCAATAGCTGTCTTCAGGGAGCATGGGTGTAGGAAACTGAGAGTGCGTCTGTCTTTAGGGCTGCTGCTGGTGGCTTTGCTGCCTTTGGTGTGCATCCTCACCTATATGAATGAAAGCTGAAATTCTTGTCCAGGGCCAGAATGGTGTCCTTCTGTTGCATTAACAAATGGCAGCCTGATGGAGTGATAAATAATTTATGAACTTGGGATATTGATTTTTCTTCAGTGCTTATAGGAAATTATACGCTTGTGGCTTCAAGAAATAATTGGTACAATTTAATCGCATAAAAATTATAGTCCTTTTTAATTCTTTTCAAATGGAACTTTAATGACCACTGGGTGTGTTACAGAACACAGCAGAAGAGAGGGTGCCTGTGTGGACTGAAGAAATAGGCAGGCTAGAAACAGCAGGTTCCCCAGGTCTGACAAAAAGAGCCCACCATGGTGGTGGCTTTGAATGAGGGCTAATGGACACCTGTTTGATCACAAATCACCCTTTCCCCAGGGAAACATTGCAAGTTGTAACACAAACACTTAGTACAATTACAATGCAAACTAGAGGTGCAGAGTGCCTGATGTATTTGGAAAAAAATGTGCCATTTGTAGAACTTCACTAAATAGAAGGTAGGATTTGTTCTAATGCAAAATAATTTTCTTTTTAGCGTACGAGTCTCTTACGTAAGCTTTGCATCTGGGAGGAGAGCTAAGAGCTAAAGTAGGGGAAGGAAGTAATTCCAGCAACTTCACTGAAAATAAGTCTGAATTTTCCTTTTTAAGAAGAGGAAAAAACCACCCTACTTCTTGGTCAGGATATTCCATGATGTTTCTAACTGAGTCTAGTTGAAATATAAATACCTCATGAAACATACCTCCCTAAAGAGTCAAGTTTGAAAGAACTACATTGACCAGCTTCCCCAGGACATAAAAGTAAATTGTAAGATTCCTCTACACTTTTTGCTTAAAAAAAAAAAAAAATCCAGAGTATTTAGCTGCAGGCAGGTTTTATTGAAATCACATGGTACTCTGGCTCTTTACAGCTCTAAGATTTTTAGAAAGCCATCAGGAAACTGACTTTTCAAAACAGATATTCTAGAATGAGGTTTCAAACCACTCTGGAGCAATACTTAAATTCCATCTTCAACTTGTAATTGTAAATTACTCCAAAATGTAGAGGGATGAGTGCGGTTTGATCTGGCTTAAACTTACAACATTTTTTTTTTTTTTCTGGATAAAGATGGGGAATATCAAACTACCATTTCTATCTGCATAAGAGTGTCACTTGAACAGAATGTGACGCTTATGTAGCCTAACCCATTCTGCTCATCCATAGCAGGAACAAAACAAATAGGCACTATTTAAAAAACGGAAAAGCTGCCAACAAATTTCAGCACTAGTAATGGAATGGTATTCATAATTACTAATAGTAGTGATCCCTGTAATGCTAGCTGTAGGCTTGATGTGGCATGTTAAACGGTAAACTGATGCCTGGCGTTAGCTGGGGGCTGAGCCTTGCAGAGCGTCTCAAGATATTTTCCAGCAGCACCGAGGGCTGGGTGGGAAGCGCTGCCTGCCGGGGGGCAGCCGTGCATGGGGGTGCACGGCCTGCGGGGGGACGGGCGGGGGGCTGTGTTCTGCCCAGGTGTCATAGGAATGTCCAGGTCTCCTGAGAAATGTCCGCAACTCCCGGTGTCCTTCGGACAGCTTGCTCCTATGTGGGCGGTACTTCTGGCCTTAAATAAGGGTATAGTGGTGGCAGCTGGCATCGCCCCAAGGGAAGGGTTTTGTCTCCTGGGGCTCCGGGCTTGTCCTCGCCTGCTGCTGGCCAGCACAGAGAAGATGTGAAAAAAATCTTGGTTATTCTGTTTGAAGTGTGACGCTGTCCCTACTGCTGTACTAGGAACTCGCTCTGGTGCTCGCACTGGACGTAACGTACCGTTTCTAGGTATGATTTTTGGACCTGCAGGTTTATAGTTTGAAACGCTGAAAATGGCTGAACAAGAATGGCCCTCTTGACTGTTCTATTCAAAACTCACAGTAGCTATTTTTAAAAATGCTATAAATATAGAATGCATATACATGCTACACTTCAACACTTATTTTATGACCAACAAATGTTTGCTTTATGATTGGGGTACTAATGTTATATTTAATAAAATCATTATGGGTCTTCTGTTTTGATGCACAGACATATGCAAATAACTTGCATTAGCATTTTTATGAGTGAGATTTCAATGGCAAGCTTATTAATAAATCCCTGGGTAGTGTTCAGGCTGGTACCATTAGTTCCCTGTACCCTTTTATTAGGGCAGCTAATGAATTCTTTTTCCCTAGTTGTCAATTCTGAATTGATGGGAGAGCAGCAGGATGCGGCCGCGGGGCGCCTGGAGCTGTGCTTTGCTGTTCAGTGGCTGGGTAGCGAGCGGTGGCCAGTGGGTGCTTTACTGGCCTCTGACATCGATGACTTCACGTGCCCTGCAGTGCAGGTGCTGGGGAAGGGGCAGGGGTGGAGGGAAGTCCATGAGTGTGCTCCATTCTACTTTCTGCCCAAACACCTTGTGTTTTCTGGAAGATGGTCTGGCTTTTGTGCACAGGCAAGGGTTCGTGATGGCAGGGCTTGTGGCAGCACATGATGCAGAATAGAAGCTGGAGCACAGTGTGTGTGGGAAGTTGATATAATTTGGGAGTTTATTGTCAGCAAAAAGGAAAGAAATTATTTGCTTGGGCACAGAGGTAAGACTGTATTTGTAATCCTTAAAAACACTATTTGAGGAAAACTAGCTTTCCCCTATACAGAACACCATGGGGCATGGCTGCGGGGATCACAGCTGAAGGCGCAGCGGTGCAGGCTGTGCTGGGGGCGGCTGGGAGCACTGGTGCGGCTCCCTGGTGATGCTGGTGGTGTGCTATGCGTGCTGCAGAGTGAGAGAGGTCAGGACCAGTGGTGCTGGGTGGGAGCTGGGTGACTTGTGGCAGGGAGCAAACAGGCAACTGAAGAGAAAATGTGAAACAGAGCTCGAGCACCTGGACCTTGTTCTTTCCTCAGCCTCCCGCTGTCTGTACCCCTGGTTGTTTAAATGCTTCAGAGTCTCTGACAATACTCTATGTAATGGTAAGGTTATGAGGGGAATGTTATAGCAGATCTTTTAAGTGTGCTGTAAAAATCTGACGTTGTTGAGATGTCTAGCTGAGGCCCTGAATTAGAAAAACCCTTAGAGCTGAGATTCTATTTAAGAAAGTGCTTGTGAACACAATTTGTTAACGTCAATGATGCTGAAAAATGCTTGCAAACACTTTGCATCCACAACCTCTAAATGCCATAATGCTACAGAACCCACTCTGCAGCCTGGTAACTGTTTCTCATTCTAGGCTGGTTTGTTTCTTTGTTTGGGAGTATGGATCCCACACGCTGGAGAGAAACTAGAGTTTACTGTTCAATTAGAAAATTTTGCTTTCTTGGAGACAGCATTGATCTCCTGGGCTGTCATGCTATCTGTCATTGTCTAATCACAGAAGATCTGTTGCTAGTACAGTAGAGCCCAAATGAGACTCCTAGGAAAGCAGGATGCTATTTCTGCGTGTGGAAGAGGGTTTCAGAACTACAGGGTTGGCATTTGGCATGTGACCAATTAAACTTTAAGAAAAGTCTTGTTTTAGCCTAGTGTCCTAGTTTTGGCTGGGACAGTTAATTTTCTTCTTAGCTGGTGCAGTGCCATGTCTTGGGTTTGGTGTGAGGGCGGTGTTGGTAGCACACTGATGGGCTTGGTTGTTGCTGGGTTGATGCTTATATGAAGTCAAGGACTTTTCAGTTCCTGCAGGGAGAGGGCTGGGGGGGCACAGGAAATTGGGAGGGGGCTCAGCCGGGACAGCTGACCTGAACTGGCCAAAGGGATATTCCAAAGCACAGAAGGTCAAACTGAGGATATCAACCAGGGGAAGCAGGAGGCAGGGGGGACGCACCGGGAGCGATGGCGTTTGCCTTCCCCGGCCCCGTCCCGCGTGCTGAGCCCTGCTGCCCTGGGGGGGCTGAGCCCCTGCCTGCCGTGGCAGGGGGAAGGGATTCCTCGGGTGGCTCTGCTTGGGCACGTCGCTTTGGCTTTGCCCATTGAACTGTTCTTATCCCAGCCCATGAGTTTTCTGATCCTCTCCCCCATCCTGCTGGCGGGCTTGGTCGCCAGCCGGCGGGAAACCCCACCACCTGGCTTGGAGGAGGCAGTGGGAAGAAATAGCCAAAGGGCACAGAGATTTTCTACCTTAGCATTGTATAATTGGACCAGATTTAATTACAAAACAGTGGTGTACAGCTATGGATTAAGAGGCAATACATTACTGCTTTGAGCTACTCCTGGTGATATTCTGAGCAGAAAGGCCAGAAAGATGATTTACCCTCATCCCTGCTTCCTTGCTCTTTGTGGAGTAACTGACCAAAAAAAAAGGGTAACTGTTTTTTACCAAGAACCAGACTGTTAATCTGTGTGCCAGACACACGGACGGAAGCCTGCTCTTCCCATACCTGCCGCTTACGCTCTGCCTGTTGGCCCGAGGCTGCCCAGACCGCATGCACCACTCATGCTGCAGCTGCTTTGGGAGAGATTTTTCCTTTCTGCCCTTTCACTTCTCAGCTTTGCCTTAAGATTCAAGATGTGACCTTGCTGTTGGATGTTTGAGTGAGTTTAGTGTGACACAGGGTGATGTTTCCCAGAAGATACAGCTGGCTGTCAGGATCCCGGAGCATGCATGCTTCCTGGCAGCTGGCTGGTTGCTGCTTCATGGGGATTGGACAGACAAGGGGAAGGAGAGATGAGTTTGGAGTCTCCCCCTTTCCCAGCTTGCCCCATGTGCCTTCCTCTGTTTGGGGGCCCCAGCCAGCCTGCAGGAAAGTGTCCTGGGCTGATGAAATAAGGCCCCAAGAGTGAAAGAGGTCATATACTTTGTGTGACTTTTGGCCAGGTTAGCACTTGGACAGCAAAGCTTGTCACCTACTATTCAAATACCGCTGCATCTGTACTGCAGCCTGGGGCCCCTCATCATTTAGTTTTCTTAAAAACTGCCTGCTGCCCTTCTGTAGGGGTGTGAAGAGAAAGATGTCCACGGTGGATAACAGGTGATGGTGTGAACAAGAGGTTCAATTAGACAAGGAGAAGCAGCAGCTGGAGTATCAAGGGATGGTGCTCACGTATGGTAATGGCTCTATATGCTGTTGCAAAAGGCAAAGATAGTTGCAAATCCTGGGAGAAGGGTGCAGAGATGAAAGGGCAAATGCTCCTCTCTGCAGACGGAGAGGTGACTGGGCATGGGCTGATGGTCCTGAGGAATACGGCAGGACTGGGAGACAGGTGTGAGGGCTGGGGTGGCTGAAGAGGAATGGGATGTGAGTTGTTTGATCAGCTCCTAGGGATGAAGGACTTTGACAAAGCTAGGCAGAATGATTCTTGGGGAATGTGGTGGATCTTTGAGGAAAGTGCTGGTAGCAGGTGGGCTAACAGCAGTGGAGGGGCACTGGCGGTGTGGGTGAGGCGGAAGGAAGGTATGTGGGCACTGACCATAAGGGTGAGAATGAAGCAGAAAAACCTGGCTGTAGTCGTCCCCAGCGATCCTGAGTCAGTGTCTCATCTCAAGTTGCGACACTGACATTCCTTGGGTTTTTCCCCATCATAAGCTCTTCCAAGAAGACCGAGCATTTGAAAAGTGTGATTTTTGTTACAGTGTAAGTCAGAAAATCTAACGTTTTAGACTAGAAATCATTGATTATTAAGAAAATAGAGATAAAAAGGCATTCTGAATAGCTCTTCCCAGTGTTTCTGTATCCTCCCAGTCAGGTGCTTCCAGGCTGCTCCATTCAGCTCTGCTGGGTGGGTTTTGGCAGCGCCGCGCGGCTCCGCTCTTCGCCTCGCTCCTGCTGCTGCCCCCGCATCCCTGCCCGCATCCCTGCCCGCATCCCCCGTGAGGGCGGGCCTGGAGGCTGTCAGGCGCGTGGAAAAGCTCCCAGGATGGAGCCTGCGGAGGCTCGCCCCGCAGCCCTGCTCTGCTTCCCCCCGGAAACGGCCACGCCGGTGGCCCTGCCCCGGCCGGGGGCAGCATTGCTCCCAGGCGCGGTCATGGGGCCGTTTCCTGCATCAGCGCTGCCGCCGGGCCGGTTAGCTCAGTTGGTTAGAGCGTGGTGCTAATAACGCCAAGGTCGCGGGTTCGATCCCCGTACGGGCCACTCTTTTTGCCCGGGAGGAGAGCAGAGCCCTGCTCGGGGGCCCACGGGGAAAGTGTTTTTTTTTTAATTTTCTTCTGTTATTTTTTTTTCCGCTCCGGTTCCCCTGAGCGGAGAGCGGGGTCCGGGGCTGGGGGGCAGGGCGGGATGTGGGAGGGGGCCGTGCCCAGGGAGCCAGGGCTGAGAAACAAACCCAGGCTGAGGTGCGATGCTCTGATATATCGAGCAGCGTGCCTGCAAGAGCGGCTGAGGTGGCCGAGGGTGTCTTCTCTCTCAAACTTCTCCCAGCAGCTCCAGACAGATTTTTTTTGTCCTATTTACCTCTGAACTGAAGTGGGATTTCTCCAGAGGGAAACTTTCTAGTGCAAATGTTTTCCTTGTCGCAACCAGTGGATTCATTACTGGAGCTGCACACAGACAGCCCACAGCTTCTCTGGGAAAATGTCTGGAGTTAACAGCATCCTATTGATTTCTTTCACAAATTTGCTAATGTGCACCTTCACTCTCCAGGCTTGTTGCTTAACGCTTCTTCCAACTGCAGGGTTTGGTTCAAAATAAGTGGTAATAAAAAAAGAAGAAAACCAGTGACAGTCACATCAAAGTCAGAGTTTTGACATCGCATCTTCCCCGCAGTGTTGCCCAGGTACAAGGGCACATACGAAGTGTCATTCCAAAGTCACGATGTAATTTCTAAATCATACAGATGAATATATTCATGTTATCTAGCATGCAAACTGCTGTCATGACTCCATCAGGTGTCAAGGGGGAGTAATGTGGTGCTGGTTTGACCTGTCCTGCTGCTCCACTCGATGATCCTCGTCAATTCCTTTGGGTCCACTTAGAGCGGTTGTGACTTGACTGCAAATAATGACATTCATTTTAAAGTAAATGAAAGGAGGAAGGGCAAGGTGTTTTGTTTCGGGGGTGGGAAAAAATTATCTGTGAATAATATTGTTTTGGTTTATGTTTCCCACATTAGGAATCAGAATTTTATTGCAGCTATGTTTTTATATAGCAAAGTCCTTGCTATAAACAAAGGTGATGCAATGGCTGTTTGGCCACTTTTTCAGTTTGGTTTGAATCGCTTACATTCCACGTAGGTTTTTTGTTTTTGGCGAGCAGCTTTATATGGGCACTTTTTCCCTAAATTTAATTTCAGCAGATGGTTGTCAGATTGTGAGGGTCAGCCATTGTCCCTAGGGGAGTCATTCCAGAGCCCATTCTTCAACCTCAAAACTAGCGGGAGAATAAAAGAAGAGATTAAACAAACCAGCCCGTGCGCTGGAATAATGCTCCCGTGAGGGTGGCAGAGGCATTGCCATTTGGACCGGCCTGCAGCGGCAGATGCTGGGGCATAGTCTGGGGTTACTGCTCGGTGTTTTGTTTAACCTGCAATCGGATTGCACGGCGCTGGGGCAGGGCGGGTGTTGGTTGCTGCGTGGAGTGAAGCACAGCTCCTCGGCCCACAGCAGCCCGCCATGGAGGGGGCGAACCTTCCTCGCTGCCTGCGACAGCGCGGAACGCTGACAGCTGAGGAGGAACCTTCTAACGACTCCTAGCCAAACCCCTTCCTTCTGTCACTGTTTCATTTATTAACTATTGCATTTTAGAGTTACACAGACCAAATCAGCTAATTAGTTTCATATTTTTTGCTGAAATGACTGCATTTCCTTTGATGCATGAAACTAGGAGGGCTCTTAAGTTCGAACAGCTGAAGCTACCCAGAACAACTCGGGGGTGTATTCATTCACTCAGGAATGTTCTGAAGCATTATCTTTTCTGGCCACATTGCAGGTTAATTTTATATTTTCTTGTGTTTATTCCTAGAGAATCTTAAGTGTCTTGCCATCAGTGTGCTTTATTCATTCAGTTTTCCGTTAGGGGTCTTAATTACAGTGAAAATCTGATCGGCGAGAATTCATCTGGTGTATCAACAGAGTAGCACACAAATACAATCCAGAAACAACATTACTGCAATCAAAGGCAAGATGTGGTGGAAGGGGTTTTTCCTTAGATTAATTCGTGTGAAACAGTGTAAGCATTAATGCTGTTATCACAGGTGAAGCTTAACCGTTGCTTAAAACTGGTGAGTGTGGTGTCTGCCTTCCATGCACTAGAAAAAATGGCAGTGCCACCACAGAGCCCGAGTCTGTCACAAGCCCAGACAAAGCCCTTCATTTAACACTGTTGTGAGCAGAGATGCAGGTGGGCGGGGGGTGAGGAAATGCCATAGAAACAGCCCCAGGAAGGGGCCGCAGGCCAAGAATGGCTGAATGGGCACGGGCAGCCCCGCCGAGCCGGGAGCTGGCTGAAGGGAGCTGGGAGATGCAAGCAAAAGCCCAACAACCAGCCCCTGTTCCGTCCCTCTCGCGCCTCAGAACAGAGGTTATTCAGGAAAGGGGACCGCGTGAGCGGGATGCTGGCTTCCAGGCTGGGTTTTTTTCTTTGCAACTGAAATAACAAGCGCGCTGGATTTTTGTCTTGCAGTTCACATCAGAACAGGGTAACTACACTTACTGCTGAAACTGGAGAAAGGTTTTCTTTAAATTTGTACATTTTCAAAAGTAATCGCTAAAATGAAGCATAAAGAAATCTGGGTAATGCCTTAAAACCCAAGCAAGTGCCATGGGCTGGACTCGATCAGGAATCAAACCTTTTTGCCCTTGAGATACTGTACAAAAGGATTGAGTAGCTTCATAAATAAAGTATCTGGTGCTGTCTCCCTCAGTTCTGAACTAACGCCTGCCTGCAGAGTTAGTACGTTTAAATAGCCGAACAGTCCTTCTGTCGTTGTGGAAGGATGCACCAGCAATGCCCACCGTAAGGCAGGGCTGGGCAGAGGTCACCAAATTCTCATTTAAACACGTACCCTGTAGAACCAGGTGGAATGTAAGTGTGAAAACGTCTGGCTTCTGGTGTGTATTTGTGCTTGTTTTACAAAGAATAAACTTCTTTCCCAATTAGCAAGAGTAGCTATAGCTATACACCGATCCGGTGTAAGCTTTCTTTCCTTGTGGTGAGGTACAACAAATGTTCAGTTTAATCAGTATCTGATCAGTGTTTCACAAGGAAAGTAAGCTAGAGAGCGCCTTTGGCAGTAAGTCTGGGTGTGAATTTCCTTATTTTTAGGAGATGAAGAGGAATAGAATTCTAAAGACAAAGAATGAATATATTGTGCTATGTCATCTTAGTCATTAACCAATACTGTAAGGAACAGCGAAGGGCAATGGGGGTAGCCTGGAGCTCGGCATCCTCAGGCTGCTGCGGGGAAAATGTGCTGCCCCAGAGGGGGAGAGCAAGTGACGTGTCCCTGGTGTTTGGTAGGACCAGGGCTGATCATGCCTTCTCATGCCCCTGAACAGACAGTGTAGCTGTCAAAAGTTGTCTCTGAGGCTTATCTGAGTCACACTGGTGGATAGCCATTGCACTCTCTGGAAGCAAATCATCTGCTTCTCTGTTACATGGTTAAAATGCTACACGGAGATGCAGGCTGAAGCACACTCTGATTTGGCTTCCTAATGCTTTCAGGAGAGAAATTGTCTTGTCCTATGCTTAATTCCAAACCGGAGAAGGGAAGACACAGATGAAGATCCCATGGTCCTGACATGAAATCCCTGGTGGTAACCAGCAGCTTGTGCTCCCTCCTTGGATGCGCTGGCCGTTACAGGAACGGTGAAGGCGCAGCATGAGCAGAGCACGCAGGGCAGCACCGCTGCTGTTGCTGCTCCCTGCCAGCCTGGCCCTGGGCTGAGCTAGGGGCTCGTGGCTCGTGCTGCCGGGGTGCGGGGCAACCCTCAGGGTGGGCTAGTTTGAAGAAATGAACATCTGACATGGTACCCTTGAAACAACACTTACCAGAATGGCCTTCAGCTGTGGCTTCTGCCGCTCGGGCTGCGTTGCTGAGAAGTGGTTCGGTCTGCAAAGTGCAGCCAAGGCTTTGCTGGGTGTCCCAAGCCAGGCATGAAAAGGAATTTTGAGTTTCTGTGGCTTTCTCCCTCAGCCAGAGAGGATTCCAGACTCTGGTCAGTGTACAGCCGCAGGGACAGGTGTCAGTGTCATGTCTTGTGCTTGAAAGCCGCTTGCTTTTCAGCTAGAGCAGGTTGTATGTTTCCGTGTATGAAGCCCAACATGTCACTGCCTTCAGCTCTTGGATGACGTTCCTAGCTAGGGTGGGCTTCACAGAGGGAGACTGTGCCTCTCTTCCAGGCCAGTTTGGTTTTCTGACTGCAGCTGTACATTCTATTCCCTCTTCCACAATCAAAGACAAACCTGACTGTGGATTTGGGCTATTGCCTGCCAGTTGGGAAGAAGTCTGGGGGAAATGTCATGATTATAATAAGGGAGGGAAGGTCAGCAGAGGGTGGCAGGAGTCCCAAATAGCCTCGTTCTCTCTTGCAACACTGGTGATGGCCTCCTGCCAAAAGAGCCATAAACCTGCTGGGTGATCAGAAATATATAAACCCAGGCAAGCTGGGGAGGGGAAGGAGGAAGATATAGAAGTCTGTGAAGACACAGCTGCTTAGACTCCCAGAAACTTCTGTCATGAAGTTTCTACAAGTGAGATGACAGTCTCTACCTAGTTGAATTTGCCTCTGACTCTCCAAGAGAAACAGTGCTGTCCAAGGCTTCAGGCTCTAAATTCCCCTTGAAACCAAAAATGCCAGCAAAGACAATCTTGACACTTGAAAAACCAAAATGCATATATTTCAGTCAGTGAAAATGCACTCCTTTTGACAGTAGGGAATTGCTCTGATTTCCCCATTTTAACTTTGGACATTTGGGATTTTTCCTGTCCTCAGTCAGGTAAAGTTGTTGATCTTAAAGGGAATCACACGAAAACCCCAAATCTGAGTCAGGCCAATCTGTCTTGGTTTGGACTTTTAATAGATAAACTGAAATATCTAGTGCAAAATCACTCTGTCCAAATTTCTAAACTGAGATGCTTGGGTATTTCCCAAATATAGTCGGCATTTTTATTTAGTCTGGGGATACTTCAAGGAACATGCATTTTCAAAAGCGTATTTTTTGATTGAGAGATTCCTGGTTGGTTCTATCCTCCAGCAGCACGTAACATTTGAAATGAAAGAACATCGCTGGCCTTTTAGATTAGTGGTATTTACGCTGTTAGATGCCTAAATATTACAACACTTTTGGGTCACATCAAGGTGTTGATGGAAATAGACCTACTGCCAGCAAGGCGGGCTTTTCATCACCTCTAGAATGACTTTAATTCTTTCTCAGAAGTATTGACTTCCAGTCTAATCACTTTAGAATGGTCTTTAACTGCACGTGAATGATCTGCACATTTTGCAGTTGCTTAGCCTCATCCTATTTCTCACAAAACCTGTATCATCTTAAACAATTATTTTCACTTGTTTTTTATGGTTTTGAAATACTTGATCTCCTGTACCTTGCACTGATGTTCTTTTCAGCCTGAAACACAGGAATCTCCACACCCCAAATGGTACCTTCCTCTCTGTTTACAGTTGCTTTAATATGTGTACAGTGCCTCTGTACAAGTGTACTGTCACCAGTACACTTAGTGACATACGCCTCGAAGTGCTGAACCTGCCCGAGTGTAGTTAGGTGGACCTATTTGACAGCTGAAATCATGCTCTGGCCAACACTGACCTCTCCAGCTTCTGGGTTACCTCTGCCAGATCCTGGTTCTGACTTGAGAATGCTTTCCTGATGTTGAGATCTAGGTCAGTGATGTCAGGTGTCACCTGGTGACTTAAGGTGGGCACCGACGGCCGTGAGCCAGGTGCTGCTGAAAAGTAGGCTTAGCAGCCCACATTAAGAACAACATATCTGTCATCCTAGGAAAGAATTACTGCTGTTTTCCTTGATGATTATTGTACATAATTAGATATGGCATGAAAACTATCTTATCTCTAGCTATTCAATTTTAATCACTAGGAGGCTTAATTCTCGATAAAGGTACATGACTTCTGGGCTCCCAGTGCAAGTGGAAATGGCCTCCTGGAACGTCAAAGGACAAAATGGTTTAGTTCCAGGTTCCCAGGCAGGTGAGGGTCCACACTATGGTGCTGTACAGGTACTCCTTGCTTTGCAAAACCTTTACCATGTACTTTAATTAGAAGTACATGTGAATTAGAGAAGCCTCTAATTCCAATTAGAGGTGGGACTGTGTGGGTGAGCATAGTGATTTATATTGTCCTTTTCTCCTCTTAATACTTGGGTCTGGAGTATCTATGGTACGTTGTGCCAATTCTTCCTCTGAAGCACATGACCCTTCAGCCCGGTTGCCCTCTCCAAGCACAGCTGCTGCACCACATGTGCGCTGCCGCTTCCAACACACGTACTACCGCTGCCGTCTTCCAAGTTGCACGTTAAGAGCCCAGTATGTGCTGTGGAACTGTCTTTGATTCATTGCCCCTTCAAAAAGGCAGCTACGTGCATATGTGTGTTTACTTATATTTTGTACAGTGAGGCTTTGGCTTCTCTCGTTTGGCTTCTGAACCAGCCTGGGCTCCCAGGACCTCGTGTATCTCCATGAATTCTAACCTGAGCGCTTTGCCCTCCTGCTGCCTGGCCCTACCAATGCACTCCTCAGACCTAGGCTTCCCTCGGGTGTACACCCAAACCCTTTGCTGCAGAAGGTACCTTAGTTTGCAAAGATGAACACTTATTTGAATGCCAAAATGTTAACTTTGAGTTCTTTATATTAAACATTTAAACTCTGGCATTGATCCTGCCCAACCATGCAGGATCTGCAGGTGTTTCTTCTGTGCAGACCAACTGTTTTCTTTTCTGTCTCCTCCTCTTCCAGTGCTGTGACAGTTCTGTTTCCCTGAAGTGACCCCATGCATCCCATACCCCTGGGGCAGGTTCAAACCTGAGGGACTCTGAAGTGGAAAGTTTTGTATTATCAGTCTCCCAAGGTAGTTGCTAGCTGTAGTATGTTTTGTCTGTGCCCCATTTGCAGTTCTTTCCATCTGACATCAGTTCTGAAAGCCTTTATGCTAGAAATAGCAGAAAAGAGTATTATTTTCTACTTATAACATCTGAAAAGGAGGAAAAACATTTACATCTGTGAGGTTTTTAGAAATTTCTCATACATTGTAGGAGTAGCTCAAATTATAAAGTTGCCTGTATATTCAAACACAAAATTAAAAAAAAGAGGTAACTTTCTTCAAGGCTAAATTATTTTTTTTCCCAAAGCAAGAGAATAACTGTTATAGAAAAGTGAATATATAACACTTGTATGCATCATTTTTCAAGGAACAGAATATTAATGGGACACCAGAAGATCCTTGTTTAGGAGGGCAGGGAAAGGCAAAACAAATCCTGAGAAATTCCATTTTTCCGCTCCAAATGTCAGTACAGTCCTGCATTACAATTCAGCACACACCATTCACACCTACACGACTCTGTTCTGAGGTTCTACTGTTTTCATCAAATGCCCAGGCAGAGCATCATAACCCTCTGCAAACCTGCACTTGATAGGCTGGCAGGGGGGCAAATGCTGGCAGAAGCACTTGCACAAACACAAAATTTTAGCTTTTTCTCCTCTTTATTTTCTGCCAGACACAATTCAGTAGCATTCCAGATGACACACCTTCTGTTAAGTAAGGGGAAAGGAATGACAAAAGCCTTCAGAAGGGGATTTGTGATGCAAGGGCATCACTTCAGCATAGCCTCCCTCCCTGGTTACTTGCAGCCCCAGCTAGTCCTGCCTCCCTGCCCGATGCAGGTGATCAAAGATGATTGAGCCCATCCTGTTTGCTCACAGCTGTGAGGCTTCTTAAGATAAACCCAAAGTGATTCCAGGGATCCAAGAAGGGAAAGGGGGAAACAAAGTTAACGATGGAGAAGGGCAGAGCTAAACATGTACCACCCCCTCATGTTGCATTAAATTACATGGCATGATACTTTCTGGATTAAAACTGGTTAGTAGCGCAGGGCTGTATTTGCTTTTGTCACCTAGTTTCTCCTCTGTACACTGAAAATGAGCAGCGAGGCTGATACACAGTTGTAGAATCTGCTGGCTTTCTGTGTAGGCAAAGTGTACATAAGTGTAGGGAGAGAAAACCAGCTCGCCTTCAATTTCTGCTGGAAGCAGCCAGGGCAGGATTGATTTATCTCCAGCAAAGATGTCAAGAGATATCCAAAGCATTGAAGCCCCATCTCTGGAAGCACAGAAATAGTGTTTGTTTCTGAGTAATACCTATTAGAGCTTTTTTTTTTACCTCCTCTCCTTCTGTTCTTTGCCCAGGAGTAAGAGGGGGTGAAGAGCACTGGGGTCCTGGGAGCTGTTGGCTCTTCTCTGGAGATGACTGACAGTACACACTGCTTACAGTGACCCTGTGTATCACCGAGGGATGCATGGAGCTTTGCTGTAGGTGGAAAGAGAAGTTAAAGGAATACACTTTAGTCTGCCTATTTTTCTCATTCCTTATAGACAGGTAACCCCCTGACAAAAGAGGGATGTAATACCTGTGTCGAAGATCTATGGTCAATCGCACTCTAATCAAAATTATTGGTTCAAAAAACACCACATACACCAAACCTCACTTTGTTTTGCAGTAGCCAAGCTCACTGCAGATCTGGCTGAGTTAAAAGGTCTCAATCTTAGGCCATAAATGCCAATGAGGGTGCAAGATGCACGCATGCCATGTGTGAATTTGCGTGCCCATGTGCTTGTTCAAAACCAGGGCTCCTGCGTGTCCCGTGTCCCAGGTGGGGCCCTGGCAAGCACAGGCACTGGGGCTGTTGCTGCCCTGGAGATAAAAGGTGGTAACTGGGTGTTACAGGCAAACCAGAGCTCTGAGGTGACCTGGACGGGCATGACAGAGGGTTATAAAGAGGCACAGAAATGGTGAATGAGGAGTGATTGCTCGGTGTTTCTCAGCCAGGGTGAAAAGTGCAGCTCGCCAGTGACAGATGAAACCAAGGAGGAGGCGCGTCCTCACTGGGCGCGCAAAGCCTGCATCCTTGGCGTGGGCACAGAAGTGCTTGGGTCAGTCCGAGAAGGGAAAGCCCACTCAGGGATTTTGGATGCCAACGTGCTGGGCTGCCCCAGGGATGTCCTGGGCTGGGGGGAAGGGCAGGGCTGCAGCAGCATCCCTCCTTGCCAGCTTGGCTCCCCGTGCCCCGCTGGTCCTGCAGGCGGGCAGGAGGCACGGGGCTGGGTGGACCTTCGGCCAGGTGCCCTTCTTGCTAGCCCCTGTGCCACAGCGAGAGCGGGTACACGAGGTGGGGCGTTTGGGCTGTGCATTGCTTTGGAGGAGAGGAAGCAGCAGAGGCAACTGCCTTCTGTGGTCAAAGCCTGTCCTGTTAGCTGTTAATTGATTTTATTTTTTTTTCCTAGTGACTTAAGCAATAGATCTGTACTATTTTTTAATTTTATTTTTTTTCATATATATATAGAATAGATTTATTTCTACCCTCTGTAGGTGGCCATAATCTGGTTTAAGGAAAACCTTCATTTTTTGCAAATGTTTTGACTGTCCTGTGTATATGTGAATACATATATACTTACATCAACTTCAGAAATCAATTATTTTTTAACCACTCTGCTATAATGGTAGCAGCATCAGGTACATCAGTTTGTGAAAACTTGTTTTCTTTAAAGTGCAGCATTTGCATGTGTTTAAGGGTGGCAAGTTAAGACTTTGGCAACTTGATCCTTATCTTTTTCTCCAATAAGTTATTCTGAAAATTCTGAGAATAGCACAATATGCACCATTCAGGCTCTGCGTGAGCTACTTGTGTGTTTGCAAAGGCAAGGCAAATTCTGTAAGCATAGCTACCCTATGAAAGCAAATGAATAATGTTTGCAAAGGAAACAGGGATGAAAAACGCTGAAACTAATGTAAAAATCAACCTAATAGATGGTCTAGGATAAGCTTTATGCATTTCTGTGGTTTCACAGTGAATCTGCTTGTCTACATGCTAACTTCAGGGCATAGGAACATGGGACTGGAAAAGACCTGGATAATTAAGTCTATTCTTCTATTGCAGGCAACAGCATCAATTAATCATATCATAAATGTATTAAAACCATATTTCCTCTGGCTTCACAGTATCCAGAAAAACTGATTTATGCTTTCTTGAGTAGCTGAGTTGCATTTGTTGCCTGCCAGTTGCCTGCACTTGAGAGAGAGAATTTGTAACAAGGGATCAAGAAGATCTTCATCATTATTAAAGAACAAAATCCAAGTTCGCTAGGGAAAAAACAAAACACAACAGACAAGGGAAACAAGTGAGGTGTGTTAATGAGTTGACAGCAAATATTGAGATCAACACTTCAGACCTCCTCTGAGTAGGAACAGAGGCTGCTTTCAAAGGACAATTGAGTAAAGAGGGACTTCACTCGCCTGGTCTTCAGATCACGTACTGCAAACTCCTATTCAAGTGGTGTATGTGGATTTTAGTGCCTGGCTTTGCATATTCATATTTGAAGACTGTACTCTATCCCCAAACCCATTGTATTAAGAGTTAACAATAGGAACTTAACAAATTAATTTTTTGTTTGCATTACATCTTGAATGGAAAAGGTTAAAAGACCTTGGGGGGGTGGGGGGTGCGTATTTTGTAGTTGTGTGATTTACAATAGTAGCTTGTCTTATCTGTATCATTGCTATATGATGAAAGAGAAAAATGTGAGAAGCAACAAGAATAGATCATCATAACAGCAGCAACAATGTTCTTTATCACTTCGGACTTGTCACTCTTGGAATAATTAGATACTGGTCCTGTGTGTAGTAGGTGGTACGTTAGCAAAATGAGTTAATGAATTGCATTTTTGAGATGCAAGCAGAAAATGTTAAAGATATTCCATAAAGGTTTTTTTGAGTTTTGATAAATGATCCAAAAGCTATTGGATTTTTCTTATTCCACTTTTTCTGCTGTTGTCAGTAATTTTTTTGACCCGGCCTTTAGTATGTATATCTGTGGCATTTCCTCCTGTACTCTGGTTATACTAATTCTCCCATTTACTGGCTAGTTTGGGGTATGACGAGGTGAACAGGCAAGGCACTCCCTCCCTATCCGTCCTTTCTGCTGCCTTTCTTCACCCTCTCTTCACACTACTGAGAGGAGTGCTAATATTCAAAATGGATGAGATGTCATTTTAAAAATGATAATTAGGCTCTCCACATTACTAGTTGTACCTCCTCAATAATGTTGTTTGTTCTTTTAGAAACAAATCTTCATTGATGCTGGCTGCTCTGTGAGCAGAGCTGGGGGCTGTGCCCGTGTAGCCAGCCCGGACCCGTGTCCCCAGGACAATCGTGCCTGATCAGACTGAGCCTGTCCAGCGTAGCCCCCGCTCTCTATCTTTGATAAGTGTGGTGATGCCTAGCAGGGGTGTTTAGCAGTGTTTTCCCAGAATGTTCTCCCAGCTGGAGCAATTTGTGACACAGGGCACCCCAGATCCCGGACCCCAGGCAGCGGTTTATATTACCAGCCCTCAGCAGCTTTTCTTCCCTAACTCCACCCAGTCCCTTCCTGACCTGCAGAGATGTTTTGTGGCACGGCGCTCTGTAGCTGAGCCCCGTGTTACTTTAACACTTTGGGTCTGACACTCCTGCTCTGAGCTTCTCCAGATGTTGTACCCCGCCTGCTCCGGAGTTCTTTATTTGGAAGCTGGCAGTGGTTTGGGCTGCATGCTCAGTATCCACAGTTGTACGTGGTTTATCGTGCCTGCCCTTAGTTCCCCCTTTCCCACTCTGTGCTCACCTCAAGCTTTTCCAGATGAACTCGCAGATCATCAGCCTGATGATTCACATCTGGCCCCATTCCAAAGGGGAGGAAAAAACTCAGCTGACCCTGGTCGTGAACTACTGCCAGGTGGGTGCAGAGAGTGCCGCAGGTGTCAGCCCCGCTGCGCACGCTCGGGTGGTGTCAGTGCCGCGGCGCAGGGCAGAACGCGCAGCCCCGACGCCCAGGCTGCCGCCTGCCGGGCTGGCCGCTATTGTCGCTTGTTTCGCACCTGGTTTGTTTTTCTCCTCAGAAAGGTAGTGCTCGGCATCTCCTTGGGAAAGGCTCAACGGCTGTGAGAGCCAGGCTGTCAACACCCAGCTGCTGGCGCCTCTAAACTTCACTTTTTGGCAGCGTTTCCCTGCCCTTCTGGTTTTGTGAAATGCAGCCCCTGGAGTCACCACTTCATGGCTTGGTAGAAGCGTTTCCTTGAACTGCAAGGAATCAAGGTCGTTTGGGTTCATCTTTGCAGCTCCTAACAACCGAACTGAGCATTCGGAGAGCTTAGGTATCGAAATAGGATATTGAGAATTAGGTCGTGCTTTTCCAGGAAAGGCTATCTTCCCTTGGACCCATCCGTTCTGATAACTGTGTAAATATGCTCCTGTGAGACAGAGGCAGGTTAAGGTTATATTTCTTTACTAAGCTTGTTTGATGCAAAAAGGACTCCAAAGGAAGAAAGCTTTCTCCAGATTGCCCTTATTGGTATTCTGTTAATACAATAAAAGGTGTAGAGCTGTTTGTTTAACCACTTTCTACTCTTTCATGTTTCCCAGGGAACACGGGTGGATGTAGAGACCTGCAATTGGAAAGGGAGGATAACTGGCTGGCCTTCTCCAGCAGAATGTGTATGAGAATACCCTTCAATGATCAGTGTTTGCACTGTCTGCAACTGCCATTTCAGCTCTGCCCTTGAAACGCAGATTAAGCAGTGCTGCCAACTCGTATTCCTCCATCAAACATTTCACTGGCTTGAGAGTCTGTACACAGCTTACGATGCACAGCCTCTGCCAGGGCTACTGCAGCTGGGTGCAGTTGTGGGCTGTTGTTTTTGGTTTTTTTTTTTTTCTTCTTGAGCAAAGGATGCAGTTCAGATACTTGTTTGTCTGCTCCCGAGGTAATGTGATTCTTTGTATTTGCTGTTTTGAATATTCCAAATCTGTGTTGTCACTGCTGAGGAATTCACTGACTGTGGAAATAAAGTTGCTCCCATATGAGAAGTGTAGGGGAGGGCAGCACCCCCTATCTTTCTGTTTCTTTCCTGGAGTGTTCTGCCTCTTGGGCAGCCAGCCTCAGCTTGCTCTCCCTGGCCCCTTTCCATGTAGCTCTTTTCTTTCCAAACAGCATTTTGACACCAAAGCTTGCAGGTATGTCTGTTGTGTCACAACTGATGCACCCGGTGCTGAGAAAAAGTCACTGACTTAATATAAACACGCTCATCCCTTTCCTTTGAGTTAATGAATTGCCTCTCCAGGGCCAGCTCAACCAGTGGCTGCTACGGACACGTGACAACATTTAAAAGCATGATTTGATACACGTAACTTATACATGTATTGATACACGACATTCCTGAGGAATAGGCAGGTGTGTTGACCCTCTTCACCACCAAAGGTACTCATGGGCAGTTGCTCTGAACTTTCTCTACTTTGCCCTTTGTTTTGTTTGGTGGTGGGTTGTGTGGGTTTTTTTTTCTGTAGTGTGTTTTAAAATGGGCTAGTATATCCTTCACAAACTCCAAAGCCGTGGTGTTGGCTTTCTCATGAGGCTCTCTGGCCTGACTTCTGACACTGAAGTGGAAGTACCTGTAGCAGTGCTTGCTCCCGAGGCAGAAATGCCGCTGTCTGGTGTTACATGTGCCCACACCCTGCCAGCACCTGCAAGTTCCCTAGTGCGTATCTGGTGTTCCTGTGGAGTAAAGCGTTGGTGTTGGGTGGCAGAAATGATGTGCAAGGCCCGCGGGGTAGCAAATCTTATGGCGTCATCCATGATTTGGAGAATCATCTTATAGATTCATTCATGCACCCGTTTCAAGGCTTCTATCAGTGTAAATATGCTGGCAAGAAAGATCACGCTGATCTCCTGGTGGTGTGTGCTATGAGGTGCTTCCAGCAGGATGGAGAATGCCTTCAAAACCTGGGAAGAAATGCTGAGTTGTGGTTGTAGGTAAAATCCATTTGTAGCTTTCACAGATGGAGTTTTCTTTTGGCAGGCAGTAAAATATTGATGTCGTTTTCTGAGAGAAGCTACTTTGGATCTGTTTTTGCTTTACCTACTTTCAGAAATCTTGGTTAGGTTGGTATGGTTTTGAGGAGGTGTAGTTCTTATGTGTTTGGTTCTGGATAGCTTAAGGATGGACTGCTTTTTGGAGGAGAGGCACCACGCTTCCTGAAAACTGAGTTGTTTGGGGTTTTTTTAGACTATGCTTTTTAAAGAAAATGAAGACGTTGAAAGTCAACTAAAAATAAGGCTCTCAAAAAATAGAGAAATCAGTGACCTATTGAAGACTTGTATCCTATGGTAATTTAGAAAACTTTTGATCTGAAAAGGAAAGCAGTAGAGAAGCAAAACTCTTAGGGTTTGCTTAGGATTTAAACCTGTACAAGGTGAACCAAAATGCTTCTTAATATGAGAAGGAAACTGGGATATCCCCCACCCGATTCCCTTGCTACTCACTCCTGAAAAAGTATCCTCCTTGTATGTGCCATGCTTGTGCACTACTGGCACCTTGTCAATCTTCAAGAAAAAATACTTGGGAAACATCTGCTGCATTTGCTCAGCCGGTAAAAATGCTCATTTAAGAAATGGAAAGCAAAACCAAAATGAAATAAAAGGAAAACAGGAAACTGATTTGTGATGATTGTGTTTGTTCTTCCCATTATCTTTTTCCTTCCTCTTCCATTTGCTTAATCTGTTTTGCAAAAATGTATTTCTCTTCTTGTGGAATGGCTTGTGCTATACCTGTGAGCTATCCCTGTGGATCTGGATGCTGAACTCTATCCTCTCTATACTACAAGTAGCTAAACAACTTCTGCCTGTGAGTGCACGAGCAGTCAGGTGAGCAGGCCAAGGCAATGTCACTTAGAAGTGAGACTGTAGCTGTCCCCTACAAAAAGCAGCAGGACGTAGGTGCAGGGAGAGAGCTAACAGTGAAGTTTTGCAGGATTTATTTCAGAGTGTATTATGTCGCAGGATCAAATTGCCAAGGGATGTGGGAGAAATGAGTCCCTGGTTTGTTGATACCTTCACTGTAGTGAAGTGAGTGCCTGGGCAGGGCTTTGGCTCTCTTGATGACAGGGTTTCTCTAGGACTCAGCCCTGAGTAGCAGGATTCTTGTAATGGTGACACTTCCCCATGGTCTGTTGAACTTGAGATCTGCAGGGGTATGCAGCTACTTGCATCAGTAACAAACTCTAGGTAAGCCTGGGTTGCAGACCCAGAACAAAGCAGGGAACCAAGGGCTAGAAACCCATGTGATTGCTCAGCAGTGGAGCAAATTTTTATTTTTTTTTAATTATTATTTGTAATTTAAACACTTGGTCAATCTTATTCTTGCAAAAAGCAAGTTTTGTGTAGCCTTTTGGGACTTAGGAGACTCAATTTCTATTTGGTTCAGATGCAGTCCTCTTCTATGGGTTGGATTTATTGCAGGATTGAAGAAGGGGCATTCATTCAAAACTGCCTTCTGAATTTTTTCAAAGCATTATCATAGTGGAAAGAAACATTCTACTGGTTGTTTCTAACAAGCAAGGCATGTCTTTGCTTCCTAGTTGACAAATACAGATATAAATATATATATATGTATACATATATTTGCTTAATTTACCTCATTACAGAAGTAATACAAACGGCCTCTTGTTAAGCTGGAAAGTACTAATAGCTGGCAGCTGGAGGTGGTAGATTTCTCTAAAGAGCCTGAAAAATAACCTTTTAATGACTCCAGAGAAGTAAAAAAGCTGTTTTAGCAGTAATGAAAACAGCTGTGGATAAAGGCAGCTTAAGGTGGTAGGTAGCTCTAGCAGGTATATCTAAGCTGTAGGCACCGAGGGGTACCCCGGCTGCAGTCATGAGGGGTACCCCGGCTGCAGTAACAAGGCGTGCTGGTTGCTCGCCGGCTGCGCGGGTAGGCACGGCAGCCAGAGGTTTTTGTCTTGACAGGAGCTTGAAGCAGCTCCTCCAAACAGACCTTATGTGAGAGGCGCTTGAGGTTTCTGAGGTAGGAAACTGCCAAGTCTTTGCTCCTGCTGCATTTGAAAGATGGGTGGATGTTTTGAGCACGTTCATAGTTAATAAACCGACTTGTAGATGTTAATTTGTTATCAGTGACTGAACTGTGCTCTAATGGATGTAGAGCTCCGAATATTGCCCAACTGCTTGGGCCAAGAGCCACAGACATTGGACTCCTCAGGTCATCTGGATGCTGGTAGGTGAAAATCCATGCTTTGGGTCAATGGATGGAGACTTACAGCCTTTTTTGGTGGGTGTGATGAGCCCAGAGCAGAATGTGCCTCCCCAGGCAGCGTGCCAGGGGCCCTGTGCTCCGTCAGGGGCCGCAGGGTGGCAGGACCTCTGCTGGTGGCATTGGCTTTGCTGTGGCCAGCTTCCCTCCTCTCCAGCAGCAAGTGTGACCTGGAGTACAGCTGCAGGCAGCTGATAAGTGAGCAGGAGGTGTCCTGGAGCGTGAGACTTGGTGAGTTCAATAAGTGTTTTTTCATGGGCAAAAAAAGCAAGCTTCTGTTTAAACTTTCGCCAGTTATAACCTTTCTAGTGCTAAGCAGCCTGTAATGAAGTTGCTTGACATGTGATGCAGTGTTGTCACAATTTTATTAACGTTGGTCTTTGATGTTTTACCTTTTGATAGCATCTTTTGGTATTTCTTTCTTTTAGAAGTGTGCAAATCAAGCCCAGAGAGATAGTGAAGCAAAGTTTGAAGTTTCTAACTTTAATGAAATAAGCTGCAGTGAGAGAATAAGGTATGGCAGGTCAGAGATACCAAAGTGAGAAACAGCAAGGGTTTCTCTCGAGGATCAGGCAGTAAAGTCTCACTCAGTAATTTACGAAGAGGGCTGTTCAATAGCTTGAAAGTATGAGGAGAGCCTCCTTTTGCCTCAGGTCAGAAAAAGGAGTGTGACATTTGGCTCCTGAGACCCCAATTCTCAGTTGCTCTCTTTGAACCAGAATGTAAGGTAACAAGAAAGAAGGATAGCTCCAATCCACCTTTGTATTCCGGGACAACTGACAGCTCTTAAATATAATATCAGAGCGGCTTCAGAGCATCCTGAAGTTGCACTAGGCTTCACATCTGTGCCAGCCTTAGAGGAACCGTAGCGCGGGGTCCTTAGGGCTCATGTGCTCTCTGCTGCTGCTCTGCCTTTGGCCTGCTCCCAGCACACCTTGGTCTTGGACCGGCGTTTCTAACTCCTTTAGATCTTTTTTACGTCCTGCCAGGTAGAGAAAATGGACTCAACAAGCTCAAGAGCTCTTAAGTTCAAAAGCAGTCTATCCCAATGAGCACAAAATCAAGGAAAGGTGGCAGGAGGTCTGCACGGGTGGGCAAGGAGCTCCTGACCTAACTCGGGCACAAAGCAGGTGAGGTACAAGAGCTGGAAGCAGGGTTAGGTGGCCGGGCCAGCAGGTAGAGTAGCTGCCTGAGCTTGCAAGGGTGGGGATGGGAAAGCCAAAGTCCACCTGGAGCAAAGTCTGGTGAGTGGTGTGAGGCAATATCAAGGGCTTCTACAAGGGCTTCAGCAGCAAAAGGAAGCCAAGGGCAAACACACCTGCTGCTGGATGGGACAGGGGCTCTGCTGACAAAGGACACTGAGAAGGCTGAAGCTACTCAATACCTTCTTGAACTTGGTCTTTAATGGTAAGATTTACTTTTCAGCAGTCCCAGGTCCCGGAGACCAGGAGAAAAGTCTGCAGCAAGGCAGGCTTACCCTCAGAGGCGGTGGATCAGGTTAGGGAACACTTACACTGATCACACGCAAGTCCAAGGGATGGGGTACCCTTGTGCGCGCTGGGGGAGCTGAGTGATGTGACACTACGGCTGCTGTTACCTTTGAAAAGTTACAGTGGTTGGGAGATGACTGATGACTGGAAGACAGAGTATCATGCCCTTCAAGAAGGGCAAGGAGCATCTAGGGAACTAGAGACTGGCCAGCTTCACCTCCATCCTTGGGAGGGTAATGGAACTACTAATCCTGGCAAGCATTTCTAGGTGCACGAGTGACAAAAGGGGAATCAGGAGTAATGAGCATGGATTTATGGAGGGGAAGTCACACTTCACCAGCCTGATAGCCTCCTGTGAAGGAATGCAGGGCCCCGTGGAAGAAGGGAAGAACAGTGGATGTTGTTTGGTCTGTCTTTAGAAAGATATTTGACAGCATCCTCGCAGGAAAACTGATGATGTACAGGCTATATGACTGGGCAGTGAGGTGGACTGAAAACCAGGTGAACTGCTGGGCTCAGGGGTTTGTGATCAGTGGCATGAAGCTTAGCTAGAGATCAAACACCAGTGAAGTACCCCAAGTGTTGGTAGTTGGTCCAGTGCTGTTTATCCTCTTCATGAATGACCTGGATGATGGCATGGAGAATTTAGGGACTTTATCGTCTTTGTATCATCTGCAGATTTGCAGATGATACAAAACTGGAAGGAGTGCTGCTGTGCTAGGGGGTTGTGCTGCCATTCAGAGGGACCTGGACAGGCTGGAGGATCAGGCAGAGGAATGTCATGAAGTTCCACAAAGTGAAATGCAAAGTCCTACACCTAGAGAACCTCGCACATGAGTACACCAGCTTTACTTCCCGTGTGCACACAACTCATCCAAAGCTGTGCCCAGGTGAAGCTTCTCTTTCTGTTTGGCCACATAGTACTGCCCTTAAAAGTGCTGCAATTTTGTTCCTGTTTATGGGGCAGTAAATAAGATTAATATGGTGATACGCTATGGAGTTGCCTAACTCAGATTGAACTTCCTTTAAAAGGTTTAGTGATCCATAATTGCATTCTTTAGTAATTGTGTTAAAGCATATTCTTTACATTGATCATTTTAGTTGTGCTTCAATTGTTTTTGAATTGATCACAAAGAAACTGGCTGTGTTTTGTGTGGTTATCTTCAGAGTTGAACATGAAATGATCAAACTCAGTTTGTGAAAATGTCAGAATAATTTTTAATTTTCTGGCAAAATGTCTGTAAACTGAACAAATCTACACATAAACGTCTTCAAAATAGGAAATCCCAGTCAGTGGCGAAGAGTATATGGGTCTTTGGAGGGCTGAAAAATTGGAAATATATCAGGAAAGAAAAATATGATCTCTTTAAGTATCAAGACAGTATTCTGCAGGAGATAAGGTATTGATCTCGGTGAAGTGAATTTAGGTTATGCCCCTTCTTCTATCCTTGTTCTGCCTAATGTGACCTATGGAAGCTCCAAGGGTTTTGGGATCACCAATTTTGTTAAGTGGTAATCATTAAACTTCTTTCACTTAAAAAATAAAAAAAGAATAAAAATTTTAAAAATAATCTTAGCTTAGCTAATTTCTAGCTCTCTGACCTAATGAAGAAGTTTAATAATATACTGCCATGAAAATTTGAAGAAGAAAAAAAATTAGAAAATTCTCATTGCCTCTAATTAATTTTTCCTTCTCCTGTGCCCCACCCCACCCCACCCCCACCCCCACCCCAAGTGTTTGAAATTAATAGCAAAAGAACAAAATTGCTATGTCGTTGCCCATCCTCTTCTCTGATATTTTTTGGAAACCCATAGCTGGGTGCAGAGATCACGTAGTCCTGACAAAGAAGAAATGTTGAGTTTGTCAGAACAGAAAGTGAGTTGCTGGCTGATGCCTATCACCCAGCTACTTGGGTCCCTTCTCGTAGTCTCCTAACTATCTCTTCTGCTCTGATAAAATGAAATTTAGTGTCATACTTAGATACTGGTTTGGATGTATGAAATCTACATAATGCCACCACTGAAAGCATCAAGACTGCAGGAATTTTCAAATGACACTATTTTGCAGAAATCCCAAAAGAAGGTGTTTTTACCTTAAATTTTAGTCTGACCTCCCACACAGGACCATCTTATAATGATTTCACAAAATCATTTCTACTTCACAGTAGAAATGCTTCTGCTTGGGTTGGTGTAGTTTATGCCAAGGTTAGGCATTGGTATTTCAACCAGGGAAATGCCCAAGAGCTGGGGGCAGGGCGAGACCTCTGGAATGGCTCCGTGGCTGATGCATGTGGTGTTAGACTGTCTCTGAGGATGCTGCTTTGCTAGATGAAAATATATCCCCAGGTGCGACCTCTTTTCTTGCAGCCCTGTGCAGCAGCATCTGGTTGACAGGTCAACTCACCCGTTGCGCTGGTAGGTGGAGACACGACCTGCAGCAAAAGCTCAGGCCAGGTCACGGAGAGGCACAACAGCCTTGCCATGCTCTGCTTTGCTCTTGGTACGTGACACTTGACAGGTATGTATATTTTCCAGTGTCTAATTAGTCTTTTATCGTTCCTATAGGAAAAAGGAAATGTATAGTCGCTACTCTGATGGAGTGTGGAAGCCATAGAAAAAGGCCCAAGGCAGAGTGGGATTTGAGTTGTCTGTACCTGACATTCTCCATAATGAGTCACCTGCAGGTTTTGTCCCTGAAGCTTTTCCTGCGTCCATGTTTCAGTCTATACAAGCAGGCTGCTGCAAGCTGGATTTATTCATTCTGTGTCGGTGTTCTGAGCGGTGATGTGCGGCTTGCTGTCCACCTGTTGCTTGGGATTACGGTGTCAGAGTCGGCTTCTCTCTTAAGGGATGAGCTGGAACAAAAATAGAAATGTATGTTTGGGTGCCTAGCCCTGCCCCTTGCTGATGCAGCAAAAAGACTTCAGGTTTTGCTTGCCATGGGGAACTTTTCCCCCTGTCACTTCTAATACCGTGCTTCACACATAGCTAAGGGCTTAATGTTGCTGACGCAACTGTACTTGTTTCATTTCATCCCACTGACTGCCACTTAGTGTGCTTAGTCATCTGCTAAAAATCCTTTTGTTAAGAACCAAACACAATACTGAGTATTTGATCCTACCTACTTATGCATGGCTAACACACTTTGCTTTTATGTTTAGCTTGCTGCTACAAAAATAATGAAATATTTATTCAGCTGTTAAGGATCAGAGTTTTCCTTCTCTCATGATTAGATGATCTGCAGCGGATGTTCCTTAGAGAAGGAGCAAGGCTCCGGCGTTCTCCATCAATGCTGTCAGGAGAAGGCTGCGCGTATTGTTGTTTTGGTAGGCTAGACTTTTTCTCAAAGGAACTGTGGTCAAAGCCTTTGAATTTCATCCTGTCTTTTGATGTCACAGGTGGCTTAGGTGGCTTCTGGGGCCAGCCTGACTCCTGATCATCTGTTAAATGCTGTGGTTCCTAGGTGGTGGGATGCTCTGCAGCCTGTCTCTTTGTGTTAGGTTTTACAGAATTTAAATCAACATGGCTGATATTACAATGATCAGCAGTGAGTGCAGTGCTGTATCACTATAAAAATCAATGAGGACTGAATCACAATCAGATTTCTAGGACTAACTAGGAATGAGAATTTTTTTTTTTTTTGTCTTTCCCACTTTCTGGAAGATGTGGTACCTTTCACCTGGGGATTTCTCCCCTGTTGACGTAACGCTGGGTATTCTGAGCATCTCACCTGAGAGGTATATTCCTGTACAGATGAAGCCAGCTGAGAAAAATCTTCAATATATTTAGCTTACCATATGTTTTCAGAAAACTCTTCTTCTGGAATGAACTCTTAAAAACAAGCTTACTAACAGGCTAGCATCTGTTCATTTACTTGTCAAGACCTAGAGTGTGCTTCGATAAGAGTCAGTAAATGGTGGAGATGAGGGAAGGAGGAAATATAATTAAATGACCTCTTCTTTCCTCCTCAACAGTCATACACCCACACACCCTAACGAATCGCCCATTTCTTGATGTTGTATGATTTTCTTATTTCCATTAGATTAAACACTTACTGCAAGAATATGTGAACCTCAGGCTGAACTTCAGGTTAAAGTCTAGTTTTTGTATCATTGAAAATCTCAGCCAAATTAATCTGTTTCTGACAGTGATGCCGGTGGCAAAAAAAAAAAAAAAAAAAAAAAAAAAAAGGCGTTTTATCAGCTTAATTCTCTGTCAGTGGCTCTAATGTGTCCAGGCCTTGAAGAAGGGACTTGAGACTTGAAAGAAGCTGACTTTTCTGTTAAGAGTTCAGCCTCTGCCAGTTCTGTGAAACATTACTAAAATGCAGCTAAGCAAGAAGCCTGTGGAAAAATATCACAGCCTTTTCATGCCTCGTCAGTTCATGCTGTAATTGTTGGATAAGATTTTTTAAAATATTTTGTGATTATTTTTTTTTAACCTCTGTCTTTCACTGCTTCTATTTGGAATGGCTCTCCAGTAACAGAGCATGCTGACCTGCAATGCAATCACTGAGAGCAGTGGTATCATCATTTCATTTTTTTTTAATGCGAGTTTGTGTACGAGCAGAGTACATGTATCCAAAGGTAGGGTGGTTCCCTCATCTCAGAAGAATAAGGTACACCCCAGTGTGCAAAGCACCACCCCAGTGGCACAGGGATAGGCAGTGAGCATCCTTTTTCGTAAGGACTGGTAGGTTGGTTACAGATGTGCACACAAACCAAGCCTCATGGCTCTCCTAGGAACAGCAGCAATTGAGATTCTTACAAATGTCTTGGCTGATGTGCAAGAAGGAAAGTCGGGAAGACATCTCTGGGGTTTGTGAAGGTTCTTGCTGTTACCATCAAACTGTGGCTTGTTGCAAAACCGTGCTGGCTAGCATTAAGTCCTCCCTGTTGGTGTTTGGTCTGTATCTGCAGGGCTTTTGCCGCGGGAGCTCACTGGGGATAGCTCTGGCATTCTGTCTAGCAGCAGCAGAATAAGGCACCTGGACAGAAAGTGGAAGAATGCAGGTGGTCACTGAGATAGAGGGAGCCAGGCCTCAAGGTCTTTGTAAGAGAGAGCTCAGCTGATCGGCCATCCAGGATGCCAAAGCACGCTGCTGTTGTGGCTGGTTTAGACCATGGAGCCCAACTTCTTATTTCATGAGAGAAGTCTCATTCTAAGGGTTAGGCGTTTTGGGAAAAAACAAACAAACAAACAAACACCACCATATGGGAAGGAGAAGGGAGCTTGGCATTGTGCTGTAACATCCTTGAGTGTAAGGCAGCTCATGCTCATCTGCTCTTGCTTGGTGCCTTCTCAGGATACTGAAAAGTGCATGTGATGTACCTAAAGAAGGTGAGAGATCCCAGCTTCTCTTCTGAAAGGGCTCCAGAACACAGCAGATATCCCCAAAAAGCCATAACCAGTATGTTCTACTAAGGTGCTGAAGAACGAAGGTTTCAAGTGCAGGATGTGACTGGCGGCCATAGAAATAGAATGGAGTTTGGAGCATGATATTCTTGTATTCCCAAACTGTGCCACCATAGTGGTCTGCAGCAGAAGGAAACATGGGGATGTGGGAACAGGCTGAGCTGAGGGGGACAGAGGAGTTTTCCCTGGATACACTGGAGCTAAGGTGGAACATGTGAAGGGGTAAGCACAGGGGGAATGGATTTCTTCCTGGTAATGTGGCAGTCTGGTACTGAGCTATTTTATTTACTTAAGAGTTCTGAGATTGCTAAAAATGGCCCCTACTATGCTCCAGGTACTCTTGGCATATGTTAGAAATACATGACAAAAATACCCTTAGTGCAGAAGTACAAATGAATATTTCAAGGAAAATGACAGTAAAATGAATTTAGGGTTGAGAGTTCACATTAATAATGCAGGCTGATCTACAGCACCTTCATTTTTCATCTGTAAAATGGGGATAATGATGCTGACCCGGTTTGTAAATGAGCCTTGAGATCATCTGATGAAAAGCATCACCAACAGAAGTGATAGTGGTAGAAATCTGTTAGAGACGTGGTGCAGAGATTGTTTCAAACTGGAATTTTATAAGTACAGAGACATCCAGAACTTGAGTTGAAGAAATCCAAATATTTTTAAGTGTGTAAGTGTTCTCACAAGGTAAATGCATACTTCTGCTGAGCAGTGATGCCATATGGTAACCGTGCAATTACAAGCAATATGTTTTTTTATAGTCATGGATCAAACAGATCTTTTTAAAGAAACATAAATTTTCTTGACTTGGCTCCTTCTGCTGTCTGTCTGTCACTGTCACTCATCGATTCCACATCACAGGCTGTTTCTCACCACCTTCCTCTTTCACTGCTTCCTACATCTGAGGCCCTTTGGCCGGCAGCGTACCGCTGCTGAGCACTTGCTTCTTTCTGCAGTGTTTTTGGCTTATGTACCTGGGCAGTCTCTGCTGTCTTCTTCCTTCTGACTGCTTGTCTTAATCCTCTACTGTCAATTCCACCCAAGCCTTTTACTCAGGCTCGGGTACCCTGAGGAAGCCCTTTTGTTCCAATCTCTTTTCTTGCACAGAGGTTTGAGTTCTGTCCTCTCCTTGTCCAACACGACTGCATCTGGCTCTGTCAGCTCCACACACCACCCTCTTTGCTAGCTTTCCCAGCATCCTCCTGACACGGCCAGTCTGGTTTTTACCTCTGCTGTATCCTAAACTCGACTCCAGTCTCTTCTCTCATTCCCAGCACTTTGACCTGGGACCTGCAACTGCCGTCCCTTCCACCCTCTCTGTGCGGCCAGAGCCAGCTCGCTCTTTGCCCCTTCAGTTTTGCAACAACAACAAAGGGAAAAATCTATGCAAATCCTGACCAAGTAAATAATTAGGGAATGATTAAAAAATACATCAGTTAATAAAAATGAATGTTAGACTTTCCAGGTACAGTCACTTGTCTGCCAAATGACACTGTACTTCGTTTTAATTAATGTATTTTATTGACCTTCCTTATATTTAAAAAAATCCCTTGCCTTCTGATCCTAGCCATACATATTTAATTGTGAGCATGCAGCATTTTCCCTTGGACTCCAAGATAAGCAGGTGAATAAGCCTCTCTCAGATCAGAGTATTGGAATGCAAAAAGCAAACTGTGAAGCTGTGGCAGAAAGACCACGGGAGGTGATGAAATAAATGGTGGTGGGTCTGTATACACATGCTGCTGCTGAAGTGTTTTCTGAGGTCTCTTGCTTGTGTTTGGTTCTGATATGTAGACCCATTGTAAGGGAAGTAAAGAAAACACTCTTTTCTCCATTAGTTTTTGGCTGTTAATTTCTCAGACTGCTAAGACTTCAAATGCTAGAGGCTGCACCGGGGCTGATGGCTTTTATCATCTCTTTGTGTGCCTGGGGCCAGAGCAGGACTGAACTTATGCCAATAGAAACGAGAAATTGGTTGAAAATTCAGCTAATAATGGAAAACTGCCTTCCACTGTAGCTATGCAGCAGGCACTCTGCATATAATAAATCTATCAGGCTTTCTTCCTTTGTGGCGTCACAAATGTTTGCAGACTTTAGCAGAGGACACTTTTATAAGGGAAAGGAAGAAAGTTTATCTGATTTCTGTCCGATATGCAAGTTTGGTAAAATGTTATATGTAGCTTTTGTAACTTTTAACCAAGGGGGTTTGAGGAGTAACTGTTACTCCCTGGTTTTTGACGATGCTGTTTGACAGATTAAGAAATAAAATGCTAAAGTAATCTTGCATCTGAAAACAAAGATGGAAATAGAGCAGATGTCATTTTGCAAATGGGGAGTAAAAAGGTTTTTGTGTTTGCCAGCATGCACAGTTTAGAATAATTTCAGTACATCAGGAAATGAGCTTTAAATTATTCTAAAGTGGTTTGTAAGTGGGAGCAACACAGTTAAATTTATTAAAACTTTTTTGGTGAATAATTGATATAATGCTGCAATAAGAGTACACTATATTATAAAATGATACATTATGTAAATAGATGTAGCACACTCTTCCTTCTGCTTGATACTAGATTCCACAGTCTGACTAATAATTGTGAAGGAGCTCAGTCAGTTCTTCTCCAAAAGCCATGGGTATTTTAGCTGTGGAAAATTGGCAGGTGTGTTATTTGAATTACTTTCTCCATCTCCTTACGGCTTTCAGCTTGATTTAGAAATAAAATAATAATTAAAAAAACCCTACCCCTAGAGGAGAAGACAGGCCAGCCTGCTTACGACAAGTGGCTGGAGGAAAAAATGGGAACTTGACATTTCCCTCAAACGATGTTGAGAGACCTATTGCTCCGGGCGATTTGCTGCTGTTGAACTTGAGCGCTCTTCTGTGCCTAATCCAAACGCTGGTGTGATTGCACTCTTGGTTTATCTCCGAACATGGGGAGCAGTATATTTGTGCTTTTATTAAGGCAACAATACTATTAATAGTAAAACAGACTTATTTTCAGCTTTCTCCAGGAGTCAAGTTTAAAGTAGAGTTACTCTTGAGAATTCTTATCTAGTTAACACAATATTCTCGTTTGATAGTGCCCACCTCAAACCATGCCTCAGCAAGACCTCTGTAATAACTGCAACATGAGGATCCGTTCTTTTTGCTGTTTAGGGATTGCAAAATTTTCTTTGCGTTTACTGTCAGGAATGGGACTGATGGCGAGTCCATCGTGTCCATGGCACCTTGTATATAGAGGTTTTGCTAAATGGTTTAGGAAAGCTTTACTAAATGTTGAGCAAAGGTATAAAGAGTTAAGTACAAAGTTAAGTTAAGCTGTTATGTCTTCTGCTGTTAAGTTGTGGTGGGCTGACCCCGGCTGGACGGCAGGTGCCCACCCAAGCTGCTCCATCACCGCCCCGCTCAGCAGGACCGGGAGAGAGAAGGCAGCGAAAGGCTGGGGATGGAGATAAGGGCAGGGAGAGCACTCGGCAGTTACAGTCATGGGCAAACCAGACTCGGCTTGGAGAAATTAGTTTCATTTATTACCAATCAAATCGGAGTAGTATAAGGAGAAATAAGAGCTAAATCTTACAACACCTTCCCTCTGCCCTTCTTTCTTTCTGGGCTTAGCTTTACTCCGCATTTTCTTTCCCCCCTCCCTGCCAACGGCACTGGGCTGGGGCTGGGATCAGTCCCTCACATGCTGTTCCTGCTGCTCCTTGCCCCCATGGGGAGGGTCCTCGCCCCCTGCCCCAGCCTGGGGCTCCCCAGGCCCAGCGGGCCCCAGGGGGGTCTCCGCGGGGTCCCCAGCCCAGCCCCA
Organism: Falco punctatus; assembly: GCF_963210335.1. Classification (NCBI taxonomy): domain Eukaryota; kingdom Metazoa; phylum Chordata; class Aves; order Falconiformes; family Falconidae; genus Falco; species Falco punctatus. Next base: position 120,497,562 of record NC_137581.1, on the reverse strand, counting down.
GCCCGGGCTCCTCTCCCCACGGGGGCTCCCCGGGCTGGGGGCACAGCCTGCCTGGCCGGGGGCTCCCATGGGCTGCCAGGGGGTCTCTGCTCCGCGCCTGGAGCCCCCCGGCCTCCCCCTGCCCCACCTGGTGCCCACGGGGCTGGGGTCTCACACAGCCTCACTCCTTCCTCCCAGCTGCCGTTGCTGCTTTTTTTGTTTTGGGTCCCCCCCAACTTCTTAAATACAACATCCCAGAGGTGCTGCTTCTGGTGGGCTCAGCCTTGGCCACCTTTGGATCCATCTCGGCACCAGCTGGCATGGGCTCCATTGGACATTGGGGAAGCTTCTAGCAGCTTCTCACAGAAGCTGCCCTTGTAGCCCCCAGCTACCAAAACCTTGTCATACATAAGTAAACAAAGAGTAATATCCACTAACTACTTTTGGCCATCACCACTTGTTAACCCTCTGCCAATGACATGCTGGTGAAACCTGTAGTTAGACTACGAACCAGAATCTCTCCCAGTTTCTTAGCTCTGAGGAAGGAAACAAGGAACATTTGGCGCATGAAAATGCACTAACCACCTGTTGAACCAGGTAAGGCTCAGCATCTCATTTAGTGGAGGAGGCACTAAAGTCTGATGACACCATTCCTGTATGCTATTATGAACTTAATCCCAAATAACACCACACCCAATCCACACAGAAAGCCTCTCAGAAACTTTGTCCAGGATTGTTATTGGACAGCACTGGACTATTACAGCATCACTTCATGATCATGTGCCTTCATTTTTCTCTTGAATTTCAAATAATGCTTTCTTCACAAGTGTCCCATCTGTCTCCTCTCTCTGGACAGGTGAAGATGCTTTGGTAGAACTAGCAGGAATGGCAAGTGAACTTCTCCAGCTGACTTCAATCTCCACACTCTTCCTGATCTGTATTTACTAAGTCCTTGTAGGTGGTATGTAGATAGCTAAGCAGATGATCAATGGGTAACATCTCCTGTCACCCCCAGATGTTGTACAGACATTGTCAGAAGCTCTAGAAGGGACACTGAGGAATTCATTTGCTGTGGTGATGCAGCAGTGTTGTGGTCACCACTATAATAACTACGTACTGCATAGGTAACTATCAGAAATCAATTGTTTTTTGAAATGTCCACATTTTTCCAGTGAGATGAGGAGTCAGAAGAGCCTCTTTAGCATATGACAGAGATAAAGCAATGTTTGATATTGTTGCAGAGTGGACAGGGAAGCACCTTCTCTTCTCTTCCCTTCTCCTCCTCCTCCTTCCCCATCTGCCTTGCTGTGTGATGCAGATTTGTTTTGTGGTATAAACCCATAGAATCATCACTTGAAGTAAATGGATTTTCTGCTGGTGTGACTCAACAAGGTTTTTTTTCCCCTCTCTCCAGAGTCTTATCTAAGCCTGCTGGCATTAGTAAAAGGCGGCAGATAGTTATACAACAATAGTATGGGAAAATTGCAGCAATTTTCCTAAATGTATGAAGATATTTATGTTACATTTATTTAAAATTAAAAAAAAAAAAAGATATGCAAGAAGGGACTATGGAGTTTAAATATGGAGCAGAACCTGCTGTGTTGTCTCCACCTCTCTTCTTCCCATGGCATTTGCTCACTTGTTTCATATTCCCTCTCTTCTTTCTAGGTGCAAGCTCCTACCCGGAGGAGCACAACAGTCACTGTAACTACACTAGCATTTGCTTGGGTTAGATTGATCTGAAGAGTTAATGTAAATTGTGTTCACGGTATTTGTATCACAGGTTAATTCTTCAGAGCTGTATTTTTGCTCAGCTGTGCTATCCCCAATTACTCCTCCTTGTCAGAGTCCTCTTCCAACACCTACACCTTCCAGGCTTGTCACATGGCAATATTTTGTACCACTCTTTTCTCCTGTCTTTCTCCAGCTGGTTCACCACAGCACCTTTAAACTGGACGGCTCTCTGGTCCTTTCAGGTTTTCTGAATAGAAGGTAGTCGGGAGCAAAGCACTACATATTCCAGTGAAAGTCAGGGAAGGGGCAGGGGGGAAACCCACCCTGAGGGAAATGACCCAAAATCTCTGGGAACACACCTGCAGTCTCTGCTAAGGGGGGTGGGGGGCATGGGAGTCTGTGGCATGTGGGGTAGTGGAAGGGGGACCCCGAACCACCAGACTGGGGGGTGGGGGAGCTCAGGAGAGGGTGTACCAAACCCATCGCTTTGCAGAGGAAGGATGTCTGGTACTCAGTAATGAAAATGGGGGTAATAAGGAGCAAAGGACTGAGGGTTGTTACAAAGCACTTCTTCTGGAGTGCTCCTTGAACATGTTCCTCAGTAGCAAGAAAGAAATATGACCTTTTTATCTGATTCAATTTAGGTATTGTAAAGAGTGACCCTTTCGGCTGGGGTTTTGTCTGAGGTTTCTGAATTGAGCTGGTATTACTCCTGATCAACGTCTTCTCTGAGCTCAGTCAGCGCTCTCCCCTTTGGTGTTTTCATCCTCCTCCGGCTTTCTCTCTGACACGTTTCTTCCTGAACCTACGGTTCCAGTCCTCCTGCTTGTACCCAGTCCTCCTGCTTCTACCCGTAGATGCTGAAGTGGGAGGCAGAGTGGAAGGAGTTAAGTGCACCCTGTGGTGGGTCGCATAGCAGTGGGGGGGTGAGGATCAGCTCTCTAATGGGGCTTGCAAAGACAAGGAGGAAAGACAGAATTAATGTGGCAGGCTGTGAGGACAGTGTTGCTTGTTTTCAGGGGCTGTGCACCTCCAGTTCAAGTATTTCAGCATTGTGACAGGGTGAGAGTGTGCATTTGAAGGTACAGGGGGCATTGAAACAATTAAGATAATATTCCTGCTTTGGATTAGTAGAAACTTTCTCCCTTCAGCTGTTCTGTCCTCAGTGCTGGGTTTCTGTCTCTCCTTGCCAGCTGCTGACACTTCTGACCGTTGCCCAGCATTATCAGTCAGCTTGTCTGGATGGCCTTTTGTAAGGGTTGCATGGGATTGTTGCTTTGTTCAGGAATGGTTCTTCTTTGTTGCTCAGGTACAATACCCATCAGCTTTTACCCTATCTTAATTCACTCTAGCACAATCGGATTTCTTGGCAAACGAGTCTTTTTTAATATGTTTGATGGTAGGATATCGCTTGTAGGGAAGGAGTGGATTAGTGTGCTGAAATTGTGCACGGAGATAGAAAAAAGATTTATTTTTTTTTTTTAATTGGGTGCGACAGAGTTGTGATAGGAATTTTAGGGAAGGTTGGAAGGAAAAGCATTTTGGAATAACCCTGATACTGTGCTATGTCCCCAACCCCAGAGCCCAAGCAGCAGCCATGGGATGCTGCTCTCTCCTTCCCTGCTCTTTCCAGCTGAGCCCCATGCTGTAAAGTGTTTTGAATAAATCCCTGTGGGAGTGCAAGAAATACATATTTGATGTTGGCTAGGTTTGCCAGAATTTGAATTATGCTCGGAGAGAGCTGTGCAGGTTATTCAGAGGAGGAAGCCTAGTCACCCTGGGAGGCAGGCTAAATGGAAGCAGATCCCCTGCCTCCAGCGCTGACAGCTGAATTCCAGTGCAGGAGTTAAAGCAATAATTGCATGCCACAATGCTCTTAACTTATTCTTTGGTTTTGTTTTTTTCAAATTCTTTTCACTCCTACAATATCCAGAACTGGACTGAGCTGCATTTCCCCGAGTCCTTTGTGCGTGGGGCTGGATGCAGGGGGTGCAATCAGTGGGCTGCAGATGGACCGAGATCCAGGCAGGGCAGGCTCGGTGACGGGCTGCCAAGTGCTCTGCTGCCTGATGCTCGGTGGTTTGTTAGAGGCACTCTCCTCACTGCTGGTGGGCTGAGCCTGTTTGTACTCCTGATGCTTATCTGTGCTAGCCCAGTCTGACCTAACTATCTCCTAGGTGGGAGAGACGGCCTGACAGGTAGATGCACTAGAGAACAGAGGAAACGTCTAAGTGTAAATAGCAAGCAGGAGCACATTCTTCCATGCAGAGTATATATGAAATGACAAGCGGTAATGACGATTGTGCTAATGAATTTTGCTGTGGAAACATCCTCAAGAATAGCTTATTGAAAGTTTTTTCCTTTGGAGTGTAATGGGGCAATATAATAAGGGAAGCAAGAAAATGCCATCTTGGGCAAGGACATCTGGCTTTTGTTAACTACTATGCTTTTCCATTTTAAAAATTAGTGTGATCTGCACCACCTCTAACGTGTCATATTGCGGTAAAAATGTCCAGCTACTAGTTAATACTATATACTGCTTTATAGAATGCTCTTGCCCATCTCTCCACACTCAGCAAGTTCTGTGGGACTTACTGAGGAGCGAGTTATTTACTGACCCATGCTGTCATTGGGTGCTTCTCCGAAGACTGGATTGATCTGTGTTTAACTGAGTGCACGCAGTACTTATTTTTAAGGTGGTCATCTTAAAAGTTGCAAGCAGTAGATGTTGTAAAACTGTCCAGTGCTTGGTCTGTTAATCAATATGTGGTGCCCTTTGCATTTTGAGACCCGCAGACTGTTTTTCAGACTGTTCTTGCCAGTTACAGCTTCAGCTGCATCATGTTGTTATTAGAAGTGGAACAAAGTCCATGGGTGCTCGTTGGTGTTGGGGTGATAGTTGCCCAGTTGCTTCCTAATCTTCAAACTGGGCAATTCATCCGTACTGTACGGAGCTACCATCAGGACCATGACAATGGCACGATCACTGCTGTGTCTTCATTTATAATACTTCACCTCTAGCAGTTTGAGTGCCATGGTGAGTCTTCACCTAGAAGCTCAAGCTCATTAGTTCACAAATTCCAGCAGAAGTGGACCATTACCCTCCCCAGGACAGTAACTCTAGGATCAAAAAAAATAAAATTGCCCATTGGACTCTGTGACTGTTGCTTCACAAACAGGTGAATGTTAGCTGACACTTAGAGGGCAAAATTGAAGTAATTGATAAAATTCCACTTTACTACAGTGGGACCAAATTGACCCTCAAGGTTTTGTAGATGATTCTTAACTAGTCACCCAGTAGAGAGCCTGATTTTTATCACCTTTAAAGAGGCTTCTCTTCTCAAAGCCATTGAACTTACTAAAGACTGCTTAAATAAGCCATTTGTAATCACTGCTGATTGTTTCCCTCTGTTTATTTAACAGACTAAATATATTTATAAAATCTGTCTCTGTTCCCCCGTGACTAGCATTAATGCATTTGGTTATTTTACTTCCCTTATCACTGTCATGTAACTCTGAACAGACTAATATATGTTGTAGTCTGCTGCTTTCTGATTCCTCACTGCACTTTCATTTTTACCCTTGTATCTTAGAGCAGACTCTTCCAAAACCACATTAACCAAACCTTGTGCCTTGCATTTTCCTTTATTGGCTAATTTGTAGATTTTTGCAACAGACAAAAGCCTTCTCCCTGCTGGAAATCCTTGTACTTTATACTGTATTCTGATTTTTTTTTTTTTCTGTAGTGTTTCTGAATACCTGTACGGTAAAATATGAAAGGACAAGGAGGAACATTTTTCAAGAGGGCTTTTGCCTATGTTATTTAATATTCTATATAATTTCATCAGCAGGAGGGTATCTACTGCTCGGCTTGAGAGGCTGCATGTATTGTTACCAGTTTCAGGTACTGGCTATCTTTGTGTAAAGATTGGTATACCAGGGAGAAGAGATGCAGAACTTCATGGATCTTTTGATTGTTTATGTGATAACACAGCAAATAAATAAAGCTGGACAAACAGAAAACCAAGGATTGGTGGATATTTACACACATTATGTTAACTTTAAGTGACTGGGTCTGATAGCTCGTGTTTGACTGAAGTGTGTTCCTATATCAGTCTTTGACAATTAAAAAATCCTGCACTGATATTGTCTTCAGAATCTCCGGGGTCTAATGAATTTTCACAGCAAGGAAAGCAGCATGTGAAGGGATGCCAGTGCAGCTATGGGGCAGACTCAACAGGAAAAAGCTGCAAACTGTTGGTCTCTAGTTCTGGAGAAAGAGTTTTTTGATTTTTAAAATAGGGAATGTTGGGGTTCCCTGAAGCCTCTTCAGGGAAAATAGTCTTTATATTTTCTCTTTGGGAAGCTGTTGGCCTGAGGAACAGCCACGCACCGGGAGCTTCCAGTTATCCAAAACTACAAGGAAATATTAATTGCTTGCTGTAAGAATGGGACCAAATCCAAGCAAATCTCAAACATCTTCCACCCTACCGACTGCATTTCAGATTACCAGCTTTGTTCCTGAGCTGCAGCTTTTGCAGTGGTTGTAAGGATAGTCCTTTGAAATTTTTTAAAACTGTCATTTTCTGCCTTAAACATAGGCTCTGTATTTTTCCAAGTTGAACTTTCTACATCCCCACTGAGATGAGCTGAAAATTCCTCCTGCTGAAAAGTGTTGACACCCAGATTTCAGAAGAGCATGTGAGAAATGTTAGACGTAAACCTGTCTGGTATCATGAGAAAACCTAGGGTTATTACAGTAAGACTAACAACTTTGGAAGGGATGTCTTCTAAAAATACTGGAAAAGCTTTTGCTGTTGAAGGCTATCTCTATCCATATTTGTGGAGACCTACACAGTTATGTTCATGTGTGTAGCAGAAAATCCTGTGTGAAGCCAAGAGCCACAAGGATATATTGGTTTATTAGCCAATGATTATAGCTCTGGTCTTGTGTGGGACCCTAAACATCATTTATTTCTATTTGTCCTGGTGCGGCATAGCTGTACTGCAAAAGAAGCGCTTCATGATCATTCTCCTAGATGTGTAACACAAGAGTAAGAAGCATTCTCAGTTACAAAACAAGAGCTGAGTGGTGCAGGGCTTTCCCTCCAGCATGTATGGATTTGTTGATTAAGAAAATACCTTGAAATTGCCCCCTCCTGGGCCCTTTTGATCTTTTCTGCCCTCTCATTTCCTCTTGACTGTTTCTTTACTTTCCTGGTGTCTTTAGGGGCTCCTAGTTTTCATATTCAAACAGCTGAAGGACGTGCCATCTGTCTAGCAGGCACACAAATACCCTGAAGACGGCCTAGTTCAGCAAATGCATAATATAATACAAGCCTTTCTTTTATGATGAGAGCCAGGATTCTGAATAGAATTGTGAAATCAACATCTATCTTTTACAGTGAAAAGTCCAATTATTAGCAGTGTCTGAAAAAATTCATGCTGGGCTAGGCCACTCGGCCACTTCGCAGTGTTGTCAGGTCTGTTTGCACAGGAATTTGGCTGTATAGTGCTCAAGACCTTCAACATAATATTTTTTTTTCTTCTGGCATGTGCTCACACGCTCTTTTCCCCCTGCTCTCTTTTCCCCTGCTCTTGCACTCTTGCATGCTCTTTCTCCCTCCACTTAATGTTCTTTCTCTCTCCCTTTTTTGCACTTGCGATCTCTTCCATGCTCTTTTGCACTCCTGCTCTTTCCTTCTCTCCCACCTTTTCTCCTTATTTCTCTCTCCTTTTCTCTCCTTCTCCCGTTCTCCCCCCACTTTGCACTCTGTCTCTCCTTTGCACTCTCGTTCTCTCTCCTTCCTGCTCCCTCCCTCTTCCTTATGAAACTGCTCCCACTGACTGATATGTTTTTAATGATTACCCTCACCATATACTCCATACTATGGTGATTTACTGTCTTTAAGATCCTTTTTTATTTGACAGCTCCTTCCTAGTCATTTTTTCGTCTCTGCATGGCAGATACTGCAGTGATATTGTAGTGCTGACAAAATGGGAATTACAAAGAAGCACTTACCAACCTAATGAAGCTGCAGGGGGGGGCGGTGAGAGGGGAGGAGAGACAATGTGAGTGTTTAAAACCACTTTCTGTTTAACTCATCCACCTGAGCAATCAATGTTTGTATTGAATGGCCTTGTTCATAATTCTGGAAAATAAAATTAAAAAAAACAGTTCTCTTGAAATATGTTCGTTTGGTCATTTAATGAGAGTGGCACTTCATGTAGGGCAGCTTATCAGGATCTTCATCAGGCAGAGACCCTTTGTATTCCTGTAAAAACATCTTTATTTCCTAAAGGGCCAGTAATATTCTCAATTATTAAGATGGTGGCTGTGATATTCAGAGGGCAGAAATGGAGCCCCAGGGACTTGTGCACTTGTGTGTTAATCTGAAAAGGCAGAAATGCCAAACAGAAAGAAAAGTTTCCGGGGATCTAAACATTCTTAGCTCATTACTGAAAAATAAATTGTATTGGCTTTTACTGTTTCCTATTAAGTGATCGTAATCTCTCATTTTTGTCATTCCAGCCCTGTTTTGCTTGGTAGAGAGCAGCCTTCTGAGAATTCCCTCCCAAGGAGCAGGGATGCTTTCTGATTGAACACCCCCTGCAAAAGTACCGAAGGCATTTAAATGAATAGGATCTGTATCTCCCTTTGCCTTAACTGTTCCCTATTTTGCACAAGGCACCCTGTCATTGAGCTATTTTTTGTATGAACATCACAGCAAAAACACAAGCAAATCAGGGCTTGCTTTATAACGTTTTACTATCTCTTTATGGTCTCAGTGTATCGTAGGTGATATTGTTTCTGAACTGGAGCTGGAGAAATTCTATTGGAAGCAAACAGCTCAATGAATATGGTCCTTTTATTCTGATAATGAATTATCTCTGTAGAGACTCACATGAACAGAAGCCTTGGTTGTTAAAAAAATTACCATAAAAGTAGTTTAGAAAGAACGTATTTTGGCTGACTGTCTGGCTGGATGCATGCGGCTAATGTAATGACTATTACTTCAGTTATTTCCTATACCTAACTTGCTATTTGCTCTTTGTGACTGATGTCCTCTGTCAGGTGATATTGCTTTTTCTTCCCTCTGTGTCTGACTCCCAGACCCACAGAGGAGCTATCAAATATTTGGGAAACGCATGTTTCCTCCATACATTTGACTGTGTGACAAACAGGAATGTACCTGTACTATAGTGTTTGTGTAAAGTAGGTCAACAGAATAGGAAGGCAATCTAGGAGAATTTACATTTGGACAAGGGTTTGCAAGTAGCTAGGGTAAACAAAGCTGATTTAAGTACTTTCCTTGTTCATAGATGGCACATAAATAGCGACTACAGAAGTACTGTGCTCTCTACATAGCTGGATGTTGGTTGGTTGTTTTTTTTAAAGTCTCTCTGTGTTTTTTTTATAGAAGTAGCTAAGATAGCAGTTTATCTGTCTCTCCTATTACCATAGTATCTGAACATCTCATAATCCTTCATGTACTTATCCACATAACATCTCTCAAAGAAGGGGAGCTGCTATTATCTTATTTTTATGGGTCTCTTATTTATGGTTCTAGTCTTCAAGTCTGGAGATCTGTGAGCTTGAAGAGGTAAAATCCTGTGGCATACACACCTGGACCTCTCTCACCAAGTCACCGGGAAAGGTGACTGTTCCCACCCTACAGTCAGGCTGGCTGCGTGAGGAATTCCCAAACGCATTTTGGGCAAAATGAATGCAGGAAGCAAACACTCACTACTTAATCTCTCCTATTCTCGAATGACATCAGGGCTTTTGCCATCACGTGATCACAAATGGTGTGAGGTGGCAATGGCCAGAGAAGAGAAGCAGGATGAAGGTCAGAGGATGCCAGCCCCGAAGGGTGTGCTGTGCAGTGCCGCTGCACCAGGCTGGTTGCAGGCTGCCTGTGGAGAGGAGGATGCGGTTCATATGTCCTAGCTGTGTGCTGTCACCATTTCCCTTGTGCCAGCGCTGCCTGATGGCACCTTACACTTGCCTAAGGCCCCTAGACCAGAGGACAGGTAACTCTGCAACGCAGGGGGAGCAGCTTTCAGCAGGGGTTTCTCCCTCCCTGGCCTGCAGCAGTCAGGTAAGCTGTGCTGGAACAAGGAAGTAAACAGGGATGTGCCACAGGTGGCTGTTGCCAAAAAGGGCAGAATGTCCCCTATTTCAGCAGAGACAGTGTCATGAAGTGTCACCCCTGACAGATTGTCGCAGACGCACTGCAAAGCTACCTGTGCGATGGCTGGCCAGGGCCACGCGGAGCCTGTAGGAGAGCAGAGGCTTCTGCCCACGTTTCCCAGGTCCTTGGCTGCGGGCTGACTTTGTCCATCTGTGAGCTCCTTCAGTTCTTTTGCTCTCATCTGCTTCATCTGTTTTTCTGTTGTGTAATCCTAAATGTGTTGGTTACAGATTTTAAAAACAGTATTTTGCATGTGGCCTGGTTAGCTAAAGGATTTACAGTGTGAAATAATCTCATACTTGGTATTCAGGGTTAAGCTAAAATATCCTTTTATTAAGTAGTATTTCCATGCAATATTTTTATTTTTCCATATTTATTATTTTTTCAGTAGGATGTATGGCTAATTTTAATGCCAGCCCTCAGAAAATATGTTGGAACTACATGTGAGTTTCTAGTAGGCATGCATGGTCTGTGCCCCTGGTTTCATGCTACCTAACTTACTATGTGTTAATAGTTAGCTATCTTCTAGCAATTCCAATTTGAGAAATTGTTCTTGTAAAAATGTAAGGTATTTTTAGATCCTTATTTATTTTCCCCTTTTTCTAGAGGAAGTGTAAGAAACAAATGAAAATGGGAGGTGCTTATATGGAGGACACCAAAATAAACACAAAACAATATATTGAAGTGAAACATTTTAGTGTGACAAAACATATTTTTGTACTTGGTAACCCTCATCCAGATTTCACTTTATAAGGAGTTTGAAAATTTTATTTAAACATTTATAAAGAAAAAGTATTAGACACTGTAAAGGTTATCAAATGATGGAAAATCTAGATCTGATCAATTCTCCATGTTGATGCTCTGAAAACTGGGGGGGGGGGGGGGGGGGAGGGGCGCATGCATGCAGAGATCGGTTTGTTTCCAAACAGATATGGTGATAGTTTTATATAATTTTTGCTAGCAATTCAGAAACAGTTTAATTTCTCTGTCCTCTAGCAAACAGAAAACACTGCTAATAAGTGTTTTAAAACAAGCTGTCCATAAAATAAAAAAAAGATATTGCAATAAACAGAAGACAGTAAGTGTAACATTAGCTCTAAGAAGCAGGACAAGTAAGAACATTAAAAGATCAGAAAGAATAGAAGAGCACATTGAAAACTAAACTTGACTACTGTTCTGTTAATATACCCTTCTGTTTTAATTAGGACAGGATAGAGTTTATAGGCAAGGCTATCTGAAGTTTCCACACGGCATTCTTTGCTTTAAAAACGTAATTGTCAAGAGTTAGGCAGGGCAGAGCGCCCCTAGCAAGGCTGCTAGTTTCTTTCAGTGCTTTAGTTTTCTAAACTACTTGAGAGTTTTTATGAGAACTCGGTGTTTTTTTGTCAGGTCTGCATTCCTAGGTTTGAGTATGTGCTATGGAAAGTCTTCGTTGCGTCACTTCTAAGCTTTCTTGTAGACTTCTGTTGATGACTTTAGTTCCAAGCCAAACTCAGGGTCTCTAAAACCTGTTTTGTGCCTCCAGACTGCAAGAAAATGTTTCGCTTTTGTGTCAGCAATGTTGCAGATCTTGGAGGCTTTATAGGAGAGGATGATGTCAATCTAAATCAAAACTGATTTCAGTTGTATGTACTGCATCCAGCTGCTTGTAAGCGTGTGTGCAGGGGAGTGTGTGACCAAGGAGTCCGTCCAGCTGTCTGGCCCCAGGATGCCTGTGTCCTGGTTGTCTGTGCAGGATTTTGTGTAATGATAATACAAGGGATGCCAGTTACTGGATTCTCAGTGTCTCCTCCAGGCTGGTGGCCATGTGACGATTTTGGGTGCACCTTTTTGCATTTATTTAGGGGCTTGGGGTTGACAAGCCTGTCAGAGACAGGAATTCTCCCCTTCCTGTGCCACCTGCATGGTCATCACGATTTACTGCCTGTCCTTAGTATCATGACCTGGATGTCTGGAGAAGCTGCTCCAGAGATGTGTGCTGGGGTTGTGGCGACCAGTTAATCTGAGAGCTGCCAGCGCTTGCCCTTCGTACAGCAGCGCTTGTCCTGCTCCTGCCCTCCTTGTTCCACATCACTCCCCAGGCCGATCAGTCCCAACGTTTCTCTGCGGGGGGAACTGGTGGTGGTAGCTGGGGCTACGCAAGCAGCGTTGCGTGTTATTCCCTGGGCTTCAGTCCCCAGTCTCCCTTCTCCCTTTCTTGGTCTTTCTAATTGTATTGAGAGGTATAAAGTGAAAAAATATCGACTGAACATTCTTGAACATTGGACAAATAAAGTAAAATCACATTTTGAGCAAACTGGCGGGTTGCATCTCAGTGCATCCAAATTTGTTTATAACTTAGCCGATAAAAACCTGCTGCCATTTTTAGAATTCTTTTGGGTATTATGTATAACGTTGCTGAAAGACCTGTTCAAATCAAGTTTTATGCTAAGGCAATTTTGTTTGGTGATTGTTTGGTACGATAGTGAAAGAAAAAATTATTGTTTTAGTAGTAACCTCTGTGAAGCTATGTCTTCCTCTGTTGCTATTGGTTCCAAAGATTTCAAACCAGAAAGAATCCTTACTGTTATTGAGGCTGACAGCTGAATGTAAAAAACAAACCACCAAATCAAACCACCAAAAAAACAACCCAAAACCCCCACACATTTTATCCAGTAGTTCTTGTTTCAACCCTTTACCTTGTCCAGAGCTAAAGCACAAAAAGGTATTGCAGAAAGGAGTCAGGCTCTCTAGCCAGCAACTCTCCTGTCTACTTTGTTGGTTAGTTTGCAGCTTAAGTTAGAAGTTACCCAAAGTCCTTCTCTTCAGGATGTATGTTTTGCCCAATGTGAAATGCATTAGTGGGCTAGATCTGGTATTACGTACATCATTAACGGAGGGAAAAAATCATCAGAAGCAACCTATGATTTGTCTAACTACTGTTAGGATGCTCCCCAGTGCATGCAGAACTGAAGGAAGCATAGTCCCTCCTTACGAAGCCGTTGTGTAAAGTGTTTCTCTGTGGGTTGGCTTGTAAGAAATGCTGTTGTACCTAGTATGGGAGTAAGAGCCTTTCAGCCCTTATTTTCTGTTAATGTATGAAATCAGTATCTAGAAAAGAGATAAAAGTTTTCAATTAAATATGACATAAATTTAAGTATACATCGTTGGTATGTAATATGCAGGCTCTCTAATCCACAGCTAGTATTGTTTTTTTTTATCTTCCAAGTGTTTAAACTGTTGTACCATCTGGGATTATGTCAGCGTTATATGAAGCAGTCTGTTGCAAAAATTGGCAAGATTGAAATTAATGTCAAAATCAATGTAAAAATTCACTTCAGGGTAAAATATATACATGCATGTATAAACACACAAAAAATATTCCAAATGTTGTTTACTTTTCTTAACAATCCATATCCAGTTTCCTGTCTAGCTTTTCTGTTTAAATATATGAACAGACTTATTGGCAAATATTCACTATTATGCCACTAAAAATCATGTGAAATAGTGAAAATATAAATTAAAATATCAGTAATATTATTTGTTTTCTGGGTTTTGTGTTCACATATAGTCTTCCTGGGTTTATTTGCAGCCACGGGATCTGGAATTACAATCCTATCTTAATCAAACCAGAGTATGACAAAACACTTAAGAGCATGAGTTTTTAGAAGCAACCCATCAAATAGTGCAAGTTTAAATAATGGCAGCAAAATGGCAATACCTTAACAGAATAGAGTTTCTAACAGGTGAGGAAATGTGCAAATTGTGATTTGGGGCTGCTTTCTGTCTTTATTCTTTGCTTTCTATATCTTGTTGTCTATATTTTGGCAGTCTTCATTTCTGTAAAAAATAAAAGCTAGATGCTGCAAGTACTTGTGCAGTTGAACTGAGTCATACAGTTTGTACTGCTGAAATTGTTCATCTGTCAGAGGTTTTGCTAGATTGGCACCTATATCTTTCCCTGTTGTCAAAATGCTAGCCATGACAGAAAAATTAAATGTGTGTGTTTTTTCCTGCTAACTTAATCTTGCAGAAGACTGCAACAAATGTGATTATCCTGGTTGTTAACTTTCCCTTCTAGTACATTAATTTTCACAGTATGGGAAAACCAAACCTGATGAGGTGTCTATTTAAATACTGGTTTGGTTTTGTGTAAAATTCATCTTGGAGGGTGCAATGGACCTGCACCCTTACCAAAATGTGCAGTACAGTTTGGTGTTGCTGAAGTGCATGTGAACGGTGTGTGGTGTGTCCGAGCCTGTCCGGCGGAGCAGGAGGGCTGTAACTCCACCAGGAGGACACTGCTTTTGCTTGATGCAATATTTGCCATTATTGCGTTAGTCTGTAAGTCATACATGCACTTTAATTTTTATTGCAAGGCAGGAGAGAGAAGAAGAGGGAGAGTCTGGGTCTGGAGAGGGGCGTACAGATGTGCCTTCATATGCTGTGGTTCATGAGGCTTATTGACCACAGCTCCTTGACTGGCAGCACTGAGATATTCTGAGTTCTCCCTGAGAGAGGAGGAAGTTACGGCCGTGTCTTCGTTCCTCAATCTTTTTTCCCTTCTATTGGATCAATTCTCACCATTTTCCTGGCCGTTTATGTGGTGAGGTCTTCAGGGAGGACACTCTTTTTCTCTCTTCGTTATATTTAGTGCCCCAGGGGCCTCTGACTGAAGGGGGTCTCTCTCTGCTAACAGTAACAGACTTTCTGCCTCAAGATAGTCTTATCTTTAATCCTCACAGTATAGCTGTCCCTTGATCTTTCATGAAAGAAGTACAGTGGCACAGATAGACCAGTTTTTAATTTAACACAAAAATAGAAATTAGTGTGTGTGCACAGTATAGCCAAGTTCAGATCCCTAAGGTCAGACTAACTTCTATTTTTAACCATGCAAAGTAGAACTATGTTAATATATGCAGGGAGTGGGGGTTTTGTCTTTAATATCACAAGCATTAGCTACGGATCTTTATAGAGTTCACTTTAATTCAAGCTTTTCCCATCTGTCAAGGAGCTGTAAAATTAGGACACATCCCATCCATTGCTTAGTGGGGAGCAGAAGGGAAGGAGAGGGCTGCGCTCTGCATGGAGGTTTACTGCAGGTGGCTTGTGGCAATGTCACCAACCTGGGGAGGATCTGTAGATTGCAGTGGTGCTAAGGACAGGTTATGCAAGATGCACCTATTTTCAGCAGTGTTTGCCTCCGACTGCCTTCAGCTTGGACCCGTGCACTGAATAGATGGCCATTCCTAAACACTGAGTGTAAGGTGCAATGCTGGTATGCGTCTCCCAGCTAAATTTCATTTGGCAGGCATCTTGCTGTGAGGCTGCTCAATGATGCAAAAATGACCAAAATGGAGATTAGACCTGCTTTGAACGCACACTTTCTTCTCAACTTAAAAAAGGCCCACCCCTCGAGCTCCTGCTGCCCTGCCCAGGCCCCCACGGCAGCCCCCTGGGCCATCAGCCCCTGCCTCAGCAGCACTGCAGCAGGGCTGGTCTCCAGCCCCCTGCCCCCCCCGACAAGCTGAGCCCCCATCCCAGCCTGGACCGCCCCATCCCCAGGGAGGTGTGTGGGGTTGGGTCTGCCCTGGTGCCCAGCTGCCCTGCTCCCCTGGGGAGCCCCTGCAGTGCCCTGATGGAAAAAGGGGGGCTTTAAGGCCTTTTGCAGACACAGGGATTTGAGCATTTAGACTCCCGAAAGCACCTTTAGCTCTCATGCTCAGGAAAACCTATGTGCTTAGGAACTTCTGGAAAATGAGGCTGCTCTTGATTTCAGTGCCTGAATGCTGATTTATGTCCCAGATTCTTTAAAATATTTTGGTGCTCCATTACTGGTAACAACAATCCTGGCTTGTTTTATGTTTGAAAAATGTTGTTCTTGACCTCCTGGCGTGCTCACTTCCTCACTTCTGCTCCTGATGCCTGAGGTTCTGCGAGCAGCTTCTGTGCGGCATGATTTCAAATGGCAGATGCAATACTGGAGGACAGGAGTGTCAGAGATGTGTGTTTTGTGGTATTTGGGTATTGTCAGTTTTCCCCTTCATCTGCTCCTCTGAAAAAGAGTACAATTATCCCCAACAACTGCAGGCAGGTAGCTTTGGACTGAGGGAAGTCAAAGAGGAAAGATGAGGCAGTCGTCACCAGGAGTGTGCTTTCTCTTCGTTGCTTCTGGCTCATTTTAATGTGGATCTCATGAGTCACCTTTTGCTGTGTCTTGTGCAGCTGTATCACCACGGATAAGGCCTTATTTTATGGATATTTTGGATAGCTGTGCATTTTTCCATTTGCCAAAATGTTTTGGATTGGTCTGATTCTTGAGCAACTCTTTCATTTGCACTGATGAAAAAAGAACACAGATGGCTTCTGAATCAGAAAATTGCAGTACATCCACCTTGCCCTTCAGCCTAAAGCTGCACCATTCAAAAAACAGTGGTACATCCTCTGTCTTACATGCTCTAAAACGACGTAACGTTAGCTGGTGTGGCATGAATTTGAGGAAGCAGACATGCTTCCAACATGGAGGCTGGAAATCAAATATTTTAGTCGACAGAAGCAAGTTTTCTACCCTGCAAGTATTGACATTCTGAATTACAGTGGCAACATCAAAGCTTTCTGCATGAAACTTTAGCCAGCCCTGGAAACATATGGTTGAATATCTCTGTGCTGCTGCTGCTCTGCTATGGTGTATTGGATTTGTGCTTCCATTAGTTAGGCTCACCCTCCTTCACCTTTCCAATTTATTGGAACTTTACTGTTCATTGTCAACTGGCTCAGGAATGCAGAGCCACACTCCATTGCCAACATACGGCCCGAAGTTAATAAATTTAAATGCATGAAGTAGAGTAAATTAGAACTAGTATGTTAATGTTGATAGCTTTTACCGCAAAACTCTTATTGCATCCGTCTCGGAGATTTTGATTTTTTTTCAGGTGTTCTTCATGCACATCATATTGTACATATGCATGGTATCACAACTCTGGGTTTTTTGGGTTGTGGTTTTTTTTTCCCCTTACAGGGGCCTAATGGGAAAACATGAGGTTTTGTACAAATAAAAGCTTGCATTCACTGAAATGGAAATGATATAATTTAATCTTTTAGTAAAGACCTTTGCTGACACTCACATAAACAGTAAGAGGGGGAAGAAATGGAAGAACATGTTGGGATGTGGCTGAGAGAAAAGCTCTTTCCTTTCTTAGAAGGAGGAAAGTTTTTCTCTCTCCCTCCTGTCCCACACCCGCAAGGTAAAATATACAGGTCATAGTAATATGTGCAGGCAAACCTTTCATAAGCCAGCATCTGTTTAGGCTCATGGAAAAAACAGGTTTTAGACCTGAGTGTGTTTTCACTGTGTGTATTCATTTTACTTGTGCAAAAAATGTGAGAAGCCAGTTACCTTCAGGTATGTTGCCTGAGTTTCTTGATCTCTTCTTAGGCTGGTTTGGGAAGAATATTTTATTGTCTTTGTATATAGACTAGTGGGTTGAGAATACAATTTTATTACCACTACCCATCTAAAGGTAGCTATTGGTTTAACTTGCTGAGGTCTGAGTTTCACTTCCAAATTTCTCCATTCAAACTTTACACACTTTCTCCATCCAGTTTGCAGGGTGGTTTGGTTATGTGCTGCAGAAAGCTATGAGCCTCTCCTCACCGGTGTTAAGGTTTCACTTCGCTTTACTCAAAGCAATCAAACAGCTGTCATTGTCTCTCATTTGTCCTGATTTTTATTCGTGCCAGTTCCCAGGGCTGCCATTGACTTTAACGGGAGAAGGACAAGCACCTTAGTTGATCCTCTTTCCTGTTCCCCTCCTCCCTCAAGACCTGCAGCGATCAGACATCAATATTTTATTTTGCTCTGAAAGGGCTGGGCAGGGAGGAGACTGCTGTGGCACCACTTCTGTGGAGGGGGTGGGAAGATTATTTGGGTCAGTGATCTGCGACCAGCTGAAAGGCTACATGAACTTTTTGTCTTTTCCTTCCTCCTCCAGCGTGCAAAATGACTGGCTGAGTTGACACCCTTGAGGCCCTGGTAGGTGCGCGCTCCACTGTGGGTGTCTGTTAGACATCTTACTTAGCTCAGAGGGTGGGTTTCAGGGTGGTTCTCAGCCTGATGTGCCCTAGATCTTGCTTCTGCTTTCCTGCATGGCAGGCGCCCTGCCCGGGGCAGAGGTTGGGCGGTGGGATGCAGCTGTGCCCGCGGGCAGACCTAGCAGCCAGGGCAGCTGCACGGCCGCCCTTTGTGTGCAAGCACAGCGGTGCTGGGCAAGATGGATGTGCCCAGGGCGCTCGGATCACCACAGGCTTCCCTGCAGCCACTAGTCCCTTCACAATGCTGGTGGGTCTTTTGTGACACTTCTTTTTATTCACTACCTTGGCACACCTACACTGGCACAATTTTTGTATCAAGTAGGCAGAAAATCAACCTGTTTGTTTTATAAATAGCTGTTGAGCACTTAGGGAAGGAGGGCAAAAAAGCCTGGCCCTTGATGGAGATCTACTGACGTCTTCATTCAGCTCCATTCCAACCCCACACCAAGCTCCCCCACCTACTCTCCCAAGCCCTGGAAATAAAGGAGGGAAGGCAAGATGGAGATATGGCCGCTGGAGTGGAGATTAAAGCATTACGTCGTCCTGCAAAAAAAACCCATATGCTTTGGCAGTGCCTCGCTTGTACTGCATCTCCGATTAAATGGCTGGATGTCATGAGGCCGTTGCACATGGCACTGCCCCATGATTTCTGAGGGTTGTTCAGGAGTCTGAATTCCCATATACAAAGAACTGGCCAAAACATAGTTTTTGTGGAAAAAATGTCTAATTATACTTCATGTTGGAAAACAAAAGAACTGACAGTGATTAAGTAGGGACATACACAGATGGCAGAAAAAAAGCTTTTATGAAATGGTAGAGGATGAAGTAGACAGAACTGGTACACCAGTCATTCTGCTGTTAAGTATTTGTGTTAGCCAGGGAAACAATTTGGATGGTAGAGCATATTGTTCTGTCTCTGTTAGAGGGAAACTAAGTAATGGAGATATTAAATGTCTTCTCTGAAGTTACCCAGCCTTGTGCATGTTCTGTATGTCTGTTTCTCCCCCCACATTGTGTCTTACTCCTGTTAGATATTTTCCTGTTACATTATATATATATAAAAACCAGGAAAGCGTTACAATATATACCTGATTATATGAACTATGTTGTTAGTTAATTTGTGGCTTGGTTTTTGGTTGTTGGTTTTTTGTTTGTTTGTTTGGGGTTTTTTTTTGGGGGGGGGTTGGGTTTTTTTTCTGTAAGGTCAGACAGCTGACCTGACAAATCTAAATCAAATAGGTAAAAATTCCACCCTTTTTCAGACTGACACCTCTTTTTTTGTCTGCACTTCCCAAATCTTTTACACAAAAGCAAAGACTCTTTTATGGATGCTCTGAAGAAAAGCAAAGGAATTTAATAGATATCCCCAGAAAGGAGGAGGAGGAATTTCTTGCATCTCCTCTTACTCTGTTTACCAGGCATTAAGATGCTTGTTGAGGTAATAGATTTGAATGGATTTTCCTTTGGTGTCAGAGGAAATGTGAACAACCTAATGGAAAAATGTGTGCCTTGTATATAAAATAGGAATGGATGTCACGATCTTCTACATATGCAGTGTTTAAGGAAGTATTTTTTCCTCATTTTTTTCTTATTTTTTTCTCCCAGATGGTTGGCTTGAGTAGAAATCTTATGTGAAGGTATTGAAAAGCTTTGTGGCTGAGCCAAGGACCCAACTCAGCTCTCTCTATTCCTAAATAAGCAACAAACTGTGAGACTGTCCTATATGCCGCTGTTTGGCTATCCGTCCCCAAGTAGAGCAGAGTCCCTATTAGCTGGCTCCCCAGTTTCACTATGTCCCCCATTCCTTTCATAGGTTTTGGTGGCTACTCGCAGGGTAGTAAAGATGTAAGTAAGATGCTTGCAAAAGTTATCCCGTTGTTAAAAGGTCAGATTGGTGGAGAAGTATTTGTTCAGACAGCTTTGACTTCAAGTCTAGGTTCTGCAAGACTGATTCCTTGGACAGTATTATTGACCCCTTGGGGGTCTGAATGTATTCACATGTTCAGATATTTTCTGCTGCAACAAAAGTTTTTGCATTACACTTGACTTTCACAGTAAATAGGCACTTACATAAATAAGGAGGTAATAACCAGGTTCTTCTTAGTATGATCTTAAACTAGTCTAAAATGCATGAGTTGAAAAAAAAGATAATTTGTCCTACTGCATGTGTGGGAAAGGTCATGCATTTTTCTTGCCTGTAATTTCTATCTTTGTCATTGTCACCATTCTACAATGTCTGTTCTATCAACAATATCTGAATTATGAAATGAAAATTATGCATCTATTTACACTACTTTAAATGTAAAAAACTGTGCAAAAAGAACTTAGGTAGGAGCAGAGAGAATTTCTTGCTTGTGTTCAGATATACGCCCCTGATTCACACAGATGCCCGTTGAGTTTTAATGCCATCCTTAAGTCTTATGGTTAGTGTGCTTTTTTCTTATGTTTAAAAGTGCTTTTGCTCTGCAAAGTCTTCAGATGCTTTCTGTTGAGAGATGTAAACACATGGCTCTGAAAAGTTCTACAGAACCCTTAGATGTCTGTGAACATCAGTGCAAGCCTGGGTAAGAGCAGTACACAGGAGTTTTGGGCGCAGGAGTAGCAGGAAAACAAGAAACTAGAAATTGGATTACATCAATCTATTTCTGCTTTAGATAAATCCCAGTAAAGCAATTTTGGTTTGAAACAGATTACAGAGCCATGAGCAATTCAGGCAAATGCTTCTTCCATGCCTTTAAACAACTTCTGAATATTTTACAAATTTGACTGCAATAAACGTATGCATATAAATAAAAGACAGTATGCAGGCTTATGCTTAACAGACTGTTTGTAACTTTAAATTCCTGCAAATCTGAAGATTAAATCTCTTTTGCATTTGATACTGTGCAGCCAGCCTCTTGAGAGTCCTTTGGCTTTGTGAAATGAAAGCATGTAAATTGGAGGCAAAAGATGTACAGAAGAAAACTGCTTATAGTCATGAGAGAACTCGATTTCTATTTCATATTGCAGACTGCAACATGCTATACCTGGTATACCTTAAGGATGACCCCGGTAAAGAGAGTGGTGGCGTGCTGTTAGCTCCCTGCAGTGTTTTGGGTCAAGGATCTCTGCATTGCATGGGCAGGATTGGTTTTAACAGTGATATAAAATGATAGATTTCCCTTGAGTTTTTCCTCGTTACTTTTTTCCCCTCTCTTGTGATACAAATCAAGACTCTTGTGTAAAATCTTGTAATATTCACCTTTGCTTCTTATTTACTGGTTGCACACATTAAAAGCATTTTTCAAGCACGATTGCGGCAGACTGTACAGCTTGTTAGAAACTGTTTAAGTAACAGCTCAGTGAAATACTGGATGCGTGAGGAAGCAACACTCCTCCTCTTCAACCCCAGATATCTATCTTCCTTTCCTTTGTGTTCTTAGTTCCGAAGTAAGACTAAGAAACATATATTACAAGTTGGTATTTGCTCAGTTTGGTGCTCCTTGTATCTTCTGAAGCAACTGTGCCTCCTGAATACTGTTGTGCTGACACTCGAGCAATGTATCGGATGCTCTGTGGGAGCTAGGCGTTTAGCCAGCATTGGTGTTTCAATATAAATCCCAGCTATTGCTTTAGCTCCTGATCCCGATGGCATGGGGATCCCTGCAGCGGCGGCCAGGCCCAGGTCAGGCCCCTCGTCTGGCAGGAGCTGACAGGGCCGGGGGGTGCCCGTGTCCCGCTGCCTGGCAGCAGTTAAGATTTTGCCAAATTGGTGAAGTCTCCTTAGGGGTTAATTATAAACCAGCTTTAAACGTTGGCTGAGGAGGGGCCCGCCTTTGTATTTCTCCCTAGTAATTGTGGGAGTCGGGAAAAGAAATCCCCTTCCCCAGCCTGTCCGTGGGATACTGCCTCAGCGGCAACAGTTCTAGAAGAGAATGAGTTCTTGAACGAAAGAGTTCTAGAAAGAAAACGAGTTCCAGACAGACCCCCGCGCCACCGCCCCGCGGGGAAGGGCAGCCCCGCGCCGTCCCGCCGGGCAGGTAGGCGGCTGCGAGCGGGGCGAACCACGCTCCCTGCGGGGGGGGAGGCGCGGCGGCAGGGAGACTTCACTTATGTTATTACTTGCAAGTCTTTCCGTGGTATTTTGTTTTGAGGGAGATTGTTGGGTCTCAGGATGATCTGAGCAGTTGATGTTCCTTACCTTACTTGAAATTAGTTAATTAGTTTCACTTTCTCCACCTCATCTCCTGTCGTCGCCCTGTCCGTGTTTCAGTACCGCGCCCCCCGCGGGGTGTTCCCCTTTCCCCTCAGCCCCTCTCTTCCTTCAAACGAGAGCGTTTAGTTTGAGTTAGGCCGGCGTAAATGATGGCTGGGTAGGATGAAGTACAGGAGTGGCTTTTAAGTTTGTTGTAATGATGGCTAAAGACACGCTTTGGCCTTCTGAAAGGGCCTTCCCACGGCTTCCCACCCCCTGCCTGGTGTGAGGTGTGAGCCTGGTTTGGGCTCAAGGGCAGCCCAAACCCCTGTTTCTTTATTAATACACTTAGTTGTTCGGCTCCTGCTTACTGCAAAATAACTCGGAATAACTCAGTTATGTGCGGTGGAATTAATTCCATTATGTGCTGTGGAACTACAGCAGTGGAGGAAATACTGGATAAGCAAAATGGGGCCAAGGGTGTCCTTATGAATGCTTTAATCCTAAAGCTGGCTATCCTGGTGCGAGATTAAGAATTACAATTTGTTTTACCTTTGGAAAAGAGCCTAATAAAAACGTCTGTGAGGCAATAATGTGTGACACTTGAAGTAATTGCATAGCAGTAGAAAGTATTCTTGTTACTAGAGTTTCAGAGTACCTTTCCCTTCCTCATTTCTGGGGTTTTCCTTTGAAGATGTCTAAAAGAAAGGGAAAAAATCAGCAAAGTCCCTTATCATATCTTTTCCTACCCTTTTCCCGTTATACTAATCTACTTTTACAGTTTCATTCTGTGACTCATTAGAGAAACACCAATGCTGTTGTAAAGGTGTAAAGAATACATTAGTAAATGGATACAGATAAGTTTGCTGCCCAAAATCTTCTTTTTCCCCTTTCAAAAACTATTTTGATCAGCATCTTCATCTGGAATTATCCAGGAGGTTTCTTTGCCTGCGTCCAGCTGGCAAATCTATAACTAATCTGTAAGTAATTGTCAGAGGATAAGATGGCAAAGGGGACACAAAGAACATCTGTGTGGCTGCCCTGTTGCATACAGCTTGTCTGGTCAGGCCTGGCAGGAGCTTTGCTCTGCTGGAGCTTGCAAATCCAGGCTGCCCGCAGCCTGCAGAAATTGCATTTTGTTTGATGTGCACTTCAGTGAGGCCACAGTGTAGCCCAAGAATGGAATTATTGCATCTCCCCTGGCTTACAGGAGGAAGTGCTATTTCTCTAACTCTAAATCTGCTGGAATTTGATTGTAGGCCCCTCATTAATGCGCTGAAGAAAAGGCATGCAGTGTATTGTGCTTCAGAGAAGGTGTACCCACCTCTTGTGAGCAGCAAGTCCAAAAGGAATACATGAGGTGCTGCGCGTAGCCATGCTTTCCTGGAAAGTATGGCACAGAAGGGAAAACTACACTTAAAAAAACCCCAAAAATAAAAATCCATGAAGCAATTTTGACTTTATCTAATTTGAATTTTAATACATGAACATTTACAACAGTGGCAGACTAGAAGTAAATGATGATTGAGAAAAGCCAAAGGATGGCATTAGTAGATAATTACTGTACAATTCAAAACGCATGTTCCATTCTCTCTGTACAGGATTTCACAAGCTCCTCATGGTATATGGAAAAGTTACAACTGAGAGTCACAGACAGGAATATAACAAAATACATGCCCTATTGACGGTAATCCATGGTTTTCTCTCTAACAGGTCCATGAGGACTTGGTTGCAAACAAAAAGTTACCCTGGTGACCATACTTGTTCATGAAACCAGACATAATTTGCGGATCAGGTGCACAAAAGAAAGAAGGCATGTAGAATCTAAAGTAGAGTGTGAGAATAGTGAGTGTGAGAGATGGTTAGTGAAGGTGTGGGAGTTAATTCTTGCTTTTTTCTAACCTTAAATGGAGAGACTACTAAAATATTCTCTACTGTAACTTCAGCAGGTACCCCCTTTATGAAATCTTGGTGATACAGTATTTACAAACATTTTTCAAATGGTGAACACGTTTCTCCCAGAAATCTTTCTCTATGCTACAGCCTCAGTGCCTGAGCAATTAGAAAAACATAAATCAAAACTGAATTTTAAACTGTTACGGGGTTTCAGGTTGAGTTTGTTAGCTCTTGTGTTTGTCTCTTTGTGTAGCTTTTCAACAAGTGTTTTCAGCTTTCTGCAAGTACACAGATTTGTAAGGTTAAAGAGTGTATGGAGCTGGGCTTTTTGTACTCACTTCGTAAAAAGAGAGAAAAAAATCTCCTTTCTGAAAAAAGCATAGTACATATAACCACTAAATTTATGATTTAAAAGCATCTGTTGAATAAAGAATTTATTTCAGCAGTATATTTGTTCTCTCTGCTTTGCAGGGCTCACTTGACAGAGGGGCAAGATTACCTGTATCTTCCGTATCTGCTAGACTTTTAATTGCTACTCTTCTAGCAGATGTCTAGCTCAAGTGCTTCTCCAATTCTTTGGTGCAAACCTGCAGAAAAAGAGTATTTTGTAAGACTTTGTTGCGTTGTTGAAGATCAACTGAATTTTTAAGTTTTCTGAGGGAGGAAGAGGGTTACATTACGGAGATGTGTATGGCTGAATGCTGCCCTTTAGCTTTCATCCATTTTGTGCAAGGAAAACAGACAAAAGAAAGCCCCAGAAATTTATTTGCTATATTTGGGAACATGTGCATTTTTGCTCTTGGAGATGTGCACTTCTTGCTCTTGAAGCAAGCTGGACTACTTTTATTAGCGAAAACAGACTCAGGCTTTGTATTATGCTCTGATTGTGTACATTATTAAAGAGTCCTTTGCCAGCTGTGTTCTGGAGAATGCCTGTTTTACATAAAGATAAAGCTGGGAAAGTTATGTGGAAAATAAATATGTGGGTCTTGTGGCCTAAGCTTTGGTTTGATTCAGTTCCTCATGCGTAGGAGGTGAACCTGCCTGCAAAGAGAAGGGAGACTGGGACATTTTACCCTTGGCCTGCAGGGAAAGGGAAACATCAGGTATTTTCCTAATTGAGAACTGTCTCCTGGCATCTCTAGAATGGGTTCTATCATTCTGTATTGATTTTGGGCTAGGCAGCTGGGGTTTTTTTTCTCATTCTTGCTATTCCTTGGGTTTTGAGGTGTGGGCAGCCCTAGCTCAGGTGGGAGGCAGGTGCTCTGTCCCTCCTGGCTCTTGTGAGCCTTCACTGTGCCAAGGTTTGCAAGGACTGAGGACCCTGGGACTCCTAATGCTGCTTCTGGTTGGAGAACTTCGGGGGGGTGGGGTGGGTGGGTGGGTGTATTTTTGTGGTTTTTTTTCCTTTTTGTGAATCTGTTTTGGTGGTACATGTAATTTCTTCAAATCACCAGGAATAGGCCTAGCATGGGTAAAGCTTGTTGCTATTAAGACACTTCAGAACAGGACAGCTGTTTTCCAGGACAAAGTCTTGTAGTCTATTGATGTCCATGCTGGTGTATGAGGTGGTGCATGGTGGTGTTTCCTGGTCTCATCTTGCTGGTATTGCTCCAGCAGAAGAACAGGCAGTGGCTTTGTTTACCACTCCATTTAGCTCTTTCAGGTCTGCATATATAAGCTAGTGCTGAGGAACCTGAATTGCTGCTGCTGTGGCTGTTTAAGGGAAGAAAAAAAAAAAAAAAAAAAGGCCTTTCATAATGACAGCTGTTTGCATGGCTGTTTTAGCCTTTATTGTGGATAGCTTTAATTTTTTTTCCAAGTTTCATACAAGAGACCTGTAGTTGTGATTTTCTTCCAGAATGAGAGAAAAGAAAGGGAGTAGGTGACATTTCTCAGAAATATTATCATTAAGTGTAAGTTGGTAAAGAAAAATACAAGGAAGTAGCCCCATGAATGAGTCCAGATTAGCTTCCCCTACTGTGATACACAGGTTTTCATCCTACTTCTCTGGTACTGTCTCTTATGTGCTAAGGTTGAAATACTTGCCAGTATAGCTGTAGTGTCAGCACTGTCTAGCAAAAGCACTTTATACCTGCCAAACCCACTACTATTGAAGTCATTTACATTGGGTTGCTAAACAAAAGCAGTTATGTCATCAAAAGCTCAGTTAGATTGCTGTAACTGCATCTAAATGAGAGCTGTTATCAGTGTAGGAATATTGCCAAAAATTACATCTCTAACCAACATTGCTACATAGGCAGGAATTTTTCAAAGCTGACCAGAACTGAAAGACTCCCCTGTATGGATCTGTGTCTATATTTATTTATTTATTTATTTATATATATATATGCCTAAATTTTTTGTTGGAAAAACAAGGATTCCCAAGCTGCAACTTTTCTGATTTGAAAAATGTCATTTACTTTTTTATTTCTTTTTTAGATAAAAGGTCAAAAAGCTACCTTGCATTTGGTTTGTCTTGCTTGGCTTTATCTTATCTGTAAGTTAAGCATTGGGCATCCTTCTACTAATCAAGAGAAAGCAAGAAGCAGTTCTGGGAGTAAGTCACATATCATTTGTCTTAGGAAGGCTAGCTATGTGTTTGAAAGTGTCTGTCTCCCTGTTAGCTTATAGAAGGAGCCCAAATAACCTTTTAATGGTCAATAACAGGTGTGATGTACCTCCTTCCAACTGATTTTCTAATTAATTCAATGGATGTAAAGAAAAAGGAGACCCTGAGCTAATGCCAGGGTCATTGCTGAGCCGGAGGGAGTCCCACCAGCAGGCTGAAGCGGCTGGGAGCCAGGCTGGGCTCCCACTGCCGGGACTGGTGTGGACCTCTCCAAAGCGAGTGGACGCCTGTGCCCTGTTCTGCAGGATTCAGCCCCTGTTCCAATGCCCAGTGCTTTTGTCTGCTGCTCTTTCCCCCTTAGGCAGGAAGGACCCCATCTTTCGAGCCTCTGGCTGTTCCTCTGGAGGAACCAAGCAGTCTATAGCTTTTCTGTCATCGGGAGTAGCTTCCTCCTGAAGTAACTGGAAACCTACTTATTCCTGAAAAATCCTGTAGCACTGGTAGTAGATCCAGCAGCAGGCTGAAAGCTATCTGCCAGCTTTGGGTCACAGTGGGTCTCTATTAACCAGCAAAGAAACCCATTTTGAGTGTTTCGTCTCTGTTTCATTTACTGGTTTGAAGTCTGTGGTGCTTTGTACTTTCTCACAAGGTGTGACAGTCACTCATGAATGACTTTTATATCTTCTTGTGCCAGAAACCATGCAGCACCTCGTTTTGTGAGCTTTAAAAGCCTTTGCAGCAAGAGTCTTTACATTTCTTTGTGCTATAGCTGTGAACATTGTGAATTTAGGAACATTTTGTTCAAAGGCCGGGGCACATGCTAACTCCACAGAGGTTGGGTTTAAAAGCACAGTGTTTGTTCCCCCAGGCAGTGAAAGGAATGTGTGGCTCTGTGTCCTCATGGGATTTTGTGTTACTTGATTTTTATCAGATTTCACAAATACCTGATAGCATTTCCCACTATGTTAGCCTTAGAGTTCAGGAATGATTTTGCTTTGTTTTGCTTGTTTTGATAGAAGACCTATGGCTCAGAGAGCAAAAGGAACAGCACAAATGGTGAACAGAAAATTTATGAAGAGAAAAATCAGTCCAAGGGGTTTTAATCAATTGATGAAATTATCTGTGAATGTGTATTTTCCACTATTTGACCAGTTTTATATATGGCTCAATAATATTCATCATAGAAAATCTCTTCTGTTCCCCATTGTCAGCTGCTAAATAAATTACTAGGGAATTATTTTTTTTGTTGTTCAGACCGATCTATATTGCACAGGGGCATCTAGATTGTGCTATCACAAAATAGTACTTTTTGTAGGTTTGCGTCCAGCATACATGTGTGTTTCTGAAGTCTGAAAAAGTGTGATCCTGTGTCTTTCATTTAAGTTCCTCTGCAGGCTTACAAAGATGTGTTTGATTCTGTTTGTCATTTTTCCACATTCTTCCAAAATTACGTATAGGGATAATTGTGTCTGCTTCTTTCCAGTCCCCCAAGCTGACTGCCAGGATCTGTAACCCTGTAATGCTCTTAGAAACCTGAGATTGGTTCTTAATGAGAATCACTGGTTTGCTTCAGGACAAGGACTGGCTCAGAGCTTCTGAAAATTAGAGGGAAAACTAAGTTTTTCTGCTAGTGCAGTGAGAAAAACACAAATTCCTTTGTCCTCTGCTGAATCTCTGAGATTCAGTTTTGTGTTGGCAGTGGAGTGGTTCCTCTGGGTCCTGGCTTCTTTGCTGGTCTCTTCTGATTCAGTGGCAAGGATGAGGGATGCATCTGGCAAACACTGGCTGCCTTTTCCCCACCCCTCCTGAGTCTGTGCACAAAACCCACAAGATAGCATCACCATCTGAGGATGCAGAGATGCTAAAGCCATCAGTGCCCATCGCTGGTTCCAGCAACTTGCTTGGTCTTGGTCAAAGCAGCTGAAGGTGATGATACGGTGGTTGCTGCTGAGACAAGGTGATCTGGGTCACATAGGGAAACCTAGGAGGTGATTCTCCATTGATCATGGCTTTAGTTAAGTAGTAACTTAACGTGTAAACCTTGTTGGTGATCAGTACTATGGAGTTCAGTGAAATTCTGTCAGCTTGTTGTATGGTATGTACAAATCCCATGAATTATGTATTGGTTTTAGGAATAGACAATGGAACCATAAAAGCCAACTTTACTGAGCCACATTTTCTCAGCCATGCTGGCTCTGGAGGGCAATTGTAAAGTGACCGTTATTTATAATAATTTCCCCTGTTTGGTTCCTTCTGCAATGTGGAAAGCTGTGTAAAGTAATTTCTGGCTTTACTTAATATGCACTCCCTGCCCCCACACCTTTTTTTAAAATAGAGAGCTCAATTTTAATCATGAATTACAAAGGGAGATAATCTGTCTCTTTAGAAAAGTCTGTTTTAAAATAAGGTAGAAACTTAAGCCGAATCTTCACAACAGACACTTTCAATATATTTTGAAAATAAAATGCAGGAAAACAGTATTTGGTTTCTAGATGTACAATATAGAAATATATTGAGAGTTGATTAAAATGCTTTCAAAGAAATGTTGCATGACAAACATACTACATTAGCCACATTCTTTGTGAAATCTGCATTGTAATGTTTTGATAAAATGGGCTTTGAGGTATGACACATTATACACTCCTGTCAGTGGTCAGAAATCTGAATAAACTGCAAAGGTTTACATAGTTCAAGTGAATGAATACATAAAACAAGTTCTTAGCTTTCAACTCCTGGCTGTTGGATATTCAGCTGTAACTACTTTGTAACTAAAAGTGCAGTGAAAAGCTCTGGACCTGCACAGGCTTTTAGGTGTCTACTTGTAACTTGCTGTTTTGCATCATCATAAAAAAAAAAAAAAAAAAAAAAAAGGAGGTATAGCCTGATATTTTACATCTTCTGTGAAACTTTATATACATGCTTTATACTCTTTCTTCCTGAAATCAGTTATAATCCATATTAAATAGCTACGGACAGGGTTACAAAAAAAAAAAAAAAAATCCAACTGATGGCTAATCTCTTGGTAATGATGACATAAAAATACTTAGGATTAGAGAGAGCATTTGTTGTTGAGCATATATTTGGTGTAGTGGCTGCATATGCTATGAAGGATCAAGTGTATGCAGTCACAAAGTGGCAGGTAACTATAATATATTCAAGGGCAAACCATAGCCTTTATCCAAGGGGAATGCATTGACCATAAACCCCCAGAAAAGTAAAAACGAAGTGGTTTGTTCATGTCATTCGAAGATAAATGTTATAAAAGGGATCAGCCATCATGTATTATATATCTACAGACAGTGCACATTTTTCTCCCACTGTACTTCAGGACTAAGACTTCTCTAGATGACAGTTATGGAAAATCTGAAGTGCCTGGAAAGTGCAAAAATAGAAAGTTCTGAATGCATTTAATAAAAGTTTAATTTGTGAGTTATATCAGCATAGAAATAACTACTGATGGGTGAAACCCAACAGTGCATCAGTTCAGACAAAGCTCTATATATGAACTTTTAAAAGATTTCAGTCTTTCTTGTGGTGTAGGCTTTATACCACTTTTATTCATCCTTCTCCTTTACCCTGTTCTTCCATGTTTTTTAATGCCTAAATTAATCTGCTTGGTTACAGCAAATCTCAACACACATTCTTTCTTATCAGTGTTTCAAGCAGCTTATCTTTTATATCAGTATGCTCTGGGGGTGTAAGGTGTTTGGTTAACACACACACACACACTTCTTTCTCTTGTGGACTTTGGCAAAGGTGTCCTGTACAGATCTCGTGTCTTCCCCTGACTCCATTGCTATATTTTTGAGGTGATTCTTCCCCAGACTCATTTTTCTGTGCAGGATTTTATCCTGGGTTTGGCAGACCCGCCAGGACTCAGCACGAACTTTCTGTGGGTTTTGGCTTGTGTTTCTGTCACAGTAAGGAGATCCTATCAATCACTAATCAACCCCAAGTCTTGATGATCAGTGTGGGGCTCTTATAGATTTGCAAAGCTTAAACAAAAAAAAATGTTGATATAAGCAAGGCTGTGTGGTTTGGGTGGTTCCCTAGTTTCTCTCCAGGCTCCCCCATCAGTGGCCGTTGTGTATAGACAAGCAGAACCCAATCTTGGTGTGTGGAAAGCAGCAAGCAAGTACTGCAGAGTAAAATGAGGGATTACTATCACAGTAGTATTCTGGAGGTAAGTTGCACATGAATGGAACTGGGTGAAAAAACAGATTTTTTTATTATTTTTTTTTATGTGTCCATTGAACTGGCATTATTAAAATAGACATTTTTGCATTTTTTTTTTCTTCTGGATAATGCAGTTCTTTAGTACATTTTTTTTCATATTATTTACCTTTAAAGTATTTTGCAAGGGATGGGATTGTGAGTAGATTGCTTGTAAGTAACAGCTAAAGGTACTATTATATCTAAGCTGAACAGGAAACATTCCCTTGTTATTTCTTCAAGTTGTGATTGAGGAGCCATAAACAGAGCTGCTGTTTTCTAAAAGAGCATTGTATTAGCTCTGGTGACAGCAGCAAATCACCTTTGAAGATAGGCAATTTCTCCTCCTGCTGGACCTCATTTTGATGTTTGCTCTGGTGTAAATTGGGAGTAACCTACAGAAGCTTGTCCATTTGCACTGAATGTGAAAATAGAACAAGTGAGGTAAGAACTGTATTTGCTGGACCTAAGAAAGTAATTCTCTGGTACTAATTTCTTGACAATTTCATTATAACTGGTCAAGACAAGTGTTGGGACAGCACAGTTCTTGCTGTTCAAAGTCGTGCCTGTCTGGGATTGCGACTGACTCAGTAGATGTACATGTGTGAGCAGCAGTATCCCCTGGGACTCTTCAGTCAATTCTGCTAACTGTACTGTAAAAAAAATTATATCAGCCCTTTAATGCTCTTAAAAACTGTTGGACTTGCTCTAGAATCCAGGACTTAATCCACCCCGGTGCAAGTGTGGCCTGGCCTAACTCCCAAGATGCAAAAGACAGAAGGCTTGCGAGGCAGGCTGTACTAATCTGATGTAGTTAGTAGTGGAGGCAGTAAGTAGGAAGTCAGATTTTGTCTGAGGACTGACAAGATAATGGAAGTGCAACTCTGCTGACAGATGTATGAAAAGATGAGAAACCAGACCCAGGAGAAGATGGTGTGGCATGAGGTGGTGAAGGGTGAGGGAGTCCTCGCAACAGAAGCCAGAGAAAGTGCTTCCACTGAGAAGGTGTGGAGTATGGACCTCCGGGCTGCCTGTGCAGGCAGAGTGATTCGGATCTAGATGATGTGAGGAGGAGGTGAGAAAGAAGGGGAGATGGTGAACCCTGGGCAGTGGATTCTTTTATTTCCTTCCCTAGAACAGGTGGCAGCAGTAGGTGTCACTAACTTCCACATTCAGAGATTTGCCTTCCTCATGCAACTGGAAAATGATGATGCTTGTTGTGGTATGGTATGTTGTAGACATGGACTTGCAAATGTTTTCATATACACTACTGAAGATCTCCTTTATGGCTGTAGTTTTTCATGTCTACTACAGGAAGCAATATCTAAACATGCTGTTTGGTGGATGCTCCATCTCTCCTTGGTTTCCTGTGCTTATTGTGCTCTTCTAGTCTCACTTGCCTGACTTGGAAATCTGTGTGTCACCTGGACTGGGAAAGAAGGCACCTGAAAGTGTGAAAAAAGAGCAAATGCAGTATAAGGGTGAGGTGGAGAAAGAAGGCAGAGAATCCAGCATCATTCCTGAGATCATTCCTGAGGAAATACAAGGCAAGGAAATACACTGAGGGAAAAAAAAAAAAAAAAAAAAAAAAAAGCTAGGATACATTCTTGATGTATCATGTCAAGGGAAAAATAACTAATTAAAAGTCACGGTCACACTATTTCAAGAGATGGAGTCAGGGATGAACGGCACAAAAGAATTAAAGCTATTTATGTAAAAAGTACATCTTGGTGTTTTTTTAAAAAAACACCCACTGTGAAACTGGCAAGGTAGAGGGACAGCTTTGAGGTGTACTTGAAATTTTCTAACATTTTTTGGAGTATTGCTTGATTATTTTTCCCTGTCTGTGATTGACTAATGGAAAAAGCTCTGAAGCATAAGAAATATTTGGTAGAATGGCTTCTAAAGGTCTGAGAAAACTAGCAACCCTGTAACTAACTCTGTGCTTGTTCAAATTGTCTACTCTTGATGTGTTGCAAATTTGTCCCTTGGCAATTATCATATCTTCTGCTCTGACTTTACTTCGTTTCCTTGCTGTCCTAGCTTATGGCCTCGATGAGAGTGGTGGTTGAGGATCCATACCGTACTGTGGGTAGTTGGCACCATGTTCCTGGCATAAAAAAAGGTTTTCCTGGGGTGAATACTGATTCAGAGCAGATTGTTCCAACATTTATCCTTTTTTATTTTTAGCCTAGGACTTTTGGTGGGGTGCACTGTAGGCTGTTTTTATTCCATCCACTTTTCTAAATGTGTTTTTGAAGTCTGAAGGGAACTAATTCTCATTACTAAATACAGTCTAGATAATTCTTCTAGCTCTGCTGCAAGATTATTTTTTTTGAGTGTGTGATGGAACTAAGATTAACAGACTGTCCAAGCATTTTCATCCCTAAATCTTCTCTGTTCCAAGGACAGTTATGCTGAATATAAGCTGCCTGCCAGTCTTCCCCTTTTGAAATGGCACCGTCGACCGTATGCTGATGGACTGGATGTATGTTTGTTTGAAAGTTTGTTCTTTTTCTTGTTCTTTAAGGCCTGACTAGACCCGTTGTTAAATTCTGCGATCTTTGCTGCTTTGATCATTCACAAGGGAAGCCCTTGGGCAAGAAAGAAAATGATAAAGCTGGATGTTTATGGCATACCAAAGCATGGACTTCTGAGCAGTGTTTCTCTACAGATGGTGCTCTTAGAAAACCTTAGAGAGGTTTTCACATGTGCAGGTGCATGCACCTGTGAATGCATTTGAGAACTACCAGGTCATATAGAAAGTAAAAGTACATTGTGAAATATCACAGACTATTTTAAAATGCTGTGAAGGTTTTTTCAGATATTGCTGGCAGTACAGGCAAGTACCGTACAGGAAAAATGAACTTTGACGCTTGAGAACATGTGGATAGAAGTTGATATGAAGGTTTACAGATTTATGTATACCTTAGGAATTATATAAATATTATCCATGTCTCTCGACTAAATAAGAAACCATACTTCTCAAACTACATACTACAATATTATGATAAATACTTTTTTCCTTCCTATTTAGAGCTAAGTGGAATAAGCTGTTCTCCTCTAAGATTATTAGTCCACAGAAATTCACAATGTTTCATAAAATGCACAGCATGGATACTAAAATTGATAGATTTTGCAAATCTTCTTTTGAAATCTATCCTGATAACAGGTATTTTAAAAGGGGAAACTGTTAAGAACTTGAACTGAAGTTTTCTCAAAACAGTCATAACTTTTGAAATATTACTGAGTTTTATGTCCAAGAGGTTTTTAAAAAGTGGGGTGTGCTGTCTGGTTGAAGCATCCATTAGAACTGGATGTTCAGAAGTCCCTTTCATGTCCCCTTTTTGCATGGAGTACTGTTGACAAGTTGTGAAAGATTCACTCACAGGTACAGAACAATATATGCCTGGATGCTCTGCTGGCAAGGATTTGAGTTGTATATTTTTTTAAATGGATAGTTTTCATTGCAAGCATGCATTTTTCTCCTCCTGATTCAGTGCAGGGTACTTTTTTAGCAGCTAGAGATGAATGCTAAAAATGAAGTAGTTGTACTTTAATCGACCCAGCCTGTTGACTCCCATTCATTCAGCACCGGCACCTTCCTTGTCTTTGAGGTGTCTGAAGAGGTGCAGAGGCAGGATGAGTGTCGGACATGAATCTGAATGCTTGCCCTCAGACTAATGGTCCCAAAACACAGTGCCAGACTTTATAACAATATGCTTCCTATGAATAATGAACAGATCTGACTTTATGAAAAATACCTAGACTCAAAAAACAATTTAAAAAAAAAAAAGACAGAATAACCCTTATTCACTGTAGTCTGCTAGCTCAGAAAGCAAAAAGACAGGAGTATAATATAAAGTTCTATTTGCTGACAACTAAATCAAAAAATGTCATCCCACTGGGCACACAAATACATAGTTTGGAGGAAAATATACAGGTAAGGACTGTACACTGTATCCTGTTCCTTCCCACAAAGGGAGCTGAGTGTATTTAAGGGCCTCATCTCTGTGAGTTAGTAGTGTTGTGGGCAGAAATGGTGAAATGATGCAAAGCACTGTTTATGATCTCCGTCTCTGTTTCAAATGGTGGTTAGTTTCTGTGGCTGTGTTGGCTTATTTAGACAGTGTTTCTGCTTCTTTACTGCACAGATGGGTGTAGTGATCCTTTCTGAGCAAATACTCGTTGTTTTCCATTAGCAAAATGCTGCTGTTCGTGATAACTGGGGAGGGGCAGAAATATCCCCAACTCCCCTGAGAGCCTGTCAGGTAGTTGTGATAAACTGTGTGGGTTTTAGACTTCTATTGAGGGCTCTCTAAGGAGGCCTTGTTATAAGCAATCTTTGGGGAATTAAGCATGAGAATGAGTAATCTTTGGAGAACTAGCACAGAAACCTCCAAATCTGAAATCGCTAGCGCCTGGAGCAGACCGCCTGGGTTAGCAGGTCGGTGCAGAAGTGTGGCAATGCCAATAGATGACACACGTGACGGGCATGACTGCCCTGGGGATGCAGAGTTAGCCTGTATGGCACGCACACAGGGCAATTATGCCAAGCTGATTGTGATTTCATATACATTTTTTTTCAGATAATCCTGTTTATAACTGGAACCCTTGCTTTCTGTGAATATTTGTACCAGCTGTGTGCGTAAGCTGTGAAGTTGAAAGCATCAGTATCACTCATGCTAAAAAAACCCCAAAGTTTTCATGTGGGGAGACGATGTATCTGCAGCACTTGGAAATAATACAGAAGATGAAAACTAACATTATAATTCAGCCGCAGATATTGCTTACATTTCCAGGGGGCAATGAATGAAAATAAACATGAAATATTTATATCAATGTTCATTATACTATAGTTAGCACAGCACAAATGGTCAAAGACTCATAATTTTTTTTTTCTCCCACCCCCAGTTTACCATTTTCCCCAGAAGCACACATTGGAACAGTGGAGAAATGAGGTGACAACTGTCTTCTGTTGATTTTTTTCCATTTTTTCGATTTTTTTTTTTTTTATGGTGACTAAGACTTTTAGGAGATTGTAGATATCCCTGTTGTCTTTAGTCAGTGCTGAAGATGTGGAGCACTTCAGAAACCAGTTTTAATTCAAAATGAAACTAATGTTTCTGAGAGCATTAGCTCGAGAGAAAAACTTATTCAAAATAACGTGACACTTCCTATTTCTCCACTCTTGCTAAAACCTAAATTGAGAACCTACCTTCTCAGTGACCTATCACTTTTCAAAAGGGTGCAGCTTCAGTTCCCTGCAAAACTATTCCACATTACAAGTTATGGCTGAAATTGTTACTTTTGTAGTGAAATATTCTTGAAAACTAAGTGTCTTGCCTGACTGTTATGTCCAGGGAAGCATGAAAATTTTAACAATAAAAAGATTTGCTTTGTATTCTTTACATTTGCACTTTTGGATTCCAATTACAAAAATGGACACTGCTGAAATGTAAACAAATACCAAGTTATTTGCAGTGTCTTGTCCAACTTTAATGACAAATAACTTGAAAAAAATTACAATTTCTCAACCTTTGGAAGCTTTACTCAGTGGGAAAGAGTAAATACTGAATAAGTGCTTGTGATGTAGACTGTTAGACCTGCTTCTAAAAAAGGATGCCTCTGCTTCTCTAGGTGCTCAGCCACGTGTATCTTAACAGAACTGGAGTAGCAACCATAGGACAGAGAAGAATGGTTTCAGAAACTTAGAGAGGAGCAGATTGGCAGTACAACTTGGACAAAACCTGGTTTCTTCCATCTCTTCCTTGGTCTTAGTTACGTGTAACCTAATGGGGGGGTGCTGAGCATGTTTTTGAATCTATAAGTTTGGGTTGGCTTGGATCCCTGAGTTTGATGCAGGGTTGGCTTTATTGTTTTGTTTGTGGGTTTTTTTTTCCTTTTGTCCCTACCAATCCTGAGATGATGAAGACCTCATTTCTGCAATTGGCAGAAAACAGCTCCCTGATGCACCCACCAGAATCCCTCTGTAGTTTAGCAGTGTATGCCCCATATTTTGTGCCTGCAGGATGCTTGTTTGCTGTTCTTAATACATGTAAAATCATTATGTGGGCACGCTTGTCATCTTCTGGTGCTCACAGTCTATACTCAAGAAGATAGCACCTTTCCACCTGTCAGAAGTGTGTTTCTTTTCGACAAGAAGTTTTCTTGTAGTTTCTTATCTGAAGGACCTAATCAGGACATAATTACTCTGAGCAAGAACAGGGGGAAACATGGATGTTGTGAAACATCCTTTTCTTGCACTACTGCTAGTGCAGGAATGAATCACGGACTTGGTGAACACATTAAGGAACTAATGCCAACAACTGGCAGCAGCTAAAGATGAGAACAGACTGGTTACAAGGACAAGGAGCCAAGTTTAGGCACAGTAGGTAACTCAGCATGAGCACATCCCAACCCTCTTTCAGCAGAAACTACAGTGCAGCATGACGTTACAGGGATCTTAGGGTGGTGTGAGTAATGGATTTTTCAGTCTAGTGGCCAAAATTGAGCATCGAGTTTGGGGGGGGGGTTAAGGCTCACACTGGCTCAACGTGCAAGGTTCTGAGGTCTTTTTGGTAGTGCAAAGAGCTGAAGAATGTTGTTCTGTTCAGTTACAAATGCTATGCTTGCAGAAAACACTTGGTACAAAACTCAAATAATTATCTTGTGAAGGTATTTAAACCTTTAAAAATTAGGTTAGTTTCAAAATGGATGTGCTGTTCTATTTTTAAAATGTAAAAATGCTTCTGTTTTCCTTCTTCCCTTCCTGCTTGTGAAAGTATTTATAAAATCTCATCAAATTTGTGGATTCTTGTCTTGGGGTACATTAGAGGACAGAAAAATTAAAAAGTACCTCTATTTTTGTGTAAATTCACTGAACAAATAGTTAATCATATTTATACCAGATTGCTTTTTATATATACCCTTTTCCCCCCAGAAAATTCAATGATACACTGCAATTAACTCATCAAATGCTTCAGTCAAGAAATTTTTGTTACATAAAAAAAATCACAAAAAACTTGTGATGGTTACATTGAACTTGTAACAGTTTGGATTTTCCATTTGAAACATCTAAAAGATTCCACTCTCAGAAGATTGCGTTTTTCAGTGAACATGAAACAGGTTTATGATGAGTGTGAATTTGCTTTCGCTTTCTTTAAGCATGTCTTCCTGGGCAAAAATATTGTATTTGTACTTATGTATGCATACATATAAATAGGGCATGTTTATATACATATGAACAGGGCATGTTCTATGAAATGACAGCCCTAAAAAAGGAACAACGTGTGCCTTCTTGCCTGTGCTGTTTTGTTATGTGGGGGTAGGTATTTGTGATCATGTAATGAATAAGGTTCACATTAAGATTCCCAAACTAGTTCCTTTCTATGTAGCACTTTAAGGGCTGAGAGGCTTTTGCAGCTACCTTGAGCTGCTTGCTCTCTGTAGGTATCCCAGACTTGTTATAGCTGCTCTGGGATTTCCCGTGTTTTCTTAGAGGAAAGTATGTGTTGCCACACATAGGCGGCAGCACAAACTTGGGCTAATGATGTTTGTGTATTAATATTTTTGATACACTGAGAAAGGCAAGTGAGGGAAGCAAGATGTTTAATACGTTCAGAAGTCTTGAGGCATTTCTTGCAGCACTGAAGAGAGCTCAGAGACTGTCCTGGGGATGGGGAGGAAGGGCAGTGTGACATTTTAACAGAAAAGGATTGTACTTACCAAATAATTGTTTTCTTTACCATAAGGCCATGTAACTATCGGGCTTCTTGTCTCTGTATGTTTGTCTCAGACTAGGAGACTGCAGGAGATGAGAAGGTGTCATGCAGCAGCTCGGCTGTGATGATTGTTTTCTTCTCCATTTGCAGCCACCCAGCTGCAGACTATAATAACTTCAGAATATTGTTGTAAGGACAGGAGCTTTCACGTGGGACACTTAAGCTCCGTAATCTGTGTCTTTACATTGGAAAAAAATGCCTCTTGAAAGTATTCTCCCTTATGGATGTCTTACTTGTTATTTATAATGATTTGTGCCAGGTGGGCATGTTTTTGCCGTTAGCCCTGAAAAAAAGAAATCTGACCTTTTTGGGGTTGATTGCCTTTAGCTATGTTTTCAACCTCTTAGAAATGTGTTGGGAGGGGGGAAAACATTACATCTGTGTAGTGTAGCTAGGTTCAGGTTTTATATTCTACGAAACTTGCAAAAGGGACATAATCTGTGTTGATTTTGTGTGTGCGTGGAATTTGGAAGATGACAATGTTTCCTTTCAACATGAAATGTGATTCATTAAAACACTTCCCGAAGTTGTTATTCTTCCTTTAACAATGATGTGGTGTAGCTTACCTTCCAGGTACAATAAAGATGGATCAAAACAGTGAGTAATATAAAAATAGAAATAAATTAGAGTAAATGACACTTTTTAGTGGCTTGGAATTTCATGTCAAATGGATTTGACAGGGTATTGAGCAAAGTAAATTGCTACTATGAGATGGAATGAGGATTTTGGGTCCCTTTTGTTGTTCTTTAGCTCTGGCTCAAATACAGTTTAGTTTCTTATGCAGCAAAAGAAGTTTGACTCCTTTTTCTTGTCAAAGAAAGTATTACTAGGCTACAGCAGAAAAAAAAAGGAAAGGATAGTTGAGCGATCTTAGATCAGTGTATTGGTTGTGATAAAGTATGTACTGTGTTGATGCTTTGCAGGTTTAAATGTATTCGTGTCCTGTGGAGATGTCCTCATGTCCTCAGAGTATCCTCAGATAACTACAGATTTATTTATTTTTTGGGGGGTGGTGGGGTGGTGAAGGCGAGGAGGAGTTGTTGGATTTATTTTACATACTTTCAGGATGTCATCTACACTATGTTAAGTGGTTGAACTTTAGGTTGATTTGCATTAGTATTATGCAGGATTAATTTTCTTTGTGAAAATAAAAGACCAGTTTTACAACTAATCTTGGTACACTTTTAGTCTTGGTCTTCACTTAAACCATGTGTTTTGTAAAATAAATCACTTAATTTGGAGAGACACTAATTATCTCCAAAACACGCACCTCATTGTTGTGCACCAATATGGATCACACTTCTAAGATACATTTCCACAGAGCATTGGCACAAGTATGCCAATGTTCAAAAGTTAAATACAAACAGATCCAGTCAAAAGCCAATCACAGAGGTCCCCATCTGACAGACATCTATGTACTTAACTTTATGCACATGAATATTAACAATGAAGATACCTGGGTTATTTATGTAAAATTCAGCACATGTGCTGAGGCCCATTTGTGTCACCTCCTTCTCACTAAGGATGTGAAAATGAATATTAATAAGCTCTGTAGAAGAGTCAAGCAAAGTTGTCTATATGTAGGCAGGTGCTTAATTTTTAAGGTCTGTGGAGTCAAAGTATTTGTGTCTGTAAAATGTAAACATGTGCAGACGACTTGGCAGAATCAGCCCATGTGTCTAAGCAGATGTATTTATAGTATTGAACTGCACTGGTTTACTCAGAATAAAGCTATTATTTGAGTGACTTTTCAAGCTGAAAAGGCTCTGGGAATTCGAATGGCAATACAGTTCCAAGTATTATTAAAAGAAAAATAGTCTTGTACCAGCTTCCTATTAATTTTAATTGTATTATACCCCATTCTTAATTCAAATGAGCTAAACTCATCACTAACTGTAAATCCATAGGGTGTTTATTTCCACTCATATTTTCTCCCATGAAAAGTATTATTAGCACATCATATTTGAGTCTTTGCTTGTTGTAGATAAGTCCTTTTTCCATTCAGTGATAATTTCATATTCAAATAGCGTATACATTAGCAATGTGATTTAATTCTCCAGTTTGTTTATGTTTGAAAGGCTGTTTTCCAAACCACAGTTTCAGGGGGCACGTAGCAAAGCAAATTACAGGTTCCCAAGTGAGTAAAGTTGTGTAAATTGTCAGCTTGCATTGACATGGAAAGTTCTGTGTTGTCATAAGTTACGTGTTGTGGTGCCAGACAAGAGTAGGGTAACAAGCAAATCAAGTGAAAAAAAAAAGGAATCTGCCCAGCAGGAATTCCCTACAGAGCAGGTAAAATCTCAAGACTTCTGTAAATCACTGCAAAGAGAATGGAAAAAGACAGATTGTAGTTATTATGCTCATAACTTTTCCTCCATTCAAAGAAGAAATTACGTAAGCTTTCTTATTTAGGGGAAGATAGTGACACTTAGGTCCCCGCCATAAATGGGTTGATCTAGCACTGTATTTTATCAAGAGCAATTCAACTCCTTTCTGCCAATGCAGACAACAGCGTGCATATAAAGATCTCTGTTTTCTTCAGCACAGGTGGTACGAATATTTTACCAAGGATTTCTGTGAAAGTAATATGTGGATATTTCTGCAAAACCACTTTTCCTAGATGGGTACAAATTTTTTTTCATTAAGACTCTTCACTATGAGTATTTATTGGGTCCTGGAAAACATCGGGGCCAATCCTACCTCTGTAAGGCACTGGTGTGCTTGCGAGAGACTTGTGCCATCCACTGAAATTAGCATAAATAAGCCTGCAGCGATTAGAGCGTGTTGGCAGTATAGAAATTGGGTCAACTTTTTTAACTTAAAGTACGCTACAGCAGACTATTCTGGGCTTGAGGTGTGTGTTGCTAATGCTTGGTGGTAGAGGATTATGGTGCAATTTATAGACTGACTAGTAGTTGCAGGGATTTCTAACCATGAACTGTCTCAGTGAGGACCTTTCACTCATTTCTCAGCCTTACTTTGTTGAGAGATTCTTCGAAAAACGTGTAAGAGTGCATTTGGGCACAGCAACGTACTTATCTCAAGCTGGTGTAGATTTTTCTAGTACCCTGTGACACCACTTTCATTCTGCACCTTCTTATCTGCTTAGACAAGCCTGGCGGAGTGTAAGATCATCAACTATTATCGTATCACTTCTCAATCAAAGCAATTCTTACTAAATGCTATCAATTGCTTTCAGAAGTGAAAATGATGATGGCCAGCAGCACTTGGAAGCTGATAATTACTTGACATTAGAAGTAGCAGAGGAGGGCAGGACATTCTCCAGGAATATTTATTTGAATTTTGGCATGAATTTTTTTCAACTCTATTCGTTCCTCACTGGTTTGTTCTTCCCATGAGCAGTTGGGCAGTTGAACCTGAATTAACCGGATGGCTGATGTGTGCTTTGAGGTCCTTGTTGTCAAACGGCCATTCTGATGGCTTTTAAAAATTGCCAAGGACTAGAAATTGCAATGGCAAGGTATGCACATTACTTGCTTGGCTACTCTAGGAAAAAAAAGCCAAAACAAAACCACACCAGAAGATTAAATATTGGTCACATCTCTACACCCCTGAGTGCCAAAATGCCTCTTACTGAGGCCAGAAACAGTTGTGATGCATTGGTAGTAATCATTCTGTGAGGCAAAGGGCTTGGTTATGTGTTTGGTTCAATGGGAGAATGGAGGCAAGATGATGCAACTTCACTCATCTGTTGCAATGAACAGTCAACCTCAGACGTCATAGTCTTGCAGAAAGCTTCTTTGTAATCAGTGTAACCCATTGTTTCTTTATTTAATACATATGTGAAATTCAGACTGCATTTTTAATTTAATTTTACATTACAAATGTATTTACAAAAAATTACAATAATCTACACTTGTTGGATAAGTTAATTTTGGTTTGTTCTACTGCATAGTATGCATTGGCCCTTGGAGGAATATTTATTTCTTACAGACTTGCTGTAGGTTGGAA
This sequence comes from Falco punctatus, assembly GCF_963210335.1. Lineage (NCBI taxonomy): Eukaryota > Metazoa > Chordata > Aves > Falconiformes > Falconidae > Falco > Falco punctatus. The sequence goes on along the minus strand of NC_137581.1, from coordinate 120,454,974 downwards.
TCATGTTTTTTTTGTGGTTCTTGTGTTCTCATTGCCTTCCTCTCATTCATGGCTCACCTGAAAGGTCGTAACTCCTTCTAGAGTGAGCCATGGTAAGGGTCTAAGCTGGATAAATCCATAAGGTAATTTTTTTCCCTGTAGCTTAAATATGAGACTGAATAGATCAATTCTGTTCCTTGACAATAGATTTCTGTTTTGATGGGAATGAGAAGTGAAGTTTCTTCCGTTGCTCATTGTTATGTGTAAAATTACACTACCTGCTTTGTGCCTATCAGGTGGTACTGTGTGATTTCTGCCTTCCCCGTCCCCCCCGTGCCCCGTTTTTTTTTTTTTTATCATATTATCCCAACTTTAATGTAAGTGCTGTGCATTATCTTTCCAGATTGCATTTAGTTGGATCTGTAAAAAGGAAAGACATTGATACGTCTCTCAAAATGCTTGCTTTTGTGCTGATCATTTCTTCTCTTGTGATGAGGCTACAATCTAATCTTTAGATATTGCCTGGGATTTCCCATTCAGTGTCTTCATTATTGCAGACTTCATACAGCTACTACAGAAGCACAGCCTTCTATCCATTCAGTGAGTGTAGTTTCAACTACAGTGTAGTCCTGCCATTGCATTTCAATTTAATGTGGCCTCCACTGGAAGTTTATCATAGTAAATTCTACGATTTTGGAAATGTTTCCTGATATGAATCACCTATAACATATATACCAGCACACAAATTACCCATCTCTGTATACTTTATGTCATAACACATTAAAATCTCCAGCATTGACATGTGGGGAAAAAAAGTAATCCAAAATGAAAATTAAATATCCCTCTGAACTGTAGACACCAAAGTGAAGTGCTGCTTGTAATGTGATTAGTTGAATTTCTGCTTTTTCACATGTTCATATTCTGAATTACACAAGTACTCCAACAACAATTTATTTTTCTTATTCCCTCTTTCTTACGTGTGGATTCCCATATCTATTTTAACAGAGTTCTGAGTATATTTTCAGTGCATATTTAAAAACATTCTTTGGGTCTTTCTGCTGAGTCCTCTCTTGCTTCTCATCCAAGTCTCTAAAAGCAAACATATTAACCCTTTGTTGCCAACACTCAGCTGTTTGTTTGTTTAAATCTGCTTCCTCAGGAGAAAAAGTGAATAGAGCCATGTTTCAGTGAACTTTGCGGTACTTACATTGCTTAAACACACACGATTCTAACATTAAGAAGAATCTGAGAGCAGTTACATAGTAGATGCTTAGGGTGGTATTGAGTAGCCTTATAGGGATTTAGTTATTTCTCATTCACAAGAGAATAACTATGGGCTTGAAAAAAGATGCAAGAGTCAGTAGGAAGATGAGTGTCCAATGAGGAACCTACTAATCTCAGGATGAGCCCCAAGAATTCTGGAGTCAATGTATTTTCATTTCCTAATGCCATCCTTTTTCTTCCATCAGATAATTTTCTGTATAATTTCTGCACTGTTCCTTAGAAACATGAGAAAGGGTTAGAATGGCCCAGCTCATAGCATGTAGCACATGAAGTTTCCATCCCTCTCCTGAGCAGTTACACACTTAGTTGCAAAAAATTATGTCCAACCATGTCAGAGGAAGGGATTGGTGACATAATGTCAATCCAGGAACAACACAGGAGCTCAGCTTGGGCCACTTCCTCACCCCATGTAAGGTACTCACTGGAGCACGGGTCAGTCCACTTTCAGTCCAACAGGAAAGCAGGGCTTTCCAGGGGCCCGGGAGGGGCCTGGGCTTTTGCAACTGGATGAATAAGTACTGTTTCCTCTGAATTTTGAACTGTACTCCATGTCTTGATCCTTCCACCCTTACCTGTGCATAGCAGTACACAGGCCTTGAGATTGAAGTAAAGGGCTTGTGATAATCACAGATTTAAAGGCATTGGATGGATAATCGTGCAGGTGTCATTTGAAGATGCCCTGTAAAAACGTATTGATAATGATAGCCATGCTGCTTAGATGGGAGAATTCATTAAGTCCACTTAACATCTTAACTTGTGCAGGTTGCTTTTGACTTTGTGGATGTCAAAAGTTCAGCTTATGGTTCAGTACTACTGGAACGGACGTTCTGTGACTGCATCTTAGTATATATGGCAAAAGAACTCTTTCATATTCTTGTTTAGCGATGCAATTCTTAAATGTGGTGTCAGTAGCTTGCAGATGGCTCCCACCAAATTATGGGAATTCTAAAATTGTTCTAAACGCACCAAATCGGACTCTCTGTAATACACTGATTTTCTTTATTGGGAGTAGCGTGGAGATAACACCTTTTGCCAAGCTGCAAAGTAGAAGCTTCTCCCCTCTGTAGCCTTTAGTGTATTCAGAAACAGGTGTATCCAAAATAAGCATGGGGATGTAGTAGAATAACGTTTTTTGAAGCTTCTTTAAACCAGCAAATTCAGCTGTAAGAAAATCAATACTGTTAAGTCAATTTTAACCACAAACAGGGCAGAAGGGAAAAGAAAATAAAACAAAAATATTAGGGAGCATTAAGAGGGGTGGACTTTGCAGACGACTGTAAGTCAGGGGAATGATAGCTAGTAGCAGTCCACAAGGAAGGGAATGTGTTGTCCCTAAGGAGATTTTAGCTCATGCCAAGTCCTAAATATCACCAGTACTCTTCTGAAATATATGTGTGCACTCATATTCCTAAGCAAAGTTGCTGTTTTACTGGAATACACTGAAGATTAGTCCAATGTCCACTAAAGTCAAAGGAAGGATGTGTGTTGACTTAAAATGGGATCAAAATTTTTCTGAGTCTTTTCTGCTGTGGTTATTACAAACAAGTAATAGTGATACCTGCTATAGAGTGAAATGAATTTTTAGAAATGTTTGGGATACTGTTTAAAAACCTGTCATTGAATAATTACTTTTTAGACAGCTGAGGCTATGTGTAGTCCAGGAGAATGAGAATGGGCAGTTTTGGAGGAATGCTGGAATTACAGGGCAGTGTGGATACTGCAGAAGTGGGCTAAGCTATATTCTAGGAAACAAATTTTTCTAACTGACTTAGTAATTGTGTAACCTTTGGTCCTTTGATACCCAATCACTGTTTAAGTTTTTCTGTACAGGGAGGATGTATTGTACAGTAAGCTGGTGTGGCTCTTTACAGTGCACTGTCTGTGTGGGTACACCCAGTGCATGTGAAGTGTGGCCACACAGTTGCTATGAGCATCCTGTAGCCGTGTCTGTCCTGACCAACTGGGCTACCTCCCTGGTGCTAGCTGCTCCCTGCGAGCAGGCACACAGTCCCTGCAGCCCCAAGGCTGCTTCCCCGCTGGTGGCTTTATGGTTCATGCAAAGTGGGGTTTGGCTTGCTTGCGGATGCAATTTCCCTTTAAATTCATCTTTCAAACGCTTAACTTGGAGGACACTTCTAACTTTGCACTCTTTCTGTCCCTGAGTTTCAGATTCCTACTGTTTGCTTGTAGCCAGTTTATTTTAGTAAGTTTTAACTAAATGAATGCATAACTGTTATGCATTTGCCTTTGTATTAAAATACTTGGGATACACAGGATCCCTAATTACAACTGTGCTTTATCTTCCTTCAACTTGAATCTCTTGGTAATGATATTTTTGAGATGGGAGATGTTAATCCCTTTGTTGAGATCCAGCCATATGCTCTTTTCCTCTGATTATAATTACTTTCTTTTTATAAATTGCCACGGTATTATTGAATGTGCATTGGTGGGGGAATTTGCACTTTGGCTGGCAGGGAAAATGTTACAGGTGTGAACTGTGCTGTGTAATAATCTTCACAAGAGTTGTCTGATTTTTTTTTGGACAGTTTTTCTTCAAAACTGTACTCTTATTGAAGTTGAAAAGTTGGAGAAAATGGATTATTCTGACAAATTTTGATAGGAAAAAAGTTGAAACATTGTTTTGACAACTCTGATTCCTTTTCTTTTGACTTGAAATTTTAATATCGGCTATTGCTATATTTTATATCACATGCACATATAGTTTGCACTTAAGCTTGTGTTCATCTTGTTCTAATCTCTTTACTCTAAGGCAAGGTTAACTAAAACTTTGCCATTACTGGCAGATGTTGCCTCAACTGTTTTAAAAGTTTTCAGATCTGTTACCTCCATGAGTGATCTGTTGTAGTGTTTTCAATTTTTTTATTCCAATCCAGAACAAAAATAAATGTGCAGTGTTCAGTTTCACAGTGGAAAAGATCTTAGTTGTGGACCAACTAAACAATAAGTTCTTCTGCTGTTTTGGGCAGTGATTTCTTCATGTTGTGCAAGCTAAGTAGAGCCAGGTCTAGGGTCTATGGAGGCCAGGTTTTGCTGGGAGACTGAAAACCCAAACAAAAAAAAACCCAACCCCCCCAGAGGATGTCTTTGCTTTATGGAGTTCTTTGTTAAAATTAGGCTCATTTATATGCTTGAAGTTATCACCGAAGTGTTACTAGAAATAAAGGAGTTTGAATCAGGATTTTGTTTCTGATTTTCTCAAATGGAGTGTAAAATTGACTGTGTGTTTCAGATTTTCCTGTCATTTCCTGGCCATCATAAATCCTTGCAATTGCATGCGGTTGTCTTCTGCTTGAATCTGGTTAGGACTCTTCATTTCCCTGTCCTTATTCTTTGTGCTGCCTTGCACAACTACTCTGAAATGAGTCCTTTTGGAAATCAGTGAAATTGTTTTGATTTTAATACCTGAAAAGTTCTAATTAGAAAAAGAAGCACCCATCAAAACCTAGACTTGCACAGTTGCAGCTCTAGGGAATCTGGTTCCAAATCAGCCTTGCAGATTGAGGTCTCCTGCAGCTCTGGGAGTGTGTTGGAGAAGCCATCAAGGGAGTGGAGTGAGTCAACGTAAAAGTGTGACCATGAAACTTGCTGCTGTAGCTTAAATGGAGAGCCTCCAATGAGACATCTGAAATGCTGATTTGAAAATTTAGGAGGACAATCATGTAAAAGAAATACTACTACCCTTGTGTGGCTGCTTTCTACCTGTGCCCTGTTGAGGTGCAGCTGTAGAAGTCCTCTTTCATGTGGCAGTTGGCAGATTTACAGTAATGACAGATTTACTGTGAGGTAAGCATGTGGGCCTGGGTATTTGATTACAAAGTGCATGTTGCATTCTAAGTTTGTGAGGTAGCAGATTCCTTCATAATTTTTTAGGTATCGGTCCTATCAGCTGGCCCTAAATGGCTTCTAACTGGCTGCTCAGGTTGCATATATCTGAGCTGGAAGTAAGCATGTTTCCTTACGCTACCCAAGGTAAATCAGTGCAACTCTGACATCATCTTGAAGGTTTTAAAAAATATGGAGACAATGTCAACCTAACTGCTAATCTTCTGTAGTCTCGTGGATATTTTTTCTCAGGCATACTATTTAACATTTTAAAAGTGTTATGTTGGCAGTTACCTCTGTCACTATATCGAGTTACATCTACTGCAAGCTTACATGGTGGTTAAATCTCGATTGGATAGCCCTCTGCATATAGGAAGCAAATACATGTATACTCTTACTTTTAAACAAAGTAAATGGTAGTTACTTATGAGGACTCAAGGAAAAGAGATTAATTAAGTGATGTCAGAATGAAGTTCACCAAAAGCAAAAGACTGTTTTACATCTTCAGCTACAGACAAAAGAAAAAAATCTAATATATGCCAGTTTCTTTTCAATAACTGTGCTTCATTTTTCAAAGGCAAAAAAATTAAATCAGACAGCTCTTTTGAATATGTACATGTAGTTGCAGACACGATTTTGTGTTTTCTTATAGAAAATAGCTAACATTTTTAAGGTTTTTGAAGAGCTATAGGCTATATTTAAAACGAAAATTAATGCATATTCTAATCCCCTACATGGCTTTGAAAATATCAAACAGCACTTATAAAGTGGAGAAATATAAACATAAGATCACAGTTCTCGTTCTGCAGGCATTAGCTGGTCAAACTGGGAGAACAATTTCTGACCATGAAACAGAGGAAACAGTTATATTTCTGTTTTCACACTAGCTGAAATTAAGCTAACTTGTTCTGATGAAATCCTTCTGTTTTGGAAAAAAAGATAATTTAATTAATCCAGACTGGTTTAGGGCATGCCTCTCTCTCTCCCAGTTGCTGTTGAAGAATGACAAAGATTATTATTGTGACTTCATCATTTCCCTTTTTAATACAAATAATATAGTGCTTAATAGTAAATCAAGATGACCTAGCAGTTTTATGTTCAGATTGAACAGCTGAAAGGGAGATAAAACACTGCAATGAGGCCAAAAGCAAAAACTCATTTTGATTGACCTGCAATGAAACCATTTTATGGCGGAAAAAAAAAAGTAGCTAGAAACTTCAAATATATATTTTTTTTTATATAAGGAACAAAATAAAACTAAATTTCTTTGCACTTATTGTTAGAACTATAACAGAAATGTTCTGCTTTTTATGGCTGGGTATTAACACTGAGTATTTCTGTTTTATTTGGTAGTATAAGGAGAGAGCTATGCTGGTGATCAGTAAATATTAATGATAAAATACTGTTTGTTCATAAATTCATTATTTTGTGTGTTAAATTTTTACACAGAAACATTCACTAAAGTTTAATGTAATGAAGCGAAATATAAAAGATTATAGTGGATTTTTAAAAGTATTTTTGTTTCAGGTAATCTCTAAACTTGTGCATCTGTTCTGATTTTGAACGAATCCAATTTTGAAATGTTGTAATACCTGCAAGTGTAGTTCCCAGGCACTCCAGTTCATTTTCTTGTCACTGCAGGAGACATTTGTTATTGGCAATCTCGGAGGAAAGCTGTAGTCTTGAGTGGGAAATGAAAAAGGTAATTTTCATTAAAATACAACAACTAACTTGCATGAAAATTTGAGACTACAGCAAATTCAGCCATGTAAATAAAACAGATGTTTTCTTGTGATAAAAGTGGGGGGAAACATTGCAGAGAATTAAAAAAAAAAGACTTGAATAATTCTACAGATTACATGCCAGTGAAATAACAGATCCAGAGCACATTCCTACTAATTCTTCAACCTTTCCCTCTATATTGGGGTCTCTAAATGGGCTTTCCAACCCATGAGAGGCAGCTCATCTCTCTCCTATTAAAAATTATTATCAGTCAGCAGTTAATGACAGACAATGAAGTCTGTCAGAAATGTGAACGGCAGCACAAGGTATTCAGGACTCATTCCTGGGAAACATTTGGGTGGCCTTTAAAAGTCTAAATACTTTTGGATTTCAGGTGCTTGGCCTTTTGATTGGGGGAAAAAATATCAGTGAAGGCAGATGCTTTTCAAAACTAATTATAGTGAAAAACTAATTATTATGAAAAGGCCATTTTGAAAATTTTTCTCAAAAATCATTGAAGGCTAGATCTTCCCATCAAAATCTTCAGGGATACATTCAAGCAGCATCACTTGATATATGGAATGTCTGTTTCCCAAGGGCTGTGTGTGAAGGATGTGACAATATTCTCAAAAAAAGCTGAAGCGTGGAGCGCCGCTGGGAAGAGGGGCCCAGTAGAGGCCTGGCCTTGCCTTCAGGAGCTGCTGCGGGGGAACCGTTGGCAGCAAGGCTCATGGAGCGTTTGTTACCTCTTAAGGAATGATTTCTCAACCGTCAGGGTCAAAGTAAATCAGGAGAGAGCACTACTGAGGAAGGGAAGGGGGTAGATGAGCTGGATAAGCTGGGGGTATGGGTGGAGATAGTGTCTGGCGAGTGGCTCAGGGCTTCCTTGTGGGAAGATGGCGGCTGGTGACAGCCTGGGCCAGGCCCCTTTGGGAAAGCTGATATGTGCTGCTGAAACTTGCCATGGGTAGCACAGATGTGTTGCCGAGTTATTCAGGTGTCTCTGGGTGCTGGGCCCTGAGGGCACTGGCAGGCTGGGTCTCTCCGCTCTGCCACCAGTCCCCAGGCCTGCGGCTGCCTTTTTATCTCAGCAGGGCCCACGAGACCTGCCCCCGTGAAGGGGGTGTCCCTGCCCTGAGCGGCTTCAGGACCCTCGCTGAGCCCTGCCGCTGCCCGGGTGGCCTGGCCCGAGCCCTGCTGCCAGCTGGGGGGGCCCTGCAGCCCTCGGGCTCTTGGTGTGGTGAGGGAGGTTGGGTTCCATGCCAGAGCCCTGCAGGGAGGGAGGTGGCTGCGGTTTGGGGTCTGTCAGACCCTGCTGAGAGATGGCGGTGTCCCCGGGCCCTCCTGCTGCCGGCGCGCCCGCGGCCGGAGGACAGGCCTTGCTGCCCGACCATGACCACCCCAAGGGCCTCCACCTTGTTTGGGTTAAGAACCAGCATGTGGTTCCAGTAAAGAAGGCAATAAGTTAGTTTTTTAAGACAAAAGGACAGCGAGATAAGACATTTATTATTCTTGAAATGAAAGCCAGCGTTTTATCTGTGTGGATTCACTGATTTTGATGAAAATTAAAGCACTTGCAGTGGTGGAGGAGAAAGCCTGTGTTGTCCTACACAAAGCAAGAGCTGAACTTGCAGACTGCGATAAATAATGCAGTTGTACATGTTCTTGAAGGCCGTGCTCTAGGTACTTTGTCAGAGTCTTTAACTTGATTCATTCCTTTTTTTTTCCCTTTCTATTAATTGTCAGCACCAGCTATGTTGTCAGTTGAACAAAATGAGAAAACAAAAATCTGCAGGCAGACATTCATTTAAGCGTTTTATTTAATCGCTGCAGTTGCTGGCGCTGAGGTCTAAAATACAGAATTGGTGTATTAGAAATACTAGATACAGTATCAATTTTCATGACAAAAAGCTGTTTTAACTGATGTTAACAGCACTTCACGAAGCTGAAAAGCCATGCCACTTAAGCATGTTTTGCCTGTGTCATTTAAGGGTTTTGGTGTTCACAGATAAAATATTTAAAAAATCTCTAGAAGACTTAATTTTTAGTGTTGTCAGTCAAATTTGTTTTTATTGTATAATGATAGTAGCTGTACTTTCCCCCCTTGATATATTTTTTGAGAGCAAAAGCAATGGCTTGGAGCTGGAATAATTGAAAATCAGTCAGTCTAAAATGAAACTTAAAATATTTTCTATTCCACTATCAACAGCAATAACAATTGCTGAGTCATATGTTGACTTTTGGCGTAAATGCATTTAGAAAACTGGTTGCATATCTGAATGATGAAAAGACAGAAAAAGAGAAGGTTTAGTTTGTTTTTACTTCTAGAAAAACTTGGAAATGAAAGATTACTTAACCACTACCACTGTCACCAGTAGAACACCATTTATCAGATTGTTCTCTAGGGTAAAGTATGATAAAGGTTATCCTGTAAATAGAATATTTTCATATGGGTTTAAAATGTCCTTCAGATATATAGTCGTAACTAAAATCAAGGGTTTATGGATTTTCTTTGAAAGCTTACAAAACACTCACTGTTATTGATATTAATAGCTTTTGAAGTATTTCAGGTCTATGTGTGGATGACTTTAAATGTGGTGATATTATTTTTAACTCTGATCACAAAGCATGAGATTTCAAAATATATTTCAGGCATTTTTTGGGGGGGGGTTGAAAACATGAAAATCTATGTAAAAGGAAAACCTTTGAGGAGATTTTGGAGTGTCATTATTTTGCTGAGAGTTCAGACAGCTATGCTTTTCATTTACATTCTTTCTTTGTATTCTATTATAAAAGCCATACATCAAATTTTATGTAATGGATAACTCATACATAGTTATTAGTGTCCCAATACTATTAAATTTGAGTGTCATATTTAATTTTTATGTGTTTTGCCCCTCTCACATCCAACATCCACCACTTTTTTTTTTGTTAAACAAAGGTGTTGAAAAGGGTTTAATTGTCAAGGATGTGAATGGAAATCAAAATACCTGTTTTGGATTATCTCTGTGGAAGGGCTCTCTTACTCTGAATTGTAAGACTCACTGACACTGTGAGAGACAAATTGCTGGTTCTTTGTTCCAGATTAGTTCTTTCTGCTTTCAGTCAGATTCTTAAAAAGTAAGACAGTCCTCAATACTCAAATCTTGAATCCTAGTTCTTTCTGAACCACAGTTATCCCTAAGTCAGTATGTTTGTAGGCAAGCTCTTAGAGTAAGAGATCACAGGAAAACATCTTACTCTGCTAGGGAATGTTGCAGTAAAAAGTGATGTAAAAAACAGAGGTCTAATATAATCAAATAATGGCAGATAAATAAAGGAGAGACTGGTATTTAAAGAAATGTGTTAAGTGTATGTAATTATCTTTGAAAGTGCCTTGTTATTGAGGCAGAGCAAGAGGGCAAACTGTTGGGTTTGAATGTCAGCGTATAAGAAGAATTGCTGCAAATTGAAGTAGATTCAGCTGCTATTAATGCCTGGATTTAATTCCCCCCCTCAATGCATTTGTTAGTTCTGTATGTATGTCTCATTTTACCAGCAGTGGAACAAAGTATTTGGTGAAACAGATTTATTATGTTTTTTTAAATGTGTGCTTTCTGAGTAGAGCATGAAAATGGCACTGAGGAAGGAAAAAAGTAATCTCTGCTTGGTACCAGATTTTGAATAGAATTTCATAGTTGAGTTCTTTGTTTTTTCATGTATGGAGTATTGTACCCCGCCTTGCCATATACCACCACTGAAATGTGATCATTATAAAATCTGCATAATAAAATGCATAATAATAAAAAAATCCAGTGTCTTCTATTACTATTCATTATTGCTTTAATGTTTATTTACATGAGACTAAACCAGGTAGACTGTATTTTTATATAGTACATACTGTATATATTATACATAAAAGAAAAGGTCTTTAACTTTGAGGTATAGCAATCACTGCAAAAATTGCATATACATATCATCTGCTACTGGAGTTCCAGTTACTCTTCTGACACTCCTGTCTCTTAAAATATCTGTCACTCTTTTGGAATAAAGTGTATTTGCTTTTAGCAGTGTTGCTTTCTCTGTCAGGATTAAGAGGTGCAAGTGGCAATAGCTGCATATTAATGCCTTTATTGTGTATAAGACATTTGGATACTCTTGCTTTACCATGGCAACATACTGCCATTGAATAGTATTATTGGCTGCTGTCAGTAATAGAGAGTCATATTCATAAATTACCAAAGCTAGCAATGCTCCTGACTGCTCTTGTAATGTGGAGGGTTGAAGGAAACTGGAAGCAAATGACAACAGTGATGACAAGCAATGCCGACTGATGAAGTATGGAGCAAGTAGAGTTTGAAGCTACTGGCATAGCCTTGATTTGCAAGAGTGTTTTTGAGTGGCATCCATTCATCCCTTTAAGTTGATGTAATAAGGGAACGCTGTGGCAAAGATAATTGTAGCTGAGATGACCATTGCAATCTCTGTTGCTAACGTAGGAAAGAAGGAGATTCTTGGGTCTATTATCTTGCAGTTATCACAAAGATGCAGACATTCTGCTTCTGGACTTCATAAAGCTTCTGTCTGGGTCTGAGACTTACCACTGCAATCTGTGTGTTTTAATCATCCAGCAGCTCCTCCCACCTGGGGATCCAGGTTATGCTGGCAATCCTTATTTAGATCTCAGAGTGAGCTTTGAATCTGTACAAGAGAAAACAGGCTAGTCAATGTGTATTGAGCTTTGGCCTTTGCAATGTGTATTTTACACAGGTGGATTTAAAATGGGTTTGTTTTTTGCAATGTGTTATGTTACGCACAAAGGAGAAATCAAAGAACATTTATTAGGACATTGGCTAGAAAGCCTACTACATCTATGGACTTACTGCTGGACTTTCAAATTCATATCTAAGCACTGAGATCTCAAGAATCTGATTTTTAGGATACTGAACAACCCCAGGCACCACAGAACTGATGGGTTGCAAAGAGGAAACAAGAGTGGAAGCATAAATTTGGATCCCAGTCCTTGCAAAGCAAAGGCTGTGTGTGCACCTTCACAGTTCCACAGAACTAATGTTCTGGCAATTGTACAGACTTTTGGAAGAATCTTGTAATTTATTAACTTTTGATGTGAATCTTAAATCCTCTAAGTACATATATTGGCTCACTGGGAATATCGATATTCAAGATTATGCATATTCTCCTTATTTTCGGTTCCCCAAAAGAGTTCACCATGGGGCCAACAGATGTACAGCATTGAGATCACCAGTCTTATGTTCTTGCACTTATTGCTCTTCATTAAGTCTTTCTTCTTCAGAGTTTGAATCTAGTAAATCTTTCTTTTCTTTTTCTTTTTTTTCCCTTTTATTTTAGAATTTTAGAGAAGTAAAGCCTTACACATAACTTGTTGCCAAGTATGGGGTTTATTTGGAATTTTTTTTATTGCTTGTAATTATATCACATCTCTCTCTCTGTAATTCAATTTCCTAAAATAGACTAAATTATGAAGGTTATTTTCCAGGTTTGACCAACACTTCAATAAATATTAGTATAGTTGGTTATTTAGATAGATAATACTGTGTTGACTTTATTTCCTATATTCTATTTAGTATTTTTTTTTGCCTTTTCAACACTTGCAGCTATAAGTATCTATACGGACAGAGAATGATGTTCTTTTCCATAGCAAGTAAAACCATGAGGCTACAACTTAAATGGCATATGAAAAATATTTTAAATCGGGTTTCATAGCATCTCAACCCATTGTGCTACAATATTTTTTTTAACAGTTGTATTTGCAAAATCTCTAACTAAGCAAGTTATTTGTAGAAATTTGAGGTTACATTTATTGCTGGATAATGTAAACAAAAAATACATCTTTTTCTAAAATACCTGAGCTAAAATTCCTAAGCATAGGTTTCTATTTCTTAAGTTTTAAGGGGGAGAATTTTACAAATATGGAGTTAAGTGAAGATTCAGATAGGTGCCTGTTAGGATTGCTAAAACTCTTTTGAGTCAGCTGGAGCTATGAGATGGAAAGCAAATTGGGGATAATGAATTTTGGTGTCTTATGCTACTGAAGTGGCTATTTGGCTTTTGTGTCAGGGGCAAGTCTTGACTGCTGTAAGTTTGTCTGGGTGTATAGCACATACACACAGAGCTGTGTCCTAAATCCAGGTATTCAGGTAACTCATCTGCTTTAAATGCTGTTGAAAAATTCCTTTGTTACTTTTTTTCATTCCTGGTTATCTAGATACCTTTGAAAATCTCTTTCTGTGTTGTTGTTTTAACACAGTCACCAAGTGATGTGGGTTAAACTGCTACAGGCTTAAAAGGTGGGTCTAATTACAAAAGGTGGGAAACTAAAATGGCAAATTCTGTTCCTCCTTGACAGTACACAAGAGTGAACTGACATGATGAATGTAAACAAACAAAAACAATGTTTTATGTTTTCTTTACTACTCGTTACTCACATTATACCAATGGATAGTTGATAAATGTGTTCAGTAATAAATTGTAGTCTATTTACTTGCACACTTTCGCCAGATTTGCTGACTGGGTTTGTGCAAGTGCATGAAACCAGGGTACGCTAAGGTGTGTAAGATGGGCTACATCTGTACTGCCCGTGACATGCTTTTTACCCATCCTCCAGCTTTTGTTCAGGTTCATTTAAGTGTTGGGGTGAAAGTTTTGCCCTCGTTCGCTAACGTGGTTGGAAGTCTGTTGGAGAAGCAGTTGTTGTTCCAAGAAGTTTCTTAGACTCTGTGCAGATGCCATTTTAATAGTTTCCCAAGACTTAACTCTGGGATATTCTGTGATTGAGAAAACTCAACAGCCTTAATCTTCTCACCTGCGGTGGCTCTGTAAGACATTCTAGAGCTGTATTTTGAAGTGAAAAGTAGCATTAGGGCCAAAAAAGGATGAGATACTGCTTTTGTTTAACTTGCTAACTTTTTTTGTTGCCTTTAGGCCAAGACTTCATTGAGCTGATCTGAATGCTTAAGAGACAGTTTGAATATCTAAATGCACGTATTCTGTGAAATTTGGTTATTGCCTTTTATCCACAGAAAATCTCCCACATATGTATACTTGTATCAAGGGAATGCGTTTTTTGTTTTATTTGCATAGTCCCTAACAAAGTGTGGTATGATACTTGCCTGGGGCTTTTGAATGGTACCATAATTCAAAAAATGAGTAAATATGACATTCAATTTAACAATTCTAGCATTTGTGTATAAAACGTTTGCAATACATTTCTGTTTGGATTTAAAAAACAAAAACAAAAAAAAAAAAAGGCCCACTGACTGCATGAATTATTAGACTTTCAAAACTCAAAGCTTCCACAACTTGAAGCACGGAAGTACTCTATATGCAATGTGTTCTAAGAAACTTTTTCTATTCCACAGAATTTATCCTGCACTTAATTGTTAACTAATATGACAGACTGAATGACTAATGTTACTTGATTGAATTTACTTTATGGATGTGTCATGAGAAAATGTAACTTTCTGTGAGTAGGCACATTGACTTTGTCAGTGTTTTGTCACATTGGTAAACTACCGATACATAGATGTTAGTACAGGTGATGAAAACATCCAGGATATGTATCAACTAATTAATGTTGGGATTACGCTTATGCTTTCTGATTTCTAGGCTTTATATGGTTTAGACCAGGTAAGCTGTTGCCAATAGTTGTAGCTCAGATAATTAAAGAGCGCACAGAAATCCTGTGGAAATCTCTGCCTTGACTTATGCGTCCTGCTGTGCCTCCCAAATACCGTCTTGCCAAAACCAATTGTACTTCATTCATGGTATAACAAATTCCTTTTATCTTTCTGCAAGGAAAATTGGATAAAAGGAGAGACTTCTGTGATCTGTTTTACAAAGTATTAAAAAAAAGTCCAGAATAAAGAAAAGTATGTGTGACTGTCAGGAGATATACTGTATAACACTGTGTGTGTGTGTTAAGCAAACTACATGCAAAATTTCTGACATAGTTTGCTTTACCACTATTAGGATCTACATTTCTAGTGTTTGTAATGAGATACTTCTACATGTCTGTCCAGGCTCGTGAGCATGAGTGTGCTTAGCGGTGAGGTCTGAGTGGGACTAACCTTCTGGGCAGAGCAAGAGGAACCCAGATACGCGGTGTAAAACTGCGTGGCTGAGAGGGCTGCACCGTTGGGAAGGTGTCTCCAGATACGGAGGGACGTGTCCACCCTGTAGTGCAGAGGTTTGATTAAACCTCAGGTATACACCACTGAGTTGTTTTTTAAACTGGGTCAAGACAACAGGGAAGCTGCAGTGGTGTTTGCTTTAGCCACCAGACAGAGTGCTGTGAGGCTGCCTAATGCTGCACTTAACACCTTAGCTTGCTTAAATGAGGTTTGGCTGAACAGTGTGGTGGTAGCCCTTGGGTGCAATGCCAGAATCTGTTTTGTTGGTGTTAATGTCACTGGTGTCTCCCGTTGTATTCACAGTTCTTTCTGACTTACAAGCACGAGCCAAACTGAAACTGTGAGTGTCAAAGCTCCCTGAGCATCAAACGCCCATGCTGGCCCTTTGCTGTACGCTGGCTGCAGATCAGCTCATCCTTACCAGGACTTCTGCCTTCCCATGGTGACCACAGCTGCAGGCTCATGCCAGCATCTGTGTAACAGCTCTTGGAACTGTCCCTGCAGGTTCATTGTCTTGAGCAGCAGAGCCAAATTGGATGCTGCAGAACTACTGGAATAGGGTGCCTGTAGAGTGCCTCTGGAAAGGCATGAAGGCAAATATGTTGTTATCCCTACAAAATACTCAGGTGGCCTTGAGCAATGCATGCGTTAAACTGGGAATTATTGAAGCATCATCCTGACAGTAGCATTTCACTCAGTCTGTGAGGAATCCCGGGATTCAGGACATGCCCCTCTGGAGACATAGCCTTATCTGATCTGTCCATACTACTGCATTAGTAAATTCCTTTTCATGGAAACATCCAGGAGGGCTTGTATCATCACTTTCATGCCTTACATCTCATAGGGAAAAAACAGTCTTTCAGCTGCCACTTTCAGTGTTCTCATGCAAGGCAGAGTTTATTTAGCATGTAATTGGAAATGAAGGATGAGAATGTAAAAGAAAGGTTAGGCCGAATATAAATGTAGTGTGTCCAGATAAAACAGCAGGCATATTGTAAGCTGGTAAATAAAAAATAAAGGTGGGTGAAATTCAAAATGAAAAATCTTGCCTCACAGACTTGTTTTTGTGGCTCAGTTCCTGGGCCGTCAGTTTTCTTTAAGTCCAAAACTAACATAGGAAGTTGGTTTGATGTAAGCACATTTGAGCCTGACAGTGCTGGTATCCCTGAGCTCTTGTGTCACATCCCTCTGGTTATTGCACTGTTCTTTTTGCCTCTTATGCCTTTACACTCATGTATGAAGTCTTTTGCAGACCACTATAGACTTCTGCTACTGCTTCTAGTAATCGTATATGAGTACCTGAGAAGGCAGTTTCGGGGAGGAAGCCTTGGGCCATTAGCCAAGGCTTTTATGAGTGGTTACAGGGTGTTGGATGCCCTATGTTTCAGATGCTGAACTGAGACATCTGAAAGGAGCCTGATATTGCTAAGAAATTACTCAGTACTGATCTCCAACATTCCAGTCATGGCTGAGCATCCTAGGCTAGACATTGCATGGCATCAGTCACCTGTAAAAGTCTGTCTGTTCTCAGCTCCCAGCCATATCTCCAAGCACAGGTGTGAGGCTCTGCTGCCTCCTTGTCCTGAGTTTGTTCAGGCAGGATCCTCTGGATTTGCAGAATGTCTTGTGAATATGAAGAAGATCCTTAGTGTGCTTTCTCTGTTAGCCTGCAGTAGAAGTCCAGGGAGGTTTTGTGGTTATCAAGAGGTGCATGGTGATGTCAAAATTCTGTGCTGGGTTTTGTGTGCTCTTTAGGTGGCACAAATACTTTTCAGTCTCCACTGTAAAAATCCCCTTCATGGAAAGCAATTAGATTTTACATTTTGCTGAGCTTTAAAAAATTTCTGAGAAAACTGAAACAAAATACTGTACTCTTTGCTTTATTTAATCTGAATAGAGACTTTTATTCTTTTAACAAAAAAATGAAATTAATTTTCCTACTGGGACATTCCACCACCTAGAGCAGTGGTTGTGGTCCTTATTCTGTGCCTCCTTGCCCCAGCTCCTCTCCCAGGCAGTGTCACCTCCATGCATTCTGGGGTGTGTGGAGTGGCCCAAGGATCAAGCCCACAGGACAAGTGTAGGGGCGCCTCGTTCCTATCCCCGTATGGAAAACTCAGTTTGCTTTGGCACGGTTTTCAGACTCACTGGTTTAAAGAAACAAGTTTTCTTCTGTCCCCCTTTTTTTCTCTCTCCATTTTGGGACAAATCCAGAAGTTGAAATGGGCTTTCCTGTTGCATAGGGATTTAAAATCACTTGTATTTGTACTGCATGGTAATTAATGCTGAAACAGTCTGCAAACAAATTGGAGAAAAGCTATGAGGATCATACTCACAAACTTGATTGGCACGATTAATGGCCATTGTTTATAACACCATGGAAAGTGCAAAACCATAAAACAACAATGTTTTAAAAAGCTCTGTGTAGTGTATTAGATACCTTAAAAGTGTTGTAGGCCAGAGTTAAGATTAGAAGTGTCCTGGCCAAAGTGTTAAAGTGAGTCTGACAGGTTGATTAATGCATTTGAAGTGTTTGAAGAAGAGCAGAATGCTGGAGTAGTGATTTTGAGAAAAAATAGATGCAGGTTAGGTACCAGGACAGGCTGTATTCCAGCACTAAATGGAGCGTGCTGCTTCCTATACATCAGCCATGTACTCAATGCAGAGGACATCTTCTGATGTTGGATGCAGTCATTCATAGAAACGGATTCTGTGAAGGATTTTAAACATGCACTTAACTTTTTAGACACATGTTTATGTCTTTTTGAGATTGGTGGGGCCTTGTGATGTGTCTAGATTGGAATAAACTTTTATCTACTTTCCTGTAGGGAGGAAGGGGCACTTTTGAAAACTGGCTTTTGAAAAAGTAGGTTATGATAGAATATTTTCAAGACTACCAAATAAGGATATGTGACAAAAATGTATTGGCTATATTGAACCTTGAGGATTGAGAGTGTGTCAGTCCTGCCATGTTTTGATAAATTACATTGTGTGTTGTTTTACTGACAAAGAAGCAGAAACAATTTCCTAAATACAACAGGAAATATTTTGTTCATGTTTTGGTTTGGGTTTGCTTATCTCTCAGATACTTTTATGGCTTCCAGGACCCTCTGGTGGTTTTGGCTGGGATAGAGTTAATTTTCTTCCACAACAGACCCCCAGCCAGTGAAATACAGTTATAAGTAGGAAACGACCGTATTTTTGTAATGTTCTCTACTGAATTATTTTATATTTTATGCCAGAATGCTGTTAGATATATATTGCTAAAAAAGCAATTGCTTGCTTTTGTGATTACATGTGCCGTTAAGATAACTTGGATGTGGCTGAGCTGCTGGTGTATATTGATCTACATTGGATCCAGTAATCAGAACTGCATATACTAATCAAATAGTAATTTTTCAAGTTTTATAAGGAAAGGCAATGTTGCCTTTCAGCTTCACACATAACTTAAGAACACATTCATCCTTTTAACCTTGTGAAAGATTAGAAACAGGACCAGATCTGAAGGCTGGTTTTTTGAAGACTTCCCCCAGAAGTTATTCAAAGTGCATGATTTATTTGAATGGTTTTGGTCAACACAGGGTTTGGAGGTGTTTTTTTTTCTGGGGTGGAGTGGAAATGACCCTTCAGTGCTACAAAATATGTATTGTAAAGAAGAGAAATAACTTCTGGGTGTGCTGCTTAAAATTAAATTGAAAACTATTCCTCCCCAAAAAGACCTGTGTATAAGGAGAATGTACCATGAAACTGTAAGGAGCAGCATTTTAAAATTTAAAAAGAAAACAAACAAAAAAATAAACACCCCAAAAAACCCCAAAACCAAACAAACATTTTATCCAGCTGGTCTCTGGAACTTACTGATACACTATTTAGCTGGGGAGGAGGAGAGACAGATTTTTCAAAAAAGAAAAAAGGAAAAAGAAACAAAAGAAACACAGAAATGGTGTGTAGACCACTTATATAAAACTAGGAATACGCATTACTGCAATGTTAGGGATAGGAGTTTAGAAAAAAATCCTATAAATTTGGGTGGGGCATAAACTCTCATGCTTTAACAAATATCTCCCCCCACCTCCCACAACAACAAAAAAGAATCCAACCCAAACCAACTCAACCTTAACCTTCCTCATGGGGACAGAGAGAACCTTCTCCTGTCCAGAGAGTTCAAATGTCTTCCTCACTGTACTGTGTTACTTGCAGGACTTGTAGTGACAACTTGCAAGAGAAAGAGTGGCCCGATAAAGACAGTTTTCTGCAAATAAAAAGCTTCAAATAGTTTGGCATTTTTTCCTGAAACTATTAATCAAGCTTGGGCTTGAAGAAAATGGATGATTACAGCTGAATTATTTCCATGTTTATAAATCACATATAATCCCATTTTATTTTGCTTCTGTCGCTTTAGGTTCCATTCTTGAATAAATGCAAACTTGTGAGTCCAGGTTAGTCCTTGGAGTAAACTGCATCCGAAGAAACAGGCTTTATTTCTGAAGTATAATTGATTTGTGTGTTTGTTCATGACTTTGATTATGACTTTAAAAGGATCTGTTGATCTACAAGATCTGATTCAAAAGGTTGCTACACAGCGAGTTACTATCTCATTGATATAAAACAAAAGGTTTGTTTCATACTATAATTTGGGAAATGGTAAAAGCTTGTTGTCCCAGAAGACAACAATTCTGTTAATTATTTTGCGAGGTTCTCATCAAGCAAATGAGACTTTTCTTCAAGTGCTAAAGCCTGATCCTCTGAGATGATTGGCTGAGTGCGCTGAACACCTTACAGGTTCTGTCTCTCAATTACATTAACATTTGTTTCACTTGTAGAGGATGCTATTGACTGGTCAACTTCTAGCCCTCCCTCCGGTTTGGTGTGAGGTGAAAAGTCTCCTTTACTAAGGAACTGTATAAAACCACCTTTTTTGTGTTAAATTTGTTGGAGCTGAACATTCAAATAATGTTCTCTAATGCTTTTTATTGCTAGAATGATCACCACTACAGTTGGATTCACAAAGTGAATTTCCTTGTCCCAGAAGCACAGAGGACAGGCTGGTGCTGGGAGCAGCCGTCAGAGGATTTGTACTGCCTGGGTTCTGCTCCCAGCTCGGTGACCTTGCAAAGTCACTGAACCGCTCTGTGCCACCCTTTAGTGACTCTTGTGATAACTGTTGAGTTATGGTTCCCAGCTGCCAAGGGAGTGGAGCTGGCTTAATTAATGAGTTGGTAATGTGCTTTGAGATCCATGGATATAACGTTTCAGCCTGTACTATCAAAGCATTTGTCCCTGTCCTTATCTATGTACAAACTAATTACAGCTCTCTCCTCTTGCTGTCCCCTAACCGTGTCATCTCAAGTCTGTCTGCTGTGCTTCTGTTTGACTTGTCTGTCTGGCCACCTTTTCTGACCACTTCATTTCTCTACTTCTTTTGCTTTCTCCACTGTATTAAGCACAGGGCATCTTTATTGTCAGCTTGAATAGCTGTTGAGTCCCACTGACCTTTCAGGTTTAATTTTGTATGGCAAAATAATCCCCAGCTCTGTGCTGTGAGACTGTGCAGCCTTGAGCCTATTTCTTCCAAGTATCTTGATTTTTGTCATGCTATCCCTTGTACTTTGGAAGATGCTCCCTCCGTGCTGCCCAGCTTCTCCCTGCATATACTTTCCCCTTTGTCCTCTCCTGGGGTTTAGTTCAGGAAAATGCTGTCACTGTCTCTAGAATTCACCAAAGACTTATACATGGGAGTTGTTGCACTGATTTCTGGGTGTTATGTGCTAAAGGGCTTAGCAGTAAAAAATTCAACCTGTTGCAGGCTTTACCCCTTGAATCTTGACTGGAAAACCTAACCTGGTTAGAATTTTGCATTTGCCTGGCTGGTATCTGTACCATTGTTTAGCTGAGTGCAGCTATTACTGCAGCGGAGCACTTGTAGCTCCTCGGGCATCTTCTCATCTGCTTATCTACTTATTCACTAGCGTAGTGTCAACATAAGTTATTTTTGTTAGTTTAAAAATTTCTTCAACCCCAACAGGCTGTAGCATAAAGAAGAATGCTCTTAGAACTAATATAGTAATCCACAGTAATATGTGGAAACTGGATTCTTCTGTTAGTAAGCAGAGTAAAAGAAGGAATCAGTTTCCAAAGTATATTGCATATTTCTTATTACATAGTTCTTGTGTGTGTATATATATGTATATGAACTTTTACAGAAGTGTACTCATAGGAAGAAATCTTTTAAAGGTTTATTTTCAAATATAACTACAACGAATAAAATATTCTTGAAAGATAGGTAGCAGTATAAATATGGCATTTTTATGCAGAACAGCCCAAGTCAAGTCATACTGCCTGTGATGCTACAGCTATTATCAAGGCAAAGCCTTGATTGTTTGCACTGGAAGGAATTCAGGGCAAAATCACTTGGCCTGTAAATGTACCTGGTTTTGATTAGCACTTCTTACTGCTCCAGAGAATTGGTTCTACTTACCCAGTGCAGAAATGTAACTCCTAGAAAGTGTTCATCCAAGAGTGCAAGCAATTGCATCACAGGATGACAGACACCTCAGAAAGAAGAACATTCACAAGTAATAAAAGGCAGAGGGACCAAAGATCTGTATGAAGGTGGGGAGGTGAATTAGAAAATACCCAGCATGATGGTGAAGCCCAGCTGGCAGAATATGAGAAATAAAAGTATCTATAAAACATGAGAATTTGTGGTAAAAGTTACCTGGCTACAAAACATATTCTGCTTGTCATTCCACAGTGACAGAAAGGAGATATGCAAGCTTTCCACATGGCTGATAAAACCATATCCTGAAATCGATGTCCATACTAATATGTATGCCCATATAACTAACTTTTCTTTGCTACAGCAAAAGGTAAAGAAATGAGAGATTCTGCACTTCAGTAGTGATGAAGTTGACAGGCTTCCCAATTTTTGCTAAGAAATGTAGGTCTTTAACTGAGGATAATATAGACCTATACACTTACTTTTTCATTCCAATATTATTGCCCTTTCGTGTCCTAACAGAAATGACAACTAGATTTGCCTTTGGCTGTTGTTGAGGTCTTAAAGCTAAGTATCTCAAATTAGTGAATTGTCTGTGCTGCCTACTGGGGCAGAGGGATGGTATGAACAAAATACTGAAGCCCTGTGCTTCAGAACCAGGTCGTCTTATGGGCCTCAGCCAGCTGGGAGCTTTTGGTGAAGCTCCATAGACAGTCAAAGAGCTGACCTTGAGCCACAAGTTGTCAGAATAATATAGATGATGTCATAAGTGACCAAAACAACAGACTAGAACTGAGCAGATATTTTCTGGGTGTCTGGAATACTTAGTTTCACGTATTTTAGTTAATTTATTTTAGTAGTAGTTTACAGAATGAAGTCATTCCTTTTGGCTGAGGGAACCTTGAGCCTTTCTACCTGTGAAGATCAGGTGGGATCCATACAGGTGGGGAAAGCTTTCTTCATGGAGGTCATTAGTGCTTATATCAGGGAAAAACCCATCTTGGAGCCTGACAGAGTTTTCAGTAATTTGCAGAGCCTCGATGACGCTTTCACCCGGTTCGGTGGGTGGGAGTCCGCGGGGGCTGGTGGCTGTGCATCTCTCTGCTGGTTGAAAAAAGCTACCTGAGGCTGTAAAGGCATTTGTGCTCGTGCCCACAAGTCTGGATTGCTTCTGTTGCTATCCTGTTTAACATAATATGGAAGGGGCAATAAACAATATATTAAGGGGTAACAAGTGAAGTGGCTCATATTTATTGCGAGAAATAGACTGCAAACCAGATTAATTCAGCTTGTGGAAAAGGGGCCTGAGCTACAGAATGTAAGTAGTAAGACTTGAGACAAAGACCACAAGGCTGTGAATTAATCGGTCTTTAAGTTGGAGACTAAAATGAAGCCAGCAGAAATTATTAGTTAGAATTTATTGGACTCAATGAAATGAAACCCAGTATTAATACCAGTAAGTGCTTGAACTGTGGAAAAGGCAGACTGATTTAGAGGATATGAAACTAAATGTACAATTTCATTTTAGGGGAAAAAAAATAAGCAGAAGGTTAAACAAGAAGCTGGAAATGAATTTACCTACAGCATCAAGATCTTTGTCCTCTGATACCTGCTTCCATAATAAGTACTAATGAAGGATTAGAAAATCCTTTACTAAGGGCAATTGTAGCTGGGAAAATAATAGTTTTTACAAACTTGAAAGTATGCTAAAAAAGCTGAGAAATGCTGAGTGGTATGGTAGGTGTAGGTAGGCAAGAGTGGCCTATCTCAGGGGGGTGGGAGTGGGGGTGGAGGTGGTGAGGGAATGTGACATATCAACAAAAAAACAGTTTAAGCAATCTGGATCTGCATTCAATTGGCCAGATTGTACTTCCTAAATAATTGCTGTGGGATTGGGCTCTGTTTGATTTAATTGGTAACGTGTGTTGAAGCCAGAGCAGAGTGAACTATTTACAGCGAATAATTTATTTGATCAATGTCGTCCTCTTTTCTGTTCATGAATTATCTGCAAACAGACTTTTTATCCCCACTAATTTGTTCATTATTCAAAACTGCTCAGCGAATGCTCTGTGTGAGTGCCTTTTTGGGTCCTTTTTTTTTTTTTTTTTATTTTTCCTCTCTCTCTTTGGGAAGTTATGGACATACAAGGAGTGTTTTTACAGTGGAACTCAAGAAACCTGAATCTTCTTTTTTAGTGTGCTTTTGACTGAGGGGGAAAGAACCCATTTTCTATGGGTTATTTGGTATATTTGCTGAAAATGTGAATAGTGCAGCAGCTTTTCCTTTTTATTCATAGGTTTTTAGGCCAGAAGGGACTATTAGATCATCTACTCTAATCTTTTTTATGATGCAGATATAGTAGGAATTCATGTAATTTCTCCCATACTGAGTCCAATAATTTGTGCTTAACTAAAGCAGATTGGAACTTTATTTTAGAGCTTTTTCAGAAAAATGGCTAAGTAGTGCTTTATGAAGGGGTTATTCTGTTTTCTTCTACAAGCTTGTGTAACTATTCAATGATCTTTATTTTTGTCATGTGAGATTGTTTGTATTTGCTGATGTGATATCTGAACATCCTGAGTTCTGAGGGACCTGGCGGATGAAGTGGCCAAGCCACTGTCCATCATCTTTGAGAAGCTGTGGCAGTCCAGTGAAGTTCCCGCTGACTGGAAAAGGGGAACTTCTCATTTTTAAAAAGAGAAAACTACAGGCCAGTCAGGCTCACCTCTGTGCCCATGGAGCAAATCCTCCTGTGCTAAGGTACAAGGAAAATAAGGAGGTGATTCATGAAGGCCAGTATGGCTTCACTAAAGGCAAGTGGTGCCTGACAAATTTGGAGGCCTTCTGTGATGGGGTTACAGCACTGGTGGACAAGGGAGGAGCAACTGCTGTCATCTACCGTGACTTGTGCGAAGAATTTGACACTGTCCTGCACAACATCCTTGTCTCTTAACTGGAGAGACATGGATCTGAGGGATGGAACACTCACTGGATAAGGAGTTGGCTGGGTGGTTGCACTAAGAGTTGTTGCCAACAGCTCTTGTCCAAGTGGAGGCCAGTGACGAGTGGTGTTTCTTAAGGGTCCGTACTGGGACTGGTGCTGTTTAGTACCTTTGTTGGTGACATGGGCAGTGGGACTGAGTGTACCCTCAGCAAGTCTGCCAATGATGCCAAGCTGTGTGGTGCAGCCAACATGCCAGAGGGAAGGGATGCCATCCAGAGGGACCTTGACAGGCTGGAGAGATGGGCCCGTGTGAACTTCAGGAAGTTCAACAAGGCCAAGTGTAAGGTCCTACACATGGGTCAGGGCCATCCCAAGCACTAATACAGGCTGAGCAGAGAATGGGTTCAGAGCAGCCCTGAGAAGCTCAGCATGACTGGCCACATGTGCCTTCAGCCCAGAAAGCCCCAAATCCCAGGCTGCATCCAAAGCAGCATGGCCGGCAGGGCGAGGGAGGGGGCTCTGCCCCTCTGCTCTGTTCTGCTGATTCCCCCATCCTGCAGTGCTGTGTTCAGCTCTGGGGCCCACAGCATAAGAAGGACACGGACCTGTTGGAGCGAGTCTAGAGGAGACCACAAAAATGCTGAGGGGGCTGGAGCCCCCCTGCTGTGGGGACAGGCTGGGAGAGCTGGGGTTGCTCAGCCTGGAGAAAAGAAGGCTCCAGGGGGACCTCATAGCAGCCTGCCAGTACCTAAAGGGGCTGACAAGAAGGCTGGGAAGGGGCTTTTTACAGGGGCAGGTAGTGATAGGATAAGAGGGAATGGTTTTAAGGTGAAAGAGGGTAGATTTAGATTAGATATTAGGAAGAAATCATTCACTGTGAGGGTGATGAGGCGCTGGCCCAGGCTGCCCGGAGCAGCTGTGGGTGCCCCATCCCTGGCAGTGCCCAAGGCCAGGCTGGACGGGGCTGGGAGCAGCCGGGGCTGGGGGAAGGGGGCCCTGCCCCTGGCAGGGGGTTTGGGCTGGGTGACTTTAAGGTCCCTTTAACCCAAACCGTTCTGTGATTCTATGAACCTTTTGACAGAAGGGAGAACACTGAGAGGCTTCATGACCGTACAAAGGGTTTTCACAAACCTTCCTATCCATTTGCCCAGGTATAGCTTTCCCACAAGAAAGTTCACAAACAAAGAAAAAACAGAATGAGTATCAGAGCAAGGCAAACAATGACCCTTGTGAATGTTGTCAAAGCAAATGCATGTGTTTAGTCAAATTAATGCTTGTGAATTCTCCTTGCAGTATTTTCGCAGCGCTAGCCAAGAAAGACACTGTTAAATGTAAATTGTAGTGACAGTATTTTTTTAAAAAATTTGGAATAACCCTTGTTACTCAGAAGTCAGGATAAGTGCATTTGTCACACAGTATTATGACGAAAAATGCAGCGAGGTGCTGCCTTCCATTGAGTTTGGATTGGGGTCTGTATGTGGTGTAATAGCGCAGAAAAACATCACGCTTTTGGCAAGATCTGGTGGAGGTCTTGTCCATACAAGCTTGGTGGAATGGTTTTGTGAAGTGGAAATAGCCAAGCTTCAAAAAAAGCTGTTTAATTGGAAAAGCTGTTCCATACAATAGATCAAAATAAGGGATGTCTACTTTCCCTCAGCGGTGTGCCTGGTTAGATCTCCTGCCAAAAACCTCACAGCTCTCAAGTTCAAATGATGAGCTGCCTCCATGCTGTGGCAGCACTGTTGTGTACAAGGAAGCCGTCCTTTAAAACTGATATGAAGGTAACTGCGCGGTGGGATGATGCCGGGCAGTCGGCTGGCGCAGCCGAGTGTGGTGCACGCATTAGCTGCATGGCTGCCTCTCGAACTGTGGCAACCGCTGCTCAGCGGTGGCTGCAGCCGCGCGTTCTGCCTCCCTGCCGCAGCCATGGCAAGCATCAGGGTGGCTAGCACAGCTTGGCGGGCACGTCAGGTCCCGTCTGCCAGGTTGCATGTGTCCCTGTGAACAAACCCTAAAATACCCCATGATGTGTGAGCGCAGTTCTAACAATGCTGCTTGCTGCCTTGTGCAAGCACAGTGCCTTCCCGTGTAAAGGCTGCTGCAGCCGCCGGCAGCCTTATCCTCGCCATGTGCCTTTGAGAAGTGGCACTGCCATCGGCCTCATCTTGCCGTTGGACTGTTTGTGCACAGAGTGAGCGTGTGCAAGCTTTGAAAACAAATTTTCAACCCTAAATTCCATTTGTTTCTCTCAGGTCAAACAAAAAAGGTTTAATAAATTAGATTTCCATGAGAACATGGAGTATAAATAACTTTGGCAATGTCCTTCTGATGGTTGGATTCATCTTGCCTACCTCTAGCAATCGGGAAGGTGTTGAGCCTGCCCAGATGAAGTATCTGCTAGCGGAGGACAATCCGTCCGGCTGCTCTGGATGTAGGGAGGGCTTGTCTCATCCCCACTTTGCTGGAGGGGCCTGGGTTTCTTCACTGCCTCTGAAATGGAACTAAATGAATAGATTGGATTACACACCTGGCTTTTAGAATGCTAAAATGCAGTGTGATAAATGTCACCCCAAATTATTTACCTCAGAATGGCTGTGATAAAGCAGCTGCTCCTGACGTGTTAACAAGCAGCCCTGCTTTTTCTCTCTTGGCTAAAGAAATGATCATTTACCACCCTTTCCTAAGCCAGCAGAAAGGCCTGTGACATACTGGAATGTCAGTAAAAAGGTGCTTTTTAATTCTCAAGGACTGGCCTTTTGTGGGTGTTCTCGAATACTGTGCTGAATCTTTGAGTTGTTGTGGGCATGACGCAGAGTGACCATGTAAGGGACACCCACCTTACCTTACCTGCATCACGCTGAAATGTCAGTGCAGTGTGTCGTGAGGAGGCCGAGGTCTAGTCGCGATGTATGCGAACGGGGCAAGGGATTGCTCGAAGCATCGGGTTCCTTTTTCCTTTGAGAAATCAAGAGTGTTGGCAATAAAGGCACTACCCTGCTGAAGGAAGCTAGTAAGAGTGATGACCTTGCATTTGGAATTGTCTCCATATTGCTCTGAACGGATACACAAACAGTTCTTCATACGGTCTGTGACCTTCTAGTTTTTTATGGTCTTTGCCGTTAGAAGATGTAGCATCTCTGGGGGAGCGGTAGGAGGCCACTACATACCTTCAGGTGAGGTGCCTTCAGGTGATAAGCCATGTATGATAATTTATGGAACGTAGTCCTTGTAGTATTTTATACTGCTCAAATGTTCCAGATGATTATAGTCTCCAGATCTACAGTTAAATTATTATCCTGATCAGAAATTTAATTGCTCTCACTTGTCTTGTTCTGTATGTGCTTTTGGCAGAATGACAGCGCTTTCCATCACTGTTTCTCTGTCCATTGAGTGATATGAAATACATCTTTAAAATCAGAGGAAAAAGTATTAATGGGGGTTATGTTGCCTGATAAAGTGCTTTGTTGCTCTTTTTCTGATCCGATGGTAGAACAAAGTGCACTTTAAATATTTAATATTGTTCTTAGAACAAATTGTGAATTTTAAAGCTGCAATTTTAAACCTGAGGTGAAAGTAAGTTTCATCACTGTTCAGATCCCAGATGTCTTTTGATATTTTTTCCTTCCTTTTGCATTTCAGCACAGATCTATAGTTTATAACAAACTCATTGAAGGCAAGATAGACAACATATTTTCTACTGTAGAAGAAGGAGCAGCGTTGCTTCACTAGGAATTTTATTTTCCATACAATAAATTACCTTACCAAAGCAGGAGTCAAAATCTAAGCCAGACAGTTATGACCTAAGTTTGCTGAAGCAGAGGGAAAAAAACCCTCCACCAAAATAACACCAAAATAAATCAGAAAAACCAAAATGTTTGAACTTCTAATATCACCAGGTTTTGAAACTGCTGAGAAATTTAGCTTTCTTCTTTCAGTGCGTTAGAAACTCTTTTAAGTGCTAAGACTGCATGTTACGAAAACTTCTGCTCATAGTGGTATTGAATAGAGGTGGAATGATGGTGATGTTAATGTACGGTTGGAAAAGTCTGAGCTCTTTTGTTTCTGAGGCAGATCAACCATATGTTTTGCAATAAATACTTTTAATTCAAGTAGTGAAAATGATTGTAACTGTTTAGTTTTGTTGTTGTTATTTACACAAACATATGACGGAAAGCAAGTGAGATGAAGACAGGATGTATTGTAGAGACTATTAAACCAACAACAGTGTGGAATGCCGAGGGGAATTTTTAGAACAGTAGGTTGAATCAATTATTTTAACTCTAGGTGAAGTAAAGCTAGGAAGATATGTATATTTTAAAAAAATATCTATAATACATACTTCTCTATATTAGATATAGTAATATCTTCAGTTCTCTATATATAGCTCCATAAGTTTAAAAGGGGTAGTTATCATTCTCCTGCAGTAAGTGTTCGGAAAATAAGCCATCAAATTCAGATTTCCAAATGGCAGTCTCCCTGCCTAGCATGTGAAGGAATTAAGCTCCAAGTTCAAATGTGGAAATATTCTTTCTGCCTCCTTTGAAAACTTCATGAAATATTTTTCCTTCAGGCAAACTAATTCTTTGCTTGCCTTTAAATCATGCAGAGACACCGCAGCTTACCTAGCTTTGAATGAGTTGGGGCAAGTAATAATAATGTTGTGGCCTTGTCAGCTCGATGTCCTGACTGGGAACAAATCCGCTGCCTCTTGGCCAGGCTGGTTAACCCCGTGCTGTCGTGCAGAGCAGACGGCCAGCCGGGCTTTCTCAAAGCAAACTGGGCACATCACAGGGAACCTTGAAATAAAAGTTGGGGTACAAATCACACTGTAAGTACTGGGGATATATGCATAAAAATAGGCTTTTTAGATTTGTCTTCAAAAAAGTTTGCTGACTGATGCTGTCCAAAAGCAAGAGTTGAACCTTTCTTTGCATCATAACCATCTCCATAGCTACCAGTTGTGGTATTGCACAGAAACATACTGAGCGCTAATTTTAAATTATAATAACTATAAGTCACACCGGAGGAAGATGTATTCACACAACTGGGAAGGTGCAAAAGCTCCCAGATATCTTAATTTTCCAAAGCAGTGTTAGGCCCTGGAATCTTTCCCTCTCCAATGTGTTTCAACATGGATGCACTCTGAATCGATTAAAAAATTTCCAGCCTGATGGTGGCTTTTTACTGCTGCTTATAATTTGCCCAGGTGTAGCACTTTGCTGCTGCTATCACAGTCTAAGTGATTCCTTTTTCCTTTACAGATTTCCTTTTTGTTCCAAGAAAGCAGTAA
Source organism: Falco punctatus (assembly GCF_963210335.1). Taxonomy (NCBI): domain Eukaryota; kingdom Metazoa; phylum Chordata; class Aves; order Falconiformes; family Falconidae; genus Falco; species Falco punctatus. Next base: position 120,425,263 of record NC_137581.1, on the reverse strand, counting down.
CTGGTGTAGAAACAGACTTGGATTTCTTTCTGTGCTGTACAGTGGCTGGGCTGGCGCAGCCTGCTCATCCCTTCACCCCTATTTCTGAACTCATTTGGGTAGTTTGTTTGATCCTTTCTGACACTCCCTGATGCCTAAATTGGCTTTTCACAGGGTAGCACCTCTCTGTCGTGGCAGGCAGAGAGATCTGCTGCAGTCAGCATGGATTTTCTCCTGCGGGTTCTCCTGTTGGTTCTTCTCAGCTCTCTGACACACACTGGTTTTCAATTCTCTGTGCAGCTGCATTTTTCCCCTAGAGAATCTTCTTCGACCTCTGGTCACAGCCCATCTGTTTTCCCCCTTTTGCCTATCCTTGTCTCCTTCCCAGATTTACTTTAAATTTTCTATTCTATCTTCCTTTTTCAAAATCCTTTGCCCTTTTCTACATGGCTAACCTGAACGGGTGGCATGGTGTTACGTGATGCTCATGCTTTTCGCACCCCGTTCCTGATTGCACAAAGCCTTCAACGCGGAGCTGCTCAGTGGCTTTCCAATTTGTGTTTTCTCAAGCTGGATTTTTCTAATGTCAACATGAACATTGGAAAGGTCTTCCTTCCAATGGGGACTTTTTTGAGGGCTTTCTGACTCATATACTTGCTTTCTAAGCTCGTGAGCTGGGAGGTAAGAGGGGAAGTTTCTGCCTGATGGAGCCCTTTATTAAATGTGGAATTGGTGGGGGGTGGAGGGGTGATTAGGTGATTGTCTCACCATGCTTCTCCATATTTTACAAGCAAGTTGAAATTGAAATTCTGGAATTGTCTGGCTACAGGATTCCTGTAACTATATATATTTTCTTGTTTTGTTTTGTGGTTTTTTTTTTTTTTTTTTTGTTCTTTTTTTTTCTTTTAGAATGGATTTCTGATATTCCTTTATGGAGCAAAGCTTTGCTTCATGAGCCCAAGAGTTTAGGCTTCTGTTCCAATGACAGGCAAACAAAAAGGACTCCAAAGTAGTCATTATTATCTTTTTTCTGCTTGAGTCCAAGTTTAGTCTTTTAAAGCAATTCAGTTCAACCATACTGTTGAGTGGGTTCCAGAGAAAAGATTTGTGAGCAGAAAGGAAAATACCTTTGCGCTGAGTTGATGGGAGAGGGTACCAAGAGTCTTGAAACAGTTCTAAACAGTGTTGAGTTGTGTTGTTTCTGGGGAATGATTAGTATGTTAAGCCTTGCTGGAACTTGTGTTTTGTAGTACAAGGTAAATAAAAACAGCCTGCAATCTGTGAGCTGTTTATTACTAACTACATGTTTTCTATGGCAGCTCCTATCAATGTTGCAGCTAAAAGGATATGCTTTGGGGAGAACATTGAAAGGAATTAGCTGAAATAAATTGGGGTATTTTGTTTTTAGGAAGTTATAATGAATACTGAAAATTTCTGGAAGAAAAATTGAAATACGCCCAGGGGAAATGAAGCCGAACAAAATGAAAGTATGCACACAGTGCCTTGTTCCAACAATAGAAGATGGTTTGGGGTCATCTCTAAGAAGAAAGGCAAATCTTGCTGGAATAAAGTATCTGGTTGGTATACAACAGTATATCAAAAATGTTTAGCAATTGAATTTGAACTTGGGCTTTAAAGTCCACTTCGGGGATCTTAATTTTCCTGGACTTAATGGGGGTCTCTGCAATTTTAGCTCCTTTGCCCTACTGGATTTGGACATGGATTTTTACAGTACTGGAACAGGAGAAGAAAATTGTTAGGTATCATAGATCATAAAATGTCTCACCACATTTACAATTTCTATCTACAGGGAAAAGAAAGGTTTATCAGCATAACCTTTCTTTAGGGAGAGTACTAATCATGTATGGACCCTGTGGCATTTTACTAGGCAGTACATTGCTCAGTACTTGTGATTTGTTCATTCAGAGTTTGGTATTGGCACTTAAGGGGTTTTTTTTTGCATGGATCTTACTGTGAATGCAAGGTATTCTGCAAGCAAGCTATTGCAATGGAGTGAATGGAGTGTTGCATTCAAAGTCATGTGATCATCTCATCACTTACCTTGATCTTTGTTTATGATCAGTGTAGGCTTATTTAGTGTTGTGCTTAATTTCCTTCTCCAACAGTCAGGCTGGCAACTGTGACACAATCCTATGGTCTTTCAACCATTAGGCTGGCTTTGTGGCGTTGTGCCAATACGGGTAAGGTGTGGTTCTGCCTGTAAGTATACCTAGGTGCCAACTGAGTGCGTGACGTCATGGACGGGGTGATGGATAGCCTAACCTTGATGACATCGACAACAGTAGCAGTGAAAATGTGTCAGTGAGGTTTTCATTGTGGACTGTGTCAGCAGAGGTATGTCTCATAGTTAGTGGATTCCTGCCCCTTATGCTGCTCTTTTCTCTAGCTAAATTGAAGTTAAAAGGGAAGTAACTGCTAATAGACTAGAATAGCTGCAATCATAGCTCTCTAACTGTAGATTATCCAGTAGACTAACCTAAAGAGATAAGATGATTACATCTTTAGCACTTAAATTTGCAGATTCCAGGATGGAAGTAAGCAGGATACATGCATCTTTGCTATGACCACTGGTTTGCTCTAAGGAAGAAGACGCAGGACTGAGAGGACAACCTGTCTTGTCCTCATCCTATTTTGATTTTTCAAAGTTACACCATCACTCTGTTTCTTTGTCTTCACTGACCTGTCTGTTTAGACAGTAAGCTCCCTAGGACCAACCGGTTCCTCACTGATCATGAATAACAGGCTTTAGAGCGGTGAGGTCCTAAAGTCATTTGGAACTCAAACAAACCTGAAATTTTTCTTAGTTAACTTCAGAAATCTTGTAAGTGCTAGTTACCCTTAGATTCCATCTGTAGGTATGGGGAGAATGAGGGATCTCCACCGTACAGCCCAGCTTAAGGATTGCAGACGCCTATCTTAATGTGAGGCACATTTTCACCAGGGTGGCCATGGCCCCAGCGGGTGTGCAGGTTACGGTGAGGTGCAGCTCTCCTCGGGTGTGCAGGTTACGGTGAGGTGCAGCTCTCCTTACCTTACTGTGAATAATAGTTCCGATGGAAATTTAGAAATCTCAAGCCCTGTTTCTTCTGCATCCTGCATTTTGCAAAAATGCTGAAATATGCCTGATATCTGGAGAAATGACGGTAGAGCATTTTGATTACTAAATTGAAATGTTTAGAAGGGTTTTTTTCTTTTTTTTCCCCCTCTTCCTGACAGCTTTTTGTCCACAAGAAAATAGGCTATTTCCGTCTATCAATTCATCTCCATATACTTGTATATGTAAAAAGCCTCTCTGTGTGGATAAGTGGGAAAAGATAGGCATAATTTGGGAGAAATTTGCAAGACTCTAGTTTTTGTTGTTATGATTGGGAATGTTTGCTTTATTATTTATAAAATATTTTAAACTCTTAAAATCGAAGTAATATCTATCCACTTGTCAAAACCTTGTAAATGAAAGTCAGGTGCAAGTGGGTTGCCTAAAATTGAAAGGAATCCTTTTTTTTGTTTACTCCTTTTTGAAAATTATTCCTAGTGCTTTTACTTTTAAATGTTGTGCTTTAAGCAGGAAGCAAAACCACAGATGAGAACTCCTTAGAAATCCTCATAAAAACAAAAATAGAAAGTATGGCCTTTCCCCCCCATCAGATTCACTTTGGTTTACTCTGTTCTCAAAAAAGGAGAAGTAACAATAGCAATAAAAAAGCATGGCTGGACTTCCCCTTTAAAAACAAAACAAATTAAAAAATCAAGTTTGGAAGAAAAACTTTACTGACTTCGAAGTTTACATTGCATGGGTAACATGAACAAAAAAAAGGAGAAAGCCAGTGAGAGGTGGGCTTTGCAAAGGGCTGTTCTAGTATGGCTTGTCTTGGTGTGTTTGCCCTCTGGAATGAGAACTGTGCCTCGGGAAAGAGCCGCTGCTGCAGACTCTGGGATGGCTTTGCTGTTGGAAGTCCTGACATGGCAGAAAGCCATGGGGCTTGGAAAAGAAATAGTTTCTGTAATAGTAATATAATTTAAAATATAAATTGGTTACTACTATGTGAAATATACATAATAAATATAATATTCCTGTGGAGCTTTGAAAGAACATTGGCTATCCAATGTGGAACACATTAAAAAATAGTGGAAGATGTTGATAAGGAGGAAAGAAGAACAAAAGAAGAAAGGAGAATTGTGAATGTTCAAAGAGGCTTTTGAGTTTAACCTCTTGTCCATTTTCCCACTGAGGGAATAGGAATGGCTTCATTTTTCCTCAGTTGTCCTCCAGGGAGATTTCTGACCTTGGCTATGCACCACTGATGAGGACTCTTTAAGTCCCCTTGATGGTTGGTTCATTTGCCTAACTCTTCTTCTTACTGTGTGAGACTTCACACAGTAACTGTATTTGACCTAAATTTCCCCTGATGCTGCTTAAGTTCATTACTTCCTTTTCTGTCCTCATTAATTAAGGGGAATAATTGATTCCTGTTCTTTTTATAACATCACTTTATGTACTTGAAGATAGCTTTCTGTCACTCTCCCCAGTTTTCTCCATGACACACAAATACGAAGACAAAAGGGAAATATTTTTCAGGCTGGGTGATGTCAAGAAAATAGAGCAACTCTTCAAGGAGAAGGGGGATAAACCATGAGAAACAGTGTAGTAACTGAGACTGGGAGGGGGCTGCAGGACAGCTGCGTGTCTAACCGCTGGCTGGAGGGAGATTGGCGTGCGCTCTGCTCATCGCCATGAGACACAGGTCCTGACCTCCTGCAGTTGCTTCCATTCAGCCAGCTGAGGAGCTCCCTGCTCAGCTCGCTTAGGTAATCTGGACAGGGAGGGTTGGAGGGGGGTCGTGCATAGATTTTTTTATATATATACCTCAAGTTTAATTGAGCTGTGTGGAAGGGGGGGTGTATTTTTTAGGTTTCTCACTTCTAGTTCTTCTGTTGGAACTGAACATAGCTCTCAGTCCTTTCAAACCTAGCAATCTGTCTATCATTTTTGTTTCCTTTACATTTTCAAGGTTATCTCTGACAGAAAATTGGATAGAAACTTTAAAAAAAATAAATAAATGAAAGCTCTGATTATCTTTTATGCTTATATGGTTCCTGGAAGATAGGGAGGCCCACAGCTGCCTACCCTCATGAATTCCGAAGTGGGACACAGATCGGATCATCACATGATTGTGCAGCGATGTGGTCTAGTATCTGTCAAAATTGTGTAAAATACTGCATGCTGTTTTTTAGATAAGTAATGTCAAGAGCACAGATGTACCTTGCATACATTTTCAACATTTCTGCAAGTGGAATAAAAAACCCCATTTCTAACTACAGGGAGTATTTAGTCTAGAGACATAAGGTTGTTTATATTGTCATTATCATAAATGGTGTGATTGTTCCAGTTACCTAGGTAGAGTAAATATTAACATGTTATTCCAGAGTGTGATCTGGCACTGACTTAGCGTTTTATCACCTCAAAGCTATCATTAGTGGGTAATCATTTTAGGAAATTATTCTACTGCTCACTTATATAGCCTAGTAGCGCTTTTGGTGATTTTTCTTAGTCTTTTTGTTAATGATATCCTTCAGTGCTTGAATATGGTGGATGCTGTGCAGAAAATATTTCAATGTGTTTTGGGGACAGACAGAGGCCAGTAACTTTGGTTTTGTTTTGTTTTTCCCGTCCAAGCAGTTAAAATACAGTGAGACTTGTTTGTATATTTCTTGTATTCTTTATTTCTTTTACAGCTGTGTTTCTCATCTCTTTTTCTGAGGTATAATGTATTTTAGCACTTTGATGATGGGAGAGCTAAAATTTCTTTGTCAGAGCAGTAATCTTGAGCAATAGCATAGGAGTACTTCCCAAATTTTGTGAGTCTCAAAATATTTAAATAAAACGAGAGAAAGCTCCGTTATTGCCCTATCGCAGAAGCTGAGGGTTTATCTGTACTCCTCTCACTGCCATGGTTACAGTGTATGCCGTGGGTCAGAATTAGCGAGGTCAGATACTGTAAGCAGTAGAGCTCAAAGTCTGGTCTTGATCTAGCCACAGAACTTACTGCTCTACCTAACTTCTCGTGTTAGCTGCTGACGTTACCCGGTGAGGAGATTAAAACTTGTTGGGATATGCACATATGAAGTTCCTTCCTAGCAGAAGCAGCAGTCCTGGCCAGTGCTTGGGCTGAGACCTGACTGAGTTTCTGTGATTTCATGAGTTACCGTGGGTTATTGCCAGCAACAAGCATAACTGCACCGGGGTGCGTTTTGTGGACGTTTACCACAGGTGGGAGCAGACGCATGGGGACATATGGGGGCTTAGATGACGTGCTTGACTCTGAGTTGCTCTGTGCTTGTGGTAGCCTGCAATCAGAGTTTCAGGAGCAGAATATGGGCACTTCGCCCTGTCCTTTGCTTCCTTAAGGCTGCCCCTGAGCTGTGGTAACTACCGCTGTGTGCGGCAGGGTACAGACCCCAGACGTGTCGCCTATGCTGCCTGACAGGCATGCGCAAATTGTGCTGCTTTACAGTGTGGTTGCCTCCTAGTGTGCATGGATTGAACAGGAGCTCAGGCCATGAGAGGTTAACCGGTGGTCACTGGGTAATACATGGGTGTTTTCTGTGGTCCGGTGTCTGAGGGTAACTTCTATATATAGACTTAAATACTTGGGGGTTGTATGCTTTTTGTGAGCTTTCCTGCACAAGCACAAGGTACTTCCAAAAAAGCAGAAAGTCTGAGAGTGGTGCTGACGTAATTACCTATCAAGATACGTATCTCTGTCCAGTAAAATCGATATTCACCTTCATATGAAGTGTATTTTAAAGGCATAGCCTGTGTAATATTCCTTTGTTGGTTAAATTGTTTCTAGTCTACTTCTAAAGGCATCAGAGACCAATCCAATAAATGTAGCAACAGGAATTCAGTTAATTACAGCAGCTGGCACTGTTTCTCTTTCATGACTATCTAAAGAAGGTACTGTGAAGTAATCTAGGTGGCTAATTAGCTGGCCTGTCAGCCAGCCCGCAGGCGGAGCGCCTCACGCACCCTCCCGTCTGAGGCGATGCTGATGGCTGACCACGCGCTCCCAGGAGGAACTGCTGCTCCAGCCACGCTGTGCACCTCGCCTGCCGCGCCCCTGGCCTCAGGAGGCAGAAACTGCTGTTACTGGGGAGCCTTCCACGACGTGCCCAGCTCCTTGTGCCCTTCGTGTGTTTCTGCCATGTGCGTTTTTGTTTTGTCCTACCACTGTAGGCAGTATGGATGACAAGTGCATTTGCATAGATGCTGGCACGTTGACGGACGTGTTTGTGGTGTCTCTTCTTCATTGCAACACCTCTGGAACAGCCTTACAGCTGAGGCTTGTCACGGGAATTGAAGTCTGATGTGGATCATCAGGCAGTTGTGCTGTAGACTTGATGCCACACTATATATGCAGAGAAAGGCTGCTTGTGTTTTCTGCTTTCCATGAGGCTTTTCTTGTGTATGCTAGTCCTGACTGTGGCTTTTCCAGCGATGACTAGGAGAAAATTTAGGACATCTTAATACACAGAAATAATTTGGCTCTGTTTCCTATCTTAGGCTTTGACGGTTGTTGGTTGGTTTTTTTTTCTGTCTGATTAGGTACTGACTGAGAGGGGCAGTAGGAAATGTGGCAGTTCTGTGTTTTCTGATGAGATTTAACTATTCATAGCTCACTATTTTTCTGACTTCCTAATTTTAGACAAAATGGCTTAGTATGTTGGGCTTGCTCTTTTCCTGGGTTGGCCGTTGACTCTCTGAGTAACTGTAGCAACTGCATTTCTGTGCTTTGTAGGTTCGGGTTTAGAGAAACTTTTATTGTACATCATTTTGTGTTTGATGCCGCCTTTCATTTGGAGTTACTAGCTGCTTCTCTGCTTCAAAGAGCTAAGCAGTGGAAAAAGGTCAGCCAGAGACCTCTTCTGAAACTCGCATGCATGAGAAATGTCATCTTTAAAAGCAACTGCTCCCACCAGTTCATCATGTGGGGCACGCGGGATGCAGCGCAGTGTGGGGTGCCAGCTGGGTCGTGGTGTCTGGAGGGCTGCCGAGCTGTAATAAGGCTGAAAGCGATGCCAAACCACTGCTGGGCACGCTAGCCAGAGTTTCGCTGTGGTTCAGAGCATCAACCCATCGCTTGACATATGAGAACATGAAAATGACTGACTCAGTGGTGCTTCACCAGGGCTAAACTCCTGGAAGTAGAAACCAGTACTGACTCTAGCCCACCAAATGGCAGAAAGAGGGAGCAAGTCTGTTACGCTCCCAGCTCGCCTTTGGTTTCAGCTGTTCCAAGTACGAGTGGTGAGAATGAGCCAAAATATGTGGGTCAGGCGAACTGCAGCCATACCAGGTTTAGGGATTAAACTGATTATGTGCTCTCTGAATTGTTTCTTTCTAATATCCTCCTTTTTGTTGCAAATTTCCTTTTTAGATTTTAATTTAGCTTTTGCTACTTACTGTTCCTTTGCCTGGAGGCTGTTGCCTTTGCTGCTCTTATACTGTTACAGTATTGGATGACAAATTCATCTGCTAAAATGATTTATTACCCCAGCTCACTAGGCAGTAGCAGTGATCACTGAACAGACAGATTTGTCAATTTGTAGCACAGATATCTTTATGGTCCGTAACAGGTGCTGGGGAATGGGGAGTAGTGGAAGCAACTTTGTGGTTGCAGAAGAAAAAAATCCCCAGGAACAAGGTGCAAGACAAATGAGTAGACAGAGGTACAGGAGGGAAAGCAAAGAAAAAAAGGTTTAATTTTCCCAGGTTATGAGACACATAAACTAGTGGGATGAACTTAGTTGCTAGCTCACAACTTGCCTCGTGCCTGACAAATTACTATTCTGGTCACTGTGTTTCCACTTGCAGTTCACATTAGCTGCCTTTTCCTCATGTACTGAGGAGAAGAAAAAGAGACTAGCCGGGAGCAATCCCTGTGAAGGGTCCTGAGGTTGGGAGCTTATTCCTTTCCCTTGGACTTCCTTGCTCTTCCTTACTCAGCTTGTCTCTTCTGTGGGGACAATGGAAGCATCATTAGACTTGGTTTGGACTATTTTTGATATGGAGAGTGAAAAATTAATGCTAATTAGTTGTACTTTCCACTCTCAGTCATGGTGCGGTACCACCATCCAAAGCACAGGTTCCTCTGCTTGATAAAGATGCTTCATTATTTTTGTCATCCATTCTGTGACTCCCCATCAAGCATTCCTTCCCTCATCTGTGTCCCCTGCACGCTCCTGCCAAAGCACCTGCTTTTATTTCTTGCAGTTCACTCTGAGGAGTAAACCTTTGTGCCCTTGGTCGTTTTGGTAGAGTTAAGAGGAGGGTTTATCAGCTTTTATTTTTGGTTGAGGTTTGCCTGTATGCATTTTATTCTGTGCTCTTTCTCCATTTATTTTTCTCTGGCTCAGGTTTTATTGAACTAAGTCCTTGAAAATGGATTTTTAATTAAAACCTGAACAATTTCTATGACAGAATGATTTTTCTTGCAAAACCCTTTACATTGTAATAGGCTAATTCATACTATAAAAAATAAATAAACATTGAAAACATGTTCAGCTGTCTCTAAGAAGCCTGTTTGGACAAATCTATTTGAAAACAGATTGATATACTCAACACTGGGGTGAAATTGATTTTTTCTTTTTTTTTTTTAAAAGCAGATATTTGTGACAAAACAAAATAGCACATCATCATCTTCCAAATTGACTGAATAAAAATGAATGTCTTTGTTTCTTTGGTTGTGTACTTCATACATTACAGAGCGGGCTGGTGTTTTAATGTTGGGTTTCAGGGGGTACTGAGTACCAACAGCCAGCATGAGGCCACCAAGAGTCATGCATTCAGCATCTCTGAAAGTGAGATCATTATTTCATCACTCAGACTTGAACTGGCATCTAAGTGAAACATTTAAAATAAATGAGCAGCAGGCATGGAAAGATGAAAAAGCCTAGATCTGGCCGTGTGTGTGTGTGTGTGTGTATGTGGTCATTGTCTTTGTTGTTGTTGACAAAGAGGCACCATGCGGGATCTTCCCTCCCTCCTGCAATCGATTGTGTTAAATGAGAAACACTTTTCAGGGAGATTTTTACTTTCTTAGCCTAAACCTGGCATACTCTCAGCCATATACACTAGCTCTTAAAGAATTAAATTTATAAATAAAATAAAAACCCATACACAATTTGTCCAGCCTGCAGGCAACCCAGTTGTCAACTAAAAGCTCTTTGAATCTCATGCCATGAAAATGGCTTTTATATAGATTTATTTCTAATGTGTTTTTTTTAATAAAGGTTAAAGAGAACAAATGATAGCACTTCACAGTTATTTTGGTAAGTGCAACAGTGTTCACACAGTATACTAACCCCTTTCTTTTTTTACCCTGTTAAATGCTGAGCACACACAATTACAAGATAAAGTTTAAGCTACATCTCTTGAAGGCATTATTTCTCAAAAACAGAAAGATAAGATAGCCAAGGACAGTAAAAGAGAAGGGAGTGTAAGAGTTACAAAGGGAAATCAAAGCCTTGTGGAATACAGAAGAAAGGGAACTGGTGTTTCCCATTCTTCTCCCCAGTTAGTGGAGGCAGAATTTGAAAAGAAAAATAATTTGCTTTCAGCCCTACATGGTAACAGCAGCCAGCTCATTCATGTTGGTATTTAATCATCATCACGATATAGTCTCTAATTACATGATCACATACTGGGTTTCCCCCTAGATTCTGCCTGTTCAGTGCACAGAAGAGTTGTGCACACTGAAAGAAATTCAATGTTTTTTTCCCTTTTGCTATTCACAGGCAGACTAAGCCTGATTCACTGCATGCTGGGCAAAGGCTGTTCTCACAACGACACTATTCATTTGTTCCCTTAGGCTTTTTCAAGCCATCACCTTCTATGTGTGCTGTGCAAACACTGTGTTACGGAGCATTTTTTGAGGAGTGGAGGTTCATCTCCGTTGTAGTAATGTAGAACTTGGATGCCCAGGTATGAAGCTAGGTGTAGCCACTTTTTTTTTATATCTTCCTGAGGTAATTAGAGCCTATATATTGTGGGTGCTTAGCATCACAGGGTATTTTGTGTGCTCAAAGCCAAGCTTCTTGTGACTTCAGTTACAGCTGTAATTGCTCCTCACAGCTGCAAATTAGAACCCAGGGACTCTAGAATGGGTCCCCCAAAATGAAGAAGCAATCCATGAGTGTAATTTGTGAGCATTTATAAAAAGCTTGGTTAGTGGCTTTCTTTGCATCCTAAAGGAATCCCCTGATAGCGGCAGTAACTGAATCCAGGCAGGATCCAGCTAGCTTAATTATAAGACAGTAGTAGGAAAATAACGTCATCATCAAGACTATTCCCTCCGATTGCATGCAGACAAATCGTATCATACTTTTAATAAATTAATCATGTCCTTTCTCAAAACTGACAAATTGCACTATGATTTTTAGGAAGTTGCTGCAGAACCTCATTATTTTGGTGATTGAAAATCTTTTCTCCAATTTCCAACCTGAATTTATATATGGCCAAATGTATTTATATTTCTACTTGTACTGATACTGTTCTTTAAACTAAGTAGCTGTTTTTCTCTGTGTGTTTACCTCTGTGATATATTTACAGAAAACAATTATATTTCTTTTTAGCCTTTATTCTGCTGAACTTACAGAAGCTACTGTGTTTTATCCTCTCTCTTAAAAAAAATAAGTAAAATAAAATAAATCTCATTCTTTAGGTGTATAGTGGCCCACAGAAAACAGTGTTTATTTCTGTTTCTGTTAAACAGAGTTGATGCTAAACTCCGTACAGAAGTTGAGACGAGATATTGTCGGTGCTATCTGCCACACAATGCAAATATTCACCTTTTTCCATGCCTGTATCATACTGTTGGTGCATGGTCATCCTGTGATTGATTAAGACAACTAAATCTTTATTCTTTTCTTGGGTCAGCCCTCAGCTTTCAGAGGAATGTGTTAGTTGTCTTTAAGTGCATGCTAATGGTGCTTAGGTGAGCGTACATGTGCGTGCTCTCTTCCATCTTCCCTGATAAAGGACACAGGGGTCTTAAACCATGGTCTCACCACGCAGCTTGACCAGGCGCGGAGCAGGAGCCCACCGCTCGCTAATGGAGATGCCGGGTCGTTCCAAACTGACTGGGACCCTTAGCTGGACTGTATTGTAACACCCCTTGAAGAGGAGGCCAAATGAAAAGTAAAAGGAATCTTCTTTCTGGCTTTACGTCAGACCAGAGAGTATGGCTTTGCTGAGAGGTGGTGAAGGAATGGAGTGCAGCTAAAGAAAGTATGTCAAGAGCATGTTTCTTCAAGTGGTGCATTCCTTAGACTTATCTTGATCATAAGGCAAAGCATTTCAGGTCTGCTCTGTGGAACTGGGATGAAGACTTCAACTAACTGTCACTTCAACTAACTGAATAATTTAGGTTTTCATCCTGTAGGTGGGCTGCAGGAGACCTGCTTTTTCAAAAAGATTTGTAGATAACAAGGATGCTGGTGCAGGCTGGGGGGGGGGGGGGGGGCTGCAGACTCTCTTCCTCGTTCCTTCCCTCATCCTCTCAAATTCAACCCCTTCTGCCTTGAAAAAAACAGTAAAGATTGAAGTGTATAGAGCATGAGACTGCTTGCTCTTTATTGACATGGTGTATGATTAATGTTGCCTTGCATGTTGTTTCCTCCTGTTAAGAATATCTCACTTGATACAGCAAGGACAGGGCAGCCCCGGCTGAGGGAGCAGTAGCTCACAGTAGCTGTAGGAAAGCCCTCTGGAGCACGGATCCTGGTGTGCAATAAACCTTTGGGGTAACCTTCAGGTAATCCCTGGACTCCCTGAGCTCGGTTCTTACTTTTGTAAAATCAGAGTATAATAGCACCTCCTTTCAAAACAGGCACAAATGTATTAAACATTCTGAGATGCTCAGTGATGGCAAAGCTAAAGACCGTATGAAAACATAAATGTGCGCTTTAGTTAGCCTGAGTTTCCCACCTGCCTTAGAATGCTGCCCATGACAGTGGCAGCCCAGGGGTGATGTTCAGGAAGGGACATGGGAACAGGGCCAGCACGTAGCTCTTCCCAAACCCCACGCTTCCCTGCTGCTTTGCTGCCTTGCTGCTCAAGTGCAGCCTGCCTCAGCATCTCTGCCTTTATGTTTTCTGAGTAAGGTTCTTTTACCTAAGAAAATTTTTTTAATGATGGCTCAAAAAGCCTCAATAAAGTTACAATTATTTTTAACACCATGGTGTCTGACAAGAAAGAGAGAGCAGGAAGAATCCCCTCGACAGCCTTGGGAACCACATACCTTAGTTCCTAGAAAATGACCCAGTGTATTTTCTCAAAGCTTTTAGTTGGTTATGGGAAAAGCCAGATGAGGAAACTGTCTGGTTTCCGTGGCTGGCAGGAGCTCAAGCATGCACTTCTCAGGTTTTGGCTGCGTGTGGTGGTCATTAGCAGCCTTTCTCCCTGGCCACGTGGCAGATCGGGAGATAGCACCGAGACTGGTGGCCGTGGCCTAGAATGGATTTGGCAGGAGTTCCCAGGAAGTTTCCCCCTCAGAAACCAAAAGTCAACTAGTAGCAAGTCTTTGATGCTACAGGAGAGAAATGCAAAAATAGCATTTAGTTTTATTTCAGGTAGTGGCCTAGAGACTCACCTGTTTAAAGTCTTGATCCTCTAGTCCTTTGGGAAAACTACACAAACTGCCTCTTGTCAGGGGAATCTGTGAGTTTGCTGCATATATTTTGAGGTATGGCGAGTGCTTTGCCAGCGTTTCACTCGTAACCTCGAGGCTCTCTGGAGCTGAGTGCAGGTGCTGTTTTGCAGTGAAACCCATTGAAGAACGCTGCAAAATGGGGCTTACCTCTGGCAGCGGGGAGGTCTGTGCGTGTCTGGTGGAGAAAGGGGTAGAATAAAGGCTCACGAAGACGCGCCACAGCTAGCAGAGAAAGGAAGAGAAAGTGGAAGAGCTTGCTGACAAAAAGAATGGCGAGACAGAGGGTGGTGCAAGTGGGTACCGACTGAAGTGCTTTAGCGATGTGCTTTGTACCTCTCCTCTAGAGAGCCTGGAGAAGGGCGTTCTTTAACGATGCAGCACAATGCACAAACAACTCACCAGAGCTTAACAAGGTGGTGCAATGTGTAACCCCCACCCTGGAAAACAACAGTGAAAGTTTTGTAGGGTCCTTTGGGATGGGTCTAGACATTGCAGGTGATGCCTTTGGAAGTGATGTTATTAACTGTGCTGTTAAAAGTTGATCTGCTTATTTGCATGTGTAGGGCAATGCATACAAATATTAACGACAGTTATTAGAAGAGGAAAAATATAATCATATGCCTGCAAGAAAGCTAGGTAACCATTTATACTAAAAGACCTAGAGTAAAACGTGACAGCTGATTTTTAGCAATTAACATATTTTGTTTGGTATGCCAGGATTCTAGGTACTCAGAAAATATCTATTTTGTAACTGGCATAAAATCTCTTATGAAAATTGTTTTTTAAAAAATGTTGGGTTATGCAGAGATTCTTTGCATTTCTTTTTATTCTAACCAGGTAAGAAAGAGGTGATTATAGAAGATTACAGCTGTTTATCTATTAAATTGAATAAGTATCCCATATAAGCCAAATCTCTGTTTCTGCCACTCTTGTTCTCTCAGGCCTGGAGCTCTAATGATATTGCAGCTCAGCTGCGAGGAGACAGGTAAGGATGAGCTAAGTCCAGAAAAGGATTTGGGATAATATATCATGCCTGGTTTAAGACAATCTAAATCCTTATGGAAAGAATGTGGTGTACACCCCTCTGGTAGGTCTGTGGAGTCAGTCAATCCCCAGATCCAACTGACTGTACGTCGTGACTGCTAGTAGTGGCACAAAGTAGGGGACTGGACCATCCTTTTTGGTGACCTGCAGCCGCTCACAAACCCAGCCCCTTTGGATGTGATGTTGTGGACAGTTAACAGCAAGGATGTGGATTTAAGTAGTTTCTTGGTGGCTTCTTCATGTGTTCATGTTACGTCCTCTGAACTGAAAATCAAACCAGCAAAAAAAAAAATGTCGTTTTTCACCTGGGTAAGCTCTGTAGTCTCTTTGTGCAGCAGGGCAGAAGCAGGGAGTAGCAGGGGTAAGGACAGGCAACCAAGGAGAGGAAATGGCTCCTTGCCCGGCACTGCTGCCAAATACGAAACTGCAGCACTTGGTGGCCAGGGGAGCATCTGCAGGCAGCCACCTGCTGCTGTGTAGGAAGATGTCCTGGTTTCAGCTGGGATAGAGCTGATTTTCTTCTTAGTAGCTGGTGCAGCATCGAGGCTTGTGTTTGGTGTGAGGGTGGTGCTGATAGCACACTGGTGGGTTTGGTTGTTGCTGGATGATGTTTGTATGAAGTCAAGGACTTTTCAGTCTCTTGGGCTTTACCAACAAGAGGGCTGGGGGGGCACGGGAACCTGGGAGGGGGCTCAGCCAGGACAGCTGACCCAAACTAGTCTGATATTCCATACCATGGGACATCATGCTCGGTATATATAAAGCTGGGGAAGCAGGAGGGGGGACACGCCGGGAGCGATGGCGTTTGCCTTCCCCAGCCCCGTCCCGCGTGCTGAGCCCTGCTGCCCTGGGGGGGCTGAGCCCCTGCCTGCCGTGGCAGGGGGAAGGGATTCCTCGGGTGGCTCTGCTTGGGCACGCCGCTTTGGCTTTGCCCGTCGAACTGTCCTTATTCCAGCCCATGAGTTTTCTCACTTACAGTCTTCTATCTCCCCCATCCCACTGTGGGAGAGCGAGCAGCTGCGTGGGGCTTGGTCACCAGCCAGGGTTAAACCCCGTCAGAAGGCACCGTCAGTTTTGTGACTAGCTGTATTTCAGAACGCTGTGACACAGTAAGCAGCAGACTCACGTGTGTCACCTTAGCGGTGGCAAAGGGGTAAGCAGAGCGCTATGAGCAGGGAAGGGGAGTGGAGGAAATGCAAGTAGCAGCCAGTGTTACGGGCTGGAGTGCTCAACTGGAGTGTGGAAAACCCAACTGGAAAATTTCCCTGGAGGACTAGACTGGAGCAGGCAGGGTGAAGAATCCCAGTCTCCCATTGTCCCTGGCAAGTTCCCTAAACATAAGGGCACTTCCAAGCAGTAGGTCTTCTTTCAATTTTGTATATGGAAGTTGTTTTAATTAGCATAAACTAGGTACATATTTGTAAGCATAGATTGGTGCTTCTTTTGTGGATATGATATGGCATATTTATATATGGCTCCAAGATTTGGCAGGTTTTGCCTCTTTCTAGCACAGGGAATGTCTAACCAACTCACAGAAAGAAATCTGAAGACTTTCCATAGGAGGAAGAAATACCTTCTGTCACTACGGTGAGAAATTAGTGTTCCAGATAAAGAAGAAAATGTTTTCGCAGCCCAGCTGGATACTCTGGTTGTGAGGTCTGTGGTGTTTGTAGGGTGCTGAGCACCTGACCGGTGGCAGCAAATCGTTTTAGGGCATACAGTACCCGAAGGTAAGGTACTGAGGTCCTTTGTGTAGCGGTGCCTACAAGCCAGGGCTTGGCCCAGTGCTGCTACAGAACATCTGCCTTTCCCACCCTCTCTCTTCCAGTTTTCTACTTACTTTCCCATTGCTTGCTGATTTGATTTGTTTTCTTTTCTTTTCTGGGAAATTAAATCTATACCAGTCAGACTTCCCTGTTCTGTTTGTTTGTTGAGATGCTAAAACCTGAATGTTGAATCCATGAGCATATGTTTGTAAATCATGACTTTGTAAAATTGTGTGGACCAAATCCTGGCCCCACTGAATTCAGTGGAAATTTTGGTTTGAGTGTCAGCAAGGCCAGAATTTCTTCCCCAGTATTGAGTACACAGAAAATGAAAATTGCTGCAAAGCTGTATTTTTGTAGAACAATTTACTAGCTATTAATTTCCAACCAAAGTATTTCTATCTTCTGAAGGCAGGAAAATACTAACTTTATTTCGTGTCATCGTTTAAGCTGCATGTTAAATATTATCCATTATTATAATGAAGTCTTCCAGGTACAGAACGTGCCCATTACTGAAAAATGGAAGACAGAGAAATAAGATAGGTCAGTGCTAATACAGAGCTTGACAGTTTTAGACAAGACATCAGCAAAATTGTGAGAGAGGTGTGATAGCACTGTGAATACTCAGGTGTATTACTATCTGTTTATTCCTAGTACATGGATCCTACATACTTCTCCATCACTACTAAAGCATCAAAATAGCAGCCTCTGAAATAGCAAAAGCAATCAGCTAGCCAATATCTTCCCCTTTTCTTGGTTTTAGAACGTTTGAAGGATGTTTTCCCTTTTTCCTTCTCCCATATTATTCATCAATCCATGTTACTGAGGCAGTAGGTATTACAGCAGCTTGAGCTCCCTGTACTTGATTGCCAAACAGACCTTTCTCCTGGATTATATTTTTCTCTTCCAGAGTAGGAGAAAGGGCTGTGTGAACTTGTAACCATGTCAGATCTATGCCTGTAGCAGGCTGCACTGTCCTTTATTTGGTAAATGTGTTTTGGGAGGTAAGCATGTAAAAAACGGATACTTGACTGTATGCCAGGCCAGATCCTCCAGTAGTTGTATGAAAGCTCCCCTTCAGGCTGTACCATAAAAGATGTTGCATGATTCAAGAAGCAGGTGAAAGTCATGGTGTTATGTATCTGCTCTGTATCAGAGGCAGCACCTGGAGTTTGCTACAGGTAGTACTTTCTTGAAGGAACCATGCGAAGACTCTTTGCCAGGCAGTATTCTCTCCTCCTGCACCTTGTAAGCTCTGCTTCCCCGAATAATGTGGGTTCTGTAAAAAAGCAGTGTAGACAAATCCCACTGCACTGTGTATTAGAAATATTTCACAATACAGGAAAGAAAAAGAAGTGTCACACAACACTGGTAATGCTAATAATAAATCATTCCTGTTTAGAGCTAACTCAAATATACAAGAAGTGTGCGCACACAAGACCTATGGATTCCCCTAATTTTGAATTTAATCCATGCTATTATTTTGCATAGTGTAGGCTTGTTGCCTGCGTTCTGTGTATAAATTAGGCTACTGGATTGGGGGGGAGCAAAAAGAACACTGTTTCTGCTTTTAGTTTTCTCTGCTTTTTTTTTTTTTTTTTAATTCTTGTGGACATGTAACTGTCAGAGCACTGGGCTGTCTGGAACTCATAATGCCATTGTCATAAGAGAGGGGGAATAGGGGTGTAAGGAAGCAGCCTGAATGCCGTGAGCCCCTCGTGCTGACGGGGCTAATGGCAGGCCTCTGCCCAGGGCTGGGACGGTGTGTGCCGTGGCTCTGGGAGCGGCACGGACTAGCTGGAACGTGGCACCTCCGGGAGTGAGGAGCCGGCACCTGCTGCCATACCCACTGATGCTGTGGTCGGATGCTGGGCTGGGAGGTGGTAGGGGTAACTCCTCTCACAGGTTTCACATTATGAAATGTTTAGAAGCTTTAATTATGCGACTTGGTTTTAGTCTGGTAACATTCCCTATCTTTGTGAAATTGTGTTGCAGCTGAGCCAGCCAAAACATGGTGTGACCAAAGCGTTTCTTTCTCGGAAGCGCTGTTCTGCCTGCACAAGCCATGGCCGGGGGCGCGCTGCGCTGGGGCACTGGGCTGGCACGACCCCAGACCCAGGCTCAAGATGTGTAAGCCAGGGCTTGATGTGTCCGTGGATTTTGGAAGTACCTGAGTAGATAAGCAAAGAAACACTGAGAGGTCCAGCCGTGGTGTTCGTTCAGAAGATTTTTACAAGTGGACTAGATAGAGAGTAGTGATGCCTACAGTCAAGGAAGGCTGATGCTTTCCGTGATGGAATTCCATTTTCAGTTGCTTATAACTTTGCCAAACTTAAATCAGCAGTGAAATATTTCAGGCTGAGTGTGTGCCTTGGGCTGTTTGCATGTGTGTGTGCTGTGTGCAGATTTCAGATAACATGATTCAATCGTTTTCTGTAACAAGGTTAGAGGAAAGTGCATTGCTTTATGCTTGTTAAAGAAATATAATAACTATGTAAATTTCACTTACAAGTTGTGGCACTTTGATACTTTAACGGAGTAGGTACTTGGCATTCAGCAGAGAAAACTGACCACGCGCCAGAGGTGTGCCTTTTATTGTGACTATAAAAGTTCATCAAAATGTGGGCAATTATAAACCTCCCGCATGTGCAGGATAGAAAAACAGGTGTCTGATAATGAGGGATGGTATTATAATGTGCTCTTGAAGGAGCTGAACTGGCAACGCTAACAGAAGTTTTCTGTGACCTGGGTGCTGTGTGTGAAGGGAGCAGTGAAAGGATGATACTGATTCTGAGACTTCTTGGTTGCTTGTTTTCTATTTTCCTAGCAGAGATTAGCTTATAAGGTTATGGATGAAGCATGCTTTGGAGACATGTTCCTTTACCTGATTGAGCTCAGACAGACACAGAGGTCTCGCCTCTGGAAAAGAGACAGTGGCATTGCCCGTACAAGTTCTGAAACATAGCGGTGAATGTGGCCAGTGTAGTCCTTTGTTCCTCTTGGGTGAGAGGGAAAAAATTATATGGGCACATACTTTCTGTTTCTATGAGATAACTTGAACATTTATGTTGAATTGTAGTATAGTGAGCAGAGCTGCTCTTGTGGCTTTATGATAGACCTGAACATTTATGTTGAATTGTAGTGTAGTGAGCACACCTGCTCTTGTTCCTTTATTAATCACGGTAAGACATTGCTCTTGCAGTAGAAATGTGTTTTTACCTTCTGTTTTGTTTCCCTCTCCCCTCTCCCCCTTGCACTCTTTTCTCCCCGATATCTTCCTTTCCGTGCATGTTTCCCTACCTGCTTCCTTTTTCTTCCTCCTCTTTGGCTCAGTGGAACTTGGAGCGTGCCCCTTCCACCTCACAGCTCACCCAGCAAGCCCTCTGCAAGATGGGGGACAGAGCTTCTGGTTTGTATACTGTAGCTTGTAAAACACAGGGGCTGCAAAAAAACACTTTGTGAGAGGCCACTTAAGGCACAAGGCAAAAGATGAATCACTTCAGCCTGGGGATGCGTGTTTGCTGCTTCCTCCCCGTGCGTTGGCGATCAGCCTATTCATGATGGTTGCTAGCCTGAATTGACACTATTATTTTTTGCCTTCCTGATATAGCAAAAGGGTGAGAAAAATATTCCTAAGTTAGAGAGACAGAAATAAATTCCAATATAGTTTCTTTTCCCCTTCAACAAAATGATGGAGAGCAGCCTTGCTCCCTTACAGCGTGCCAAGCCTCATCTGAGAGAAGGCAGCTGAGGCTCTAACAAGGAGACTCCAATAAGTTTCTGATAAAATATACATCGAGCATAATGTAAAAGCAAGGACTGGAGATGCAGCGCATTGAGTACTACAGACTGGAGGCAATCAGGGGCAATAACCCACCACGGTACCGACCTTACATCGACTTGGGATCTTGGGGAGATCTGGATTATCGTATGGTGTTGCAAACCCAGGGGCACCGTTCTGTGCCTCTGCAGGCTGTTCTCTGGTGGAGGTCGGGAGGTCGTTTCTGAAATAATGTTTGTCAGCAGGAGGCGAGGTCATTGTGAACGCTATAGCCCAGTATTAAAAAATGAAAAATGTGCTTTGTGGAGAAGAACAGTTATTTTCCCTAACTAGAGCAGGAGGCTCTCTGAATCCACCAGCCAGCTGTCTCCTTGTTTTTCCAGTGTGAGTAGCTGAGGCAAGGTGCCAAATGGGATATGAGAGGATGTGGCTGGCAAACATAAAGAGAACCCCAGAAGGCATCGTGGGGAAGGCAGAGGCACTGGGGGGGGGGGCGGGGGGGAGGGGCAGAGGGGTGCCCTGCTAAGTGCTGCTGCACCAGTTGCCCCAGCACAGGGATGGGGCTGGAGGGCTGCTGGCTTCAGGAGGCTTTTTGTAAGAGCACGGGCTTGTGCAGCTAAGGACCTTCTGCCACGCGTGTACTACTCTGTGTCAGAGAAGTATTTAATAATAATAATGCCACATTATTTTCATATTTCAGCTTGGAATTTACTAACAGTGTAGCTTTCTAGAGCTAAATCTGAGTTGGAGGCCCTTATATTCTTCACAAGAGCGTTTCTTGCTATAAAGGCTATCCTTTTGACGTGACAACTTGTAACTTCTGGTCCATTCTTCAGCGTAATTTGTCACCCACTCGTGCTTAGCAGCTCGCTCAGTGAGGCCTTCTAGCTGACTGGTGAATTTAATTGAAAAATATGGCAATGGGTTTATTTTGCTGTTCAGACAACTAAAACCTCTTGATTAAGAACTAAAACTCCAGGAATAAACCTATTGCCATTTTTTTGTTTTGGTTATATATGACTATTACATATTTAAAAGGGTAGTTTTTATTAGAAATCTTTTTTGCTGTATGATGAACAGGAAATTTTAAAGGACTTGCATCCAAAATTGCAAGAAAACAAGCTGGAAGTTTTACCCTGCAAGGCCACCCACCTACCTTCTAACTGTGCTGCTGTTTACTGTTGTCCTCTTCCCTGAATTTCTGGAAGTATTAGTTCTTTAGTTCTTGGTGTTCATAATGTTATGGTTGGACTAATATGCCAGGGACTTTTCCAGAAGACTGGGGTTGAGCAGATGTTTAATTTTCAGTGTAAAAGAAGCCGAAACAGTCATAAAATTTTTCCAGTCTTCTTGGTTATAAACAACCAAACCCCAGTAAAACTCAAATTATTTTGTCTTTTGAGGTACCTGTAAGAAAAGATAAAGGTAACTTGGTGTAAGCTTTAAAAAAAAAAAGTAAATGTGAATCTATGAATCAACTTTTATAAAATATATTATATATATAAAAAATACAGTATAAAAATAACTTATTTAGACAGCTTTATTTGTCTTTTTACCCTTCTTATTCTATCCTTGAGACCTGGTTATTCTGGAGTCTTTTTAAAAAAGTATTTTAGCAGTAATGTTCTTTTGTGGCATCATAGTCACTCTGCACTTCTTTCTTCATCCATAACAAGAGGCTGGAAAACAGCTTCATACGCTTCTTGTGTCCTGTTTTGGTAGTTACCTGAAATGTGGTCCTCGAGAGTCAAAGTGAAGTTTGGCATCTAGGGTCTCCACAGAATCTAAACAAAGTACTTCCTGCAGTAAAAAACTTCAGATGATAATTGAGTGAACCATTAATTTTCAAAGTTTTCTGTTCCCTTTAACCTTGTTTGTTCTTTTGTCTGTCTTCAGCAGATGGCTGGATGACTGGCATCCTCTAACAACGCTTGGTGCTCATTAGCACCGTGCCATTTTGAGTGTTGTTTCCATCTTTCCTGATCTTTCCTCTTCCTTCATTTATCAGCCTATACATTCATATGTTTTAGCAAGCCATTGACAGTGATGTAGGTTTTAACACTTGACTTCATTATTTTCCTCAGAAATCCTGGTTGATGGCTAGGAGAAAAAAAAACCAAAAAACCACACCTCTGACATACAAGGTGATTAATGAAACATTAACCTCAGTAACTACTTTTCTGAGAAACTTTCAGAAGCATGAGTTATTTGGTTTTACCCACCAGCTGCTAAGATCAGTGCATGCACTCAAAAATTCAAGCCAGGCTTCTTTTCACAGTGTTTCAAGAAATGCTGATTACAGTGTGTGCGGGGTTTCATAACATTAAATGGATTTATTTAAACAATGCAAAACAAAGCTATTTCTGAATTGAAATTATGAGTTTATTGATGCTCCTACAGATCCCCATGCTATCGGATCTGGTACTGGAGCAGAATACATACTCTGCTTTCTCCTGTGGCCCCGTGTTGGCAGCCGTGATGAGTGTGTGGCAGCGCGGCACAGCAGGGTGCATGGTGCATGTCTGTCAGAACCTGCTAGTCGTCTGTATTGGAGCAAGTGTATTGCTGGGGAAGGGACTTTATGCAAAAATCTGAAGAAATCTCCCTGTAATGCCTCTGTTGTTTTTTTTTTTTGGGGGGGGGTGTTTGGTTTTTTATTTATTTATTTATTTATTTATTTATTTATTTATTTATTTATTTATATCTGTTTTTAAGCTGATATTGGTGAAACCAGAATCAAGCCCTTTGTTGACAGTACACTCAAACCTCTTCCAAAAGCTCCAAATGTGAAAACAGCAAGTGTTACTCTCCAGGATATTATGTTCTGTTATCTACTCTGAGACTGCAAAATACCTTGCGCCTCTTTTCCTGAATTATTGGTGGAAGACCTTTCTCAGAAAATCACTGTCTTTGAACCTTCATGTTTAATTTGTGCTTTACTCATTAAGTTATAAAAGCAAGAAAAGTCTGACTGAAAATCTTTAATTAATTAATCATAACAAATTCTCCAACTGTGTGAAACATGATTCATGTCTGCCTTGACTACTATCCATAGCATTTTAGATTTGATTTTTATAAATTACCTGTGCCACCATTGTGGAGTAAATGGATGTACAATGGATTGTAATTACCAAGAAACTCAATGATGTCCAAATGAAAATAATGCATAGGGAAAGAGTTATAGTCACAAACACTGCATTATTTAATACAGTGACTTTTAAAGAAAAGGTGTGGTTTTTTCCTTAAAATAGAACGGCTGTATTCTCTTCTTAATGCAGATAATTGTCGGTCTTGACTTTGTACAGGAAAGAACAAAAGGTGGTTTCTTGTGTCACAGGCATCTCCATAAACAACACAGATTGCAATAAGTGTTATTATGTTAGAAATAAAAGAAGAATTTATGTAGAAATAAAACTTGTGCTTTCCCTGATGTTCAGTGACCAAATGGAATAGCCATTTTGCAAGAATACATGGATAATATCACTCAAGCAATTTGGTGTATGGACTCTACTAAAACATCTTATGTTCACTAATTACACATGTAACTAATGAAGGCAAGCATTACAAAGGTGAAAAAGTTGTATTTTTAAAATGTCAAGTGAGTTGCAGTTAGTGCAGTTCGCACTTGGCATGTTGAAATGAAATAAATAAATATTATCACAATCAATAAAATTATATGTATAAATCAATGAAAATAAAAACATGGTCTTGAGCTTAGGAAGCACTTCTTCCCAACACACATTCCAAACCAGGATTCCCATACACCTGGGAACGCTCCTTTTTGTGGTCAAGTTCATATTTGAGTAAGTTACTTCAACCAGAAGGGTTGTTAGGGTACCGCGGTTTGCTCGGTGTTTTAATCAGAACTGAGAATGAATCTGCCAGTTTCCTTTGAGTCCTGTGGCGGCCGGGTCTGTGGCTGGATCTCCTGGCTGGCAGGTAGCACCTTCTGTCAGAAGGAGCCCTCGGTTCCCTGCAGGGTTAACTGTCATGTACTGCCATGCCATTTGACCGGGGCTAGAGTAGATGACTCGGTGTCCGTTCAAAATTAAGGACCAGCATACTAAGGACATCCTGTAAGATTTAACCCCACTGGGCTCTAATCTGCTTGCTCAGATGTGCTAGGCGTTTACTTGAGACAGTGCTCAGGGCTTAACGCAAGAGTGCAACCTCAAGAGCAAAAGTTACTGTAATAGGACATGACTTGTTGGTGGCACCTGCTGAAGAGGACCCCTATTTCAGTGTGGCGGGTGATATGTTTCTACACGTTCTTGAAACCTTTTGGGAGGGGTTAATTACAAACTCACTAAAAAGTAATAAATTGCAAGAGTTTTGGCTTTTCTCTTAGTTTTGCTGCTGTTTCTTTCAGCACAAGACATTTCACAGAGTGCTTTCACAGAACTGTGCTCTAACGCGGGTTGAATGGGACCTCTGGAGGACATTTCATTGAATCCCTGCTCAAAGCAGGGCCGGTCTGCTCAGTTTGTCAGGACATTGGTCGAGTTTTGAACATCTCCAAGGGTGGAGATTCCACAACTTCCTTGGGTACAGTTTCCCAGCGTCTGACAACTCTCATGGTGAAATCTTTTTCCCAGCACTGGAAGTCTACTGTGTGGCAGCTCGTGCCTGTTTTCTCCTTTCTTTGCTGTAACTCAGAAAATCTGAATCATAAAGAACTGCTGAACATGTGGTGGCAGCTCGACCTCCAGTGGCAACACTGAACGCATCAACCAGGATGTTGCTGATGGCGAATGTTTATCAGTCCACCAGCCTTATAGATTACAGCTCGGATGATCTTTCTAACCGCCTCAGTAACAACACCAAGTACCATGTTTCAGCTGGATGGTTCCAAGATTGTCACCAAGAAGAGTGGCCCCAGTGGATGACAGATTTAGCAAAGGATGCGTTATCTTCTAGAGTCTGAAACTCACTTTTGTTGGGAAATGGGGCAGGGTACCATAAAAGAACAGGGGTGTCTGAAGGTGTGATTCTTGACCAATATTTTTTTCAAGTGTAAATTATGCTTGAGCACAAAGACTTGTTGGTTTAAAAAAATTTACACTTGTGTCTGTGGTAATCCCACAATAGGGACAAGGATGTACCTAGAGTACCTATTAGTCGTCAGGAGGTATTACAATTATGCCAAAACTAAATACAAACCCAAGGCTGATTGGAGTTAAGGTTAGTCGCAAAATAAACCCACCACATGCAAAGAAATGTCTCTCTTCCCTCCAGCAGATGTTCAGATTGTCCCGCAAGGAACAGAACAAGTGTGCTGAAGGTTGGGGAAGGTGCGGAATAGTCATTATTGTAATCCTTGTGTGACTGATCTGCTCAGGCTTCCTCCCAGTCGTGGGAGACAAAGTGGGATAACGGCTTCTAGTAGAGGAAGGTTCCCAGTCCCTTCCAGTGGGGATAGCAACCATGAGAGGAAATGAGCCTTGTTAAGCTCCACCTCAAATGAGGTTTGCAATAATACTTAAATACGTGTTGATTAACAATTTTTCCAAATTTGCTTCGTGTTAGGCCAGTCTCTGGATATTATTGTTCTGAAAAGGAGAGCATGAGTGACTGCGTCCCTGGTGCGTGGGAGGGTGACTTTTAGTTGTGCCAAAGCTGCCAGTGTTTTCTCAGTGAAGTGATGCGGGTATTGATGTAAATTTATAAACAGCTCCTCTTGTTTGGTCTTTATTCCAACTCCTTGTAAAACTCAGGTGAAACAATTGGGGGGGGTGGGGGGGGTGGGGGGGGAATCAATGTAAAACTCCAAAGGTAAATTTGGATTTGTTTAATCTGAAAATCTATGCAGCCCTGACGAGCCTAAACACAGTCCAGATTTGAAGCGATAACTCAGTCCAAACTTGTTCTCAAGTTCAGCCCAGTTTTACCAATATTTTAGGAAGCTTAATCTGTATTTCCATTTTAAAATTAAACGAGGCATCCCGAGGGCAGCACGGGCTTGTTCAGGGCTTTCACAGAGCTTCAGTCAATCATCATCTGTTCAGTAACGGCTGTACGCCCCTTGGCTGGGTTGTTCACTCCTCTCAGCTGGAAGCTACCAAAACACATGCTGGCTTTCTGCTTTTGGTTACAAAACAGACAGCTGTCAATCTCTGTCTGATGCTGTCACAGCTCGAGTAATCCTCGGTGATGAACAGCTGTTTAGGAACATGAGTGACAATAACTGGTACACGTTTTGTTGTCTCTGTGGTACTTTCACGAGCTC
Organism: Falco punctatus; assembly: GCF_963210335.1. Lineage (NCBI taxonomy): Eukaryota > Metazoa > Chordata > Aves > Falconiformes > Falconidae > Falco > Falco punctatus. Next base: position 120,398,737 of record NC_137581.1, on the reverse strand, counting down.
TCTGTCCATAATTGTTGTTGCTTTCTGTGTCATTCTGACTTGGTGCCAGTCATTTTCTAGCAATTCCCAAATTGCGCAGAAGTGTTCTGTTCTTGGCGTGGGGGCATACAATGAAAAGCAACTGGGTTTCTTTCAAAGTAGTGCAAGAGCTCTTGCGTTTGCTGTGTGTTAAGGCATGGAGGAGCAGAGCAGGGTGGTCATCCTGGCCCAGCGGCAGGGCACTAACTGGTTAGGCTTTTTAACTGTTTGCACTAACTTTCCTCAAAGTAATTTTTGTTGAAAGTTACTTCTTAGTTTGGGGTTTTTTTTGTGTGTGTGTAGTTTTGGCTCATTTTGTTTTTAAACAGGAGGTGCTGCTGTCACAGGGTTTAATCTAGCGTGATGCTCCATAGTGGGCTTGGCCCAAACTTGTTGATGAATGAGTTTTTGTTGGAGAAATCTGTTTTTGACAGTGAGGATGTATGAGTATCAGTTTATTAATCTGTCACCTGAAAAATGCAAAGTGATTCAAACCAGAATATTTTGGTTATGCTTTCTTTATGATTTGACTTTCTATATGAGAAACTATCTCAACTTTCAATTTTAATATACTCCTGTCAGTGTGTGTATATATGTATTTCATAATGCATATTTTATATCATATTGATATTTTTGGCAGTATTAAACCAAAACATTGAAGAAGATTTCTTTAATGTTTTAAAATCAGATCAATTTGGATGCATGAAATAACATTTTCTGGGTTTAAGAAAATACCTGCAATTTGCGTGGCTGGGTGTTTTCATTATCTGCCAAGCTTTGTTCAGTGCAGAGGTCACTTTGTACTTCTCCCTCCTCCCTGGGATAATTCTCCACCTGCGCAGCAGCTCAGTTCTCAAAGAGCTTAGTTATGGGAAGGCAGGGATTTATGCTCCGTCATAGGATCAGATTCACAGGAAGGGAAAAGGCACCAACAATATATAAACCTGGGAGTTTTGCCGTTGCCGAGACCTTTATTTCCTTTGTTCTGCAGGGGAGGATATGTGTATTTTTGTGTGCGTCAAAGCAGCTGCTGCTACAGGTGTAGCAAATCTTCCAGATGGTGGGGGAGGATTCCTCCCATCTGTGCACCTCCTCGTGCCAACCCTGGTTATCTAAGCTTGGTGCAGGGTTCTTGAATTTAGCTGTGATGTGATGGGCCTCATTCATCTCCGGCGGCTGGAGTCAGGCCCATGCAGAAGGGCTTTCTTCCCTTCGGGCCGAGCTCTGGGTGGTACATTCATTCGCCTACAGAGCACAGGCGTAGCTCTGGTGCGCCAGCCTGCGGTAAAGCCTTAACCCGTGCGTTGGTGCTCCAGAGCGGTATTTCATTAGCAGGCACCATAAAGACCACTGGCAATTAACGCTCTGCTTTGGAATTCAACCATCCTACCATGAAAATGCTGATCTTTTAGCTCCTTGCCGTGACAGAAGGCACAGCTGAGGTGCCTGTGCTGCTGTATCCAATAGTGATTGTTAGCCTTGGGTATCTCTGGGCTTATCGCTGAGCTGATCCACCACGTCGTGGCACGTTTTGTCTTTGTGGACAGGCTGGGTAGGAACTGTGTCTTAGTGCATCGCTCTCATGGGGAGAGAGTAGTGAGGGGGTGGAAAAACCACATGTGGTTGGGTGCTTTGGTCATGAATCTCCACTTACAGAAGGGTAGTTTTAAACTTACGTGACAGCTGATGTTGAAAATTAAGTTCTTCTCCATTTTTCTATTTAGGTTTGAGGTTCAATGAGATTGTCCAGTTTCAGTGACAGACCAGCAGTGTTTTTGTAGAGAACAATAGAAAGATTTTGATGAGATTACTTAGGCAAAAAAATAAAGGCCAGTTGGCCAGACGCTGTGCTATGTGAGAGACAGCCCTGGAGAGCTGTTAACCAGCACTGACAGATGGCCCCCGAGCTCCTTGTTGCTCTTGGTGAGAAGCTCTAAATTATGTCCCTGGTAGATGCATCCTTATTAGATTAGGGTAGTGAAATAGAGCTCCTGTGTCCCCCTTCACACTCTCCCTGCTTCCCTGGCATCTCTCTGATGTCAAGAATAATTGTGAGAGGCATGGGCTGACCTCCTCCACAGTTACTTCTATGCCAAGCCCTGCTGCTTTTCATCACCCTCAACAATGCAACAGAGCAGGTTCTCATAGGAGTATATTGGTGTGTCTTTTAAGTTTATTTCTGCTTTATCACGGAACAACTACAGAAGAGATCTTCACGTGCATTTAGCAGACTGAAATTAAGGGCTTACATTATGGAAACACCACCATGAAGGAGTAAATAGGAAGAAAATGTCTGAACAGAACAGAAGGAAATAAAAAAAAAAGCTAACTCACGTATTATCTTTAACTGAGAGCTATAAACCACATTAAAATAAATAAATAAATAAATAGAGATTCAATTAACTGTGATTAATTATGCTTCTGTACATTAGTCCTGCTTGTCTTTTTCCTCAGCCTAGTCCAGGAAATGATTCCAAATTAATTCCTGGTCAGCCGTGCGGTTCCTGGCAGAGTAAACATCCTATTTTTTTAGACAGACAAGTGTTGATGTATCTCGGATCTGCAGAGTTCTTTTTCAGCAGTACCGACAGGCGCATAGCAGTGCAGAGCTATGAGTATTGCAAAGAAAACTTTTGTCTCTAAATAGCACCTTACAGACCTGATGCTTATTTAGCTACTTTGTGAAGGTGTCCAGGAGCATTTCCAGTGGGAGAATCAGGCTACCGAGTTTCCCGGCTGGGACAGAAAAGGGGGAGGGAAGCAGAACATATTTAGTAATTGTCTACTTTACTAATTTAAAGACAACCACTGAAAAGGAACTGCAAGCAAGAAACACCACATTGTCTTCTGCAACTGGGGAATCAGGGGAGATGCAGATGAGAGACACAAGTAATGTAGCTTTCAGTGCAGGCTATTAATTGGACACATGCCTAGAATAGAGCTGCTTTCCTATATGGAGGAGGAGTGAGATCTGTATCACTGAATCACAGAAGGGTCGAGGTTGGAAGGGGCCTCTGGAGGTCATCTTGTCCTCCTACTCTCTGCTCAAGCAGAGCCACGTACAGCTGGTTGCCCAGGTCCATGGCCAGATGGCTTTTCAGTACCTCCAGGGATGGAGACTCCACCACCTCTCTGGGCAACCTGTGCCAGGGCTCGGTCACCCTCACAGGAAAAACTGTTTCCTGATGTTCGGAGGTGATGCCCGTCACCTCTGGTCCTGTGACGGGACACCATGAAAAGACCCTGGCTCGTTCTCTTTGCTCCCTCCCTTCAGGCATTTGTACACATTGATGAGATCCCCTGAGCCTTCTCTTCTCCAGGCTGAACAGTCCCGGCTCGCTCAGCCTTTCCTTGCAGGAGAGGTGCTTCATTATTTTTTGTGGCCCTTTGCTGGACATTCTCCAGTGCCTCCATCTCTCTCTTGTGCTGGGGAGCCTGGAGCTGGACGCAGCGCTCCAGGGTGGCCTCACCAGTGCCAAGTAGCTCGAAGGGTCACCTTCCACAGCCTGCTGGCAATACTTTGCCTAATGCAGCCCAGGATCCCATCGGCCACCTTTGCTGCAAGTGCACGCTGATGGCTCTCGTTCCACCTGCTGTTCACCAGAACCCAAGGTCCTTTTCTGCCAAGGTGCTTTGCAGCTGGGTGGCCCCAGCCCACACTGGTGCATGGCATTGTCCCTCCTCAAGTGCAGGACTTTGTACTTCTCCTTGCTAAACTGCATAAGGTTCCTGTCAGCCTGTTCCTTCAGCTTCTTGAGGTCCCTCTGGATGGTAGCTCAAGCCTCTGGCGTATCACCATTCCTCCCAGCTTGGTGTCACCTGCAAACTCGCTAAGGGTGTGCTCTGCCCCGTCATCCAGATCATGAATGAAGATCTTAAACAGGATCCCAGTGAGGTTCTCCAGTGCAGCAAAGATCTGTTTTGTTATTTTTGTGGTGTTTTTTTAAAATAAAATTATTTATTAATTATTATGTAAATATTTTAAAATAAAGATGCACTTTTAATAACATGGAGCATTTTTTTTTTTGGCCTGAAAGTTTGTTGCCTCCAATATCCTTCATCTGCCCATTAATCTGCTAACATCATTTAAGATTCTTTGCATTCATCTATTTACCTTTGAGGTTTTGGTATGTAAAATAATTATCTTGCTTTGTAACAGGATGTTCTGCTATTGCAGAGTTAACATTTTGTAAATGACTCCGCTAGCATTCTTTATCAATTATGCCTCTTTGAATAAAAGGTAACGCCTTAGGCCCAGAGCTAAATTATTTACTTGTAGCTTGCTGATGTGTTCTTTGTTCAGTTTAAAATTCTACTCTACCTGCAACTTTGTCAAGCGAGTCTGCTTCTCTTGATGCTCAAAAGATAGAAGAGATGCAAAGTCAAAAAGGCTTATATTTTTAGTAGGAAGAGGGAGAAAAATGGATATTAAACAGACTAGATGATTAGGTAGATAATATCCTCTAGTAGAATGCCTCCAGCACTGGTGAACAAGATGTGATAAAATATGATGGCAAGTTGTTGGTGTGGGTAAAATAAGCTGGTGTTCTGTGGGTTACCATGCCTGGAGTCTTTGCAGAAAGCCTTAGAAGAGATGCTGGGATTTATTATGGAGAGCATATTACCCGCTAGCTTAAGCTTCCTGCTTCCCAGCACCTTAGCGTGCGCTGCTGCTGCTGCTGCTTCCCTTGGCCACAGTCCTGCCGAGCCAAGCTCCAGGCAAGAGCAGGACACCTCGGCTTTGGGCTGCCAGCCCCGTACTTCCACCAGACATCGCTGGCATTGCACATGGTGCTCTGCATCGTGCTGTCTGGGAAGGGCAAGGAACAAGTGCTAACGATGTTTTGAGGAGATTACTGGGTTTAGCTTGAATTAGTTCACATTTCTTTTGAATCCTTTTATGCCCTTATGAAAGCAAACATTTTCAGGCTTGGGTGCCTGAAGTTAGCCTGTTGAATTCATGTAAGAGCTCTTAAATAAAAGTCTCTTGTTGTTAGATCACATAACTTCTTTCTGATGCTGAAAATGTTTCAGCATCAGTCACCATACGATCTGTAATCCTTTAATTTTTTATTAACGGCTTATATGTAGAACAGCAATTTTTATAAAGCAACTCAAGATGTGATGATAAAAAGCACTGCATTAAAAAAAATGCAATTTACTCTTCTTCAACCGCTTGACATATGCAGAATGTTCCAGGAACAGTGTATGTTGTTTCCATTTTTAATAATGGGTAAAACTACCTCCTCCTAGGACACAGGCGGAATCACATATCAGTTCATCTTGCAAAGAGCTTCCTTCTGTGCATAATGCTTTCTCTGAATTCCAACGGGGGAAAGCACTGATGTGAGAGTGGGAACGAGGTAGTGTTGGCAACGGAAGGACGTAAGATCAAGTTTCTGCTGATCAGGTTTCAAAGGTGCCCTAATGTACTAAAATGAAACTTCCTCTGTTGTGTATGGCTAATCTAGAAATCACACTGATCAATCCATAAGTTTTTAGAACTGCCTGATTATTAATTTTGAGTTTACTAAAACAATTTATAACAACTTGACCAAAGTTCAAATTAATATGCATGTACATGTCTTTTTATTATATTGGTTTAGGTTTGCATTTTTATAGTTCAAATCCCATATATTTGTGATTTAGAGTTTAACAGGAACTCGTTCACTTCATAAATATTAATTACTGCATAGGCTTTATTCCATATTAGAGCATCTGGGGGAAAAGTGCTGATCATTACATTGCTTGTGAGGATGTATTTTTGCCTAAAAATACCCCTGGATAAATTCAGTCTGATTTAGAGAACATTAGTCTGAAAGGTGTAATGCATTAATTTCGGACATAATATTTTAATAGCAGCAACTGCAATGTAACAGCGTGTTGAGCCCTGCAGTCTGAAAGGCACTGCGTTGTTACAGTGTCCTCCAGCACAGTTTGAGTGGCCAAGTGGGAGAGCGATGCCATCAGTTTAATGTTGTATGGTAGTAACAGAATATGCATATCCAATGTCATTAAATTGTAACAGACTAGTTCTTAGGGCAGGTCCCCAGGTAAGAGTAAATCAGAAAACTTCCCTGTCTTCATCAGCAGGACCCTCAGCTGGCGTCAATCAGGATTGCTCCATTGATTTCAGCACCGAGCCAGATGAGCGACTGACCTTTCTGTCTTTAAAACATAGCCCGAGGTTGAGCTGATTGCCAGGTATGTGGGATGCTCCGCCTTTGCTGTGTGGTGCAGCATGTATTATTTTCACAGGCACCTTGATTCGGTGAGTAATTTGATCACAGTTACTCAGTCAGTGTCTGGAGATCATATTTGCTCTTTTACTGGGTCTTCATCATCTTAACGTACTCCTCTGCCTGCCACTGCGGCGTTCGGCCCCTTCTGCTGGGCCGTACAAAACCAAGGGCAAGAAGCTGCCTGGCCTGTGTTTGGGAGGTGAAACCGATAGCAGGTTTCACCTGGAGTAGGGCCTGACCTTACCCAGGTGGTAACACTTTGTGGTTCTCCCTGTAGTGGGGACCCGGGGCTGGGTACAGCCTGTCCCACAACCCCGGCACGGTGCCTGGACTCTCTGAGCTTGACCTTGAAACTCTTAGCATGACTTTTATTTTCCAAGTGTGCTGAGCATCCAGGGAAATTCTTCAAGTGTAAACTGCTTAGAATAAAACTCTTTACTGTCGTCATATATTCCAATGTGCCATGTATTTCCGTAGCTATTTAGATGATGAATCTGAAAAAATGCTGGTTTTCCTCATAAATATGTTCTCTGTGTTGCCACCACAGTCGGTTACCTTCTGTTTTATTCCCAGAGAATGGTACGGATTAAGACTCAAATGGCCCCAAATCCCTCAATACTGGCATGTTTAGAAGAGGATCAGTAACTGTATACAGCATTAAGCAAAGCACTATTTAGGGAAGTGCGGATTTGCTCTTTGCCGGTGTTTGGATAATCACACTGGAATAAGGCAAGAAGTTCAGTACGTGTTTTTCTAACACTCCATTTAATTTTTTGTCTAAATATTTTGCCATTGTCTTACTATCTGTGTTTTCTAATTTATGCATGGAAAGAACCACGGTTTATGTATCCAATAGCAAACTGATTATTGTTGCCAAAAGTAGATGCTGCTGCTTTATGAGAGCGAGTATGAAAAGGAGGAGGCAGAGTTCTGAAACGGAGCCCAGTCATTGATGAGGCTGGGGATAAGGTGTGAGGAATCCCGCAGGTTCTGGAAAGAAGGAATGGCTAGCAGGGAGCCTTGGCATGGAAATGAGAGGTGAAGCCTTCAGTCTGAAAGGCTGAGAGATATTACAAATATGCTAGAATTTGGGGATGAAATCCTGCTTCTGTTTTCTGTATTCCGTATCAGTGGAATAATTTCTTTTCTTGTTATTATTTCCATTCATTTATTGAGGCTGCTTATACTTAAATATACTTCTGATACTCATAATCTGATCAAAGGTCCATTTGGATTTATGAGACAAATTCTGTCAACTTGAGTTGTTACATAAGCATGTTAGGTTGTATTCAGAATGATGTGACAAAAAAGCCAGTGTTTTGCTGTACTTAAAAGGCCAATTCATCACTTACTTGCCAGGTGCTCTTAGGAGACTATAAAAAAAATAAAAGGCATAGCTGTAACTCAACATTCATAAAACAGCATAATTCCTTTGTACCCAGCCTTTTTTGTAAACGAAATGAGAGAGAAATTGGAAAACCCAATTGCTTACTAAATTTTCTGCATCGTCTATTTTGTGTTCCTTTTCAGTCCAAAAGAAAATATAGAAAGCTTCATTTCAGTAGAAGAGTTACTGATAACTTGATTATATTGCCAATACAGGGAGAATTAATTTTTATTAATTTTAAAGACTTATTAATGTTGATTGATAATTCCAACCTTTTTTTTTTTTTTTTAAATGCTCAGAGCTGGTTGAATGAAGTCTAGTTGATAGACAATTAACTCACCTGCAACTCTTCCTCCCATCTTAAAGACGAGATATTTTTTATCAATTTAAGTGTGTGGCTTGTATGAATGGATACTACCTTATTTATATTTTTAATGAAATGGGGACATTTGAAAAATATTGCTTGATGGTAGGAAAGTAATTGTTTTATTAAGAGAGCTGAATTCTGAGATATTGTTGAAGATAAAGGCAATTTCATAACTGCGAGTGTTGGAGGTTGTTATGTTGGCAAAATGAAATAAGCAATTTCTCATTTTTGCTATACTCGTTTTCTCACATGGGTTCAGACCTCCAAAGGCAATGAAATAATCTGCAGCTCAGAATTGAAATATCTGGAGAGGTGGGAGATGCTTGTTCTGCTGGTGGGATAGTAACCTTCTGAAACCCCTTCGCCTGGCTGGTAATGAGTTTTGCTGCTTCTTGGGCAGCGTTTCAGTGCGCCTGGTAAGAGATGCGCTGGGCTTTGGGAGCTGCTTCCGTACTGATCTTGGCCTCTGGGCCCCAAGGTGCTGAGGGTTCTCCCTTGGCTCAGCTATTAAATGAGAGCCACCCTCCCTCCTTTCCGTGGCTGTTTCCTGCACTGTCTGCTCTCAATGGCTCAGCTTTCCCCCTCTCTCCTATCCCCTTAATCGGAGCTTTCTAGCCCCAGCATCACCAAAACCTAATTAGCATTTTATTCCACTTTTGCATCAAGAGGGGAGGAAAGCTGGTAGCAAGTAACTATGAGCAGGAATTTCCTACACTTAGTAAGCCATGAAGAAAATAATATTTTTATCCTTCCTCGGTAGATTGATTTGGATTTGCAATTTAAAATAGTTGGTGGTGGAGGCTATGTCATGCTCTGAAAGAAAAACTTGGCAATGGTCCATGGTCCAAACAGTTTGGGACCTCTGCTACGAGGCAGCATCTCGGGCAAGCTCGTTCTCCTTATAGCCATCAGTAGCTGAATGCATGGAGGGGCGGAGGGAAAGCAAGTAACTTGAGGGAAGTAAGAGCTAGTGAGAAGATCATAATCCTCACTTTGTCACAAAACTCAAAACTGTGTTGGGCTCAAACTTAATAGTTTTAGAAATGAAATATGGACAATATGCAGTGAGAGAATAGCAATTACTTGAGTTCCAGTGTCCTGTCAGAGTTGATTTACAACATTCTCTTAGGCTTGACCTAGATGAGGTCTTCCAAGTTTAATGAAAGCCACAATTCAAAGTGTTAGGCGCTTTTTTTTTTTTCCTTTTCTCTCCTTCTCTTTTCTATATTGCATGTTTTCAAAGAAGACTTCTCTATGTTTTAGAGCATAGAGGTAATAACTGTGTTTTATTGTAATCTAGACCAATTGCAGCGTGGTTTCCCCCCACAGATTTTTACACCGGTTTAATGAAGACAGCACAGCAACCTATGCAGTGTGTTCACTGGGTGAAAAATAGGTCTTATTTGCATATTCACAATTTGGAAGATCACCAAAGATTTATGAGGGCTGAGGCATGAGATCTAGATCTGCATGCCCGTGGTCGGGCGACAGGGCAATGTTTTCCCATCTGGATACTTGAACAGATACTGAAGAGATGTGCCACGTTTTCTGTCCAACAGAGAACTTCGCCCTGTCGAATGGGAAGCAGTCTGGTCAGTGTAAAAAAACAGAAAAGCGCATGGTGTTTCCAAGACCTGCTTTTTTTGAGACTTTGAGACGTAAATCTCTTTTCAGCTCGGTCCAGCCTATGGTGAAATCACAGGAGCCAAATGATACCATGGGTCTAAATTAATGTGGTTGGCCAAAAGAACGAGCATTTTCCCTTTGAATTCTTTGTTTTGGAAAAAAAGTTGTCTGTTTTTTAAATTGTGATGGGAATTTTGGGAGGTTTCTTTTTAACCTTTCCCCTTTTCTGCCACCTGTGTCCATGAGAGAGCAGGACACGGTGTACTCTGGGGCTCCGTGCCCGCCAGTGCCCTGTCCCTCACCGGGCTGCGGGCTCTGCCCTTGGCTGGCACTCCAGCCTCCTGCTGCTGCCCAGATGTCCTGAGGCAGGGGGCAACCGACCTCCCATCTGGACAAACCGATGTGCAACTGGTATAATTCGATTTGGTGTTAAACACTTCATCATTTGCCTTAGCCCAGTATTCAAATACCCTGTTAAGAAGTATCCACAGGCATTATTTTCAACCTTCCTGACAGCTGCAGAGATGCTTTGTTTTCATAGCTGTCTTGTGACAGTCACATCAAAAGATATTTCTCATCATCCTGCAGGGAAGTAATAGGTTTAATGCATGTATTTTTACCCCTGGGCTGTTGTTTTCCCTTTGCTTTCTTTCTATAATTGACTGCAATACATGGTTCTCTGATGAGGCTTAAGAAAAAGTATGGAGTGTGCTAGTTTCCTGCCTTTGTGTGTCTGTCTCCTCATCTTGCCTTACATGAAACACATTTGAGTATTCCCATGTCTCCGAAGTGGCTGCCATTCGTTCTGGCACCTGTGTGGTTCCATTCGGTGCTGCCGTGTGCTGCAGCAATCCCAGTTCTCTGTTCTCAGCCGATGGCAGGGGGACGTATGTGCTGCCTTTTGGGATTACCAGTCTCGTGGAAATGTTTGTACCCTGTTTGTGTGCGGGTCAGTCAAACGACACAGCTGACCTTGGAACTCTAGACCTTGGTTTTCTAAGGTCTAAAGTATTTAGAAGTGGTTAAGTGGTCTCATTAACTTCAAACAGCCCAAGCATCTGAAAGGCATCATAATGCTTGTACCTCTAGATGCACTGGGACCTGAACCTGTTCATTGTGATCTCTGTTGCGTTGAGCCCTCAGGTTCCAAAAGGGAGTCGCAGCTATCTTTGGCAAAGGAAACATCACATTTTCCCTAGTGCAGTTCCCAGGCAAATTGGTTTCTGAGATTTGAGGGAAGGAAAGGAGTTTAGTCTAATCTTCTCTGTCTACATGGAGTCAACCTTTCTTTCCACGGTGATCTTCAGGATGCTAGTGTGAGCATGACATGTCCTAAACCACAGAAGTTTATCTGGGTGTCTGTAGTCATATATTTTGTGTATTATGTGTTTTGCAGACAACACTGAAGTTTGTCAACAGAAAAAGCCAGGGGTATTTTGGTTTTGCTTTGTTTTGGTTTGTTTGGCGGTAACATTTTTAGTGTCTTCTCTGGTACCTAATTGCCAGAAAAACAAACATTGCTGTGCTTTCTTTTCCTACAGGGTTTCTCCCATCAGGGACTTCACCTTTGTTCTCATTCTTCTGTCTGGTGCTTATACCCAAGTCACCTGCCTTGCTTTGCCAGAATTTTTAATTCCTCTCTACTGTGTCCATCTTGTCTCTTGTTTCGTTATAGCTCTTCTCGGGGAAAGCTGAAGGATAGAAGGGTGTTTGGGTATTGCTTGTTCAATGCTGCAGCAAAAAGCTTTAAGTGATATATCTGTTCTATCAGCAGAACCTGCTTTGTAGATTTTTGTGCACGTGTTGATATAAAACTCCTAGTGAGCTCTCTTGCCGCTGCTGGAGTGAGGGTGAGCGGTGGCAGTGCCTGTGGTACCTGTGCTCAGTGGAGCAGCAAAGAGGAAGCAGCAGCACAGTCCCATCCTTCCCCTTTTTTTTCTTCTCCCACTCTCAAGTAGCTTAACCCATTTGCTGTTGGTAACTTTGCAGTTTGATAGAGTCTATGGACAAGCCACATCAGCTTCCTGGATGTTAGTCCCCTTGGCAGTCAGACCCTTCCACCCCAATTATCTTTTCCCAGGACCTGCTGGAATCGGTTGCCAAATACAACCATATGTGTGTTTGTCCTCCTTGTTCCCCATTCAGATCAAAACTAGCTGACACTGATGTTACTTGTGTTTGTTGCTTATAGCTCATCCATCACCATGGCACTGGGGACCTCTTGGATGCAAAACCTCCCAGTTTTCTCTATCTTACAACCGCAAGTACTCATTTGTACTCGGGCTGGAGGTGGGCAGCTATTTCTGGGCCAACCGTCCAAAGAAGCCAACAGAGCCTTTTCCTGAGTCTGGGGTCCAGCTCTGGACTCCAGTTTTACACCCTATCCCACACCCTCTGTTGGCACTGGGAGACCTGGCTGGTTACCAGGGTGGTGTTTGCAGCCCGTGGTTTGAAAGGTGAGATGGCCAAATGGAACATAGTGGAGTGTAATGTGCCAAAGGTTGGATCATGTGCTCCAACAACCCCCTCTGGCTTAAAAATCTCTGTTCTCCATGTCCTTTGAAACAGTGAAATGACCAGTTCCAGGTTGTTCCATGTGTTTTCTAGGCTCAGCTTTAGATCTAGCTTTACTTTGGGCAAAAGAATATTGCCCGCACAAAACATCATTTTGGGGACAGGTGCCGGGATGTGAGATAATGTTGTAAGAAAGAGGGAGGAGTGCCTCTGGATGCATGTCTGTGAGAGAAACTATGGGCAAAAATCAGAGCTAGGAACAGCTTGTTGTATGGATAGAGCAGGCAAGAAACTTCTTGCAAGTAGTGGGCATTTGGAAAGCCACCTGTTTTTTACTACTTCATCCATAGCTTAACAGCTTGGGCTCCTGCCATCTAAACATTTGCCCTCCTCTGTTGTACAAAATTCCCTGTGGAAATAGTGCCAGGTAGAAATAAAGGGCAGGCAGACAAAGGACTGTTATTAAGCATCTACTGTAAATCCAGCCTCTGTCAGCTGGGAAGAGAAGTTTGGGTAGCTTTATCTCACTCGCTCCTCTGTCTCTTCCTGTCCTCTGCCCCTGTGCAGGAGCTTACGTCCCAACAAAGTGCTACAGAATTCCTGACCCACTTTTGCAGATCCAAGGCTTTCAGGTACCTCTCGGTAGGGTTCAGCCCTAACCGTATGTGACAGAGCATGTTGGAGCTGAGCCTCCAAAGTGCCAAAGTTCTAGTCGTGGTTCACCAAAGCCCTCTCTGTATTGCTGGAGTCATGCGTGCCCTTGCAGCTATGTCTTTATGGACAAGCTACTGTAATTTTTATTGGAACGAACAAACTCCATATTCACGTTTTAAGAGCAGAGCTGAAGACATTGTTTGTTTTCCCAAGTGCTTCAGTCATCCTGAGTGAACTCTGTGGAACTGACAGCTGACACGCCTTTAGAGAGGCCTTGTACAAAATGTATTCTGTTCTGAATGAACTGCTGAAGGGCACGGTGACGTGACAGGCTGCAAGGGAACCGACCGAGGTGCTGGGCAGGCTCTAACAGGAGAGCTTAGAAGGAAAGAGAATGAGACAAAGGGGGAAAAAAACCCACCGCAACACAAACCAGAAAGTGAAACAGAGGGTGAAGGTGAGGGTATAGACGTAGTCACCATGGTTCTGACTGGAGCCTTGCTGTCTTGACTGAAGCCAAAGCTCTGCCACCTTCTTTTGTCCTTCTCCCTTCTTCTTGTGCCCTTCTGCCACCTTCTTTTCCTCCATCATCCTCTTCCTGTGCTGCGGTAGCAGTTGGGATGGATTCGTCTAACCTAACGCTATCTGCCTGACAACCAGCTGTCCTCCCTTTGCAGCCAGTGGACATCAACGAACACTTTTAGGGTGTCATTCACCTGACCTGGTCTTGATCTCCCACGTTATTGTGATATGAATGGTACCAGAATGTGCATGTCCCCCCTTCAGTCAAAAGGGGAAACCTCAGACATAAACTAGGAGAATATGTTGTATTTGGTGAGATAAATCATACTGAGAAACAGACCAAAGCTCTTGTCACTATCTTGGTGTGCTGGTAAGTGTTGAGTGTGAGGTTCAGTAATCAAACAGAGGATGTTTTGAGAGACCATTCTCTGTCTGAAGGCATGGGTTCCCTCCAGAGCCACTGCTGAAGCTGAGATTAAACGTGGGGCTCAAAGAAGCTGCCTAGTACGGTGCGTGATTATGTCAAAATTTGGACCACTTGTGTCATTAGAGCATCTGATCACAAATTATGGGGGTTTGGGGGACAAGCATTGAGAGCATGGGAGCACTTTCAAAGCTGCAGTAAACCTTGGAAAAGACCTTTGGAGCTAAAATTATGAGAGAACACAAAGCGCTTTGCAAAATAGAGTGAGGAAATCATAAAACCAGGAACAACAAAACGGGACTAATCTTGCTTTCATGCCAATAACAGCCTGCCTTTGCAGTTGCTGGTATGAGGGAGAATGAATTTAGCCTGTCCTTTAGGAAGGGAGATTGGCTCTTCAGATAAATAACTCTTTTTCTCCCTTCTTTCTTTTTAAAAGCAAATGGAAGTGTCTGTTTATTTTGAGATCTTTTTTAACGTTTTTGATGCTTCAGCCTTTCTAAAAAGAAATGCTTTGTTCCAAAAGTATTAAAATGAAACATTATGGTGTTTAAAACTAGTTACAACTTCTTCATCTTTTTTTTTTTTCCACTCCTAGAATTTTTTTCCAAATTCAATCTGAATTCACAAGAATTTCTGACTTGCTCCTGGCTACGATTGGATTTAGCACGCAGTGAAAACATTTCATCCTTTCTTAATGGGTCTTTGTCTACATAGAGTTGATTTTCTGGAAGACTCTTTGTTCCCATTTTACCTCCTCAGTTTATTGTTGGGGTTTTTTGTTTGTTTGTATTGCTATGCTTCCAGTCAGGGCTGAAGGCCTCTTGAATCAGGTGTTCCGCCAGCCTAAGAAAAGCGGTGGTACTTACCCTGCAGAGGCCACCACCTGACTGCAAAGGAGAAAAAATGGAAAAGTACTTAGCATAATTTCAGATAACTTGCTGCTGAACTTTTCCATTATGTTACTTGTCTCCAGGTCCTCAGCCATGATCTTGAAATCTGTTTTGTGTCTGTTCGTGCTGCTCTGCAGAGGTGGCTGTTAGCCTCCGTGTCGGCTCTTTGTTAGAGCCTACGAAGGTGCGTTTGCAGTGGCTCTGCGACTTCATCAGTGAGAAGCACTGTCCTTTGCTCAGCAATTATGGATGAGTTCTTGGAGCTCCTGCAAACTTCAGTCTCAATAAATCACGGGCTGCCTCAACACCGGAATAATTTCTGTCCTTGTACAAGATAAGTCTGGCACTTTCCGACTTGGGGAAAGTGATTCTGTGATCCTTGCTTAGCAGAACTCCCCACGGATCTTCTTGAGGGGCTCTGAGCACTAGATGGGTTCATTCAGGGATATGGTAAATCAGTTCAAAGACAGAGTTTATTCACAATTCATCAGAGGTCTGTGGCCTTAAGAAAGTGTTCTGTAAGTGTCCGTAAGGCACAGCGATGCTTGCAACCTGCTTTTGCTTTGAAAAAGGCTGTAAGCATTTCATTTTAAGGCAAAACAGTATTCTGTATTTCTGTTCGTGCACACTTCCCCTTCCCTATGCATGCACAAGAGAGAAATGGTAAGATGCTGGAAGAAGGGTTGGCTCTGTGATGGTCCCAACCCAGCAAGTACTGCAGAACCCACTGTCACATTGACTCTTTGGAGAACTCTTGCAAGCTTTCCATGTGAAAGGATTGTTGCTAAAGTTATGGACCATTAGTGGCTGCTGGGCTTCTTCCACCTGTACTTGGCAGTTGGATCTATGTAAAACAGCTGAGCTACTATTAACAAATACAATTTGCACATGTCTGACGCCTCTATGCAAATAGCTGAATTTCATACCGATCAGGTATTTGTAGTGAGTGGCAAAAACCTCCAACCCACCAACGCCTGGAAATGCAGTGTAGGTGTTTCTGTGTCTAAATGCCAGTGCATGGAATTTGGTTGTTCTCAGAGAGCAGCTACCTCTGGGTTGTTTGTTGGGTTGGGTTGGTTTTTTTGAAAACTGGCATAAAGACACACTGCTTTGTTTTTGAGGCGCTGAAATTAGGGTGGGAATAGCCTTGCAGTCCTGGCAATCAAGATATTCTGTTTGCATACTCTCTTTAGCTATAAAGGTGGGAATCTGCCCACAAAAAAAAACAAAAACCAAACCAAACAAAAAAAAAAAAGCAAACTCCTAAAATAAAACAAACTTTTGACATTTTCCCAAGTTAAAGGTCAAATAAACTTGACTTGATACATTTATTTTTAACACTGAAAAAAAATCAACATTGTCATGAATCTAAACCAACTTTTTACCTGCAGAGAAACACATAGGTCACTACTAGGTTTGAGTGATATAGAATTAAATACACAAACTGTCAACACTTTGAATTTAAACCCACAAAACAAAATCCAAATGTGATCTATCCAATTAGTTCAGTGTGAGTGGATTTATTACCAAGGAGAAAATGTGAAAACAGAAGCTGAGTGGGGAAAAAAAAAATCAGATTCATTCTAGGATTATATAGAGAGGTAATGTAAACTTCAGGACTCTCTCTATAATTGAAATACATCTCTGCTGTCAGATGTACCTGGTACCTACACTGAAAGTTTGAAAATTCATTCTTCAGTTAGAAGGGGAGAAAAACAAAATTATAAAACTTAGTAGTTGAATAAAACACATTTTACAAAAAGTCGTATTTTCTGTGTATTAGTTTCCGTGCACTCCCGACCAGTTGGTGGCTTCCTGCTTCTGTTGCTGAATCCTGCTACCGCAGTAAGACAATATATAGCCACGGATATTACATTGATTTACTGAAAGGGTACCGCAGGAGAACAGGAAACTTAGTTGGCTGGTGTTGCACTGCCATAACAAGCATTACTGCCAGATAATTAACCTTGCTGTTTGTTTAGCACCCTCAGAAAGCTTCATTACCAATGCAGTCAATTATCTTCTGGTAATGGCTACTACAGAAGGTAGAATTGCTTAATTAAAATTATTTAGACCAAGGAGGCTGTATGATTGGGTAATGGATATTGGAATGGAATGGAATAATCGCTCTGAGCTACATACCTCTTCTAAGTCTTGTGTTTCACATTTCAGAGTGCCAAATTCTGCATCTTTTCCCCCACAAAAATAACAATAATAATTATGCATCCGTTCTCCCACCTGCATACATTCCCTTTCTCAGTCACATCTTTTTATAAAGCAGGTATGGTGGGAGGAGGAGAGAGCTAAATCAACCCCACAGGGTGATTTAAAGAGTAAGCATAGAAGTGGGTCCTTTGCATGGAAGAACATGAAAAGGAGGGAAGATTATTGCTGGTAAGAGATGTCACTCACAGCTGTGCAGGGACGCGTTAGGTGTTGCTGAAGAGAGCCTCTTGATGGCCTCCCCTGAGGAAGGAGATTTGTTTTGTTCCCCTCTCTGTGACAATTTGCATTTCCACCTTCCTTATAGATCATCAAAGGGGGAAGAGGCTGGAGTTTTTGACAGTCGGCCTTAGAGCAGGGCTGTCTTTGAAGTAAAAGGCTGGTTGATATGGAGATACAGCTTTTGGTCCTGTTTCAGTAGGCCTTAAAGATAAGGTTTGTTTTCTGTACTATAAAAGTCTACAGAGCTTTGCTCCCACTTCCAAGAGCGCTTGAAAGCCCGGTGGGTCCATTAGTACAGACTTAAATTGATTAGTTAGTCTTAGAGCTAGTTCTGTACTCCCAAAGAAGCGAGCCCTGACTGATGTGTGTTTTGCCAATAAAAACCCCAGTGGGATGGAATTGTGTTACTAAAACTGTTCTTTTACCAGTCTGTCTCGTTTCACTCGTAGCTGATGCTCCTGTGTGGCTGCAAATTGGCAGCCTTGTTGGTCGGCTTAAGTCCGTGGTGTACTCTTTGCTGTACGTCCAACATAATGTTGTTACTGTAACTATGCTGGTATTAGCAGCCTTAGTCTAGGCACGGTGTATGACTTATTCAGTACCCAGTATTCCTCTCAAGGGCTGTATTTTCAAAGGCATATAAATGTAAAATATGCAATACAGGTGAGGGGGAAAAACCCGCTAAAGTAAATGGCATAGACAAGAACATCCATTGCAATCCAGCACCTGAGCTACAAATCCAGACCGAAAAATCTGGTTCTGGACAGGCAACTGTGTGCTAGATTACCTTGAAAAAAACAACTCCTATGTTATTTTTGATAATAGGACTTGGGTTTATATGTCACCTATGCACATTTTAAACCTTTATCTGAACTTTGTGAGTTATGGTCTTTTGAGTGAAACCACGGTTGCTATAGACTCCAAAGGCAGAAGCTAATGAGGTGTAGGAGATCCTGGTGAGACAAAGTTAATGGCAGAACTCATGTGGGTTTTATACAGCCAAGATCCCAGTTATGATTTCTGTACTAGGCTCTGAATTTCTAGTGCATTGAGTAGATCCCTAAAAACTATAGCCTTTTTATCCCCTGAAAACTATAGAAAACATGAGAGATTATAGCTGAAATCATCTTTGCTCTAGTATTCCTATCTGTAAACAATCTCTGCTATTAAGAAAATAATTGTGGTCCTTTCTGCTAATTCTGCCTCAAAAGAATAACTGCAGGCACGGTATTGAAACCAGGTAATCTTCCTTACTCTTTCAAAAAGACCCAAACCAAAATGCAGGAATAAGCAAATAGCTACTTAAGAGGCACTGCTTCTTTGCTAGGCATGCAATTAACCTATGGCCCTTGCTGCCTTGAGATATTATCGAGGCAAACAATTTAGCCAGATTCCAGCAAAGCCTAGCTATTTATATAAATAGTAAGAATAATCCAGAGGTATAATAGCTGCCATAAAATATAATGAATTTGGGAACTCAGAGTTAAAGACACAAGCAAGATTACTAGCTCATAATTTTATCTTAAGTCTTGCCACGTTCAGTGTTTTAACAAAGCCGCAGGTCTAAACCGTGTTGTTTTGTGAGATGTTTGACTTCTGTCCTTAAAAAATGCGTGAGGTATCTGTTGCTGGTTCTTTTGAGAAGTCTGAAAAAGAGAATAGTGGAATTCAGATTAGCAGGATGTTTGCTTTATAGTAAAAAAAAAAAAAAAAAAAAAAGGCATTAAAAAGCCAGAGCTCTCCTGTACAGTTCTTGCTGGAGCTGCGCTGTGAGGTTTGCATGTCAGTGGCCATTGTGAGTGCCCAAAGACGAGCTCTGCGGGGCGGTGCGGGGACAGGGAACCACTCGGGGACAGCCAGTACCCTCCATAGCAGCCCCGAGCTCTGGGAGCTGCACATGAGGACGGAAAGATGGTCATGGTCTCTGTCTTCTCTTGTAATAGAGCCACGTTCTAACTTAGAGGGCAAACGCAGGCTTTCTTTAGGACGTGCCAGAGCTGTCTCCACATAAATGAAAAATTTTGTCTTTGAATAAGTTACTGTGCTTCAACAGCACACATTGGCAGAGCTATAGTAGATACACACGTGCACGTGTGAGCGTGTTGGTCTGTGGCAAATAATAACGTGGCTTTTTTCTCACCATCCTTGGAGGTATTTAAAAGACGTGTAGGTCTGGCGCTTAGGGATGTGATTTAGTGGGACTTGGCAGCGTTAAGTTTATGGTTGGACTTGATGATCTTAAATGTCTTTTCCAACCTAAATGATTCTATGGTTGTATGATTCTATGCGTCTTGGTTCCAGTTAGTGTAACTTGGATTACTGTGCTTTTATTACAATTTCTAAAACTGCATATAGACAATTCTGCAGCCAACAGTAACTTTTTAAGAGCCTGGAACTTCACCTGTGTCACCCAGAAGAGGCTTGTCCATCATTTAACAGATCTTGTTGCAATACTCTGGAAGGTGCCAGGGATTTTCCAGGTGATTGGAAGATAAACAAAAGTGTAGGCAGCTTGCTCAGAATAATTAAACCGATAAACTAGATTGTCTAGCCAAAGAGGAGTCCCCACATTTTCTGTTCAGTTGCTTTGTGGCAGCAACAATGATGGGCTCTGTAGAAGTGCCGGTAGATGCGAGGGATGGGACTGACCTAGGACGAGGCAGTATTTCTACCGAGCAGGAAAATTACCTTTCTGTTTTAGACATCTACCGACAACTTTAGAGCATTTTAGGGGTAACCTTTGTATTTGCTCCTTCCTTGCTCTGCGCTAGAGCATTGGCAATGCCACAAGGACACTCTGCAGCCTAGAGCAGATGCTAGTACCGCTTTAAATGAGCTCTTATCATTCTGTGATTGATTTGCAACCAAGTGCCCTTAAACATGTTTGTTCCCCCCAAATACAGTCAACTCAAAATAGAACCTCAAGTGAGAGAAAGTACAAACAGATTCAAGTACATGACATACTCACAATTACTGTATGGAAACAATAAAACAGGGAAAAAATAGAAACCACTTCAAATCTTATTTCCTTCCAAAAGAGAGTGTAATCAAGGTATAATGAGCATTGAAATTAATAAATTAAAAATAAATGCCCATAAGAGGGAGAAAAAAAAGTGTTAATCAGTTGGCAATTATATTTTTGGCATTGTAAATTAATTCCCCAAATGAATCTCCTTCCAGCTTATTTCACTCCATTATCTGTTTTCTTCCTTATTTTTTATCTAATGATTAGCGTTTCTGAATTCTGTACATAATGATAATTTTTAAAAACCAAAGGTGTTTGTTTAAAGATTAAAAAAAAAAAAAGACAATGTGTCAAATGCAAGATTATGATATTTTGTCCTTTCCAATCTGTGAAAGAAAGAACTGTCCTTATAATGAAGCTGTCCCTTTAGAACCCTCTTTATTTTATTTTATTTTTTCTGGTTTAAGCCTTGTGACATTAGTCATCTTTTCAGTAATGGAAATGATTATCAGTTGTCTCCTGGCTACCACTAAACAGCAATCTGCAACAAGGCTCATCTGTACCAGCTCCTCCATCTTCTTTGCCTCACCCTCAGGTACTAAGAGGCTGCAGACAGCCTGAGAAGTTTTAATTTAAAAAGGGGGAGGGGGAGAAGCCTAAGTACTTATTGACAGCTCCTTCTCACTTATGTAGCTCCTGATTTAATCATAACGGCATTTTCTTTCTGCCCATGTATCAAAATCTGCAGTAGCTAGACAATTATTGATGCTAACCTACAATAAAGAAGGAAGTAATATGTTAGACAGCATCTAGGAAAGTGATTTGATCTGGGAAGTAATTAGGAGCAAACAAACAGCAGCTGGAATCCTTTGTTTGCTTTTGTTTCTCCCTCTGTGCCATCAGAAAAAAGAAAAAATACCCAAAAATGTCAACATCGTGTTTTGTAGATAAAAAAAAAAAATCTTGAAATGTCCATAACTGTAATTTGGCGTGGTGACACAGTGCAGAGGAGCTGCGAGACTGCATTGCTCGTGACCTTTCGAAGTACAGAGGAGAAGAGAAATGTCCCGTGGGAAGAGGAGGAAGCACAGAACTGACATGTCAACCAAGGCGCCACTGGCGTTTGGGAACTGGGGCGGTTTGGGATCGCTGTGCAGTGAGGGTTTCCCATGTCTCAGAGGCTCAGGCGCTGCTGTCCTGGCTCTTCGGGGCTTTGGAGTTCAAGGGTGAGGTGGCAAGTGGCCATGGAACCTTCTGCTGCGTTTTGCTGCCACCCACTAGGGAGTATTGAACTTGGTCAGCTGAGGAAGAGGATTTCTCTTGGTCTCTCCCTCTGATCTGTTTTCCAGGTACCCTGCACTCTTAGAAGGACATACCAGTGTGATATTTGCACCTCTACCCGAGCCTGTATTTCCACCATCTGACCAGAAAAGGACCCTGCTGTGCTCCTTCCTGCTGTCCTTCCCCCCCATCCTTTCCCCCGCGCCAGCTTCCCTGGCACCTTGTGGAGCAGGGCCCCGGGGGTGGGATCCTGCCCGTGCCCTCTCCTGCCACCGTCCCTGAAGCAGTGCCTGTGCTGCTTGGAGTCGCATGGTCTGCAACCAGTTTGAACCACGTATCGGTGCCATGCTGGGAAAGAAGAGCCACCCCCACACTAGCACGAGGGAGGCGTGCCTGATGGGCCAGCTGGTGTCGATAGGGACGTGTGGAGCATCCGTGCTTGGTGCTGCCTTGGGATGCTCTCGCCTGGGAGACGGGAGAGAGGGGGGCAGCCTTCACCAGCCGCTGGGTGAGCAGGCAGTGGCCAGTTGTTTGGAAGTGGGAAGACAAAGTGCTTGTGTAGGAGTGTTCCTGACAGTCTGTTTTGCAGGTAGCCTTGTCGTGCCGTGGTCCGGCTGTCCCCAAGTGAGCCGTGGCTGCTGGGGGGCGCGTGGGTGAGCTCGCTTGGGTGTGCAGGCTGTGCTGCTCGCATGAGGGGCACCCTGTCGGTGCCGATGGGCGCTGGCCTGGGGAGTAACACCGTAGGTACTGTTCAGATATAATGTAAAGAGTGCCAGCAGCTAACCACATTTGCGTGTTAAATGCATGTTCCTTTCAGTTATTCAATTAGGTCTGTATTAGTTTTGGGAAAAAAAATAATAAACCCACAGAAACCCCAACCACCCGGCCCAATTATGGCAAAAGATGAACACGACAGTGCTACGTCCTGCATTTCCCTAGCTCCGTCCTGTTTTCAGCACTACGTGGACTCAGGCTTCCTCCTTTAGAAGCGTTGGGTTACTCAGAGACGTGGAGTCAGTAAATCTTCCACTAGTATGGTACTTTGTGTTAGGGTTTTGTGGCAATAATTTCAAGCTATTCTGTTTCATGTTCCTCTTGTTGTCAGTAAATTTTTACAACAGTATTCTTAGCCTGGCTGAAATTGGATAATACTCCATCAAAGATCTTTGATGTATAAAGGAAAGCCTAATATGAAATATTCTTGTGTAGTGTGGCGACAATATGTGTGTGCTCTCCTATATCCTAACAACTCGGTACCTGCAAGTGTTCCACTGTAAAATGGCCAGGGCTGGCAGGCTGGAGTTAGCTGGGCTGTGGCTGGGTGGCCCGTGTGCTGGCCCTCAGCCACGCTTTCTCCATGACTGATGTCATTACAGACTTTCAAGAGACTTCTTTGTTCTCCACATGCCAAGATTTGCTCAGTCCTTATTAATTACAAGTACTGTTGTTGAAAACAATTTCACTTCTGGAGTTTCAGTGTCAGTGTTGTATAATCTGTTACAGAGGGGTTTTTTGTGTTAGTGGTGTTTTTTTGGGTTTTTTGTTGGTTTTTTTGTTGGTTTTTTTCCTAGGTTTTTTTGGGTTTTTGTTTATTTTTTGCTAAAAGGAAATAAAATCTATCAGTTTAGTTATTTTACATGTCTGCTAAATAAAATCTTCCCTTAGCCATGGCATGGTTCAGACAGTAGGCAATGCTGATGTGATAATGCCCACATGCCGGTAGCAACGTTTCCAGTATCATTCTGCTCCCTTCCATGCTGCTGATGCCTCTAACGGTTCCTCCTGAATCAGTAATGTCCACAGGGGTTTCGTCCCTGTTGTAAGTGGGGCTGTGCTGCATCTTGTGAGCCTTCTCCTGATACAACCCTGTGTAACTTTGCATGTTGAAGTGCAGGATGACAAACCTTGGTTCAGATCTTGGTAGGATGGAGGACTTTGTCTCTAAGCCATTTGAACCGGGGCTTTGCTGGCCGTAACGCTGTTCTGCCCATGCTACTGCATTCATTGCATGATGCAGGCAGCTGGTAACAGCGTGGGTCACCTCCCCGCGACTTCGAGGTCTCCTCAGAAAGTGCCTATTAATACGGCAGCAGCAGTGTGGGAAGGACTGTCGTTTTAAAGGGTAATTTAGAGCTCCGCAGAGAATGGGCGTTTGATTTAAGGAGTGTGCCATGAGCAAAAGTGCTGTTGGTGGCACGAGGTTCTTCTCCTTCCTCTGCTTCCACGCTAGCCAGGTACGAGGCTGGCCTCCTGGAGGGACGTTTGGAGGTTTATTTGTCAGTCTTGACGTTCAAAGCTTGCCCCACTGTGTGCAGCATAACAGCCTGGTGTGGCGTTGGGCTGTCTTGCTTTTCCTGCCTTTGCTCGGGTGCTGGGGGACAAGACTGAATGGGCCATGTCTGCCTCAGGTTCCGCCTTCCCACCTGCTCCATGCCCTGGGGCACCAGCGCTGGCCGTGCTGCTCGTCACTGTCGCCAGGCACCTCACGAGTGATGGAGAAGGCACAGGAGCAGGCGCAGACTCGGCGCCACTAGTGAAACATCACAGGCCGTGGATCTGTGCAGCAGTAGCAGTGGGGTCCCTTGACAAGGCCACCAGGCCCCAGCGGATGGCTTTGCTAGGGTTATGGGCGACAAAGAAAGGCGACCCTGGTGTTTATTCTCTCTCAGGCGTCTGTTTAATCTGCATGTAGAGAGCCGCTGGTGTGGCGGGGTAGCGTGCGGTTGCTTTGGGGGGACAGAGCCATCTCACAAGACCTGTGGCGTAAGTTGTTACACAGAAGGAGAAATAACGTGGCTGGCTAGAAAACCTCAAGAACTTTGTGATTCTCTATGGGGTTATGCAAAAGGGACAGGGGCTTATTTTGAAAGTCCTTTGCTTTCTGCTTCTGCTGAGATGTGAATCCAACCAGAAGGTGAAAATGCTACAGAGAGTCTCAAGGTCACATTATACCTGTGCTATTAGAGATGTGTTTCATACACAGCTTTTTCTCTGAAAAAAAAAATAAAAAAAATAAAAAAGAGTAAAACTTTGAGGAGGATCTAAAAGAAAATCCATACAGGTATATATGTGTGTATAAAACATATTTATGTATCTGTGCATCTAAAATTCACATGTGGAGAACTAAAATAACATCCTCACTCTTTTTCTTCAGCAATCATCAGGCATTTCAGGACACAATCAGAGCTGTCCTGCTGGGGTTTACTAATTGCACATATGTGCTATCCCTTCCCTCACGTTTTTCAGCTTTCCTGTAATCTGTAAGTAAGCCAGGTTGCAGAAATGCCTGGTACCTGCCTAGCAGAGCATGCGATAGCAGGGCAAGGGGGGCTGCTGGCACAAAACGAGCAGGAACTTGGTTTCCCTACAGTAAATGTAATCTCATCGTAACATCCTGCAAATCCAGGTGCTGCCTACAGGAAAATTGTTTGGATAACCTTTGAGAAAAGACAGCTGGTAAACTGCGTGATTTCTTAAGGCTGATCACCAGAGTTCCTAAAGCCAAAAATCTGTTTTACATCATAAAACAAGATTTATTCTTTGTTCCCAAGTTTTAGGCAGACTCGGTCTCACTATTCCAATTTCCATTAACTTTTGCTCATGCTTCAATCATTTTTTCAATCAAGATAGCCTCAAAACTTGAAACACTTTAGTTATTTGACACTCCAAACTTCACATCCGTGTTATTTAGTCAGTTTGATGAAGGGTCTGAAAGAAATCTGCCTAACCTTACTTATCTGGTCTGACTAGCAATCCGGTGTTGGTGACCTGTAATTTACTCTTTTATACTTCACATAACATTCTAAACAGCCATGCAGATTAGAGCTAGTGTCAACAGTAACTCAGGCTTCTTGGGGTTTTTGAGAGGACGGTCATATTATTTGACCTATGCTGTATCTATCTATTCCTGTTGACGTTTTTAGGACGGGGTCACCAGGGGGTGCTTCTTTTCAGGTACTGCTTGGGATCTGCACATTGTGTATTGAGCTGAGATCCCAGGAAAGGGGGATGACTTGCCTGCCATTTGTAATGTTGGATGGGAGCTCCATGCAGCCAGAAAGGAGAGAGCTCAATAAGAACGCTTAACAAAATTGTTTGTATGGGGGAAGTTACAGCCCTTCCCCGTTTCCATCAGTAGATGTATGCCTGCTCAAAGTTGCCTTTGTTCTGAGTTCTGTGCAGTGAGATGAACAGCAGTTTTACCCATTTTCCTCTTATTTTTTACTAAAAGGATGTGAAATCTTAGGGATGTAGCAGAAACAGCAGTGTTACTATCTTGTTCCATATTGTTTGTTCCCTGCTTTTCCTTGGGAGAACTTTCTGTAAATCAGCATTTCTGAGGGTAAACATGTTGGCTGGTATCAGACCTAATGTTCTTTGAGGGCACTTACTTTTATTTCAAACTTTTCACTGCAGTATCTGATGTGTATGTATTTTCCTAAAAAAAAAAAAAAAAAAGCGCCATTATACAATTGTGCTATGCTTTAACAAAGTTCTCACTTGACCAACAGAAAAAGAATGCAGCCGCACAGGGCTCTCTTTTAAACAAAAATAAAACAACCCCACCCCCCAACTGCAAAGTCAACCACATCACAAATTGTCTAATCAATAAAACAAGTGGTTAATTTTTAATGGGATGTTAAAAGCCCTCTCAAACTTGATCCATATTTCCATAAAACTGTCGGAGGCAAATTTAAAGAGGAAAAATTATTTATTGAGGAAATTCCATTATGGCTGGGTAGCTGCGAGTGGGAGATGGACCTGCAGCACAAAGCCAGAGTTTAGGTCCATTCCCACACTTGACTTTCCAGCATAATTCCTGGTTGACAAAGCAAACCTGTGAAGCAATTGTGATTTCCAGCTCTTCAGGTTTAGCGCCGCTGCAGGGTGCGGAGTGGGCAGCACGAGGTGCGCCGCAGCCGGAGCAGGGGCTGGTGGTCGCAGTGCTCGCTGGCAGCGATGAGCAAAGGCAGGGAGGCTACAGCCAGTGTCCGCAGCACCCTTCCTGAGCGTATCCCAAAGGGAAGTGGATCTTGGAAGATGAAAGAGCAACGGGCTTTGAAATGATTTCTGGGAAAGGATTCCCAGGTCTGAGCCTAGCAGTGGGGAAAATGGGGAGGCGGTCGTGGCAGGAGCAAGCAGGCAAGGTTCTGTGCTTTGCAAAGCGGGCCTTGGAAATCAACAGACTTGTTCGGTTGGGGTAACTGAAATGAATATTTAACTTGGTGTCAGACCTGATGAAGAATCTTCCACCGAGATGCTCCAAGTGGGATGAGGGTGAGGTGGTTTAGCACTGGGTTACTTTTGGGAATTACTCAGGCTCCAGACTACTTTGCCATAGTGCAGGGCAGGTTTCACCGATACTGTTCTTCACTGCAATTAAATAAATGCAAATGCATTGTGGTAAGGGGAGTATGAGTGAGGAGGCTGGCTTATATGGTGTATTGGGGACTGAAACACTGAGGGATTACAACTCCCAGGAAGCACTGTGCCACTGTGGAAAAATACAGCTTGGTGTTGAACATCAGACAAAGGATTGGAGTCTAGTCTATAACTAGCTTAATTATTTTGATATGGGGAATGTTGATATGCTTGGTTGTTTTCATCAAAAGTATTAAAGTAAAACATTTATTAGTTTAATTTCTAGCCTGTGAAAATACTAGGAAATAAGGAAGTCTAAGTGGGTTATATGGAAATCAGTCTGATGCGGGGGAAAGCAGGTATTGGATTCTCCCACAGAACAGATATTCTGGATTTCTTTCTTTTTAGTGCTTTGGGTCTAGATGAGGTTTAATGCAGGCCGTGTTCAAGGTATCACTCTTAAGTTTAAATACCTAAGTCACTGAGAACCTTTTCCTGCAGACTTCATCTACCACACCGTCTATCTCCTCTGAGAGAATCAGCAGAAGTTGTTAGCTAAAAAACAAACAAACAAACAAACCAAAAAAAAAAAAAAAGAGGGAGCTGTTGTGATGGTAATTCCTGTGGGAAGTCAGCAGGAGCTGTTCTGGGTGTGTGATGCACACAGGGTGGTCTGTCGTAGGTCCATTGGTCCATTCCTGACTTCTAGTGGTGTGTAGCTGACAGGAAACAATCCAGAAAAGCATATTTTTTACACATTTTTATTATTACAGAACACATGCAAATACGTGGACAGCCCATAGGGTTCCTACATGGTGATGTATGATATGTGTCTGCTTTGCTTCTCAGGAAGTGCTTGGGCTTTGATGAACTCAGGTACAAGGGTGGGGTGGCAAGAGCTGTGAGGCCACATGAGAAACTGCTAGAAACAGCAATCTGTTTTTTCAGACCTTGTGTGACAAGAAGGGAGAGGTGAGTTGGCCTGTCTTCTCATTAGCGGTGGGGAGAATCCTGCTGGAAGCCACAGCTGGCTGCTTTGCCTTCAGCAGGGCTGGGCAGAGGGAGAAATCTGGGCTCCAGCAAAGCAGGGAATGAAGTCAGGACTGGCACGGGGGGGTGAGAGCACGCGGGGCTTCCCTAGGTGGTAAAAGGATGGACAGGCTCTGGGAAGGAATGTGCTGCCTTTGCTGCTGTTGAGGAACCGCTGAAGATCCCAAGTGTCTGGTAACAGTGCAGGAGTTTGCATGTTTAGACAAGATTGTTTCTTCAGCGTTCTGTCTCTGCAGGGCCCCGTGGCGGGAGGCGGCTCCCAAGCAATGCCCTGAGCAGCCGGAGAAGCGGGGCGAGCTCCCACCCCCCACGGTGCGCACGGGGGCTCAGCCTGGGCACATCTCCATTGTGCCCCCACATAGTTCGTAGCATGCACTAAACAACAGACTAGCTCCAGGTACGCTTCCATATTGGAGAGTTCATTTTGATATTTTTTTTAAAATCTGTCTCTTGATGCACCCTGCGGGTGCGCTTTTGTTTTGGGTTTTGCTGCTGACTATTTAATGCCACGTGCTGCTTTGATAGCCTTGTGTTCTTGGTGCTTGGTGGAAATGATTGGTTTCATCAGTTCCTTCAAATGATCTTTTAATAGTGGTGTGTAAAATTTATTCTGGAATGTACAGCCTTATGTTCCAGACAAGCTCTGTGTTCGTTGTAAGGGTATATTATTTTTTTTCCTGAAACAGCGGAATTGCTTATTTTAGATGTAATTATACTACGTTTGTGGTTACATCTGATGTTTGCTCCTTTATATTTAATTAGAAGAGATAACATGAATACATTTGATCACTGCTTGTCCCCAACTCCTCTACTATGCAGCCTCTCAGAAGAAATTTATTTAGACTAGAGATCCACAGGACCTTGGCAAAAATCACTGAACTGCTATGGTGGATGTGAATCATTTGCTTAGAGGAAGAAACTGCATAATCAATTATTGATCTCTCCCGCTCTGTGCTTCCTTTTCTGATTGAATCTTCCAAAATATTGATACAGACTTATAGCAAGAAAAAGGTATCAGCTGGGGTGGATGTGCCTGCCCTTGCCATAGGATAAGGGCAGCTGAAGAACGGTAGGACAGGGAGAGGTGAAGGCAGCAGGCAGTACGTGCCTGTCATCACACAGCTGCGGAGAGAGAAGCTTTCAGAGAGGTTGGTGCTGGGTGTTCCTTCGGGCACTATTTCAGATAAGGACCCATCCAGAACAGCTCCAAGATACGTGAACCAAGCCATCACCAAGCTTGGGCCCAGAATTAACCTTCCCTGTAGCCCATGGTTACTTTCCTCTGGTCAAAACGACTGAATCTGGCAGCCTTCTGGGATGTGCTGGGGAAAAAATTAGGTTGACCAAGTTTATGAAAAAGGCCAAGAGCTCACGCCTTGTCTGCTTGAAAGGCTGGAGAGGAGTTCCTGTAAGGGCTAGTTACCTTCCTGTTGGAATGGTCGTTCAGTGGGATTTGACTGCAGCACTAAGGGATGTCACACCTTGAGAGGAACGTGGAGTCCTGCTTGTGTCGCTCTGTGGATCCTGGCCCACAGTCTCTGGGAGTTTGATAGTTAAACCCAGCTCCCGAGTTCTGTAGATGCACCTTCAGCAGGTACAGAGGAAGGGCTGCACAAACGACTGTGACTCATTTGAAGTTGGCACCTTCTGGACAGGAAAAAATAAATAAAACAAAGCAAGCGCCACACATACCACGTGGCAGAGAGCAATCCACCTCAAACCAAAATCAATGTTATGCTTCCTGTTATTGTGTTAGACAGAGGATTGAAAACTTGCTTTTTCAATTGATTTGTTTTCTACTGCAAAACTAATTATGTCCAATGCAGTTCTTCCTCTACCTGCCTCCGGAGGGGAAACTCTATTGGCAGCGGTGGCTCCTGTCCTTTGCTCAGGCAGCTGTGTCAATATCCCTGTTACTTTGCTGCTTGCCGAAGGGTGAAAGATCCCAAACTTCAGCAAAGTCCTCCACTCATTCAGTGTTTCACAATGCCCTTTTCAGCCTTGCCGGCCCCCTGACACACGCTGTTGATCAAAGCCACCCAAGCGGGACCCTCACAGGCAGGTTGAACACAGGGATGCACATCAAGAGCAATCTGTCCCTAGGAGCGGTGGGTGCTAACGTGTCTTGCCTTTGCCAGGGATTTTTCAGAGGAGAGAAATCAAAGACCTGAATTTCTGAGGGGTTATGGAAGAGAAATGTGGTGAGATATCAGAGGACTTTTTTTTTTTTTTTTTTTTAATACTTTTAAGAAGTGAGAAGTTGGGAGAAACCCGTCCCTTTGTTTAGTTATTTTTAAGCCTAAAATGTTTGTCTTCCTGGAGATATTTGGTAGACGTACAGAGATACATCTGTTCCCAGGGATCCTGTCTGGATTACTACTGTGCAACTCCTCTAACGCCAGTGATGACTGCAGAGCAGATTTCACGGTCCATGTCAGCCTCAGAGACGTGGTGGCATAGTCCCATCTGGGGTCTAGTGAGCCACAGGCTTCATGTGTAGCTCTTCCCCCTGAGGTGTTGGTGCTGCAGACCCCCAGGGGTTTCACCCAGGATGGCAGCAGGCTGCAATGCCCATGCTGGACCCTCCAAAATTCTGCTGACACGCCAGAGAATGCAGCAGTAGATCAGTTCTGCTGAGAAAGAGCCTTCCACAGAAGCAAAATTTGTTTCTAACTGAATGTAAGGGCTGGGAGGTGGAATTTCACAGTACTGGTTTTCCGGGATGGTGAGAGCCCCACTGGGCAGTACAGGCTTCTGTTGATGTTTCCTTGCTGAAGAGCAGGTCTCCAGGCTCCACACAGCTCGTCCGCTGCCGCAGCGCCCCAGCTGCCACAGAGCTCTGGTGCGGCGTGCCAGGAATGCCACGGCGGCTCCCCGCTCTGTGAAAATGCAGAAGGGTTTTCATAAACAAAACGTGAACATCCCCAACACAGTCACTGCCTTTGCTGCTCTTTTAATATGTATTCTGTTGTTATTTTCCATTTGTTTCGCACTGTCCTCTGCCTTCTGTTTTCAGAGATGCTGGAGATGTTTGTGTTGTTGATGTGTAATGGTGTCGTAGGTGCCGGTGGCCAACAGGGAGGTGCCTGGGTGACGATCTGGTGCTGGGTGCTCCTTGTGAGCTGGGAGACCCACTGTGGGAGGGGAGGGGGTGGCACCTGAGGGGA
This sequence comes from Falco punctatus, assembly GCF_963210335.1. Lineage (NCBI taxonomy): Eukaryota > Metazoa > Chordata > Aves > Falconiformes > Falconidae > Falco > Falco punctatus. Next base: position 120,367,821 of record NC_137581.1, on the reverse strand, counting down.
GATGCAGGAGCGGGCTGGAAACTAGGACCATGCGTGGCAATCAGTTAGCTGAGGGGGATGTGCTCGAGCTTGTCTGGACAACAATTTACATGATGAGGCGTGTTTGCAGAGCACAGGGGAGTGGGAGATGGATGGCGCCAAGGAAAGGTAACCCCTTGCTGTTAATTGCTGGCAGTCAACCACCAATCAGGGATTGCCTAGTATGCAAGGCTTAGCTTCAAGAACCAATCTGTTTAAAACGCGCAGCTTCTGAAAGTCTATAAAACCTCGTGCTTCTGTACAATAAATTGACATTTGCTTGCATCAAGCTGCGTCCCGTCTCTTCATTCGCCGCAAATTGGTGACCCCGACGTGATGCGTTTAAGGATCTGACGTGAAGGGCTCTCGAATCGCCTATCTGAGCGACATGCAGCGAATCCCACAGAACTTTGAATGATCTGCTGAAAGGAAGCAGGAGCCGGCCTGAAATCCCTCCGGAGTTGAGAGGTGAGCTGTGGGAAATCCGTAATGGGGAATCAGGCTTCGTCCCCAGAAAGAGACGTATATGGACTCATGAAGGGTCTTCTAGTCAGGTCAGGGAGTCCGTGCCTCAGTTTCCTCAAATGGTGACCCCTATGGTGGTGTCCCGAAGCCTTGGAAGAATAAGGACGGAGCTGGTCGATAAAAAAGACAGCTCGTGGAAGAGGGCTGCGTTCCAGAGGAGACGGCTTGGCTGAACGATCGTCTGGCTGTCTGGACCAGGCGGGCAACCTAAACCCCGAGGATAACACCTGTATGCATCGAGACAGGTGAGCAGCCAAGAAACTTTAGAGAATTTGAAAGAATGAAAGTGTGCACATACAGCAGCCAATTGTATGATGCTGCCGCGGAGGGGAACTCTGTGTCGGGAATGCATTTAGCATCTTGGTGGCAAATTCTGACTACTCTTTGCCAAGTGTGGACTAATTCTACTAACGGTGCTAAACCAGAGGAAGCTGTAAATTCCACCGACAGCGCGACTCTTCTCAAGACACAGTCAGCGATGGCGATTCTGTCCACACCTCCTCTGCCCCCAAAGCTTTTGTCACTGATTGCAGCGACCCTCACAACACAGGACCAAGCACGGGAACAGGACAACTCGGACAATGATTCCATTGACACTGATAAACCTTTTGATCCAGGTCCTATAGATCTGGAAAAGGAGCTAGACCTTTCCCCCACCCCCTTGTCTCTCCTGATGCATTGATTGTATTTTTGGGGAGGGTGAAAGGGAGTCTGAGGGATTGGTGGCAGGAATGCAAGTGGGAAACACTTCAGTGATGGGTTTTGGGAGTCGCTATGGCATGTTCAGTATTTTGTCAGACAAATCAACCTGCAGAGTGGCAGCCTGTGCAATACGAGGCTGTTAAAGAGTTAAGCAAAGCCGTGCGGGAAGGGAGAATTCATAATACATTTGCTATGTCCCTTCTTGAAGTGATGGCAGAGCCTTATACGCTCACACTGCATGATTGGAAGTTATTGCTTGTATGGTACTAACTGATACAGTATATGATGTGGTTATCTGATTTTTGTGAGCTATGTGTAGTGGCCTTGATTGAAAACCTTAATCGGGGAATTGCTGTTAACTATGAGCAGTTGGCTGGAGCAATTAATTGTGCCGATTCTGTGACTCAGGCAAGGTATCCCAGGGACAACTGTTTGCAAATGAATGAGACGGCTATTAAGGCAGTCCGGATGCGGGAGTCTTGCCACAGTGTTGCGGGGTCCTAGAGAGTCACTAACTGTAATACTAACTTTTGGCTTCAGAATATTTTGCAACAAGTTGAACATCAGGAAGCTCAAGGGTTGCTTTTAAAACAACTAGCTGTGATAATGTCAATGAAAATTGTAAATGGGCAACTTTCACAATCACAACCCCAACATGTGTCAAATGATTGTAAAGCAGAGCTCACAGCAGACTGTAACTCTCAGGCTGAGTTCTGGAATGCAGCATAACAGATTTTTGCTTCTCTAATCTCTTCTGTAAGAACAGTACACGCTTTTAACTTGCTTAGTAAATTAGGCTGCTAGCTTGCTAAACAAAGTAATACTACAAATAATATTTTTTTTCTGGCTTATTAACAGATGTTGATTCTGTCCATCATATGTTGCTACAGAACCGAGTTGCTATTGATTTTTATTATTAGCACAGGGACACAAGTGTGAAGACTTTGATAGGATGTGTTACGTGAATCTGAGTGACCACTGTGAATTAATTTACAAAAGTATACAAAACTCAAAAGCCTTAAAACAAAGATCTGCAACAGAGCCAGGGGCGGGATGCCTTTGGTCTCTTCTCACGGCTGGGAAACTTTGGGCCATGACTCAAAAGTATTACAGGATTTATTATAATTACCTTTAACCACCTTATTGATGTTTGCCTTATGTCTCCCATGCTTTTTTTTTCCTGTATTCAGTGTTTAGTTGATTGTAACATAAAGCAGGTCATGGTCACCCAGCTACACACCCCCTTTGCCTCCTCGCAATTAACAAGGGAAAAAGGGGAGGATAGAGAATGTCTGAAGAGATATACAGGAGAGGAAAATGGGGAATGGCTGACCTAACAAGAGATGAGAGAACAGCTAGGTATTGTGAAGGAGAACAGGAAAGATAAACATGGTTATCTAGTGTTTAATAGGTGTCTGCACGCTTGTAGAGATACATAGCTATGTAACTACATGAATGATTCCTGCCCTGAGCCTGGTGGCGCATACAGCTGCCGTTTGTGTCCGGGCTCAGAGATGTAAATAGGGGCTTCTTTGTTACGGTAAAAGTGTTTCTCTTTGCATAAAAAAAGAGGGAATGAAGGGAATGACCCCAGAGGTATGTGCAGAGAAGGCATGCTATGTTTCGAACTTTTTGACTGAACCGGTTCTTGTTTGGTGTGCCCTTCCACCTATGTATAATGTTAATCCAAAAGAAGATGATACTGTTTACACTTTGAATGTCGATCATTGTCTTTCTGTAGATGCTATATGTAGTAGGAGGCTATGAGGGGAACGTGTCACAGCGGTTCTTCTCTTATCCAGAGTAACAGCAGGGAAAGCATTGAAGAGTTAAATCACCTTGTTTGGTAGGCAGTTAAGAACGTGAGTCAAAATTGCCACTGCTTTTTGTTGTTGGTTCAAGGACATGGCTGTGAGGGTTTTGATGGTATGTGCTGCGTGGATTTTAGGCGCCCCATTGCAGCAACATGTTGTCAAAATCTGAGAAAATGTCAGCCTTTTGGGCATCCATTCACTCAATTGGCAGTATTGCTTGTTTGCTATTACCTTGGTTGCTGTCATGTTTGCAAGGGCCCTGCAGAACATGGCAAACCTGGTCCTAGCTGTTCAAAAACAACAAGGGGCAACTGTAAAATTGTACGGAACAAAGACAGTGGGTTATTTTGACATTAATAATATGTCTCAGTTGGTTTTTTATTTGTTCTATTACTTATACCTTGTTTTTACTCGTTCGGTTCCAAAGGTTCTTTTGTGCAACAGGAAGGGGGAGATGCAGGAGCGGGCTGGAAACTAGGACCATGCGTGGCAATCAGTTAGCTGAGGGGAATGTGCTCGAGCTTGTCTAGACGACAATTAACATGATGAGGCGTGTTTACAGAGCACAGGGGAGTGGGAGACGGATGGCGCCAAGGAAAGGTAACCCCTTGCAGTTAATTGATGGTAGTTAACCACCAATCAGGGATTGCCTAGTATGCAAGGCTTAGCTTCAAGAACCAATCTGTTTAAAACGCGCAGCTTCTGAAAGTCTATAAAACCTCGTGCTTCTGTACAATAAATTGACATTTGCTTGCATCAAGCTGCGTCCCGTCTCTTCATTCGCCGCAGGGGGAAATAAGGAGACACAACATACTTCATATCCCGGCAGCAGTACAGAAACGGGATTTTCTGAGAGGTGGAATACACATGGACTAGTCCTCTCTGAGGACTCGGGGTTTTTTCAAGCCCTGGACACTTCCTCTGAGGTACTCAGCACCTCAAAAACCTAAACTTAGGCTTAATGCAGCATCAGATTAGGGAGAAGGTTGTTTTCATGCTTTTCTGCTGCATGTGCCTGCTAGCAGTGCGGAGGGCGGAGGTGACCGAGGCACTCTAGGTAGGCAATGCACGGCTCCAGCTCCCCTGCCCTCCCCCCGCGACGCCTCCGCCTGCCCCAGGGCACGCAGCCACCAGCTCCCTGCCTCCATCTCCTCCTGTGGTGTCCCCTGCCCTGTCTCCTGCCTGCAGTGTCCCCTGCCCCATCTCCTCCTGTGGTGTCCCCTGCCTCCATCTCCTCCTGTGGTATCCCCTGCCTCCATCTCCTCCTGTGGTGTCCCCTGCCCTGTCTCCTGCCTGCAGTGTCCCCTGCCCCATCTCCTCCTGTGGTGTCCCCTGCCCTGTCCCCTGCCCCATCTCCTCCTGTGGTGTCCCTTCCCCGTCTCCTGCCTACGGTGCCCAGCATTTCTGTCACCTCCCTGCCTTTCAGCAGGGCTTTATTCCTGTTGGCTACGTGTTGTATTGGCCTAGCTTATGTGTTTTGCGGTCTTATTGGTTAATATATTAATGCTATACTTTAATTGCAATGTATTAGTCTATTTTTCTAGCTTTATGACTTATGGACATAAGGGAAGCGCTGTCTTTGTTGTGTTTTAAGACAGTGTGATTTGCAGTTACAGTTTTAGATGAGAGGTTCGTTAGTCTCTTGGCTGGATGCGTGGGGAGGTCCCTTCCAACCTGATGATCCTATGGTGATAATTAGTGCGCCAGGCATTCTGTGTTGCTGTGGCCATGGAATTTCCCCCGGAATTATGAATCTGAAGAAAACACCAGGCTGCGAATTGTGATACATATTACTTTATAAATTTATTGGCAGTTGGAAATAAGGTGTTCTGGAGCTGTAATCTATCCCACTGATCTCAAGGGACTGATAAGTCAGGAGATGGAGACGGACATCTGTGCTGCTATTCATTTCTGTAGGATTAACTGGGTAAAATTAATACCCCCAAGTTCTGAGTACATTAGTGGGTACCCAAAATCACAACCCTTTAAACTCAGCTGCCAAACCCTCTAACTTTTCTTTGATATCTGCGATGCAATTATACATATTCAGTACAAAAATCTTTTGCTGTGTCTAAAGCAGAACAAGTAGAAGGAGAATAGAATAAAGTAGATTTAGTATAAAATAAACAACACAGGAAGAAAATTAACCCTGTCTGAGCTGAAACCAGGATCCAGTGTATATGGGCAAGCCTCGAAGAGCTGCTTTTCTAAGTTAATGAGGTCGTTTATAAGGTGAAACGGATTACTTGAAAGGAAGAGCACCACCTTGTGACACCAGGAGCTGTATTGCTGTGGTCCTTGATTCAGACGAGTAGATTTATGTGGGTTTATCCTCTAACAGGATTTATTGTGCTGGTTTTTCTCTTTTATTTGCCTTTTCTTTTAAGACCTAACAGAGGAACTGATTTTTTTTTCAAGTGATACAGATTCAACAAATCAGCTTTATTTCATCGATATGAAAAGCTCATATTCTAATTTCATCTCAAATTTCACTTTTTTAATAGATTCACTTCAGAGAAAGATTGCTATGAAATCTTGGCAAATTTTAAAACGGTCAATTAGACTATCAGTCCTTTAAAACTAGTGTGGTGTTCTTTTACGGACTTTTAATCCCTTACTTCATCTTTCAGAAGCTGTAAGGGAGGAGAGGGATTTCGTAAGCTTCCTTCTAAGTAGCAGGCAAGGACCCTCTTATTTAGGCGAGTGTAACTTTCAGTATTTGTATGCTTCCATCCAGTTTGTGGGGAAACTGCAGGAGAAACTCTGTGCTGGTGTGCAGGACCTTCAGCCAGACCTGTCCACTTTCCACATCCCCGGCCATCAGACTGGACATTCAGTCACACTAAAATAAGTTAGGGCTGCCTGGGCAGGGCACAGATGAGGTCAATCCTCCTCACACTAATTTCTTCTAACACATTTTTGCACAAGCAGAAGCTTTGGCAGGGGTCAGCTGTGCAGATACAGTGTTAAACAAGCCCTGTAAGAGCACACAGGTGCGGCCAGAGAACTGGATGGAGGCTGGTCCTGCTTTTATAGAAAACGGAGAATTCAAAGAGTTTACAGTATATTGATTGGAAAATGACGTTTTTAATGAATACAAGAATATCAGCATTAAGCCATAGGGCTTGTTGGGTTTGTGTTGTTTTTTGTTTTTGCTAAAGTACAAACTTTTACGAGAATCAGAGGAGCAGACATGTTAGTGAGGACATTTTATTACTATCGCCGTAGGCATTTATCTCCATAACAGATTAGCTTTTACCACCGAGTTTTATCATGCTATTTACATAAGTTTGACTTAACTGAGCCGTGAAAGCTGGATCTCACCTGTCTTTCAAGAAAAATGTCATTTTGTGCTTTCCAACTTGTTTGCTTAAAAGCCTGTTGATTTTTTTTTCAAATGCATATTTATATTTTAATGACAAACCCAGCAGCTTCAAACCAAGCCTAAATCTGAATTGGAGAATAAAAACAAGAATCCTCTTCCCTGCTCATGACATGAATTAGTGTAATTTAGCCAAAAATCTGTCAATCTTGGGTGTGAATAAGATCCCGCGAGAGGGATGTGAACTGCTGCAACGTTCAGCAGGACCATTGAGCTGGGGCAGGCTGTGTTCTGGCAGGATCAGGGTCAGCCTAACCCTGAGATGTCAACAGGATTTGAAACTTGGTTGTACCTGGCAAGACTGGCAGGTACGGATGAGCTGAACTCAGACGGTGCAGAGCGGATCAGACATAATCCTGGGTACTGCTATTGTGCGGTGCCCAGTCCAGCTCCTGCAGTTTGAAAAAGCACTTTCATGGATTATGGCCCTCTAGAAAGAAACAGGGACAAAAGTGAAAAATACTCCTGAAGCTGTTCCCTGAACGAAGGAGAAAGGCTGGACCTAGAGCTGAGTAACGAGTTAAAAAAATATTGCTCGAATGGGTTTTTTGCTGCCTTTGCCTGGGACAAATAAAAGATGCTGTGACTTACCATCGTTCCTGGTTTCCTTGGTAACGTTCTGTGTGTTGGGAAGTGGCTGTTTGAAAGTCATATGAAACAAAAAGCCCTTGGAAAACTACAGTCTGATACAGGACCTTTTCTCTAGAAGAAAGCAGCTATAAGCATGTTTTTGTTTTTGGGTGGTTTTGTTTGGTTTTTTTAAAGGAGAAAATCTAATAGAAGGACCCATTTGTGCATTGCTGGCTAATTCCATCTACTGATAAAATATACATTAGAACCTTTTTCATCCAGACAGGGAGGTCCTGGATCTTTCACCTGATTGCTGATATGCAGTATGCACAAGGGAATGTTAGATATTGGTTAGCTTTAAGAGACAAGGGATAAACGATGTGTTTTGGTCGTTTTGTGACATTTGTTGAGAGGTGTTTGTTTCCTCAAGTACAATCTCTGTTCCATTTCCATAGAAGAGAGAACATGGCCTGATTGGGGAATTTGACATTTGTACAACGTGTTCAACTGTTTAACTGATTACAACTTTTGAATCTGGCACACAAAGGTATTTTAAAACCACACAAACACCTTCCATCCCTCTGTCAGCAACCAAATAGTTTCTGTTTAGAGGAAAGATGCTTGCACAGCCTCTTTTGCCTTCGGGCATCGATCCAGTAAAACTTTTAAGCTTTTATTTGTTTGTTAAAGGAGAAAATATCCAAGCATGAGTGTTTCAACAGAACTATTAATGACCTGATTGCTCAAGCAGGCGAGGGGGGCTTTCAGGCAGTTTTCTTCTCCTCTTGGCAACCTTTTATTGCAGAGCAGTGAAGAGCAAGACTTTCAAAGTGATACTGGTCCGTGATGCCCACAGCGGCTGCTCTGCGGCATTAGAATGGCAAACCCCAGACCTACTGCTGCAACTTTTGAAAATGCTGATTTTTTTGGTAAAGCTGTTAGCTCTGCTAGCAGCGTGAGGGGAGGGCTGCGGCTGCCGGCGCTGGGGTCGCTGGCCACCCCATTTTCTCCTGTGTCCAGAGAGATCTGATCTGACCTCCAAGCAGCTTTGTCCTCGGCAGGCTTGGGCTGGCAGCTCTCATCCTGATGTCCCCAAAACCTTTTGTCAGGGGTGGGGGAAGCCTGGGCACCCAGCTGAAGGCTGCAGGCTCCCTGTTGGGAAGGCAGCTAGGGCGGGAGGGCTGCCAGCCTGGTGGTCCAGCATGTGAGTCATCTGTGGCTCTTCGCACGAGGGCTTTTCCAAGCAGGGGTTCTGCTAAGTCCATATTTAGGAGGCAAACTGAGAAAATCTATTTTCAGGACACAACTCTCAAATAGATTTTTTTCCTTTTCTCTGCTGAATTTTGGTTTTATCACATACAAATAAATTTTGCTGCCAAAATCTACATAATATCTGAAGAAGAGAATATGTGAGAAATTGTTCACTGTTTTTATAGCGTGATATTTTCTGTTGTTGTTGTTCTTGGGGTTTTTGTATGTAAGTTTTTTCCTAACCTTTTAACAGAACCATCAACAAAGAAAATACAGTCTTGGTTGTACTACTCCATAGACACAGATCCATTTACTTCAAATTTCCATACTCTGAAAATCTTTTTATTTCTAGCAAAAAATTCAGTGGAGCAAAAAAAATTAATCCTTCTGAGTTCTCTGTGCTTTCAGGAGGACTAGAATAATGGCCTCACGAGTTAGGAACGGTGAAATTTCCAGTCTATAATAACTTTTTTCTTTCTTAATAATTTTGAATGGGTTTTATTTCCCCCCCCAATATTCACACAATGCATTAGGCAACAGTACTGACTGGTGTGATTCATAAAAACTGGAAAGACTATGGCTTACTCACCCTCCTTCCACTCAAATGATGCAAGGCAATCAGTTCCTTTAAAAAAAAAGTGGGCAAAAGCCATCACAGCAAAATCCAAGCCTAAATATTCTTTTCTGAGATGCTCAGGATCAGGATTGCACATGCATGTCACTGCCTAAGGTGCCTCATCAATAAAGTGCATTTCAGCTTACCACCGAGGCTGCCGTGTGGACAGTCCTGTTGGGGTTATGTTGGCCAGCATCCCCCTCCCGCTGTCTCTGTTCACGGCTGCACGCCCTTTTAACAGCAGCAGAAACTGCTCATGTGGACAAGCCACATGGAGACAGCGCTATCTGTTCCAACTGCACGGTGCTTTGTTTTGTAGGAAAAACGTGAACAGCCCTGTCGGCGCTGGTTCTTCCGTAGAACTCCTCCCTTCATCACGGTATTTGATCTCTTTCTGTTATCCAGTCTGCGTTCAGTTCTGTCTCCTGCACCTGTGATGGAAATCTTGGTGAGCTACCAGGAGTTGCCCAGCTCCGTGTCTCCAAGGTCCCTCCTCCGAAAGAGGGACCGTGTCATCCCACCTGTCAGGTGCCGCCGAGTGCTGTGGGACCGCGCAGACACGGGGCTTCTGCTCAGAATGGAGAAGTGCTTGGGCTGTGCTCTGAGTAAGAGATGTTTGTATTTGAGAACTGGAAGGAATTTGTATCATGTAGCGCCAGAAACCCATATACATTTTCTTGTCTGTACAGGGCATCTTCTCTTTCTTCCTATCCCTTTCTAAATCCCTTTAAAAACTGTTTTACGATGACATTTCTGATACTCTGTCTTGTCTCTATGACTACCGTAGATTTTTAGCTATTGTAACTACTTTCTCACAGATGACCCTGACATAAAGAAATATTTGATAGGTAGGAAACATTGCTAGGGAAGTTCTAGGGGGTAATAATTGAGTGGTCCCTGCTCACCAGCAGGGACTTTTAATTTTCTTGCCATGTTTTCAGGCATCGTCTCTGAACCTGGACCTCAATTTTTCTCGCGGCCTTTGGGTAAGAGGAGGACAAGGAATTCATATCCCTGTTTAGTTCGCTAGTTTTACTAATAGAATGACAGTATTAGCAGACTTGGTGGTAATTTCAGAGGCACCCAGAGAAATGTCTGCAAAACTCCTTTCTTTTAAGAGTGTTTTTGCTGGACTGTTACACTTTGCTGGTTGTGTGGGATTTCCTCCTTCCCTCCCCAACGGCGTGGCTCTGATCGCCTTCCCGGTATTTCAGGCTGAGCTGCAGAATTTGAGCCCACATATCTAAACAAACAACCTAACTCTGAGACCAGAGGAGAGGTTTTATGGGATCAGTGGGGGGGCTGCAGTAACATTCCCATTTGTGTGCTGCTGCAGCTGTCTGTAATGGCCCCAGATCAGGATTTTTCTTCTGAGATTGGGCCCGAATTGAAGATTTCAGTCTTCAGTTTTCAAATCAAAATAATGAAATAATGTAATGCTTAATTATTTAATAATAAACTGCCCAATAAGTAATTTATGTAGCATGGCACTGTGAAAGAATTTATCTGTAATAGTTTATTCCATCCTCCAGGAATCTGCATCTTCATTTTAGCATGACTAAGCATTTTAAAAGTGAACAGTACCACTAACTTATTGATTAATTCTATCTTGCAAATCAATTCATTACATAACCCTCTCATCCCTGCAAATCATACTAATCTGTTCCATTGTTGCATTAATTGTTCTCCCAAAATATCCAGTCTCCTCTTCTCCCCCCTCATTCTCCCAATTAATTGACCTTCCCCAAATTAACTTTTTCCTCTATTCCTCCATGGTTTTGTAGGATTCCTCTGCTTTCCAGCTGTTCCTGCTGTTTTCCAGCACTCCAAACCCCCTCATCTTCTGGGTTTGTCCCCACCGTGTCCCCGCTGTCCCACCTACTGACCACGCGCAACAGTGTTCAGGCTACAGGGGGGCAGCGATAGAATCGCTTCCAGCTCTCTGACTTTTCTGTTGTGGAGCAGCTAGTGGTGTTCAGCCTGTTCTTTGCTCTTCAAACCCTTCCTTAGTGTAATGAAACGCAAGAATCACAAAGAGTTTTGCTGGGGAGCAGCCAGGATGGGGTGGCTAGCGTGGCCTCAAGCAGCAGCAGGCAAGCCAGGGGCTGCCACGTCTCGCTCCATCCCGGAGTCCCAGGGTAGGCCAGAAGCAGCTACCAGCTTTTGGCACTTGTTTGGGATGCCTCTGTCTGTACGGATTCTTTTTGTCCTTCCTTTGTGGTCTTGTGCAAGGAAACAGTCACTGGCTTGTTCCCAATAAGCCTAACATTGAATGGGAATTAATTAAACCTGGCTGCTGCTGTGATAGTTTGAAAACTTGTGTTCTGGGTTTGAGTAGTGTGTGGAGAACACTTCGGCATTAAACAGGATCGGCTGCATTTTCTTTTTCCAAGTGGAAAGCAGAGGTGCACAGGTCTTCTGATGCGAGGGCAGGTAGGCAGCCAAGATGAAAGTATAGCAAAGCCTCTGTTATCCTGTTGCAGAGTAAAACTGGCAACAATCAAGAAATGTTTGGCTAAATGTAAAGCAAGGTCTTTGGAATATGAAATCTTTGATCTCTGTTGGGTTTGAACCTTCTACATTCTAAGGTTCTCCAATTAAAGCATAAATCATGGAACTTCATGGCGGAGAAAAAGACAACTTTCTGTCTGTGATATGGCTTGCTCGATTTCCCTACATACCAGGAACTAATGTTGCACATAGCTCAGCACCAGCGGCCTTACTGTTACATTACATTGATTAGAACAATGTGTGTGATTCCGGGGCGCTGAAATGTAGACTGGTTTATGTTTGCATTGCATGCGTTAGCTTTATCCATGTAGTAATTTTGCAGATCTTATTTCTATAACTGCATATATTGACAATGGAAATATTGATGGCGTTTTAATTTGGTAAAAAGCAGGGAGAAAAAAAAAAAAAGACAATACTGGAATGATAAAGTTCTATTGGCATGCAGATTTATGAATGTGCTAAATAGAAACAGAAGAATTAATTTAGTAAATGCTTAATTCATAAAACACGTTTATGTCTTTTTTTGCATTGCTTTATTGACTCTATATTGTAAGGACAAGTGACATATACGAAGAAAAAATGAAGAATAGCACAGCCGTCCCTGTCCTTGCCCTGCAAGGTAGGGTGTAGCTTTCCACAGAGGTTTAAAGGGCCTTTAAAAGTAAAGGAAGAAAGGATGTCGCTAAGATTAAGTACTAATAACACTTCGGTCTTCCATGGTGCTTTAATTGTTTTTCTTTGCCTTCTGTGGCTTCTTTGCCCTCTCAGTGTGATAAGATTTTTTTATAATCTTGAAGCGGAGGGAGTCAGCAGCCACAATTAGAGACAAAGTCCCAGACTGTACTGTTATATTGTTGGGGAAAACTTCTCTTTTCATCACCTTAACTAAGGAAACGATGTTCCAGACCTGGCATCTGCAGTGTTGTGCCACGGCTCCTTTATCCAGCTGTGTCTCTCTGACCTCCCCGGCCGCAGACACGTGGGACTGGCCGGTGGCAGGACGGGCACACTCGCCACCGCGCCGTGGGGGCTGGGCAGGGGCACGGACAGGGCTTTGGCATTACGTAAAGTGCTGTGTGTCACGTGTGGTGTGAAGAAGGAATACATAACTTGTTTTTAATCTATAAATTTCAACTTCTGCTTGCTGCTAGAAATAGGTGGAATAGTGATTGGTACAGGTTTGAGGGGTAATGGTGCTTTCCTGGCCTGGGGGCTTCCCAGCCCACCACCGAGGCACGGCTAATGCCGTGTTTGGGGCTGGCGGGGGGCTGAGGTTCCTGCTTCTCTCTCCTTGCAAGCATTGTCTGTGTTCTGCCACAAATGCAGGATTTGTGAGGACAGAAGATGACCTCTTCAGCTGATTTCAGGTCCCCGGGAAGGTGTACTGAGCGTCACTTGTGGGAATGGTAATGGATAAGCTGTGACAGTTCCACAGCCAGAGCTGGAATCTCGCAGGCTGAGGAGAGAACTGAAGTCTCCCAGCTGCCGGGGAGTTATTTAGAGACCTGATGCCTACAGCAAAGTTGAAAACGGAAGGGAGGAGTAAGGGAAAAGCCATCTCTTTGTGCTTCCATGTTTAAGAGAAAGTCTTTTGCGGTTCTTTAAAAAACACTGTGGAGATACATGCCACCCAGGGTAGAGCGCCCGGAATGCCAAGACCAGGGGAGCACCCCTCGTGCCAGCCTGGCTGGGGGGCTGTGGGGACAGGAGGGCTGAGGGGGGGGGGGTGGTGCCTGTGCTGGCAAGGTGCCCACCGAGTGAAGAAAAGCTCTCTTCGCACGCAACACATGGGTCTCTGAACAGCCTGAGGCACCTGGCTCTTCCCTAGTGTCGTGGCGGGGTACTGTGACTTGGGCGTTGAATCCTGCTTTAGTGGCCACCTGTCTGATGTGTAGACATAGCACAGCCTACCCGTTCATATACGCAAAGCCTTGAGTAGATTTCCCCCGTAGGTTCAAAAAGTTTCCAACCTTTCTAATTCGTATTTTATGATGAACCTTGTCCAACATCAAAATATGGTGACAAAGAATTCTGTTCCTGCAAACAAATTTACAAAGGTCACCCACATTGCATTAAAGGAGTCGTGCAATTTAAGTGTGATTATCATATGCTAGTTTTATAATTAGCACTATCTAAGCTTATTCATATAAGCTAACCTCCTAGTGCTCTGATTCACATTTGATCTGCAAGGCAGGCAATTTGCATGCGTTGAATGGCTACACTTTACAGAATGTGGCTAATCATTGGGAAAAAAATATCCTTTTGCATTTACTGTTCGTAGAGAACTCGGTTGGTATTAATATGGCTATAATTTGCAAAGCTAAAAAAATTCCATTGTAATTTAATAGATTCATGTCCAATTGTTGTTAAGTGCTACTATACTTTTCTTGTAGCAGGAGGGATTGTTGCTGTAATAGCTGATGAATCTCGCTTTGTGAAAAGGTAGGTGAGGTGACATTTTAAGGTTGAAACCAGCAATTGTAATTTGGAATCAATACTTTATGCCCTAGAATAATGTAAGGTACTGTTCTGTCCTAATTGGCTGGAAGCTAAAATGTTAATGCCAGCCCAGCAGATGTATCCCCAGCCTGTAGTTTCCCATGAAGATTTGGTTTGCAAATAGATGACTTTCTATTTATGGGTAAAGTAAAGCCTAATTGTGAGTCTTCACAGTAGCAGGAGCTGCAACGACTGCGACTTTAAGGGAAGTGACTGGCTGATCACACTGATGCTGTAGAGCATACCAATGAGCTGCATCAATGTATCTTTTCCAATATGTGAAAATCTTCAATAATCAGCAGAATGTAGACAATAAATATCCCATTGTTTTTCACAGCAAAGTGTTACAAAATCAGAGAAATATGGCAAACTCATTATAATTGGATTGAAAACAATGATTTCCTCTCGAATAGATTTCTGATTGCAAACTAATATAATCCAGCGATGTCCCAAGTAATAACTGCGGTGCACAGATGGTGCCAAATTGAAGACTAAGTGACTGAAAGTGTTGACATAGTGGATTAAAAATCCATCCTAAAAATATTTCTATTTCAGCATGTTTCCCATGTTTCACCTCCTTTCTAGACTACCAGACTCTGTAGTTGTGTGGCACTTCCTCCCGTTTTCAGCCCAGCCGATGCTATGCTTAACGCCTCTTTGGAGGGCTAGGAGAAAACACATCTTATGTATAAGTAAAGGCAAGAATTTATTGTTAGTGTAATTGAAGTCTTGAGAGTTTGATCATTATTAGTCCAGATCTAATTGCTGCAGAACAAGAAAGAATAATAATGCAGTTAAAATTGCTATAGGCAGTGAGCTTCTACCCCTGTTCTGGTGTTATGCTTGCCCTGCTGCTGCTGATCTGGACCTGAGCCACTGGTTTCATTCTGGTGGTGGCATGTGTGGTAGGGGGTGACAATGAGTCGTCAGCACCTGGAGTCCTTTGCCAGGAGGAATATGATGCTGAATCATGTTGGTGTTATCTTCTTCCTCTCTCTTTCCAACTGACTTGGGACCATTTTTGTATCTTTGTTAACAGGCTTTTACATCTTTCTCTGTCTTTATTGGTCTACAGTTCCAGGTTGCATTTAAATCTGCTATATACTTTACATATATTAGATGCTATTTCTTCACTACCGCTAAAACTGGTTTTGTCCTGCTCGAGACCTGCATGTTTTGAGCTGACCGTGGCTGAGCTGTTCAGAGCTGCGGGGTCCCCGGTGCCAAGCCCAGGCCCCCTCTCTTGGCTCCCTGGGCTGGTACCCCTCTGCGCTGCACCCCCACTTCCCAAGGGCTCCTCTGCCGTACCACACCTGTATTCCTCTGCACTACCTTACTGTGCTAGAGTAATAAATATTTCATTTTATGGCTTAATTGCTTGTTGCTGCTCTCTGTATGAAATTGTGGCTGTACCACGAAAAGATAAACGTTAGCTGTAGGCACCTGCTCAGCTGGAGAAACTGCTGTCACAGGTATGTTTTGTAAAGCCAAGCTGAAGGCAGGTCAGGGGAAGTCCGGACAGAGTGGACCTGACAAACCTCAGCCCGAGGCCCTGTAAACTCAGCACACAGCTGGTACAGCCTGTGATCCGCCACGGCAGCGCCTACGGCAGGGCTACCTGGTCATACTAATCACAGGCAAGCGGTGTCAAAAGCACAGCGCCTTCATATTGCCTTTGGGGAGGGGCCGTGTTGCCTCCACCACGATGAAAAACGTTGCTAAAAAGTGCTTCTCCCTTTTGATAAACCTCAAACGTATGCTGTTTGTTTAAGCTGCAGCGCTTGACTGAGAGACAGAAATTTAAATGTGGTTGCTTCTGAACACTGGATAAATGCACAAACCCAGTTAGACTCATGTTGTGTGATGTGCTACAAGCCACAGGTATGTGTCCACCATACAATCCTACTGTCAACACCTCAGCTGCCCACGTGTCTGTTGCTACATTACCTGCCCCCTTCAGCAGTGCTCCCACAGAACCTTTTTTTTTTAACCTTTTGCTGCTGAAGTGGCAACAGAAGCTCTTTTTGTCCTTGATGCCCTTAGCAAATATCGGTTCCAATTTACCTTTAGGTTTCCCAAGGCCATGATTACCTGCCCTAGCAACGCTTTAAATTCCTCCTATGAGCCCTGTTTAGCCAAGCTGGATACCTGATATATCTGTCTGTTTTCCTAAGGATCAGAATGGACTGCTCTTCCCCTTGGAGGAGGATACTGTCCTCGGAGACCCACCAGCTTTCCTGAACACCTTAACCTTCAGAGCCACTTTCTGTGGGATCCCACCAATTCCCTGGACAGGCTGAGGTCTGCCCACCCAAAGCCTAGGGTTTGCACTCTGCAGCTCTCCTTCCTTGGTCTTCTCAGGATTTTGAACCCTGCTGCTTTGTGGTCACCACAGCCAAGGCTGCTGCTGCTTTGGGCATGGCAGCTTTAGCTGTGTGTCACCCTTGGGCTGGCCAACCTCTGTCAGCAAGTTATCTCACCCTCCAGAAATCTGGGGTTTGTCCCTTCCGAGAGAGGTCAAGGAGATTAAAGAAGTAAAGTCCTGCCAGAGAAGTAAGGTCTGTGATACACAGATTTTTCTGAAGCTGCTTAGTGAACACCTCACCCTCTTTCTTACCCTGGTGGAGTGGTTTGTACAGGTCTCCCGTTCTGGCCTCTCCAGAGGGATGCAAGGTATGGGAGGGAATGTGAGAGTAGTGGGTTATCAGGAAATACTCTCGTCAGAGCCCTGGGCTCTTCAGGAGACAAGTAGGCTGAGACCCTGACGGGTGTATGGCGGTGTGTGCCCTGATGGTGTGTGAGCTGGCGACAGGAGGTCATGCTGAACAGTGCCTGGGAGTAGAGGTCTGTAGAGCGAGTTGCCTGCCTGCCAACAGAGGTATGGGATTGCAAGTAAGCCTTTCAAACGTGTCGATCTGTTTCTGTCAAGAAATTATTGAGTTTTCATTGAAACCTTTTAGTCTGAAACGGAAATCTTTTTGGTTTTCACAGAAACTTTTTACATTTTTTTTTCTTAATAAAAATTTGATGCTTTCTGCAAGAAAGGACTTTGCTTTCCAGACAGCTCTGGTAGGTATCAGAGCACAGAATACTATTCAGTTTGAAGGGCAATAAAAGCAGCTTGCATGTAAGGGTACCGGGGACTGTCCTCTGATGGTGTATTTTCTGGACATAAAATGCCAGTGGTTCATTATGCAGGTAAAAACAATGCATTTTGGAAGTATATTGGTGATAAGTGTTCAGTTAACATTTACTCAAATAGAACCAAACTCACTCTGAATGTTTTATGACCCTCTTAATAAACTTTGATCACTCATGTGAGCAGAGCTGAAAAACGGTAGCTAAAAGTTTTACCTCATATTTAAGTCAACCACAACCTAATTCACAACTGTTTGAGATCTGCCTTTCTCTAAGAAAGGCGCTAAAGTTTAAAAGTGTGCTTAATGTTTTACTCATTTTCTTTCTTAAAATTGTTTCTCTCATTCAAGCAGCTTTGCCAGCTCTCCCCTGTACCCAGATGTCACTTTAATGTAGTACTTGAGAATATGGCTGTCAGTGCATCGAAGGCATGAAACATGACTCTCGCCCCTGTGAAGCCAATGGTAATATGAATTGTGTGAGCTAGCTGCAAAGTACTTTTCAAGCAAAAAAAAAGGGGGGGGGGGGGGGAAGGAAAAGAAAAAAAGAAAAGCATGTAGCTTAGTGACATTTTTCACAGAAACAAACCCATTTTCAAGCTTGACCGAAATGCGAAAGTGTGATAGTGGTTTTGCATTTCATCATGAATATTTCAAACACATCTGATTTCTACACATGCTATGACTGCAAACGTGTGAAGTCACTTAATTAAGTATACGTTTAACCCTTCTTTTCTCTGAGAGGTGCTCATGAGAAATGGAGCTTTTAAACTAAAACAAACCCACAGCCAGCTTATGTAGTTACCCTAGTCTTGAAAAACAGGCAGAAATCACTGTTGAATTATTCATTTCTTCTGTTTGTCCTAAATGAAAATAATTTTTTATCCAGTTGCAACTATTGTATATTCTTCAGCAGACAGTAGGCGTGAAGGTCAGTGATAAATTCTTCCTGCTGTGATGGTTTCTGGGCCCTGAAATCACATACAATGTTCATTTTCTTTGCATTATTTTGTGATGTTACTTGGTTGAGCTAAACATCGATTCAAGATTAACTTTGTTGGGGGCAGGGAGTTGAGAGGAAGGGAAAGGAATCCAGTTTTTTTAACTTGTAGCTGAAGAGGCTTGCAGGTTTGGCCTGGGTTTTCTTTTTTTATTGCAAATATTTCCGGGGGGGGGGGGGGGGGGGGGGGGGTCGGGGCAGGGAGAGCCCGTGCTGTCGCATGTTTGGAACGAACTGATGCTGAGTTTGGAGCACTCCTGATGGCTTCAAAGGGCTTTGAGCCAGGCTGTCCTGTAGCTGCTTGCTGCACCCGGTCCTTGTGGCCGAAGAGGCACTCCAGCCCGCGCCTGTAACCCTGCGAGGTGCTGAGCAGCCGCCGTACCCTGTCGCGGCACAGCCGGCACCAGCGCCCCTGGCCTCTGCCTCTTCTGCCCCTGTGCGTGACCTCGGAGTTGTGTTTGGAGTCTTTAGCAGGAGTCAGAGGTCACCAAAATGCGCCTCTCTGACCTCCTCGTGGGTGAGCCCTAGACGACAGTGTCGTTCCTCCTGGGGAGAGGGGACGGGCAGGGTCGGTGGCCCTGGCGGTGTCTCTGCAGCCTCTTGGCTGAGCCGGTGGTGCCAGTGGCTGGCGGCGTCAGAGCACGGTGGGGAACTCGGCTGGGGCAAAACCACACGTCAGGGCTGTCGGACGCTTTGGTTGGATGTCTCCCATCAGCGGGCGAGCACAGGGCCGGAGAGGCTATATGAGCCGTGGTAGCAGGATTTTTTTTCCTTTATTTTCTACCACTTTTGCATACTTGCACAGGA
The DNA here is from genome assembly GCF_963210335.1 of Falco punctatus. Lineage (NCBI taxonomy): Eukaryota > Metazoa > Chordata > Aves > Falconiformes > Falconidae > Falco > Falco punctatus. Next base: position 120,348,989 of record NC_137581.1, on the reverse strand, counting down.
ATTAGAAAAAGTCGTGCTACTGTCGGTCCAGCCTGCTTCGGCTTGGTGCCGCGGTGTGACTGCCGCCGGCACGCGCTGGCTCCTGGGCACAGAGCAGCTGGAGGAGGACAGAGCAAAGGTACTTGGGCAAGCCGGTCCCCAAGGAACTGCACCTCCATGCGATCTAAAACCTCTTATGTTGCCTCTGACAGGTTTTTTTTTTCCTTCATTAAACAGACTCTAAAATCTCATGTCCAGCAATGGGAGTATTTTCCTCTGAGCAAATATTGTAGATGAAACCTGCAAGATCTCCCTCAGGGGAGCCACACGCAAGATGTAATATAGGGCTGTGCTGGGGGTCAGGCTGGGAAGATGAAATTAATATTGTTTAAGAGCACCATGAGGTCCTCGGGACTGTCCGTGCTGCATCAAAAGCTATTCCAAGTCCCTCTAGCCACAAAGATCTGGGAAGCTACCAAGTTTAAAGATCATGGTCCCTGCCTTCTCCCCCTGCCTGTGATGTCTCAGAGGCTCAGCTCTTTGAAAGCATCCCAAATGTTTTCGATGGGTGAGGCAGTTTCCTTGCCCACCCGAGTGGACAGTGAGGGAGTCCTGTAAAGTGTGGTATCGGGTTTGACAGCCTGGCTCTAAACAACCATGGGAAGCTCTCAGGCTATCAAACTCGGTATGATTTCTTTATCGCTCTTTTCATATGAGAGAGCAAGGTGCCTAAGTTTTTATGGGATTTAATAGGATTTTACAAAATGTTCTGCTGCTTTCATACCAGAGCTTTGCACGGGTGTCTTTCCATGGTGTGTCCTTGTACTCCACACTTGTGCAGATTCTTGTCGTGGATGTCTGTCCGGCTGGTAGGATTATGCAGATATTTAAAGTCACACATGGCAAAAAGTTTTATTGGATAGCATAGCCCCTCCCAGGGCTTCAAAACCCTGCCTTTTGGTGACAGAGTACTATGAACAAGTATGGAGGAAAATAAACTAAAACGAGTAACTTAATGTTATTAAATGTGCATGCAGCTATTCGGGTTCTGTTGCCGCTAGAGCAAAACATTAAATATTTATTGAAAATAATTCTTCTTGGTGAATAAGCCGTTGTATCAGAAGGGTGGTTTTTTTCTTTCAGCTTTGCAGTATGCAAGTTCCAAAAGGGTTGTTACTTTTCAGGCTTACAATATAGTTGTTTCTCAGCCTTTTGGTAATTCTGAGCCAGTTCGGACCTTTTAATGAAGGCAACCCAGAATAAGCCCTATCAGCTACAGGATTTTTAAAAGAAAAGCAGAGCAACCAGCAAGACTATGCAAAAAGCCTTTGGGAGTAAAGGTGGTTTTGGATAATGTGGATTTGACAGGGCTGGAAACTCAAGTTGTATATTATTCCTGAAAAATAATTTAAGCAGAATAAAAAAGACTGTAGAAATATATTAAAAATGAACATTTAAAAAACTTGAGTCCAGTGAAAGACTTCCGTGAGCTGTGTGTAAATTGGTTTTATCAATCCAGTGCACGTCTTAATGTTATGGTTGGTTGGCTGGTTTCATATTATCGCTAGTTTAGGTTGAGTTTGTCTATGCACTATCGAGAATGTAACAATTGTTTGATGTTAGCAATACCAACAGGGCCACATTAAGTAATTTTGAAGTCAAGATCACTTGACTTCACTGAATATTCATGGCAAGGGTAGCAGGGGCAAGCTCTCTCTTCGGGGTATTTGTAGTCTGTGAAAAGCAGATATTAGACTGGTACCTAGAAATCCACGATTTTACTGTGGAAAGAAGTGCTACAGGATGCGGCTGTGAATATTTATCAGTCACATGTAGAATATTGCTCCCCCAGCTGCAGAGGTGGACTTCAAATTGGTTAAGCTAAGCATCTACATAGTGGGGGTTATTTTATTACAAAGGAGGGATGCATGAGTTCTACCCCAAGTACATAAAATTGAGAGGTTTTGTGAGAAGTTTCAAATAAACTGAATTTTAATGTGGAATTTTTTTCCCACTTTCCAGCTACATCATATCCCTGGTACCAACCCCTGATACTTTGTTTCCTTATGAAGCTAAGAGATGCTTGGCATATCAGTTCCCTTTGAATAGCCATATAATTCTAACAACGGTTGCTGTGTTGTGATATTTCTGCCCTAACAAAAATGATAGTAGTCCTTCTGTGGCTTCCCAGATGTGGAATGATTTTTTAAATTATTTTTTTTACCTTTGGCTTTAGCGATTTCTTTCATTTCTGTATAACAAATAGATTTCTGAGCTTCTCTCCAGGACTTTTTAAAATGCCAATTGACGCATTATTGTCCTCAATCAACAAAGACCTCACACCTTTCTTTTAAGAAGGAATTTATTCTCTTAGACTGTCTGGGCTTTCTATCTAATTGTTATTCCCTTCTTGTTTTCTTAGCTCTTACACTCTTGCAATTTATTCATAAGTAATTTCTTATAATAGATTGTACCCTTGTTACTTTCCTTCCTTCCATAATATTACATTCTGTTCCTCTCTCTCCCCCTGCTCCCTTCCCTCCTTTTCGCTCACTCTTTTTATTTTTTCTTTTCTTCCTTTTTTTTTTTTTTTGTTTTTTTTTGTTTGGTTTTTTTTTGTTGTTGTTTTTGGTAACTGCCATGCTGAATTTCAATTCTGCTGGTTAAGTTAAACCATACCAAATGTGAACCTGTAGTGACACAATGGCAGTCATTTTTGCGCCAACCATGTTCAGTCTCAGCATTTCTGCATTCTTTGGTATTTATCTACTTAAAACCCTCATTAGCATAGAAATGAGCAGCTCTCATTTCCTGCTATCCACCATCAGATAGGAAGGTGTCTCAATTTTACAAGACAGACATGGAATTTTAGGATAGATTACAAGGTTTGACAAGAGCATGCAGTGAAGCCGTGCTTTAGATAAGGATTGTATTTTGATCTCCAGAATCACAGTTTTTGTTTGCTATTCAAATCTGTCCTACTTGACCCAAGTGACACAGGTGGACACTGTGCTGTGAGGGGGCTGTTCAGTTCGACTCAAAACAGGTGATGCATTGCAGAGACAGTAACAGCTTCTGGCTATAATGGACAAAAAGTTATCAAAGCTTACCCGCTCTCCTGGGCCGCTTTAGAAACATGCAGTTCAGGTGAACATTGATGTATTGACAGCTGTTGCTTCTGTATCAGTGTTCCGCAATGTCTAAAATACAAACATGCCGATGCAGAATCCCACTAACCACTGGGATATGAGCATACAGTAATGGAAATGGATTAAAAATGTAAAAATTTCTCTATATATTGATTATATTTTTTCTTTATCAAATAAGCTAGCAGACTCTAGATCTCACTTAATAATTCTGAAAAAAATTTTTAGCTTCAGGACGCTAACTTCCGTATGTTCTGGAGCTGTGCACGTCTGTTGGGGTTACGTGGCAAACCTAACAGGCAGTTTTAACTCAAAGGCAGGGAAGAGCTTTATCCTCAGTTCATGTCTAGGATCCAGTGTGGGTCATGTTTTATACCTGAAGAGGTGTATTTCACAGGGAGTGGTGGGAGCGCAGAAATGTAGGACATGAGAGAACACGGGCAAAGCCATTGATGGGGTTCACGTTAGGCTCGGTGTGAAGCTGGTGGCCTGGTGGGTACCTTCAGCTGGCACCGCTGGCGTAGCCTCTCCTGGGGAAGGGAGCTGTGGCTGGTTTAAACCCAGCTAAACTCACAGTGCAAATTAGTTTTCTGGTCACAAATGCCTTCAGAGTAAGAGCTGGAAGAATTGGACGAGGCTCAGTGCTTTTTAAGCTGCTGACCAGTGCTAGGGTTGATGTCAGCTCCACAGCAGCAAGCTTCGGAGTTCAACTGGCACGAACTCATGAGAGCTATGGACTCAGCCTCTAGGCTTCACTGGGTTGCCCTTATTCTGCAACATATTGTTTAGCCTTTCACAGCTGTCTTCCAAGGTTGTCCTGTGTCCACTTTGTTGCATCTTTGGAGGCCTCCAGGGTGAGGAGAGCCCCTAAGGGGCTTGTCAGGGGAGGCAGACTGGTCGGTCAGAGCGCATGAAGAAGCAGTAAGAAGAGCTAAATACATATTTCCAGCTACAGGTGCCCCCAAAAGATGAAGGCATACATGCATCTCCCAGTGGAAGGGGTGTGTGGAGCCCATGCTGAGACAGTGCTGCAGCATCCATTTCCCACCGTGCTGCCGTGGGGGCTTGAGCAAACCCTCCGGTTCCCCCAGCCCTTGTGGCTGGAAGTCTGCTCACATTCTGTGAGCCTGCAAGGTTGAGATGAGCAGAGTTCATCTTGTCAGCCAGGGGTTGAGAGCAGTAACACCTTGTATCTGTCACCTATGGGTACCCCTTGGGTTTCCAGGTGTCCCCAGTGCGGACTGTGTGTGATGGATAGCAGCTCCCTGCAGAAATGGTGCTACACATCATTTTCTCGGGCAATGTTGAATGTAGTTTCGGGGACTCATGGCAGATACTGCTGCTGGGCAGCCCAGCTGTTGTGAGCTGCGGTGCCAGTGTAAAGAAAGTAGGAAAACAATGTATGTGACTGGGGAAGACCCTCCACCACCTGAAGGTGGTCCCAAGCATTCCCTGGATTTGCACAAGGATCCAAATTTGAAGTGTCTGCGGTTGCATGGTGGTGGGATGTCCAAGGTGAATTCCTGTCTGCACTGAAGTCAGTCGCAGTATTTGGTGGCTTTAGGGTTTCTCATGGTGGGGTTTTTTGCTTGTTTTACCAAACCGAAGGCTTTTTTTCTGATGTTTTTTTTTTTTTTTTTTAATTATCATTTGGGGTGTGGGGTGGGTGGGTTCATTGGTTGATTTTTGGTTTGGTTTTTTTGGATTCTTTGTTTTTGGTGATGGTGGTGTCTTCATCAAGAAGCTTAATAAGAGAACAAACTGGATCTCGAGTCTTTACTCTTTTTTGAGGTTCCAGTAAGTCCCTTGATACGTTGCTTTTTAGTTATGAGAGTACCTATTTGAAACTCCCAAGTTTTACTTGTTTTCAACTGTAAAGTAGCTTGCTTTTGATCCTCTACTTTCATTTCCTTGTTGTTGAACTTTTTGAAAATACAATATAGTAGAGTCTACATGAGAATTGAAATTGCTTACAGAGAATTTTACAGTAAATTGAAATCTAGAAATACCATATTGCTGGGAAATAGTCTATTTACCTTGGGATCAGGCAGATATGATAAAGATATGAAACATAATCATCATACCTCAGGCCAATTTCAGTTCAAGGCTAAGTATGAACAAATCCCACAAACTTTTCAGAGAATGATTTTTCTTTACACCAGACGTGTTTTTATTCAGATGCACTTTCTGGTAAGATGCAGCATACGTTTCCTATGAAATGTTTCAGAAAAATTTTACATATTGCTGCAGCATAGTTCACAGCAAATGAAGCCTTATAGATTACGTCTGTATAAACACAGACTTTATTATGGCATATATCCTTTGACAAAGCAAATATTTACTTATAAGGCACATGTTACTAACTGAGTAGCATTAGCACGCCGATAAGGTTTGACTTGAAATCTGCCTCCCACCAGATAATCCCAAGAAATACTTGTGGTGGGGGGTTGTGTGTATGATTTAAATATTTTCTTTATTGTAAAAATATGATAGTACTACTATCTCTGTAATTCAATATATTGAAGGTTTTTTGCCTGCTGATAATTTTCAAAATCAGTTTCTGGAAACTCTGCTGTTTCCTCCATCAGGACATCATGTACTTCTATACTCCGTCACTTTATAGCGGAACAGGAGGAAGTGTTACTTATAGTCCCGAGAAAGAAAAAGCAGGCTCCAGTCCTAAAAAGTCTCTTGAGAGTGGCTGCGCTCCCTTACCTATCCTCATCCATATGTACCTATGGATACGTTTGATGGCATCTGTGGCATGGTACCTCTGTACGCTATCACTGTATTATCTCCAGTCCAAGCCTACAAAGGGGTGTTGAGGTGGAAGGCTTCATGGCATATCCAATCTATAAGAGACTAATTCTTAAGAGATCCACAAAACCCTTAGATCACACACCAGCTTTCTGCTCCCCCTGCCACACAGTTACACAGTATTCACGTTCACACACACTGTGGTTGCCAACTTCTTCCATTTGCTGCCCCTCCTCTACCTCAGATGAGCTGAATTTCAGGGATGCAGCGTCTTTTTAAGAGTGTCCCTGGGGAAGAGAGCTTTTGTACACTGTAGCCTGAAAAATTACTAGGAAATGTGGGACCTTGGTGCCAAGGGGTTTAAACTGTCATCTCTCATACCCATAAAAAAATATTCTAACTACAGGACAGATCTGGGATGGGGATGACATCCTTGCAAGTTAAACTGAGCCACGGGACTGCGAGAGGTGCAAGATCAGTTTGAACATCAGGGGTAGTGATCCCGAGGGAGCCTGGCTGGCCCGGCTGCCTGGAGGCATGGGGGTCGCTGCGGCAGCGGGGTGGATGCTCCACACCGTTATCTGTGCTTTGCTCCAGCTGCAAGGGAACCCGGTTGTGGGACACTGGGTTTGAGGTGGATCGAAATCTGCTGAGACCCAAGCATGATGGTCGTCACCTTTAGGTTTGTTTCCAGCCGTCTGAGGCAGAGCTGCCAACCTGTCAATATTCAAGTGCTAACATTTTTGAGACTTCCAGGAAAACAGGCAGTTGCTAACAGCAAAGATTTTTGTGTAACAGTGCTCTAGACTTGTGCAATATGGCTCAAAGGTCTGGCTTCTGCTTACTGCAATTTTATTGTGTTGGAACTCTGTAGTCTTTATAGCAGTAACTCCTGATTTACAACAGCGTGGGGATTACCAGAAATAAGCCATGATGTTCTCTGATGGAAAAGGCTTACTGAGTTTAATAGCATATAATAAGATTTCCTTGGTTTTCTTTCTTTTTTTTTCTTTCACCTTATTCCCTTTATTTTACTAATTGAATCCCATCTGACGAAATTGTTAGAGAAAACCGCTATGATTTTTGTAGTGGTGACTAGTTTTTATCAGATTCTCAGAGACTTAGATAAAGAGTGCTTTTTTTGGTCTCAGTCACTTGATAATTCTGCAAGACTTCATTTTAAAAAATTGCTAAAGTTTATTTCTGATCAGTTTTTACCGTTGCAGAGTGCTCAACACGTACAGTTTCAACTGCAACGCTGAGGCATTGCAAAGCAAGGCTCTGCGAGCCTCAATTTTGTTCTTATTTAAAGGGCCACAAATTCATCCTCCTCAGTGGCTCTCTGCCTTATTTACATCGGTGTAAATGAGATATGATTCAGTCTTGCACTGTGTCTTGAGGAATTGTTTTCCTCTAGCTCAGACATTCTATTAAACTGAGGGCTAATCGGGCACCAGGCTTGCAAAGCAAACAAGAAATGAGTATTTTCAGGTCTGAGCACATGAATTTCCCTAAAATTGCTGCCAAAATAAATCTCCCAAAACAAATGATTTATGAACTCACTCAGGCAAAATGGATTATTCAAATAATTACTTAGTAATAGAGGAAGTTTGAGCAATGATACTTCTAATAATGAAGCTGCCCACAGATGCTGATGCTCAGGAAGGTTATGAGGGATTAAGACAGATTATTTCTCATTCTTTCAGCTCTGCCACCATCCTGCTGAAAATGCAGAGAGTTGTGTGTGCCTTAAATGATGAAAAAGAGGGAATGTTTTTTTAGGACACAAAGTAAAGTTAGAGCTGCAATTTAGCACAGTTTAAGCTCAGTGGAATGCAAGCATGCAGGTTACACTTTTAAAGGTACAAGCTTAATTCACTGATGTAAATCCTTGCTAATTAGATCTGAGAAAGTCTGGAAACATTAGGTGGAGGAAGGGGAGGATGAAACTATTTTTTTCCTTTTCTTTTTCCTTTTATTTATTTATTTTTTTTTAATTTGAGGGTTCTACAAGCTCATAAGCCTAAAGGGGGCTTAAATATGTCCAAAAGCAGATCTCCAAAGCCATTAAGGCATTTAAACTTTGTACATCCTTCCTTCTTCACAGCTAGCCTGCTTCAGATAACAGGAGGCAGTGCCCAAGTATAAGTGTTTTAATGTTGGCAATTCCCAAGTGTGTTTTCCATCCATAGCCTAGCAACTAATTCATGCAATTCTTTGTGGCTTATTCCCCCTGTTCTGGATTTCAAATTTCTGGTGAGCAAATAAGAAAAGACTGGCTCTTGTCTTCATTCCTTTCAGTGCAGCTGAATAGGTGTAAGAGTAGTTGCTTATAAAATTGCAAATGTAACAGTAATTCAAACTAATCTGCAATGACTTCAATAGTTTAGTGTTCCTGCAAGATGATAATACGGAGCACTGAGTTGCAGCTCATAATTGTGGCGAGTCTAATATAAAAAAGAAACATAGAGGGAAGGACCTTGAAATGGAGCAAGACAGAGCTCTGAAGACTTTTTTTTTTATTCAGCTGCTTAATAAATAATTAACTAAACAGCCATTAAAAAAGAATAATCTCTACCCAAACTTGCCAGGGTTGTCATGTTTTTCTCAAGATGCTGAAATACTCAGTTAACCTTGTACATGGGATGGCTGGTGACAGCAGGCAGTATCTAGATCTGGAAATAAACTTCCTTTGTAGACTCTATTCTGAAGAGGATCGGTAACATCACAAGGTTACCCATTGCTTCTCCCTACCAAATCCTGATTGCTAACTTTAAGTCATATTTTCAGTGGATGTGGTGGCCTCTGATGGGTGGATCTGAGACAGTAGAAGTATTGAGGATGTATATTGTCCAGTCAAATACTATTTTTGACCGTGGGTTGCCTCACAAGGTGATGGATGGAGCAGCAGAAGTCACCCCAGTAGTCACCACAAGACACATTCTGTTCCTGGGGCACCAAAAGCCACTGGGAGATGTAGTTGAGGCAGTAGTGTGTGCGAAGCGCCAAGAAGGGTACGTGCTTCTCTCTGGAGGTAGCAGGAACACTGACCATAGATAATGTTGTGCATTTAGCATTGGGAACCACGTGGGACGTCCAGCCTGACACAGCAGCCCTGACCCGTGTCCTTTCCCTCTCCCTCCTTTCTGTGACTCTCATCTTACTCAGTACCTAGACTGCTCTGCTCCAGAGCTGAATCAGGGATAACTATACAGCCATACAGGTACAATATTATCCAACTGTACTACAACCGTAGTAAAAACAGTTCTTACCCGTAAGACCCTGTGCTTCATTTATTGCAAGGTGTGTAGTGAGGAGCTGAATGTAGACGACTGAAACGGGATGATGTGATGGTTGAAGGATACCGAGAGGTCCCTGAACAAATAGATTCTCACCTTGTCTCTGTTGTAGAGCTCTACTGCTACCCAAGTAATTTAAGGCAAACCTTTCAGAGGCAGCCAGCAGTTAGCATGCAGCTGTGGAGTACCTATGTGCAGATGTTTCGGGAGCCTGTTGCAGCGCACACAGCGCCATGGAGCGTGCTTCAGAAACATTCTGAAAAATTAGGCTGTAAACGTCTCACATGAGATGCTAGGACCTAGTAAGTGCTGCGTACAGCTTAACATCTCATGGCAATGAACATCTTCCAGGGATGGTGTGAAGACCTATTTCTCTTGTATGAAACGTTTACATTTTATATGGGGGTGCACCGAGTTTTGTCAATTCTTCCCGAGCATGGCTGGGAGCAGGCTGCCTTATGGAGAAGGGCATAGTGTCTGGTGTCCTCAGGGAAGGTGGAGGAGGACACGTCCATCCCAATGTTGGCTGTGTGTCAGGAGGTGGGTCATGGTCACAGGCAGCAGCAAACCAGGGCACGCAGAAATCTCTCCCTGCCTTTGGCAGTCCGGCCCTGCTCCCTGGTCCTTTTTCCTGAGGGGAAGGGGAATGGAAAGATTCAAAAGATCTGTGATCTTTACTCAGCCCTAGATCCTCAGGTCCCCTTTCTTTCTTGGCCACATCTGGCTAGGTGGGACATGGTGCTCTGAAGCCTGGGAGCAGGCATACGAGCCCCGGGGAGCGTGGGAGCACTGCTGGTGCTGCTGGGAGGGTAACCGGGGAAGGTACTGAGCACATCGTATCCTGGGCAGGATCCCGTGGGAAAAAAAGGGCACGTGATTGTGTTTGCTAAAGATTGCATCATAAAGCAACATGTATTAAAGAGCTAGAGGATGTACAGAAGTTTTAAAATGGTGCTTCTTAACTGTGAGTATCTAGGCATTGCAGCCTTAATGTTCTTTTTAAACAGCGTATTTTTCTCTGAGCTTTGCAGAGATGCTAAATAGGCTGCCATTTGTAATGGCTACTTAGGAAACTTTTTTAAAAAAAAAACACCCATGAAAGAATGGTTTGTTTTCTAAAGGTGGATGTTTCCCCTAAGAAATATTTCTCCTTGGGGAAGAACTGTTAGCTGAGGGCAATACTTCATTAGATTTTAATGTTCTAAGTTATCCTCCTAAGGCCAGTGCTGCAGACTCTTCACATACTCGTTACTCCAAATGTTCTTTTCCCAAATGTACTTTTGTGTGTCGTCTTCTTCCTGCATTTTAGTCAGCCTTAAGATTTCATTTGCATGCTCATTAACAAGCTCAAGGTAGAAAAGACAAAGGCATGAAAAAACCCACTGGTTTTGTGTTACAAAACCCAAACAAACAAAGAAAAGAAAACCCAAACAAAAAAACTCATTATGGGTTTTAGGCCGGTGAAGCATGCTTATATTTTGCACAAGTACCATCCTTTCAGGTTGATTTTTTCGTCAACATGTAAGATGAAGGAGCAATAACAGACTGACATCTGGCACATAGGGACTGTTGTCATTGTTTTCTGAACAGCAAGCAATGCACAGAAACTTTGGAGCTGTGTTCATCTAGAACTCCTTCGAAAATGCCCGTCAAATCCTGTAACAAAAAATACATTTGGGAGGAGTTGTTTACAGTTAAACTTTCCTAAACAGTATATAAAACCTTTAGGTAAGATTAGGTATGTAGTAAATAACCTCTATGTCCTACTGTGTGCTATGCTAATGGTCATATCATGTTGTGCGAGGTAACGTAAGTTTATAAATACATATGAATTAGCTTTGCAGTAATACAGTGCTCGGTCTGGATGGCTTTGAAGACCCACAAGTTGGGGAGTCTTATAAAGTTAGATTTATTTTTTCTTCATAGTTAATAGAACTATATTCTTTGTAGACGTATATTGTATTTGAACCATAGGGACATTTTAAATGTGTTAAAATATATGAAGATTGCTGGCTTTCGTTTGAAACTCTTCACCTGATGTGGGCGAAAAGAACAGAGATGCTTATTGAATATTTTTTCACATAACTGCATGTGAAGTGAAACTGTCAGTTTTTACACAGCTCAGTAAAGGACTTCCAAATGCCTTTATCACATTCTGAGCATCAAGCAAATACCAAAATTAGCACTTGGGTCTAGTCTACAGAGGCAGAGAATACTTACTAGAAGTCTATATAATTGCACAGCATGAAAATAATGAACCCCTTAAACTGATCAAGTGTGAAAATACTTTTTTTAATGGAAGCATTGTTTTAAACGTTAGCGATAAATCGGGGAGAAAAACTGTCCTTATTTCAATGTCTGGACTCTTATTAAAAGCTTTGCTTCTCCGTAAGTAGCAAAAATAATTCTATCACCTTGAGCTCACTCAATAAGCTAGACCAGTGATCTAGAAATGAAATGTCATATGCAGCAGTTCATCCTGCGTCCTTAGTCTTTACGGGATGTCTATGGGTTAGCACACTCTGGTTAAGATCTGTGTTGTCATCATGTAAATTCTTTAAATTGTAGCAGTACCTGCTTCCCTTGTTTATTATTTTTGTTGTATTTGTTAACTTTATTGTTAAATAAGCCAATACTACCAAGTTCCCAATGCTTTCTTCTCTTACGAGCTGTTGAGTACATTCTCAGAAAATTTAATTATCATATCAATTAAAAGGAAAAAGTGCATATTAAATTATCAGGTTTTCCCCTGTGTACACCATAAAAACATATGGACATCACCATCTGTGTTCTTAGGGCTACAGATATGTATGTTTATTGGGTTTCATCTGGAGATCAACGTCATTTGAACCCGTATCTGGCATCAGAGCTTACATCCACACTTCTGGCTTCAGCCCATGTATACATTATGTTATAGCTCTAGCTCGTCCTGCAGATCTGAGGGCCAGGAATGTGTCTGTTCCCTTCTGCAGGCTTGCATCTATAGCAAATGAGCTGTGTGGAAAAGGTAGTTTGGTGATTCAAAGCCACCTACTTTGGAGATCTAATTTCTTAGGTGGTTTTGTGCCTCTGGGGAAATCTCCAGTTAACTCCTCAACTTCAGTTTTTCCTTCTGCAGAACAGTGATAGCAATATCTAAGAGGACTGTTGACAGAATTAATTGTGCAAAGAATAAGCAATAAGTGCTGTATTTAGCCTGTAGACGGTAATAATGAATGTTTGCTGCCTTTAATGCCTTGGTCTTAGTTTCATGAAGTTTCTCTAAGACTGTACAGGGCTCCTCCACAGATGTTATTCTTGACGCTCTGCTGGAAGGAGAAGCCTCCCTTTTTTTAAGCACGGAATCAGGGGAGTCCCTGCTGTTTCTCTTAGATGATGCACGTGGGTGCTTCAGATTCTTTAACTCCAGCTGCTGCTGGGCTGTCATTTGCACATAGAACATGTACAACAGTTCTGGGAGTTGTGCATGTGCTTGACTTCGTACTTTTCTTGTTGGCTGGGGCATCTCTTATTAAGGGTATTGGTCTTCACTAGGAGGCTATTGATTCAAACAGAAAAATGTTCTTTTCAGATACCGTGATCAACTTTTCCATAGTTGTTAGCATTCCTTCCTTTATTCACAGGCATTGTGTAGTCCTTTGTCTTCCTACTCCCACCTTTGATGTGTTTTGGCAAATAATTTTCTTCTTTTTTTGATCTCATGAACTAAGAGGCCGTGGTCTTGTGCAGCGCATTGGTGCTGGAAGCTACTCAGAAAGGTGAGTAAGAATGGAAGAACATGAACACGATAGTACGAGTATACGTGTCTACTGACCATCGCAGGCATGCTTAATTGAGGAAGTACCACGACAGCTTGCTAGGAGGTTATACTCTTCACTTGTGATGGAATCAAAGCTTGTGTCCACCTTTTTCGCCTGTTTTATGTAGTCTTCTCTGCTGAAGAGATTTTGCTTTTACTTTTACTACTCCCTGAGCTGGAAGTTACTGCTGAGATGCAACAAACGTGATAGTGGTTGTTGGACAGCCTGAGGGTCTTAAGAACAGTGAATTAAAAAATCTCCAGAGCCTAATTATGCAGGAGATGTGTTGTTCTAGTAAAAAATTGTAACACAAACAATTATTTTTAATGTTTATTTTAATTTTGAAAGAAACCTTAGACATTATGTAATGTAAGGGTATACAACCTGGACTGAGGTAGCGGGGTGTGTGTGTGTTTGTGTAATTTCTAATCTCAGGGAATTTTAATGCCTGTCTTCAATATTATTGGAAAGAGTTGGGCAACTGTATCTACTTGGGATATTTAAAAATATCTTCCAATGCTTTTTGGGGGATGTTATGCTAAACAAAGACTGGAGAATGAAATCTTATATTTGGTTTTATTAAAAATTCACTCACCACAACTGGAGTCAGCCTTAGGGGTGTGTGGGGTGTGTGTGCTGTGCTGCTTTATAGAGTTGCTCTCCTTTGGACAACACGTAAAACTGAGCATCTCCTCAAGTCATTTTGTATTCCTTGGGGCTCATCAGAAAAGTAGTGAGATTATTAGCTTCTCTGTCTTGGCTGAACTCCAAACCTGTTAATGACACATCACCTACTTAATTTTCCGCGGCATCTTTGTTTATTAGGAGAGGTACAATTTCTCACCACTTGCTACAAACTGTGAAGTGCATGTATGGGCAAACAATAGCTGCATTGCAAGCCACCGCTGATTCCATTTCAGTGGAGTTTATCAAAATACTCCTATTGACTTGTAGATCAGTTAGTTTACCATTCATTTTGGGATCCTCCATGATAAGAATGTGCTGTGTGTGGTCTTCATCCAATGCCCAGTTAAATGGAGAATGTAGTTCCGCTACAAGCAGAGAAGAGGATTTAAAGGAGTACTAAATGTGGTAGTAGGTAAAAATATGTGTTGCTTCTTCCCAGTGTGCAAGAAAGCTTACAAAATCTTAAGATGCAAATATTGAAAGGCTGTATATGAAAAGGCAAATTTACACACCAGTGTAGAAAGCATTAGTGACAGTGCATGATTATAGTAGTTTGACAAGGAATAGGGTTGACTAAACCCCCTTATACATATGAAGTGATATGTTAAATGAGAAAACAGAAATAGAAAGTCTTATGAGTGCCAAAATCATGCCACTGCTAGAACATAAACTTTTGCATTTTCTGACTCCTGTTGATTATGGTAGTAGTCCAGCAAGTAGTACATAAATTGAACAACTTCAATGTAAGCGCTTGTGTATGTGCTTAAACATGTAACTAATTTAGAGCCTAGTTGGTCATGCTTGAGTTGCATTGAGTGGCTTTTGCATTTCATTTGCTAGACTTTAAAAAAATAATAGCTACTAAGGTGATATAAGGTCTATTTATACTGTAGATTAGAGGATAAGTTACCTCAATAATATGTATGGTAGCTGTGTCCCAAGTTTTTTTTTTTACTACACGGGGCCATATCACTTAGGTCATTAAGTCCAAATCCCTGCTGTATCCAGTAAAGACATGCCAGCTTTCCCATAAACCTTCATATCCCATTACCAAGTGGCTTTTTAGGTCTCCTTCTTCTGACTCCTTTTCTTCCTACATACCTCAGGAGCAAGCCTGGCATGAGGCTTGGCCAACCCAACTGAGCAGGTGCAGGGCACGTCCCTGTTAAGTTGTCCGCTGCCTCGTAAACTCAAGGAAAATGAAATGTAAAGGACAATGTGTTGCTGCATAACTGCATTAAAGTCTTGAAACCACTGTGGTAGTGTAAGTTATAGGGTTTCCTTAAACAGGTAAAATTCAGTTCTGCAAATGGTTAAACATCTTGGTATGTGGAAGACATTGCAATTTGGGCAGGAAATTGGATAGATCCTAAGTCTAGGTCTTATAAGAAGCTCCCTACTCTCAGCTTATTCTGAGGTCTGCAAGGATGAAATGCCTTACACATTCTACAAGCTGGAATCTTTCAAGAAGTGACAACCAGAATAAAATCATCAGGATAAATTTTGCTTGTGCTTCCACTGTTAATGGGATGCCTCTTGAGTCGCAGTTCCTAGTCTTTTCCTCTAACCACTTGGAAGCAGCCTTTTCATCTTTTTTTTTTACCTTCTAGTCTTCCCCTTTCTCACCCAGTGACTTACTATAGAGCTGTATCTCCCTTAAAAGCTTGGAAGGGTGACTTCAGTTGATCCAGTCACTTCTCATGCTCATGGAACCCTTTCATGCTGTCCAGAAAGTGTTTTCTCTGAGCGATGACTTTTTAGTGGAAATTACAGAACAGAATGATTTGACACTCTTTGACACTGATATCTAAATTACTGCAAACAAATGAATCCCCAATCCCCAAAATAAGCACTTGCATACTTGCTGTCTTTACTGATCTGGATAAAAAGGCAAATTTAGGTACATTTGTGGTGTGCGTGGGTTTTGCATTTATTCATGCAGCTGGTTTTGGCTGTCTTACAAATATATACTGTACTGCATCCAAAAATTCTGCGCTATAAAAATTTTAAGGTTGCAAAGTCAAATATGTTGAAATTGGGAAGTGTCAGATCCTGTATGACCTTAATTCATCACCTTTGCACATGTTTCTTATGATAAAATGTGCAGTAATGTAATTAAAGATTGCGGTATTCTTTTCTCAGTCCAAGACCCTGGCTTTGTTCAATGAATGTTTTATTTAATATTGTCCTCACATCTCCACCTCCTTGATCCTTGTATTGAATGCAAAATTATTAATTTATTGAGGAACTTTACTAGGAATGGCTCAACACAGAACTTGGATGTTCTGCAGATATTAATGAATTTAACTCCTAGCTGAGAATGGTTGCTATTAATATCCCCTTTCATAGGCCCAAGAGATCGAAGCCAAGGATCTGCTAATTTGGGTGGGTACTTTAAGGCATGAATCTTCAGGCTACTTAGCATACAGGATACTTCTTACATCCAAGCTCTACTTCCAATACGTTAGTTGCAGAATTTATGCAAAAGCATTCCCAGGTATCTTGGCGGAAAGCTATGAATACTTATTAGTGGGTAACCTGTGACAAATTTGTTTTCAGTAGTGCTAAGCAGGAGTGTTGGAGGGCAGCACTAGTGGTTTACTTAAGTACTATTTAACTGCCCTACCCATTAAATAATCTCTCCTTTTTATGCATCTTCCTGCAACCTTGACTTCAGACCTTCTAAAGTGGTTGACAAATCCAGGACTTGTACAAACAACAGTCTCTTGATGCATAATCCGATTCATTCTCAAATGTCCATCTTGTAAACTGAAGGAGGCAGGACCCACTTTAGCAAAAGGCTAAAGGTTCTGTTATCCCAAAACTTTTCAGCGGAAGGGGAGGAGAGTTATAATTAAGCATACATAAATCTTCCTGAAATGAGAGCTACCCTAGTATTAAGGATCTTCTGCAGATTTGAAACAGAATTTTTCAGAGATTTGGCTTTTCCCTGTCTTGCTGCAGAGATGGCAAGGGACACAGCTATCACATGTAGACATAAAATCCGCAGATCTTAAGCCATTGTCCTAAGCCCTGTCTTAAAAAAAAAAAAAAAAAAATCAATTTGGATAAAAGAAAAATGATGAGTCTTTTCTCCTGGTTGTGAAAAATGGCACACTATTTTTATCTCTACCTGTAAGTGTAAGTATAAAGTTCAGCTTCAATATTTAAAACATGAAAAAGTTATAACCAACTGAAACAAGGACTTCTGCTAGGGAAGTGTCAAGTATTATTAATAGGGCTACTAGTTCCATATAGAGCATTGTGCTGTTTTTTTTTTAAACATAAATTAGCAAAAGGCTGAAAAGTCACTTGGCAGTGCGTTCGTAGGGTATGTAGCTGGCACACCCTGTAGGATAATGATACTTGTTTCTGCAAAGCAGCATGCAACTTTGTAGAATTTTAAGATCTCAAATAATGCTTTTCTTTCTGCAGAGATGTTTATTTTTGATGCCGAGTATCACTGTTGTAAAATAAAAGGTTGAAGTAGCAACCTTTTCCTATGTCAAGATGGTTTTTTCCACACCCTAAGAGAAACACGGTGATTTTATTTAGAATAGCATCCTAAGAGCATTACTTTCTACTACTTCTCTCAGCTCTTGTATTTGTAGGGAAGAGAGGATTGTAGTGGCTTCCAAGCAAGTACTTCCCATCCCAGGTGGCTTGAGACTGTTTCAAATGGGTTCAAGTGCAATTCAGCCATATCAGTCAGTATTTGGGATCATGAGTCCAGCATGATGGAGCTCTCAACTAGAGGTGGGGAAAATGCAGGGGGTGGCTGTGTTTTGTGCCCATGATCGCGGGTGCTCACTTGGTGCTGTGCAGATCGACAAGAGGTAGTGAGGACCTAGGCATGTGTCTTTTTGGCTGGGGTATATCAAATGTGGAAATCTGGAACCTCTAATAGAAGTCCTTGCTACTTTACTGAAGCAAAAACACATTTCAGTTGCACTCGGTGACCTTTTGGCAAGACGCTACAGAGGCCACATTCTAGCCACAGCAGAAGGTTGTGTGAAACAGATACTGCACGAGGCTGGTGATGGCTGAGGGACCTGGGGGTGATGGGGAAGGTGTTAAACATTTTTATTTTTGAGAAAGCCTTATCTCTCTGTGCTGCGCGGTGTATTCCTGATCCCCAAAATGTCCTGAGCATTTGGAATGCTGAGTTTTTATTAAATCCTGAAACAACCCCACTTTCGTAGCATTGCCTTTATGATAATGCTGGTACGAACCAAAGTGGGGTACGAAGAAGTTAAATCCAGCGGAGCTGTTACCCAAGTTTGAGTCCATTGTAGACAACAGAGCAACAGGCTGGAGCCTCCTTCAGGTGATGTTCCCAAAAGTGTAGCTAGAGATGGATGGTCATTAACGTTTTGCTAATAACTGAGATAATTGTTTTGTCTTGTTGCCATGTCCTACTAAAGAGAGTTCAGCAAGCTTCTGAATATTAGTTCTTTACAGTTACAATTTTTTTGCACAACATTACAGTCACTTTAAAGTCATAGACAAACGTGAGAAATGAGGTGGCATCCATGCTAATTCATACAAGCTCTTTAGTTCCTACAAACGCTTACTGTTGCCATTGTTTTTGCCTATTAATTTGTATGAACTTACAAACTTACAAACAGTTCCTTCCAGAATTACCAGTCTGTGAGCTGATGCTGTGGAAAGAATTGCTTGGGTCTGGATGCCTTACTTCGTCAGCCAGCTAGTATTATTTCTAGACTCCATAGCTATATAAAAGTGTAAGCACTGCAGTGTAACAAAATCACTTTGAAAGAAGTTTAGAGGAACAGACTGACTCCTAAAGCCCAGGATTATTTGGTTGGCAGAGATAAAAAACTCACTCTATCTTCTCAAATCTTTTGTTAAGAAGAATAAACGAACACATAGCAAACCAGATTTTAAAATAGAGTATTGTGCTAATTTCTGTTTATTTCTATTCCTCTAATCTACACTAGTTCATGTCCAAAACTGGTAATCAGTTTACAGACACTTAAAAAAGGAAAGGTGATTTCCACTTTAAATGAAAAAAGTGAATTTAAGGCACAAGATTATAGTTTACAGAAACAGGGAAAATATTTGATACCCACAGTTTCTGCAAGGAGGGCTGAAGTTAGAGGGAAGTCTTGTATTACCTCTGTATTTTTTCACGTTTGCTAGAAGTAATTTTCTGTTAGTCTGAGTGACACCCCCACCCCCACCTCCCCTTAATTTTAAGATAAGTTGGAGTGCATTGAGAAGCTTGGCTTTTTTCACACTTTTAGTTACATTCTCTCTGAAAATAATGATTTGTTAAAGAAATGATGGCAGGCCCTTACCTTATCTGGTATTTAAAATATTTTCAGAAGTAGTTCAGCTTTCAGATCTAAGCCAATTTCAATCTCTACAGCAACAAGGAAAAGTTATTCTACAATCATAATAATCAACAAGTGTGACTATTTAAAAAATGTTATGCAAGACATGAAAAGACCTGTTTTGGATCCCAGTAGGTAAAGACTCGTATTCATAATACACAGATATTTACACTTTTACCAGGGTCATAAATTGCTCTGATGTCTTGGCATCATTCAATTATGAAAACAAACTAAACCTTTTATGTCCAAGATTTATGCTCAGCTGAGTTATAATGATGTATCTTCAAAGACGTAGAAATGAAAAGTTTAGGAATAGACATATAAAATTATTATTGATAATAGCTTATGAAAAATACTAATGAATACAGTATTATGAGTGTAAAAATAGAGTTGCATCAAGGAGGAATAAAGAATCATTTTGGTGATTTGAAGGATAAATACTTCTCAAACAACCAGGAGCTGGCCTATTGGAGAAGATACTTATCAACCAGAAATAGATTTTAAAATTCTCTTCAACTTTTGTGATATGAAAATTACACACCTTGAAATAACAAAAAGAAGCACAGATCTGTACCCCAGGTCTACTAGTTTGGGTATAGTGGAGACCACGACTAAGGCTAATGTCAGGATAGTTTGAACGTCAGCGTGACTTTCTTAAAGACCATGGGATCCCTTATCATAATAAGCATATTTGTAAATAAAGCATATTTGTAAATCTCAGTAGGAGCAAATTATGAATTGGCCAGTCACTTGGAAGGGTCTGTGTATTATTTCGGGGACAGTCAATTCACATCCTCAAGGTCTCTATCATTGTTCAGATGGTACACCTTTTATGGTTTCTAGTGCATGTTTTCTGTATTTTAAGTAAATTACATTATTGATCCTTAGAAAAAAAAATTAAAACATCAAGATGCATTTAGAGAAAAAAAATATGACAATGTGAACTGTGATTTAATTTTATTACATGGATCACATTAGCAACATTTCACAAATAATAAATGCAGTTGTTTTAGAACAGGATCCACAAGGAGAAACTGGGAAAAACTGTGTTTCAATACCTTAGTGGAACTCTGCTACTTAAAGAAAGAAGGTAACAATTAAAAGTGACTGCTATGCTGTGCACAGTTCTCTGATTATTTCCATTACCTCCTCTACTGGATAAATCCTTCAAAAACGTTTTCCTGGGGCTTTGTGAGAACTGCAAAGTCTTGCACCTGTGAAGAAACTGGTCCGCTGCACCAGTACCGGCTGGGGAACGACCAGCTGGAAAGCAGCTTTCCAGAAAAGGCCCTGGGGTCCTGGTGGACACTTCGGCCACGAAGCCAGCATTGCCTTCATGGCAAAGGTGGCTAACAGCGTCCTGGGCTGCATCAGGAGGTCAAGGGAGATGAGGTGATCCTTCCCCTCTCCTCCACACTTGTGACATTGCATCGGGAGTGCTGTGTCCTGTTCTGGGCTCCCTGGTACAAGAAACTCATCTATGTACTGGAGCAAGTCCAGTGAGGAGCCATGGAGGCATTTATGGGACTGGAGCGTCCCTTACGTGAGAACATGCTGAGAGAGCTGGGGCTGTTTAGCCGTGACATCGGAAAGCTTGATATGTATAAGTGGGAGCGTTTGAAGAAGACAGATCTAGATTCTTCTCACTGGTGCCCAGTGAAAGGACAGAAAGCAATGGGCACAAATTAATATAAAGAAATCCCATTTAAACATAAGGAATGAGTTGTTTGGTTGTTTTTTTTTTTACCATCAGGATGATCAAATACTGGAAAAGGTTGCCCAGAGAGGTTGTGGAGCCTCCATTCTTGGAGATACTTCAACTGGACACAGTCCTGGGTGACTGGCTCTAGGTGGCCATGGTTGAGCAGGGGGGTTGGACTAGATGAACTCCAGAGGTCCCTTCCAACCTCAGCCAGTCTGTGATTCTGTGAATCATCTCTGCTAACATGAGAAGCTTTTGACTCTGATTAGCCCTTAATGTCCACTATGAGCTTTTGATGTAGCTGTAGACACAACATGAGTCATGGTTTTCTACCACAAGTCACTACCTCATTCACGAGTGACACCTCTGTGGAACTCTGGTGTCCCAGGTGGATTTGCTCCACTTGCGTTCTTTGGACACGTAAACTTGATTTCCAGACTTACTGAGTTTCAGAACATCTTTTCCCTTTTGTTTCAACTATCCCCAGCCAGAGCTGATACTTCCTCAAAGTCTTTCTGGAAAGTTTTGTCCAAGTCCTTTATTCAATAACTACAAAAATATATTGTCAGATTACCTTTTTATTTGTTATTCCTAGTCTTATATAAGCCGCTGCTCATTACCATTTTTATTGAAAAATGCCTTAGTTTTTGCCTATCTCTTTTCTTGGATTCGCCGCTATTTATTTGTCCAATTTCCTGACATCTGACCTTTTGACCTTCTAGAAAAATGCTTTTATAGTCTAATGTATTTTTGTCCACTGATTTAGGAATTCTAGCCTAAACTTAATTCACCCTCGTAGTGTGCTGGGATTTTACTTGCCTCTTTTGTCCATGGCCTCTGGGCTGAGAAAATGTTCAGGCTCTGATCGTTAAATCAAATAAACTTTAAGCGGGGGAAAAAGACTACTTCTTTTTCTTCTGAAGTGTTGGTGAATTGGGTTGCTGTCCTAACCTCCATTTCAATGTTTCATCCAAATAGCTTAGAAGAGAGAGGATTTGGCTTACTGACTAACTCTCTTATCTGTTGTGATCTGTAAGATAAATCTGAGTCTCGAGAAGGTAGATGTAGGAGAGATTCCATCACTGTCTGTGTTTCCTGCATTGCTAGCTGTATGACTAAATAACATCAGGTAGATGGATGACAGTGCATTTTTTATATCTAAAATTAAACTTCTTTGAGCTGAGAAGAATGAGATAAACTCAACTTTTTCAAAACAGGCATTGTGAGCAAATAATGAAAAATGTTTTCTAATAACATACTACTGGCAAACTGATCTTGCCATAAGTGAATTATCAGCAAAACAATAAATGAATGCCACGTGTCCTTGGGATTTTGCTGGTGTATTTTTGCTGGAGATTAATGTGATTATTTTTTTTTCCCTCCCATTTGGTTCAGGTGTGAACATATGCTGGGATGATTAATTAGAAGTCAATGGGACTATACCATTTAGTTATTCTGGGGTAAAAATTTGTGGTTGAAACTCAGCAAGGCTTTTGAATAGGTACATCACAGCTCATGAGCAACTGATCCAGCAAAGGCAAAAAAAGTGCTTGTTGGCTCAAAGGGCAGGTGTGCGCTAAACTGTGTGGTTGAACTCAAGCCTTGTGTAGCTACATGAAACACCGCTAATGCCAGTGGAAGATTCTCAGCAATCTCCCAGGGCTGTGTTGAAAGGAATGAGTTGGCCTTCCTTTATCTTGTCACTCAAACTGTTTTCTAAAGCCCTTCTGTACTTTGCAAATTCAGGTTTGGTAAATACTTTCTTGTCACCTGGTTGCTTTAGATTCTACTTTGTTTGTCTAGACCTTTCTGAAGGCTGAGCAGGCAGGCTGTGGTTGGGCGGGAAGAGCTGTATGGGGGGAGCTCAGCTGCGCAGCTCTGCCCAGGGTGTCTCAGTGCTGAGGCCATGCGGGTGTTTGGCTGGATGTGTGGAACGGCCAGCCCTAGCTTCCCCTCTGGCGCCAGAGTGTCGCTACATCTGTGTTGCTCTCGGGCTTTTCAAGAAGCTCTAGTTTGTCCCTGCTACTTGGTATATAGAGTTTACTCCGCTTTCTGTTGCTGAAGAAATCATGTAGAACCAACCCCACTCAAGCCCGCCCCCTACACTAACATAAGATGTCCAATGTCAAGGCACTTGCCCCTTCGCAGCCAGAGGCAGGAGGCAAACCTGGAGCGCAGACCACTGCTCTCCTTCACACCCTTGTCATTAACTGGGGACTGTACTCTTTAAGGAAATAAATTTATTCAGCTGATTTCTCTCAGACTTGCACCCCATTACTTTCCTTTTTTCATGCAAGGATGCAGTCTTGGTAAGGGACTTCACTACGTATCGCTGTTGCTTGAGCAGTGAGGAAGACTGTTCCCATCAGGTGGTGGAACTGCTGAGATAAGTTGGGTGTCACTTTGTGCAGTGGTCGGTCTCCTGCTTTCTCTGTGTAGTGGAAATGAAGGACATGGGAGCGTTTCCTCACATGGCAGCTATCCAGTTCTGCTGCAAGAGAAACAGTGCGCCTGAAATGAGAAACTCTGCCTCTTTGCCTCCTCACCCTTGCTCCGGTGTTCCCATGGAGCTGCGCGGCCCCCTCTGCAGGGCTTCTTGACCAGCTTGACAGACCCCCCTGAGACTTTCCACACTGATTACAACCCATGTGAAATGTATTTTTGTTGCTCCTTTGTTTACCTGAATGAAAAGAGCTCAGCATATACATCAGATCTAAGCAGGTCAGTGATTGATGACAATCATGAACAACTGCCTGAGTGATGCTGACAATTTTTATTCCTTTATATTATCAATGCTTTGGGATACCAACCAAGATCAGGACTCAACTGTGCTAGTCTCTGTACAAGCCTCGCATAAAAAATGATTTCTGCTGCTAAAGGCTCTGACAAGCTCCATGAACAGCAGAGGCAAGGGGTTTACATGTAGAGGGTATGATGTACAAGGAGGCTGACAACAGGGAGAGTTTTAAATGTTATGCTGCTATTATTATTATTTTAAATTATGGCTTAGGAGGTAGGAGCGCTATTATTCAAGCAGAATAGATGCATCTCCTTGGCTCTTATTTGATTAACACTAAACAAGAAGCACTGGTATTTCCTTGTTACCTTTCACCTTTCTGAAAGACCAATGTGTATTGTAATCTCTGTAGTTTAAGCAGGGAAATTTTTATCTACACACACACGACAACCATTTCACTTCAGTCAGGCACAGGTGCTAATGCCATATCCTTACTAATCTCCCTTCCCAAATAAAGATCAATAGTGCCAAGGCCACATACTGCCCTTCACGGCTATGAGGAATCACACTGAAGATCAGTGTGTATGCTTCACGCAGATTTAAAACCAGCTATGACTCAGCATTCCAGTTGCTTGTTTCCTGAAACGAGGTGATGTAATAGGCATCTGCTTGTGAACAGCAATGTAATTTGCTTATTCCTTAAACTCCAGCAGCTTTGTTTATTCTTTTAAATTCCCTTAGCTAGAATGATTTTTGTATGCATTGGAAAATTACAAGAATATAATGTAGAGAACTGATCAAGATGCAGTTTCAATAGCATGTGTTTGTATTGTGTACACTAATGGTGTTTGACTTGTAGTTGGGCATCAGTGAAATAACAGGATGACCATCGCTGCAAGTTTAGCAGAGGGTCTGTCACATGTAGGGTTATTTTATGCTTAATAGATGCAGATGTTAAGAGACGTGGGTTCCACGTTTATTCCTTAACTCTCACAGAGTTTCTATTTAAAAGAGAAATGTGGAGGTAGAAAACTTTATTTAGTTTCTGCTGAACAGCCCTCCATATGTTAGACCCGCTACCCTAAATTATTCAGTACTGAGGATAGGCTCTTCTGTGTCATCTGCAAAGTGACATCCGTAACACCTCTTAACAGCAGCACGTGTCACTTGCTGAGGACTTGAATGGGAATTTGGTTGCAGGGACAAGCCCTGTGCTCTCTGTATGCTGTTTTCGGCCTCTGGGTAACTCCATGCAGGTTCAGCTGGAAGGGGAGAACGGGTTTCACACGCTTACCAGGGTACATGGCTCCTGTTCATTTTGGTTAGTATCTGAAGCTTGGTGACATGGTAGTTAGCACAGCTTTCTCAGTGGCTGGTTTTGAGGGGCTCGTGCCTGTTAGGGCCGATCCCCATCATTTCTCAGGGTCCAACAGCAGGCTGAGCGGCCACAGCCTAAGTCAGAGCTCTGGAGGGAAGAAAACGAGTGTCAGAGATGGGGGAACAGCAATGGGGTGTCCTGAGGATGATCAGAAGTAAGCACATAAGAGGACTGAGGCATACTTAATGTTAAGTGTTGTCCTTATTTAAATATTGGATTAGCACAATTTCACAGAAGAAAGACAGCCTGCTTGGTGATGTTTAGATGGCCTCGGCAAATCATGCAGGAAAGAAAAAGGAGATGGTACTGACTTGGAGACCTAGGCTGTCAGTGAGAAATGAAGCAGAAATCACGGCTGTGGGGTTCTGTACTGCCGGGTGGAGGAAAATGAAGAGGTGAAGCAGTCATGTGTAGCGCGGCTGTGAGAGGAAGGGATTACCTGCTGCAGGTGGGTGCGTCTTAGCTCTTGGGAACGGAGTTTGAATTCACCTTTAGCTGTCCCCTTCTGTAAATGCTTCCAGAAATCTCTGGCCTGAGTTTTAAGCGTGAGAGAACTGCTCCTAGGAAGTAATCAATTACTAAGAAGTAATTGATGCATAGCTTCAATTTTGTCCTTCTCTTTGTGAGGAAATTGCAAGACTCCTAAATGGGCATCTATCAAGTTTACTGTGTTCATGTACCATGTGTGACATTTGTGAAGCCTGCTGAGCATGTCATCATGACATGACAATGCAGGCTCAAAATGTCATGATGGCATGGAGTATAATTAGAGAAGACTTTCTTATTTTGATGAGCCATAGCTGAGGCTGTTGTATATTAAAATGTGTACCGTTTCCTGCACGTTAGACTGGCTGCAGATCTGGGATTGGCATTTACATTCACCCCTGCAATTCGAGCTGATAGAGTGATTCAAAAGGGATTTGTGAGTAAGTGTGTTGAGCTGATGCGCTCATTAGTGTGGTTATGTGGTATCAGGAAGCCTACAAAGTGCAGCGGCAAATGGACAGCATAGCATGCAGCAATGTTACTTCTCCTTCAGCAGTTACACCCTGGCTCTGATAAAGGTCAGTGCAATTTAGCTTGTTACCCATATTGCTGAAGGGCATACGTAATGGAGAAGAATGGGGAAAAAACCTGCTTGCAACTATGTTTAACAGAACAGTTCTAAGTATTTAAGACCATATTCCGAGATCTTCCTCCCCAAAACCCCAAAATTATTCTTTCTTCTAACGTCCCTTCTGACATACCCTCCCCTACTCCCGCAGACTCATGCCTGACGAATTCACGATGCTGAACTCTGCGCATCTGTTGGATGTGGAAGCCCATAAAGACTGCGGTATTTAGGTTAGGGAGTGAGATTTACAGCTGTTGTAACAACTTCCAGCGGGGGAGCGAACTCTCAGGCGTTTTAGTCTGGGGCTTTTTCCCTGCCTGGTTTGGGCACACCAGGATGCCTTTGAGCACTCCAGTGCGCGCAGGCATGCGGGAGCGCCTCGCCTTGCTGCAGTTCCATGCTCTTCTCTTCCAATGCTTGCAAAACAAATGCCTGGAGGGTCTGAGCTCTCTTCTCCTCCCCTACCTGCTACCTTGCATCTTATATTTTTAAGTAATTCTCAGTAAACACTGTTGCCTATCTAAACATCCTGCTCAAAAGAATTACAACGTAGTATTACGTGCTCTTCTGGCTTAGTGTATGGATAAAAGTGAGAGCATGTTGCATGAGTGTAGGAAGAGCTAGAGAACAGCAGGTGCTGCTGTCCCCGCTGCATTCCTGAAAGGTTCATGCAATGATGTCTGGAGAACCCTACAGGGATGGGCATCTTCCAGTGGAGCCAGTGTCCCCCCAGTAGGTAAATGCATAACTCTAGAGCTCTTACCATGATTAGTTTTAAACTGATCTTTGTAGTATTGATTCTTTTTATATAATGATTATTTTCTCCTGGCATTTTTGTTTTGTTTTTTATTAAAGCAATCAGTTATTACCAGTATCTTACATTCTTTGAAATTACTTTTGGAGGACTGAAGACACAAAATAATACATTGATTCTGTTTTGAGTATGATGTTTCAGATTTTTTCCATAATTTTCATCTTCTGGACAAAGTTGAAAGACAATAATTTTGATGATTTCTTTTATTTACTAGAAAGAACATAAATATTCTTTAACAAAATAATACATGGAATATAGAGTACTCTCTAGTATCTTCTATCACAGCATGCCTGTACTCTACAAATAATTAGTCTTGTAGAACCTCTTTGGAAGACCTGGAAGCAGATGTCAGAAGTTCTGAAGTACATTCCCTGTTTGGTAGCATTTCTTCTGGTTACACTGCATAATGTGTTTACTTCCTAATGTATTGGACCCATGTGTGAAATTGATGTAATGTGGTGAAAGCAACATTAATATGGTTGTGGTGCCACTGCTGCACAAACTTGGGTAGTTTCACTGAAATAGATGGAAGTACAAAGATTTACATCTGATCAAAGCTAGGTCTCTGAAAAGGGTGGGAATTAATGAAATGCATAATTCTGTGCATAGATAACTTGCAGAAAACACAATGCTGTGGACTGTGCTGGACCAAGACAGCTGCTTTCTCCTGTTGGTCACTTCCTCTGCAATTCACAGCGATGTGGCGACATTTCCATGTAAGCGCGTTCAGCATCAGTTCTGTAGTAACCCACACGCTTGTGTTTTGAAAAAGGCTTTCGTCATACATCATCAAACCCATTAAACTTCTTAAAGCAAAATTGAAAAAAAAAATCCATCCTTTATCAACAGATGTCTAATTGTCCTTGTGCGAGTGTTCTTTTATGTTATAAAGTATTTGACAAGATTTATGCTTCCTGCTCTCTTCAACTTTGTGACTTCTGCTGCCTGTTGTTCTTTCATATATCATCTGTAGGGACAGTTGGCAGTGGGACAACTTTTCAAAACACACTGTTTGCTAACCTATCACATTCAGAACATACAGTTTGCATTCATAAATATAAACTGAAAGTTAACCTCCACTGCTAAAGCAACTAGTTAAGCCTCTACAGCTTCAGTCACCCCTGTGTAAAATACTGTGAAAATGATGGGGTTTACTTAAAGGCTAATATGTAGTGAAACTGTCTGAAGCAAAGAGCTTGGGAAGCTCTTCAGAATCTGTCTTGAAACACTTCAGTCCTAGAGTTTCAGCGCATGCATATCAGCTTTAAAAACCACTAGAAAAAAGATAAATGGTACAGGCTTAAAGATGGGTGGCTGTGGTAGAGCTGTGCTACTAAATGGAAAAGAGAGCTTTGCAGGGCTCATATAGACAGCTGTTGGGTAGAGGAATGCATCCCTCTGGAGCATGTAAAAACAAAAATTATCTGAAGCAGCAAGTGAAATGTTGTATGCAGATTGTACAGGAAGTTGAATGGGGGAACTTGTTTTCCTCCTGGAGATTTTCCAGCATTTTTTAGCATTAGTGTCAACAAAGGATTTGCCATTACCTCCAAAATAAAATCCGCACGTGAAGATCCCTCTTTTCCCTGCTTTTTCAGCAAGGGAGGACTAGTTCCTAAATTTTTTTCTGCCTGTTCTGCTCCCAGACTGCTGCCATCTTCTTATAGTAGATTGTTTGAGCATTTCTGGAGAATAAAAATGGCTTTGGGCATTAAAGATGCTTCATTTTGAAGCTGTACATCAGGAAAATACTGTTTCTGTTGTAACCTATACACCGCTCTCTGGAAGTGGCTAGCGGGTATTATGTTGGGTTGCCATTTCTTCACCAGGTTGTTAAAGGGCAGGACTGTGAGATACAGGGTGATGAATTAAGTTTTAACCTTTCTCCTTTACTCAGCACTGTGGGTTCACTTGCTTTCCAAACTTGGTGCTTGCCCAAGTCAGCCTCTGTTGGTGTTAGTATTAAATTTTGGCTTCCTTTTCTAGAAGCAGAACCCCCTGTGTTCATTGCTTTCTGTTCTGCTCCCCAGTAACCTGCTTGAGTGCTTATGCTGAAGTGAGCCAGGTTTCCCGTGTAAGAGGGAGGGATGCTTCCAAGGGCACAAACAATGCTTAGGAAAGAAGATGATAGGGGAAAAAAGTTTCCTCATAAACATTCCAGATACTTTCCCCCTGTCTTTTACTGGTGAAAAATTTCATCAACTGGAAAGCAAGCAGTGCAAAAGTTGCTCTTTGGCATTTTTCTGAATGTCTTGACCTACTTAGCCCAAAGCTGCATGAGGATTTTGATGGAAACAGCATACTGGGGAAGGAAAACCTGCTTTATATATTCAGTTCTGTAACTCTCTTCATAGGCAATTTTTTCTTAAATTGCAGCTCCTAGATACGAGCAGCTCATGTGTGCATCTCTGGGTTATAACGTTCTGTATTTCACTGCCTGGCTTCATGCACCGGTGCCAGAGGTCAGTGGTGGCAACGTGCTTTGGGGAGGCCCTGCCCGGTGACGGGAGGTGGCGTGGTCAGCACCAGGGCTGGAGATAAGTCTGTCCCCATGCCCAGCGCCACGGGCAGGGCGCTACTTTGCCTCAGTAAAGGTGTGCGGGTGCTGGTAGCAGGAATGGGATGTTCCCATCACACGGGTAACACCAGCCCCTGATTTCTGCTGAGGTTGTTCTGAGGCGGCCACCCTGTTCGCAGGGCAAGTTTGATGTTGCCATTTGGCTTTAGTGCCATGGAAATGGTCCAAGACACGTTGAATTTACATGCTAAGGTAGAAGAAGTCTGTTTCCAGCTAGGGACCTACTCTGCGGTGGCTACTGCCGCAGAGCCCAGCTCAGGTCGGCCATATGGCTGCTGAGACCTGTGCCACGAGCCACACCAACACCTGTCGACTTTATACATTGGCTCAGCTGCTTCCCTTACACCTTCACGCTTTTTCAGTCCAATCAAAGACCTGACCTCACCGCTACTGTATAGAAATAATATTGCACTCTTTAACCTTTTTGGAGCTTTTCAAGTCCAGTTTGCAAGGTCTGGGGAAATGAGTTGTGGGCTGATGGCTTTCAGTCAGCACTGCATATAGATAGTCACTTAAAAGGCTTAGCAATGTCATCATATATTTTCAAGAGGCTTGAGCTAGCGTAGATATAAATACCACGTATCCGTAAAGAGGCTGGCTCCTTTAAATGAAGTTGTTAAGAATCCGGTGACTTATCATCCCTCCATTATAGAGGTCAAGCATGATTACTTTTTGCATCCATGCATTTATTTGCAGCGGAGGGCATGATCTGCCAAATGGCGTTTTTTATACTTCTTTCCAGCGAAGAATGGAAGCATAGTCTCGAAGTTGCTAACACGTTTAAGCAAGCCATTAATAAGGGTAATTATATAATTGCAAGCCTGAGTCAGTTCTTTTGAGTCATATTTTGATATGTGTGCTGCTGATCAAGTTTTGTAGATGTAGGCAAGGTCAGGGTGAGTTTCTCTTCAGATGTGCAAGTAAGATAAATGTGTGAGAGAAAGGGGAAAGAAGAGGTAGGAAGGAAATCTGCTAATAGGTTGGTTTTTCTGGACATCAGTGGGGTTTGTAATGTGGATTCACTATTTTGTTACTGAGGTCTGAAAGTGACTTCCTAGTATCAGTAAAATAAATTATATATAGTAGCAACAGTTAAAGGTGTATGTGTCTGGGAAGCGAATAATATTCTTTGTGAGCAGTTTGTCTGCAATACTCTGTGTTGCAGGGTGACTGTTGTAGTATATGTGAAGGTCTAAATCCAGTTCCTAGATTACTTCTGTGGAAAAACTGAGTGGTAAAAGCCCCCTAATTCAGTGTTTTGCTAGAAGGTATTATCTGAGAGTAGCTTATATGAAATTCTGTTTTCTTTCAGGTTAATGCTAATTTAATACTTACTTTGTCATAGGAAGGAAAAGAAAAATCAGAAAAATCCTGTAGGTCTGCTGTGCTACACAGCACCTATTTCTATGTGCAGAGCATTCAGCTACGGGGTGGGGTTTTTACCGTCAAAATGAGATTATTTTCTCTCTTTGGTTTTAATATTGGTACCAGTTACAGTTCCCTTGTGAATATTCTGCTACAAAAAAATAATTTATTAGAATGTTATGTATTACTGTTCTGTGTATTGTGTTTGCGTGGCAAGGGTTTGGTAGTGGGGGGGCTACAGGGGTGGCTTCTGTGAGGAGATGCCAGAAGCTTCCCTTGTGTCCGATGGTGCTAATGCCAGCTGGTGCTGATGGACCCAACGCTGGCCACGGCCAAGTCAGTTGGTGATGGTGGTTGCACCTCTGGGATGGCGTATTTAAGAAGTAAGGGGGGGGAACCCCAAACCCCCTAGAGCAATGGCAGCTGGGAGGGAGGAGTGAGGCTGTGTGAGACCCCAGCCCCAGAGCCACCAGGCAGGGCAGGGGGAGGCCGGGGGGCTCCAGGTGCGGAGCAGAGACCCCCTGGCAGCCCATGGGAGCCCCCGGCCAGGCAGGCTGTGCCCCCAGCCCGGGGAGCCCCTGGGGGAGCAGCTCCCCCCCCAGGGCAGGGCAGAGGGTGAGGACCCTCCCCCGAGGGGGAAGCAGCAGCAGAGACAGCGTGTGAGGGGCTGACCCCAGCCCATCTCTGCACTGCTGGTGGGGGAGGGAGAGAGAACTGCAAGCAAAGCTAAGCCCGGGGAGAAGGAGCAGGTGGGGAGAAGGTGTTTTTAAGGTTTGCTTTTATTTCTCATTATCCTACTCTGATTTGATTATGGTAATAAATTAAGCTAATTTCCTTAAGTCTAGTCTGATTTGCCTGTGACTGTAACTGGTGACTGATCTCCCTGCCCTTCTCTCCACCCATGGTTACGTTTTCTCTCCCCTGCCCAGCTGAGGAGGGCAGCGATGGAGCAGCTCGGGTGGGCACCCGGGGTCCAGCCAGGGCCAACCCCCCACATGCCGACATGCTTCTGAAGGTAGCACTGAAGAAGCAAAGCATTGTCCCCGCTGCCTATTGAATTGCATTTTAAATTAGTGGATAATTATGCCAAGAGTGAGATTCCCACAACACAAATCACATGGCTTGCTTGTGCTGGAAGATTCAGAAAAAGCCCCATCTGAGCGTTGCGTATGTGACAGAAGAGCTTTCCCACCCCCTCTGACTTCCCCTGGGATACCAGTGAAAAGGTTGGAATGCTGTAGAATCATACTAAGAGCAGCAGGGCTCTGTCTCGCGGGTATTTATTTACATGTGTGATGCACCTTCAGTTGCGACAGCTGCAGAAGTTAGGGCACGCCTTGCTTGGTGCCACGCGTTATTTCGGGAGGGGAGTGCATCTGGGGATGCGTTATTTAGGATGAAGCCAAATGCCATGGAACTCGCTGCAGACAGAGACGTCTGCACAGACAGACACATCTGATATAGCTATTGCAAACGGATTATATGTTTCTTAAATTAGACTAAAATGATCGTAACAGCTTCCATTGTCAAAGGCAGCTGTTCTGTCTGTACTCCAAAGGAGGAGTGGAAGGAAACTTCGCTGTCACCACTGAATATTAAGACTCTTTTCAGTTACAATGTCTTCAGTAGTATCGTAGCAACTTCTGAGGCTGTAAGACAATTAACTGCAAACTACATTAAGACACAAATGAACAGAGGAGCCAGTCTGAATCTTCACCAGAACTACAGGTGAACCTGAAAGTTTGCAAGGCTCTGACTTACCAGCAAATGTGAGGACTTCCATCCTGCTGGCCAGGTTTGCACAGGTTTGCAATAGCCAGAACCCCCTCAAACCAGTAAAAGACAACTGAATGGCTTTTGTCTTGCCCAGGGTTTATGTTCCTAAATACAGTGCGCTGTAGTAATTCACTCCGAAGGACAGAAAGGCAGAGATCAGAACGGAAAAAAACTGCAGAAAAAGAATTGCTGTCACACCCTGTAGGATGTGGCAAAAAGGGACTGTGTGCCGGAGAAGCTAAATGCTCAGGAGCTCAGCAGTGGGATCGTTTGCAGACAGGATTGGAAAAGACGGGAGAAGCTTAAGGAACATGACAGCACACCTCCATTTAGATGTACTTCCCTATCAAACATCACAGCCGCATTTCTTTCTAGCAGCTGGTTGATCTTTGGGAGAGAACTGCAACTTTAAGGGTGTGTCAGTGAGGTCAGGGGTAAGAGCAGAGGCAAGTGTTATCAGAATATTGGGGAACCTTCAGAGCAAAGCAAAGTGCCACCTAATAGCTGAACAAGGAAAGCAAAATGGGAGTAATGTTTGGTGAACAAGTCCATACCCTTGGAAGAGAAATCTCAGTGTTTATTACTACCATATGGAAACTCTTCTAAATAACTGTGTGAACAAAACTGTTTGGTGGCCATTGTCAGTAATATGCACTCAGCTGATGGGACCCTAACAAATACCATCAGCAAGACAAAGTTTTGCCACCAATGTAAACTGATTGTTATTCTAGGTGGGAAAACCTGTGTGTAATGAATTAGGGTGGACCTAAGAGACTTCCGGAGGCTGAGAAGCTGAGAAGGTATCACCACCATTAGTCTAATGCAGGGGTCCTCAAACTACGGCCCACAGGCCAGATACGGCCCCCCAGGGTCCCCAATCCGCCCCCCCGGTATTTACAGACACCCCCCTGCTCCCCCCCGCCGGGGGTTGGGGGGAAAACCAAGCAGCCGCAGATGACGTCCTGCCACTTCATCCGCGCCGGCCCCCTGGTTAAAAAGTTTGAGGACCCCTGCTCTAAGGAAATACTATTTCCTTGCCATCGCAGCCTCAGGAACAGTGTTTTTCTGCCTTTGCACAGAATCATGTCACAGAGGAGGAAAATAATTTTGACTGATTATAGTTATGCCTAATTTCATTAGCAATAGTTCTACCAGTAGATCATCACAACCTGTAAACTTGATTCTAATATTTTAAACATAAAATAAAACAGGATGCATTAAAAAGAATAAAGAAGTTAAAATTGCAAATGGAGACAAAACACAGCTGTAGTACTTCCCAAATTAAGGAGTTGTTCAGGGGCTAGCAGATTTAGAGCTTGAGTTCATGTGCAAACACATATCTTGAGACTCTGCTATTCTTTCTTCCTGTATTTTTGAAACTGTAAATAGTAAAATCATGAGGGTTTGCTGGGATTTTACGGAGGTGAAGACAGAGAGCAAAGGGTTTCCCAAGGGCAGCACCAACTTTGGCAGCAAGTTAGTGCTGTGCATGTCCATAGCAGGTGGTGATGTTTGTATGTATTCCTTAAAAAAATTGTTATGTTTATTTTTCTTTGAAATGTTTATGTTTCTTCCAAAGAGAAACAAATTTAAATTTGTTTCCCTCAGAAGGGAGATCAAAGAGATGTATCTAGTGACCATGTGGAAGCAGCTTTCTCCTCTTCCATAGTCCTGCCTGAGCGGCTTTTTCAGCCGAGCTGCTTTTCAGTCCCGATGCAAAGAAAGGAACAGTTAATGCGGGTCTGCCCCCCCTCCCGTCCAAACTTAACATGTTTGTTTATTTTACCTGTGTTAGTACTTATTAAAACACAGCCCCATTCCCGAAGCCTCTGGGTGCATTTACATCTTTAGAAACATAATTAAACTTCAAACATTCATAGCTGACTGTCCACATTTGATACTGCCAGAGGACAATCCTAGATTAATAATTTCCAACAAGCGTATCAGGGAAGGAAGCTGACTCCACTCTCGAGACGGGCTTTGCTCCGAGCAGGGAGAGCTGCCTGTGTTCCAGGGCAGTGACTCAGCGGGGGGTGGGCTGGGAGGAGGACACAAAGGGTGACAAAAACGACCTTTGGTGACTCAGGGTTTCCAGGCATGATTGCTAGCTTTGCATGGTTCAGCTTTTGGATGCCAGCTGGATGCTTCAGAATGGTCTGATTTTTAGAGGATACGTGGGAGGCATTCTTTGAAAATCAAGATCCTTTAATGTCCTGCAAAACAGGTACTCTGAAATAGAATTACTTGGTGAGATGTACTGAAAATTTGAACCATGCTTTCACAGGATTTTTGGTTGTTTGGGGTTTTTTTGCATAAATAGTGACTCTCATTTCCCTCCAGCATTTCTTGAATGAAGAATCCATTAATTTATGAAGATGCTGAAATGGAATAAATAAAAAGATTATACATAGATATCTAAAAAACGTGCAGGTACTGTATAGCGACATGAGCTGTCATTTTAAGGTAGTGTGCGTGCCACACAGGAAAGGGAATAAAATTAAACCCAGTTCCCATTACTTTAACGGCTGTTTTGGAGAACATGCATCGCACTGCTGCTCTTGGTTTCTCTCTTTTTTAATCTCTTTCCCTTTTTTTCTTTAGTCATGGTTTTTCTGTCTTCCTTTTGTGTGCTGTTTCATTCCTTGTTCTAATTTTCTGCCTCCCTTTCTCTTACTTAGTGGGGCTTTGTTTTTCTTTTGCCATCTCTGAATTTCTTTTCAGCTCCACTGAATGCTCGCAGGGCTGCGTCCCCCGGTGTCCCTCCTACCTCCCCTGGCTCATGCTGTTCCTCTGCTGGTTTATACTGTTGCTTCTGCATCTCCTTCCTGTCTTGCCCTGTAATCTTCCTGCTATTGTCTTTCTCCTCTTTTCATTTGTGGGTTAAAACACACACAGATAATTTCTTTTCCTGGCAAAAAGCCAGCCTCTCATCCAGCTGTCCCTGGCTTCTGCTCCTGGGCTCAGCGATGGACTTCTGGGGGAAAACCTCTGGCCCGCTCTGTCAGGGTGGTTGCTCTCTGGTGCCTGTGAATTGTATGTCATCTGAGGAGATGGCCTCCTCGGTCAGCATCCTGCTGCGGCACGGCGTGACCGCGGGGATGCCCAGAGCTGCAGCACGCATCCCGCATTGCGCGGTGCAACAGCAGAGCCCTTGGCCCCTCTGCTAAACCCGTGCTTACTCTTCTCCTGCAGAGGAGGTGGAATATGAACTAGCGAGCTCGTTTCATTTCTTCCCCTGGCTGATTTTTAGCTTCAGGTCACGTTTGTTGTGAGGTGATGGAAGCGCAGCCAGCAGCCAGCTTTCAAGACCGAGCTATGCCTGTGGCTACAGTGGGCGCTGAAAGCCGCGAGCTCCACTGACCAAATGTCCTGCTGAATCCCACAGACTTTTAGACTTGCCTCTTCGGAGCTCTATTCTCCAAGGGAAAAGCAGTTCAATGTTTAGGATGCTGGCCTGGAATTTAGAAGAACTGCTTTCGAGTCTCCGTGTGCTGCAGATGTGTTGTCTAAGTGCAGACACTGGAGTTCTCTTTACTTCAACTTCTTGTCAATAAAATCTTTCTCTACAAGGGTGCCCTTAAGGGCAAGGATGAGATTTTCTGCAGGCTCTGGGTAGTGCTCTATTGCCACTGTAGCAAGACTGTATATAGACATGGTCTAGTTACACCTGGTTGTAGGGGAGCCTTACCTCAGCTGGCGGCAGGTCCGGTGTCCCGATACAACATTCTTTCCTGGTAATACAGTGGCCCCCGGCACCCTTGTAAGAAATCAAGCAAATACAGGTTGTCCGTCGTTATGTGAAACAAATCCGATCTTGGGAAAATGAGATATGATAAATATACATAATATTTGATTGTTGCTCAGCTGATTCTATATTCAGCAGTTTGTTTAATTTGTATTCTGGCTGGGTTTTATACGTATTAAGAGGTAAGAGATGCTAGCAAAAAGGTGTGAAGCAGTCAGAGCAGGCCAGTGTGCGGTGGTTATCAGGTACTGTAAAGGTGGTTGTCAGGTACTGTTAAAAAGGACATGGCCAGACCCATGAGAGAAAGGGGGTCCACATGAAGGAGCTCCTCTGATCT
This sequence comes from Falco punctatus, assembly GCF_963210335.1. Classification (NCBI taxonomy): domain Eukaryota; kingdom Metazoa; phylum Chordata; class Aves; order Falconiformes; family Falconidae; genus Falco; species Falco punctatus. The sequence continues at coordinate 120,312,418 of NC_137581.1, read as the reverse complement.
GATCGCCATCTGATGTCAAGGAGGGAGAGACGATGTCTAAGAGAAGCAGTGAATCTCTTTTGGGACCTCATCCAGCTCTTGCTTCAAACAATACAAAAATATCTTGACTGTACCTCAAGACAAGCAATATTATTTATTTTTAAAGTCTTTGGAAAGAAAACCTACTTAGGTTCACATAATTTAAATCAAATCATGGTTGAAGTAACTTCTTTCCTTATTAATGGCATGTAATTTAACCCCTTTCTCAATAGTGACAGGATTAGGTGCACGGAATCTGTAGCAGAACGCTGGTCCGCCCACGCTGACTAGCTCTGCTAACAAATAAGATTAAATAGCTTGGTTAGTATCTCTGTGGTCTGTCACGTCATCTTGCTTTGAGCTAGCTTTTGAGACTGCTACGTTATTCTATCTAAACAAACACATACAGAAAACACTGGCAAGCAACAAGGCAAAAATGAAAAAAATAACAAGCCATGAGGCATGCTGGGGAGCGAGGGCCACCAGCCCCCCGGCCATCAGGGCCAGCCTGCGGCACTGCTCACCGCGTGGTGGGGGAAGCCAGCAGGTGAGCTCTGTGTTGAATCTTGCTGCATTTTTTTGGCTGTGCAACCCATTCCCCTGCCAGAAATTTTTTGTCTCTCTGCAGGCCTTGGTAGAAGAGGACATGTGGCTGCATTTCAGTCCCCCTAGTTCATAGTCTGGCATCTTAATTCAAACTTTCTGTCTCTCCAGCAGAAGGCTGTCTTAAAGGCAAATAAGGAACAGGACAATGTTAATTAGCACCAGTTACAGGGTGAACACAAAGACATTTGGGGAAGAGGTTTGAATGAAAAGCTACGAGCAGCAGAACCATTGAAAGTCTTCTTTACAAAGAAGAACCATCAGACCTCTTTTGCCAAAGCTCTGACTTGGCATTAGTGAAGTGTGGTATTAGGTAAGATTTGGTATATATTTAAACTTCTGATTTTTTTTACATGATTCTAAAAGGTGGGCAATGATACTGAATTCTAATTGATGCTAAACAAACATCTTAATTTTCAAATGCCTACTGATCTATATTGCATATTTTCAAAAGAAGGAAACACGGGGTCTGACCCCTGAATAGGATTCCTGTCTGACAACAAGTACCTGTTTAGGAATCCAGCTAAACTTTCCAGAAAAAAGGCAACTGGTACATACAGAGAATAATTAAAGTCCATCCAAATGAAGCTGAGAAGTTTGTATGCTCAGGGAGACCAGAGAGAAAGCAGAAGTCAGAACTGTTAGCAGTCCCATAGCCTCCCTATATTGGTAGCAACATGAATAGCAGGCAAATAATGGGAAATTTTGAAAAAAGTAAAATGTCAGTGGGGTGAAAGTGTTGCAGGGAAAAAAAAAAAAAAAAAAAGCAATGCAGCCATTCTTTGTAGTCCTCTTTGTTCTCTTAGAGGAGCAGAACAGAGAAACATGGAGAATGTTTTGGCTGAGAAAAGATGAGCCAGTGGATTTGTACAATGAGAGAAGTTAAACTTGAAAGGGATTTTAAAAGATACCGCTTTTTATACATAGAGAAAAGGCATCTTGCAGTGGAACTCGATGACAAAATAAGTGAATTGGCAGAGCAGAACTACATGCTGAAACCTGCAAAACAAGACAATGTAGGAGGTCTTGTGGAGGCTGAGGAGATCCCCAAGAGAGGCATGGATAAAGATGTTGAGGGTACCCAGTGACTGGAAGGGAAACGAGATGCTTTTTTAACAGGATTCTGCAGTTCACTGAAGTCTGAAACGTCAGAAGTTGCCACTCAAAAGGGAGAACTGGGGCTGCTGAATAATATCTAGTCACCCTTGCAAGGAGAGGGCCAGCTAACCAAAGGAATGAAGATGTGTGTTTGAATTGGATCAACTGTGCAACCAGCACTGCGCAGGCAGTCAGCAAATGTTGACAAATTCCATCTGTTCAGCTTCCCAGGTGATGTGGATTATAAATGTTCATCCTAGTGTCTGGACAGGAGTGACAATTGATTAATTTCTAAATGCTTCTGAGAGCAGCGAATTAGGCTGATTTTGAAGAGACTGCTGGCGTTCTTTCGTGCTCTTTCCCCCATCACTCACAAGTGTCTGAGCGAAATTGTGGATTAAAAGGAAACTTTCCAGAAAGTAAATAAATAATTGAACTAGTGGCAGATTAATGGCTGGCAATGTGGTAGGAAAAAGAGGATTCCTAATCTGGAAAGAATCCACATATCCACAGTGTGGATTGTTTATGTACCACAGGTCTGTCCTATGTTTGTTTAAGGTATGTCACATCAGTGAAATTAGCTAATGTTGGATAACTAAACTTTTAAACGCTAAGACATTTCAGTTTTTCATGATAAAATTTAGCTATTTCATTGGAAACAACAGAGGAGACCTCAATAAAAATGGTTTAAAGTCTCTGCTTTTTTAACTTTTCCTTAAAGCATGGCTAGTTCAAGACCACCTCCATTTATTTCTTAGGAATGTGTTTATTGCCATGTGTGTATGCACAGGTACCAACACGTACATATAAATGATAACTTAGCAATCGTTCATGTCCTAATGTATGAACTTCTCAGGTAGAGAGGGATGCAATCTGTCCACACCAGAACATGCTGTCTTGGGTAGAGAAATATATCAGGCAAACACTGGCACTCAGACGAGTGGATTTTCTACGTGTGTGTTTGGCTGCTTGGCTGCCGCCGTGACCAGAGCCAGCCCGCCAGCTCTGCCACGGCTCCCCCGCCTTTTCATCAGCGATTAACACAGGGATTGACTGATGCCCTGATTTCTAATAGGGATGGGGGAAACGACTCATGTCTATTAGCTCCACAGGGCATTTCTGGTTTTATAGACTGGTTCGAAGGCATGGAAGTATCCCAGATAATGGCACATTAGTATGGCACAGTGCACAAGCTAATGAGCCTTGCCTCTTGGGGGAATCGTTAGGCTGAGGGCAGTGCTATTTTGACATGAGTACTTCGCTCCCAGTGTCATAGTTAAGTCAATGATGCTAGCTTGGTGGGAGGGGGTAAAGGCTCTGAACCATCCTGTGTTATTACATGGTGTGGACTGGGTTGCAGTACCTCTAGTTCTGATACTTAGGTAATCTAAATGAGGTTAAATTAAATTTATACCAAATTAAATGAAATTAAATTGCTTCTGAAATTGTCTGTTGTTATACATGGGATCCAGTTTCTAGTCAAGTCAAAGGATCGTTCCATGGACTTCACTGTGTATTAGATCAGCCTTCAAACATTTTCATATAAGAGAAATAACAATGAAGGGGGGGAGGAAGGAGGAAATGTAGACCAGCCCCTGGCTTGGCACGTTAGGAAATTTAGACAGATATTGCAATAAGACCACGCTGCCTTATCTTCAAAGGCAAAACAGAGAGTCAAGGCTCAGTTGTGACAATCTATGCAGAGAGCTGCAGGGCTGGTTAGATGATGAGAGACCGATTTTCATGAAAAAAGATATACCAGCTGACAAGAACACGGAATCATTTTAGAGAGTAGTGCATAATGTGCTGTTTTTTCAGACATTTCCCTCTAGCTATACGGAGGCAGGAAGGATGTCCTACGGAAAAGTGTGTTAGCTTTAGTTCTCAAGAGATTCCACCTGAATTTCTTGTTCTGCCACAAACTTTTTGTGAAAACTTGAGCAAATCACTTAGTCCTAAATCCACAAAGTTTATTCACATTTCCTAGTGTCAGTTTCATTCCCTTGCTGGCATTGGTTTCCAAGTCACAGGGTTTTGTTTCAGTGGGTGTTGGGCACTTTCTGATAAGTGCAGGAGCTGAGCACCCTTACGGATCAGCCCCTCAGTTTTCTTTAGTTTTGATTTCCCCCCGGTAAGAGAAGAAGGTAAGCGCTGAGAACTGCAGCTGTTGTTCAGCCTAGCTTTGAACACAGGGGGGTTGGAGAGTGGTTGCGGCGCTGGTTTTTTTTGCTGAAGGAAGGGGTTAATACAAGGGTTTTTTCCAGTTGCTGTGGGTCCTGTGTTGCAGGGGCAACGCTGCTGGGGTGCAGTGGGAAGTGTATTTCAAGAGTGTGAGACTACATAGGCTGCCTAGCCTCATCCACCTAAGAGTAGTAAAGGCAAAGAGATTGTAGAGGGCCAGTTCTGAGCAACTGAATTTCTTGGTGTTGCCATCAGGGATACAGCTATATGGCACAGCACAGTGCCCTGTCGCCTGCATACTTGGGCTACCTTCTTCTGAGCGGAGGCAGCTGTTTCGGCATAGTGACAAGTCCTGCTGCAGGTCCCACACTCGTGGCCACAGGGCTTTTTAGAGCTGGCTTTGCTCACTGAAACCAGCCTGGGGTCTCTGTAGGCCCAGTGTGTATGGAGAGGCTCAGAATGGTGCATGATGTGCAGGTCAGCATCAGACTTGGTCGCAGCAGGTTCCTGATGACTGAAGGCAACATTTCATGACTTTGAGACAAATACTGATTTGTTGACAATTGGTCTCTAAACCATCGTTATAAGGCTCCTATGTCCACTAAAGGGTCAAGGAACTGCTTTTTGAATAGAGGCAGACAGATCCTCAGTTGCGTAAATCAGTGCAGCTCCCTCTGAATAAGTGGAGCTATACCAGTATGCTCAAGGTGAGGATCTGACTCAAAGACTAATGGAAGAGAGGTGACATGAAGAATGAGATTATTTCTAAAGCTTTCAACATTAGTCTGACTCTGTGCCCATTCCCTTTAAAAGGAAAGGTCTTATTAAATTCAGAGGGAACAGAGCAATGCCAAAGCTGCAAGCTGTTTGAGAAATCCCATCCCTCAGGCCAAGAGTGCCTCAGGTTGCTCTCTGGTGAGAGGTGATTGACTGTGAAGGTTCAACAGTTTGGTAGAGTCCTTCTTGGTCAACAGTGACAAAGCTGAAAAACTCCATACTACTCCAAAGTCAGGAGAGGAAAGCCAAAGCCTACTGGATGACCACAAAGTAGTGTATTTCCACTGCATCCCCAAGTGCTGAAACACACAAGCCCAAAACCTCAGGTTCTTCCAGGTGTCTAAGGTGTCAGTGTCCAACTGATCTCACAGGAGCTTCTTGGATATCTGCTTCCATGAGGATTTTAGGAAAGAACAGCTCAGGGCCAAGCTGTTCTGTGCTGAAGCCAATGTTACTATATGCCTAGGAGCATATGTAATTAAGTGAGTAGGGGGAGTGAGGGCTCCTTTTTGACTGGGGGTGGGATGGCGTCAATGTACACTGAAATGCTGAGTATCTTTGCTGATCAAAAGTGGAATGTGAAAGCTTTTTAGTGTTGGTTTCATTGACCTTCGCTGTCCTTGCTGTATTGGACCCAAGCTCCAACAGATGCCAGTACAACGTAAATAAACCGAAGAATTTAATTAAAGAAAAAAATCAAGCAAAGGGGCATGAGTGGGCACCAAAAAGAAAAAAAAGAAATAAATTAAGCATCCCTTCTCTCAGAAAACTTCTTGTGTAATGGTACAAAAAAAAGGAAAAACGAAATTCAAGTTCATACATTTACTTTTAAAGGAGCAGGGAATGGGTTAATGTAACTGGAGAAGACAAGTGTCAGGATAATTTTTTAAGTGCTTTTTCTGCTAATAGCATTGAGCCCAAAACAGCCCCAACGTGTTAATGTAACTTGATCAAGCCGATTATATAGCAGCGTAAAGACGTTTTCCTTATCTGCTGGACTCATCATCATTCATTTGCAATATGTTCCAACTGACTACGCTATACATCAGTAGTCATGTTCTATGCGCAATAAAATTACCACATTACATGTTTGCGTTGATATATGTATATATATTCGCCTCATGAGGACAGGAAACCGTCCGTCATTTCTCTCGTTTTGCAAGTGCTTTCATCACAAAGCCAGTTTCCCACAGGAGCTGTGCCAGGTATCCTGCCTGTGCTCCTAGGCTATTGCAGCTTTGATACAGGTGGATGCCGTTAACTCGGCAACAAGTAGAGTCTTAACAAGAATGCGAAGATATCCCTCGGTAATGGTTACTCACCTCTGCCGGCTTTAATGGGACTTTCTGAAAGCGTAAGGGTTCATTTTTCTGAGTAAGGGTCTCAAAATGTAGATCTTCAATATTGTTGACCCATGGTTCACAGGCAACACACAGCCTGTAGGACCTTCTCCATTACCCGCTGTCCCAGGGAATAAAAATGTAAAAACTGAAGCTGGCCGGCAGAGAAAAATACAACATCGTCTGCAGCATATTTCTGTGTTGTGGCTGGTGGGCCAGAAACAGGAATAGCAGCCACGGGGAAGTGGGCTAACGCTTGTACCATGCAAGCAGCTCCCCAGCATCTGGGGTTCTCTGGGACACGGACAATCCCACGGGCACAGACCGGTGTTCAGGGGGCTGTACTTAAGTGTAATTTAGGGGAGCATAGCGTGTATGCTATGTTTTCTAGAAAGCAGCTGAATCCCTGCTTTCAACAGTACAATCCAACTCAGGTTTCTGTTTGGAGCTTTAAGTGGTGCCTCTCCATATAATTTTTGATAAATTCTCAGTTTGCATCAATAATGAAATCTTAAAAGGGAAGAGAAAAAGGACGCATCTCTAAAAGTTAAATAAACAGAAAGTGCTGTAGGTAGGAAACTTCTAACGTTAGCATTCATATCAGAGCACATGCAGTGCCAGTTCTTTGTAATTATAAAAAAATAGAAACTGTAGGCATGGGGGGAAAATAGGAACTTGGAAGTACGCATGATGAGAGACATAATGGCTAAATTATTATTATTTTTGCAATTTCCCCTTTTGTGTTCCTCTCATGGAGGAGAGCAGATTTTCCACTACTTTTAAAAGTTTCACTAATTGTTTTGTTTGCTTTGTTCAGATTCTGGAGAAGTTTGGTAATCCTAATACCACTGTGCGGCCCACAAACAGTAGCCCCCAAATGGAAGCAGCTTATTATGAGATGTTATCTTCACACCAAGGGACGTTTCAGGGAAGTAAATAGCAGTTTGTGGAATAAGCAATTGAAAATATGCAAGTACACTCAGCAAACAGATGGTGTTTAGAATGATCTGGATTCCTTTTTCATAGCTCTAGCTTAAAATATTTGATTCAAAAGTTCGCTTTGCAGTTTTTTCTCCCCTAATCCCTTCGTAAGCCATAGCGGTCTTGGAGGTTATCTGTTGCCTCAGCTTGAACATAGGCTTTCATTCCTTGAGTATGGTCTTACTTGCAGTTAGACCATATAAAATACCAGATCTGCTCTTTGATTAAAAAAGAAAGAAAAAAGGGGAAAAAAAAAAAAAAAAAGGAAGAAAAGAACACCCACCCACCCAGTTCTGCACACAGCAGTCTGCAAATTCAGGAAATTACAGTCTAATAGCTCTGGTAAGACAATGGGGTGTTTCTGCAAGAAATGATAAAAGCTAATAATATGTCTGCTTATGATGAACCTCACTTGTTCATGGAGCGCTAATTTTATCAGAAATATGGGAAGATTCCAAACACCATTACAGATATAAAAGGGTTATGTCCAGTGGAAGACAAATCCAGTAACAGCCAGCCAGATCCATCAACTGGAATTTGTAAATATTCCTTCCCTTTACTTTATCCTATTGCATTAGAGGAACAGAAGTTTGTCTGTGGTCAATAACTGGCATGTGCCTGAGTTACGGAGCGACTGGAAGCTAAAGACAAGGGTATCTGTGGTGTGTATTGGCTTTGAACAGAAGAGTCGTACCTTGCTTATTGTTAGAGGTGACTGCTAAGATAGCCAAGTTTGCAAAATTAGGAAGTGTATGGAAAAGCTGAGATAATAATCTTGCTTGAAAGGAGTGAATACAGGCCCTGGTGTGGCAGTGACTGTATCCATGCATTGTTCTGTGCTATATGCCAGGTTCTGTTTCCAAATCTGAGAGGCACTGAACGGGATCCCAGCTGTCCTGTATGGGGCAGAGAGAACTGTTTGTGTCCATGCCTTGTCTCTTTGGTGAAATTACCAAGAAATGCTTTTAATTGAAGATCGTTATGTATCTTATGGCCATTTACATGGGGTGGTTTGGCTCGTGAATGCTGAAGGTGCTGCTCATGCTCCTGGTGCCTCTACTTGGTCCTGTCACAGTGCTCCTAACGTCACCTTCAAAGTCAAACTGCCCACCCATCGAGCCCAGACTGGCCCTTGGTATGGAGTCAGTCATCCTAACCCAGGATGCCTGCAGTGACTCCTGGCCCCGCCAGCTTTCCCAGGAACCATTCTGGGCACCCCCCTCCCAGCAATCCCTTCTCAGCAGCCCCCTGGAGAAAGCTGCCACAGTGGCCAGTGCACAGCCTGGCGCTGCCGCTGCTGTCTGTCACACCATGTCCCTGTGCCCCACGCGGCCAGCGTGCCCTTGACACAAAGCCACAGCCCCAGCAGGGCACCTCAACCCTTGCTGGGCTGGCCACGCTCATCCCACTACCTGGAGGCTGATCGTCTCCCTTCTTTTCTGACAACATCAAAGTGTGGAGGCTGGATTTATTCTTGCATTGGAAGAGCGATGGCTGTGACAAACGGGTCCTAAGGTAGGCGTCCTTCTCAGCTTACCTCCATCACGTGTGCTGAACCAGCAGCCTTGCAGCCCTGCTCAGCCTTGGCACCTGTGCCCATCCCTCACTGTCACCAGACGGCACCCACCTCGGCCAGGGCGATGCTGGCCAGCTGCGAGGGCCAGGGTGCAGGTTACAGCCCAATACGATGGCAGCCCCCAGGCACCGGCCCTTGCCAGGCAGGGCCATGCGCGTGCATCCAGCACCCAAGGTTTTTGCACATCAACCACAGCTAAAGCTTGCTCATGTGCACCTTCCTCTCCGACTCAGGGGCACCTTCCTCTCCAGCTCTTCCTCATCCATCCCACTGGTTCTTCCAGCTTTTACTGGAAGCTGTGCTATACCATTCTGAACAGGAATGGTACTGCCCACGTGCTGTATGCATGGACACGCAGGCAGGGAGCAATCCAATAAGGGTGATGTTTTAATTAGGAAAATATGAGAGGGAGAGGGGAAAAAAGGGAAGAGGGAGTGGCAGAGGAGAGAGAGGAAAGAGAGGCAGGCAGAGGGAGAGACATAGGCAGAGAGAGTGGGAGAAAATGTGAGGGTGAGAAATGCCATGACATGTACAAAAGCCCTGGGGTTTTCTGGGGAGACTTAAGCGGACGGCACTGCAGATGATGAAATATCCCTCTGGCAGAGAAGGTGTTTGTGGACACCGGGGGTTTTTGCACCAACTTTCTGGACGAGAGGAAAAGACTACCTATCTTTCTATCTGTACCCATCACTAGAGACACCTTTAAGAGTGTTTATTTGTTTCCGTTGTGCTCTTGCCTTCTCTGCAGGTTTGGGTTTTGTTTGGTAGTTTAGTTTTTTACTTTTCAGGAAACGAAACACCTTCCCCTGCAGATAGTTCATCTGCCTTGTGGTTTTGGGTAGCCGGGTGTCCCAGGTTTTGGGTAACCGGGTGTCCCAGGTTTTGGGTGGCCAGGTGTCCCAGGTTTTGGGTAACCGGGTGTCCCAAGTTTTGGGTAGCCAGGTGTCCCAGGTTTTGGGTAACCGGGTGTCCCAAGTTTTGGGTAGCCAGGTGTCCCAGGTTTTGGATAGCCAGGTGTCCCAGGCTGGACTGCAGTACCCAAGCTGTACCATGGTGCCCATTTGGGAGACCCTTCACGGCAGTCACATCGCTTCACTGCAGAATCAGGTTCATAGGAACAAACAGAAACATGGAGTAAACTGTCTTCATGTACCCTACCCAAATAAAAATAAGTGTTCGTTGCTAAAATACATGTTTTCTGGTTTTCTAGTGTACTTTAAAATGTAAGTTCCGGTTACAAAGAGAGCAAGTAGTTTTACACACAGAAAGGTTTTTTTGAAAAAGCTACTTTTCTGGCATGGAAGAATTTCAGAGGAAAATTTTTGCTAACTGTGACTGAGACAACTCTGTTGCCTTTTACTGATAATGCTTGCTACAGGAGACGAGAAGCCCAGATTTTTAGTTTCCTAGGTTGAGGAGATATAGAGAAATGCACCAATTCCATACTCCAATGTAAGACTATATTCCGTGGCTGTCCAAACTGGATCAATTAGATGCAGTACTCTTTTCTACTGATGGGTTTGTAGGACACAAACATGCATATGCCACTTAAGGATACATTATTTCAAACTGTAATTAGCAGTATGCAGTCAGAGCCACAAAAATAGGATACTTATCAGAAACCATGCTTGTAATTCACATGATCTGGGAGAAGCAAATGGGGAAATATATCTTCATAAAAAATGCACACAGTCACAAATTGTGCCATCTATTTCTGTACACTACATTTTTGTTACTCCTGGAGAGAGAGAAGGTCTTTTTATTTAAAGTAATTGTTGTTGGTTTTTCAGAAGACATAAAGTATTCATCTTCTCCCCTCTCCTGCTGCCTTTTAAAGTAGTCAAAGAACTGAAATTAATTATGTTCTGACCTCATGTCAGCATTGTATATCATAATTAACGGAAAACAACATCCTTAAGGTCTGAGATCTGCACAATTAAAGCCAGAAATCTGTGAAAAAAACCCCAAGATTAAAAAGAGAGTGTTGGGAGAGAGAGTCTTTAAAAGTTCAATTCCCCTGCATGGGGAGAGGCAGCCACTGGAAAGTTCACCTGGCATACCCAGATACATTTACATAAATCCCTTTGTTCTTCTCTGCAATTACCTTTCCATTTGTCTCCATGGAGTTTCCTGTCTCGAAACCTTCTATGCTTTTCTCATTTGTTTCACACTTATACATTACAGCCCAGACCCTCTCCAAACCAAAGCTCCATTTGGATGCCACGGGTAATCAGGATGCATCCTGGATCCAGCCCTGGTCTATGCAGAACAGCCTTTCGTTATTTTACGGCAGTTGTTATTGGCCATCAAGAAAAAACACATGCCAGTCAGGACATGGTTTTCTTCGCCTTACCTTCCTAAAAATCTTAATATATCAAGATCTACTAGCACGAGAGCTGATTTCAGTGCATTTTTGCTGATTTTAGAGATCCGTTAGACTGGTAAGGCTAAAAAGATAGATTCTGCTTTTTGCTACTCGTTAACCTATGCCATGGTGGTTTGTCCTTATGCTCGAATCTCCAAGACATGAAGCCTTTGCTGCTTCTACTTTGCAAGTCCGATAATTTCCAAATATGTGTCTTTTGTCTTTAATGCTACCCTTTTATCTCTTCACCTTTAATAATTTTTAACCTATGCCATGGTGGTTTGTCCTTATGCTCGAATCTCCAAGACATGAAGCCGTTGCTGCTTCTACTTTGCAAGTCCGATAATTTCCAAATATGTGTCTTTTGTCTTTAATGCTACCCTTTTATCTCTTCACCTTTAATAATTTGATATAATTTTTGGTTTACTAAGCTCAAAATTAACCAAGTACTCTAATTTCAAAAATAAATATAACATTTTTTATTTAAAAATGCAGTATTCCTCCTTTCTCCATTTCCACTTTGCCCTTGAAAATAAGTTGAAGAAAAATCATATGTGAAAAACAAGAAGATTGACTGTTTTGTTCTTCAGTTTGAACACAAAAGAGGAAAAAAGGAAAATTAATTAAAATAAGCCTTGATTTTCTGTTAAGAACAGTTAATTGAAAAAAAAAATTAAAGTGTTTTGATGTCTTCATTGTATTTTATTATTCCTCTGAGCTCATCTTTAATAGTCCTTGGTACAGTCTCTCTTCCTACTGATTTCAGTCAAAACCCCAATAATTTTCCCTGAATGGTGCTTAAGGCATTATCTTTATTTTTATTGTTTCTTTCCATTGTCTTTACTGTGATTTTCACTTCTTTTTTTTCCAACAGCACCTTTCTCCAATGGTTCTTTTATACTAATAAATCATTTCCTTGCTGTTGACTCCTCCTCCTCCATGCTCTTTCGATTTGAATTCCTCAGTCCTACTGGCATATCCTTAAATGGATACTTGGTCACTTACAAATGTATTACCTCAAGGTAGTTCATTTCAAAAGATGTTTTATGGGAGATGACAAGTACTCGTGTAAAGAAGTCATGACCTAGGTGCACCTTTGGGCCGCCTCTATTTTAAAACCTCTGTCTGCCAGCTTGTCTCTTCATTGAAATGGTGCATTATCTCATCTCTTGTGTACTCTATCCCTGTGTTGAAACTGGATCGCCTTTTGCATAGTCCTGATGCATGGGACTGTTGTCTGTTCTCATTTAGGATCACCCCCCCAGGTCACTTTTTCCTCCACTGATGCAGACATCCTTCGCTTCCTGCCCATCGCCACGTTTCACGCTCTCTCGAGGACACACTGGGTGTTGCTGTCTTGCCTCCTAACACAAGGTCTAACCATAAAATTTTGATTTTGATTTCCTTTCTCAAAATTCTTCATTAAACTCCAGCACAGGTTTCTGTTTTATTACTCTAATTCTTTCCAGCTGAAGTATTTTTTTTATCGTTGTCTATCAGAAGTGCAAGAGCTCAAATAACCTTAGCTAACTATTCTAAATATGTTATTCAGAGGGACGCATCCAGGCCCTTTTTCTTCCAGAAACTGAAGATAATGTTCTTTCCCTTCAGTGCCCTGTGCAGCTTCCCTTGTCTATAAATGTACTCTTACCTTTCCTTCCTAATTTTTATATTCTCTATCTGTCATAAAGCCTTTCTTAAATTCCTTTCCTCCATCTCCTGAATTTCTTTCGTGTGCAGCTGTGCCCAACTCTGCATTTAAGCCCTTATTTCTGTTTTGCAAAGTTTACTAATGCTAATCCATTTCTGTAAAGATATATCCACTTGTTATAGGATTGATTTTATCTCCCTCAGTACTATTAAATAATGCAGTAAGTTCCCACTGAAATCTGTAGAACTTCTCTCTAGCACGATCTGGCCCTTCCAAAATACCCGATGCAGTAGATGGTCATGCTGGAAACAGTCTGCTAGAAGGTTGTTCTCTGGATTTGCCAGGGTGGGTTTTTTTCTGAATTATATTATCTATTTTCATTAAAAGTTGCCTAATCTGAGATATATTTGTTTCCTGTGCCTAAATGTCCCAAAGGACATTGTCTACACCTAACAAATACTGGTTGCTACCAGTGTGGTGTAGCATTAATAGGAATAGGAACAGAAAAAGAAAAGAAAAAGAAAAGAAAAAATAGTTCCATAAAAAGGTTACAATGCTGACATACAAAAACTGTCAAGTGTTTCAATTGAAACACATGCTGTCATTCTGGAAAGGTAATCACAAGAACGAAGGCAGAGGAACAAGTTATTGAACTACTAGTTCGCTTTGACTTGCTCCGATCCTGTTTGTAAATAGCAGCACGAACCCGGCAAGTTTTGTGCAGTGTTAGAGGGAACGCCGCCTAGGGCTGCAGTGGCATGGCAAATGTCACCACTCGTCGCTCAGCTGTTCGGGGCTTCACTTTATTTTCAGCATGCTGCCAGTTCTTGCTGACATCGCTGCTTTCTGGAAGGGAGAAGAAAAGCTGCAGGTTTTGTTATCACTGTTGTTCAAACCAATAAAGCAGGACTAGCTGCAGCTCTTGTTCTGTTTAACAAAGGGCTTGGAAATGGTACGTTTGCAAAGCATATAGAAGCCACTGAAACAGCATTTCTTTGGTAACTCTCATTAAGTTTGTCTTGGAGTTTCCTCTACTGATAGTCTTCCCCCTCGCGCCCTGCCATGGGTTATTGAATAAGAGAATGATTTCTGAAACAGCAGGGAGGGGCTTCTGGCTCATCCTTCCCTCTTTCCAGACATCTTCAGCAAGAGTGCAAAACTGACAATAAATTTCCACTCTTGAGTTCATCTCCCATAAAGGAGATGTGAAATCTGTATTCAAGATCATAGAAATTACAAAGGCAGTTAGGGATGCCCCTCGTGGGGAAGGGGACAGGCTTTGGATCCAGTGTTTCAGGAAAGAAGGAACTGTTTTGTCACCTGTGCTGGCATACCATCGTGTACCAGCTATTAACTTTCACCTATTGCCCTTGTACGGAGCTCAGGTTTAGGGCTGACTAGAATACAAGAATACAAGGAAAATAGCTAGTCCTGATCTGAAAACATTGACTGTTTTCCTTTGTAGTTTGCTTTAGTGGGTTAACCGTACATCTATTTTTTTTTTTTTCTAAAGTGTGGGATCTTTTTTCTCAATTTGTCTGGTTTCTCTTTCCGAATATTGTATCTCTATCTGTCCTTGCTTTAATAATAAAGATGCTGTTCCAGCACCTTACATTTTCTTCCCATGAAGATATTTATATGCTGGCATCAAGTCAGCTGTCAATCTTTTCTTCTGATAAAGTAAACAGACTGAACTTCATAAGTCTGCTACTGTAAAATATTTTCTCCAGTCTTGAAGTAATTTGTCTGGCATTTCTGTACCCCCTCTCCAGTGTTTATAATATATTTAAATGTGTCTGTTAAAAATATATGCAGTTTTCCAGTATAAACATCATGAACGTAGCAGAGGTAAATCGTTTCCCTGGATGCAGTCTCCATGCTCTAGCATCTAGTGCTATGCAGAAATGTACGAGCATTTCTTACCCCACTGTGGCATTCACCGTGGCTTATCCGATATAACTCACAAAATTTTCTTCAAGCCGCTGCATTCTAGGCTACAGCTCCCAAGATACACTGCTGATAGGGCCTATATCTCTTCTCCCCAGACGCTTCCTCATTGATTTCGCTGCAGTATGTGTATTTTGTTCGAATGGACCCAGGACGCCAAGTAACACAGCCCATTCTGCCTGATTCATCTGTCATCCTCATTACTTCTTCTTCGGCATATTCACAAGTTTTATCAGGGCAGTGGCTCATTACTCATTTACACAGGTCTAGTTTGGGAATAACTCCATGAAAGTCAGTGGAGAGACTCTAGGGCTGACTCATTGCCTCTGTAGCTGAGTAAATTCTTGGCTCCTGAGATACAATTGTCTGTTCTAATAATCAATCAGAACATTAAAGTAGAATAGAACAGGCTAGACTAGGATAGGACAGAATATTTCAGCTGGAAGGGACCTATGATGAGTATCTAGTCCAACTGCCTGATAAATTCAGGGCTGCCCAAAAGTTAAAGCCTGTTATTAAGGGCATTGGCCAAATGCCTTTTAAACCTTGACAGGCTTGGGGCATCGACCACCTCTCTAGGAAGCCTGTCCCAGTGTTTGACCACTCTCTCAGTAAAGAAATGATTCCTAATGTCCAGTCTGAACCTCCCCTGATGCAGCTTTGAACCATCCTCCTGCATCCTGTCCCTGGACGCCAGGGAAAAGAGCTCAGCACCTCCCTCCCCACATCCCCTCCTTGGGAAGCTGCAGCACGCCATGAGGTCGCCCCTCAATTCTGACTCCTTCATTCTGACTCTGTGAGAGTTATTTCAGCTTTGCCTGAGCTTTCCTTGCCCTGAGTGTGTGACCAAGGAAAAAAAGTGTGTGGTTGGGCATCTTTTTCCTGAAAGACCTTTACTTGCCCTGGAGTAAAAAGGAGGAACCAGAAGCTGGCAGCAATTTTTTGATAAAAGCCACAGAATTCAGGGAGGGATACAAATGTCTCTCCTGTTACATTACCTTCCAGTTTTCCTTATCTAGCTCTACCTGGTAGCACTTGAAAAGTGCTACATCACCTCCTGTAATCTGCAATTTCTAATTTAGCTTCTGTTCAGTGTGAAAATCACAAACACAAAACAATAGTCATCCTTCAGATTGTAGTACATCCTACCTGTTATATGGGTGCAGCCACCCATTGTCAAAAGTACAAGAGGGGATGGGAAACACTTCCCAGAGCAGTTTAGTGCACATGCCATTAATAGGTGAACTGGAAACTTGCAGGGCCATCAGTGAGCTTTGTACCTAGATTAGCTCATCCAGTCATCAGAAGTCATAAGCTTCATAAAGCAATAGGGACACGGCCATTCCTTTTTTTCTGGTGACTATGGCTGCATCTACACGATAAAATGAAGCATTTCTATCAACATTCCAGGACCGTTTAATTTACTGATAAAGCTGTAGCTGATACAGAGATATTCTCTAGACTGCAGAAAGAATGAGAAAACCGGACTGCCGGGAAGAAATGTGTTGTGGAAACGTAGCAGGGTAATGCAGCTGTCCTCACGGGCCGCGACTTTGTCAGGCATCCAGCTTGGTTCTGCTTTGAGCTCTTACCTTCTGGACAGCTGCTGTCCTCCTAAGATTTTGTTGGTGAGGAAAGGGGAAAATTTCTTTGCTGCTCAGAGAATAATTATCCTTGGAGAACTACTAATAGCGAAAAATATGCTGCCAATGCGGAAGGTAGAAAACTAAACTGAAGTGTTTCTTCAGCGTAGTCAACTGAATGGTCCTGGTGAATCTCTGGAGGGCTCAATAGGATACTCTCCCTTGGAAGTAATCTGGCTGGTGTTTCTATGTTGTCCTATGTTGTAAAAATACTCGCTCTTCCCCTCCCCATCCTCACGTGAGTACATAGATCTGGACTTTATTTGGTACACTGCTTCTAGCTGCCTTTGTTATGCTGCTTTAGTATGTTGCTCTTTCTGGATTTCCAACCTGTTGTGTTATATTCCAGGCAGTCCATTTCTACCTAATGGCGTTAAAACTGTCTTAAAAGCTCAGAACTGGGGAGGTTTCTGCATCTTCTGCATTAGGTTTAAGTGTTTAAGCTTTCCATCTCAGTGGTCAAATCTCTTTATAACTCCACATCCACAAATATATTTTTCCCGACTTTTTTTTTGCCACCTGTAATAAAACCCACTCAGAAAAAAAGTCTGGACTAGAAATAGAATCTCTGTGAAACAAAAAATGCAATGTGTTTACTCGCCACAAGGCTTTTATTTTATTTAGCAAACATAAAATTCAGGAAAAATGCCCTGAAAGCTATTTGTTTGCTGTCCTTGCAAGGAGATTTTCTGCTAAGTGCTGACAAAAGCAAACTCCTCCTTTTCCCACATCTTGGAAGGGAGAAAGGAGAAAGGAGAAAAAGAAGGACAACTAGTTAGGATATAAGAACTATTTCTTTTTTACCCTTCCTCTCCAAGCTTTCATTCCAAATGGTTTACATTGCTGCTGCAGCCTTGCTAGCCATGCACAACACACCTTGCAGCACGATTATTGCATTTGCTTTGCTGCTTTGTGTCTCAGCTGCTGCCTGTCTGCTGCCGGGAGCAAAAATTCCTGCAAACACAGGCTGCCTTTCTTCCCCGTGTTATATACGCTCAAGAGTGCAGTCCCAGTGCTTAGTAAATAAACTAAATGAGCTCCTGCTTGTTGCGATTGCCAGTCACATGAGAATGGGGTGTATCTGTGGATGCAATACCTGGCTGCCTTTGCCTTGATTTTCAATTGTGCAGAATCATGCCGTTGCACTGGTATGTACCATGGGGGTGGTTTTTCTTTTGCTCATGTGCAAAAGCCTTAGTATTATGCCACTACCCTATACGTAAGGTATTGTGACATATATGAACATATACGTACATGTTAATTTAAATAACTGATATAAAAATGCCTTATGGTACTCAAAGTCTCATTGAGACTTTTGTGCAACCAAAGGGCATGAGTAGATGGATACTTGCTGGGTAATCTGGTGAGTCTGGATAGAGTTAGATTTGAAAGGAAGACGAATACTGACATTCAGTGGTTTAAACAGCCCAAGGCACATCACTTTGAAAAGAATCATTGTACATAGCAAATTTCCATGATTATTATTTTTTACCTTTTAGTCAGTGTCACCTTCCAAAAATATAGTTTGTTTGTTGCCTTTAATGGCTGAAATTTTAACGTGACCACAGTCACTGGAGTGAAAGGTTGCACTCAGGTCTCTCCTAAGCACATATTTAACTAATAGCCAGCAATGTCCTGAAAAGAAAAAATGGCTTGAGCGTCTCTGTAAATAATATCAGATTTCATCACACAATAATTTATTTTCTCTTTCTAATAGGAGTGTTAATGTCACCAGGAAGAAGGCTGCACAACCTGAGCTTTAGCTAGAGCCCCACCAAAGCTCAGAGAATGTTTTTAGTGATATGGAGCTTTCCTATTCCCTCTGATTCTGAGATTGCTCACTCAAACTGTTGAGCTGTGTGTTCTTTACCATGTATCCAAAGGTCTCCATAGATGCTCTGAATGTCACTGATGTAGGAGCTGCACAAGAGGAAGATGTGCTGGTCAGGTGATGGCAGCTGAAGGATAGAGGTTCAGTGTTCATCTCCACTAGAAATCTGTCTCATCATAATGAGGCTTTATTTTCCAAGTGAGGGAAGAAATACTTTCCATATCTCACACAATAAATACAATAATATATGAGGAACACTAGTGAAATTAAAAAAAAAACCCAAACACCTTCTTGTCCAGGATATACCAAGGTATCCAAGATTTCAGTGTCATACTCAGGGTGAAAACTCTGGTGGTCCCTGAATGCTGATTCCCTAGAAAGTAAAACGATACGGTTATGGTGTAAGTGCTGTCCCAGGTATGCTGGGCAATCTTCTAGCTCACAGGACTCAAATATGAGCCTGTTTTGCCCTAAACAAGCATTTTAAGTGTGGCCCAGCGTGTGGCACATACCGATTCTGAATACACAAAGCATAATTTTGTGAGGTGAATGTATGAGAATGCCTTCTCTAAATATGCACCTTAATCACAATCCTAGAAGAACTCTTTTAAGAAATTAAACCCTTTTAAGGAAAATAACATCCTGTAACAAATTATTTTTAAGAAATTAAAATGAATTAATTTCAAAAGGCAATTACATGCAAATACACTAGAAGGAGTATAATTTGCACTAATGACTGGGATACCCATTGCAAATTACCGAGTTTCACAAATTACTGAGTGAATAAGCAAAACAAATCTAGGCCAAGAATAATGCATCACAAAATGTCCAGCATTTTGTTTTTCCAAATGCAATTTAGTTTTAATTATGATATAGTAAAGCAATGAAGGGGCCACCCAGGGGAAAAATGCTTCTAAATGCATGAGACCTATGGCCCAAATGCTGTAATCTCGATGTAGAACCCCAGCCAATAAACATCTCTTTGAGCTATTTAATTGGTTTTTGGTATTTCCTATAATAACGTAGAGCGTAATAGAAGTGCTAAATTACCAATATTAATCATAAGGTATAAATGGGATGAGTCTAAAAGAGCAAGGACTATGAATTCTCCAGAAACAGAGGTCAGCTTTTAAAATGAGGTATTGCTGTCTATGTGCTTCTGAGTTCCCCTCACCGTGATAGCTGAGTATTTCACAGCCCTTGATGGATTCTCTCCTCTCATCAGTTTGAAGCAGGGAAATCTTCCATTTCGCAGCTGGGAAATAACAACGTGGAATAGATTAAGGAGGTCACATGCAGAGTCTGCTGATGAAGTGGGAATTGACCTGAATCTCCTGAGTCCAGCGAGCTACCTGTTAGAACAGGCTTTCGGCTGGCAAAGCATCTAAAATAAGGCAAGAGAAAAACTCTTTCGTCTGTGCTCAAATTAAAAGTGTACCTCCGTTCTGCACCGTGTTTATCGGGGGGGTGGGTTGCCGCAGCTGAGGCCGGAGGCCAGAAGTCGCCACGGAGGCGGCGTACGGTGGAGCAGAGCCAGTCCCCACTGCCAGCCCGCGGGCACCGGGTGCAGGGCAGGGCCGGCACAGGGAGGGCCGGTAGCCGGGGTGGCTGGCCTGCGGCGCCGGGGATCCCACCCTGGGGCAGCGGGAGGACGCTGAACGAGGGAATCATAGGACACAGTGGTGTAAAGCAAAAGTTGAAATGGCATCAACTGGTAAAGGTCAACCCAAATGGATTCTTCCAGGTGTTCACATAGGCTCTACTGTTATAAATCTCTCAGCTGCTGTAAATGAGCCCGAGTTGTTCATTCCTGAACTCCTGCTCTTCCCTCATCCTCCTTTTCAAAGTTACAGACACTGTCTTTGCCGTTTGACTGGGAATCCATCTGTCTCAGAAAAATCCCGGAAACCACATGTATTTCCCTCATGGGCAGAATGCTGCAAGGTACAACAAAGCTGTCGTAGTGCCTTCCTCTGACTGCAGTTCTGCCGTCCGGAGTGGGGATTGCCTGTACTTGGTATTTTTAAAAAAGAGAGAAACTTAGAAAGTAAACGAAACTATTGGGCTTTTTTTTTCATATTAGCTGGTTTTTCTTTGCTTGATTGAAGACTAAGGGAAATTAAAAATTAGGGGGAAGGGCCCACCAGCAGAACGATGGGACAGCTTGGTGGCTGCCAGTGCAGGCCGTGGAATGCTGTGGTAGTGGGAACCCCCGTGGCGGGGCTGTTTGCGTGGCAGGGCACGGTGGGGGTGTCTCTCACAGGAAAAGAATTTCTCGTAGGGCCAAGCTTGGAAACAATTGAGACCATTTGAGTGACTGTATTTTGACTTTTTAAAGCTGCCTTCACTGTAACTCTGTTAGGGCTCCAAGGCCATGAGCAAAGAAATTAGGTCCTCCTGGTCCCAGTGCTACCCCAGTGTGAATTGCAATGCAGAAATGGTGCGGCTGGTGCTCCTGCCTGCGTGGGAGATGGCTGCCTGCACGCAAATCCACTTCTGACTCTGGGTATTTACTACAGAAACGTGTATTTATGGCAGGTAGATACCTATCCCCTGGTTCCTTCTTGTGGTTCCCGCTGAGCATGGTCCATCTCTAATAACACTTCAGGGGTGGCTGGAGCCTTCAAAACTTTGCGGCGTTTTCCTCAAAATGTTCCTAAAAGGTTGAAGACCTCCAGGTGACTGAGAGGCTCGGGATACAAATTTCTTTTCTGCTACCCAATCACCCTACTGCCCATGCTGACCAGGCACGTACTGTGCTCTGTGGACCTCTGTTAAAGGCAGGTGTTCGATGACTTTGGGAACGGGCGGTGGCAGCATGGGTTGGGAGCGCCGCTCCACTCCTGCCGCGTGTAAGCAGAGCAGTGCAGAGGGAGTGAACCAAGCCCGGGGATGTCCGCAGTGGGCTGTGCTGCTGCCCCTTGGGAAATGAACAATAAATACAGGACATTCAGTCAGGAAGCTGATAACGCGTTTTTAAAAATGTCCGTGTCCGTCTTGTTTTCTTTTTTAATGTGAAGTATTTCTGATTCCTCAGAACCCAGCCCTCTCCTTGCCTCTACTGTGGGAATATGAGGAAAGTGGGAAAAAAAATGCTCACCCTCACTCTCTCCTTGTTAGCTGCTGACATACGAGCATACATCCCATCAACATGTATCTAAAGGAATACACATTTCACATACTAAGCTGTTCCAATTACATCACAAGTCATGGAAGAACCATTCCAGGTTGTTGCTCAAGCAAGCACAAAAACATACATGGTTTTAACTAATTGCAGATCCTTTTGCTCCTCTAATAACTGTTGTGTCTAGTCAGCAAGTCAAATTTTAGAAACTCTTGCACATGGTCTACTGAAATGCTATCAGTGGGTTTGATGGTGATTAACTATATGTACACAAGCCTCTTAAAGACCATGGCTGACATTTACAATTTCTCATTTTTTGATGAAAGCTGTCCAGGTAATTTCCCTCAAGGACTGTCATGTGACCACCTTGGAAGACCTTGGCCTGGGATGTTTATCCGGAGCAGTACCTTTAAACATGGGAGGTTCAAGCCAAGGCTGTTTTGCCGGTGTGTTTGCAACTGCTCTTTCTGAGTGGGTGAGCACACTTGATACTGATTGTGCTTCCCCTTGCATTTTTCATTTATGTTTCTGCAGAAGTGAAGACTTGTGGTCTGATATCTCTCAAACAGCAGTTTCTGTTATATTTTGGAGTGTTGCTCTTTGCATATGCATGTGCATTTCTTGTAAACTCTTTATCCCAGCACTTGTATTTTTTAAACAGCATGTGTTAGGTCTTCCTCCAAAGTCCTGGTGGTGGCTTTAATTTTTTTTTTTTTTTTTTTTTTTTTTAATTTTTGTACTGGGGGTTGGGGGAGCTTTTTATTTGACTTGTTGGTAACTTGACCTGTCTTACATTTTTGCTTGTGTTTTTTAATACTACTCCACAGCTGAACACAAGATAATAATCTATCAATACTATGATAGTTATAGGTCTCTGTATGAGTGAAATAACAAAGTGGGGTTGCAAACGTCAGGGACCAATATAATTGTATTGTCTGGAGCCCAGCAGACACCAGTACAGTGCTGCACTGTTAGGATTCCTGTTTTCCCATCTTTTACCCTCTTGTCTCTCCCTAGGCACTTGCATGTCATTGCCTTGCAGTATTAGGGCTCAGTACCCAGAAAAACACAATTACTTGAAGAGGTTAATAGAATATTCACCTCTGTCACCGCGTGGTCTCTTTATCTCCTTTCTAACTCAAGTGAAAATAGTTAGGGGTTGTTTTTTTTCCTCCATTGCTCATGCCTCCTCACTTATCTTTCTCTTTGTTATGATCTCTCCAGCTCAGTTGACTCTGTGACAGTTCAGTTAACACTGACATTTTGGGGACATAGTTTGCATGAAAGAAACTACAAAACAAAAAATACACTTCATCTTCAGAGGCTGAGTTCTGAAAAACTCTCCTGAAGCAACATACTGAAAGCAATAATGATAGCAATTCCTACATCATTAATTATCATATAAAATCTCTTACATCTGAAGAATGTTATTCAGGCTGCAAAATCAAGCACTGGATATGTCTGACCTAGAAGCTGCCCATTCAGCTCTAGCTCTGGTCCTTTTGAGTATCTGTCCTCTGTGCAAGCTGGTTTCAATAAGAGATATTGTTTGTGTCTGTAATTAAGTTGTCACAACTCCTACAGGGCCATAAATAATGTCTTGCTGGCACCTGAAAACTGCATTTTCTTATATTTTCAGGAGGCCTTTGCAGGCTTGATCTAATTTAAAACTATCTTCTCTATATAGCATGTTATATAGAGTGTATATATGCAAGACTTTCAAATAATAAGGTTGCACGATCAGATTCTGGGACTGGATTCCCTTGTTTCCACCTCATTTCCCCTCTTCTCTGTCACGCCAAGTTCATCCGTGTGACCTGTGCTTCTCCGCATGCTGTCTCTGTTGCCTTCTTGTACCGAGTGGCACGAGCAGGTGCAGTGAGAAGTAAAAACCTGTAATGAATGGCAGGTCAGTAGATTTCCGGTAACTTTTAAGATGGTATTTGTACCACTTTATTTCTTACTGATCAGATTATTGATGTTGTTATGGACACGCCTTCCTTCCTTTCGATGCTAATGTCCCCATATGCAGAAGCTGCAGCTGGCTCTGGCAGTGGGGTTTGTCCTGCTGGTGTTAGTAGCAGAGACTTTCGGCCTTGCTTTGCAAGTATTTTTTGCTTGTCTTTGCAGACAACTAATCCAAGGTGCACTTCACTGTATGTGTCCTGGCTTATGTTTCAGTTCTGCCAACACTATAATGGGGCTACTCATGAGCTTCTTTCAGTGGGTTTTGTCATGCAAAAAGATAATAATTTGTAGAGTTGGGTATCATTTGTATTCTACTCATATGTTTGGGCAACTGCTGAAGTGTCTCAGTCACAAAACCATTAGAATTACCTTCAGCCAGCTGGCAAGTCTGTGTGTGGTCAGGAAAACCAACCTAGCTGCAAAAGGAAAAAAAACATCTTTGGAACCTGGGAAACAGAAGAGAGGGCAGGCACCCTTCCTTCGTCTTAAGACCAGGATATCGTTTGGACTCTGCCTAAGAAGTATGGTAAATGTAGCAATGTCTCTTCTTTCTTTTGTTAAGAGAATTGTCTGATAAAGTAGTGGTAATGCTAATGATCAGATCAAAAGGTGATAGTTGAATCTTGGACCAGTATGCTATTTTTCTTAAACACAGGACACTTTTATTTTTTTTATTTAACTCTAGGATATAACTACAATGGTTTTCTACTATAGGGGCTTTTTTTTTGGTCATTGTTAGGTACACAAAAAATAGGCATGAGCACAACCTGTAAATCTCAGTTCATGTGTTTGATTCATCAGTCACAGCCTGCTTTTCTCCATCATATCCTTACAGAACAGTAGAAACCCAAAATACAACTTCTAGTATTTCCAGGAGGGGTAAAAACTCAGTTATCAAAATGCTGCTTTTTAATACTGCTTTCCCTTTTCTTTGTTCCCTTACCCTGTCATCAGTTGCAAGCAGCTGACAGTCAGTTGCCAAAGTTAATGCTTCTGCTTCAGGTATTTCCATCTGCAGAGACTTTCCAGACATTCTCCTCATCCAGCCTGACCTGGGCACTGCCTTCCCCTCTGACCTCCCCTTCCCTCCCACTCTGGCCTGATGCCTTTGCATTGCATCACCTTGAAATACCCGCCTTGGGGTGGGAGTACCTCCCTGCAGAAGCTGTGGCAGCTTCCTCCCTCCCTTCCCTCTGCTTTCTTGCCCTTACCACATCTTGCTCTATGAGTTCCTCCCTGCTTATCCACCTCGATGAACATTCATTACCTTTACTTTAGCTAATGCCAGCTCTGTGGGGGCTGCCTCGCCAAGCACACGTTGCCTGTGGTGGAGGCACCGTCTGCCAGGAGGTGGCCTGGCACATGGCTGAGAGGTTTCTGATGCTGCATGGGCAGTGGGAAGGAGTAAGCAGTTGTTGCTGCACCGCTGTGCCCAAGTGGGAGCTTATGATTCCCTTTTAGTTGCCCAGCCACTTGGGACGACACTGCTGTGAGCAGCCACGCTGCAGGAGGCGGCTGTGAATTTTGAGAGTGCAGAATTTTGGTGCCGCAGAGTCCCTCGCTGAGCTTTGAATTCCCATTCTGAGGTCCAAGCACTTTTGAACTCTGAAGCTGGTAAAAGATTTCATTCGTGGTCAAAACACAGGCGAGGACAAAGGAACTTGGAAAAATGTTGACCTAAAACATTCCTTATGCAAGCACGCCCTATTTTTCAGGCTGTGCTGATGCTGGCTCCAAATACTGTGATTTGGATCTATTCCTAAATAAGAATAACCAACGTAATAACACATTATCCAGAGCTATAGCTCTGCAAATTAAATGTTTGCTGAAAACAGGACTGGAAGGGGAGCAGTAGTTCACATAATGCTTTGTAATACGTTTAAGCGGTAGCTGTATAGCTGAGGAATTTGAGATATATTTGTTTTTTGTTGCCATCTTTTCAAGCAATGTCACTAGACTTGCAGCCAGCTCTCAGGTTGTTTCAGAAGACTCTGATGTTCCTCCTTTAATGTTTCATAACTGTCTTCACTGAAACAAGCATGGCATGTAGGGAAATCTCGAGAAACTTAACCAGATTGAAACAGGGCAGAGAGCAGCAGTGGAATATTAACCCTGGCATGTCCCAGTGCAGAGAAATCCCTAACAGCTTTTCTTTTTCAAGCAGTGAGAGAAACCAACTTGACTGTAGTAGAAAGTGATGCAGAAATAACAGCAATAGCTGCAAGAGAGAGAGAGCTAGCAGAGAACTACCTTTCCCAGCCTGATCACGTTTATCTGGGTAGCGAAGCACCTTTGGGGGGGCTTCTTGCTCAGGGAGCTGACCTCTCCCAGGGTGGCTCCACAGCTGGGGGCTGGGGGGTGCACTCTCCCATGCCATCTGGGCACGAACCAGCCTGCTTTGGCAGGTGTGTGCTGCAGGAGCAGCAGGATGTTTCTTATCGCGGGTACCTTGGGAGCCAGGCAAATATTTTGTACAGAGCAAAGAGTCGTTGCTGTGATTTTTATTTTTCCATTCTCTCTTCTTACATCTAACTGATGCTGTCAGAAGAAAAGCAACTTATTTTGATCACATCATTCTGCCCGTTTCATTTTAGTTCATGTCTTTGATTCATCTGGTGCAGCTAGACTAGACGATGCAGGCATGCTGGCACGGACAGGACGGGTGAGCTAAGCGTGATGGTGTTAGTGCAGGGCTGGCAGGGCTGGTCCCATTTCATGCTCTGCCACAGACTATCTATGCTGGCTTGAAGAATTCACAGGATTTCTCTGGACTTTAGCTCCTCACCTGTAAAATCATGATAAAATTAGGTAATGAATGGATATTTTCCAGTTCACCAGCCAAACTGTAAAATCAAAGGAAGAGGTGAGAATTTGGTTAAGAACAGAAATACCTTAAATCAGACTGAAGAAAAATAAAGGTCATTTGGAGTGTTTCATTCAGTTTAAAATCAGCTGTTGTGCTTCGTCTTGTATGTTTAAAGAAAAACCACCTTCTTCTTTGACAAAAATATTGTATTGAAATACAAATTTAGTCTTTGTGACAAGATCTGAATGAAAGACTGCCATTGCCAAACAGTTCTCTGTTTTCCTGTTTTATACTCCAGCCCTTCTCCCTACTTTACAGAGCATTATTCACCAGAGTTGAACAAATAGTTTTGCTTCCTCTGAAACATTACTCTTCGGGTAAATAACAACAGTAATAAATTATGTAGTTTTATAGAAGCTTGCATTGCTCTGGCATAAGTATTTCATTGCCTAACACAGTCTTTGTGTGTATATGGAGGAGGCAGGATGAGATCACCTGGATACCTTGCACAGAGGTATTTGTATCTGGATAGAAAAGCTGATCAGTCATCTTCCCAGAGTAATTCTTGTTTTGGAAAGAACCATGCCTTCATGGTGGAAAGGTCAATGCTGCTAATCCACAATCTGCATTTGATGCCAGCTCTGTCTCTGAATTTGGTCTAATCTCACTCCTGTTAACATTAAAGCAAGTTTTATTGTGAGCAGCATCAGCCTCTTCTGTGTGACCTTGATGAGTCACTTAGCCTTTCTGTGCTTCATTTTTCCCCTCATTGATTAAATAAGGAATCATTCTTCTTTCTTCACAGGGGTGTCTTTCTGTAGAATTCACTCAATGTTTGCAATGTGCTTTGAGATAATAATTTCTCTCTGTAGACCTTTGGTAACATAACATGCTGATCAAATTCAGCTTGGTTAAACACCTGGTAAATTTAGGAGATGGGACTCAGAGCAATGACCACGATGCAATCTTTCCCTTCTGTGTCTTTCCCCCTCTTCTTTTATGCTTTAATAATGAGAATGGGCTTTTATATGGTTGATTAACACTGAACAAGGTGCTGGGGAAATGAGATGTCACTAAAATATAAAAGACAAATAAGTTTTCTTGGCTTTTTTTGAAGTTTAGATAGGTAAAATCAGGGCCTAACCTGATCTGATAGAATCAGCAGGTCAGTGTATCGCATAGCAGTGTAGGGATACACTAACAACAGTCTGCTAGTTAACAGATTATCTTCATTGCACTGGAAGAGGCCAAGTTCCACCGCTGTCATGCAGCTATTTCTGTACCAGCGTTCCTGTGAAGAGCAACGCCAGAAGGATTTCCAGGAAAATAAAGCCAGAGAAATAGCTGCTGCTCATATGAGCACCCGACACAGTTATATAACTTCTGGAATCACTGCAGCAAGTTCTGAACAATGTGTAAAATGAAAAAATGCCCAGCAAATGCAAAGAGCAGAGAACAACTCCAAGGCCACTTGGAAACTGCTGTGCTGTATTACCCCACGCAGACACATAATCTTCAGCCTGGCTGGAGGCAGAGGTGCCTGGGATGCTGCCGATTGCCCACTTCCCTCCGTAACTGATCTGTTTGTTTACTGAGGGCTAAACGGGAGCTATGCATGCTCCTGGGGGATGACTCTCCCTCCAGTGTTTTAATTTCTCTTTTTCTACATAGAACATTGGTGACGACACATGAGAAACATAGAAGGAGAACACGCAAATGCTGTATTCTTATATTTAGTCTTTAGTTTAAAGAAAAAGAAGAGTCTACTTGAGAAACGTTTGAGAATGCCTATGTATCTAACAAAATTAAATACTTCTGTTACCTTTTCTCTGCCAGTGACGTCACTGGTTCAGACTATAGCCGTGCGGAGGCTGGCCATACAAACTGACCCTGTACCCTATATTGCTGATTCTGAACATCAGCTACAGTTCTCTGAAAGAGAACAAAAAGGCCACCAACCAGAAATGAATCTCATTTTCCTTTTGTTTCTTTTCCTAAAAACAACGCTGCTTCTTTGCAGTTGCTTCTATTTCTTCAGTCTTAAAATTTCTGTTTTCAGGGTTTTCTCTGTGGTTTGCCAGGCCAGGAGCAGGACTCTGAGGGTCTCCTACAATTTCCCAACTCCCAGAGCTAGGCTGAGTAGAAAACTCGTTTGCTTCATGACTTGCAAGGGTGAAAGTCCCAAGATTAGTCTCTGCTACTTACTCCATCGTGGAGCCTCAATGAATTTGGTGCTGCTTTTCACAGAGGCTCACAGTTTGGCCTGAGTCCAGCTGCAGAACTGAAGTTTCTAGTGGCTGAAAAAAAAGCAAGGGAAAGAGGTATCTTTTTTACTAGAAAAATGGCCTGTCCTATGTGGAATCATTCCTACTTGTGAAAGGTCCCCTGAAGTAATTCCAACCAGCAGTGCTAGATGGCTGGAGCACTCATGGAAATGTGCAGGTCTTGGAATACTTCCTCGCTTCTTCATAATTATACTGATTGCTTTCTAATTTTGTAATACCATTCATCCATGGGTAGCCAACATTTTTTCAGAAAATAGGTTGCTCCGATGAAGCGCCATCCCAAGCCTCTTGTGGTGGCATCTTTCTCCAGCTGTGCTCAGGGCAGAGGTGAGCGGAGAGTCTTAGCTGGCACATCAGGAGCCAGCCAACAAGAGAATAATCCTTCTTGGATGGCTTATCCATAGGGATGCGCTGTGTAGGGGTCAGAGGTGTGAGCGCCTAGCCACAGAGCCAGGCGGGGGTTAAGGGGCAGTGGCTGCAGCTCTAGGAAGAACCTACAGCACAGGTTTGATAGTCATCTGTTCTGCCACGGAGGGAGAGAAAATGTGAAGCTATACTAACTCTTTTCTGCTGGAGATCACATGTTGAGTTGACAAACTGTCCCACTGCTAATGAGCAAAAAGAAAAATTAGTCTCTGTAAAGGAAGAATCTGCCTGCAAGATGCTATTTGAGTCTGAATTTTGTGTGCAGTCTTGATACCTTAAACTGGCATCATACGATTGACTTCAGGAGCAGCAACTATTTTCAGCTTCGCTTTGGCTAAACAATTCAGCATTGGCTTGAAACTAAGGATGGGAGATGAGTGGTTGTTCACAACCGTGACTTGCTTAAATCAATGTTATTTACAGCTTCCTCTTCTACAGTGATCCTTGATGTATTTGATGGTATCCTATCTGCCTAACATCCTGCAACAAAAGGTGGAATCCTGCACTCTCTAGAGTGCAGACTGTTTTTCAGACCAAATTACTTTCTAAGATCTCAGTAATGAATCAGAAACAGCAACAAAGTTTTCTTTTATCAGGAGTTCCAATACACTGGGAAAATGTACCAAGCTACTGGAGGAGCACAGTAAAGGGGGATGCTGTGCTCTCTAGAGTGCAACTTATGGATAGGCTTCTAGGTTGGCCAAGCAGATGAGCAGCAAATCCAGGCTTGATAGCAGTTCAGGAGATGCCTTATTATAGACGTGTGTTCTCACTGAGGGTTGAATGTACACCTAAGTGCTTTCCCAATTTCTGTATTTCAAAATCTAGCCCAGGACCTTGTAAAATCTGAGAGAAATGTTCCATGTGCAGGAATATTTGAAGTAATGCCCTCTTGTAACTGTGAGACAGAATGCAGTTTGCATACGGGCATTTGGGGGTCTGGATCCAAAATAGGTCCAAACCAGAATTTATTTATGACATTATCCTGGGGCTGGAGAACTAATACAAGTGTCATGCTTGTGTTATACACAGATAAATCATATTTAAATTATTTAACAGTAAATGGCTAGAAAAAATGGTTACTTTGAATCTGGTTTGCTTTATTTTTTTGATAATCACGCATTTCATATTATGATATGGAACGCTCAAGGTTGTTAAGATAATGTTCACTCCCACAGTGGATGAGTCAGCTCTTCAAACCCAATAATTAGTGTCCTTATTGATTCATACTATCACTCAACCTATGATGGGTCATTTGTGGCTTCTAGTCTTCTGGACAGAGCCATATGGCATCCCAGTGGGATCCAGGGCACTGACCCTGGGCTATTACAAGGGATACATGGTTGGCACGCTAGACTACTGATTAAATATTAACCACAGCAGACACATTATTTCCACTCTGCTATGAAATGAGTCTTTAATTAGAAAGAAAAAACAGCAGCAAATGAAGTTTCATGGTTGTTGTCTGAAGTAAATATTTTGACCCGTTGCCTGTGGTACAAGCTCAGAAAAGTCCCTTGAGACTTTCAGGCTGCCACTCAGACCAAACACAGCTGTCTTGAATGGTACCCAGCTGTCAATCATCTGACCTCGGTAAGGAAGTTTCAATAGGAGAGATGACTTGCCTAGATAAAAAGAACATATTTCTGTTAAATTTAGCCATGTCCTTTCTAGGACTCTTGAAGCTGTAGTCGTATGAGCAACTAAAAATACTTCTTTTCTGTTTTCTTTTTTTTTTTTTTTCTTTTTCATCATAATGGAAATTCTTGTCAAATAAATTTACTAGGAGCTTTAATTCAATTCTTTATTTAACAGTCTCCTTTATTATTCTTACATGCCCTGAAAGAAAAGCCATTGGGTTTAATTACATTTGGGAGGGGGGGATAACTAGTTAAGGATGCACATTTTACATTTCATGAATAATGTATGGTTTTAGGTAAATAACTTTAATGTTTTATCTCTTTATAAGATGCTGAGATAATCCAGAATTTATATTTTTGCCCTCAGAAATGAAGATGTAATTATTTTTTGAAATTCCTTATTCCTAAGTCCTTGATTTTGTCTTTGCAGTTTTCCAGCCCCTAAGAAGCCTTTCCTAAAAATGAAGCAGATCTTTAATACTTACAACAACCTCTAATTTACTCATAATTAAATAGAAATAGATTTGCTGGTGCTTAGTACTTATTACAAGTCCCAGGGAGTATTTTCTAAACAATCATTTGAAATTTTTCATTACAGAGAAATACAGACTCACTGTTCCTGTCAAATAATGTGCATCTCCTAAAGTTTATAGAAAGCCAGTTCCGTGTTTTTATTAAAAAGAAATGCAATTAAGCCACTTCCTAATAAAAGCAGTGGTTTCCTGTGCATAAATCCTGCCACTCCCTTTTGTGTCATAAGCCCTAAAAGTGATTATTTTGTGTTTCAACACAGTTTTCTCAGGGACAAGGATGAGTAAGATGTCTTGGTGTGTTATTAAAGATTTTTCTTAAGTTTGTGGTTATATTCATTTATAACTTAAATATGACCACAGTCTTAGAAACAATTTTAGCTGTGGATCAAAGCAGAAGCCCATCAGAAGCACTAGTAGTACATAGTAGCAGACTTAAAAAATATATATGATAGAAAAACTTGTTCACAAGGGATCCCAAGCAGCTCATGGTTGGTTTATGCCCTATAAAGTCTGATTTGTATCATACTAAACACTTGCCCTCATGCTAATATTTTGTAATGTCTGTTTCTTTGAGCCGCTGTTACTTTTTGTCTGTGGCATGTATATACTATGGGCCTTATTTCCTTTAAAAATGCTTGCGTGTCATACATTCATGTGACATCGTGGCTGATTTTCTTGGGGTAAATTTCACAGCTGCCCACTTACTAATTTAGGTATTCTTGGTGATTTGTATCAAGGGTAGTTTTGTTGAAGACCCTAATTAATACAAACACCACCCACCACCACCACTACCCTGCCAATATTCTACCTCGGGTTACACTTCTGGAAGTTGAAAGCATGTTTTAATTTTCTTCTTTGCTTTTTAATTAATTCTAGCTTCTGTAGCTGAGGTTTGAATTTGATTTAGTACTTTTTAAAGTAGTGATGTCTTAATACACAAATGAAAGTCCATGTTTTCTCTGTAAACAATTGGGAAGATCATCTACTTAGGCAGGTGAGAAGATAATGAACACAAATTGTGCGTGTTGGTATTGAAAAAAACTCTGTTTATTGAGGACAAAGTGTTTCTTCATGGAAAGAGAGGAGTCATTAATGAAGAGGTGACATTCAGGAGATCACAGGAGCTTCTGTAGGGAGAGTGTGCTCTCTGAAGTGCCACCTTCATTGCTGATGCATGCTGAAACCTGTACTAAACCTTTCAAAAGTGGCAGCAATGCACACTGCCCTGGTTGTAAGGCCTTTCCAGCTCCTGATGTAGCTGCCTCAGCACTCCAGTGGCTCTTGTGCAGAAGTCTTGGGTGGTCTTCCTCAGTTTTGCCCAAAGGAAAGCTCCTAACACATTCTCCCCGTGCCTCTTCAGCCCCATAAATAATCAACAGCAAAAGGGAGAATCTCCTCCCTTTGTGTTTATCTGTATGGTAGGAAAGGTGACCATCAACATCCTCCCTTCATCAGTAAAACTAGTCCAAAGACTAAAATCCTTAGGGAGATTCCCTGTGACTACCCAAGGCTTTGGGTTAGACCTGGTGCAACTGCTCACACTTCGACTTCTGTGCGCTCTGGCTCTTCCTCATACGTTATGCGTTAAATCTTTCAAAGTTTCTAAAAAGAAATCTGTTTTGAGACACTGTGAATTCATTTGCTTAGTTACATGGTAGAGAAAATGAGCTGGTTTGCCCAGCTGGTAACACTGGCCATAGGTCTCATTCTGCCAGCAGCATCCCTCTTCCTGATGCTGAGTAGTTCTATTGCAACGCGTGCAGATTCTTCTGGTTTCACTTTGGAAAAATTTGAAGCAGAATTTAGTTCATTACACTTAATTACATGAAAATCATCCTGTAAAGGTCTCATTAGTCTTTCTATTTGTGCTGCTGTTTTTCTACATTAATCATTGCAGCTAATACGTGAGTAATAGCGGGTCTGGCTGTTCACGTATGGAGAGTTTATATTCAAATACTCTGTTTGAATCCCTGGCTATGTTCTTGGGTTTTCTTTTGACAGTAGTAGGGCTTGATTTAGCAAAGGGTTAAATAATTTCAAAACAATGATGAGCCTGCACTAGACAAAATTCCATTAAGTCAACAGGTGCCTGTTGATTTTTCTTTTTTCTTTTTTCTTTTTAATTTTTTTTTTTTTAACTATGTCGGGAACTCTGCAATATGTGACTGGTTTCCTTCAGGTTCCTCAGCATTGTCAAGGCCTTAAATATAAGACATATGGGAGATAGAGGACTTGTGTAGGAATGTACTGATTTTACTTCAGGGTTGGCGTGCTGCTGGAATGGCAAACATTAGTGTTTATGACAATAGAAAGAAAGTGAGTAAATTTTTCAGTGCTCGGAGATGCAGTGTGTATTTATGTTACCTGTTAGCAGATAATGCAGTCTCTGAAGAACACTGCTCTGGGCTGTGTCCTTGTCACTTCCTCCTTCCTATCTGATTGAATAATTGGAAATAAATCCTCCTGGGGACAACTGCGTGCAGGAAGGTGGGCAACTATTTGTAGCAATCTTGCTGGTTAATTGGAATTATATCTTAATAACCCAACATGTCATTTTGGATACTGTGGGACATGGAATTCTAAAATAGAAGCCAAAAGTGGTGTTCTCATCACTTGTCATCATAGATCCAGGAGTATTTATGGATGTTTTATGAGTTTTTACTGTAAGACAATTAGCATCACGTATTGGGAACAGTTGTTCATCAACACTTCCTCAGTCTTTCTGTTAAGTGTGTTGGATACCGTTTCCATCTTTAAGCCTTCAGACTGTATGTAAAGTAGTGTAGCCTATTGTGGTAGATGGATAGATGTTGGGACATGTGGCTTCCAAAAGGCTTTCAACTAGATGATGTAGAAAATACGCAGTAGTATGAAATAATATCTTTTTAATTACATTTAGTGGTTGTGTGTGGTGGTGGTGGATTTTTTATTTTGTCTGTGTGTGTACATGCTCTCTCTCTCCCACTTGCATCCATTGTATTACTTAGAGCAAAGTCCTCCCCTTTCTTGTATGCTGTATAATTTCAGATCCTGCCAGATCATAAGAACGTACCTCTCCTGTCAAAAGGCACTCATAGAAACTTATTCAATTTTTTACTCTGACCTTACTAAGTCTAGAAAATACAGCCTGTGAACCCTCAGTATTGATGTGTTAGACCTGCTGAAACACTAATCAGGTGTCATGCTGGCTGATTTCTGTCCTTTTTCTCCAAGGAATGCAACAGTTGCTCAGAAATGACCCAAATAATTTTTATTAATGGGCCCAACATTACTTTCATTTCAAAAGAGACAAATCATTTAATAAAATGTGTGTTCAGTTGTGTTCATTAGTGCTAATCAGTAGTTCATTAAACCTTAATCATATCAATTTCGGGCCACTAATATTCAGGTAGTTTAATAAAGGACCCAGCAGTAAAAGAGTACACGTTGCATGTTCAGGAGCATATTCATCCATCGCAAACCCTACTTGGATACACGCCGTCCATTCAGTTTGGGTGTCAGGGGTGTGAGAATAATGGATGAAAGCAAAAAAGTACACCTGGCAAAACTCCACTGACAGCGTTTTAACCACAGCACGTCCCATGCTGACATAATCCGAAGCCTTTGTCCCGCAGGGCGCTGCTGCTGGCCGGGGTGGGAGGGCAGTTTGAGCAAGGAGCAGGTCGGGCTGAAACGTGTGGCCAACAGAGCTAGCCTCTCGTGGAAACAGCAGGACAGACTCTAAGGATATTGGGAATGCTCAGTGTTTCGAGAGGGTAATTTCTAAACCAGCATATTAGAGAATACTGTGTATAATCTCCAGTTCATAAAGTAATTAACATATGTAAAATCTTAGGGTATGTGCAGCTCTACTGAAGTTACTGCTGCTAATGTCTTATTCAGAGCTCAGGGATCTAGTTTAGTACTTTTCTAAGATTTCGTACTGTCTTGCAGGAAAGGCTGTTACCAGTTAAACAGTTCACTGTGGATGTGTGAAGCCCCACAAGCGCTACAGCCAACACCAAACAAACACGCTTCACTTATTACTATTTATGTATTAAAAAGTCACTCTGAATTTCATGGTTTGCACTGAAGTCTGAGGAATAAGAGTGATCCACATCAACATACTAACTCTGTGTCAGAGCTCTGATGTGCCAGAAATACCATGAAGTGGTTTATTTCAGTTAAAATTTTATACTACTGCTTGTTTGTACAAGCGTGTTAGTCCTGATTGCTTCTGTGAGCCAAACAAGAGTCAGCAGCTGGTTAGAGAGGTGAAATGTTAGGTCAAAGGCTGGAATTACTTGTTACTTGTTCTTAAGATTATTTCTTCAGTGAAATCCCTTCATAGTTTGTGAGACACTGGTTTCTGTATTTTAGGTGACCATAACTGAAGGAAGTATAGCACCGTGAATCTCTTCCCTCCAAGAAGTGCAGTGTTCTGCGTTATCATGGCGTACGGTAAGGTCTCATCACACAGCGAGGTCACCCCTCTGATCCTGTCCAGGTAAGAAAGTTATTAACTTGAATTAGAGCCCTACTTAATCTCCTTTTACACTCTCTATCATCTCTTCTTTCTGACTTAGCAGTTCTCATGAACAGTCTGGATGATTTCAGTGAGAGATCTTGACATTTATATTGAATTTCTCTCCTACAACAAAACATTGTACCAGAAAGAAAACAAGAATTTGCCTCTTCCGTCCTCTGTAGATTGAATACAATACAGAGCCTATTTCCTTTTTTTCTTGCTCTTTGACCACCCTTTTCTCCTTTTAATCTCTTTTTTTTTTTTTTTTTTTTTTTTTAACTAAATAAGGAAGTGAAAATGTTATGGGAAGATATATTCTATAACAACTGTATTTAGTAAATGAGTGTCCAGGCATATTAACGCAATAGTCACAAGTGTCTCTGCTAAGATAGCTATATTCCTCATGACTTTACTAAGCTCTCTTGTATTGGTAAGTAAATGGTGTATTTGTTTTCCCAGCC
Organism: Falco punctatus; assembly: GCF_963210335.1. NCBI lineage: Eukaryota > Metazoa > Chordata > Aves > Falconiformes > Falconidae > Falco > Falco punctatus. Next base: position 120,276,657 of record NC_137581.1, on the reverse strand, counting down.
TACTCTCATCAGGAATTAGTGAAATGCACACAGAATGATCCTAGCTTGTTGCTATTTAATACCTTGATAGTTTTTACAGCTGTGTATTCATCTTGCCGTTGAGGGTCTCCATTCCATCTGCCTTTCTGTCATCTGGAGTCTCCCATAATGCACTTTACCACCTCTCCAAAACCCTGCTTAAAACAAAGCTGGCATTACAATAGGCTGCTGATGCTTTAACACGCTGGTTAAGAACCTATTAGCAGCTCCAAGAAGCAGCGTGGGTTCCAGCAGTGTTTCCAGACCTGCACTGTATCACTGGGATTTCCAGCCTGGCAGGTACAGGTTAAACTTTTATTTAGTACAGCACGATATTTCTTCTCCGGCTCTGTTGTCACGTGGCATGGAAAGCAAACAAATCTAGTGGAGAACAGGTCCGTGTAGATAGGTTCCCCCCCTGGGAGCAAATAGTACTCCATTCTTGGATGTTTTCCCTGCTGCCCCTTTTCTCTTCCTTTGAAGCTTACAGGCATCTTTGGCATATAGTAGAGCAAAGTCTGAAAGAAGAGGTTCGATATGGACTAGAGAAAGGGAACAGCTCACACCATGTGCAGCCCAGATTTGGCAAAGGGTCCAACACAATAGCTTCCAAGGATTTGCTTAAACCGCTTGTAATAGGAAGGTGCTTGTTTTTGTAAAGTCAGAAGGAAATCAAAGCAGAGGTTTTAGGGATGCCCTAAGAACTGCCAAGAGCACAAGCTGTCTGACCCTTTGGAATATGCACGCTGTTGGCAGAATGGCAAACAGTTCAGCCTCCCAAAGCCAGATGGTGGACTGGCATGAGATTATTTTATACCTGAACTTACCTGCTTACAAAGGTGGTGTGTCAGAGGTTGAGGAGTTTAAAATGTAATTGGTCAGATTGGAATATGAGGACCAGTTAGATGCAAATTCTTCTGGACCCTGTCTGGAGTCACTGGCAGTGCTTTGGCAGCTGAAATCAAAGCTGTGTTATTGTAGGTGGGCTTTTTTTCTATTTCTTTCTTTCTGTTTTGGTTTTTTTTTTATATATATATATATTTATTTATTTATTTTATACTGTCATAGGGGATCTCCAAGGGAGAAAAGAATGCATACAGCTTAGCTAAAGAGCAAGGCTCTCAATCAGCCGCTGTATCAGATTCATTCTCTGTGGCCTGGGATACCTGGGGTACATTGACTGGTGGACCACTACCAGAATATAAATAATACCATATTGTGAAACGAGAATGCAAAGACTGTAATTAGGAATGCATGTGGCTCATAAAAGTCATGTACTGGTATTGCTTAGGGCATAAAACAATTTAAACACATGATTTCTTTGCAAAATAGTAAGAATCTAAGTTTAGAATACTAATAAAATACTGGGCTTAAGAATAATGGTAAGTGGATATTTGGAACAGATGAGTCCCATATTTTATATAGGCTAATATAGTATTATGAACTGGATGTATTTCTAAAACTGCTACTAAGGGGGACTAGATGATGTGAGGAGATTGCTAACATGGTGTAGAATGATTAAATTTTGTTCACTGTAGTTCAGGAGATTTTAACAAGAAGTAAGCCTTCTTTTTCTCCTTAATGGCTGTTTGACATCCTTCATGAAATGGATGGGTGGGTTTCCATTCTCATACTCGATAGGCAGGCGTCCACATGGTGCAATACACCAGTGTGTTCATTTGCCACTGTGTTCTCTACTGAAATCAGTACAGGAATGGGGCTGAACACTCAGGCTGGGGCTTAGGGACTGGACCTCTAGCTGATAGTCTGTGTTACCCATCAGGTATGATTTAAATAGTTAAAAGAAATATTTTTTCTTTTGTCTTCTGCTTTGGTAAGGTATGGTTGTACGTATATGATTTATTTTTGTTTTTATAATTGCCTTTAAGTTGGCGACATCTGTTCAGCCAGCAGAAGTGTCTTCTGTACAGTTGGCAACCTGAGTTCCTTGTTCTCGGGACATTACTTTCCCCATCTCTGGGACCCTTTCTGGACATCCTTCGTGTTCACTTTGGTGTCCTCCATTGTTGCTTGATTTTTTAAAAGACGTTTGATGTTAGCTTGTTGTCTTCAAATGAATTTTATTCTCCAAAGCCCTTTCAACTTGGCTGTGGGCTTCTGTTTTCAAAGGAATAGTTTTTCAACTAAACATGTTCTGTTTGTACTGTGATCCGCTGTATGAGAGACTAGTGAAAAGGTGGGGAAAACCACACTGAGATGAAGGTTCTGTCTTTTTTTTAATTAACTGATAAAAAACAAAGCAAATATATTTGAAGTATAAATAAGATTTGGCTTATTTGAAATGTAAGATATCGAAGGAGGAAGTTAATAGAAGGATATGTCAGGACAATTTGAGAGAAATATAGAAACTCTAGGAAGGAATATTAGTAAAAGATACATGAGAAAAAACAGGTTAAATATGTGGATTATATTATAAAATGTGTACAAGAAATTTGCAGTCAAGCCAACTGTCATTGAGGCTGTTGGAAGTCCTAAATGGGGTTGTTAATGAATGAGGCCAGTGTTGCTAAAAGCTGAAATGGGTTGTTTACAGTGATATTTGTTCAGAAGAGCACCTGAAGATGCCATGCTAGAGGCTATGGCAGGCATTTCTTCTGTGTGGGTTATAATACATTACACCTGGGAAAATTAAAACACCAGCTGAATTGCATTTGCAAGGATTCAAAATAAGTAAGGCAGGAAATTGGAAATCTGATGGCAGAATATAGAGGAAAGTAACACAGAGATAGATGAACACTGTTTCCTGCAGCCTGCGTTGCTGGAGCTGTAATGTGGTGGTAGTACGTTGTCATAGCAATGCCTGGTTTTAAGAAAATGGAGATTAAGTTTGCAAACACTTCATCGGTTGTTGGGTATTTCAGCCTTTACATATATATATATATATATATGTATCTGTTGTTTGGTAAAAGAATATATGAGAGTAATTCAACAGAGTTTGAAAATGGGCCTAAGGGATTTGGAAACAGAAATTGCAGTGAAAAATTAAAATGAAACTGGTGCTCATGTATCAACTCAAATCCATGAATATCTACCCTAAATTGTTGAGGGGGTTTGTTGTTGGTTGGTTTCCCAGTAAGCCTGCCTGCATGGGCACTGGGAGAAGCTCTGCAGTTGAAAGGCATGGCTTCCCAGTACAGTTTTTAATGTGTTGGGTGGGTTTCAATTAGGTCTCATTGTCAAAATTAATTTTGCTTTGTCTTCCACCCACTTGTGAAAACTCTAATGAAAAGATGCTGGTGTAAGACCATTTGTTGAATGGGGAAATTTTATCTGACAGGCTGAACTAATCCATAGCAAGGACATTGTAAATAAAATCAGGACAAAAGGGCTTTGGAATTCACTTTGAAAAGAACCAGAACCCTAACTGTAGCTATCACTTAAAGTACATGTTATACCTTGTGTCTCAGGCACTCGGCACAAATTGTTCATAGGCTGTCTGCAAAGCAATGCCTGCATGCACATTTTGTAACGGCAAGGAACCATAGGCAGATGGCAAAATGGGTTTCTGTTGGGGAGGAACTCGAGACCTTAACGTGTGTTTTAAATATACAGAGAATGTGCACTTACAAACTTGAGTAGGTGGGCAGCACTTCACTTCAAGAGCACATTCTCCTTTTTCTTTTTCTGCGATTATCCAGTTTAAGCTGTTGTTGCTTTTTATCTTATCTTTGATTTTTATTCTAAGGATTTTTTCAAGTGAGGGGTTTGAATGATACTTGGATAAAAAATTAAAAGTTTGTTGTTTGGGGTTGTTGGTTTTTTTGCATTTCTGTCCGTCTGGCACTGGAGACAGATGGAAAAATGTGACTAATAAAGTGGATCAGCATATCACTATAATTCAGATCAAAACAGCCCAGTGAAACTAAAGACTCTGGCTTTGCTTCCTTCTTTTGATCCTAGCCTAAGGCAGAACTAAAGATCAAAGCTTATCATGTCAACAGGTATGAAGATGTGTTGCCTCTCTGCAGTATTCTCCAAGTCTGATTTACACTGTGTGGAACACAGAACTAGTTGAATGGTAGAGCTTAAATAAAGTGTTGATAAATATTTGAATCACTGAGGAGGAACTTTGGAGAGGAAACCAAAGCTAGATGGTGCTTTGGCTTCTCATTCTCACGCCTTATGTAAGTAACGCCAAAATACATTGAGACACCTTTAATTGTTCGGGTAGAGATATGAGTCAAACTGAATGTTTCATCACACCAGTTTCCCCCCTAGCAGCCGAGAAAGTCCTTTGATAGATTTTCACTAATTTAAAAGAGGACTTCTTCAAAAGTCCAACACTTTCCACAGATAAATCCTCATCTAGGGCAGCTTTCTTTGATATTTTCTTTAAAACTGAACCTAGTAATCATTAACCCTGAGATGCAGAAAACAGCAATGCCCATTTTGTGAGATGTAGAGTTACTGGCAATCACTTCCATCTGAGGATGGAGAGGGAGGAGCTATGAATTAGCGCTTTTCATAAAGCCTCCAGAAAGGAGGCTTTGTGCTTTTGTTTCTTTGGAAGTAGAAGCAGAATTAGATATGACTGTGTCCCGGGTATAAATGCTGTATGGGAGTTGTAGCTCAAGGGCCTCCTACACATGTTTCCTCGAAGCAGGCTATGGCTAGAGCCTGTAAGACTTGTGACCTGTCTAAAAGCAGAAGGGAGATGTGGTGGTTGTAAAGCTGTAGCCCAGCCCACAGGTTGGGAGGCCCTTCAAGCTGCAGTTTCCATGAGATACATTAGCAATGCCGTGACACACAGTTTGGTTTGACTTAACAAGCATCTGTCTGAGAACATCATCAGTGAGGATAAGTTCTTTTTCCCTTTTTTGTCTGTAGAGGAAACAAGACGTTGACTAACATAGTCTTCTCAAAAAAAAAAGAAAAAAAAATTGATGGTTAATGGTTTTGCTCACAGGCACGCAATGATTCCATCTGAGACGTACAATTATTTATATGATGTTACCACCTAAGCGTCCTGTTCTCCCAGCTATTTTGCAGATTCCCCCCATAGTCCCACTAAATATCAAATGTCTTTGCTCATGTGCCAGGGCCTGTTTTTCAGTTTCCTTTGAACAGAGATTTCCAAGGGAAGACTCTTTCCACTGAAACACCAGAATGAAGTACAGAGTAAAGCCATTGAAGTATTGTACAAAAACCTGTTTGGTCAATGTTGCCGTTGTGCCTTTTTAAGACAGAAACCACAGTGGGCACCTGGTGGACTGTACGCCCATCCTACGGAAACCTTTTAAGGATCTGGTGAGTGACTCTGGTGCTTAAACAGAAAGGAATATTAGTTTCAGATCATTTACAAAAAGCTCTTTTGGAAACTATCTTTACCGTGCCCAAAAGCACTCTAGAAACTTCACAGCTACAGGCAGAATGTGTCTCTGCCTCCAAGAACTTGGTATCTAATTAAACATCTTGGGTCGAAGGGATGAGAAACAGAAGGGCTGTATTTATTGTAATACAGCGATATGACAACAATGTGGCCTTTCTGAATTTCTAAATTGACTTGCATCAAATTGTTTCTAGGGTTTTTTTATATTGCAGTTATTCAAGTAAAGCTCACTTCTGCCAGGTTGTATACAGGGGATGAAATTTTAATTAGCCAAAGGTTATGGTGTGTTGAATTGGAAGATACTCCCTGTGTAACATCAACACGGAGTGTTTGAGCAAAACCCAGAAACTAATACACAGTTGCTTTCTGAAGCCTGGCTTTGAATGTTTTTATCAGAGATCAGAATATTTTAAAAATAAAAATTTCCAAGGTAATGCTGTAACTCAGCCTGTAGATGGGAACTTAGTGGGGCATATGGGGACGCCAGATGCCGGGGATGCTGGCATCTCCTGAACCCTGGCAGGTGCAGATCTAACAAAAACCTCCTGTGGTGTTAGAATACATCTCAAACGCTGCCATGCACTGCTCTGCCGTGAGAGCTCTGTGGTGGGGCGGCTTTACCAGATGCCTGGAAGTGGCCCAGGCAGCGCCACTACTGCCCCAGGGCAGTGCCACAAACACCACCTAGGGTCCCATCGGGGGAGGGGAGGACCATGGTGAGCTGGGTTAACTGCTGTGGAGCCTCGTGGGCTGGGCTGAACTTGCAGGACCATGGTTCTGGAATTTGGATTGCTTCGCAGGACTGCAGATGTCTTTGGCTCACCACATTAGATATGTGTATAAATTATGTCATGAAAGCCTGTAGTTATTCATTTCAGAGCTGCTAAGATGCTTTGATGTGCTTGGATTAGATGGTGAAGAAACCCTAGCTCAGCTGGCAATATCCCACAGAGGGTAGATGCCTGCATATAGTATGAATATAAATTCTCTTTGAGGCCTTACATAGAAACAGGGTTTACATACAGATCAGACAAACTATTTTGGGTTTCCGCAAGAGGATCTGAAAAGCGGCATGTCCAACAGAAAGACTGTATATGGAGTGTCACTTTGAAAAATTGCAGGTAAAAACCCACATGTGCTCTTAAGAAGAATGAGTAAAGTACCATTTTGTACGTGGTGACAAGGGGCAGAGAAAGGTCACGGCACTGAGCGTGGAGTTTGCCATGGCTTTGTCTGAAGGTAGCGCTGAATGAATGGACACCAAAGGGCAGTGATCTGTCCTGTCCGCGGGGATGGAAGAGCACCCTGCTCCGTGCCCTGCCCTCTCTGCGCGTTCTGCTTTCCCTGTGTCTATAAATTGCTCATATGCAAGAGGAACAGTAAATTTATAACAAGATAAAGCATCATTTATTTATTTATTTATAGCCACAGGCTTATCTGATTGCTGACAATTGAGGGATTCTGTGAGAAAGAGCACTAGTCAATATGTTTATTCTCTCCTAGATCACAGCAGCAATAATGAGCCTACCATGAATTTTATTAAGCCATGCTAATTTTCTGTCTGTTCTGGGAGCTTTAGGGTTTTGGTGGTGTTTATTGTTTTGTGGAGGGTGTTTTGGGGGGTTTGTTTTTTCCTAATTCTTTCTCTTGTAATGATTTCTGTCTTGGCTTCAAAATAGGAGAGAGAATTTCATCTTTTGTAACAACAATTACACACAGTTTGAAAGATCGTAGCCTGGATATAATAGCCAGATTCTTGGAATTTATTAACTGAGGAACTAAGGGAATAATTCAAAACAAATAGCTTTCTTGACAAATGGACCCTCCAGTGTTCTTAATATTTTCAGTGGGCAGATCATGTTGTTTTCGTCGTCATTTCTATCAGAGTGGATACTGCTGGTTTCAGCTGAGGCTGTTTTAGAGTAAGCTCTTGTCCTCCCACAGCACAAAGAAATGTGACTGCATCAAATTATGATTTTTGTTTGTTTGTTTGTTTGTGTTGGTGCTTTTTTTGGTTGGTATTTGGCTCTGGTTTTTAAGCTGTCCTCTTGAATTTAGAGGGTTGGTTTGCCTTTCAAAACGTATCTGTGGCTGTGCGTGCAACATCATCTTGAACTTAGTGAGGGGAGAGTGATTTATTGTGCAGTCTTGGACCAGCATCTCAAAAAAGCTCTGGCCTAAGCCTGGATCAGTTCTGTCCTGGTTTGTAAGGAGCCTCCCTGTGCCATAGAAGGACACATCTCAGCTGCAGACTTCATCCTGCTTTTTACATGGTTTCTCAGGAGTGTATCAAAGCTAAGGAGGAAGACTTTTAGTTTCGCAGTTTTATAGAAAGCAACACATAAAGTAGCACTGTGATGTATATTCAGCATTTCTGAGAAGATGTGCTAGAAGAACAGTATCTGTAACTTGAGTTTTCCATGTGCTGGCACCATCTTCACCAGAAGTTTTGATTTGTGGTGGTCCAGAGATAATAAATGTGGAGGGGGACCACCTGGTAGGGTTAGGACGCTGGAAAGCACCATCTTGACGGTGGTATTCTCCATACGTAAGATATTAAAGTTAACAGATGAAAGGGAAAAAAATAGAAAGTGAAACTGTTACTGTCACTAGTAAGAGACAGGCAGCAGGCTAGTGGTGGAGAAGGATTAAAATTCAGTTAACTGACAATCGCCTTCCATATTAGAGTCATGGACCATGTGCTTTTCTTAAAATGGTTTTTATATTTACTAATAGTCTTTGAGATTCCTTGGGTTTATCCCAAACTGTACATTGTATATAGTCTCTACAGCTTTTCCTGAGCAGTAATTATTTTTGATTAGTTCATTAAATAAAATACATTGAATTGAATGACATAGGGATATATACTCCTACTTTTTGGAAAACTTCCTCAAATTTCCTATTCTACTTCTTCAAACTTTGTCAATCCTTTCTGCAAACACTTATCCCTCTAAAGGTCGATTCTCAGGAAGAGGCAGAAGGTGGTGGGAAAACATACCAAAGACTCTTCACTGGAAAAGTGGCAACTGGTGGGGCTACTTGTGTAGAGTTCACTGTTGCTTGGCTCTTTCTACGGCTGAGGAATCTGAAGCAGGGGAGAAAATCACTTACAATAGGAAATAAAAGGCCAAAATATAACCTTGAAGTAGCCAAAAGTAGAAAGATGCAGCAAGAACCTGATATTTACAGTATGACAGTTCCATTGTACTCCTGGCAGAGACAAAACCAGGACAGGTTGGGTCCATCCACGCTTAGAGGCAGGGAGCGCCGTTTTGCACTGCGTGTCAGGGGCTGTTCATGTGCTGAGGGGACTAGTGGGCTGGGGGCAAAAAGTGCCAGGCACTCCGAGTTTGCACAGGACAATGTGCAAAATAACGTTGCTTCCTCCTACTAGCTTAAACCTAAAGAGAACCAATATTTAGCTTGGATCGATTATTTATATTTAAGAGGGTTTGGTGCCTTCCCCCAGCTCCCGTCGGGCTAACTCCTGAACTGCTTGAAATCATCCCGGGGATGCGCAGTGAGAGCGCTACCAAGTGAGGAGGGAAAACATTCAATGAGTGTGTGTTAGCAGTGTAAAGAGACAGCAAGCAAGGATATTTGTGCCAATGTATACATCTATGAATCGTTCTTGTAAAAGCACCTATTTAAATATTAAATGTTTTAAAACAGTATAATTTTTTTCCTCTCATCGCTTGCAGATTTTTCCATGCTGTTAACTTAATAAAAAGTCCTGTCAAGTTACCTAAATACTTTGAGGATGTGTGTATGCTTATCTAAGCATAAATTTTGGGTAAAATTAGTAGAAGAGTGAGCTGCAAAATGAGTAGTTACTTAAGGATGTGATGCTGCAGGTGGCAACATCTGAGGCTGAAGAAAATTAACCAGGGGGGGCAAGAGCAGGATCCCCACCAATTTCAGGATATTTGTCATTGCTTACTATTTTAAATGTCCTGAATTCTTGTATGAGAAGCAAAATCAGCTTCCAAATGAAAACAGGGCAAGACAGAAAATGCATTTTTAGATTATAAATTGCCTCAGCCAACACAGATTTGACCAGAACAGTGAAAAGCAAGTCAGTCCTGCCTTTTGGTTTAGCGAGATCACACAAACACCTAAAGATTACGGAAGAGAAAGAGAATCTTGACTAAACAACAGCCTTAATGATGACAGAAAGTATGCTCATTTGAAACAATAGTCCAAATTTGACCAAGACAGAAAGCCAGGTAAATAAGATACATTTCATTCTAATTTGGCATACATTCCCTCTCTTTAAATTTAAAAGCAAGATAAGCTACAAGTATTTTAAAGATGATTAGAGGATTTTCATATTGTTAGGAAAACCCCTAATTGTTCCATAATGTCTGCAGGTGGCTAATTGTGTTGTGTTCCTGGAGGAACTGAGTCACTAGTTTGCTTTGACATTGGAAAGATAGTAAAGCCATTTAATCTTGTAAAACTTAAACTCTGAACAGTATCTTTACCTACGATTGCTTTGAAGTTATAGAGGCCTCAAGCTAGACATCTACCAGTGCTATCAGATTTTATGGTGATTTTTGTTGTATGCAAAAAACCAAACACACACACACAAAAAAAAAAAAAAAAAAAAAACCAAAACAAACAAAAAAAACCCAACCAACCCAGAACAGGAAAACCCACCAAAATACCTTTTCTCCCGCATTACACTTGTGAAACATCACTCCTGACATGTAACACATCTCTGCCATTTGTTCCCTGCATTAATCTTCAGGCCTTTTAATAAAGGTGGGGAACAAAGGGTCAGGATGACTCAAAGAAATGGTAATGGGATACACAGAGATTTTCACCTATAGGTCACTAAGATCAAGGCCAGCCAGGATGAATGTTGCCTTGAAGCTTTTCCGCCCTTTCATTACTCTATGCCTCTAAGGGATATAAACTGAAGGATCTATTTCTGCTTTCTAGTAAACTGGTGACCAGTGCTGGAAAAAGCTGCTGCCCCTCTGATCCAGGTCAGCGGTGAGGGCAGAGGTATGGGATTTGCCTTCCACGTCTAGCTGCTCCGACGAGTGGCTGAGACACGCCGATGAGAGCAGCAGTGGAACTTGCTTTATTGCTGCTTCAACCGCAGTGTTTTTCCTCTTGATCTATGAAAGATGTTCGTTCAGCCCCCTCTGCTCAGTACTAATATAGCAGAAGGGAGAAGAAATAAAAGTAGAAGTGGGATGTGTCTAGATCCCAACTGACAAGAAAAAAAGAGCAGCAATAAATGAGATCTCTGTAGCACTTGTTTGTGGGGAATCCCCGCAAGCGTAGATGTGTGAGTGGGTGCAGCCCATGGGAACAGAGGAGTGAAATCAATGTACACTGAAGTTGCTCTGTAATTTTCAGGACTTACTACAAAAATGTATAGGGTCTAGTAGGACCTGCTTTAGAGGAATGAAATCAACACGAGGCTCTCTGGCTCCTCTAAACTCTGACTGGAGTGAATTAAATGACATAACTTGCAGCTATGACAACTGGATATATGGTAGTTGGGTTGTGAAAGGTTGGAAGTATTTGGGCTTTTGCATATGCATGTAAGGGGTTTTTTGTTTCCCACTTTTCTTAAAGGACCCAAAAATATACTCTATAGCTATTAAATAGAAGAACTCAAGAACAAATACAGAACTAGGAAAAGAATTTGAAATATCAAGAAAAAAAATTGATTGTTTTGCATATCCTTATAATACAAATGTCATACTGTGTCCTGCTAAAAATTGTCGTGTGTTTTTCCCACGCTTTTTCCTCTTTTTTGGGGGGAATGGGTAACTGCATATTCAGCTGCCCTTGGCTGGTCAGGGAGTAAGTGGCATGTAGTTCCACCTCTGTCACTGCGATAAGGTCTATATAATTTTCATTTCTCCATTACTATCTCTCTCACTGAAGCTAGCATAGCAATACAAATGTAAACAATTCAGGCAGTGGGGTGGCATACTTGTGCTTTATTTGGCTCTGTCAAGAATAATTTCAATGAAGCCTTCTTCCACATGTGTTAACAGAGAAACCAAAACAGTTGGAGGTGGGAAAGCCTTCCCCCACCTCTTTGTTTTATCCATTGGTTTGCCTAAAACTCTAAGGAATTGAAAGCTGAGTATGAATTTTATGTTAAAAGACCATAAGCAACTCTAAACGTTTTCAGGCTTGCAAAATGATACAGTAATTAAATTAGAAAAGCATTTGTAGGATCTTTTTTTGAAGTGATTGCATTACATGTGAGCAACTGTGCCAAATCACGGTATGTTTGGTGCAGCATCCCGTCTCACAGGGTCTGGGAGCGGTACGCAGGGAAGAATACTGGAAAAGGATAGGCATGTGATATTCCCCCTGAGCCACAGGCCAAGGACTTCCTGACTCAGAGGGCAGTTTCTATGTATTTAATGGCCTTTAATTCATTTTTCTTCCTTGATCTTGCCCAGTTTCTTCTTGGAGCCATGTAAGCTTTTAATGCATCCCAGCATCCTGTGGCATGGCACATCACAGTGAAACCACACAGTGTGTGTAGAGCCTGCAACAGCCCCCGCTGTGAGCACCTCTGCTTGGGGTTACCTAGATCCTGTGAACAGGAGGGGCAGGGGACATCAGTACAGGGCCACCCCTTTCACATGCCGTGGGACACGCACAGACCTTAGTTATAAACTCCTCTCAGACATTTGTTGTTTGTTTTTCTTTCCAGGTTGAGGACTGCACTTTGCTCTTTTGCTTCTGGTTTTCCTGTAACACTTTGATATGTTTATTGTTCTCTCAAAAAATTTTCTCGGGTTTTAACAAAATCGAGACACGTCACTAAGCCTTTTAAGCTGTTATATTAAACAGGAGGTATGCCAACAAATAGCCCAAAGCCTGGGATCTAGGGTTCCCCAAAGGACTTACTGACTGAAGGGTTTGCATGTATCTATTTCTGCCTAAATACATGGCCCTAATATTTTGAAAATGTCTTCTGTGAAAAATTACAACCTTTTTTTAGACACCTAAAATGACTGTAAGAGATTTTAGAACAGATTTGAAAAATGCCTCTTGGGACAATTCATCATTGTTTTGCTGGTATAGCTGGTACCTGAGGGAAGGAATCTGTTTTTGACAAATCCTTTGTCACTGCAGAGCTACCTCTGGCCAGCGAAGGTTAAACAGTGCTTCCACTGACTGTAAAATACTTGGTGGGGCCCTTCCTACTGGTAACATCACCAAAGCCATCTATGTGTTTGGTTGTGTACTTCCAGATAGTGTATCCTACTAGAAAAGACTTTTCTACCTCCACAAGGTCTAGTAATGCCCAGCAGCCCCATCACCCCTCAGGGCTGGTCCAGCAGGGGGTAACGAGAGGCAGTAACTAGATGTAAGCAGTGAGGGTTGACTCTTGCCTCACCTCAGCTGCCCAGCCTGCACCCTGCAGCCATCCCGCTGACTTCCCTTGGGAGCAGGGAAGCATCCCTTGGATGCAGGACCTGGAAGACTGAGCTGCATGCAGAACTGAAGGTACCCACGTACCATGGGCACTGCCGGTACCTCCTGAGCACCACGTGCCAGCAAGGAGCCTGGAGCCTGCCTGCCTGCAGGGAAGATGCTGCTGGAGCCTGGCCTGAATTGTCCTTGCAGTGTCCCTGCCCGCCTTGCCATCCATTTAGTGTTCCATGTGCTAGTGGATTTTTAGTCTCACAGTTCAGGTAATGATTGATTAATCCAGCTCGGTATGGACAGAGCACACCAGGCAGTTATAAAGGAACTGCAACCGTTTCTCAGATGCTAACTTTGGTAAAATGTACTGTCTGGGGCACAGAGAACAGCCGTGGCTCCGTTTCTAGTCTTGACCCTGAGCTAATTAGGACAGATCTTGCTCCATTCCATCTGCTGACATGAAAAAGAGGGTTTAGAAAAGGTTTTCAAAGAAATAGTTTTGCCTGCTGCAGTGGTTTTGTTTTGTTGGTTGTTTTTTGTTGTTGTTGTTGGATTTTTTTCCTGGTTTGTTTTCTTTGGTTGTTTGGGTTTTTTTAAAAGGAAAACATGTTGTGGGACTTTCTGTAAGTTCACTGCTCTCTGTAGCCATGAGGGATTAATCAGAGGTGTGAGAGCCTGTGTACTGGTTCTCAAGAGGAATACTTTATGTTTCCAGTGTGTATGATAATGAGTTTTGTTCTGAGGTTTGTTTGGGTTTGGGTTTTTTTGTTTGTTTTGTTGGGGTTTTTTAAGGAGAAGGTGGGAGTGATCAGATACCCTATGCCTTTATAGTCTATCACATTCTTTAGCGCAATGTGTTGCTGGCTGCAAAACAGAAATACATGGTCATTATAATTCCTGGCTGATTTCTAAGTCAGGAGAATGAGAAGAAATAGAAAGGAACGTAATAAAATATGTATATATATATTTGGGCTGGGACTCAAGTTGCACAGCTTTCCAGAAGGTTACTGTGGAAGGAAGGGTAAGTTGTGCTGCACGAGTGGCAGAGGTTCCTTCCTTTGGCACGTTGCTGCTGTATCTTGCTCCTGCACACATAGACTGTGCATCCTTACCAGAAGTGATCACTTCCAACACATGTGGACTTGTTCAGCTTGTGTAGAATGCAGCCTTCGCTAATACACTGACCATAATAATCACCATTTAAAAATAGCCTTTGTATTAGAGTCTATTCCCGATGATCAACATGAAGCTCTTCTGCATCCTGGCCACTATAAAGACAAGATATTAGAAAATCAGTAGCTAGGGAACTGGGAGTTGAGGGGAAGCAAGGTTTTGCTCTTCTGTCATCAGCAAATCTGACTAGAGAACTTCTTAGCAGACAGAAGTCAATTTGCCCATACAACTGCATGTATTCATTTGTCCAAACTACTTGGTGTTTGCTTCATGAACATCTGGAAGGAAGATGAGGGTGGATGGTGGGGAGGAACACTTTCAAAAGAAACAATCAGTGCTGGAGCAGAAATCAGAGCTTTTGCATTTAAAGCAGCTTTTATCTGAAACTGGAGACTAATGTGATTCCAGGCTGCTCAGATTCTAATGTTAACGTGTCTCTTTAGGTTTTGATGACAGTTAACATAAATATTAATGACAATTTCATTAAAACTTGATTTCATACAAAAGTGGATTATTCTTTTTATTCATTCCCTTGTGCTAACTGTCATTCCGTGTTGAATAGATGCAACATCATGCAAAATTGCCATGTATGACAACTACTTTATTATGTGCATGGAAAAACAAAACATTTCTCATATTACAGGCATTTGCACAGAGCAAGAGTGGGGCCAACCCACATTTGATGTCATGACTATCAATTATCCTGCAGAACAGGGTAAGAGTGTCACAGGAGAAATGGGAGGACAGAGCTGAAGGACACTTGATAGAGCAGGTGAACAGAAGACTAGTACATTTTTAGTAAAACAGTCTTGCTTTTGTTTTTCCCCTTTGTTAACATTTATTGCTCTGGGTTTTTCTTCCTCAAGTGTGCATGTCATGACAAAAGTAAAATGAATTTCCAGCTATGTGATTAATATTAGATTCACAGGATGTTTTTCATCTTATGTATCTTGTTTGTGTTTATGTAGCACTTGTTGATGGGCAAGCTAGTATTCTTCACTTTCTCTAATAGCTTTACTGTAAATGATTCCTTTACAGAAAACATATAAATACTATGATTCCTAGCATTATGATGTCATAGCACCTATAAATACTCAAAGTACAGAAATGCATCCTTCTAAATGGAGAGTTTATAGTACTCTTGTGGATACCTTCCAGCCAGAGGATGAACAGTTCATAATTCTTTTTTGACAGAATAAATAGGAAATCCATGATTCCTATCAAGCTCTGTAGAAAGACCCAGACGCCCAGATCCATATGCCATACTTTACCTTGCACGTGTTTGAAGTGCTAGCAGACTTAGTTGTTATGCCCTGAGGAATCTTCAACACTACTGTTGGCAGATACAAGTGATATTAACAAGACAAATATGTCTCAGTATATTTACCAGGTGATTACTGCTGTTTCAAAAGTAGTAAATTATTGTATTTATTCATCTATGATGCTGCCATGGGAACAGAAGGCAAGCTATATTTTTTAATTCGAAGGAGGTTTAGGGATGGGGAAGGGGGAAAAAGGAAGCAGGTTTGGATAGTGCTATGGAGGCAGTCAAGTTGCATAGTTTACCATTTACTCTGTTTCAACAGCAACATCTAAAATCACAAGGTTTTCATTCTGTGTATGCAAGTGATTTGTAATGCCACATACCCTATGTGATAGCATATGTAGTCTCCAAATGTTTCATCTGTATCTAAGCATTCTGGTTTTTAAATCA
Organism: Falco punctatus; assembly: GCF_963210335.1. Classification (NCBI taxonomy): domain Eukaryota; kingdom Metazoa; phylum Chordata; class Aves; order Falconiformes; family Falconidae; genus Falco; species Falco punctatus. The sequence goes on along the minus strand of NC_137581.1, from coordinate 120,260,989 downwards.
CTGCAATATGTTGAACAAGCAAAGAACTTACCATATAACTTGATTTTGTGTGTGTGTTTGTTTATATTTACAAAATGTTAAATATCCTATCTCCTTTCTCTCATCTGCGCTTCTTTTTTCTTACTGTTTCTTCTCACCTCTTCCCCAAGAAATTATTAACTAACACATAAATTGTGCATCCCTATATGTTTTGGCTTTGGTAGTAGTTGGCTTAAGGAGATTAAATCAGCCATACATTTTAACCATAAAATTGTCAGCATAAAGCTGTTCATGAAAACGAAACAATATCTGTCCCCTTTCCCCTCCAGCCCACCCCAGCAGGGCTGAGTTACCCCATGCTTTTTAAACCTAAACTTCAAGGATGAACACATGAGGTCCTGACTTGTTGCATGGATGCCAGTGTGGGCAATGTGGCCACTGATGTGCTAATTTGTTTTTCCTTACTTTCTCAGCTGGAAAACTCTCTAAAAAGTGTGTATAATGTTGAAATATTTTCATGGGATTTAGGAATTTATGACAGTGGCATGGTACTTTTGCCACAATGTACAGGAGACCACAACTGAAATTGCAAAATCAAACCCACAGTTATTTAGGAAATGCCAGAGTTAAATTTAAAAAATGTATTAGGCCTCTTTGTAAAATATTTTACAAGGTAGGTAGGATTGTGTAATGTGTTTGTTTGGGGTTTTGTTGGGTTTTTTTGTCTGTGAAGCCCCACCACGTTCACCAGATGGATAGTGCTTGCTTGTTGAGCAGCTGCTTTGTGTTCTCCCCATCATTCAGTAGAGGTCTCTAAACCTCACCTGTTACACGCTATTTAAAATCCTCTTGGGAGACAGTGTTATTGCTTTTAGTGCTTGTTCTATAGCCACATACTACAAGATGCTTTTTTTGAGAAAAATGCTGTGGACTGAGGTGCAAGGTCCTGCATAAGGATCAGGGTCATCCCAAGCGCAAATACAGGCTGGGCAGAGAATGGATTGAGAGCAGCCCTGAGGACTTGGGGGTGTTGGTGGACGAGAAGCTCAACATGACCCGGCCATACGCGCCTGCAGCCCAGAAAGCCAACCATGCCCAGGGCTGCATCACCAGCAGCGTGGCCAGCAGGGCAAGGGAGGGATTTCCCCCCCTCTGCTCTGCTCTGGTGAGACCCCTCTTGCAGTGCTGCATCCAGCTCTGGGGCGCCCAGCACAAGAAGGACATGGACCTATTGGAGGGAGTCCAGAGGAGGCCACAAAGATGCTGAGGGGGCTGTAGCCCCCCTGCTGTGGAGACAGGCTGGGAGATCTGGGGTTGCTCATCCTGGAGAAGGCTCCGGGGAGACCTTAGAGCAGCTTCCAGCACCTAATGGGGCCGGCAGGAAAGCTGGGGAGGGGCTTTTTGCAAGGGCATGTCCTGATAAAGAAAGGGGTGATGGCTTTAAGATGACGGAGGGTAGGTTCAGATTAGATATTAGGAAGAAATTGTTCACTGTGAGGGTGATGAGGCGCTGGCCCAGGCTGCCCGGAGCAGCTGTGGGTGCCCCGTCCCTGGCAGTGCCCAAGGCCAGGCTGGACGGGGCTGGGAGCAGCCGGGGCTGGGGAAGGGGTCCCTGCCCCTGGCAGGGGGCTGGGGCTAGATGGTCTTTTAAGGTCCCTTCCAACTCAAACCATTCTGTGATTATGATTCTATAGTACTGGAAATAATGTATGAAATTATCTCCTTTGGGTGTGTTATTTTGTAATGCCTAAGGAATTTGGGGTTTTCTTCTTTTTTAGCATACTTAGCAATAGTCAACACTATACATAGACAACAAGCTTATACCGCTCGTACTTTATATATAGAAGCATGGTTGTCACTGAGCAGTTCCCAGAGTACAAGCACAATTCCCAGCTGCAGTGGTGAGGGCTCAGCACTTCTACAAATTATGTTTCAAGCTGAACGTGAAAATGGGGAGCACATCATGAGTAACCAGCAGTAAAACACTCAGTTTAAGTGAGTTTCCTAGCTTGGCCTAGGAACATTAGTGTTAACAAAATAAGAACTAACATTGTTTTTCTTTTTTCCTCCATAAGTTTTCCCCTCCTTTTCCCTCCATTCCTTCTGGCCACAGAAGAATGAGGAGACTCTGGGAAACTTTCATAGTAAATCTGGACGGGTAAGAGCTCAGTGAGCACAGAGCTGGCCTCCTCTTCCCATCATATCCATGATTCTTCTTTTCCCATTGATCCTTGCTTCCACCCTACTTGTTGTGAGTTTGTTGTTCTTGTTTTTCTGATGCTTCAGTTCAACTTTTTCCTCCTTAATCTTCTTACTCTGTTACTTGTTTCCCTTGTTAAGCCTGTTCGTGCTTTGGCTGCCTGTATTTTTTCTGATGCATCTGCAATTATAGGAAGAATATCTTTTTTAGTTCTGTGGGAAATTTCTACACAACTGTACAGCATTTTCAGCTAACTCAAGACTCCTATTAGTCAAGAGAACATTTAGAATAAAGATCTCACAGCACTGCTGGAGCCAGTGTAATTGCAAGGATAAAAATCAATGGAGAACTTGGCTCTGAGTCAGTGATAGGATGCCTATGTTTGATACTGGACTTTCAAATACCTTTGGGTATTTGCTACACTTGTGCTCCCTGGGCATGCCTGTTTTGAGCAGGAAAGAAGCTTGAGAAATTTGTAAAAACTTTCCCTTGTATGGCAGTGGGCAAGCCTTCAGATTTCTGTGTCAACAAAACAGTATTAGGTGAATGCTGCTGGCAAAGCCTGGAAAAACACACTGTGTTTATTGTTCAGTGTAGCAGAGTATGCTGTTGGTGTGATTGGTAGGAGGTTTGAGAAGGGAATAAAAGGTCTTAGAGAGTGTTATCTCACATGGTAATGTTTTGGAACTATCTTCCCTCAGTCAGATCAAGTCCTCTGCAAAGACAAAGAATTTGTGGCTCAGAAATGTTTTCAGGAGCTGGAGCCTTGGGGATAAATGGTTTCTGTCAGAGATGATTTAGCAGCATCCGGAGGGGAAGTGATTCCAGCTGATGCACCATAATCATCATCCCAAACACCCACTTCATTTTCTTGTGGAATTCTAAGGCAGCAGTCCCAGGGGGCCGCCTCGCTGCCAGCTCCCCCCACAGACACCCAGCCAACAGCACCGTAGCTGCCCTTTTACCATGGCGCAAATCCAGGGCATCTGCTCTAGGATCGCATGGACGTACCAGCCAGCAGAGGCTCGCGATGGTCTGAAACGGGTCTTGCGTGGGGTTATCTGGTGAAACAGTTGTCTCTTTCTGTTCTGGTATGGATGCTTTCTGGTAAATTGAGGGCAAGCAGATGAAAAGTGTGAAACTGCTCAATTATTTTGTTTTTCTGGTAACTGCTGGATATTTTTTTTCTTTTCTAAGGTAACTGAAGTGAATTACTAGCTGCCAAATAGAGGATCTGGAAAATGTAGTACCTTGCTGCAAAGCCTTTCCTATAACCACTTTATTTCTGCTGGGGAGAACTTATTTTATGTAACTGTTGTCATCTGGTGATCAAGCTTTTGCTTACTGTCTGTCATTGAAACACTGACTTAATTGTCAGATGTACCAGCCTCATGGCTCTGCACTGCCCATTGTGAAGACCTTCATCTTATGTACTCCTTGCTTTGCATCCATTGCCTGTGTGTCTTGGAAGTCATATACTTCCACGTGATGTCTTTGACAGACAGCTGACAATAGCTTGGTGAGAAACCACAGAAGTACATGTCCCTGACTGCATAAGGGACCCTGTAAGAGATCTGTGGCCAGCAGAACCACATGGAGATGAATAAAACTGTGTCTGCCCACATAATCCCAAGTGCAATTCTTTTTAAAAAATGGTTTTCTGATTTCCAAAATCAGCCTGTTTGTTTCCTCCCCCATGTGTAATTTCTACCTCAATGATATTCTTGCACGTACTCTTACTGCATTTCCCCAGCATGTTTTAGCACACTTTAACCTTGCCTTTAATATTGAAACCTTGCCCAAGTTTTATGTAGCTTTACCCCTGACTCCAGCTGAAAGGAAGGAACTTCCTTCCCTTACATGATCAGAATTTATCCTGCTTTTTCACAAAGCACAGTACAGACATTGGGAATCTCGATTTCCAGCTTAAACAACACTGCTTGTTCATTCATACCCTCTTGACCCGGTGATTACCTTCAGCACAGCATTCAGCCATGCCCTTTCTTTTGTATCCCCCAGTTCTTATGGGAGCATCTCTTTTGCCTCCTCTGGCTGTGTAGGGATGAGCAGACCCAGACTCTGGCATGCATCTCACCATGTCACAGAGCTGGCAAGAGCACTGCATCAGACCTCAGAGTGCTTGTGAAGGGCCAGGTAAAGAACTGGAGCAACGCAGCAACGCAAAGGCACGAAGCCTAAGATAATATCTATCCAGCAATTGTTAGAGGGGTGGGACCAGCTTAGGCTACTCTCTGAACTGTTTGTGTGAGCACTAAGATGGGACCTGGTGTGTCTGGTTGTGGGCATTTTGCATAGGAGGTAAGCCTCACTGTGTGGTTAGGTGGTTTTAGAAAAGATACAAAAAGAAATGTATGACCATACTCTGATCCCTGTTTTATATTTTTTGGACTCAGTGGCCAGCTAGTCTATGGTGTTGGATGGCATTGTTGAGAAGAGGGAAGTAATTCTGATCATATGATTGATGGTATTGTGTGCTCACTGTATATATATATATATATGTGTGTGTGTGTGTGTGTATATATATAGTGCCCATACATCTGGGCATCTGGAAAGTCTGGCATCTGTATTTAAACCTCACCATTTTCACTGCAGGCAAACATAGCAGGTGATGTGCTTTGTCGAAATTGCAAATTAAAGGTATTACGTTACTGTCAGATGATTTGAAAATACTCTGTTCCTTCCACTGAAAGAAGCTGGTGAAGTAGTTCATGGAAACTTTCACTTAAGTGTTTAAAGATTTATCATCCTGTTTATTATGCATGATTAAAACCAGTGAACCTACAAGAAGGCCTTTTAGCTCAGATGGCAATCTTCCTTCCTTTTGCGAAGATCAATCCTAAATGTCCTACATGGGTTTTGTGTTTTGTAATATTTTGCACAACCTTATTTTTTATTTGACTTCACTGATATGAGTAATTCTCTGAATTAAACTGAGATAACACTAGTTTTGTGTGGAATAAACATTGCTTTTGAATAGGAAAGGAAGAATAATTGAAAGAGATGTTCACTGACATTTTCATATCAAAGTAATGCTCTGTGACTGTGCCAGTAAATATTATTTTCCAGCTCTGTCAAACAATGCCTCTAATGTGGCACTGAAGTAACTATTAATCCTAGGTTGATAACTGGGTCCTGTTTTTCTTGTCTCTGTCCCTGGTGAGTCGAGCCAACAGTTTCTTTGGCCCCTCATGCTCCTGTTAAAAAAGCATGTGTTCTTGAGCCCTTATCAGTTTGCAGCCTGGCAGAGGATATTTGTGCTTATCTGTGCTCTCCAGTGGCTCCAGGAACCAGCACATTGTGTTGGGTGTTTTCAGGATGTCTACTTTGGCATCCAGTGGTGGTTGGATGGTTCTCCCTAGTGTTGGCAGCCAGTAGTACAGAGCTCTCTCTTTCTGCTGTTCCTCTTTTGTCTGAATTTCTTGTTTTCTTGCTTGGGTGCCGGCAACAGGTCTGATGTAGCTGAGCTGCCCTTGCTCAGTCCCTGGCATGGAGAGCTGAGCTGTGCCTGTGTTCTGGCATCTGCACTTCTGCCTTGCCTATGAATCTGTGCATTGCCATAAAGCTCTGGTTTCTCATCCTCTGATTCATTTATTATTCTTTTTCAATCAAGTATTCTATCTTTTTGTCCTCAACAGACCTGTAGGTACAACAGCATTTGTACAAATGAGCACAGCTATAGTACGTTTCTGCTTCCTTTTGAATCTGTATGGCCTGTGCCCCAACAGTACAACTTTTTCCCTGCAACACTCCTTTTTCCTTTCTCAACTCCCTGTATATAGACTGCAAAAATATCTGTCTTGAGAACATTTTCTCAACTCTCTCTATTGCTGGAAAGCTCCTACTGTTTCTCACCTATATGAACAGGATGTTCCTTCTAGCCAGTCTTTCCCCCCTGCCTGCCTTTCTTTGTTTTTCCCTATTTAGTTCCCTGAAGTGCCATGTAATGAATGGGCTTAGAGACAGAAAAAGACCCTCTTTCACCTGAAATATTGTTTCCTACAGTATATTTTGTATTACTTCATTGAGTCTTGTTCTAAACACTTGATGTGATGGGATTCCTTCTGGAGACAGTTCTGTGGTCTAATTCATCTTGTTCTTCTTCCCTGCTGTTCAGCTTCAATGGCCCATTTTTTTAAATGGCTTCCCATTACTTACAGTTATACCCTCTTAGACCATCCAAACGCTGTAGCACTGTCTTCTTGCTTCCTACTCTTCCCATGACCTTTCAGTACTCCTGTTGACATTTTTATGCCTGATTCATTATGGCTGTGCCAAGTTGCAAGTTGTTGGGGTCAGATTTGCCTCTGAGTTGGTAATTTTGTGCAGAGGTATAAAAGACCAAAACTGGCACATGGCAGCGTGCAGGTGTCGGCTGTTCTTTTCATGTTTTGAATACCTGCCCTCCTCTGTATTTCCCTGTTCACCTACTGTTCTGGGCACTTCTTCCCTGTCGTACGCCACCGAGTTCCCTGACACACTAATGCCAGTTTCTTCTCTTCCTCCCAGCTTCCTGCTTTAGGGTTCAAAACGGACTTCACAGAGAGAGCTTTCCGTCTCTTGTCGCCACAAACCTGCTTATTTTAAAAGTGGACGAATCTTAACAATTTACCAGTTACCTTCGGTCTACAGAGTTATCATAATTGCTTCTAAGTATATTTAGAACAAAACTAAAATCCTGCCTAAATGACAGCCTGAAATATTCCAGCTGAGTGATAAGCATGTTCGTCTTAAGAACTATTAGCGTTTATTCTTTCAGTACTGTTTTCTCACTTCAGATTTTTATCAGTTTAAGAAACCATATTCTTAATGCTCATGTAGTACCAAGCAGAATTTGGCTTCTACTCTATCTTCCATATTCTTTCTGTTTAATTCATTTATTTATGTGCATATCTAATCTAAAGGGAAAGGCATCAATCGCAGACTATTGGAGCCTTTGAAATGATTAAAATTATAATGACATCAAAGATGAAACTAGCAAATATTCTGTTGCAATTGCAAATGCTGTGTTGATCTGTACCAAGCTATTACAGAGTCCTGTCTCAAAATCCAGGGTAAAGAGGTAATTTGTAAAGGTATAAACCAGTGGAAGTGGAGGGATTTGGAATAATTTCCCAGTTTGACATAAGAGCCGTTAAAGTCCCAGGTATTCTCCAAACTTTTACTGCTCCTGTTGGTCCCTTAAGTCTAGAAATACAAAGGACAAGGTGCAGATACTCTTGCAGTAGATTGGCAGGTGACAGAAGGAAAGCAAGCTGCTGACTTCCATTCGTCTTTGCTCTCTTGGTAAATTTGAGTGATAACATCTGCTAAAGCAGCCTTCTAACCTCAGCAGAATTAGATTGATGCAGGCATTATGGCAGAGTAATATGCAGTTAGAGGGGATGTTTGCAGTGTTTTGGCCACCCAGAGGTTATAGGGAGAAGAATCATTGATGGTATTGCTGTAGGATGAGCCAGTGTTTCTTACAGCTCCACATAAGAATCTAGAAGGCATAAGGAGACACTGGTGCCTTCAGCTGTGTAAGAATAACATAATCCTTGCTGCATCTTTCCAGCTAATTGTCCCTCTAGCACCAGCTTGGTAAAGCGGTAATGTCGAGCAGGAAAAATCTGTGGCTGTGTGTGGTGAGTACACGGAGATCAGAGTGCTGCAGAATTCTTGGAAGAGAAAGGAATAAAGTCATCAAACAGCCTGCCTTGAAGGTTTCGAGACCAGCTACCAAAGCTGTAATGAATCAGTATATGATAGATTAAGATAGTATCAAGCTTGCTTTTATTTTAACTTTTTTTTACAATGAGAGGCAGCCTGTATAAGATATCTGATATGAGACAAAAGATCAGGAGCTACTGTGAGAAATGTCTGGGTGCAACCCAAATAATCTCATGATAAATGGCAGATTCTGGGTGTCAGCTGCCACCACAGGAGATGAGTATACTGAGGGGCAGGCATGCACAACTACCTTGGTGGGGGTTGGCAGTCTTAAAATGAACCGTCGTGTTCTCCACTAACACAGGACTTTGTCTATGACAACGGTCTTTTCCATGAGTTTGAATCACAGGTAATGGCACAAGCATGTTTTGTGTGTCTCCAAGAGACAAGGTCTCCCTGCCTGTGCATATCCTATGAAGATTACTTACACGCAAGGACAGGAGATGTCTCTGCTCCAGATTTTTCCTCTGGAGTATGTCTGTGGCTATGGAATATTTTTGTCTCTCGGCTGTAGGAATATACTGCATCTCAATACATCATATCACTAGCTTTTAAAATACAGTCTACTAAAGCATAAATGCACAGGGAGCTCTCTTTTTTAGTAGTGTGTGACTTTTAGTAGTGTGCTACTTTTTTAGCTCTTTTCTATCTTATGCTTAGAGGGGTTTTGTGATGGATGGGTGGTTTTTTTTCAGGTGGGTCTTTTTGGAGGCTGTCACCCTGCGTTTGGAAAGTACCAGGCAATTGTTTATGTTGGCAAGAAATAAGAAAGAGAGAAGTGATGATTTATGATGCAACCAGACTTCTATCCTTCACCTGTATGTAATAAGCCTGGGGCTGGGGTGTGCAACAGAACAGGTACTGGTGCTGGAAAGCTCCTGCCGTGGTATCTCAGAGTTTAAGGCTCTTGCTTTCATCCACAAACAGTAAGAAAGATCCAAGTAAACTTGATTGAGTGGTGTATAATTTTTCCACATAGTGAATATATCATCCGTTGGGAAGAATCTCATGGCATAAAAACAAATTTCTGACATGTTTAAAAGGTTTGAAACTGGATAGCACTTAGCGAGTCAGTCAATCATTTGCCTGTTTCTGTTCGGAATGTATTAATGTCTGCTTTGATCCACTGGGAATTTCACTGAGATGTACTGGTCATGTGCAATGCATCCGTAGCACTGAAAGCTGTATTGGTCCTCCTCCTCCATAGCACTGGAAGGATGAATTGCATCCTAGGCTGTAGGCTTTTTCTTATTTACCGCAGTAAAATACAGATTTGAATAGAAAATGTGATTCTATGTTATTTGGCCAGTTGGGAACATTTCCTTTTCCCTGGAAAGAAAAAAAGCCACTGATACATATCCTCAGCTGGAATAAATTCGCATGGCTCTATTAAAGCCTCTGGAACCAAACAAAGCCGTGTGACACAAAGTGCTAATCTTTGGTGTCTTTAAGAGGCACACTATAGCAGAAAGCACAAAATTCAGAGTAGCCCTGTCTGTCGGTGAGAAAAATGTTGTTGGCTATGAGAAACTGAAGTTGGAGTGGGACTACATCCAAACATATGCTTACCATTTCAGTTTTGTGAAAGAAGGAGGCTGATGAGGCACGGAGGGGTCCTGAGCAGAAGCAGACAGCAGCGGTGTGTATGACATGCCATGCAGACTGGAGGTCTCCTTTGGAGATGTGCTAACAACAAGTTATAAATTCTTCTCTACAGCTTGTCTTTGCTGAGGTAAAAATCTCATTCCAGGCACTCTTTATACCCTTTGGTCAGTGTATAAGGCTGCATGGGAATCACAGAATCCCAGACTAGATGGGGTCAGAAGGGACCTCTGGAGACCACCCAGTGCAACCCCCAGCTGAATTCTCCCAGAGCAGGTTGCACGGGATCACATCCAGGTGGGTTGAATGTCTCCAGAGACGGAGACCCCACAGCCTCCCTGGGCAGCCTGTCCCAGGGCTCTGTCACTCTCAAGGTAAAGAAGTTCTTCCCTCATGTTCAGATGGAACTTCTCGTGTTGCAGTTTGTGCCCATCGCCCCGTGTCCTGTCCCTGGGCACCGCAGACAGGAGCCCGGCCCCGTCCTCTTGGCACCCGCCCTTAAGGTGTCTGTAGACACTGGTAAGGTCCCCTCTCAGCCTTCTCCTCTCCAGGCCGAGCAGCCCCAGCTCCCTCAGCCTGTCCCCGTCAGGGAGACGCTCCAGCCCCTCGTCATCTTCACAGCCTCTGCTGGACCCTCCCCAGTAGTTCCCTGTCTCCCCTGAACTGGGGAGCCCAGCACCCCAGACGTGCCCTCCCCAGGGCAGAGCAGAGGGGCAGGGTCCCCTCCCTCACCCTGCCGGCCACGCTCCTCCTCGTGCCCCCCAGGGTCCCACGGGCCCCTCGGCCCCCAGGACACACTGCTGGCCCGCGGGCAGCTGGCACCCCCCGGCACCCCTTGGGCCACCGGCCGCTCCCCCCAGCCTGTGCCACCAGCCCCCGTGCTGGGGGCCCCGTCCCCTCCCCCAGGCCAGCGGTGGATCGGCCGAGCAGGAGGGACCCAGCAGTGCCCCTGGGAACCCCGCGAGCTCCAGCCCCCAGCCAGGCCCTGCGCCGCTGGTGGCAGCCCCTGAGCTCTGCCTGCAGCCAGGCCCCAGCCCCCCACGCTGTCCCCTCGCCTCGCCCAGCCCCTGCGCTCACCGTCGGCGTGGGACGGGGCAGCGACAGGAGCCTCGCTGGGGTCAGGGCAGGCAGCGTCCACCGCTCTCCCCTCTACCCAGCCATCGTTCCCTCACAGAAGGCTGTTAGGTGGGTCAGGCGTGGTTTCCCCTTGGTGGATCCATGTTGGCTGCTCCTGAAAGACGGTTAAGAGAAACAAAGGCAGGTAACAGAAAGAAGAGAAAAATCTGCTTTTGAGTGTGAAGATTTAAGTTTTGCAGAGCCAACAGTGTCAGCTGATTTCATGGGAGAGGTGAGGGTACTTTACAAGGGAAAGTCAACAAAAGTGAAATGAACTGGACTTAGACTTCTAATTTTCCTTGTTGGACATTGCATTGGTAGGAGATGTATGATGGGAATATTTGTTAAACAAGCAAAATTGCATTTTTCTGCTTCTCCAGACGTTGTGTTTCAGCTTTGGAAAACTACTAAATCAAAGATTAATACTGCAGAGAGGGCTGGTGTAAGCGAGTAGCACGGCTTGCAGAGGAAATATACCTAAATCAGTGTATTTGCAAAGGAGGTATTATTCAACCTGAAAACAGCTGGAGAGAAACAAGTTACTAACGACACTGCTTTCAGCATTAAAGCAGTCTGATAAGGTATTACGGAACAATATCTAGAGCAGGGAGCATGTCTATCCTGATAGTTTGCACATCACTTAACCCACAGATTATGATAATTGATCACTCAGTGGAAGACAACAGGATGGGTTTTAAACGTGCATTTCAGAAATAGATTTAATTTTCAAAAGGATGCTCCAGATCTACAGTAGTGTAAATCAGAATCGCTTCACTTAAGAGAAACTGGGTGATTTTATGCCAATTGCAGGCTTGATACCAACTTTTAACAGGAATGACTGATGCTGAGAATTTTTTGCTGTTCTTGTTTGTTGTTTTTCTTTTTTCATTGAGAAATACAAATAGGAAGAAAGAAAACATGGAAGTGGGAGCGCTTCTGAAATGAGGATCTCTCCAGTCCAGCACTGGAACAGGCCTAGAAACCAGCTCCCTGTAGACAACAACTCCTCCTGTGTTTGCAGGCACTGAACTGTCGGTCTGTGTCCATACCTGTACAAGCATTTTTAGGCATGTTCACAGAATGGCTGCTTTAGGGTTGATAGAAAATTCTGGTGATTTTTCCCCATGCAGCTGTAAAGCTAACAGACCAGGAGCATGCTAGTGCCCCAAAGTCAAAGTCTGGCACCCAGAACTGTTTCTGAGCTTGTTGTACATCAGTCTCAAGCGGCCAGTGAGCAGCTCCACCTAATTTTGTGAGACCAGCTTTGCTGTGTCTTATTCACTACAGCACAGCATTATCTTTCTTGAGAAGCCCTCACCTCAGACTGGTTTTTAGGTAACTGTTCTTTGTTTTTTTCTCATATTCTTCTATTTCTGTTACCTAATGAACTCTTATTATGTAATAAAAGGTGTAATAGGAGTCACCTATATCACATATGGTTCTTTCATTTGAGCTTGAAGACTGTCATGCACGTTAGTAAAAATTCTGATAAAAAATGTCCCTCTTGTCTTCTGGAAGTCAGGTCACATCACTTAAATCTATACTTCTTGCATAGCAAATATGCAGAAAGTGCTGGTTATTCAGTTCCACAAAGCTGCCTGCTTTCAGAGACTTCAAAAAATGGGCATTTCAAAACCTCAGAAAAGACTGCCTGGTGGCTGCTGCGGCTGTTACTAAGGTGCTGCAGAAGTGCAGGTTTCATTCTTACATGCACATTAACAGTAGCTTTAAGTAGCTGAGGTCGGGGAGGGCTTTATCCTTTGTTTCCTGGTTTTGTTAGGGGTGTGTGTGTGCACGTGGAACTTCACAAATGGAAGGAGAAATCTGACTTATTAACAGACCTGGAAAATAGCATGTTGAAAACTGTAACACATCCACTTACCAAGCTTTTCTTTCCAGAACATAGTCTCAGATGGACATCAGACCCCAGCCAACGTAAACTCATAAAGTTAAACATGGTGTTGAGTTTTGTGTCTGTATAGTTACATGGATTGCTTGGAAGCAAACTCCCTGGATTTAGAACATAGAAGAGCACAAGCTTTTAGACAATATTGGATCTGCAGATCCTCAGAAATTTTCCAGAGAGTTGAGGAACAATTCAAAATTTTTATAAGCTGTAGTGCGTATATGAACTATATTTTATTAGTTATCTTTCAAATAGATAACTATTTCAAAAAAGAACTACTTAGTTCACTTGTGCTTTTTGGCGGTTGGAGGTGTGAGCTGGGAAACGCTGAAATTTGCTGCAAGACCAGCACTGGCAATTCCTAGCTTGACTGCTTTCCCAGGTTTTCTACCAATATGTTTTGATTCACATAAGTTTGTACTCAGAGTTTTTTACTTGGCTTTTGAGTGTGGTCTTTTGAATTTGCTACCAAAATCCAGAATTTTGTCATAGATCTGTGCCAAGTTTTGCTGCCCAAAACTTAGTCCATGTTTGGAAAATATACCTGTGATGATGTGTTCAACAGAGCCACCTGAGTTTCGTGATTGGGAAAAGTAAGACACAGCCATAAAAGCTTCTGAAATAAATGAAGATGTGACAAATTTTCATCACCCAGTCCTTGAATATGGCTTCAGTGAGTGCCCATGGCGGGCAGAGGTGTGCGAGCTGCCTATCGGTGTGGCTAAACTCTAGCTCGTCTCGATTCAAGCGCTGATAGTGAAGGCGAGGGGAGTCAGCACAGGAAGACTGCTGTACAAGAATATGATTGGGACATAAATACTTAACTCTGAATCAGTAAATATTCATGAAGAACATATTGAGCATTTATAGGTTACCCCCAGAGGCAAGTAGTGACTCACATGGTGATTTGCCAGCAGTACAGAGCTCCTAGGAAAGGAATACCTCTCACAGATAGCTGCTTGGCACCGGGGTGTTCTGGGTGCTGTGCTTCTGCCAGCTGCCTAATCTGCAAGGCCAGCTCTCCTCAGCTTTCCCTTTCTTGGCAGGCAAATAATGGAGCACCTACCACACAGGTAGTCCATCCTATGTCTCAGTACTGCTCTTTTATGACCAAAGACCTTCATTGGCTTTTGGGAACCAGTTTTAAGTGTCATACTTTAAAGAGAGTGTCAAATGAGTGTGTGCTGCCTGTTGTTTATGGTGAGCTGTAGAATGATCTAGGGGACTGAAGCACACCGTTTCAGATTTGATGTTCTTGGCTTTTACTCTTTCAGCACAGAGTGACTTCCCCCCCCCCCCCTTAGTTCTAATTGTGGGCAAAAAGATGGTAGAAAAGGAGTTTCAACAATTTAATAGTCAGCAATAATATCTCCAGTTCTTTCTTCTTCCCCCTACTGCAATTTCTGGGTTGCCTTTGCCTCCATTTCACATCAGGGGTCCCTGAACAAAATGGATAGCATCTGTCCCGTCCCCAGGAATGTCTGTCTCTCTTTTAATACTACTGTTGCCTCACTTTAATGCATGTTATGTTTCATTTACTTAGGATATCACACAGTGCACTAGAAGTACCACAAACATCCCTGGTACAAGGCAGGTGGCCAGAAGCCACTGTATGCTGAGGTACATGTTTTGAATTACCTGCTGACAGATGGGAACTGAGCAACTCTCTGAGCGCAGGCTATTAGCATATATTTGTTTTTACAAGGGGGGGGGGGGGGGGGGGGGGGGCGGAGGGGGGAGGGAGAAGATACTGTTTTCTTTATCTTAACTGAAAAATAACATGTGTGCTTTGAAGAAACAAAATGTAAATGCCAACCCTAAGAACAAAGATCTTGTTCTGTTCATGAGGCCATTCCAACTGAACATTCTGTGGGACTTGACAGTTGCTCTGCTATTTGCACATCTTTTGCAATGGATAGATTTGACATGTTAACAGCTCTAAAGTCTGAACTTTTTTAATGCTGATGCAGTAAAGTATTATACTATATGGCCTGTTAGAAGGTAGTGTCCAGTGGTCTTGGGAGTCTCAGCTATTGCCTCTCTCTTTCTCCCTTCCTCCCTCCCCTCCTTTCTCCCCACTCCACCCCCTCCGCTGGTCTCTTGTTTATGATAAAAAGAAGTAAATGTAGTTTCTTAGCTCTTACAATGCCTACCTGTCAAAGTATTTAAGTGCCTCCATTTTAGCCATACACTTTCCTAATTCCCGTGAATGAAGTTTATTATCCAACTAAAAGCTTTGGCTGGGTTAGTGCCTCTCAGCAGGAGATTTTCTACTTGCTGTGTAATGATGGGCTGTTTTCTGAAGGACTGGCGCTTGGTAGCACTGCCTGCAGTTCCAAGCCACCATGCCACTGCTGCTTGTTCTCTGACGTTATGATAGGGCTGCAGTCCAAAGTTGAGGCTTCAGAGTACTGCCACAGAACATGCATACTGCCATAAAGAAAAGCGCAGCTTAGTAATTTAATGGCCGTTTTTTAAATGCCTTATACCTCTGTTAGGTTCTTATATGTAGGTGGCTACTGTGCAACAGGTAAGATGCTGCCGACCCCACTCTGACTTAAGGGTGAGATACAATGACAGTGGCTGTGAGGATGCATGAAAGAGATACTGATGTGATATTATTTGTCTTTCTGAGCGCCATTTTTAAGGTTTATAGCTAGAGCGTGGAAGCCTACTCTGAACTGAGACCTGTTTTTTATAATAAGCCTTCTTGTTCAAAGGCTCTTTTATTCTTTCCCAATTTAACTATACTGCATTTTTAATAGGTTTAGCTATGCAATAAATTACAGGTGTTATGGTTTCACTTTTTTGTTAATTCAAAAGTTATGATATAATTTTTAAATTGAGCTTTGCGAGTCTCTAAATTGAACAGCTCCCTTTGGATGTATATAATTCAGGCTTGCATAAAACATGAAACCCACATTCAGCCATATAATCTGAATCTATGAAGAACCTTTCACACCTTTTGTGGATGTTGCCTAATATTTTGAGGTCATGATCCAACAAAACACTTACATGCCCATAGAAGTTAATATTTCTGTAGAATACAACACATGAATACTGCCAGACTGGAGCCAAAACAGCAGCTAAATGTGAGGAGAAGATTCTTTGTTGTCATTGCATTTCTTCACTGGTATAATGAGATGATGCATTGCCTTTAGTACATTCATAAAACAAGCACAGCCATTTCAAATTCTGCTCGTTTTTTACATTCATCTGAATGTGTGGATCTTTATCTATGAAACGAGGCTGGCTTCTAGTTCTAGAGAATTATGAAGTTTGGACAAGATTTGAGGGTTTTCTGTAGGATATGGTGTTCTGTTGTCATTTAGTAGGAGCTGAGAAAAGGACGTTCCATTTTGTGAACAGTTTCTTTGTGTGTTGAATAGCATTGTTGGTTTGCTCTGAGATTGGATTTTCAATTTATACACCAAGGATTTATAGAAACACATTGTATAAAGTCAAGTAGGAAATCGGATAAAGTACAACCCAACACAATTAACCAGGCTACAGTTATTTCTCCTTTAATCAAAGAATGAGAGAAAGCTTCATTGCAACATGCCTACTAATATTGAAAAACCAAAGACAATGCTCAAATTTTCTTACCAGTTCTTTTGCAGAGCGAGCTGTTTCCTGCAGCTCCCAGATTTCTGAGATATTCTTAACAAGAGCAAAATATAGGGCTCAGCCTCAACTTTTCTCTGAGCAGTGTGTTATTCAAATATATTTCCCTTTAGAGAAGAGGGGTGCAGCAAGCAATGTGAGGACCGGGGACTTGTATTTTTTCTTCAGATCACTTGTAGAAAATGAAATGGTGGGAGGGTTCCTGCACTGATCTTCCAACCCAGTGCGTAGATGGTTCTGAGGGAAAAGTAGCATCTGCTGCCTACATTTAAGGTCCCATTTGAGATGCGTAATTGAAGTGATAGGAGTCATACATTGCCTATGCTAGTGGAGTCTGTTAGTGGATCATCAGCAATCAGTGGCTGTGTCAAAATTTTTGGAGAGGTCAAAGAGTGTATAGATTTGACCTCCACCCTGAGTCACGAGGAAGTCATTGATCCGGTGCTGTTAGCATTGTCTCTTTGACATATCCAAGCCTGAAGCTTGTTTCTGAAAAGCTGCTTAATGCTGGCAAACAACATGTGCTAGGCTCTCATTTTTCACTGCCAAGAAAAGAGAAGTAGAGCACAGAGGATTAATTGGAGAGACCGTCTTTGAATGTAAACTTTCAAGAGCTGGTAGCCCTTCCTGGCAGAGAGAAGCCCTTTTCCCGTGATCAGGCATACAGCGCTCTCAGAATGGAAGCAGCAGTGACCAGCTGGACACGGCATCTTCTGCACCTTCGGCTGCCTTGGCGTTCACGGGCAGGCTGAACGCAGGCACAGTGAAGACCACCCTGACCATGCTGTGGCATCTTTGGCACATGCAGCTCAATGCACATGGAGTTTCTCTTCTCTGTGAACTCTTCATTATAGTTTTTCATGGCTTGCCTACAAACTCTTGCTGGACCAATTGGATTTGATAGTTCATTTGGGAAGGGGATAGTTACTCCAGCCCCATTATGAGGGATGCCACTGGGAGAAAATAAACTTTTTTCTTGTCACTTCAAAACAAAAGTTTTGGGGATGCCGTTGTGCAGTTTCCCTGTGGGCATGGTAGCTCCAACCTTCTCAGCTTATATGCACACATGTGATGGTCAATGTCACAAGCCCTGCAGAGTTTCGCACTCTTATCAGTGATGGTTTTGGACAACTGATTTAGCTTAGCTTCAGTATACTTGTCTATAAAATGGGCTAAACACTATTTTATTGCTCCAGGGGCATGGTGAGTCATAATTAACTACCATTTTGTAAAGGCTATCTGAATGCATACTGTGAAGAGGGTATAATAGGGATGGCACTGGTGGGACTGGAGCATTCTGAGAGATAGTGGCTTTCTCATTTCCTGAGAAATTAGAAGTAGGGATAAATACGTCCTGCCAATGCCACACTCTGGAAGGTTTCAGGGTTTCTTGTTACTGAACCAGCTTCACGGGAAGTCAGGAGCAATCTAGTTCTGTTGCGTTTGCGGTATCTTGCAACACACATTTCTCATTTAGTGCCAATCTGCAGAGACCTTGCAGCCCAACCACCTGAAATACAATGCTGGTTAATGGCTCTGGGAGCTGGAGTCGATACAGTGATGGACTGGCGAGAGTGGTATATAACCTAATCCCTCTTCAGCCTTTTGACGCTTTTTCTGAGCAATTTGACTTTAAGTGACAGTGATTCCTACCTATGGATTTTTTTAGAATTTCTATGAAAAGTAAGAAAAGAAACAAAACATGATGATAATTTATTTATATTATGTGAACTTCTTTTCTTCCTTACCTGTATACACAGCTGGCTAATTGGCCATTCTGTACCTCCTAGGGGGCTCTCAAGGTACAAAAGAAAAACGCCTGCAGGTATTTTGGATACAAACATATTGCATTTACCTTATTTTCTTCACTAGGAAAATAATAAAGGAAAGGTTTGGTGAAAACTTTTTGGTTGTAAAGGATTTTGGTAAATTTAGGAAATAAATTACAGTTGTGTTCGGGGTGATTTAAGTAAAATAGAGATGATGAAGATGATGACAAATCTAGCTTTCTTCACACTAGCAGAACAAAATTCAATTCAGCATCAAAGGAGGATAAATAGGGATAAATGTAATGGAAACCCTTTGTTCTGTGAGTGGTGTCACAGAGGGGTTGAAAGCCTGAGCAAATAATGAGAGGCAGAAAGAGAAACAGCAAGTGCATGAGGGAGACAGCACAGCAGAGAGCAGGAACAGTTAGAAGGAATATCTGTCGTAATAATCATAGCAGAGACAAAGAGAAAGCCCAGGAGCCAAGACAGCTTGCTGTGAGCAGTAATATGAATATAAAAGCGTAAGGTCTGGAATGGAAGATGGGATTCAGCAATGTCACTTTCCTAAAACATCCTCATCACTTACTTCTCACTTAAGTGGTTTGATTACTTTGCAGCTCATGCCATGGTTCCCCACACCCCCCACCATTTTTCTTTTCCTGTTTTGTTCTTCCTCTTGAAAGTGATTTGAAATTTCAGCACAGTGGAGGAGCAGCTTAGCCCTCTTTTACCTTCTGAAAGCTCAAGTCTTGTTAGTTGCTGTAGTTACTCTTCCCACCAGTTCCAAGAATCATGCTTTGTAAGGTGAAAAAGAAAAAAAAAAAGAGCAAGTCAATTGTTTCCTACACAAGAAATCCATCCAAGAAAGCAGAAGCTCTTTTTCAGTCCTGAGGTGTAACTTTTGGGTTTAGTTACAAATATCCAGCTCAGGACTTGCTATTGACTGTAAGTAACAGAGCAGAAGTGACAAAAATCATCAGCTTTACAGGATTTTTTAACATTTTTTAAGTTCTACAATGAACTTGAAACAACAAGTCATTTGTTAGGTCTCCCTGTTGCTCAAAGACTTTCCATATTCAACAAGTGCGATGTGCTTAAGGAAGTTAAAAGATGGCGTGGCCTGCTGATCTTAACAGGTTTTGACTACTTTAAGATCTGTTTTCATGGAATGGTAAAAGCCCAAACAGCACCGCTCTATTGGGGAAATATGCCAACAGATAGGTCTTTGGAAAGTGCATAATTACCTGGGAGTGTTTGGCATCCCAATTAAAGGACATGGCAGAATGAACAAAGAAAGGACTCACTGGTGGTTTGCAATTAAGAGCGCAGCCATCCCATAGGATTTTTGAGAGGTCAGAGAATGTGTTGCCAAATTTGTTGTGAATTTATATTGATTTTTTTTTAACTGTACATGGTTAGTATCTCATGCACAGCCATGCGGCCCCATAGAATCACCCTGAAAGGGTAATTATGAGGCATTTATTTAATTAATACCACCAAAGCCAAATCAAACAGAGTCAAGATCACTTGAAATGGGAGGTTGCCTGGATACTGAGAAATATGATTGCAACCAATATTTGGTTGAGAAAAATGTGAACTTGCAATTCATCCTTGACTAATGATGTATATGTAATTCCATATGTAAGTATTTGTGTGAGAAACTCTAGGTAACCATCTGATAAGGGGAAGCAACTTGCCTTGATGGGGCTGGAACATTTACCTTGACAGCTGCAAACGTGCAGAACTTTACTGTGCTTTAGCGTATTTTCTAAAAAATACTAGTGAGCAACTAACTGGCTAATTGCAGGTTTGATTTTATTTACAAACTTACTTTATAAAATCAAATAAATTACAGGAACTGTTTAGAGCTATTAACTACACTTATTGCTGGCAGACATTGCTTGTGGTTTACTTCAATGATGGCAATATATTCCATCTTGCAAAAAAGAGGTGCTAATATATTCAAACTAAAGGTTATCTGAGGCTCTAATTATCTTAAAGTACCTCTGTTAATTTGTAAATTAATCACATTCTTCAAACCATACAAAGCAACAACAGCCCATACATGATCTCATGCTCATAATTCAGTATAATGTTTAAGTTGATACAACATAGAGTTTAAATATCTCAATCTAAATAATTTGACTTCAGAACTACCCATCTGCAGTTGGTTTCTTTGTGATAGCCTTCCTGTTTTGCCTTGAGCAACTTGTTCTTGACATGGCAAAATTCAAATGGTAGCGTTTTTCTACCTTTTTAAAGTACCATTGGGAAAAACATATGAAAGATAGTCAGGTGCTTAGATCAACCAGCAGTGTGATAAAGTCCTTCAGTTTCCCCAGTAAAACATACACTTGTCTTGTCAAAAATAAGTGTCTAAGGTAGTACTAGATACAGAGAAGTTATGTTAATTCCTCAGCAATATTCATGTATAATAAATGATACAATATTATTCCTGGCCAAAAACCTAGAATTTCCAGTTCACAGGAAATTTAGGTTTTTTGAACTACTCATGGACTGAAAATTCAGGTTATTTTCTCAGAGACAGATGCTCATGTTTCCAGAGCGTGCAGCAAGGTATGTTCCCATGGTCTTGTAACTGCAGCAAATTTGAGAAAACCCCACCAGCTACAACATTTGTAGGAGAGCAGAGATGGTCCAAAGGCTCGCTGAACTGACCCGGAGCTGTGTCCTGGGATGCAATGGGGCTGGACCTGGGATTCTGATCCCGCACAGCTGAAGAGTGCGGAGCAGGGGTTGCGGGTGCCCCACCTTGAGCAATCTCTTGGCAGGCTGTCCCTGTGCCAGGACTCCCTTTGAGGGGTGGCAAAGCAGAAATTGCCTTGTCCAACACCAATACTGCTGGAATTGGGCTTCTTCAGAGCTGCGTGTCCTTCTGGGAAGGTGCGCAAACCCCTTTCCCAAGTCATGCGCCACTCGTACCTAGAACTGCAGTGGTATTGAATTGCTGTATCAGTCTCATCACTGAGCAGAAGCTGCCCAGCCCCGGTGGTGGCAGCCCTGCCCCACGCACCCCCCCAGGGAGAGACCTTGGGAGGCAGCAGCATGGCCTTCGTCCTGCATGGTGTCTGTGTTTGTGGAGGGGATTATCTCCTGTTGGAGACATGGCCCTTTTCAGCCTTGTCTGCTGCTTTTGCTCTTTCTATCCATGGAATTGGACTGGAACTAGAATAAACTAATCCTAGGGGGTTTAGGTTGGTTGGGGTTTGTTGTTTTTGTTGGTTTTTTTTTTTTTTTGTTGTTGTTTTGTTTTTTTTTGTAATAAATACATTTGTGATGTGAGCAGACTGGGAAACTTATCAGCTTTCTAGGCGCAGTTTTGCAGTGTCTTTGTTTGCTACTAATGGTGTTTTCTAAATCTGAAAAAGGATTGAGAGTATAAAAAAAAAAAAGAAAAAGTCAGCCTGTGTGAATTAAGAAAAAGTCATTTGGTGTGAATTAAATGAAAACATGTGATAAAATCACTATACAGGTGCACCTCCGGTGGAGGTACATAAATTTACTGTGTTTGCACATAACATATCAACATACTAATACACGTCTTTTAAAAATATATGTTTAAAGCTATAGACTGCAAAAAAGTATGCTTTATGTAGCAGCATATACCATTCAAAGCAAATATCTTAAAGGTAATAGGCATGTTTTGTATGCAGAGAATGTACACTACACTAACCCAATCTATAAAGTGGATGAATCCATTATGTAAATCTGAAGTTGTCAAAGTGATCTATTATAACTGTTTCTACTGTCAGCTGTTCCACACAGCACAAATTCAGCGACATACTCATCCTGATGGGGGGAGTATTTAGATATCACACCAACTATGTATTAATGTTACTGATTTCTACAGCACCTATTGCAACGACAGTTTTTTGTTACGGGGATTAATGCACAAAACAGAAGATGAAAATCAAAAGCTAACAAAAGAAGTGTCATGTTCATGACTTGAATGTAAATCGAAGGCTGTGAAGGAGCGACATGGCTCAGAGAGTTGCTGCTGAAGGCCGGTCTTTCATCAGAGGGTCATGTTTAGAAACTAGAACAGGTGGGAGGGAACCAAATGTCATTACTGATGGCTGCTTGTAACCTATGTGAAAGAGATGTGCTCTCCGCTCAGTCCCTAGTATGCTTGCATACAAAGAAAAGGATCTAAACGGACACTGGTTTGAACCTCACTGGAATTCTCTGCAAAGAGTTTGTGGGCTACCCTTTTGGCATCCAGAACTAGTCACTGAGTGTTTCTTCCCTCTTTTCACACAGAAGGTACTTCTCCAGGCTTAGGAGGGAGGCGATATTTTAAAAGATTTTCCTGTTATTGATGATGCTCCTTTTTTTTTTTTTTTTCTTGGCATGCTAGATTTGATTTGCTACAAATCTAGCAGTTCAATACAAATATTACCAAAACATTTTAACAATATTCTGGCTGTGAGTTACTTTAATTAGCTCTTGTGTTTGGTTTCTTTTTTAAAAGGCAAAGTAAAATGTGTTGCTGCATCTTGACAGTTCTGCTTCTCCCCCCCAGTAGGAAAATTATGAGCTTGTGAGCCATGTTCGACCAAATCTAGTCTCCATGTCATGGACGTTAGGGTTTCACAAGAAAGAAAAGGTGCATTATACAGGATTGTGAAGTCAGTGTATGTAAGTTTGAAAGGATTAGCCAGCTGTATAGGCATGAAATAATAGCGAAACCAATGGTTCCTTTGCCTCTTTTTTCTGTGTCCTTAGTGACTGACCTATGCAGAGTTCTTTTGAACACATTTCCAGTTTCAATAGATGTGGGTATTGGCACAGTCCAAACACACACAGAGCACTACAGTTTGCTGTCGGAGGCCGGCTGGAGGGCAGTACCGTTCTGCAGAGCTGAAGGAATGAGGCTCCCACATCCTTCAGAAGTGGGTCAGCGCAGGAGCGCACAGTTCGGGGGGTGTCCAGGGGCTTGGGGTGCAGTACCCAGAGGCCTGGTCTGCTCCGAGCGACTGCTCGGAGCTCTGTCCCTTGGCGTTTGGAGTTGGGTTTGGGTTTCATGGGTCATGTTTTTGTCTTGTGTTGTTTAATGTTACTACAAAATTTGCTGTGGGCCTGCAGCTCCTCCCTGATGAGTGTGTCATTGAAACAGATAGAGAGGTTTCCACCAACAGAAGTATTTTTCCAAGAACTGCCATTTTTTTCAGAGCAGTATTTAGAGAAAACAGGCAGTAATTAAATGTCCTATCAAATCTGTAGATAGTGAATAAAACCAACAAAAGCTGTCACCACAGAGCAGCTGAATGCTGCTTGACATTATCATTTGCTTATATGAGAGATACGTTACAAAAGATGTCTTAACATTTTGAGTCTTTAAATTACCTAACTTTGTAGTTTCTATCAATTTTTCTCTGGATTGTCATTCAATGTGGAATGAAGTTCTCTCTTTTGCTTTCTGCAAAAGCTAACTCAAAATGTGTCATGTACCTAATTATTTTTCTTGGACCATGGGAGCAGAAATCCTAAACAGTAGAGTTTGGGTTTGTAAAAGAGCAATCCGTGGAGCAGGAAGCTGATAAATGTCTTGGCTGGATTTCAGGAAGGAAGACAGTTTTATCGAAGCATCAGGCAGCTTCCCCTGTGGGAGATCTCTGGCTTCCCACAGCACTGACCTCCTCCCAGGCAGCAGCCCAGGATGCCTGCCACGCTGGGAAAGCTTCACAGCCATCTCTGGTCCTGAGATCCCAAGCTGCAGCCAACTGGCTGCTCCACAGTTAGAGAGCCAAACCTATTATCCATGTGTCAAGTAGCATTACAGAAATTGGTCCTTGTCCATCCCTAATACCTTGCTTTGTAGAGATGGAAGGGAATTTTCCGTGAAACCTGGTATTTTGGGACTACACAGTGCCTTCTCCAAATTAACTCTGTGCAGGGGAGGGACAAGCTGGACAGGCTGCATGGAGGCTGGGGTTTTGATGATCTCCTGTAATGCCAGGTTCTTCAGAGCTGTGCTGTTGGCATTTCACAGGGGCTCCGATGGCTCCACATTTAATATTTGTGAATTTGCTTCTGTAGACCGGTGTGCATCTTGGCACAAGTGGAAGGCCTGGCCAAACAAAAAGCCTACCAGCTGTGGGCCAGATGAGAGTAAAATGCACCCACCCGTGCAGCCACAGCAGGACAATAAATCAGAGTTTGCTAGAATACTTGTGAGTGACATTTCTTCTGGTGGTTGGGAAGAAATGTCCCGGAGCAAACACTGCATTTCAGTGGCATTTTCGGTGCAGTGTGTGGAGATGTGTGGTTTGGTGGTTTTTTGGTTTTTGTTGTGTATTTCTTTTGATTATTTATTATAAAGAAGTTTTGAATATTTTCTTTCCAATAAGTTCAGTTAGGAGCAAAAAAAGATATGCCCTGCATTTTAAGTCCTGAAAGGTCCTTCTTCAAAGGCCCAGGTGGGAGCCCCTGAATGAACGTTAATGCACACGTTTCTGTGTGTGAGGGATTCCGTGCTGTTTAGTGAATTCACCTTGACTTTCTTGGGTATCCCTGGGAACCCTTTTTTATTGCCTTAGTGAGAAGTAAAGCTAGTTCGTTACAGTGTCTTCCTGGAAAAAAGCATTATCCATCATGGTATTACTGCTGAAAGGGAAGGAGGTATCCTGCTTACTTAAAAATATTCTTTGGGCTGTGTTTGAATCACTGTTATTAGTAAGCCTGCATTTGCAGGGTGTCAGTTTGTTCTCTTTTCACTTTCTGTGAAAAGTAGATGATATTTTTGAGATTTGCTGAGCATTTGGGGCAAAAAAATATGGTTTAGAGCCAAAAATACACAAATTGATAAAACTGTGTTGTAAATATTTTTCTGACTAGTTGTAATGATTGGAGAATGATGTGCTTTGAATACTGAAAGTTATCCGATGTGTAGGGAGTCTGGGAAAATAGGGAATTTTTTCAGTAAGGCAGCCCACTTAGTCTCATGTAGCTTTCTGGAGGCAGCCTGGGGATGTCCAACCCTCCGCCAGATGATGTTGAGGGAAGGACCTGCACCGGCCCAGGGCGTTGCTATCAGTCTGTTCAAACAAGAGGACTTTAATGAACTTGTTGCTCTATTTTGTTCTGTGACATTTTGGTGTGTCTCTTGTGTTTGTAGTACTGATTCAGATCTGTAATTTTTTTGCAGGATTTTTTATTACGCGGTTATGGTTCCTTTGTATTGTCATCACTAACAGATAGCTTATTTCTTTAATAAAATGGTTATTTGATATCTAAACAAAATACATGCTGGATATCTGGTACCGAAAAAGCAGCTAGTTCCCAGTCTTCCTCAGGGTAATAGAAATCATCTAAATTTTATCACGTGAGCATTGGTTTTTTACACATTACAATGACTCCTCTTTTTTTAGTTTAAAAAAAAAAAAGGGAAAAAAAAAAAAAAGCCAAGCTGTAAAATTCATGTATCTTTTCTACAGATCTTTGCAGAGGCTTTTTTAAGCACTAGTATGTATTCTTACATCTTTCTGTAAAAGTAAAAGCATAAGCATTATGATCAGTTCTAATATCACTACTTCTCATCCAGAGCACATCATTGGAAAAATGTTGTAGATCCCCACGAAGTGTGAGCTATCCTATGCTTTTATGGCTTTTATTGGAAAGAGTCAGTTTCCACTAGACTGTACTTCAGAACAGCAGACAGTTGTAGTCGCAGTATTTTGGAGTAAGATGATTCCTTTCTGAAACTATCTTAAGACTGATAACCACACCTGAAATTGTCTTTTAAAGTCTATTTTTGATAAAGCAGTTTCTTCTAAGTTGCATCCAGCTGACAGTTTTTTATGATAATAAAAGTTCTTTAAACCTTCCTGATTTTTGAAGAATGTTGTCCTAAGAAAGAATCTGCATACAAGTCAAATAGATTCAGGTGATTCTCTTGTGTGGACTAGCATAAGGAAGCATCTGGTCCTTCTGCTACTCTGTATGAGGTAGGGCCTTCAGTCGACAGGAATGTAATTTAAAGGATATAGCATAAATGTACTTCATGGATGCTGTTGTCACTCTGTAGTGTCATCAAATCCATTTGCCAGTCTGGCATTTCTACATTGGCAACTTACTGCTCATTCCTACTCTTTCCAGAAGATACTGTGCTCACCAGAGCCAGCCAGAAAGGGAACATATTTTCTACCATTTTCATGGTCTGATAGCATTAAGCTAGTTCTCTTATCAATAATTTTGGCTGAAGCAGAAACTGCTGTTTGTGTGTTTTCACTGCGCTTTTAGGGCTGCTGTGGTTTCAGCCCAGCCAGCAGTTCAGTACGGCGCAGCCGCTCGCTCCCCTGGTGGGATGGGGAGGAGAATCAGAAAAAGGCAAAACCCATAGGTTGAGATAAGAAATATCTAATAAATTAAATAAAGTATCAATAGTAATATTATTAATAATAATAATTGTAACAAGGGGGGGTGGGGGGAGAGAGAGAGCAATAAAACCCAAGGAAAAACCTCAAGGGATGCACAACACAAGGGCTCACCCCCCGCTGACCGATGCCCAGCCAGCCCCCCAGCAGCCATCGGCAGCCCCCGCCCAGCTCCCCCCAGGTTATATACTGGGCACGAGGTGCCCTGGTATGGACCAGCCCTTCGGCTGGTGCGGGGCAGCTGTGCTGGCTCTGCTCCCTCCCGGCTCCGTGTGCCCCCGCTCCCAGCAGAGCCTGGGCAGCCCAAGGGTCCCTGACTTGGGGTGGGCGCTGCCCAGCCACAGCTGCAACATCACTCTGCCGTAACAGTCTCTTCCTAAATCCAAAGCACAGCCTGCACCGGCTACTAAGAAGACAATTAACTCCATCCCAGGCAAAACCAGGACAAATTTGATTGAAGCAAAGACTGTTTTTCGTGTGTCTTCATTGTCCTTTTAGGACTTTGACTTAAAACTCGATATTTGATGTAATCATTTTTGCCTAGCATCTTCACAGCAAGAGAGGATTATTGTGTCCTGAAAAACTACAAAGGACATTCTATGATAATGTTTTCAATTTAGAGTTTCCGTAAAATTGATTTCTATCATCCCGACAGACTTTTTTTTTTTTTTTTAATTGAATGAAAGAAGCTCAATTAGATGCTCCATAGGATCTCTGAAAAACATTGTCCCTTTACAATAACTGGAGTCCGTGTTACATAAAGCCATTGTTTACATTGCAAACATCATTTGGGCTTCCTCATTTCTCTCATTTCCTTCTTCCTCCCCCATCTCTCCTAACAGTCGCAGAATTTCAAAAAAAACCCACCAAAACCCTTTCAACTGAATTAGATCACAGTTTGTGATGTATTGTTGGGAGTTAATCATATGTTTTTATATTCTGTTACATGGAAATCTTCATGTGAAAAGCTTTTCCGATAATGAGTTGTCTGTAATAGCCTATGGTTCTTTCATTCCAGATCAGACTCGTCATTGCTCTGTCCTCACATCTCCACAGAATCTTTCTGATCTATAAAAACTTCTAAAACCAGAATAATGGTACCCAAAAGGTTTAATCTTGTTTTGATATCGATATTGTGAAGAACTGAAATATTGATCTTTCTACCTTATCCAGTAGTTCGTCTTCTAAGATAGATGAGCCACTTATTACATGGATCTGGAAATAATTTAAATCTTCTTATTAATAAGCTGATGTAATTAATAGAAGTAATTGTGTAGCATGAAGTGGTGAACTATTGAACATAAAATTTTAAAGAAACTATAGATCACAGAATCACAATCTTGAATTGTGAGGGACCCTTCAGGATGATTGAGTCCGTCTCCCTGCTCTTTGCAGGACTCCCTAAAACTAAACCATGTAACTAAAAGCATTGTCAGATGCTCCTTGAACTCTGGCAGGCTTGGGGCCACGGCCACTTCCCTGGGGAGCCTGTCCAGGGACCGATCAGCCTCTCAGTGATGAACTTTTTCCTAACGTCCAGTCCGAACATACCCTGATGCAGCTTCACCCCATTGTGTCCTGTCACTGGTCAGCAGGGGGAGGAGATCAGCCCCTGCCCTCCACCACCCCCCGAGGAAGGGGCAGGCTGCGGTGAGAGCACCCCTCAGCCTCCTCCAAGCTGAACAAGCCAAGTGACCTCAGCTGCTCTTGTAAATTTTGCCCTTTGCTAGATTTTACTGTTCATTTTGCTGTTCCCAGTAGCAAGATCTTCCTCCTACTATTTTTTTATTATTATTTAATGTGAGAAATGCAAAATTTGGAGCCTTTTGAAAAAGGTGGTGCTGATATTCTCCTTTCAATTCAGTTTTTTTGGGTTTAATCACTGCACAACGTCAGTCCGCAAGGAATCTGAAATGCTCACCTTTCAGGTGATTGCCCTGGCTTTCCCCAGGCTTCTACAGCTGAGCATCCTTACAGACATATACCCCATCCTTTAGACTCGTGGAAGCTGTTGTTCTCACTGCCTAGTTCTTTCTTTCCCTCTCAATGACTTTTTAAGTATTTTACACAAACTGGAAAAGTAACAGCAGGAAACAAGAGCAAACCACCTCAGAATAATGGTTGTGGGCGCACTCCTGGGAGATGCAAGATATAGGTTCAAATCCTCTCAATTAATTGTGTGGCTCCCAAACCTCAGATAAGTAACTGACTAAAAAGCTAAAAAATAAAGCTGTAAAATGTTTCCAATAATAGAGGGAGGTGAATGACATTTGTGGTTTCAATAGTGATAATTTTACCTGGATTTATGAAGAGATGATTTAGCAATCCGTGTTTGATACAGTTGGCTCTTTTGGTGATTTTACTGTTTCTCCAAATGGTGACCTAACTCTACAAGTTTGGGGGTTTTTATGGTGTTGTTTTTTTTTTTTAAACAGCAAAATGTCTTGAATAACCTCTATCACAAGGTCAGACTGAATGTCCCCTTAGCTAAGCTCCCTGCAGCTAGGTGCTGTACACTGCGGGGTCTGTGGGCACCCAAGGGTTAGTAATCCAGCCCTGTTTTCCGCGGCATGTCTGCTTCCAAGCTGTTTACCTTGATCACGGTTTTGACGTGACAGCTTTTCAGGGGTCCCTGAGTTCGTGGGGGACTTTACAGTGAATCAGTATGCTGCTTTGGATCATTCCTTGAAAGTGAGCACCCTAAAGAGTAGAAAGGGCTTTGAATCTCAAAATTTAGCAGGATTTAGCAGGATTGTACATGGTAGACATCCAACGCTCTGAACTCTTTTCAGTACAGGAAAAGCGGAGACTAAAACCAAATTGAAGTAAGAGAGGCTTGTAAACAAAACTGCCCCCTACTCTTTTTTTTTTTGTCCTGTTGGAGTGAGTCTTTTCCAGAATGATTCCCAGTATAGCACCGTTCAGCAGCTTTCAGGTTGCAACAATGCTGTACGACCCGCTCTGAATCCCACGGGTGGTCTTGCTCCTGACACCCCAGCCACCTGGCTATTGGCTCCCAGACTATTCCAGCAGCACCCTATTCTCTGCATCTGCCCCAGGTTCCCCTCGGGCTTTCTCTTCTCGCTTTTGGCTTGCTCTCGCCTATCCCACTGCAAAAGGGTCCCCATGACCCCAGCAGGCTCCATCTGCTCTCTGTGACAGCGATCTTCTCCCTGTGCTGCAGAACGCTGCAGGGAGCCTGCCTCTTAGCCATGGCCTTCCTCCCAGTCCCACAGCCTTCCTGCGGGGGAAGGTGATCTTTCCGACAGCTCACAAGTGAGCTGTGACCACTTGAAATGAACTGCCTTCTGCCCATCACAGAGGTGTAAGTCCAACAGGCAAAAGGCAGTTCGTTTCACTCTTTTTAGCATCTGCAGCGTTGTGGTCAGCTTGCTGTTTTCCTGAGCTGCAGTCTCAGAAGGGGCTTCAGATACCTCTGGAGGTTCACTGAATTGATGCAAGGGTAAACCAGATTTCAAACTAGGTGAAAGGAAAGTAAATATAGGATCATGGAATCATAGAATCATTTAGGTTGGAAAAAGACCCTTAAGATCGTGGAGTCCAGCTGTCACCCTAACTCTACCAAGCCCACCACTAAACCATGTCCCTGAGCACCACATGTACACAGCTTTTAGACACCTCCAGGGATGGTGACTCAGCCATGTCGCCGGGCAGCCTGTGCCATGCTTGACAACCCTTTCGGTGAAGACAGTTTTCCTAATACCCAATCTAAACCTCCCCTGGTACAAATTGAGGCCGGTTCCTCTTGTCCCATCACTTGTTACTTGGGAGCAGAGACCAACCCCCACCTTGCTATCACCTCCTTTCAGGTGATTTATTTCAGGTATATATATTGCACCCATTCCTGAGCATACTGCGGTATTGTACATTCCACATTAAATTAGCAGATTAGCAGAAGCCCAAAGCCCGTTCTGAACTAATCAAGCACAACTGACAACTGCAATAAAAAACCCCATCTCCTAAATCAGCTTTATCCTCATTAGTAGAGCTTAAAGGCCCCAGCTGAGAAGCCCAAGTGCGCTAAAGCCATTGTACAACCACACAGTAGGAGACAGTTCCTGCCTCAGAAAGCTTGCAGTCAAAACGGATGAAATACTGTTGAGCATAGCACTATTACTCTCTGATAGAAAGGCTGGATTTAACTGACACAC
Organism: Falco punctatus; assembly: GCF_963210335.1. Classification (NCBI taxonomy): domain Eukaryota; kingdom Metazoa; phylum Chordata; class Aves; order Falconiformes; family Falconidae; genus Falco; species Falco punctatus. The sequence goes on along the minus strand of NC_137581.1, from coordinate 120,230,495 downwards.
TCCCTAGCTCAAGGTCAGAGAAGGACTATGACAAAACTGGAAACTGAACCAAGATCTTCTGAGTCCCAGCCTAGTGCCTGAGCCAGAAGATGATCCTTCAAACCATGCAGAACATCACCATTTGTTTTCATATGAAGTGCTCTCTTTCATGCCGGTGGTTCTCCAGCACCTTTTTGCCTGGCTTTCCATCTCTGACACCGAGCCTTCCTCCTCTAGGTGCTATTCTGGCAACGCAACAGCTATTAAAGCAAGCCACGTGCGTCTGCTCTCTCTGTAAGCAGGTTTCAAAAGGGAAAGCTTTTGATAACAGTACCTTGCACCAACCAGTCCGGCACATTTTTTTTCTTTCTTTAAAAAAAAAATACCAAAAAACATTTCTTTGCTTCTTCTGTCCTTTCTCTTTGCTTTCTACAGTCTTATGATGCCAAAGTCTGCTCAAAGGGGAAACATTTGTGTGAAATTAAGAAAAGATAAATCAGAAATTCACGAAAATAACATGTAATTGTTATGAGTGGATTTTACTATGTAATGCTCTTCTGAAATCTTCCTTCTCCGATTCAAATCCAGAGGGAGACCAAGCAATGGTATTGCTTAGCTATCGCATTTCTTTCCTTCTCATTCTGACAAGCTTTTAGATGTTCACACAGTGAGCATAGAGTTTACCTTTATTATTAAGATGCTAAAAAAGCATAATCAGTGCCAGAATCTGTTTGCAAAATAAAGCTGATGTTATCACAGAAGAAAATGAGGGCCATTTAATCCCCTCTGCTGTATTCCTTTCTCCCAATACAGGGCTTTACTTGCCCTTTCCCTAGAGATAATGAATTCTTGCGAGTGTGAGATATACAGTATGAATTCAAGAATAATACAGCACAAAGCTTCTTGAAATCAATACTGAAATTTGCAGTATTATTTCCATTCAAAAACACGGACAACTTGGAAATAGTATTTGCTGATCAAATATTAAATCACCCATTTTTCATAGAAGGAAGGGACAGATGTTTGTTCAAAACAAGCCCAGTGGCAGTTTGCTGAGATAAGAGGACCATTACTTAAAGAATTTTGGGGGAGGCTAAAGTAATGGATTTAATTGACTTGTCTGCATGCCTAACAAGCATTTATTTTCCTGTCTTATAAATGCTGTAGCGGGTTTTCTGCCTAGGAAGGAGAGCCTCAAAAGTGGATATAGGGAGTCTTGACAGGAATAAGTCTTAGTGAATAAAACAAGAATGAAAGAGAATGTGCTTTGGTAGTTTCTAGCCTTATTTGTTACAGGGAGACATGTCAAAACGCAACATTTCGTGAATTAGGGTGGTCTTGAAAAATGAGATTATCTTTTTATGTTAAAAATTTATTTGTAGTCAAAGTGATTCTTTTGCTTTGCCTACAGCTGATTTAGGAAGAAAGGGAAGAGCTTTTCAGAGGTACTTAAAGATAACTACTCTGGCAGCTATGTGTGGTGCCAGGCAAAAGGCGTTCATCCATTCCTGTCAGGAAGAGCTAGAGAAAAGGGAGAAAATGCTGGTCACCCTGCTGTCCTCCTCAGCTGTGGCCTGCTAGTGACACTGTTACACCAGGGATGAGGTCCTTGGTGGCAACAGGGAGGCAGCAGCCAGGTGAAGTGGGTGGTCACCCATCGGGCTGACCGGTGTGCAAAGGGCTGGGCTGCATGGCACACGTGTCGATAACGTGTCCGGAACTTTGCTGCACCAAAAAGATCAGGTTAGAAACCTCGCTCTAGCAAAATTCATCAAGGTATGTATGGGAGTATGCTACAGAGCCGAGATTGTGGGAAAAGCCCAGTCGTAAATTAACCACAGAGACAGGCAAATGAGACCAGTCAGGATCTGGCTAGCTTCACTGAAACGATGCACACACAGACATTTACTTTGTGGATGTGATAATAAAATTAAAATTAAATTTGATTTTTTTCTGGTTGTAAACAGACAAAGACCCATGGCTTTGATGAATGGGATCTCTGCTTTAATCCAGCAGGCAGCCTTGATTTCAGTAAGGGATAACATTGCCCTTATTGGGATTTTTTTGCAGAATTTTGTAGATCTGCCTGTCACGCAGTGTCCCGCTCACCTCTGCAGAGCAACTGGAAGCCTTTTAGCTTTTGGCATTTATTAGATTTCGAGCATCCAATCCATAGCATACATAAGCAATCACTCTTCCTGAAGAGCACTCTTTCAAGGTAATCATGATGGTCAATAGTCAGTTACTAACCCATAAACTATGCAGCCCCTTTGATACACAATAAATTCTGAGTAATAAGCACTTTTCAGAAACATGAAGTCCAGCCGTGGAGCACTCTTAAATAGAAATAGGACAAAACCTGTTCTATAAATCAATTTCAGTAAATTAATCACCTCCCCATTGGCGTACTGTCCCAAGTGGCTATGATGGCACTACTCAGCGTGCTGCAGGCTCCATTCAGCGGGAGGCAAGTCACTGAGTCCAGCCCTGTGCATCCGTGGGGAAATGTGACAGCTGGGTGGGTTCAGCCCCTTCCCAAAGAGAGCGCTGGCTGGCCTTTCTACAGGGCAACCTGTGATTCAGCTCCATGGCCCAGAAAAATTAAACGGTAGCCCTGGATCTCTGCCAGGAGTGGGAGAGATGGTGCAAGTGGGATTTTGGTGGAGCATGGAGAAAACCAGCTGTATGGCAGTCAGCCAGTGTAACACCTTGGGCTTTCATCTATTATCCTTTGTAAAAGAATTTCTCCTCTGTCTCTGTGTACATCAAATACAAAAGCTTGGTGCATCCTTATGTTGTTACTTTCAAAAAGGAGGAAAGGAAAGTGCTTTCTCCTCTGTCTCTCTCCAGTTCTAATATGAAAGCTTGATGCATCGTTATTATTTTCAAAAAGGAAGAGCCAGCTAGAATTTGGTATTTTTAAGTTAGTAATGGCTCCAAGAACTTGTTTCGTGGAGTCTTTCTACCTCCCTATCTAGGTCCTGTCTGAAAATATATTGTCCCAAATAAAATATGATATGGTATCAAAGCATATGATTAATACCAAAAATAAAGTAAGACTGAGGATTGGTTGATAATGTAGTTTTCCACCCATGTGACAAAGCTTAGTGAGCCATATTACTGATTAGTAAGAGCATGATGCTGGCTTTGTTACCTACAACATAGGAATATCCTACACGAAAAGAGGAACTTAGCTTCTCAGCAGCAAATTCAAATGGATGGTTTGACATTTGTACACCATTTTCCTCTTCCAAATACTGAGCACTGCGGTGTCTCAAGGTGAAATGCCTTACCGTGGAGTGTGAACACCACCGAAAGCCAGCAGTTGAAGATGGACCCTGTGTCAGCCAGAAGGCCAAGGGGAAAGGTCAGCCTGCACACTGTGCAGCCCTCTGAGGGCTAAACCATGAGAAATTGTGGGGGGAAAAGGGCAAGGAGGAAGTCTTATATTTCTGAGGAGCTCACTGCCTCACTTAGGTGTCTAGGAAGCACATCTGTCTGCTCACGGCTACACACAAGCTACTGTATTGCCTGCATGGAGACGACTAGCGCTCAGCTCTGCTTTTTAAAATGCAGACAGGGAAAGATGGGTGCCGCTCAGAGCACCACATTTTATGTAGACCTATGGATGATTGTCATATAGATGTTGTTACCAAAGGTCTGCATTTGAATCAGGGGTCCATCAGCATTTTTCATCAGGTGTTTGCTGGTGACTTTGAACTAATTTTAAGTTTGCTGATAACTTGCCAACATAAACATAAAAATACTGAAACTTCTTTTTGCTCCGTGGTGGGGCTTCATTAGGAGAGATAGCAACTGCCCTCAGACAGGAGAAATGCTCTGCCCTGGTGCTAAAGAGCTGACCTTCGCATTTCTGTGCCGTTCATGATGTATCAGTCTACAGTGTCTATTCCTCTCTGTTGCCATTGTTGTTATTAACAGGGTTTCTGTTCCCCTCGCCTTCCTCTACTCCCAGGCAGCAGCTGGTTCAGGATCGCCCTCTTTTTCAGCTTTGGTGAGAAGAGGTTGGTGAGCTGCCTCGAGTGATTTGCTCTTCAGGAATGGCTGCTGGAGACCTCTTCTGAAGGAATCAGTAGCAGCACTAAGCCAAGTGTGAAATCTCTGCTCCCCTGAATCTAAGCCTACTTAAGCCAAAACATTGCATTCTTTTTCACATGCTACTGACTATTGACCATATCAGTAATATGTTTTCTCCTCCTGTGTCTCTCTATCTGGCGCTTTGTTTGCATGCTTCTGCTGCAGGTTGTTGCTGTATCTGTGACCTGCAAGCATCCTCTGAGTTCGTGGCATTTAAGCCACTGACTGAGTGGTGCCATTCTCAGAACGATAAATCAAGATCTCAACTGTTTTTGTTATGTCTCATTTTAGTAAATGGCTTCTAGTTTAGATCTTTCCCTTTTTAACAAGATGGATAGCAGCTGGAGGAATTATTTATTTTGAAGTAAAGTTGAAAATGAAAAAAAAAAAAAAGCCTTGTTTCAGCCAATTTCTGAATCTTAAGAGGACATCAATAGTGTTCATCTTCATTCTAACAAGAGGCTAACAGAATCATCAAGATATACACGTTGTCTAGAGTGGTTTCATGATCACAGTTTACTACAACCTTTCTTCTCAATGTTTTCCTTCTTGTTTGCTGAAGGATTCCTCTGCTTCCTAGAGCTAGTCTGAAATCACGCAATAAGACATAGGTGCCTGGCACACATTTCTGTGAAAACAGCGGGCAGTTCCTGGGAGGAAGGTTATATGTGGCCTTCAGGGTTGGGACTACCTGTCTTGTAGTAATCAGAATCCAGACTGATTATTCATTGCTGTGTAGTAAACCAACAAGGGAAATCTTCGTGGGGTAAGGGTTTAAAGCCTAAGTTCTTTGAGACAGAGCCTGTTTCTCCCTACATCTTCCATGACGTGCCCGCTTGTTGCATCAGTGCATACATGAAACCACTCGTATAATTCCCAACATGACTTTTTCAGGCTTTTGCTAGGAAATAGTCTGTAGCAGGCCTCATGCTGGTTTGCCTTTTAAAAATAAAATAAATATTTTGAACCAGCTTTGATCCCCTTCACTTAACTGTTTTGAACAAAATGTTACTAGGATATTTAGGACACGGATTTACTGTCTGTGCATGCTGACTGTAATGACCCAGTAGACCAGAACATCTTCAGAAGAGCTGTCACAATCTATCAAGTCAATGATCTGTGAAATATAAATTCTCTATGGAAGTTGTTATGGGCCATTAAGTAAATAATAATACCTATTTTATAAACTCTATATTAACTTTATATTTATTACAGAAGATCAAATTGATATGATAAAATAAACCCCAGCCTGATCCTCCAACTAAAACTTAAGCTTCTCCAATAGTGACAAAACTGTCATTACATTTTGTCACACAGACTCTTTTTATGTACATCTAGTGTAAAATGGTGTACAATTGATATAAAATGCCAGAGTACCCAAACAGTCTATTTTCATAGCATTTTCAGCCTAGTTTTGACAGCAAAGTCCTTGTCTAAGCTGGCTTAGATAAGTTAAAATAATCTTCAGCTGAACCGAAGGAGAAAATTCTTGAAATGTGCACAAAATTAAAAAATACAGCAATTAACAAAACTAATTGCTCTGAATTCTGAGTCTCCTGGAAGGCATTCATTTTGAGAGTTCCATTCCAAGTGCTGTATCAGAGTGCTTCAAAACATTCAATGTGTTTTTCCCCCTGAGGTACAGGGCAGGACTTGGATCCCCATATTTTATGAAGGAGAATCTGAATCACAAAAGTTAGGATTCATCTCTCCTACTAATAATCACCTAGAAGCTAGGCGCTGAGCCAGACAGGCTCTCTTCATAGTCTCGGAAGGAGAGAAACATCCCCGTTGGCAGGAATCAGCCTAACAGGAGTGTCTGGAGCACACGTTTCCGCTTCTGTTGAGAGCTGTGCTTGAGCTGACAAAGCCTCTCGTCTCCAGCCTGTTCCTCCGGGCTGCCTTCCTGGTAAATCGCTTTCTGCTTGCGGCTAAGTTTCCCTGGCAAATCCAGTTGCTTTGCTCCAGAACGGCTCCACAGTACAACCCAACACACATCACCAAGGTCAAAATCCAGAGGCCCTAAGCTCACAAGAAAGCTCTTCAAACAAACGTGACAGTGTATGGAAGACCCTAGGTGTTTGGGGTCGTTCTCCCACTGTCTGCTGACAGGTAGTGGTTAGTGTGATGAATCCCACCCAATATTTATCGGAGGTAGCATTAGGAGTCTTGAGTTCAGCAAACAGATGAGGTGCCTATACCAGGTTGTGTGAGCTAACTACAGTATTTAAACTTAATATTTTTGATAGTGTTCTATTTTCTTTGGAACATTTTTCCTTTGATGGCTTTGTAGAGCCAAAGTTTGATTCGGGTGTCAGAACCCTGTATGAGGGCTTAGGCTTCATCAGAGTTCATCAGAGGATTGAACTAAGTTTGAAGCAACCCTAGGGAAGGTTAAGGGGAGAACAGACAAATCAAGCACTAACAGATTACGAGTCAGCTGGTATTAGCAGCGCAAGGTAACTGCCAGCTGAGTTAGCTGAGCTACTGACAGTACTGGGAAGGTTTACAGTTCTTTGGTACCTGAAGAATGACAGATATGTCTTTACAGCAGCACAGAGGGCCTCTAAACTTGATCGTTTTCCCAGGCTAATTAGTTTTAAATGACGTGTATAAACATGGAAAAACATGACCTACTTGAGAGGAGTCATCATGACTTCTTTAAAGGGAAGTTCTGCTTTGTAAGTCTCTTGACCTCCTTTGAAGGGGCTAGCAAACATGCATAAAACAGAACTTATTAATATAACCTAGTTTAAATTTTAAGGGGCTTCTGAAAAAGGCTTTTAAGGAAACCAGGCTGGCATTGGATAAGATAAATCAACACGGGTAAACAATTGGTTAAAGATGGGAATGGAGTCCAGCAGAAAATGGTCAGTGGAGGTCTGCATAGCTGTCTGTTGAGACCTGTGGTGTTCAACATATTCATAGAAAAGGGCACGAGAGGTGGTGATGATACAAAGACTTGTCAAGACAAGGGTAAACTGAGGAACTACGGAAAGATGTTGAGGACTGAAAGACTGGGCAATAAAATTGGAGGTTAAATTCAATGTAAAATGTGAAGAGATGTACTGGGAAAAGATAATCTAGATTCATATATGAAATGGTGGACTCTGAGGTGACCATTGCCATTCAGGAGTGAGATCGAGGTTGCAATACCTATAAAAATGCAGGTATTTTTCATGCCATGTAAATATTTTGTTAGACAGTTGATTCTTTTTGTAGCCTTTTTGTGAACATATCAGATGGCACTGCCAGTTTGAAAAATAAATCATCGCATCTTTCCATCCACAGTGGATAATTACCAGCATGTAACTTGGATTCCATTTAGAACATGACTGATTACAACTAAAATTGTATAGCATGACTCATCAGTTGATAATTAGATCTCTCCTCATACCGTACCTAAGTCATGTCACCATAATCTATAATGATAAAGGAAAGAATGACTGATTTCATGCTTTTGGCAAGCAGAAGCTACAGTTTTCTAATACTGTCACAATAAGGAAATGGATAGGTTTCTCTTGTATTGACTTGCATCTTTTTACACCTTTCATTCAAAGCATCCTTGCTGTCCTTTAATTGATTCTTTTTTCCTGATTTCCTCTTCAGCTTCCTGTCTTATAGTCATATTTCCCACCGGCAAACAGAGACAAATGAGAATCAAAAAGGGATCTATGGCTTCAGTATGGACAGACCTTTTTAAAGACTTGCATGACAGAATGCCAGCAAAATACCCGCTGCCAGAAAGCAGATGTTATGGCCAGCGTTGCACTAGGAGGGTCTGCTGCTGTAGATGCTGTGTTGGAATACTGCTGGTACCTGTTAGGGGCTGACGTGCTATCTCAGCAGAGGCTGGATCTAGGGCTGGATTCACCAGAAGTACGGCTGAATTTGTATCTCGGGGTTTGGCTTCTGGCATTTATAGTTGGTTTGTATGGTTCTGCGTTTGTATCCAAGAAGTAGGGTGGGAAGCGTGACCATAATCCTGTAAGCATTTTGATGCATATATAACTTAGTAGGTTCTTTTTATCTCATTAGCACAATAAAGCATTTCAAGTAATTGAAAGATGAACGTTGATTTGTGTGCAAACTTTGACATCACCCAATCTGTATTAGAAGCAATGAAATAGCCAAATGATATTAGTGTGTTGAAACACTTGGGCAACTGAAGCAATGAGAATTAAACAGATGAATACTTAACATCATCATCAACTTTATAGCATCTACATGATGTAGCCAATATGCAAATATTTTGTACTCCTGTAAGCATGAAGAAAGATGACCAAGGAGATCCCTTCCGACCCTACTTTCCTGTGCTTACTAACTCATCTTCCAGCACCGATGAATCCAGCGGGTCAGCTTTCAGTAGCGACTGTAAGCACATGCGGGACTGCCTGAAGGAACAGCGACTTTGTCTTTGACCATACATTTCTCAGATCCATTTGCAGGCTGGAAGGAATATTAAGGGTCCCTTTACATCTGACTGATAGCTCAAATGCAGAGTCAGGGGTTTTGAAGGCTGAAAAGCTTATTTTCATAACTAACCTTCAACTGTAATCCCAATGCAAACTTAAAAGATGTATCTACACATTAATAATACTTTAATCATTCCCAAATGCAAATCAAGATGCATAATTTTTCCATAAATCAACACTGTTACACACTTTATGAAACTGGATGTTCAATGCTATTCTCCGGAAAAACTAATTAAAATTGTCAGTTGATAAAGTTAACGAATGATAGTATTTCCCTTGGAACACTTAATATAAAATATTTAGAAACTTAAACTAGTACAACAAATATATTGAGAAAATCTGCAGGTCAGAGTTAAGGTTATTCTGTGATGATGAAAAATGCATTCCTTTTATGTAAATGTGAATAATATATGAATAATGTATGTTTGTTATGTCCTTTAATATTCACTGCTTGGGTTTTAAGTGCTTTGCTTTGTAAATGATGCAATAGGTAGGTACATCTGTGTCATTTCACAGCCCGAGTATTTTGTGTCAGAACAGAGCTGTAGCTGCCTGCAAAGAGGAACTGTTTTTAAAGACCCTCGAAGTTTTAGTGTGGCAGAAATTTCAATGTGGTGATTTGTTTTGGGTGCTTTGAAACTTCTGTGGAAACCTCCCTAAAGAGCCTGACAGTTGAAATAATTGAAAGATAACATATATTCCACTAGTATTAGTGAATTCCTTTGTGTATCTAACACCTACACGGAGCTGTGAAGATCTGTTTGTGTGTTCTCTGAGGTTCCTCCTACTGGTTTAGTGCTCCAGGGCTGCTGCAAGCAGCTTGCTCTGTTCTGGCAGCTAGTCACCGGCAGAGCAGGTCCGGCCTCCCTGGGCTGGCAGTGTGGGTTGTACCGGGTATTATTGGAAGAGGTGCACTGTAGGAAATTGAGAGTTTCTCAAGAAGGCGCCGGTTTAAAGGTTTGCTGGCTTACGATGTTAACAGGATAGCGGTGGAGAGCAGGTGGCTGGTCCAAACCAGAGCCTAACCTGGAAGCTGAATAAGGTGAAAAGCATATTCTCTGCGAACGCTTTCTTCCTAGTAATGAAGGGCCCTACAGCTACTCCTGTCTTTGTAACAGCCTTCAAACCGGAATGAATGAATGAAAGCTTCCAGTTGCTTGAATGGGAAAGGCACTGGGCTCCCTGTGAACTGCCAAAGACCCAGTACCGCGAGCCCTGGTAGCGGGGTGTGGAGTGGCTCAGCTCCTGCTACAGCCCCTTCCTCCTCCTTTTTTGGGGGATAAGAAAAGGGTCACTTCTTTGAAACCTATCCTTTTACTCGTATGCCTTTGGGAAGCAGCCTAGGTGAGTAATGGTTGTGAAACGATGAGCACCTTTAGAGTGCTTTAAATCTGATTTCTGTCGCAACAACAAGGAAATGCACCGAGCCCAGTTCACCTGGTGTGGGAAATTTGCGCCAATGTCGACTTTTCCATGAGGAGAGGCCTTTGTTCTTGTTGCCTTGCAAATCCAGCATCCAGCTTTCACCTGCAGGCAGATCCTGAAGGGCTTTAGAAAAGGAGGAGGCATCACAGTTCCCACGTTATGGATGTGCACACAGCTTTAGGAGAGTGAGTGGCTGCTGTGGGGCCAGCACTACAGACGGGAATAGAGACCAGCCTCTGCAAGTGTTTGGATGTGGTTCTAAAAGTTGTCTGTGGGACACCTTGTTTACTTACTGAGTTTTGCTTCTCCTGTAAACGTAGAGTTTGATGCTGAACAACTGGGCTATTTGTAACGCATTAGAAATAAATGGATGTGGTTTATACAAACCCCACAGAATATGTGGACTGTTTCCGAAGCCCTTAACGTTCAGTGGCCTGCTGTTTGAAGTTGCTCACCAGGGTGCCATATGGGCTGCCTGACAGGAAGAAATCTGGGGGCTCCTTTCAGTTATAAAGCCAGGGTAAGATACACACTTACAGCTCTCTGTCTCACTGAAAACAGTCCTTGTTAGCCAGCTTTTGTCAGGCTGAACACAACTGCATTTTTTGCTTCTAGTCTTGTATTCACGCTGCCAGATGGTACGAAAAAGGAAAAAGAGGAAATGAATCACTCTAATAATTTCCATTGTTGGCCCTCCACTGCATGTCTGCTTCATCTGGATGAACATTCCCACGAGGGAGCTGGTGATCTCCAAACTATTTCAGACTGATCTCCCCTTCAGCCTGGCTTTACCAGTCCTGGTGTCCACAAAACTGCTTTGTCCGGAGGTCCACATAGTTATGTTGCAAATAAAATCAATGGCTTAAAATTTGCTCCTGCATTTTCCTTCCATGAGGGATCTGATTTATTGAAGCACCTGCCTCGGCAGAGCCATGCTAAACTTCCTCTGGCTTTAAGTGCTGTGAATTCTAAGGCAACAAGTCATTTTTTCATACTCGGGTGTGGATGGCGGGACACCAGCATCTGAATGCTATCACTGAGCTACTAAACAGTGCCCCTGTTGTTAGAAAGGTTAGCTGTTGCTGCGTAACAAGAACCATGTTTGATGGCTTTCTTATATTACTTAGATTTCCAATTAGAGTGATGATAAAACTTGCATGTATAAACTAAAGCAAAGCAGCTGTTCCTTTGCAGCATGTCTTAATTTTCTGGGTCTTATTTCGTTCTTGTTATAAGTATGGACATACCAACGTCGATACTAGGTGCAAAATTAAAACAATAACAAGATCCTCTTCATTCCCTAAGCACTGAGGCAATAAAAGTTGCATATCAAGAGGAACTCAGTGGGCTGGGCTGTGTGCATTTAATCTCCAGAAAGCACATCTCAGAGCTACTTGTATTAACAACCAGAAAGCTGGAAGTAGAATTCAAAATCAGTGTGTGAGACTAGCCCTGCTCCCCCAGAACAAAGTAGAAGTGTCTCGGGTACCTGAGCTGAAACCTGCATCAGAGCAAAATACAAACCCACCCAAAAAATCCAACCTGTCCCTGTCCATCGTTGTTGCATCACCCCGGCATGACCAAGACAGAAACCGAGTACTTCTTACAAAATATTTATTGAGTCCTAAAGCTTTGACATCACAGGCTCTCAGCCTAAAACGCAGTAGTACTGCTTTTGTTTCTTCCTGTCCTGAACAGGATGCAGTTAATTGGGAAAGGACATTTCTCAGTTTACTGTTGCTTGCTGTTCACATTTTCCAGGGATCTGGAAGTCTCAGCAAAGACTGACTGCAGCCAGCAAGCCATATGTAGTGGCAAGTGTTGCACTGTTGTGCGGTTCCAGTTGCAATTAACTTGTGTGTTCTCATGTGATTCCCACTTTAATGAGGGTGTATGTTCTGGGTAGAAGAAAGAGAAAAAGATATCCCTGTTTCCCAGGCAGGGACTTCACACAGGTCAAAGGGCTGCATCTGGAACTAGAGCTCTGAAGTCTGGTTGCTGCAGGGTGATCCTTCCTACCCGAGTCTTTAGCCTCCTCCTGTTCCAGCCGGCAGTTTCTGGGATGTCCTAGTGGCCTGCAGCTCCCTGGCTGATAGGGGCAGGCGCCTTCGGAAGCACGCAGGGGAGGGCTCTTGGGACTGCTGCGTGGTTGAGTCTGCCTTCCTATTCCAGCTGAAGCAATTCTGAAACCGTTGATACGAACACTCTGGGGTGGGTATGTCTTGAGGAAAAGGATGATCTGCAATATCTAGTGACCTTTTTGACATTTTCTGACACTTGCTATTAGAGCGTATTAGGCTCAATATGTGTATGCCTCATTTTCCAAACCCCTTCTCACATGTTCACTCAATGACCGTTTCCAGCATATTGTACTCTTGTGCGCTGTTAATAGCCATAAATCTTCTAAGAGCAGAACTGTCTGCTTCAGTGGTAGCCTGAGCATGTGATCAAAGTTTTCTACTGGTGCCTGGTGAAGCTGCAGAGCTCTGTTAGCAGGCAAGGCACTATCCGTTCTTTTGCTCTTTGTGGCCATATACGATGTGCTGTCTTAACCACCACTCCAGACAAGATAGGTTGTTTTGAGACTTTTGAAGTGGAGCTGAGCAACTTTGCCAGTTCTGCTGTAGTAGTTCCCTGAGTAGTAGATAAGACGAGCTGAGAGCTCTGTGCTATTCCCGTTATCTGCTCTTGTATCCCTGCTGTGTACTGGCGGTTGTCCGGTTGCATTTGCAGACCTACTGCAAGACTGAGTGCAGCTTCTCTAATACCTCCTCAGACCACTGTAGCTGACAGAGCCCCAGGCCATTTAGCTAAAACATGCTAAGAAGCAGGAATAAGGCAGCTGTGTTTTCCAGCTCTGTTTACAAATGTTCCCTGCTTTTTAGGGAGCTCTTGTCATCCCCCCTACCACCATTGCCCACCCCTCTCCCCCCCTTCCCCATTCCCCTAATATTTTAATTTGGTTTACAAACAACAGCTTGACTTAGTTATAGCCAGCCATGGTGTGCTAATGCGTGGAAATGACAAATAATGCCTGATGTATTCTTTGTGGCGTGCATTCTTCTGGGAAAAGGTGAATGCAATGTATTTTGAATATCCTATGAAATCAGGCACCCAACTTGGAAAAATAGAAGGCTTTTTCCCTCTCTAAAACTCAAAGGGAAAAGACAGTTCAGAAAGCAAGTCTCATGTAAGAGCAGGGGAAGGAGAGAATGGGAAGCAGACTGGAATTGAATTGAACCATAGAACGAAGCGCTTGATGTGATCATCCTCTTCTGTCTCTTTCCCAGAGTTCAGGAATTTCTTTCTTTGCAGTGACAGTTTGCTGCTGCTGCAAAAGCTGAAAGAAGCAGCAGAGAGCAGTACCGAGCTGCTTGTGCCTGGTGGAAGTGGTTGCCATAAGGACAACTGGTCTACAGAAGAAGCAGAGGTCCAAGACGCGATGCGCGTGTCCTGTTTGGGGTGGTCTTCCCTTCTGGTCGCTGTGCATAGACACGAGATGGGGAGCTGAGGCAACAGGACAGTTGGTCATAAGTCCCCTCGTGCTCCTGGGCTTCCTTCTGTTGGGGTGAAACCAGGCTTTGCTTTTCATCAGCTTGTTCCTTGGTAAAAGCTTTCAGAGCGGAGCAGAAAGGAGGTGAAAAATAAATATCTAAAAGTGGAGGGAATAGACAGAGAGCAAGACAGAGGGGGAAAAAAAGGAAGGTGTATTTTAATTCAAAGGTTAAATTGCCACTTATGAAGCCATATTTTTTGTCTATTTTAATGGAAAGTAGTCAACAAATGTCATTAAACTGATGAGGCTGCCTTCTTTAAGATCAAGGCATTTTTAAGTGGAAGTGCTGAACAGTGTAATTTTTTTTTTTTTTTAACAGGAGTTTTGTTTTTCATTAATGAAATAAAAATCTCCAGGGGAGGAGACCGTATATAATGAATTATATATTCTAAATTTCATAGAAATGATTTAGAGCTAACACATGCTTCATGCTTCAGATGGAATAATGAATCTCATGTGATTTAGTTCAAATGGAGTTTGGGACCAAGTCTGCTTTCCATGGGTGGGAGGAGGGCTGTTCATCAGAGCCACTGGCAATTTTGGTTGTATTTATTTCTTACCTACCCTCAGCATTTCATTCCTGTGCGTGCCCCCTGTACTATATAGCACCGCAGATACAGAAAGAGGGAAATAAGATGATTGTATTTTGTTTGTGTACATTGTGTTTGTGCCACAGATGAACTGTTTCCCGTGAGAAATTAGTTTGCATAACTCCCTTAATGCACACTCCTAAATTCACTGGCTATCTTCCAGAGCCAAAACACATCTCAGGTTCAAATATGTCGAGAGCCTGGGATTACACTGATTGTATCTGCAGGTCCTACACTCTGTTAGTGAAAATCTTTGACACCCAATGAGACGTTAATGTTTTCCCTGTAGTGAAAGAGAATAGAAACCTGTGAACTTGTGCCTTGTGATCTCCAACCTCATCTCTGTCTCTCCTCTATCAGATAGCCAGGGATGGTGGGGGTTTGTTTTCTTCACACACACCCCCCCCAGCACAAAGAATACAAGAAACCGGGTGTGAACTTACCAGTCAGCTCTTTCTACATCAGTTTATCTGGATGTTATGTTCTTTAAACTCTTATCTATGTATTAGAGGAGTAAAGGTGATATATTTGTAAGAGGCTTGATGTGATTTTATACAGATTTAAAAGATTTCTAAGAGGTGTGTTTGTAGGAGATCCTGTTGAATGCAAATCTATATAGAAGTGCCTTCCATGTTCTATCATAAATTTTTATAAGCTACTTTTTTACAAGTTATCAATTTAATAGCTAAACTTACACACATTGAGACTCTTTAAGCCTAGGCAGGGGTGAAAGGCTAGCTACAGTAATCACCTCAGCTGAGGCCTTTGGACGTGTTTGGCATGTCAGTATCTCCGCTTCTATTATGTACTAAAAGAATGGTGCAGCCTCCTTCCTTGTGGAAGTTCTCCAAAGTCTGCAACAACCCAGAGAACTGACCCGCAGAGGCTCGGGGTCTCCCATTCAGCTCCGTAAATACCATCCAATTCACTGGGGTCGGCTCCTCTCTGTTCCAGTAATACCATTCCAGAGGCAGAGCCTGTATGCAGCAGATGAGAAAGATGTTTTGTTACTACATGGCACATCCTTCTCGGCCAGTGTGGTCTGTCTGATTGGTGACATCCTTGCTACACAATGCTCAGGGGCTTAATTAGGTAACGTGTCTCCACTTTGCTCTGTACTCATGTGCTCTTGTGATACTGTCCTGCCAATCACTCAGCTACATCTGACAAGCATAATCTCCAGCATGAAACAAAATATGAGAACCTGTTTTACCCAGCTAACACTCGATACCTTCGGAACAAGCTATGTGAATTTAGCCCTGGCTTGTATTTAAACTAATATCTTGTCCTGCCTTATTCAATTTCAGAAAGGTTAATGTATATTTCCCCAGGAACCACAGACCAGATCAACAGCCACCTGCTCACTAAATGAACCGCTGACGTTTATGAACATTACATTTATAAGCTGGGGGTTTATATTATGCATATATGTAGGGAAATGAGCTACAAAAGAAGCCACTTGTAATGCTGCATCTATTTACATTTGCAAAAATCAGCAAGGCTTTACCTAGACACAGTATGTTTCATCTCTCCTGTGCTGCTGTAGCAATAAGCAATTGTCATGGTTTAACCCAACACACAGCCATTTGCTCAATCCCCCCCTCCCCAGGGTGAGATAGGGGAGAGAATCACAAGGGAAAAAAAGTAACATCTGTGGGTTGAGAGGTTGAGAGAGAGACAGTTTAATAGGACAGAAAATGAAGGGAAACTAATAATAATGATAAAAGAATTAGAATATACGAAACAAGGGGCGCACAATGCAGTTGCTCACCACCAGCCGACCGATGCCCAGCCAGTCCCCGAGCAGCAGCCCCCGGCCAGCTCCTCCCTAGTTCATATGCTGAGCGTGACATCATATGCTATGGAATAGCCCTTTGGGCAGCGGGGCAGCTGTCCTGGCTGTGCCCCCTCTCAGCCTCCTGCGCCCCCCAGCCTGCTGGCTGCCAGGGGGGTGAGAAGCTGAAAAGTCCTTGACTTGGTGTAAACACTGTTTGGCAACAACCGAAACATCAGTGTTATGAACATTATTCTCATCCTAAATCCAAAACGCAGCATTGCACCAGCTACTAGGAAGAAAATTATCACTATCCCAGCTGAAACCAGGACAGCAATAAATTTTGGCATTTGGAAAACTACTGGTCTAAAAAGCAAAAATTGATGAGCTTTTTTTAAAAGATTCTTCTTTTAAATACTCCCGGAGATTTTTCTTTAGGTCAAACGTATTGTGCTCTGTGCATCGCCACTCGATTTCCAAAGCAGCTTCATGTAACACTTTTGTGAAATGCAGAACTTTCTTGAGCAAAGTTAAACAGGAATAAAAGCCAAGCCTTTGAGGAAGACAAGCCTCTGCTCCAAGAAAAGACTAGCAACCTAAGAGCATGCCAATTATAAGTACAGGAGTGTATGAAGAAGCAGGTGGTGTATTCTGAATGAGGCCAGGCTGGGAAGCAATATGTGGGTATGGAAGGAATTGCTTGGAAAGAATCTGAGAACTTTATTGAACTGGTACTTGAACACTGAGTGTTGATTTTGTTGGTGTGTCTTTTATACAAGGGCTAGGATGCACTTAATAAACATTTCTTCCTAGCAATGATTTGTCTCTATGATTAGGTTTCTCTGAGCATCCAGCAGCTTGTCTAAGAGTGGGGAAGTGTCTCTGCCACACCACGAAAACTACAGTCTGCTCAGAGCCAACATATTCTCTGACCTTCCCACTGATCATTTGTTTGGTTTTGGCTCTCTCTGTATTCTGCTATGAGTTAGAAACAGCAAAAGATAAAATTATCAAAGTTCTTTCAGCTGTCATTTTGCTTGTAATGCTGCCAGAGGCTGTATTTTGTAAGGCCAGCAGCCTGGCCACCTCAGGATCCTGTCTCCATCATTCTCCAACCACTGATGAGTAGGGCAGATACTACCCTAGTAAACTTTGTCTGGTGCACTGTGTTTTTATGTCTTTCTCCACTGCAAGTATATTTTTGATGAAAAAAAAAAAAAGTGTTATACTTGAATGCCCACTGCAAACTACCAGCAGCGTTTTCAAATTATTTATTTGAACAGTGGTCTCGTTAACAAGATTAGCAACAAGGGCAGCAAAATCCTGCCTCAGCTCCACAGCCCACCCCTCCTCTTTTCTGGAGAAAGTAGTCCAAGGGAATATCAGACTTAGAAATATCCAACCTACAGCCTCTCTTCCCCTTTGTAGCTAATAACAACATCTTGCACTGATGATGTGAAATGTTTCCATCATCAAAAATCAGGTAAGGACATTTTGAGAATGTAGTGCACATGGCCTAGGAAGCATTCACCAGCGTTGTTGACAGTCTTCCTTTCTCCTGCAAAGCAAAAGAGTTTTGCACTAGCTGGTGCAAGGTAGCTTAAAGCACCATATTTCCATCAGCAGAGTATTGAAGGGGTAAGTCTTAAACCTTGGTAGCTTTGTGTCTTCAAAGTGGCAGAGCCTGGAGGATGGGCAAGCTGGATATTGATGAGCTAACAATGGGGCGGAATGGGTGGGTAAAACATGATTTGGAAATCTGGCCACCTGCTGCTCACCTTCTTGCGTGGGAGCACAGGTAGCTGGACTTCAGATGGGTGCCTGGAGGATGGAAAGCGAAGGCAGGGAGACTGAACGGCATCTCTGAGGAAAGACTGGCTTTCTTCAAGGACTTTTGAGCTATTTCTTCATAGTTTTTTCTCAATCATTCACTTGCTCTTGATGGTTCCCTGTGCCTGTGTGTGTATATGCACACACACACATACACACACGTATAAATAAAATAGGATTTTTATGAACAGCCTGTGCACAAACACATTGAGAAATACCTATCCAAACCAAATCTCACAGTTTTTTTCATAGTCTTTTTCTGCTACTCCCTAACAAAGGTTCAATTTCTTACCTGTTTCCAGACCAAATATATAGCTCTAAACTATACTGAATCTAAATCATATTTCCCAGTAGCAGCAATATGTAATTTGAATGTAATAGTTATATTGCTGGGATAATAACACATTGTGCAAGTCCCAGTGTCTCCAAAATCTAAAACGTTTGCCTGTAAACAGAATGACAATTCTGTAGCTAATCCTTCATAATTATTTGTGGAGAGATTTCAGCAGTCAGCAAATGCCTGTCTTAAACTGTTCTGTGGGTGGCTTCCCTCAGGTGACTCATTTTCCATAGTCAAGATTTTCTATACAAAGGCCTTTTCCACATTTTGGCAATAGCATGTCATGGCATGCACCTGCTCATCCAGGATTTACGTTACATACATACTGTTTGTGTTGTGGGTAGCAAATGCAGGATACATTTGGTTTTTAGGGGGAGAGAATGGGAATTTAACTAAAACCTCCTCTTTCTTTTTGAATTAAAAAAAAATTAATCAGTTATTCTTTGTGTCTTTAAAATGGCTGGATTTTTGTTTTTTCTCCAGCCTGCAGTGTCCTGAGCTGTTGACTGTGCTGTTGACCTGCTGTGTGAGTAGGAATATTCTCTGCTTAATTCACTGATCCTGACTAGAGGTCACCAACAGCTATCAATTACATGACATGTCCAGAGGATGAGAAGAAAAAGATTTCACTTCAGATTTTATATTTTACAGATACAGAGAAACTAAAAGAGCTTCACTCTACTTAGAGATTTTTTAACTCTGAGGTGTTCTGTACTTTACAAGAAATCTATTGGACCCTTTTCATGGTTCTCATCACCTTTGTTATGTCCCTGACATGTTCTGGTCCTCCCTGTCAAATGCCTTCTTCCTTTGTCTGCAGCTTATTACAGGGTGGCTACTGTGTATTTTCTTGAGTGACTAAATAGGAATCCCTTTGAAGAGTATGAATGTTCCCCAGGCCTTTCGAGGGGCTACTAATGAGCAATATGTGATTTTTTTTCCCCTCCTTGCCTCCCTTTTGTAGCCCTTACATGAAGCATGTTGGCTCCAGAGCATGCAGCGTGTGCAGGAACACCTCCTTCTGCGTGCAGGCAGTTTGCTTACCTGTGGAGCTTTGTGATTCTAGGTCTGTGTGAGCTCCACTGTACGTCTCTGGGGTTTATATTCATGTTTGTTGCCTTAATATTATTTCCTGTCTAAACTCTTAAGCTAAATTGTGATTGGGAACTGAATACAGCTAGAGTTCAGGTAATTAAACCTGTTTCCTGCTCCCACACCTGGGGGGTTTTTTAGGGAAAAAAATGTCAGGTTTTAGGCAGGAGTTAAACCTATACTGTAAATATTGTCACTGTAACAGAAGAAATGGAAGAAATCATTAACCATGCAAAAGATCAGTACTGCCTGAAATGTATGGTGGTGTGTGCGGTCGTGCAGTCAGGAAGGAGCAAGGAGCAGTGCCCTGTTGTGGCTTCGCAGCTTGCTTTTCCGGACTGAGAGCTGGCATGTGGTGCTGAGATATCCAAACAAAGCTGCTAGTGAACTTTCAGTTATTTGGCACCTCTGCTTGAAAAATTTCAGTTAAAAACATGTCTTGTTAAGCAAAAGTTGTCCATGTCTTCTCCTGGATTTTGTCTGAGAAGCAGCTCTTGAGTGTGTTCTCAGTGCTGGCGGAGAGATTCTGTCTTCCAGCTTTGTGAGCAGTAACTGAGGACCAGTGTGCAAAACCAGCCGAGGAGCCTTTCGTGCACCCAGTGTGCATGCCATGCCCTTGCATGGAGTGGATAGGAAGGTGTGGTGCGCAGCAAGAACCTGTTCCTCCGGTTTACACTCACAGAACAGGGGTTATATCCCTTCATCCAGGTTTAGCAATGCTTGCACTGCACCGTTCCCCTGGAATAGCTGTAGCTACCAGGAGGGAATTGCAACTCCTCCGCCTGTGCACCGGTGATAGCAGGAGTGCCAGGCTAAAATAAAACTATGCGACTAACTTCACACTGGCAAAACTGGGGCAACTTATTTCATTCTGCTGGAGAGAACATCAGTGCGATGCATGGGCTGGTCACTAAACTGGCACCCACACCAAGAACACCTAGTGGTGCTCTTTTGATGGTGGAGCAATTGTGAAAGCAGTGCAGAAACAACTTGGGGGAAACCTCGCTGTGGCTGTATAAGTCACTACTGCCCTCCAGCCACTTGTTGACACCTCCCTGTTGAAGGTCAGTGCCCCATAGTTAGAGCCAGGGGCGTACGCTGCGTTGTTCGAAGGCTTCTTGACTTAAACCAAGACCGACAGTCGAGCTGGTGCTGGGATGGAAGAGCCCACGGGAGCGGCTGGGGCTTGGGGCGTGAGCTGCTCTGGTGAGTCTGCCTCAGAAACCGTGGGGCGTGCAGAGAGGGTCGGCCACTGAAACAGAGCGATGGAGTTGAGAGAAAATGTTAAGTGAATTTGTTGGTCGTGAAAGAAGCTTTTGAGCATCAGTATAACCTGAAGTTTATTAGCGGCTAACCTGCCTTTCAAAGCAGGATTTGTACTTGCAAGTAGCACTTTTAGAAATTTTACCCTTCTTTTCACAAAGAGAAGAAAACTTCCTGATAATTGCATGACAGTCCTTTTCAAGTGCCTGTGAGAGAATTACCCCATCATGTTCACAATGCTGGAATTATCAGAAATCTTGCAGTTTTGCCAAACTAAAATTAGTGAAAAACAGTTTAAATATTTTACAGCTGTGCTGCATTACCCAGTAATTGCATACTTAATAATACAAGATGTATACTGCTACTTACAAGGAAGGTTAATTAATTTGCTTTTTATAATAGGCTTTTTCCTTAAAAATTCTTGTGGAATACTTCATAATTTGTGTATGTTTATTTCATGTTATTGCTAACAGCTTTAAGCAACAAGGTTTTAATTTGTAAGGATTAGAGTATTACACACTTTAACCTAATTTAAATGTCCTTTAAACAGTTCTGAGCCTATTTCTTTTTCCTTAAAACTTTTAATTTGGGTGTCCAATATTGATATGGACACTGAGAACAACAACAACAAAAAAGGAAACAGAAAAAGGAGAAAGTCAAAATAATCACCTCTAGCAGTTAGTGTGTACATTTCCAGCTGTTAAACGAGTGAGACACCAAGAGAAAAGAAA
Source organism: Falco punctatus (assembly GCF_963210335.1). Classification (NCBI taxonomy): domain Eukaryota; kingdom Metazoa; phylum Chordata; class Aves; order Falconiformes; family Falconidae; genus Falco; species Falco punctatus. The sequence goes on along the minus strand of NC_137581.1, from coordinate 120,209,342 downwards.
ATTGAGGTGCTGTTACTCTGCTACTTGGACATGTATGGTGCTGTGCACATTTAAAGATGTTTGATAGGGTTTTTTTTTCTATGCTTGAGCCAGAAATTATTGAAATTTTGCCTTAAGTTGATTTGTAGTCATCAGGACTAATCACTTATTATTAAGCATGTCTTTAAGTGGTTTCTTCACCAGAGGTAAATTGAAGTGCTTTATTTTCCTGAAATGGAGCCCAAGGCACTGCTTGTGCCTCTCTCAGAAGCCAGCTCCGTTCAGCCCAGCTTCCTCACCGCGTTGTGGTGTCACCTGGGTCTGGACATCACTCTCTAACGAGTGTATTCCTAAAAATGTACGTTGTCCTTTCCCAGCCAAAACAACATGATACAGAATTTCTAATGCTTGTAACCTCTGTATTCATCAAACTCACGATGAAAGTTTGATTATTTTCTGGGATTCTGTGTGCTTTTGCAAGCTTGCGAGTCTCTCTTAAAATACTCCCTACTGTACTATCAAGAAGCATTCAGGCTGTTCTTTCCGGGTGTGCTGTGTCCTGGGGTTCAGCTGGCCCAGCCTGCTGGGGTTGCTCTTTGCTGGGGACAAGGCAGCCCTTTGTCCATTTTCATCATTCACTGAGATTTGGGGAAAAAAAAAAAAAAAAAGTAAAAAAAAAAAAAAAAAAGTCTTTTTGCTGCTGTAGGGCTGGGAACTCCCACAGGCTTTCTCTTTTCTTTCCACTTGTGTTTCTGACTATTGCTCTTTATAGTGTAGCTGGGAAAGCTGTGGCCATTTCTGGGACCCCAAATCCAGCCGTGGGTTTTTTTCTGGATATTTTCTGTTTCATGCCTTTGTGAACATCTAACACAAGCCCTTTAGGGGAAAAGAATGGCAGCAGAGGCCAACCCACACTTCATCATTGCTCTGCAATTCTGTGACCGAAATACATGGTAGAATTTGCCTTCTGCAAGCTTTTTACAAAACTCTCAGGCATTTCAGAACTATTTTCTGTCAGTACTTGAGATGGGTGCTATGGGGTGGCAGTGGTAACATGCCTAAACCGTTCTACATAAACTCATGCCCATTAAGCTGTGTGCTGTGGGGGGAAGTTGTAGTAATAATAGTGAAATTAGATTTGAGATGCACAATTATTTCTTTATCGTAGCATCTGCCTCTGCAGAGAGGGACAATATTACTCGAGGAAGACTCGAGCTGTTTATCTGGGTAGCTGCTTGCTTGAGCATTTTTGTTTTGTTTTCTTTTCTTTTCTTTTCTTTTCTCCTGTTGCTTAGTTTTGCTGCTCTTTTTTCCTTAGAGGATAGAGTTGGGAGCGATGGAGGAGCGTGGTTGTTGAGTTGTTTCCTCAGTCAACACTAGCAACAAATCTGTACCTACTTTTTTTCACTTTCTCTTCTTTTTTTTTTCTTTCCTGGTGCTATGAGTGTAGTGATCTTTTGCTTAACACAAAATCCTTGCAAATTCATTTCATGTCCTTCTAAACTTAGCATGTTTTCTTCAGTATACTTTTCAATAAAAGTTAGCTGCCTGTCGATAGCATCAAACCTACTAAGTAAAATGCACTAAAATGGTAGATTAATTCTGAGGGGGAAACTGTCAAGTCCCTGTGTGATCAAATTTTTAATTACTTTTCCCCTTATTTGGGATTTTCAATATAAATGAATTCTCCTAGAACCTGGAAAGCTGAGCATTTCCATCCCTGTCCTCTGTTCTGCAGAGGGCATTCCCAGTGATGGGAAACAGGACCTTAAAATTCTCATGGGATTTGGGTATCCTTTCCAGCAACGCTTAGCTCCCCTGATGAGATGGAAGGCATGACACTGTTTATCCAATACTTGGCTATATTCACTTCTGGTTTTGTCTAGGGGAGTGGGATGATGCTTCTTATAAGCCCTTCTGCTTTGTTCATCTACTGATGCATGGAGGTAAGATCGTCTCTCTCTTTGACATGCTTATTTCTTCCTACCTGTAGCTATTACAAATACTTTTGCATTTGCTACTTGAATTGCACTGGAAACCCTTCTTGATTCAAAATTAACAGGGGTCTTATTGGTTATTCATCTTCTACTGAACCATTTTCTTTGCTCCTGTGAGCAGCTCTTGTGTAAGTCTCTGGTCATCTTGTCCACTTGGTCCGTCATTTTCAAACTGTGCTGTTTCTTGACCAGTTGAAAAGCTTTGTTATTTATTGCAGTTGTTGTATGGTGGGGGGTTGTTTCTTTTTTTTCCTAAATGTGTAGTATTGCCTTGGCTTCTACTCTTTGCCACTGATCACTATTCATAGGCTGAGGGAGTTTTTTTGGCAAAAGCTGACTTTTTGGCAAAAGCTCTCACTGTCTTTATTCCTCAGGATTTTTCCTTGTACTATTTCAAGTTCTCCATCACTGTGACAGTGTCAAGACATCGTGTCAGAACACTCTGACTAGACTAATACAGAAACTTCAGTTCACTTTAAATGACTGCGATTGCAAACCTAATTTCCGTTGGCTGTGCCAAAACCTGATTCTGGGTCTTCAGCACATCTGAGGGCTTTTATCCCAGATCTATCCCAACAGCAAGTGAGTTTCTTACAAAGAACGCAGTTAAAACCTGTAAAATTGCAAGATTGGCTTCTGTACTTCTTTTTCTGTACTTTTTCCATTTAAATACATGTGTTTCTCACCTTTCCTTTTACATGGAATGCAGTTCTCATCAGATTTCTGTAATACAGGTTCAATACAGCTTCTTCTGCCAAGTTAACTGAAAACTTTTAGAATTATCAAGTGCTTTAGAGTCAGCTATTGTCAGAAATAACACCAGTCCCTTTTCTTTTCTGTTTTCACCCACTGCTGGCAGACAAAGAGAGAAGCAGCGTTATATCTTTTTCACTTGCCTTCCATGCTTCTGGAGAGTTTCGGTTCTACTGTCAAGCTTTTAATGGCTCTGCTTGTGGAGTTTTCTGTAATTTAATTCAGCTGTAGCAGCATTTGTTTTTCAGAAATAAGTTTCAGTGAAGAGAAACATAATAAGGCTGCTGCTTCTGTTGTTGACTGCCTCCCAACTGGCCTGCATTGCCCGACACCCAGGTCTGCCTGATAATCGACAACACTCCCGATTATTTAGGCCAGGACACGAGTTCCCTGTAAAATCCACCAAAGTTTTCATTAACCACCTCAAGGGGAACTGTAGAAAGGGTCGGTCTAAACAACCATGTCTCGTTCAGTCTCTCTCAGCTGTTGCTTTGTTAGCCCCAAATATTACACGGCACTGATCCATCCTTCTTTCTTCAGAGAAATATATTTTTTTTCTTTTGAAAGTTTCAAAATTAGTTGGGATCCTCTTTCTGAGGAAACTTCAGAGAGATGCTCTGAATGTTATTTCTGGATGTACTGTATCACTGGACATAAACCCAACTTTTTCATCCACGCCACCAGCCCATCTTGTCCCTGCAGATTCACACAAGTAGCCTCAAACTGGCAACCAGCAAAACCCGATCACTTTATACACCCAAAATGGTTCAGCCAAAATGTATAATTAAATCAAAAAACATCATAAATTTTAACTAGCTTTTCAGATTTCTCTGTAAATTGAAAGATGGGAGAGGTGTCATTTGTCTTCAGGCAGCTTATCATAACTTGAATAATAAAATTCAGAAGTAGGAAAATTGCTGTTATATATGAATAATTGTGCTGAATATTTCCCAATTTGCGTATTTGATGCTGTATCAAAATATATTGCAATGTAAGCCACAGGACTGAATAGAAAAAGAATATTTTTAATTAGAAAAAAGCTTTTATTCCACTTTCAATAATGCCTATCAAAAATATATTTTTTTAAATCTGCACTTTATTCAATTAGAAAAGCTCAATTAATCAACAAGAGCCAAATGAGTTCTGTTCAAACTAATGAAACATAACACCGTTTACCCCCTTCATCCATTCATTTCTTTAGAGGTCAGTTTTGTGACTGTGCTGCTGTAAGGCTATTTCAGGGGGGTTTGTAATGCGTGCCAGCCCCAGCATTCAGGATGGAGCTGCAGGATGAGGCCATCTCGCAGGTGGTGCACGTAATAGCCACCGCAGTGCCTGTAATAACAGCTTCCGACAGGAATGGATGGTCACTGGAATAGGATTCTATCTCCTGTAGAAATAGTGGGGAATCAATAAATTATTATTCTATAAATTATTAAATCTATAGACATAAGATGACCATAAGTTGAGATCCTTCTCATTAATTAATTAAATGGGAACGTATGTCGATTGTTACCGCCTGTCTATTAATTTAATAATTTATTGAATAATGGATGCTGCTAATACAAGGTTGAACATGACGATATCCATCTCCAGTGCTACTCCAACATTAATGAGAGTGACACTACATCCGTCTATTCCACTCTTCTGGCAAATGTCTTTATTTAATATGGTCCAGCAGAACGTGTTGCTCGGATTTGTAATCTGGTGGGTACTTCATTTCTGGCAAATTTTTGTTCTACCAAAAATCTGGCTTCACAAAAGGCACTTTTTCTTTGAGTGGTGAGGGAGGGTGAGGCTCTAAAACGGTGCCATGAGAATAAGGCAGAGGAAAGGAACAAGGCTGATGTGTTTAAACAGGTCAGCTAAGTAGCCTGTTGTAAAACCGGAGCCCTGCTGCAAAGAACTGACTAGCTCTTGCAAGAATCCTTTAGTAGATAACATAGTCTTGAGTTTGATAGTAGATCTCCAGATTTGTTATTAACTCTTCCTATGAGATTGAAAGCGGTGGCATAAGCTCTTTTAATGCCATCTCCCCCTATGTCTAAAAAAGAAGACAAGAATTTATTTCAGTTTTTTCAAACTCCATTGCATCTAGGTTTTTGAAAAGTTACACATTATTCCTAGTAAGGATCTGACTTGTTTCAATTTCTTATCCAACTTTCTAATTAAATCAAATTTTGCTTAAACACAGCAACTCCTGAACCTCACAGAAGTCATTGATGTTATTTTCAGTGCTCTGAAAACAACATTTCAGGTGAAGTCAGCTTCAAGATAAGTCTGTGCTGATGTACTCACGTACATCATTAAAAGCTAAACCAAACCAAAGGAACACTTGCACATCCCAGTGACCTTCTGGACTGTTGCACAGAGCTTCGACTGGCTCTTGCAGGCTATATTGATCATATATTATCACGTAGACCAAATGATCTTTGAGAATAACATTAACTAGATAAATGACCTAAATACATCTAATTGAATTCACTTGCTTCTCTTCAATAAAATGAAGGGATGTCAGAAAACAGCTTAGATTTGAATTTGTTTCTCTTATCTACAGTGATTAATCAAAATATTGTTTTTACTGCTAGATTATCACAGTTATAGAGTCATGATGATACCAAATGGAAGGTGACGTTTGGGAAAATTCACTAGTGAGAAAATGAACTGAGTTATAACCGGCCTGGACCTAAATGAATGAAATGAATAGAAAACAACAAGCATGAACTGCCATACAAAGGGAATAGTTCAAATTTAACAGGCCATATTTTTATGCATTTGAATTTCCTTTAGTAAATGGAGACTTGTAATGGCTGTAAAAGAAAAAAAAAATGTTTTCATCATACAGTGGTTGTTACTAAGATTTAATGTACAGATACCTGTGCAAAGTATCTACATGATTTCTGTCTCCAGATCTGTGACTTCAGCAAAATAGTAAAGCATGCATATTTTATCCAACAAAGCAAAATTAAATACTTAACTATAAGGCTTTGGGATTTTAGCATATGCTTTGTTATTTTGCTAAGGATAAATTGCAAAAACAGATGGTTACCTTATCCAAAAAAATGCATTGAGATTGTTAGAATATTTATCTTGAGCAAGAGCTTCAGAATTTGACTCCTATTGTGCACAATGAGCCTGGTACGAAGCCTGCAGATATGATTAATGGCACATGCATAACTTTGATACAGCTACAGCAGTGGCAGCATCAGCCTAAGACTGGCCCTGTAGTCATCTTGCAAGGGAAACTACATTCGATAGTTAGCAATGGCATGCGATTTTGTATCTAATTTGAACTGAAGTACAGCTGCTGGAACCTATGAAAAGAGTTGTAGAATTTTCAGTGGGAGCTGAAACAAGCTCAGGATGCACAGCAGTATGCAAGGGTCCCCCTCTCCCCTCCAGAAAAATCCTCCCCCCCCCTCCAAACCCCCTCCAGACAATGGAAGCATTACACTTGAATGACGGTATTGCAAGTCACCAAAAGAAGCGGATGAGCCTGTTTTGCAGCATCAACAGCCTTCCATACAAACACGTATTTTTCTAGATGTGGCAACAGATGGCTCCACTTACCAAAAGAATACGACCTTATTCATATTTATATTCTCTTAGTCACTCCTTCAAGCCAAATTCACTTGCAACTCAGCCCACCAGGGAAATCAAAGCACAGCCTGAGACAGCAAGACTGGGGGTGACAGGAGAGGCATGCCTGCGCTGGGAAGAGCCCCGTGCCGGCTGCACCCTGTGCAGAGCTGCTGTGGAACCCGTGCTGCTGGGTAGCCCCCCAAAAGCAGTGTTGAAGCAGTAATGAAGTGACACGTACGCTTTGTGCTGTCATTTCAAACGAGTTTTACCTTCCCAGCAAATCGTTCTAAATATGCAACAGAAACTTTACCTCTCAATCAAGGATAGAACGTTTTAACCTTAAAGGGGTTTACTTTAGCATATGCATTTTAGAAATGTAGAATGTATAGAATGTTTCCTATGAAATATGCATTATATACTTTTTTTTAATAAAAAAAATATATGAAGAAAAAATTAGGGAGAGGAGAATGAAACATGAGCAGGAGTGACACCCAGATACGTTACCCGTGAAGGGATGAGTAGGTAGCAACATCGTGATTTATTAGAATGATTGCATAGAAATAGACTTACCCTGTCATAAACTCATGGGCAAGCTATTTTTCTCTTATGTTAATCATAAATCACCATTTTGCTTTTATGCTTGAAGAGAAACACCTCCGAGTACCTCAGGCAGTAACTAAGGAAAGAATGGTTTTCATCCAAAGGTCAAGGCTGAATCTTATAGAAATTTCCATTTTTATGCCATCTGGGTGCAGATAATACAGTACAGTATTTAGATCCAGATCACTGTTAATAGCTCTGGTGATAGAAACTCCCCTAAGGGTGAGAGTCTTTAACAAGGAAATGTCAATGCTCCACTCAGAGAGAAATAATTTTCTGTGAGACCTAATAGTGATTTAAGTGGCCAACGTCGGGATGTCACGGTGCAAGTGTGTGATGTATCATCAGTGCTGCAACCACAAGGAGGATCTGTCAGGGAGAACTGGTAACCAGATGGAACATACCGACTTGCTCTAACTCCATTGATATAGTGAAAAACTTGGAACTCTGCTGCAGACAGAAGCTGCATAGGTACCAGAAGCGTTAACACCCGAGAGGGAGCGAAGGGAGGGAGCTCAGCACCCAGCACTTGGAGAAGGGACTATTAGTACCGATGTAGATGAGCTCAACAAGAATGTAGGTAAGGAGCCTTCTGAGGACGACCTGCTAACTGCTAAAAGAAAACAAACCAAGGTAAAATAATTGTGGTAGCAGGAGATCAGTGACCTTCTACTCAGATGGCCCCCACCCCAAAGCAAGTGGATCCCCTCCCGGGATCATGCTGATACGCTAAAATGCTCCACGGCACCACCCACCACAGCTCCACCAGAGAAGGTGCCAGGAAGGATTTCTGTATGTGGTTCTCACTTTGCCCTGGTAGCCGTGTGAAGCACACCGCAAGAGCTGTGCTACCTGCTTTCTGGGGTGAGATGGGGAACCGCTGACATTTGCACTCAGATTAAACCAGCCCCGTGGGCATGTGTTAGCTTGATGGTTCAGAGTGGGCAATAAGGAAGGGCTGTTAGCTGATGTTTTAAGATAACAGAAACTAAATAACAAAGGCTGCTAATGTATGCAAAGATAAACGAGAACTTAAGGCAACTGCCCAAGGAGATGAAAAGTACATCTTGAAGAGGCGCCAGATGCTGAATGTTCAGAAACCTGATGTATGTGCATGACTTGGTATAATAAACATCGGGCTGCTCGGTGAAACGGTGTGCAGGTTCGGAGGAGCGACCCCCCCTTGCACGGCCCGCTATAAACACACCTGCTTTGTAACCCCCCTCGAGCTGTAGGGTTCCATTCCACCCGTCACCGTCGATGAGGATGATCTTGGTTAAAACCCAGGAGATCTGGGGTAGTGCTGTGAAACACAGTCCGTGGCTGCTGTTCGCAGCTGTGATACTCGGTCTGGATCTTGGACTCTGACCCCCCAGCACTAATGGGGAAGGTCAAGCAAGAGACCTGGCTGTGCAGCTGCTGCCTAAGCGGCCTGTGGCACAGCTACAACGCGGTGGGCGTTGGGTGGGCTGCCGTGGGTGCGGCGTGCGGTGTCGCTGGGCTGTCGCTCGCCGTGAACGGCGTGGCGGAGCCCTCTGCCTGCCGGGGGGCATCGGGGGGGGGGGGGGGGGGGGGGCAGCCAAGGCGGCACCGCTTCTTCTGCCATTGCCACCGGGACCCGGGAGCAGGTCCCCTGCCTGGCGTGCAGCCCGAGGCAGCCGGCTCGGCGCGGGGGTCGGGCCGCCCACCGCGGGCCCCGGTCCCGCCGCACGGTTATACACACGGTCCCGGTCCCGGTCCCGGTCCCGGTCCCGGTCCCCGCCCCCGGCGTGCTCTGCACAGGGCTGCGCCGCCCGGGGGGGCCGCCGTGCCTGCGGGCGCCCGTCCCCGCCGTCCGGGGTCGTTATCGCCTCCTCAGCCCGGCGCTCGGCCCGGCGCCCCGAGCTCTGGCACGTCCCCTTCCCCGCACCCCTCCCCCAGCCCCCGGGCTCGGCCTGCTCCTGCTGCGGCCCCTGCCCTCCCCCCCAGCCGCGCTTTGTGTCCCGGGCCAGCAGCCGTCGGGTCTGGGGCCTGTGATGGTGCGTGCCGAGCCTGACGGTGCAGGGGGTGGGCGCTGTGACCCCAGCTGCGCACTCCTCTTTAACTGCGGCAGTTTGGGAACCGGGGGTTTAGGCAACTCCATCCCAGACCCTCAGGGCTGCCCTGAGCCCAGCCACTCCGACTTCTTGTCTGAAACATGCTCCAGTTCAGCTTTAGATATTTTTTAAAATTATTATTATTATTAATAATAATAATAATTCGGAACCTTGAAAGAGCAGCTGAATTCAGGAGCTTGCTGGGACACCTCTGGACACTGCAGGTATGAGACGTATTTTTTGGGGTCACAATTATAATTTATCAGGAACTCAAATGAGCAGAAAGGTGAGGGACAGCCAACATGAAAAGCCAGTGTCTTTTCTTTGGGAACCGGTCTTAATCAATTAACCATTCTGCTTCCACAGGTCAGATGGGTTTAGTGATGTAAGTTTTTTGATATTTCTGTGAATTCTTGTCATACCTAATAAACTATTGGATTGGCTGGATACTACTGGATCAGCCACAGCTGGTCCCATTCACAGCGGCTCGAAATGCCTCATTTTCCTCTAAATTATTTGTACCTTCTTCCAGACCGTGAGCCATTTTTTTTTCCTATATACAGCGGCTACAGCTTCTATCTGAAGGGCTTGGCTCAAGGTTGCCTGCCTGCTCAATTTACATTACTCATTAAACTCACTTACAGGCAAGAATTTAAGGGGAAAAAAAATAAAGTCAGGTTTGTGACAAGTTTTGGGCCGTGTAGAGAAGCGTATGGAAGGCTAGAACGGTCCAGTCGTGTTGTGTGATACCCAGCTTCACAGGTGCTGCGGGATAGCAGCGAGTCGGATTAGGGGGATGTCTCCACTTCTCTGTTCTGGAATTGTGGCTATTTCAGAATTATGTATATAATTGGTTTAGGAGATTTCGGAAAGCATCTAGAAAACTATTTTAGATATGAAACTGCCACCGAAACAGGGAATGAAACCTCTTAACACCAATGCAGCATTAAGAAGCAGGCGCTCCTTCATTGCAGCGCTGGGTGCGCGGTGGCATCTCCACAAATCGAGCACATCTGTGTATAAATGTAACGGTAAAATCTAGACACAAAATTACAAGGTCGTACACTCCCAAGTACAATGATTGGTTAGTAATTTGTATATAATTGTAATATTTGCTGTGTCATCTTTTTCTGTTACTATGCTTGCGCAGGGGAAGGGTCTTCACCTGGGCAAGGGTCTTGTTGACCTGTCGGCGTGATTTTTAGTGTTATAATGAAGGGAGTTCACTTCAGGGCACCTTAAAAGTTATAGTTTTGTTCCCAGGTTGGATGGCTGGATATCAGCCTTGCCAAGCCGTCTAATAACTCATCCTACACACAATAGAACCTGGGTGCTCTGGTTATGGTCTGGAGAGTACGGACTAAGGGTATTATGGTCTATAGCATAGGGACTGCCAGTAACAGTCTGGGATAACAAGCAGCACAGCAATTCATACCTCATTGGTTAGTAAGTGCTAACATAATTCTATCATGGAGGTTAACTCCTTAAAATCAAAATGTTCTTATAACTAACTGTTACATAAATATAGAAAGATTTAGTAAAATCTTAAAATAATCTGCAACGGGGAGAACGTGGGTGCCTGCAGGGAGGGGGCTCCCCCGAGGGCAGCCTTTGGGGGAATGCGGGTCGTTTACTTGGAGCAGTGTGGGGGCACCCTCCCCTTCTGGACCTGCAGCGGTAGTAATTAAAAAGAACAAAGCAGAAAGAACGTAATGTTGCTAATAACCACTGTCTAAAATGATAACAGTCTGTAATGTATTGTAATTAATACTAATAATCACTAATTAACGCATATTTTAAGTGATGGGAAAGAAAGTGCCTTCAAATTGTTGCAAGATCAACTGCCTGTCTGTATGGGCGGTTTGACACAGAAGATGCTCACCAGGGAAAGCACCTCTTGTCTGTAGCACAACATGTCCCGAGGGACATACCGAAGTCAGGCCACATTGCTTTCCTGCAGCTTCCAGGCAAACTTTGGGATCACTTGAAACAGTAGCAGAGGAAAGACTGTGAGAGTTTTCTTTTTGCCATGAAGATGCTTTGGGTAACATACTAATCATTTACTTCTATTCACCGCTTTGCAAATTTGTTCAGAAATATTTACAAATAATGACAAGAAAATGTCTCTGGAACCATGTGAATATATGTCAGCCCTTGTGTCTGGAAACACCACAAATATTTGTCTAATCTGGAGCAGACTCCTGTTTTTTTTAAAATATATTTATTAACAGGAAAAGTTTGTGATAGGCATTTCTTACTCCCTACATAGGAGAACCTCTGACCTGCTTGAGTATCTGTGCTTATTGCTTACAGTGAATTGTAAATTCGCTATCTTCTCTGCATAGGATGAGACTCTTCTAGCACCACACAAACACCACTTATTTCTACTCATAGAGTTGCAGCAGTCTTATGGGTGTGGTATAGCTATTATCCCATAACATCCCCTGGAGACTTGAGTGGGGAGGGTTACCCCCAAACCAGTCATTACTCCAGAATGTTATTCTGTCAATTACTTCTCAGAAGCAAGAGCCAGTTGGGAACTGCGTATTTTCATCTTTAATTGCATGATGTGCAAAACCAGATCACACCATGTGGTAGCGTGTAGAGTTTGCTGTGTGAAGAAGCTTCAGAGCAAGATTCAATGCTGTGCTGCCGGCAGTGTGGAGCATTCTGTCTGGCTGTGGTTTAGCAATTTATTTAGGATTTACCCAGGTACTGCAGTAGTCACTGACAGCCTCTGATTACTCTCTGATTGTTGTCATGGGCCATGCTCAAGAGACAGTAGTATTTCCAAATAGGAGAAAGTCAACAGACGAGAGGGGCAGGAGTAGCTATTTCAAAGCCCTTTCAAAGGAGTAGCTGTAAGACCTCCAAACTTCTGACTTTTGTCAACCTATTTTGGAAATGCTAACATCGCCATAAGTGGTATCACCTGCCCCAACATTAAACAGAGACAGCTACGAGTAGTTAAATTAATTCTAGGTGGCTTTTGGAATAGAAGATTCATGTAAGAATGGGAAGAGACCCTCAGCTGGAAATAGCCTTCCCCAGATATTTTGGAATATAAAAAGATGGATATCCAGCTTATCAACAACTCTGCATGTAACCTAGGAGTGTAGGATCTTGGTAGAATTGGATCTCCAACCTTGAGTGTGTGAAGGTTTTGCATGAGCTTATCAGCAAAGCACTGGAAGGGAGGAAAAGCTCTGTGTCTAATTGGTACTGGGCAGGTGATGGAATTGGATGTGGTGTTGGTGGTTTGACTTGGAAGCAGTGGGAGCGAATGAGTTGTTAAGGGTTAATTCAGGTTACAAGCACTGCTTGTAACAAGGTCCTGCTAAGGGCTTCGTTAAGCAAATGTTTTTGTTCAGAAAAGGAACTTCCCAAAGGAAGCACCTCCACAAGATAGATGAGCTGATAGGAATCTCATCATGGGCAATCATCTCAGCAAAACTAGGGGAAAGGTAATTGCAAGGTAATTGCGGTAGGGGGAGTTGGCAACCACCCACTCAAAAAGTCCCCCAGACCTAAAAGAAGTTGAGGCTGAGTGAGAGCTAATTAACATGAGAAGGGAGAGAATTATTTGACAAATGGGAAGTAAGTAATGAAGGAGTTGGGTAACTTGTAGCCACTGAGGGCTGATGTCTTTGTACGCTAAACTGTATAAATAGTATAAAGTTTTGACAGTCGGGGGCGCAGGCATTTGTGGGTTACCACTGAGCTCCCTACTTTGCACAAACTGAAATAAAGAAATAAGGAATGCCTGCGCTGGGTGTGTGCATTGGCGCTGCTCGTGACGGACAACATAATCTCACTAAGTGGCTGTAATATTATATGTAGGGTGTTGTGGTTTTTTGTTGTTAATTTGGTGGGTTTTGTTTGGTGTTTTTTTTTTGTTTGTTTGTTTGTTTTTTCATTTATGTTCACCAGTGTCTATAGCTTTGCAACCATGCCATAAGCATTTGCTTTTAGTGCACGGATGTTTTTGCTTGTTCATGGAATGGATACACACAAAGGTGTTCAATTTTCTTGCACCAGGGGAAGCTTCAGTGTTGGCCTCACAACATGCCTGCTGTGTCCAAGATGCCAGTGCTGCTCCCTGAGATGTCCAGGGGTTAGGAGAGTGCTCAGGCTGCTTTAAGGGCAGACTGTGGCTGAGGAATAATAATTTGCAGCGATCACTGCTAGTCAGTGTCTGCTCCTGGCATGCAACAGGACTAGGGCATGGGGCTGAACATAGAGTCCCAGGGCTGCAAGTAATGTATGATGAGGGATGAATGATGCCTGGGAAAAAGCATTAGGAGTGTACCTGATTTATGCTAAATAGCGGTAAGCTCAAAGCTGTCACCACAAAGGGAGGGTGGAATTGCCAACTTTTGTGGATAGGGCCTTGGAAACTTTGTTTAAGAGCACTTGTTCTGTGCATCAAATTGAGAGCTAAACTTCTTTTAGCTACCTATCATGTTTACTAGAAATGTGGGCTGGGGGTTATGTTGAGTTAGGGGCTGTTTTCTATCTTCTGATTCCTGTGAAAAGTTAGGTGTTTATAAGGTATTGGAAGTATTCTTAATAGAAAAGAAAAAGATTCAAAGTGAGCCAGCCCCTCCTCTTTCTATTTTTTCTCACCTAATCAGTCAGCCAGCCTTGGGTGATTGCATCTTAACTATACTTAAGCACACTCCATTTAATCAAGATTAAACTTGCTATTGCAAGTCATAAAAATTAGCGGAAAACTTAAAAGCAGTGTAACTTTTAGCTGGGCGCTGTATTTACCAGCAGTTACAGGACAGGAATAAAACTGTTTATTTGGCACCAAAATATATTTGTGAAAGACAGGTTCTTTTCTTTCCAAAGAGCTTTTGGCTCAAGGAAAAGATGCAGATTGGACTGATGGGAAGTGGGAAAACCAGGGGAGTAAAGAATCAGGGCAGAGGATTTTGTATAGATAAATCAGTAAAGAAACAATCTTTTTCAATGCAGTTGGAAAGGTGAGTAGGTGTTCAGTTGGGCTATGGGTATACATCAAATTCACAAAGGAAACAGAATATCATAATACTGAATCCTATGTTATTAATCATGGCCCTTCTGTTTTTCCCTGTGGTTAGAGACCCGCACAGGATCGCGTCAGTAACCTCAGGAACGTGCTTTCAGGAGCACTTGGAGCAGTGCAGAATGGGAGGCCTGGGTGACCATTTCTGGGCTTTGGTAATCACCTGCACTTCTGGAGGTGGTGAGGCAGGTCAGTCAGGGATGGAGCTCCTCTGGGAGAACTGGAGAGCCTTCCCCTCCGAGCTCCAAGGCCAGCAGGGTGCTGCCGTGGGGCTGGGGCACAGCTGGACCGCTGCCGGGCAGCCCTGGTCTCCATCACTGCGCCCACGCTTCCCGCTCTGTTCACCTGCACTGGCAGCTAATGGGGAGCCTGGAACCCCTGAGTATTCCCCCTGGGATGCTGCGGAGCTGAAACACTTCAGCACGTAATTCCCTTGTAATTTTCTACCGAACTGGATTTAACAGGAGGAGGGGGAGGCTCAAGTTCTTTCCATGTTTGGTTGTTTGGTTTTTTTTTTTTTTTTTAAGTGGAATTTCCATTTCCATGGAATATTTTAAGAAAAAAATCTGAATTTTTGGAAACTTTATGTTAGCAGGTCTTTACTCTCAGCATGGTAAATTTTGAGAAGTTCCGGTAAATACGCAGGAGCACTGCTGCGCCATGGCTTCTCCCAGCATGGTTGGGTGGCCGGGTGGGTGATGCTGGCAGCAGCGCCAGCATAGCCAAGTGGTGCAGGATGCTCCGCATCCCAGCCTGGCATTGGTCACTGCCCTGGGTGCGAGTGGAGATGCTTCTGTCTGTCAGAAAAAGGGCCCAAGCATGTCTTTTTTACCGCCTATTTAACGAGGTAGGGAAGAGTGGCCAAATGGATCCATCATTTTTTTACTTTCTTGGTGTATTTACCATATAAACATCTGCGGCAGCTTTGAATTGTGCCTGGCCTTTAGTTGCTCAGGCAGAGATCGCCCAGTCTCTGTTCACCACAGCTCAGATACGAAACAGCTGTCACGCTTCTGGACTTCTGTAACATTGTTAATATAATTAGGTTGCATACAATTCACTGTTCCAATCTAATTTTGCAAGGATGCTGTTTTTGATACTCTGTAGAGAACATAATCTTCCCTCTGTACAGTTGAAGTTTAAACATCTTTTCCTACAATCTGAATGATTTTCTGGCATTTTTCTTTGGAGAAACATATCTTTTTAAAAATTTCATCTCACAAGAAAGAGCATCCCCAAAACATTCCTTGCTGCATGCAGATTCAAAGGGTTCTCTGTTCAGAAGCAGAAGCCTAATTGTTAGTGAGTCACTTTTAATGTCTGGTTCTGTTAAATGCACCGCAGATGAGATCTGGGCAAAGATGAAAAGAATTTTAATCCTGAGTTCAGGAGAACAGTTTTACAGTAATAGCTTGACCAGGCAAGCGAGGAGACCCTTTCTTGATTTGCGCGTGAAGTTATTGTTTTAAAATCGCCTTTGAAAAGAGTAGATTTCACTGTTTAATGTAAATCTCACTCTGGTTGGGTTTAATTCAGTATAAATGTTTTGGCTTTTTCTCTGCAGGCATAATTTGCTATCGAGACGTGTACAATGGTTCTAGTGCTGTTATCCGGGTTTTCTCTGTGTCCTTTAATCACCTGCTGATCCAATATTTCCTCCATATTTTTTTTTTTCTTCTTGTGTAAATAATCACTGACCTCATCTCATCTCTGCACACACTGCAGGGCAGCTGGAAGGTTTAGTGCTCCCCTCGCCCTCCTCCCCTCCCCGCCCCCAAAGTGCTGTGGTCTGAATAGCGGTTAATGAAATTTACATATTCATGAAAATAAAGTCTTAAGCACAGGAAGCCAACTTGCAGCGTTGCGTTAATATTACAAGTTCTGCAGTTTGGGGTTTTTATGTGCAAACCGTTCTCACAGCTGCGCCCATACCAAAAAGCAGCCTTCCAAAGCACCTGCAGGCTCTGTGCACAAGGACACCTTGCCTGTGTCGTTTGCCACCCGGCTAATGAATTATTTCAGACGACTCAGGAATGCGAGTAAGTCTCATAACCCTCCCCGTCTGTTGTATGAATGAGGCAAATGGCACATTCCTCATTTCACAGATACCGACAGGTGAACTGACTGCTTCATGAACGGAGAGCAGTTGTGTTGCAGAGCCAAAAATGTTTCTTCTATTAACTCAGTCCTCAACAATGAGATTGAGAGAGGGTTTTGCCTGATGTAACAGCTTATGTGAAAGCTTGTACAGAGGCTTTGCAGTTGTTTAAGGACATATTAACAGCAAGAGCCTCCTGATTTTCAGATTGCATTTGGTTTGCGTATGGGAATTGTGTGACTGCTATAGAGCACAAACCTGGAGGATCCTGTTCTCCAGGCACTCCTTGGCTCTATGTTCTACAAATTGAGCCGAGGGGATCTCAGAAAGTAGTTTAGTCCAACTCCTTGCTGCAGGAGGAAGTATTCCTGTGAGTTTTTTGTCTCATCTCTTCTTCAGAAGTCTCCTGAGGGACACACCACAACCTCCGTATCCCCACTGTCCTCATTTTCCTAAGGCCCACTTGCTGGAAGTGTAAGCCCAGGATTTCTTGTCCTAGCCCAGTATGTGTGGATAATAGTGTGTTGTCCTTACTCTGTGCCTTTTTTCTCATTTTTGTATTTGCACACAGTTACAAGGCCACCCTTCCAGCCTTCTTACAAAATAATACCCATCCTTCAGTCTTTCCTTGGCAGTTTAATTCCAGATCTCTCCAATCTTTCCTCTTGCTTTCCTTTGGAGTTTCTCTGGTTTCAGATTCACGCAGGTGACCTCCCTCTCAGGCAGTGTCCCCAGCAAGATCTTCCCCTTGGTAATGACTTCATCATGTGGTTTGTGACATTGGTATCAGCCAAATTAACAGCTCCAAAGCATTCATTATGAGGGAAAGGTAAAGAATTCCACTTGCTGAACATTGTTTTCTGAATTTTACTGACACCCACTTAAGCACTCCAGTTTTGTTGGTGGATTTTTTTTTATATCCTACTTCTGCTTTTGTCCATCACAGTCCCTTTCTCTGTATAGTTCGTCTATTTTTGGTCATCCCTTTGTTTGCTGTTTGGTGATATTATTATTGCTTTTGTTGTTGTTGTTTGCGTTCTTAGGGAACTGTATTATACACCTGTATCTTAATGCTCACATTCCGTATTTTTATGATTACCATATCCTCTTTGGCTGTGTCTCTGAATTCAGCTTTACTCATTTGAATATGTTTGATCTTAACCTAAAACCAAGCCAGAAGCACATCACCAATGAGAATGCCACCAGCTGAACCAGTAACATTTTCATGGCAGCGCTGCTGGCCCTTATGGTATGAACATAAGCAGAAAATCTTCTAAGAACTAGCCTGATCAACTTCCTTGCACCTTTTCACTGTATTTGCTGCCATCATCAAAAAGCTACACAAACCTACTGCTGTTAGTGTCCATTTTGCTGATGCTCAGAGGATCTGTTTACACAGAATTGCTTTACTGTAGCTAATGCAGGTAGCATTCACACTGGAGGCAGTAGCCTAAGCTTTTGGTACAAGAATTCAAGTCATCTGTCCCTAACTGCTTGCTTTCATTATCTTTTAATAGTATGAATAAAATTAACACGAGTGTTGCACTGTGTTGCCATCACAACTCTTTTTTGCTATATGGGCATAGTCCATACAGCATTTAGAAAGAGAAATTTCTCTCTATGCTGTTGTCAATCTTCCCCATCTTTTTGTTGATCATTAATTTTAAAAGTGTCATCTGAACCGCCAGAAATAGTACTCTAATTTATTAAAATTTAGCTCTACATAAAGCCTGCATGAATTTAACTTCTTCTCTGCAAGCCTTCAGACGTCGTGTCTTCAGCACACAGCCACGGCGTGTTCAGGGACCACTCTACTTGTCGTTTCCCCAGCCTTTTGTTTTCCCTTTGGTCATGTTCATGCAAAAGAATGGAGGAAAATCAATATAAGGCTGATGATCTTTCTTTCACATAATCTAATATGTGATTGTGATTTTATCTAAGAACTTGTCTAACAGTTCTGTTTTTAGTGAAGGCTTTGGAAAATTTTAGCTAAATCAAATTGATCTCATGACTGCCATGTAAGTGAGCATGTAAGTGAGCACAGACAGTACCCTCATTCTGCTGATACAAGATAACTCCTTAATCTCGGTCATTTAGTCATAGGTTGATATAAAGAAAATAGACTGTTTGAAACATTTATTGTCTCGTATAGTAAAAAAAATGCAAACCAACATAAATCTTCAGCTCTGGTAGTGTCATCAATGGTTACTAAAGGCTGGGGTTTTGGGTTATTGTTAATGTAGCTGCCATCAAGTCAACCGAAAGCCTCATACCGGCCCCAGAAAGAGTTCTATCAGGCCCATCGGTAAGGTACACAGCATACGTGTAATTCCGTTACTCTCAGTAAATACATCCCTTTTCTCTCTCTTGCTGTATCCCTGAAAAAGGTCAAACAGGGAAGACAGTCCTTTAAAACAAGAAGATACTGGGATTGTACCATGAAAAAGGAAGCCTAGAACACTAGAAGGATCTTTTCTTGAATGTAAAAATTAATGTTTTCTAAGCCTATCTTCATCTATTTGTTTACTTCTGAGGCCAATAAATTTCAGGGCTGCTGATTGGAATACCAGCAGGTTAAAGGCATAAATGAAGGAAGTTTCTCATCATTAGTTCAGCTCAGAAGGACGTGCATCATAACTATGTTTCTAATAATGACATTTGACTGAAGATAGAATGTAGTTTCAGATAAATAAAAGGAAGCATTGTAGCAATGCAAAGCTTTTAAGGTTTTAATAAGATTAGTTTCTTTTACTTATCAAGGAACCATAGAGAAATTTAAAAAAATGTTATTGAAGAGGAAAATGTAGTGAAGCACGTAAGAATATAATTTATCTGATCCTTCAAGTCCTAGACGCACAAAATGAAAAGTGCAGTGAAAAATAATGGATTTGTAGGAGAGAATATTGCACCTCAAACATAGGAATCTACTGGTTGTTATCAGATTGTGCAAGCAGTTCGGACTAGCCCTGCTTTAGGCTTTTGTGCTGCACCTTGGGTATCGGGAGAGGGAGCAGATTGTCTTGTTTTTAAATGTTTAGTGTAGTGTCTTGTGTGAAAGTTGAGCTCCTTCTCTGTTCTCTTGCAAGCTGTGCTTCTTTCTTTTATTAGCTGAAACTTAAATAAAATTTGCAGTGATACCCTGGTATACAGTAAAATGTGCTCTGACTTCTGGGGAGTGTGCATGCTGCTGCTACCTGAGGAATGCTCACAACAGAGGTTAACAATTCCTGACCCTCTCTGCGGAGTATTTCATCTCTTCAGACAAAAGCCAGGGATTTCAGACTTATTCTGGCAGGAGTTTGGGTTTTTTTAAGCCCTTTGGTAGCATATAGTGGAATGAGCAGAAATACCAGCTTCATTTCGTCCCCCTCAAAGGAAATTTTTTTCCCTGGAGCAGCTGTCAATGGAACTAATGAAACACTGAGCAGTTGTTAACTAATGGGATTGGTGAATAGTGAGTAACTAATTTAGGTGACGTGCAGCAGCTCTCTATGAAAACCTTCATTTTTCATCATTGTGGGCAGAATAATGAGCATTACAGCGGCTGTATTTGGGGGCAGGCTGTTATCTCTGTCTCTTCATCCTCTTGAAATGGGCAGATAGAATCATGGAAGCCATGCAGCTGAGCAGGAGTTGGCATAGGGTAGTAAGGAAGCTGTCGCAGCTCTGGCTGTGATTTTGCAACCAGTTAGAGGCACAGACAGCTTAACTGTTGACAATTTACATGGCTGGGTTCGTAACAGCCACTTTTCTGCTGTCATAACTGAGGACAGCAGATGTTTACATCAACAGGGGAATGTCTGACACAGCACAAGCGTTCCTAACTGCCTAAGCAAGAAGTTGGTCCTGCAACCAGTGGTAGGGTGAGCACATCTAATAGCGTCACTCCAATGAGTAAAGACGAGGCGTCCCTCCTCTCGTTACTTGGTGACGATGGACAGACTTCCCACAGAGCTCTGGCAGGGGCTGTGTGTAATTACTACTCAGTGATGTTAGCTGGCTGCTAAGTGTGTGCTGAGCAGTAGGTTTCTCAGTGGGAACGACCTAAGTCGATGGCTCCCCAAAAGCTAAGATGTCAAGTGGCATCCCCGCAGGTGCAGGGGCATGGTGGTGCCCAGTGCTGCTGCGGTGCCCAGTGCTGCTGCGGTGGGTGCCACGGTGAGTGCTGCGGTGCCCAGTGCTGCTGCGGTGGGTGCCACGGTGAGTGCTGCGGTGCCCAGCGCTGCTGCGGTGCCCAGCGCTGAGCAGTGCAGAGCTGCGTGAGGCACGGCGGCTCTCCCGATGGCACAGGGCCCTGGCTCTGTGCTGGCCGAGGTGTGTGTCTCGCGGTGGGACGTAGACACTGCCATGCTGAGTTCAGCTTGGGACTGCAGGGGAACCAAGATAGGGCTGGGGTGTGAATGTGCAGAGCCAAAGTGAATCCTTTCTCCATTAAGAGTGACAAAATTAAATTACCTCTGTAAAGTAGACCCTCGCGTCCTTGGAGCCTACAGCAGGGAATCTCTTTTTCGTTTCAAAACAGGAACAGATGGTGCTGCCCACACCTCCTTCCAATCACTCTTACTCCTTAGCCTGTCTGCAGGCAAACTTGCACAGGACCTGGAAAGTTACTCTTGCTTCCCTGCCTCTGGGTCTCGGTCAGGCTCAGCTCTCGCTTCCTGCTGGGAGAGTCTCTGGCCCACCAAGTGTTACGAGAACCTGGATAAAGGGTAGAAGCTACCCCTGGCTGGCACAGCACAGTGCCACCATGCAGAACAAAATGCTGTATGACTGCAGAAACGATGTGCAGAGCTGTCTTCTGGTTAGAGCAGTTAAGTCATTTGCTAGTTGACTATAGCAAAAGATTCTGTCTTTAGAACTAAAAAATCACATTCAGCCCCATGAACTGTAATTTTTTTTTTTCTTTTGGCATAAACCATTTCAAAAAGCAGCAAAAAGGTGTTTCCACCCAACAGCAGGCACTGTCAAGATTTTAGCACTAGCTAATGTGTTGTAATGCATTCATACAGAAGGGGAGGAACGGATGTATCCCACGTTCTCCTGTAATGCTAGGTCATGGCACACAGCAGGATATAAAAATGACTATCACACCTGCCTTTCATCGGATGCCAGTCCAAGAAATGCTCTGGGAAGCTCAGGGGAGATATAAGCAGAAAGGAACATCTTAAATTTTTTAACTTGATCAGGACTGTGATAAAACCAGTACGCTTGCAAATTTTAAATGCTTCCAGGGGTCAGTGATGTCTTGGTAAGACAAATTCCATAATCTGTCCATATGCAGAGTATGGGCACCAAAGTCCTGCACATGTTTATGATGCTTTTTTCCAGCTCTGCATGTATTTCCAGTTTTGATGAGCATCTGACTTCAACCATAGGCAATGCCAGTTGTATGGAAATCACCTGGCATTGTCCTGACAGGCCCTGTCCCTTTGACTGCCTCTCACAAGTATTACAAGTCAGTGTCCAGCTACTGAGAGGCACGATTCTGAGTGCCTTTAAAAGACCCTGGAACAAGGTAACATTGAGAAAGGTCTGGTAGAGGCCAAGGTGTCTTTATTACACAGTTCAATGCTTGCACACTCTGTGTCTTCTGCCAACTCTATTAGCTACTTGCTCTGAGAAGTAATACATTTGACAAAAAAAAAAAAAAAAAAGAAAAGAAAATACCATTCCGTGTTCAAACACCCTACAAATATCCATTTAAATATATTTCTACACAAATTCCATATGTTGACAAGCTTGTATTTGAGAAAAAATGGCATTTCCTAATCCTGTATTTGATTTTCTCTGTTATGGACTAAATCCAATTGCCTAGATGGGAATAAACCTTGGTAAAAGATGATATTTGTCTTTGTTAATCATGCAGAACACCCACAGCTCAAAAAAATACTGAGGTGGAATAATGCAGCCTCAATATCCATCCTAGCAAATAAATTCTAGATGAAATGAGCCCCATGCTAATAGCCAATCTGATCACTTCCTCATGCAGGAAAACCTACTGAAAAACTTTATAGAGGTTTTTTGTTTTATTTTGTTTTGTTTTTCTTCTTTCAGTGCTTCTCTTGCACAGGTTTTTCAGCTATTTTTTCATTGTCAGAAGATGGAGGAATGTCTTTACTCTCTGCCGAGCACCTATCGTTTGCATGGTTTGTCAGTGAGCTTTGGGGGTTCCCCGGGTTCCTCACAATGATGACCTGGGTGCCCCTCCGTAGGACCGGGGTCTCAGCATGGCTGGCCATGCTGCTGGGGACAGTCACTGTGCTGGAGCTGCCCTGGTGTGGCTTGTCCCCTACACCCGTGAGGTTTTGCCTTTGCCAGAAAATAACCTGCTCAAACCGAACTTTGGGTAACTGTGGATGTGTGCACTTGCCAGCATGTCTTACCCTTCTCTGTGCTGACTGCAAGATCATCTTCAGCACCAGGCTTGTCAGCCAAGGCCCTTCAGGAAGTACCATGAGCATCCTGACCGTATTATCCTAAGGAATAGCAAAGTCTTAGAGGGGTAACCTTTTCACAAAGGTGAAGATAACAACACAACAAAGGAGAGCACTTCTGTGCTACTTATTTGCCTGTAGGCCATGAATATTTTTTTTATCCATCTAATCCACCCCCACCCCTGTTGAAGGTAGAGGGGTTAATCCATGCGTGGAAGGCTTTGGTGCCTTAGCTGGCGTCTAAGCGCTGAAGTCAAACTGGCCAGTTCTGTATATTCCCTTTCCTGGGTCTGAAGGCTCACTGCAGGCCAGGTACTGGTAGGACTGACTCTACTGCCCCTCTTATCTTTAGAAATCTCCTTTCCCTCTTGGTAAAAGGAGGTTATAATCTGAGGATTCTGCTCTTCCTCTTATCCAGTTAGTAAGCAAACTAACAATACTGACTCCTACCACATGCAATGAATGCCTAACTACCCTTTTTGTCTTCTACTCTACTACTTTCCTTCTTTTCCCTTTTT
Organism: Falco punctatus; assembly: GCF_963210335.1. Classification (NCBI taxonomy): domain Eukaryota; kingdom Metazoa; phylum Chordata; class Aves; order Falconiformes; family Falconidae; genus Falco; species Falco punctatus. Next base: position 120,186,256 of record NC_137581.1, on the reverse strand, counting down.
AATTCAAATTCAGTTTGATTTAGAACAGCTTTTTGCCCATCAGTCTATGCTTCTCAGCCTTGGCTGTCTGGAATCTCTGTGCCTGAGTTATACCTTGCTGATGAGTGGACCACGGTCGTTTCAGTAAACCCATATAACATGAGTAACAATCTCATTGCAGCCACTTCTATCTCATTAATTTACCTATTGAATCTGTTGGTGTCTGCCTATTATTAAAAATTTGATTGTGCTTTATCCATATAAAATCCATTTGCCTTTATTTAGTAGTTTTCTTTAAAGATAGAAGACTTATTATGCATCATGACAGCTTCCATGTTTGTATTCGGCAGAATTAAAAAAAATTCAAGGTGGAAAACCAGTTGCACACTGCAGCACAAGCTGTCCAGTTAGCTGCAAAACTTAAGCTAATCCAGTAGTGGGTAAGAATTAGGGCTGTATTTTACATCACTGACTAGCTGTTGGCCATCCCTGGCATCGTGGGATTGTTCAGCTGCTAGCACAGAATACTTCCTCCTTGGACAAATTAAAATAAGGAAGGCTGAGGATTGAATAAAAATGCACATTTTGTAAAGTTTTTCAAGATGATTACTGGTGCTAAAATTCTGGCAGTTTTTAGGATTCACAAAAGTTCTTGCAAATAAATTGCTGATGAACAGAATGTACGTGAAGGACTAATTTTGACCTCCTTGAATAATGATAGCGCTAACTTTGTACTTTCTTTTTGTGCATATGTTAATGAATGACTTTTTGTACTACTTGACTAGATCTAATTTGTAGCATTCTTTCATGTTCCAGGCAGCCAAGTCACATTTTCCCTCCTAAGTATAGCTCTAAGATTACCTATCCCTTATAATCGCCTATCAAAAGAATTTTGCAATAGCATGATGAAGAATGGTGTATTGAGGTATATTTCAAGGACCTGTGTGTAGCACTCGTTACATTTTCCCTGTTAAGCACAGTTCTAGAGGTTCTTTTTAAAAGAAGTGAATGCTCAGCAGAAGTACCATTTTGACTTTAAGAAAAAAATAAAATTATCTGCTTTTGCTGGTAGAATTAATGCAATCAAATAATAAATGTTCAGTCTTTCAGAAACTGGCCAAATGATGCATCTCAGCTGTGACACAGGGAGCTGCCTCTGTCAAAATTAACCCACAGTTACCGGGAACCTGATGTAAAATCCAGTTGTATCAACTGGAATTCTTCCAGTAATTTCTGGAAATTGCTAGAATGGGTAGCATGCTAATTGTGGTTTCATCCAACACAATGCTTTGCTAAATTTGTATGTTTTGTTTTGCAGACTTTAACATCATGGTTGGGTTGGGTGATTTTTGTTTGGTTTTTTTTTTTTTGCTGTTTCATTGCTACAGTTTGATAGTTAAGCCATGTTTTCTCAGCAAAGGAATCTATTTTTGCATGACACCTGTCCCATTCCTCTGGGAAAACAGACTGATTTGTGATTTTTTAATGAAATCCAAAGGACATTGTATTTCAAGCTGGTTTTGGTTTCTTCCAGTACTCCCCTCACCCATCGTCTTAGAGTTCAGCCAAGACAGAGGATAGTCGCTTATGCTGTTAAGGCACTGGAGTGAAATTCTGGTTTAACTGATGAGTAATTTTTATTAATTTTGGTGAGACAATAACTTCTTCTATGGTAAGCAGGCAACTAATGGCAAAATGTATCCAGCCTAGCAGTCCAGTCAGACAGAGACTTGAAATTCTCTTTGAAGATCTCTGCTATCTCTTTGGCTTTTTATGATCACCTTCACATCAATGATTTACCAGCGTGCTCACAGATAGAGGGTGCCTCGGACATGTTTGTCTGAAGGTATTTTTCCATGAATATTTGTGTTGAGTCCTGTCCCAGCTACTTCTCTCTGTATTTTTTTATCCCTCTCCCCTTTAGAGTTACCAGGAAGGAAAGTCAAAACAAAAGAAAAAAACCTAGGAATATATAATTTATGTAGAGACTCAACCTTTTCAGTGCTCAGGGTGGTCTTTAAGAAGGTTCAGAGGCTTCACGGCTGCCCTCTCTCCTGGTATGTGTTTCCTTCCATGCGTTAGGTGGCCAGCTGGGCATGGAAACGTTGGACGTTGGACGCAGCGTAGGGAGATGATAGGGCTGGAACTCCAGGGACCGTCGTACCTGCAGGTGAAGTGAAGACGTGAAGCAGTGCTTCGGCAGAGGTGGGGTGCAGGGAACAGGTCAGTTCCCGGCAAACACACCGGTTCCCCCAAACCCGGTGGCAACAGCCAGGGGCAGTTCTTCCATCCACAGACCTGTTTCTGCAGCGCTTTCTGAACTCCAGGAACTCTCGTGCGTCACCATGGCTTCCTCGTGACTGTTCCGTTTCTAAGTCCACAGTGTGCAAATTTCAATCTTTAACGCTTACTTCTGCAGGAAAATCAATGTAAATATGTCGAGATTTTTACTGATGCTCAGTTATACAATACCTGGCACTGAACAATCGTTACTTTACTATCTCGGTGCGAGGATAGGCTTAGGTGTTCTTTCCATGTAGCTTGAAAGACGAACACTTAATACATGAATTATCTCTATGCAGGCATGTGCTTATCTTGGGATTGAATAGTATCCTGACAGCAACTTCAATCAACTTTCAGCATGAAAATTTTCCATTTTTTTTTTTAAGCTGGTACATAGAAGTAATCTAATTTTATTTTAAACCATACAGAATGAACCGCAAAACTTGTGAGGAGAATGTTGTTGTATTTTGTAATATATGACTGTGATGAAATTTGCAGTGCAGACAACAAATTATGAACAGCAAATAATTTGCAATCATTCCATAGGCTGATACAATGCATAAAACATGTATTTCTAAATGATTAAATGATGATTCATATACTGTGAATAATGATTTATAGACAGTTCACAAACAGAGAAATTGACTGTTATTAATTGGTTGCTGTAGATAATTCTCTCAGTTCAGCTGCTCATGGTCTGGACGGGATTTAAATTAATAAGTAGTACTCGTAAGTGTTTGAAATCCATCGAAGATGCCCTCAGAGCATCTAGGGCTCCTCCTGTGAGAGTTCGTGGTTTAGTCTGACTTTTTCATGATTGGTTTGTGTGTTTGTTACTAGTATTTGTAGAATGTTCTTGATGGCATTTATGTTTATTTTGAACAAAAATACTACCTTAGCCCTTGAAGGCAGCACACCATTATTTATTTTTCTGTAACTTTTTTTTTTATGGTTAAGCTTAATCTTTATTAGTATTTGTAACTTTCCTGCAAACAATTCTCAGCACATAATTAGATTGTGTTGACTGCTGCATCCAGCTGATGATTAGAAATTGTACTGAATTCAAAACATTTCCAGCTCAAGGGAAAAAAATTCATTCACAGATTAATATGTGGTCGGATCCTTTGTCCTGACTTTTTAGTGTTCCTAACAGATGTCTGTGGGCAAACCAGGAGTGCTAATAAATAGGATAGATAAAGAAAACTATCAAAACCCAGCTGAAATAACTACAGAAAAGCAATCAAAAACACTTTGCCAGTGCTCTGGAAAATTAGACATTCATTACAAAGTCACTGCATAGTGTAACTGTGAAGCAGTAAGATCACTTACACGCAGAAATGAATTGCTTCGTAAGGCTTCGTTTATAATCTGAAAATTTATATAAAGACCAAATATTCTCCAAAGAGATTAAACTCACCTGGGTCCCAGACTCTGGTATGACTTTGGAAAATGAAATGTACTGATTCATGAGTGTTACAAGCTGCAGAAAGTGAGCCATGACCTGACCTCACTAAAAGCGCTAGGAAAAGCTTGCAGTGCTGTCAGAGGAAACTGTGTTCACTTGCCGAGTGGTTTGGTGAGGCGGAAGGGATAGCTGTTATTTTAATATAAACTAAAAATGAGTGTGTAAGAGCTTGGGGAACCCTGGAATTTTAGCCTGGTGCCAGCCCTGTTTAAATCAGATTTCAAGTCTCCATGTCCCAAAGACTGAACTTGTGACAGAGAGTAACAGCGTGCGAGGAGGAGCAGGAGAGGAAACCCTTGTGTCAGTCATGGAAAAGCATTTGGAGAGCGCAAGGGGGCTCCCCACAGCCCCTGGATGCTCAGCAGCCTGTAGCGGGCTGGGACAGCAGCCTCCAGCCAAGAGAAACCCGGGAGGTTCCTGCAGGAAGAAGCCGCAGGGAGCAGGGAGCGCAGCCATCGCGTGGTGGGGGCAGGCGGCCCAACGGAGGTACCAGGCGTGGAGGGACAAATTAGGGTTCCCTGTTGCCAACACGAGTAACGATAAGTGGAAAGGCATCACCTTGATTAGTGAGTACCTGGGTGGGACGCTAGGAGCAGAGGTGGGGAAGTGGTTAGGACTTTCATTGCTGGAAGTAGAAGCCTGCCTTGGAGGGGTGGCCCAGCAGGCTAAGTGGTTGTGCAGTATTGCTTTTCTTAGCTTATTTTATTATATTATTTATATATAACAAGTCTTAATTAAACAATTATCAAATACTTTAATTAAATAATTAGGTATAATAATTCTAGTATTATTCTTGGAAAGGAGGCTCATGGCTGTTTCTAGATATGGAAGAGCCTTGCCAACAGGTACTGAGGGATGCCAGAGAGTTTCAGGCTGGTGGACATCTGGCAGAAAATGTCCCTGGTTGCGGTATCTTTGCTCTGCAGGTCGAGGGCTGCTGTGCATCTCATATCTGCCCCCGGTGCTGTACACTGACAGGCTGCATGGAGGCACACTGACAGTGAACTGGTGCTGGTGCTTTGCAAAACCTTAAACACAGCTCGCTGTACACCCTGGTGTGCCGTTTTCTCTTGTCTGGTTGTATGTGTGGACATGCTACCTCCTGCTTGGCTGTTCCAGCATTGCTGGCAGAGACCTTGGGAACTTTATTCTGTGGTCTGCATTCCCCTTTCTCCATCCCATGTCCATACCTCTCTTAAAATCATCATAAAGTTATATTTAGAGTGATTTCACATCATACAAGAGTGTATGTGATTATATACCTCTGTATGTGACTTTGCTGCTCTTGCTCTCCCTCCCTATTTTATTATTGGGCCATCCCGCTTGTTTGCATCTTGGTGTTTTAAGAGAACTGTTTATAACACTTAAAAATAGCGTGTGAAATTGTCATAAACATGTTCTTCAGTGCACAGGCAGGTGAACGGCTGTGTGTATGTGAAGAAGAAAATATGAAGAAGAAGAAAAAAAAATATTTTTTCATCAAATAGCCAGAAGCATGTTTTCAACAAAAATAGCTGGCTTTTCTCCCCACATTCAACTCACGAAGTCTGATTAGCGTTATTTATGTGTACCGCATTAATTGGGTACCCCGTGGGCTGGGCAGTGGCGGTGGCAGCAGTTTAATATTTCGCTTCATTTTTTTCATATTCATATAAAAATTTAATATCTTCAGGAATTTTGCATTCCTGAAGAAGTGTTGTAACTCCCCCCAAGTGTGGAAGTGCTGTGGAACCAGGAGGTCGGTGGGATTTCATGGGGCCACTGCTCACCTCCGACGCTGGGGCTGTAGAGCCCTGGAGAAGGTGCTTTGCCTTGGAGCAGCTGAAGGTCAAAGAGCAGCGGTGGTTGGGCAAGACGGCAGTGCCTGACTTGCCCGGTGACCTGCAAAGGCTTCAGAGGGAGGGAAGAGAAGGAGAGGAATGATCTAGAGAGTGGCTGAGGTAGATCTTCACCAAAAGGGCATCATTTGCATGAAAAAGGTAGGGAAGTAGTTGGAGATCTATACAGCAGAAAGAGGAGAACCAGGTTCTGGCTGGGGTAAAAGAGGTGACCTGATGGGGAGGTTGCAGTGAACAGGCCATCGTGATGGCAGACAATCAGGGAGAAAGTGATGAAAGAGTCTTACGATGTCACCGCAGCTCTGGCCACTGCTCCTGCCAGCTTTGGCACCTAACGGCCTCTTCCTAGCACCCTCGCCTCTTCATTGCCACTTGCTTACTGATGGCCGCAAACTGCCTCCAAGCACCTCCGTGTGGAAAGGGTCTCCTGAGCTTAAGAGAGATGCCAGACAGGAGGGAGAGCCCCGGCCACATCCACATCTTGTGTTTCCCCTCCCACTGCCATTTCAGCAATCCCACATCACCCCACAGGTGTTCCCACTGGGGCAGTCTCTGCTGTTGTGCTGCCGCAATCCGGGCATCTTTGCAGCTTTACCTTTCCAGGACCAAAGCCCTCTTGTGTAACTGTGGTGGGCCCTTGTTCCCTTAGGTCTCCTGCTGCCTTGGAGCTCTGCCTGATTGGAATTGGGTCCTTCACGGGCAGAAGCGTTCCCCTTCAGAGCTTTCACCCAGCAGTGCTGTGAGACTTGTGCAAGAATAATCTTTCTCATTTTCTGGAATCCCAACTCTGAAACACATTCTTAACACAAATGAGCACAGCAGAGCACCTAAGGAGGCTCTGATAGAAGCTAAAGCTAGGTGAGATAGGTGGGTAGTATTACCGCAGTGCTTTTGTTTTCTGGGTTCTAGTTTAATTTATTCTTTTATATGTCCTGAACGTTTGTAGATTTGATTTAAGCTCACTGGAAGGCAAGCTACAGCACAAGTACAGATTTAGGATGGGGAAGGTGATGCCTGTTATTCATTCATTCCCTTGGTATAATCTGCCCAGTCAGATATGCTCATGTCAAATTAGAATATGAGGCTTATGTTGTCCTGTGTGCTTATCCAAGAAATGGATGTGCCACTAGAAAATGCATCGATTTTGTTTGCTTCTGTCTTTAACAGTTTTCGGAGGGGAATCCTGCCGTGCCAAAGTCTGATTTTTCCCTTTGCCCAATGCATTTTTATATAATAGAAATAAATGAAATTGAGTTTCTGTAGTCTTTCCAATTGCAGCCCCTCAACTTTCTTGCTACAGGTGACACCTGCTATTTTTTCTTCCTTTGCTGAATCTGTGTTAACAAAAGAATCTGAACCAATAGTGCTAAAAAACTCCCAAAAGTTATGTGATTTTACTTTAAAAAAATCTATTTTTCCTAAGGATAAGTTTGGTTAAAATGCGATAATTGATGTTTCTACTGCTGATTGTTACGAAGTGTGAATCTGGATTGAAAAAAATCTGGAGTTATCTGGTTTGTGTGGGGAAAAAAGAAATGGGGGCTAAAGTACGATTTCTAACAGCCCAAGTGTGGGGCAGGGTCTGGGCTGCTTTGCTGCCTGCCCTCCGCACACTGCGGCCACCAGCTCTGAGTGACTGTGGAGCCCCAAGCCCGTGCCTTGGTCTGGAGTGCAGGCAGGGCCTGTCCTCTCCCAGAGCTGGTTGTTGATGTGGAGGCCATCTCCGTTGCGCCGAGGAAGCAGAACAAACTCTTCTCGGCGCGGTATTTTAGAATTTCAGCGCCTATCTTGAGACTGGGAAGATCCACAGTGTGCGTACCAATTTCCCCTCTCATCCCTTTGTCCACTTGGGCTGATAGATCTCGGACCCCCGAGGAAAGACCTTCAGAAAGATGTTTGCTAGCACGTCTGCACGCCCACACCCACTCACAGAAGACTCCTGCACATCTTGTGTCTACGCTGAGGATCAGGCAGTGGCATTTTGACATGGTACCATCCAGTTTGTCTAAAACATCTCACTGGAGTGTGTTTCTTGCGGCTGTGGTCTGTAGCTTGGTGAGTCCAGTCACTCTCTGAAGGTGGGTGTCCACCTCCAGCTGCTGGAGGGAGGACCCAGGCCGGTGGGCCCCTGAAGTCTGGCTGGTGGTACGAATCCAGGCTGCTGCTCGCTCGAAACACAGGCATAAGCATTAAGGAGTGGGTGCCCTGAAGCAGGTGTAATGTCACTGCTCTGGTTTGCTGGGAAGTCATCTCTGATGACATGCGTTCCTCCTGGTTGTTTAGAAGGACAGTGGCTGTTTGTGTAAAGTTAAATAGGACGGAACCATATATGTAGAACCAAAGCGGAATGAGAAATGTCAGATCTGAAATTCTATTTAGAGGGAAACCCTGAACATATTTTGCTTCAACCTTTTTCCCCACTTTTTGTTTGGCGAGTTAAAAGTGTGTGAGTTCTATTGGATTGTTTTAATTTGGTTTTATACAATAGAACTATGGCAACAGTATCTTTCCAAGCCACTTTTCCTCTTCCAAAGTGAGTTAATTTTATAATATTATTTTCATTACTGATTACTTTCTGCACTTCCAGTCATGAGCTTGCAAATATTTTCCCAGAAAGCTGCTGCTTTAGTTTTCAGCTTTTTTTCTGAAAAGGAGGTACTGAGAACTTAAAAATATTTCTGAGCTATCTGCAAATCACAGTGAAGGCAGGCAGTACTGATGCTGAACTGATGTCTTTCACAAGAATTCCTATCAGCATCAGGATGCTCTTTCTCCGTTTTATTTTGTGTGTGGTTAGCATATCCGGGCTGACACTAGTGATTAGAGTTTACCTAATTTATAGTGTTTGTGGTATCGACGTGTAAATGTTGGCCTGTTGATATGTCTATGTGAAAACCCACTGTGAAATTAAGGGAGATGGAGGATGCAAACTGTGCCTCACCACAAGCAGCTTAATTTGGGCCACACTGGAAACTTCCAGCAACACTTTGGGTGAGAGAAAGGGACTTGTGCTCGCAGTATGCTCACTTAAATTATCTTGCTTGCTTAATGCCACCAAGAAAAATTCCCAGAAGACTGTAGGCAAAATGAAGCACAAAGATAGGAAACAATCTCTGAAATAAACACAGAATTTTCATGAGGAGTTTTGGGAAGGGCATGGGCTCAACCTGGCTACAGAAGCATGTCATCTAGCAGAGAGATCTTTTATTTGTTCTGCCTGAGAAATATCTCATCTTATTTAGCTGAAGATAAGAGAATGCAAGATAGAGATTCCTTCTCGTGGGCAGAAGCAAGCTGAGTAAGGGAGAAAATTAACCCAGCTCATGTTCAGCTGTCATGAATCAGAGCTTGAAATCATTTTATAAAAGCATGGGCCACTCTCAGTGATACAGAAATGCCCCTTGAAGTTTATTCTGTTGCTGCCTGACTTCCAGGTGACCTGACTAAAATGGTTAACTGAGTTTCTGGCAACATGCATTTACTTTTCACGGATGTGAGCAAAGGGACTAGAAATGCACTGAGATCGAGGTACCAGTTGAAGAATGCTTCTAGTAAACAATTGTTGATTTTTAAACACATTTAAATCAAGAAGAGTCATGTAAATGAGCCTTATAAAATATGCAAAAGGTATTGGAAAAGGCAATAGTTTTGAGCATGGATCAGACTATGTTTAAGCTGCCTTTCACCTTGAGGTAGGTTTGAGCAGTGATGTATGGGAACAAGCCAAAGATTGTTGAGTGCCTGTCCTCCTACAGGAGGACTTCACCATTCGCCTTCTGCAGTTCTGATTTAGCGCTGTACAATTTGGAACAATCCAGTTCTTACTGTCCAAAACAAAGTGAAGACACTTTGCACGGAAACTTCTTGAGCAAACTTTCCATCTGTTTAAAATGTTCAACACTTAAACCCTATCTGTGCAATACATTCCTGTGGTTTCAGTTTTTGAAACGCCTACTTCCAGATAACTCTAAGAAAAAGAGTAGCCAGTCACCTTCCTCCTTCCCCTCCAGGACTGCCTTTAAGCACAAGCAAAATAACAAAAAAGTTCCTTTGAGGCTGATTTCAGCAGTGTATGAATTTATGCCCTCCTGTGATGGCCGAGTGGGATGGGAAGAGGCTGGATGACGAGAGATTTCATGAGGGTGTAAAGCAAGGTATATGCACCCAGCCTCCTCTTGGGGTGGGAAACAAGGACGCCGGCTTTTGTGGGCTGCCTGCCTTACTCAGTGGTCCGTGGTGGGATCGGTGCAGATGAATACTCAGCAGGAATGCCACAGAACACTGCTTAGGCTGCGTGGCGTCACAGAGCCAGAGGCTGAGCAGCTATAACCACCCAAGAAGTTCAGTAATAATCCCTACAGACTATTACATCTGAAATGCCTTATTGATGTTATGAAACCAAAATCATAACAGTAAAAAGCTGGAGCCAGAGCGTGTGTTCGGCTGAGCGTAAGGAGTGCCGCAGCCTGTTGGCAGTTTCGTTTGTACCTGAGTTACTGTAGCCTGTTCCCGAGTCGGGAAATAAGCCAGAAATTTAAAAAGCTGAATGAAAGACTTGTGTGTTTAAAAGTCTCTGATAACCTTGCTGTAACTTTAAAGCCTGGAAGAAAACAGGCATCTGCATAATCAAATGCATCTTTCAAGTTACATAGCCATTTTGGTATATTTCTACTTTTTCACCTTAATATGGCTACTTGGAACACATCATGCAGAAAAGAAGGGTTGTGTCCATATGTAAACCAAAAATGTGGTCAAGAAGCATGCACTAAAAGGGCATGCATTCAGTAAAGCATTTTTTTACCGTGCTGTATTGCTTAGCATATTTTGATTTCTATTCAGCGTGCCATGTGTGTTAGAAATATCTATAAATACATGTTTTCTGTTTTAAAATAAGCAAGAACAAAACCTATAGCTTTAAGTTACGACATTCATATTACAGAGGTGTGGGAAGGTACTTTTTCAAGTCAGCTTTTAATTTGGCTTAACAATACTTTAGTTCTGACATTCGTGGAATGATGATATGTTGAACGGTTTGTATTTTTTTGCAGCGGATGAAATCCTCATCATATAAACATTTGGTGGCTTGGTCTGTTAATTTCTGACTTAAAAAATAACAGGTAAGATGGATTTGAGTTGGAAAAGATTATTTGGAGGTAGCAGAAACCATTTGCTTGAACAATAATTTTTATGGGTAACTAAGCAAGCATTCATTATTAATGGCTGTGCCAAACGTGCCATGTAATTAAGGTTGCAAAATTATTGCCATTTAAAACTAATCCTGTGTTCATATATGGCAGCTCAGGCTCCTGCATTTCTGGAAAGTTCAGCTGATTTCAACATGTCACTAAATGGCAGTGCTTGGAAGTGCTGGCATGGCTGGGAACCCACATGCAGCCTGAAGTGGCAGAACTGCAAGGAAGAGCGCGCTGATTACATACGTGTGTGGCACGCGCAGCTCCGGGCACCGCACCGGGCAGGTGGGCAACGGTCACGTTCTCAAGCAAAGACAATCTGGCAGTCACCCCTTCTTTTTTTTTTTTTTTTTTTCCATGACCACTCATGCAAAGCAATACAAATATGTGTCTAGCTGGCTGAGGAGAAAATAGCATTCTTTTAAGTATTTTTGTGCGGGTGAGGAGACCTCGGCAGCTGAGGTGCTCACAGCCTGGGATACTTGGGAGTGAGGCCAGTCGGGACCATGCGCTCAGAGAGTAGGTGCTAATGAATGAACTGAATAATAATTTAATTAGTTGACTTCAGACAGAGTGATGAGGAAGAGAATGAGCTAACATGAGGTACGCTGGTGAAAGGAAAGGATGAAGCGATACGGCAACATAACCAGCCCTGGCGCTCGAAGCCTGGCTACGTGAGCCGGAGCGCGGAGCTGTGAGTGCAGCTGCCGCGGGCAGGGCTGTGAGCACACGTGTGAAAGACTCTGCTGTGGGCAGAACCTGCGGCCCTTTGTACTGCTTCATAACACCTGGCCTCACGGGGTGCGGTTTGACCCCTGGGCATGAGAAGTTACAGTTCGGATAGCCAGCTAGATTATAATGATGTATCTGATGGGAAAGATAAGGGGGAAAATATCCCCTGGGCCTCGTTACCTTCTGCCACCTCTTTTGGGCAGTGGGTGGGTGGGTATTTATTTTCCTTGAACGCAGGCGCTTTGCTGGCACACCTGAGCTAGTAGGCTGCTCTCCCCTTAATTGCCATTTGGTCATTAGCAGGAGGTCGGCTCGTGCAAGGGTTCAGAGAACCCAAAGGATCATTCCAATAAGAAACCTGAATTTTCTGTTTTCATGCTTGTTTTTGCGGGGAATGGCTTAGTGGGGGCCATTCCCTCTGCTTCCTTCCTTTTCTAACGGCGCAGTTCTGTGTCCTTGGCAATCATCCCTTCTAATGACAGTGAAGGTTTGGGAATTGTTACTGTCTCTCACAGAGCACTGTTAAATAAGGAAATGGCATTACAAGTAATTGTAGTAATTCAGATGCTGTAAGTTACGACAACGCGAGCAACCTTCAGGTATTGCCAGGAAATCAGAGCGCTCTGCAGGCATGTCCTGTGCTTGGAAGAAGCGTTCGGGGCAGTTTTTAACTGAGGGCAACAAATGAATTGAGAAGGCTGGGGTTACATTGTGAAAAATATGACATTGAAAGTTCAGCATTAAACTTTAATGTTTCTCCATTTTATTTAGTATTTTTCACGTATAAAATACTGGAAGCTACTTTTCCTCCTTGAAGTCCCCTCAGTTCCACTAGTAACACTTTAAAACGGTTGAAGATGTGTATCTTCAAGTACAAAATTTTTAACTAGTAATGCATTTTGGGAAAGTGGCTTACATAACTTAATGTGATTGTACCGGCTGGAACCTGAAATATTGGCTGGAGTCTGAAACAGCCTGTGCTGGGGATTGTCTCTCTCAAAATTCCTGAGGCAGAGCGCAATAATACCAGCACCTGCATTGCTGTGTGCTCTGAACAGTCCGGGCTGTGATTTTTCAGAGCTATTGAACACCTTCAACTTCCTTTGAGATAATTGCTGACTTACAGGGCATCTTAGAAGGTCTGGATTTGATTTTGGATCCCCTCTGATTCATAAGAGTGTTTATTCTGTATTTTGGATGAGCTCCACTGCAGTGCCTGTTACATATATTCAGATACGTATTTATACTGAGGTTACAGAGTTCCCTTAACCTTCGATATTTAGATCTGGGGAATGGCTTGCATCCATGTCTCAAGCAGCGTCTCTTTGCTACATCAACCAGCAAACCTTGTTTGCAGGTGCATAATTGTAAATGTCAGGATTCTTTGGTGTATAAACCAGAGCCGGGTACATATTTCCATATAAGCCATTATATTTAGATATTTAGAGAAAAACACAAACTCTGATTTATTTTTGAAAAAAACCAACCAACCAACCAACCAAACAAAAAAACCCCGGAACATTTCAAAGCAATTTACAATGCCATTTACAATGCTGTCTTATTAATAGCGGTTCAGATTCTCTTCACACCGTGGAGTTTAGAGGTCACACCATAAGGACACATCGCAAGTTCAGAGGAAATATTCAGACTTTCACAGAGTCCAGGATGGTGGAACTTAGGAAAGTTCTGTTCAGCCACAAAACTGTATGTGTTGCTTCCAGATGTAAAATTTAAAGATCAAATGAGCGGTGCTATTCGTTTAAGTTCAATGTAGAAATAGACCAAGGCTTGTTGGGTGTTATTTTTTCCTTAGGCATCAAGTATATTAAGCTTGACACACAGAAAGCCTGAAATGAAGGTCTCCTTGGTGTTCCCAGATTTAGGAAGATGGGTGAGGCCTATTAGATCATCTAGTCTGCAGTCCTGAGGAGGCAATGCAAGATGCTACATTTTTCCACTTTTGCTTCCAGTTGTTCCCGAGAGTCTCAGCCAGTGGAACTTGCATTGTGTCCCACAGCTGGAGGCCTCTTATGGGGATTAAAAACAAATGCATCTTGCAAGGCGCTTAAAGTGTGGAGCCTCCACCTTATTCTGCTGTTTTGAATTTCCTGGATGAACAAGAAATGTGAGAGGAAAAAGGGGGGTTTAACAATCTGGCCATGTCACTACAGTTCCTCGTGTCAGACGTTCCTACCCCAACTGTGCACGTGACCCTGATGGAAATGGTGGGGGTTGCCAGCAGAGAAATTATGAATCCTGAAGTGAAACCAGGTGGAAAGCAGTATGTTAGAAAGCTTGGAAACTGCTGCCAAAAATGCTGAGAGTGCTCTGATGACCGTGGTTTTTAACAGCAATTAAAAGAACAGCAAGGTTATAATAACACTCTTGTACGCTATGAGAAGGAGGGTGAGTTACAGCAGATTAATGAGATAACAAGCAAAACTGTTATTTTTATTGATGACTGAATTATGATAGATGTAAAATTTGATAAATTTTTTTCCTAGCAAGTGCAGCAACAATGTGGTTTTGGTAAATGTCAGAAGTGAGCAATGTTTGGTGCTTTTTTTTTTTTTTTTTTTGGTGACACCTTGTGAAACCCCCTGGTATAAGTTTGTTTCCGTTAGCACTTGGAGGGATGGATATGAGAGCAAGGGGAATGTTTCAGATTAGAAAACAGCACTGAGAAAGATGGGCACTACACAGCTCTGATTTATTCTGGATAACTGACAGCCTGTCACGGTGTGTCATTCTGTACTGAGCGACCATCTCAGCAAGAGTTCCACCTCCTCTCTGTAAACCTGGTAGTTAAGCCAAATAAAAGTGCACAGAATCAGCTGTAGCATGTGCTTCTAATGTATGCCTTTAAATTGAATTATTATCCTCCAAGCATGCTGAAGCAGCATGTACTTTGTTAATCAGGCACCAAGTAGCTGAGGCCAACTTTGTTTCTTTTCTCGTTCATGTCATTTGCAAATAGAAAATAAAGGTTTCCCTTTGGGCAACTTCTGCTGGAAGCTTCCAGATGCCATAGGATGTGTCCACTAATTTGGCTGGTGCTTTCGCAGTGCATTGTAACAGTGTGGTGTCTCGGAGCCAGGGCTGCTCGGAAATTATCAGAATAGCACAAATGTTATTAGAGAAAAAAACACACCCAGACCCATGTAGGTGCACTCTGCACATCAACAGTGGGAGCTACTGGTTTCCAGAGAGGATAGAGGCCATTACGAGGGCTGTATAACTTTGAGCCAACGAGCATGGATTAACTCGGTTTTTAGAAAAATAATTTAATGTAGCTCTTTTCTGCATGTGCCAGTTTGCAGGGTTGGTATTTTTCATTTGCAGCAAACCACTGTGTGCCATAGATTGGTGAGGAAATGAAGCAGGAGAAACCGAGCTGAGATTTGTTAAATGGGCAAATATTTAAATTAGTAGAGGCAAAGACTTCAGCAGCAGCCTCTGAAATATTATATATGTAGGGAAGCATTAGGCCAGTGGCAAATCTGCTCCTGGGGTGTGTAACATACCGCCAAACTCAGAAAATGAGAAAATCAATCTCGTGTCAGTTGTTGCCTGGTTCTGCTCCCTCCGTGGGTTTGTATTCACGTATGAAAGTACAGATCTTCAGGTTGGTTGTGAATAAACATTAATTCATTGCTTTCAGGGTGTTTCCACCAATTTATCCCAAGTGAGAGATTGGCCTGGATTTAGTGGGGGTAGCAATATCAGTGATTTGTCCTCCATTCTCTTTCCTGAGAAAAGTATTCTAACAGCTGAGAAGCTTGTAAGTCATTCGAAAAGACAACTAAAATATAGGTCATGCCTCCAGAGCTTACTCACTGCAGCCACTGTTGTTACCTCTGCTGCTTCCTGCTCAGTGGGAAACGTGTGTAAATCCCCCGTGTGGATAAAGCCCAAGTGATCCAGATCAGTAACATCCAGTATTGACAGTGTAGTCATATTTTCTTTACTGAGAGAAAGAAATAAATCAAGGTCACCTTAAAAAAAGAAGGTTTTGCTTTCACCATATATTTGTGAGGGGATTGTTTGGTTGCTTTGAGGAGTGAGTTGTGGGTTTTTTTCTTCATTTCCAGACAGTTCTTGCCAGTTGAAGGCCAATTAAGAAAAAGGCAAACTGAGAATGCCCTTATTCTGCAGCTGATGGCAGAAATTCCCAGGCAGGGTTCCTAGTGACTCAGAAGTAGGGACAAATCTATCCGGGATCCTAGAAACACTGTTTTGCTCTGGCAGAGGTTTGGGTCAAGAATTTGGCATTTTTCAGCAAAACTTTGTTTCCTCTTGAGAATTTCCAGATTTTGCTTTGATGTGACGGAGTCAAAAGGACTAAATTATCATCTTGTCAAAGCGACTTCTCTTCCAAATGCCTGTTTAAAATACAGTGCCATAGATGCTCTCTGCCTTAGCCAGCCTGTTTCAGAGCAGGATGCTGTTTAGCTTTCTCCTGTTCTCTCCATGTTCATTCCCATAATATTGTCAATCTTTTTGAAGAAACAAACAAATGAAATAAAAGCCGAAGTGAGGTGGCCCTGCAAGCATAGCGGGAGCATTCATTCCTTGCTCAACAAGAAAGCCTTGAGAAGAGGCGACTGGAGGTGTAGCCTTGGGAGAGCTTGGAGCACCATCCCACGTGCTGAGCCCTCCTGGGCCCACCTTTGGCAGGTGGTTTGCTCGTCGGCAGCGGAAAAGAGAAGGACAAGCCCCTGGAAAGCCAAAGGGTGCTTTGTGAAGATGGGCTCGAAGGCTGGTCAGGGCAATCTCGGAAGAACCCTATGCAACAGCAACAGACCAGTTAGTGTTACTGGTGGGAGCACTAGGGGCAGGTAGACTGTTTCTCAGGGAGTCATGTCTTCTACAAATTAGAAAGGACAAAGGGAGAGAGAGGCCACTTTGCTTCATGGAGTGATACCTCCTGTCACACTGAAGCTCCCCTCGGTTGGATGTTTAGGGGTCAGGGCACAAGCTACATCCCATGCAGTCCTGTCCTGCAGAGGCCTTTCTGTAGCCATGGGAGGAAAACAAGAGGGAATATTCCTGTTCCTCACCCCTTGGCAGTTGCTGCAACCTCTTTGGGGTCTCCTGTGAGGCAGCACCACCACCGAAGTGTGCTGCTGTGTAAGTGTTAGTTACCATCTTGTCTTTTGCAACATTCTCTTCTAATCTCATGCACCTGAGCCTGAAATGAAGGTGGTTTTTTTCAGGGTGTGATTTGTTCCTGTGGTTTTGGCTTGGTTTGCAATCTACCCTAACATCTTCTCTCCATTTTCCCTGCATACAGATGTAGAATTAGGATTAATTGTATCATAAGCTCCAAGTTATATTTTCCATATCCTACTTGAAAGTGGTTGCTCACAAGCCGGTATTTTTGTTGAACGGGAATTGTGCATACTGTGGCTGTAATGCTCTGCTCTTTTTTTTTTTTGTTGGGTTTTTTTTTTTCCATTTTTGTTTTGTCAGAGTTTTATTTTTGTGCTGTTCAGTGATACACAGTTGACTTAAACTTTGAAAGAAAAAAAAGACTTCTCAGCTTATTCAGCTTTTGAAGGAGGTTTTCTATCCATTCCTGTGTAAAACAGGGTATAAATATTTGACCAAAACCCCAATGTCAGCTTCATAGCCTGGCTACTTGTCTCCAAATTAAAGGCATATTCACTTCCCCGCTCTGTCACACAGAAGTGTGGCTTCAAGATCTAATGCAGCTTTGTCCTTGAGCCAGAGAGGAGGCCAGCAGCCCTGCTGGTACCATCAGCCCCATCTGCCAGCCGCAGGTGGGCCCTGTCACCGCCTCGGGCTGCGCACCAGCGCTGTCAGTGCCAGGAGCCAACTGAGCGGGGGCCAGGGGGGCAAAGCAGCGCAGGGCCCAGCACGCTGCTCCGCGTTGCTCATGGCTGCTCCGCGTTGCTTGACCTGGAAGTTGATCCAGCAGTACTGCAGTGATGTTCTGCATCTGCTTTTCTACTTCATCTGCCTTCTCTACTCTAACAGTTAATTTTGATCTTATTTTGTGCGTGTCATCATTTTTCTCAGCTCTCTTCACCTTCTCCAATCTTTTTGGTACTCCCTCCACATCTCTAGGTGCAGTTGTTCGGCTTGGAGGAGCAGACCTGTCCTCCTGTGGCCTTTGTGGTCCTTGGGGATGACAAACCACCTTATTAGTACTAAAAATAGTAATATTAATACCACAACAACAAAGGTCGTCTCAGAGTGTGATGCAAACCTACTAAAGCATCACAAAAGGTCCTACTATGGCATGACAGCTTGCACAGAGGTGTTTCGTGAAGCTTAGAAACTGCTACAAAGGGTGTATGTTTTAGATTCGCTAACGTGACGTCTGTTCTTTTGACATCATGCTTCTCACAGAGCTGTGGGCAATCTCCCATTTTTTCCTTCCAGTCAGCAGATCACTCTTCCCTCTTGACCCCAGCCCTCTTTCTTTTCTTCAGTGTTTAAACATGTAATTTCTTACATGTATTAATGTAACTGATGCCTGAATAAAGTAAAACATCCAGCTAGTTTTAATGTTGCTTGTGTTATCCCTCAGTATTCACAGCAAAGAGGATTTTGAATTCAGCTGAATGGGAGCTTTCAGTAATGTGAAAGCCTTGTGGTTCAAAATCATTTGGTAATACTAGGAGTAAGGAAGGGCAAAAGAAATAAAAAAAAAAAAAAAGGAAATGCAATAGCACTTTGCACATAAGTGCATCCATACACTTGAAATGCATTTGTTTTTGAATAATGTTCGGAAGCTCCAGCAAAGGGGAAAAAATAAGAGAAACTCTTACCCATTTACCAACTGGAGATCTCATTTTAGCACATTTAGGAACCATTGTTGCACCTGCATTTCCTCCACATTAGAAAGCCATTCTCAAAGGGAAAAAAATGTGCACATATTATTTTTTGAAAAGGAGAACATATTCTACTCTCAGTGCAAGGTATAGAAAATCTAGATGTATTCATGGCTGCTCCATGTTGCTTGACCTGGAAGTTGATCCAGCAGTACTGCAGTGATGTTCTGCATCTGCTTTTCTACTTCATCTGCTTTCTCTGCTCTAACAGTTAATTTTGATCTTATTTTGTGCATGTCATCATTTTTCTCAGCTCTCTTCACCTTCTCCAATCCACAGAAATTAGAAACCCCATAGAAATTAGAAAAGCTTTTAGATTGCCCTTTTTTTTTATTTCCATAGATGTTTTCTCCCACCAATACTTTTTTCATCTTTTATTTTACACTGAAGCCTGCCATTTGGACCACAGAAACCCCATAAAATCCTTTCGCTTCACTGTACTCTGAGCTGGATAAGAAAGTGTTTGCATCTAGTTTTCTAGAAAACAACTCTGAAGCTCTCACTGCATTCACAGATAGCACCCAGCTAAAAAAAGACAGCTTGGTACACTTCTCTTTGACCTAAGAACTCATGTACCAGAACACAAATCTTAAAACACAAATAGTTCCACCTGCTGAGTACAGATGATGCTCTAGAGGTAAATAAAAATTCCCTTCAAAATAAAGGTACAAATGTAAATTTTGGCTGAGTAATGGTGACATGTTGATGTAAGCTCCTCTGTGCCTATTCCACAGCCAAAATGAAGCTGTCACAGCCCTCATTAGTTTAAGCATCCTGTGTTCAGGTCTGTGAGTCCCTGCTTCATTCCTTGGCCAGGGTGGCAGCTACTCCAAGAGGTTTCTGTGAGGGTATTGTGTGAGGAACCTTTAGTTTCTTCTTTAGCTTTATTTCGGTTGATTGCAGGTACTTTGCACCAAGGATTACTTTTGCTGTTGCAAATACTTGAAGTACAGTATGGTCTCTGTCAGCTGCTTCGGTAGGTTTCTGATAGAATGGTTTTACTTAAATCGGTGTTATCAAGGGCATGGAGGTCAGGAACAGAATGGAAGGAAGGGCTTGCCAGGTGGGTGAACAGTGGCCTCCATACAGAAGGGTTGAATGGAACATAAATCTCAGGGTATTCACCCTGGAAAAGGCTTGGAAGCCAGAAAAGAGAGACCACTCTTTCCCATCTGACTGTTAAGTAAGCTTATTTGAAGAGGTGTTCAGTAAAAGGCTTTCTCCGTCAAAACTCTGCTTTTTCTGTCATGAGCCTGCAGCAAAATTGTAATCCTTTCGGAATGCCTTCTTTAGCACGGCTGCCTACAGGAGGGAGGATAAAGCCCAGTAGCATTTTCAGCAGGAGTGCTGGGCTGGCGCCGTGTTTCGGCAAAGACACTATTAACATCTGTTTATCTGCTGTTCATGGTTTAAGACTCAGTGGGAACTCATCCGCCGGGGGGAAGGGTTTCAAGTAAGGTCAAGTGAGAAATATACTCTGCCCCACCCCGGGTCACGGAGGGTTTATTTTCACTGTGTCTTTGTTGTTTTTCCTCAAGCTAAAGTACAAAGTCATCTGGAGTGAAAAACACATGTTGTTCGTTGTGCATGAGAGATGGGTATTCCATGCGCGGGAGGCAGCGCTGCCATTCACACCGCTCCTTCCAGAGAGCAGAAATACTCACGGCGAATCCCTCTGAACAGAAAGGTTATGCTGAGATGTATTAGGCATTGATAGGTCTTTTGTTCTTCCTGCTATCTTCCAAATTCAGCCAATTATCTTTGCCTGTATTGGTGATTCCTCTGTACTGGTGATTAATCATTTCTGCTGCGCTGCAGTGGGCTCCCTTGCTAAGAGAAGAAACACCTAGGCAAACAAACGGTGTGTACGGGTTCGAGTGATATGAAGTTGGCCAGGTGGCAGCTTCAATTAGACCAGATAATTTCGTAATTTGGGAGTTGAGGTTTCCTTTGCCCAGGGTGTAAAGGTTCGTAGTCTTTGCATAGACTCCAGAGGAGAACAGACTGGTATTTATTTTAATGTTATTATTTCTACACGTCAGGAAGTGGCTGTTTGTTCTAAGGCAGCTGAAATGGAGCTAAGCACTACTGTTATTTGCCTTTCAGCAGGTTTGACGGTGACCTTCCTCCCCCAGTTCACTCAAATGAAATTAAAAGATGGAAGGAAAAAAGTTGTAAGTTCTCAAAAAGGGCTGTCTTCAAAAGTCATGCAATAGTGCTGCGGGTGGATTTTAAAATAGGGCTTGTTAAATTTATGATCACTAATAACATTTGTAGTTACAGTATGCAAGCAAAGATAAGGCCACTCTAATTTCATGCTTCAGGAGCTGAGATGATTGCCCACGGGGGGTCAGGAGGGATATTTTCCCTCCATGCATATACAGCACCGCACAACTGGTTGGGACCCATAATCACCAACACACCCAAAGAACATGCCTAGCTTTAAGCACATGCTTAAGTGATATGCCAAGCTGGGGCCATCAAGCTTTCTTATTTCCATGGGTAATGCTAAGTGCTCATGTAGCATTCTTCAGTTTCCAAATCCTCTAGAAATATGAAACAAATTCTGCTCATTCCAATAGTAACTCCCATCAGCCCAGGCTGGTACCTTCGGGATTGCCAATGAGTGATTGTGTTTCTGATTTGTTACCTGACATATTTAGTTCTGCAAACTTCCCCAGAAGGTCTATGCATACACCAAACATGAGTCATGCAAGACAGCTAAAAGACTTCAGAGTACTCCACTAGAATCTGTAGCTTTCTCTGATCTTAGGCTTGCTGAGACAATGAACCATTGGTGACCAAAATACAGGGATAGTATATATATGATCTGTATGATTGCCATTCAGTGTGAATGGTCAATTCTCTGTCAATGGTAAACAACTAGCAAATTAAAATGAGCATCCTTATATAATACTGCAGTGTTTATGAGAAAAAGTAGTGGAAAGGAGAGTAGAAACTAGCCTTTGATTTCAAAGAGGTTGCATAGATACATCAAGAATTTAATATAATGCTGAATTTTTAAAACACTTATGAGAGACTTACAGTAAGTATTTCACTGTTCCCATTCAACAGATGGAAAAAGCAAAGCAATTAAGTCAATTAGTCAAAACCTTAGAGTGTTTTGGAGAGGTTGTGGAATTTGCCAGAAAAAGAACATAATATTTGATCTTTCTTAAATGGCTGGTCCTGGCTGTTCACATGGGAAGAGAAAAGAAAGTAATCAAATCATATATCTATTGATTTCCTATGAATGTGGAATGAACACAGGCATTTTCATGCCTATTCATTTTACACAAAGAGGCTGTACTGTACTGTTGGGTGGTAAATGTTTTACAACACAAGATATGTTTTCGTGGTTATAAGGAGCTGTTCTAGCAGTTCTGGTCCAGTTGGATTTGTGATCGATAGTATGATGTTTAGAAATCTTGGCAATGTAAATAAAAATGACCCTTGGGCCAAGCCCCTGCAGCCTCTATTTCTCAGGCACCCAGGCTGCTGGCAAAACACAGGATTTGCCTTCTCATGGCAGTCCATCTTCGGATGGACAAAGCAGCCGTTTTGACACTGCGTCCAGGAGAAAGAGATGTACCTTGTACAGGTTTGGTTTGGTAGGAATCCATTTGGTTCGCACTGGATCGCTTGATGTTAGGTTGCTGTAACATTTAACTCAGCCACGTGCTCCTGTTGCTGCTCCCCTGGGCTCCTCCAAGGAGCAAGAGCATGGTTTAGTGCTTCCTTATTCTGTGTGGTTCCGTCCAATTGAAATCCAACATTTCCTTGTTTCAAGAGCCAAAGATCTGCAAATTCAGGGCATCTAAACCAGATTGCCAAGCAAGCCAGATGCCATAGACAGAAACAGGACATAGCTCTTTATTCTGTCCCTGAGCAACGGCAGGAGAGGAGCGTGGAGGACTTTTGCATGCCCTCAGCCTCTGACCAGTTTCTGGTTATATCATTTCCCTGCGCCACATGTCAACCAGGTGATCCAGACAATATATCTAAGGCTTACAACAGTAATAATCTGAAAATCACTCTGTCATAGTTGCACACGGTAGGAACAAGACTGCTCCCAAACTACTTTTGACTATTCTGTTGCATTTTATTTTATCAAATATATGATCTGGGTGGCAGGTTAAGCAGTGAGCTCATTTCCACAAGGTGATGTGGATGCCAATGCAGTATCAGAAAGCGGCGTGTCAGCAGGTATATTTTGGCAAGGGTAAGGGTAGAGGGCTTGGTGAGCACACTGGGGTTATCCGTACAGCTGCCTGCCTTTGCTACTACATGCCTACCTTCCCTCTGTGTTTGCAGTCTCTGGGTCTTCGGTGGGAAGCCAGGAGACTGACAGGTCTCTGGCTGAGATACAACCCATTCCAGAGTGTCCTGTGCAAGACCTGCAGCTACCATGTTTTCAAAGTACTGTAGGTGACAGCCTTATATTAAACCATACAAAGAAATCAGTGAAACTAAAGCTCGGTGTCTCCCCAAATTTGTTGAATCAGCCTGGTCCAATTTTGAGCAATTTTCTTAGCAAGCAGCAGTGTGTATTCTCAGTAGCAGCCATTCATTTATTCCCGTTAGGACAACATGGCTTTTTGGAGCCAAAACGTGGTAATGTGACAGAAGCCAATTACCTGCTGTACGCTCGGCTACATGGGTACTGGGGGACACATGCCACCCACCTCAGCAGTCGTTCTGTCCACCAATTAATCCTTAGAGAGGAAAGTTGTAGAAGGACCAACAGGAATC
Organism: Falco punctatus; assembly: GCF_963210335.1. Classification (NCBI taxonomy): domain Eukaryota; kingdom Metazoa; phylum Chordata; class Aves; order Falconiformes; family Falconidae; genus Falco; species Falco punctatus. The sequence goes on along the minus strand of NC_137581.1, from coordinate 120,163,155 downwards.
TCTGTGTAGTGAGACCTATTTTAAAGTGGTTTAATTGCTAATAGCCAACTGAAGTGCAGGGTTTGGTTTGGTGTTGTTTTTTGGGTTGTTGTTTTTTTTTAATTATTATTGTTGTTATCTTACAATTTTTGCAGCTCTTTTTTTATGTGACTCTCATTTTTATATAGCTTAATATCCAGATTTTTGATATCACCTTATAGTTAAACATTTATAAACAATTGGAGATTTTGAACAAAGGATAAAGCTATATGCAGTATAAAAGTAGTTGCAGTAGTCTGTGAAAAGTGGGTCTTAAAGCTTCAACTTGAAATGTGGTGGGAGTAGATGTCCCACATCTGTAATCATGACTCTGATTATGCCTTTGTTAGAGATACTGAAATTGGATACTATGCAGAAATAGCAGGCTAGGCAGCAAAAAAAGTCTGTATTTTATCTTTAGAATCGACTGTATTAAAATTTAAAGGAAGTTCAAGAAATGCCTGTCAAAAAGCTTTGTATTTAAAACTGTCAACAGTCTTTATAACTCCTGCCCTGTCCTTCACTCTTTTTTCCTTTTTATTTTTTTTAACCATTTCTGAGTTGGGTTGGAATCAGTACTTTCCAACTTTATGATTTTGTCATTAGTTGCATTTCAGAAACTTACGCGTTGGCAGTAGTGTGCCTCAAAATGCAGCGTCCCGGAGGAAGCAAGCATTTACCCCGTTATTATATTGCATCATAATACGACACAACACAGCTTGAATTGCACACTCCACATCTATGCCCTAGAGTGAAGTATGATTACCTAAATAAGCATAGGAAGAAAATAAGATTTCAGAAATTTTCAGAATTAACTAGCTCCTTGGGGCCAGGCTGGTTTTCCCGACATGCACTCCTCCTCAGCGCCGAAGCCAGGCAAATAAACCCTGCTGGCTGGAGGCGCGCTGTTCGCGCTCTGTGGGTCGGTGGCTGGGATGTGTGGAGTTATGCTGAGAAGGACACAAAGCCCAGCAGGGGACCCCTACTTCCAGACCTTTCCGGCTTGATATTGAACCCTGCCACTACCAGTAACCCTGTGGGAGGCTGCGGGCGGAGGGGAGGGTACGCTGCCACCTGGTTTCACCCCATTCCAGAAGTACCCATCACATCTACCCTCACTCCCTGATGCTAAGTGGAGATGGAGGTCAAGGGTTTGGGATGAAAATTTGTGATTCTGGAGCTATGAGTTCAATTTCTTCCTCCATCTCAAGGCTGGTGCTTGATTTTGAGCAGGTTGCTTATCTCCTCAGTTCCCATTTATTCCAGGCAGGTAATGGGAAGATTCCTGCTTCCACAGGAATTAAATTGTGTGAGAGATTATGAGAAATAGGGTGTTTTAGAAACCAGAGGGGTAGGGAGAGGACCAAGATCTAGTTGCGTAAGTCCTTAGAGGAGCTGCCCTTGAATTTCAGCTACTTGGTGTTGGTGGCCTGGAATATTCCTGGCTTTGTTTTTGTTTTTTATTCTCTGCCTCAGCCATGCTCCCAGGAGGCTCAGAGCATCGCTGCGCTGCAGTAACTCCCGCAGTGACAGCAAAGGAGGAGGATTAATGGCAAGCTGCTGGGGGAGGCAGAGCTGGTTTGTGTGAGCTCCCTGATAGACATTCCCATTGCCGAGCAGCTCTTCAGAGCATCTCCACAGACACCCGGTGTTCATTTCAAGTCAGACCTGACTTGTTTGACATTTGGCTAGCAGAACAATATGATGCTGATACATATTTGTCTCTCTGCAATGTGACCGTGATCCAAGGTTCCTTCAGCTGTTTTTCGGTAAAAAGTTGATCCGATGTTTCTGCCGCGCTTTCCTATCCCAGAGGACTATGTTTCTCAGAATCTCTCTACGCCCACCGCAAGTGAAAAGCAGCTCATTTTCGGGCAGAAGTTAGCAACCAAACCTCTCCGAATGTCACCACCCTTAGTGAAAAGATTGAGCCACCATCTACAGAAGGACATTTAGAGGAAACCCCTGGTGTTATGAAGAGTGCCTGGGGACCATTCGTCACCAAGGCTCAGAACAAAATGCTTGTCGATTGTTGACAGAAGTATGTGTCAGTAAGAAAAATACTTCTTTCTCTGATTTTCCTGTGAAGTGCTCAGATGCACGTTAGGAAAAACAGAGCAGCAAGAAGATTCTCTCAAAATAGGGCATCCACCCCCTGACTTCCTGAACCAAATCAATCACAGGTAAATCCCCCCCAAAGGCTACAGAATGTTAAGCTGACAGATTTTCCACAATTTTATTAGTGCCATCTGTAAAAAATGGATGAATAACCCTGCTAGAAAGAATGGCTTTGTAGAGAAGGGTCATCAGTCACTGACCATGCCTTACCTACAAGCATTTGCAAAACAGGTAGATAGCTTGGAAAGGAGATTCTTGTTGCTTCACCTAGGATGACCTGATTTTAAACCTCACTTGGGTTAGACTGTACTTAATAATGTGATTTATTTTTTTATTACAAAAATAAAAGTGTCTCTTAATTGTTTTAGGCATCCCAATATGATTAATCATGCAATAAAAAAAAATATGAAATTTTGTGTCAGCAGTATTAAAATCCATTCCAGCTGGCCACTTCTTACTTTGATTATCTAAGGTGCACACACTCTGTCTTCAGTAGAAACCCTCAGACAGGTTTTGGTTCTGAGATACAGTTTGTAGGGAGAAGTGTTAGCTTTTAGTGCACCAACAGGTACCGTTACAGAATCACAGAATGGCTGGGGTTGGAAGGGACCTCTGTAGATCATTGGGTCCGACCCTCAGCTGAAGCAGGGTCTCCCAGAGCAGGTTGCATGAGATCACATCCAGGTGGGTTTGAATGTCTCCAGAGAAGAAGACACCACAGTTTGGGAGAAAAGAAAATAATAACAGAGCAAATAAAAACCTGGCTGACACAAGGCAGGCAAATTTCATTACCTTCCATAATTTCTGTTGCAGACTTGAAGAAGGGCTTGAGTACCTGGAAGCTTATTTGGTTTTGCTAATTATATCAGCTGTCTGGATCACATTGAGAATGTTATCAAACCCAGGCTATTTTGAAGACCATGTTGGCCATCCTTCCTACCTGGCAAAAGAAAGGAGGTGTCTGGTGTATTGTCCCTGATGGGCTTGCTGGAGCAAAGTATTTCTGTAAGAGTTATAATCCTGTTGAGATTTTACAATACAAAACTGCAATAATTGCTTGTTGGGAAGGGATGAGGCGATGCTACAGAGATTGCTGTCGGGTAACAGAAGAGCTTCAATATTTGTATTATAGCAGCTCCTGCAGCCCCAGGCAAAACTGGGCTTTCCAGTCTCCAAGGCACTGCAGACCTGGGACAGGTATGGCTGGTTTGGGTGCTTGAGCTGAGTAGGTCAGAAGCTCAAAGCCCAGTGCCTCAGCTGCGCCCGTTGCAGCTGGATGTGCCGGGTGAACGAGCTGCAGGTCCCGCTTAGCATCTGCCTGGTGGCAGTGGGAAGGACTCGGCAGACAGGGAAGGCGGGGGGCACCCAGGTGCCTGCTTTCTTGGGAGACATGCAGCACAAGGACTCGTGGAAATGAAAGTATGGGAAATGCACCCTTTTCTAAAACAAGTAATTAAGAACAAAAGGCATCAACTAAATAAAAGCAGACCAACGTGTACACCTGCCTGTTGTGTAACTGAGCAGTAGAAAACTTACCACGTCTGCCAGGTTACAGTTGTTCAGAATTTTGTCTTCTGCTTGCCAGCAGGCAGCTCTGATATGGGCTGATAATCGCAGCAGGCAGGAGAGGGCTTCAACATGTACATGACAAAGGGCATTCCTGGCCCCGTGGAAGATCGTTCCCCTATAGCCATTCTCAACCCTTTCCAGTGACATACTGCTTTTCCTTTGTCATCCAAAATAAAGGCTCACACTACCTTCATCCAGTGTGATGGATGGCAGTCATGACCATGCCATGCCATGACTAGCATCCCCAGCGTTCCCCCAGCAGCATCAGTCACTTGAGGCAAAGTTCTGTCGATGGGACTGTTTCTCCGGCAGGTGTAATGGATATAGCTCAACCGTATACAATTTATTTGGCTGGTAAACTTCCCACTTGCCACTCATTTATGTTATTGAAATGTAGACCCCAGGTGCCATACACCCTTCCCTTGGTTTAATGTTTGGCTCTCAGAAGTGGCTGTGGTCCTCACGGTAACGCTTTGTGCCTGCAGGGTGGGCTGCTGCAGTGGGGAAGGGGTGAAGTATGTCTTAAGAAAGCGTAGTGCAGGTGGGGAAGGCTGAGAAGGAGCTGTTCCTACCTTACGCTGGCTTTAGCTACTTCAACTTTCCTGGGTTTATTCCAGGTTTACATAAATGGAGGTAATACCAGGATTAGGTGCAACTAAGGGTGTCTGATTAATTAGACCTCTGACTCTCACTCAAAAGGTGTTGCAATGCTGAAATCCTAATTTTCAAATAAAACCTATGCACGCTGCTAGATCTAGCAATGTATTTTAAGACGAAAAGAGCCACTTTAATGCTTTTGAGCTGGAAACTTTGGAGTTGCCTCTGCTGTTTCTTTGTCTAGCATTTTCATTATTATGCTAGACAGTAAAGAGTTAGCTAGTAATAAAGAGAGATTTGAGGTTAAAACTGTGATAGCTCTAAAATCACGAACAATTGTGAGGTATAATTAAGTTGAAAAGGCCACAAAGGAAGAGTTTCTAATTTTAACATAAAATACAGAGCTTCAGTTATTTAAAAAAAAACCCAAAAAACAAAAACTTGGCAAATTTTACAGAGAGCAATTGAAGAAACCACAGAAGACTTATAACTAATACATATCAATTTTCAGAAGTCATGAAGATTGATTTTTTTAGAAAGGACTAGCAAAAAGACTGTTTTACTTTAAGTTTTCTTCTGTTCCAAGAACTCTTCAACTTTTTAGTGCATGTAATATTTAAATTTTTTTTTTAACCTAGCATTTACTCTTAATGGGATGTGTAACACTGAGTGCTAGCTTTGTGTAATTGTAGAGTTAAGGCACTGATCATCTAAACAGTTAAATGCAGATTGATTGACACTAGTGCAGATAATTTTCACAAACACATGAGGGCTGTGTACATGAGTGAAGCCCTGCTTGCTTGCTAAACTGTGGGATTAGGGGTTAGGTCTCCTTCCACAAGATGGTCATGGAATTTCCAGCTTTCCACTGTGTCTGTAAGCTGTTTGGTGTGCTAGCTAGGCACAACAGTAATGGTCAGTAAAATAAGAAAGCCTGCATAGGTGTTATGGACATACTCAGTTAATCTTTGTGTGATGTATTGAAAAGAAAAAATGACTACACAGATGGTGTACCGTTTTCAGTGTTTACTGGCAGTAAAGATAGCCATGAAGCAAAACTGATCGCTTTGGACCCCTTATTGTCAGAGGCTGGGAGGGAAAAAGTCTGAAGCTTCAGTGCTGTATGAAACATCTCCATCTTTGTTCGTGTTAAAGCAATGGTTTCAATTCTTACATTGCTTTAGAGTTTTTCAATACACAAGAGGAGAGAGGAGAGGAAATAAATATTCAGAAGTTCTTCTAAAGTATGGTTTCAGTCAGACTGCAGCAAAGCGGTAATAACCGCAGTAATATGGTGTGCTTCATTAAAAATACAGTAATCGACGCTTGCTGCACTAGACTTGGAAAATTCTTTTCCTTAAAATGCAGTGGTAAATTTTAACTACTGTAGAGGTGAACATTGATTTAGTAATTGGTGTGTTTTCAGTAATGGTGCCTGGTTTTACATGATTTTGCATATCTTATAGTATATCTATATCTATAGATATAGTATATCTATACTAGTATATCACTATGTCTAATAACAGTAATAACAGTAAATGCAGCGTTCTCCTCGGAGAACAGAAGAAGAGCTCTATGAGTCAGATCAAAGCTCGGTCCAGCCTAGGAGCCTGTCACTGGCAATGATTAACAGGATACTTAGGAAGAAATGGAATACTGGGACAAACAAGTCTTAGTAGCTCCCCGCTATATGCTCCCAGTTATCAGCTAACTCTAGGCCAGACGTTCTGGTGCAGTAGTAATCATTTCTGTATGGAATAGCACTTGTTGGATTTTTATCCCATGAAATTTTCAAATTGCTTCTTTAAAATCCTGTGAACTTTTTAGAATGCACGCTGTCCTGTGGCAAGGACATGTATTCTCTGTAGATAAATAGTGCTATTCATACCCTGCTTGTGGTTTGCTTCCCTGAATTAAATAATGCTGTGCCAAATAGTTGGCAACTCTGGGTTTCACCAACCTTTCCACTGAAAAAAAGCATTCAGTATTTTTTATGTTAAACCATAGCCATTATTTCTGTGCAAGTCCCAGTTAGCCTTCAGTTGTCTGTGTGAGGTAGCTGGGGAGTTTGCTGCGAGGTCTCCCAGGAGCAGGTACATCCCAGCATTATCAGTGCTTTAAGGAAGAGGCAGACAGAGCAATTTGTAACCTGGACAATTGTGTTCCCCTTGTTTACAGCTCCTTTTGCAACTTCACATGCAGCGGCTTTGAAGACTCCCTTTTTAAATTTGTCTAAATCCAGAATAACTGGTGTGCTGTCGCGTAGGTGTAACAGAGGCCCAATGTGACCCAGCAGAATTCTCCTTTCCTGACCTCATCTGTGGCTGACTTCTGTTGAGCAGCTGCCATGTTTCATCGCGGTAATGGGTGATGTTATTCCTGCACGGCATGAGGGGTACACAGCACTGGAAATAACATTTGATTGTGCTTCGTCGGAAAATGCTGCTTAGGCAGCACTGGTTTCTCGGCATGGGTGCAGCAGTGCAGTGCAACAGGGACTGCGGGCTTGGGTGAGTTTACCAGACCCTGTTGTCCTAAACAGCTCACTTTTTGGTTCAGGTGGAGTGTCCTGGTTTTGCCTGGGATGGAGTTAATTGTCTTCTTAGTAGCCGGTGCAGGCTGTGCTTTGGATTTAGGAAGAGACTGTTACGGCAGAGTGATGTTGCAGCTGTGGCTGGGCAGCGCCCACCCCAAGTCAGGGACCCTTGGGCTGCCCAGGCTCTGCTGGGAGCGGGGGCACACGGAGCCGGGAGGGAGCAGAGCCAGCACAGCTGCCCCGCACCAGCCGAAGGGCTGGTCCATACCAGGGCACCTCGTGCCCAGTATATAACCTGGGGGGAGCTGGGCGGGGGCTGCCGATGGCTGCTGGGGGGCTGGCTGGGCATCGGTCAGCGGGGGGTGAGCCCTTGTGTTGCTCACTTTTATTCCTACCTCTTTTTTTCTTTTCCTTTTAGTAGCAGTATTACTGTTGTTGTTGTTATTATTATTATTCTATTTTCTTTGATTTCAATTGTTAAACTGGTCTTATCTCAACCTATGACTTTTACCTTTTTCCGATTCTCCTCCCCATCCCACCAGGGGGATGGGGGAGCGAGCAAGGTGCATGCAGTACTTAGCTGCTGGCTGGGGTTAAACCATGAGATGGAGATACTGAGTGGTGGCCTTACCGAGTCACTGAAGTCCCTGGGGTATCCCCAGCTGACAGCTAGTCCCGAGGTCCATGTCACAAGATAAGAGAAACTGTGTAATCCCCCCTCTCACTCTTCATTCTCCTTTTTTGGCCCTTTGTTGAGAAGGAAACATATCTCCATTCATGGTTCTCCATTGGTGTGGTGGTGTTTTATTGATAGGGCATCAAAATAATATACTTTTTTCATATCATATTGGCATTCCCAGTGCATAACAGCAAGAATGGAGTAAACACGTCAGATAATTTCCAAGAGACCCTGAAGGCTAGTTCAATTAGCTCCTGGATGACTTTAATTTATGTGGCCAACATTAACTGTGAGTGACAGATTAAAAAGCCCATGCAGGTACTGGTGTTACCAACCTTTTAGCAATAACACTTTCTCATGAGTTACCTGTTCCTGAGCAATTTCTCCACTATATTATTTCAGACAAAAAACATTCTCTTTCTGTTGTTGCCAGATGCATCATTCGCCTTAAATTCCTTGGCTATGCCTGTGTCTGCTGATCAATGCAGGAGACACACTAGTCCTATTTATAGATGAGTCTTTTCAACCCAGTCCAGCCCATGCATTATTCTAGGCTGATAGAAACCCAGTAGAAACTTCTCCCCTGCAGAGCCCCTCTTGTGTGCCGTCAGTCAACTGCCGTTCTAAATCCGATCCTTCTTCTTTATGCATTTTTATCTTTTTTTTTCCTTTGAGTAGTAATCAGCAAGTTTAGAAGTTTTGCGTTTGGGCAACTGTTGCCTAAAATCTGTGCACTCAGTAGACACACATAGTGATGTACAACAAGTGGAGTAGCCTCAGGGACGTTGTGACCTTGTGCCAGCTGAAGAGCAGGCGAGGACAGGGGTGGCAGTGATGCCTGGCTGCCCTGGATATGGCACATTAGTCCTCCTGAGAGTTCCATTTCCCTTCCCCTCTGTGCCTACCTATCAGGCTTCATGGGCTGGGAGATAGCTGAAGAAGGACACTATGGCCAATCTCACCAAAATGCAAAGGGTTACGTGTGGAAGTTTCCCTCCCCTGTGGCTGAAATCCACCTGTGTGGTTGAGAGACTGGAGAGCAACTGGGTCTCCTGTGGTCACAGCTATTTGGCGCCGTCAGAGTAATGCAGTGTGGCAGGAACATGTTCTCCGCTCTCTGTCCCCTGCGGGTTTACAATTCAGCAATACTAATTGTTCAATTAACAATATAAATGAGCTGAAGGCCTCCATTAGAACAGTAGTCAGAGTTCACATATTCTTTATGTGTTTTCAACTCGTAATTAACCAAAGATTTTATTTTATTATGGTATGGAAGCATTGCTTAGTGACCATTTGCACCTCTAATTACTACATGCAGAGAATAAATGTGGTCCTCCTATAAATGTAAAGATCTCGGTTTTCCCCACATAGATTTGTCTAAGAGACCCTAAGATCACTGTACAGCACAGGAATAAGCCTTCCTCACGTTCCTGCAGATGCGATGGCTGACCTTCGGTGAGAAATACTGGGGGAACAAGTAGGCAAAAAGGGGTCGGAAGGGACACACGGGCTTTCGCCATCCCCGCAGCCGGTGGCTCTGCCCCCCAGCAGCTGTCAACACTTTGCCACGAGACCTGCAGTGAAGCAGAGGAGGTCGCCTCTGTACTTGGTGTGCCTGTGACTCTGGGAAAGGCTTTCTCTATGGCCAGGAGACTTCCCTGTTGGAAGCTGCCTGCCACAAATGCCTACTGGTGCACAGTGGGAGCTAGAAGGAAGCAAATGTAAAGTCAGACAGAGGGGAACGGGTAAGGGAAGGATACAGCTTGAGGACAGAGGGAAAGACTTGCATCCTTTGACCCTTCTCCGTCTGTGGCCTGCCTAGAAGGGAACATGAGAGGGAAGTGGAAAGATGGGTAGAAAATGTCCATCAGCAAGTTCTCTGAGTCTGTCCTCTAAGGCTCCGCCATGTTATTGGCAGCAGAGGGAATAATCCACACCCTCAGAACAACCCAGCTGCAGTACTGGGGGTTTCTGTTGATGTTTTTCTTAAATCTGGAGCGATAACCATGGTAGTAGCATCAGTGCAGTCAGGCTGTAATGACAGGGGAAATTTCTTCCTCTGTGCTATAAAATATTAATGTCTTTGAACTCCACACTAATAAATATAAATTAATAATACTGTAGGAACCAATTGTCAGTCTGGCTTGTGTTCTGGCAAGATAAAGGCACTTGAAAAGCCATTTTTGTCCTGTCTGAACATACTTGGATGGGATCTTTACATGCAAACGTTCAGGAGTATCTGGACTTTTTGAGTGCTGTAAAACGTATATTTTGTGAGTTTAAATTCCTGGGCACCAGATTTTAAAAGCTATCTTGGGACTTCTGAATGCGGTACCTCCGGGGTAGTAGCAGAAGTCACAAGAACGAAAACTTGCCGAGATTCTGATGGAAATGACAGTGCTTACACCACTTAGGACTTTGCATAATATTCGGTTAAAGTGGCCTTGCAAAGGTTAATCTTCCTCAAACAAAACGAAGAAAAAGGTTGTCCTCAAACCCTTTAACCTGATGTTTATTTTAGATTTCCACTTACTGCTTGTACTTGATGGAAAGGGTTCACAGCAGTGCTTGTGCAGCGCCAGCAGCGCGCACTGCCACGTGTGCTCTCACAGGGTGCCTGCCTGCCCTCGTCCTCTGGCTGGCAGACTGCAGCCTCTCCTTTTGGATTTGGCCCTTAGTGCCGTTGCCCCTGCTTCTGTCATTTTAAGATTAAATGTCTGCACCATCCTTTACAAAAGAGCTGCAACTTTAAATCAATGTGAAATCGCAGCTAGTGAGGAATGCAGCTATTTATTACGGGAAATATTTTGTATGGGCAAATGTGATCCCAGTGCTCCAGAAACTGTGAGCACTGTGAGCTGAAATTGAAATTGCTGGGTCTGACATGGGACTTGATACATGGGGAGATTTCTCCTCTGGGCCATGCTGTAGCAGCTGTAATCCTTAAACTACAGCTTTCTCATTATGAAAGAGGGGAGCAGCCATGATGGCTCTGAGCAAACTGAAATTGCTGCCTGTCCTGGGGTCAAAAATTGCCTTTCTGTGGTGACTTTTCAGGCTGCTATAAAAGCCAGCTCTTTGAAGAGTATTTGGAGAAAGCTGAGAGCAAACTTCTCACAGCAATCATGGGAAAGGAAGTAATTTCTGTACTTTGTTGCCTTCCACACTGAAATTATTAGATTAATGCTACTGGATTTTGTTATGTTGTATAAATTAATAGAATCATAGAATTATGTAGATTACAAAAGACCCTTAAGATCATTGAGCCCAACCATTAACCCCCAGCACTGCCAAACCCACCACTAAACCACGTCCCTGAGCACCAAGCCTACACATCTTCAAAGTACCTCCAGGGATGGTGATGCCACCACAACCCTGGGCAGCCTGTGCCAGTGCCTGACCACCCTGTCAGTGAAGAGGTTTTTCCCAATATCCAACATAAACCTCCCTGGCACAGCTTGGGAATGGCTCCTCTTGTCCCGTCACTTGTTATCTGGGAGAAGAGACCGATCCCCCCTCGCTACCACCCGCTGTCAGGCGGCTGTAGGGAGCGATCAGGTCCCCCCTGAGCCCCCTCCTCTCCATGCTGAGCACACCCAGCCGTGTGCCCCAGCCCCTTCCCCAGCCCCCTGCCCGGCTCTGGACACGCTCCAGCCCCCCTACGTCCCTCTGGGCCTGAGGGGCCCGAAACTGAACCTGGGGTTTGAGGTGCTATAGAAGCTTGGAGTAATAGATACATCTTTTTATTATTTTAATTCTAACTAGATTCTGCAGTACTCTGTATAAGTGGCAAGGGAAACGATGCAAGTTAACAGGACTGCCTCCTAGCTGCGCAGCGGCAGGTACGGGCAGGTGAGAGTTAGTACCAGATTTACAAGCACTGCTTTTCTATGATCTCGGCAGCAAGACACATGCTTCTTTGCCAAATATGCATTTTGATTTCTACAGAGTGAAAAATTGATATTACCTCTGCCTAGCCTAATCTTAATTGCCTGTGACATATTCCTGCCACCCCCCGCTCCCCACAAGGTCACATCAGCCGTGACGGCAGAGGTGGGTCTCCCATGTGAAGAAAGCCCTGCAGCGCATGGTACCTCCTGGCCGAGCATCACCGCTGGGCTCAGGGTGCCAGTCAGGACAAGGGAGCCCAGCATGGGGGGAAAAGAAAGAAGCACACTGCAGAGAAAGCAGCTCATTAAGACAGTTGATTGCTTGGGTAACATTTGTCAGAGCTGGGTTCCTTTGCTCTGCAAATAAGGAGCAGGTTCTCATGGAAGTGGCACAGAGAGATTTTTAGCAGAGCTGGCTGGATTTCCATTGATCAGAAGTTGTGGCTACAGGGCTGGACCTCTGTGACTTAGCTGGTGGGTCATCTCACCTCTGCAACCCTGCCCTGAGGGAAGCTTGAAGGAAACCAAACCACGCCATGCCAGAAGGCAGGCACCCTTCCTGAAGCCAGGCAGGGTGACATCCCTGTAGTAGTCGTATACTTCTTTATTTTGCAGGGTAGATTGCTGTCCCTTTAAATAAAAATGATAGGTTTTGTTTACTACAAACATTACTATGAATCTATACCGGTCCAACTCCCATGCATTGTCCACTCTACATATTCACATATAGAGTATAAAGTCAAGCTGACAGCAGTTAGTTTTGCATGAGTGATTAAGACAAGTGATAAACCCCAGAAGCTACTGACTTTGGTGAAGGTCACCACTCTGGCAACACGGGGTACTTAATGCAGTTTATCTGTTGGTTGGAAACTCCTTGTTACAGCTTGTGTAATGTATGTGCGCAGGTATACTCATACTTTCCACAATTTGCTAACGGATTATTAACAAATGATTAATGAAGGTGGAAAATGATGCAGTTACTCGTATGATTTCAGCTATCCAGCTGAGCCTGTTGTAGATATAGTTAATAGGGTCTAGTCTATAGTTCTTGTTGCTGGTAATTAGTAGTCTTATACCAAAACAAAAATTCTTTTTTACTCCAAGTGGACAAAAAAGAATAACGTAATAAAAGTATTTCCACTAAACAGCAGAACCAGTGCCCAGAGAGGTTGTAGAGACGTCCTTCTTGGAAGTGTTCAAAACCCAACCCTGAGCAACCAGCTCTGGTTCATCCTGCTTAAGCAGGGGGAGCTGGATGGGATGATCTCCAAAGACCTCATCCAACCTCAATTATGGCATGATTCTGTAATCAAATAAACATAGCATCTCACAGTACAAGGGAATACAGGCTTTCAAATTGCGTATTAGATGTTGATGTTTGCAGGCTTAAATGCTAAAGGCTAGAATTTTGAACTCTACATTAGTTTAAATTTGGAATAGTGAATCTGAGTCAAAAGAACATAGAAGTACAAAGAACTGTAGACTTTACCCAGGAGGACTTGCCAACATTTGAGTGGGGAGCTGAATCACTTCTCACTCACATCAGTGAAAAACTGAAGTAACTATAGAGGGTGGAATCTGCTCTTCACTGTCTTGTGATAAGGAAATAAATTATTTATCACCTTTTTTTGAGAAAGATGCATTCAATACCAAGGGTGTCGGGGGGGGGGGGGGGGGGCGGTGAGGAAATGTTCTCAGCCTCTGTGCAAGGATACTAGCTCTTCTCATTTCCACATTTCACTCCATGATTACACGGACATGACAGAGTTAAGTTTGCTGTGCATCCTACTCTGAGAAGAACAGATTGGCGCAACATATCTATTTTCTCAGCAGATAAACATGATTTTTTTCCTGGCGGGTGGTTTCACAATTGTATTTGGGCAGTCAGCTTTGCATATGGATGCCAGAACACCTGCCACTCAAGAATATATTTATAGAAACTGTAAACTAATTAATTCTCTTAAACATCCCACTGGTTTTTAATGACATATTATGATAGTCTGTCCAGTGGGGATTACATCGCTGATTTTCTGGAGCTAATTTGCTTACCTGCTTCCTTCTTTCCTTCTACCTTTCATTTCTTGACACCTGCCTCTGAAGCAAAGGTGGCAAAATTCCTGGAAAGGCACATGGCAGCCCCCACTCTTCTCTGAGGCCGAGGGGCTCTGCTGTGCCTGTGGGCAGCCTGGGGGTCCCGAGAGCCGAGCACCGAAGCCTTCCCGGGGAACAAACGATTGCAGAAGGTGAAGCACTGGCAGCTCGCTTCCCCCAGTCTCCTGGGTCTCCTGGCTGGGAACTCTGATATTGAATGATGAGCAACGTCCTCTGCCACTTTTCATGCAGCGGGGGTTTGGTAACCTCTCGCTCTTTGTACGGGCTCTGCGGCATCCAGCGAGAATGAGCTGGAGCTGCCGCCTGCCCGTAGCGAGCAGGGCCAGGTGCTGCTGCTCTCCTGCACGAAACTGGGGAACGGGGTACCTCCGAGCCCGTGGTGCCCTGCCAGACCTGGCAGACACGAGCCATGGTCAAGCAGTTGTGAAGAGGTAAGTGGAGAAGGGAGAACACCCTATGTCTGCATATGATCATTTCCACAGACGTGACGTGCTGGGCTAAAATCTGAGAGAGATTCTGCAATTGCTTCAGTCACCCAACAGCACTGTGGCTCCATGCCTGTATTGTTCCTTCATTTCCCATCCCAGCGTTCCAGGACATATTTCATTCCTAGTAGGAGACCACCTGAACTCAGCCTAGAAGCATGTTGTGAAGCGAAGGGGGACCCTCAGACTTTCTTTTTGGAGCTGTTTCATATTGCTTGATACAAGTGAGACTTTGCGGGGCTAATGTGAGAGTCAGCGTCAACCCTCCAGCCGAGTGATTATGAAATTTCCCTGGGAATGAGAGTGTCTTGGATCTAGTCCCATTTCTAGTTTATGTTACCACAGAAGAGGATTGGTGAGGAAAGGGAGAAGCAAAAAGTGGGGAAGGAAAGCTCTTGAGCTGTACATGTGCTTTAGGTTCTGGTACAAACGCAACTGTGCTTTTGTCTACCTATTTCAATTTCTATCTCCAGCCTTCCAAGGCATACGTACAGCCAGATGCTGGCTGCATCTGTAAGTGAATGCTCATCCTGGATGAGAGCTTACACCTGGCATAAGCACAGTTTAGCTGTTCAGGACTTGGATTCAATGTCTTCCTCTGCTGCAGGCTCTCCGTGTACTTTTGCAACGCTGCTGGTCAGGAGAGGTCTTCGGTTTTCTACATTGGCTGTAAAGATTGAAAGTTGGGAGACTAAATGAGCCAACCAAGACTGATGCCTTGGAACTAGCTGCTGTGAGGGCTGTCTTCATGTTCTCTGGCTTTAGTTTCCTCCTATAAAATGGAGGGTAATGATTCACTGATGAATACATTGCAGGCTGTGAGTTGTTCATATAGGCAACTACAGCAGGCTTTACCTTGCCTACACATTATGTTCGGGCACTGTGTAAGCAGCTTTTATGAGTTTTTTAAAATAAACTCTGTTGTGAGCTGTTTGGATAGTTGTAAAACGCAATGTATAAATTAGGAAGATGTGCTGACTGAGCAGGTAGCAATAACATCAAGCCCTTTACTCACATAATAATGCCAAAATGTCTGAGACTTTAATCAGACATTATCCTATTATGTATGACTCTGGTTTAATTACATAATTATTTATTTCATGAATATGTTTACTTTTTTCCGCAGATATACTATTCAAGCTACAGGATTTAACAAGCCTTAGTGAACATGGTCCCATTAGATGCATCATCTAATGGGAATGTACCAGTTTCACCTCATTTTCACAGACTAGCAAAGGCAATTCATTGTCTTAATAACAAAACTGACGTTAGTAACAATAGATTTGGCAGCAAAATGCATACAGAGTCATTTCTGGGCGGAAAAGAAAGTATTTAGCTGCATAACTGATACAGGGTATAGTGTTTTTGGAGGGAAAGATGTATTTGTAAGTAAACTAGGATTAAGATACTTGGTCTTATTTCTCCGGTCTGTCTAGGATTTTCTGCATGACTTTGGACAAGCGAGCTGCAGATTTTGTGTTGCCGTGTTACTTGCACATTTACTTGCACCCTAAGGGGATGTGATGTGGTATGCACAGTTCTTGACCCCAGGAACTTTTTCTGCCTTCAAACCCAAAAACTACCCTCACACCAAAATGGCTTAATTCACTGGACTGTGAGGAACCCAATTTACCCAACCATGGTAACCCTGTCAATCTAAACCTGGTGCACTTTTTAAAGGAGAAAGAGAGTATCTTTATTTTAGACGTCCTTTTTTCCTCCAGAGCTTCTGTGAGCAGTGATACTCATCTGAGCAGTAACACAGGTCTGCAGCTCTCATTCCTAGCTGGCATTCATCTTCATGCTATCTGTGTTTATATGCCTTGACTACCAAGAAAATTAAATTAAAAGTGTATATTGATTTGTTTACTTTCTGGTGTCACTCCTTATTGTTTGGAATAGTGCACATGCTCAGCATGCATCTGTTCTGCAACATTAACAAGGAGTGTTTTCTCATAATTTTTCTATATGTAGCGTTCAGTGTTTGAGTGTGCTACGTATACCCTGGCTCAGCTGAGATGCAAAATTTGCTGGCTGGATTAGGTACCCAGCAAGTGGAGTTTGTTTTTTTTTTCCACAGGCTATGAGATACTTCATTCACTTTTGTTCCACTCTCCCTCAGTAGATTAATTTTTCTTCCTTTGAATGTTAACTAACAGATAAATTCTCATTTCAAATGTATTTATCCTCTTTACTGACTTTCTAGATAAATACAAGTTGTCGTTTTCATACTTGCCATCAGTCCCCATCATAAGGTGAGGCTCGCTTGTGCTGGTGATTGCTGAAGTAACTTTACAATCTGCTGCATTCTGTAGCTGCATTCACAGAAGAATATTAGTTGTCAATTCCGTATTATTCTGTCATGCTGTGCATCTCTGGAGCAGCATAGTGGATATTTCTCAAAACAAGTAGAACATTTATGAAGTTATTATTGAAGCCTTGGACATAACTGTAAGCTGTTTGGGCTCATTGGAGCACTAGCTCACATCCTTCAAATTCTCTGCAATGAGACAGCAGAACACCTTATACTGAAAAAAAATAATCAAGTGGCTAAAGAAAAGCTGTCAGGTGATTTCAATCTGATTTTGTAGTAGCTAGGTTTAAACCATCTGCATCAGGTTGGTAGGTGTAAATCAGTGCTTGTGCCTCATGCTAGGCATTTGACTGGAAAATTCTTTGGCCACCCATGCTAGAGGGTGAAACGTGGGTTTTTACGTAGGGTACGTAGTTGAGAGCTGGATTATCATGTTCAAGCACGTTTAAAAGCATTTTTATCCAAGGTGACTACAGATCCTTCTCATCCTTCTCTGCCCCGTCCTCTCAGATGTGAAGATTTTAAAGGAGTTTTGGGGTTTTTTTTGTTTGTTTGTTTTTGTTTTGTTTCTTTTTGTTTGGTTGGGTTTTTTTTTGTGTGTGTGCCAGAGAATTTAATAGAATTTGTTGATAGTGATATTTACATGTTCATATGCATAACTGTAACATAACTTGGGCCTTTCTTCCTTCATTACAAAAAACTTCTGCTGCTGCTGCCTGTACGGGAGGCTGTGCAGCTGCGTGTAGCTGGGCCACGGCTCCTGTCAGCACCCAGGGTGCAAACTGCCCAGCCGGGCAGGGCAGGACTGCGGAGGGCACGTTCAGATCCTCACAGACCGAGCCCACATACAAATGTAAGTGGAATTTGGAATTGCAGACATTAGCCAAAGGACTAAATGTGTAATACTTATGAAAGAACAAATGTCACTTCTGCAATTTCACAAAATAATCGTAGTTTTTTACAGGCACTTAGGCTAAGCATCAAGTGTGTGGGAGATTTTTAACCTTAAAAAGGAATTTCCTTGTCTGACTTCTTCCTTCCTGCTATACATTGCACATGGTAGTGCTTAGAATTAATGTGGTTCTTCCAGATGCCGTTTTTTGCTTGTGCTGTTTGTTGTGTAGCATGGGAAGTAAAGATGCTGACTAAAATCTGAAACGCTACAGAGAAAAATTAAAACCATCAAAGTATTCATTACAGTGCCCTTTCAACTTGACAAGTTGCCAAACAGAGCTAGCTGGCAAAATTATGACTGAACAACTTGTGTCGGAATATTCTCACTCTCTGAAGTTAAAATCTGTCACAGATAAGGTTCCGTTGCAGCACAGGGCAGATTCTTGCCCGTCTCTCTGTCCTTCGAGCAGCCAGCGGGTTGTATCACTGACCGGTACAGAGCCAGGGCACTGCTCCTTGATGCCAGAGGCTCTTCCTCGTGAAGGCAACCAGATTTCGGAGTATGAAAATCCTCTGGGAGAGAGAGGATCTCCTTTTCCCACACAGCTTTATTGCCCAGGCAACCCAGCCACCAGGAGTATTTCAAAGAGATTGGGTGGTGCCGTTTGTTTGAAATAAAAGCGCAATCAATAAGCATACCTAACAGTGAAGTGGTGGGAATGTATGGCTTTATGATGAAGCCATGTTTAGGTTGGTAAATTGAGAAATTAACGTAAAATGAAAACCTTCAGGGTTAACTTCATAAAATCTTGTAAAGCCTGTGAGGTCATTTGGCTCGGGCAGGTGTTTGGCTGGCAGCTGCACACACCACTGAAGGGATGCACAGATCCCGTTAGCGCACAGGGCTGCAGACGTGAGGGAAACGGCCTCATGCTGCTTCACGGCCAACAGCTGAGCTGCCACAGCACCATTGGACAACAGGACGGGAGTGAAGTAAAGACTCTTTTTATTCCAACATGCCTGCTTCAGCAGCCAGCAGATAAAAATGCTGATGGAAAAGCCGTGACCTGTGGAAAAGACGTGGAATTGTGCAAAGTTTTGTGCAGGGAGCAGGGCCCAGGGGGCTGGGCTGTCTCAGGAGGTGTGCTGACTCAGGGCACATCGGCACGTGCACACCCCACCATGCTTGGCGTGAAAACGGCAGCAGATTTTTTTTCCAACGGCAAAATTGCAAAACATCAAAGAGCAATTACTACATTTTCTGTCTGATGAGATGATGTGCATCCAGATTTTGGTCCAAAATGCCGTATTTTGACCAGAAACTTTACATAATTGTTCAAGAAGCTGGCTGTCCCACCATGTAAAAAGCGTATGGAGTGCTCCTCCCTCCCCAGTGGGTCATGGCTGACACAGGATGTTTGACTGACAGCCTGTCTCAGGATGTTACTGTTTGGCCAGCAAGGTATCTCCTATCGACCCTTGTCAGTGACAAGCAGCCTATTAATTCCACTCCTTTGAAGTCTTTTTTTAGAGAAGGCACTATGAAATCCAGAAGGAAAACAGCAGTAGAGCTGCCAGCGTCTTGAATGGAAATTCCTTGAATGAACTTTGTATTTCAGGGAGCCAGTCACCGAAACTGCAAAACTCACTTTGAGATGAAATGTTTGTGCCAAAAGCATAAGACTTCTTTTTTTTTTTTTTCTTCTTTCTAAGTGAATCTTTTGTTACCTGTCTCAGAAACGGCATACCCCGTGTTAAAGACTTTTAAATAACTGTGGAATACTTTTGTTCCACCGGTAAATGTTTAGCCTTTGATTGTCAAAAGCTTTCAGATAATGAACACCCATTGATTCCCCCATAAAGGAGTATGGGAGAAGAGAGATTCTCAGTCCTGATTTCCAAATCCTTCCACTTAAATCATAGCAATAAAAAGAGCATTCACAAGCTGCACGTGGAGACAGCTCGGTTTGTACCTTTTGTATTGCTTTTATCTTGCCTTAATGGGCATGCTGTTAAGGGTGAAGTCTCGGTGGGATACAAGCTGTCTAAATGGATGCAGAGAGTCTCTGAGGCGGGAGCTGATGAGAAACCAAGCAGAGGACATCAGGTGAGCAGGCGGCATCCCGGCTGGTAACCTGCTCTCATAAAAGTGCATGTACTCTGCACTATGGATGGAAGCTCCTCACATCCAAGTGGATGCTTTCCATTAAGCTCCAGGGGCACTGTAGCAGGCCTTGTGCTCAAAACCATGACCAAATTACGGAGCCGGTGCACTGCGTCTGTTAACAGCAGCATGCTCTGGTTCGAAGAACAGCCACAAGAATGACTGGGGCACTCAGAAATGCGTGTCATGGCCAAAGGCTCCAGTGGGCACAGCGTTTGCCCTAACAAAGGCAAGGCTAAGGGGGCACTTCACCATTTGTAAGTAATGACACGGGGAACAGCAACGTCATAATGAAAAGCTCATCACTCCAGCGGATGAATGTATGAGAAGAGCTGATGCCTGGAAATAGAAACAGGACAAATTTAGACTAGACATCAGGTACAAATATTTAGCAGTGAGGTTATTCAACTTTTGGAGGAACCTAAACATGCCAAGAAGTGTGGTGGATTTTTCAGCCCTGCAAAGTTTTTTTCACCTACTGTGAACATAATTCAGGGAATCTCTGTTGAGTGTGCTGTACGGGACATCAGGCTAGCCCATAGGGATGTCCCCGCTGGCTGCACTAGGTATGAACCCATTCTGGTGGAAGTGTGGAAGCGCAGAGCGTTCTGCCTCTGCTCAATCTGGAATGCACTTAAGTACCCCACCATGGATTTTGGCTAGAGGTAGTTGGAAATTTTTCACCAAAATATCATTCCATTGTGAAGTATAATTTCCAAGGGGGAAAAAAGCATGATAGCATTTTTTCAAGTGTCATGTTTCTCTGATGGAAAATGAAAATTAAAATTTCTTTTTTATTTCATGTTAGTTGACCTGAATAAGAGTATTGATTTTGTTTAGACACTGATCCCTATTATTTTGCTTCAGATCAATATTGAATAAATGTAATATAAAATAGCATTTTGCCATAGATAAATTTTACCTTTATAGAACTTATTTTCTTTTATAAGCTGAATTTTTGGTCAAACATATTCTCTAATATGTTTTCTGGAATCATAAGAGTCACCTGAAGTAATGCATGCTGTTGATGGCTATACTTTGGTCCTGGTGTCTGCCAGTCTGCCGGCTGTGAGGATGGGTGGCAACACCTGACGGCAAGAATAAGAAGCTTAATGCTGAAATACAACCAAGTAACCAAGCCACATATTTCTAAGAAATTCAAATGTTTTCACTGGATATGTCAAAATGGGACCTTTTGACATTTCTGAATACATTTTATTCCTTGAAATTTGTTTAATGCTTCTATTCTACTTCAGGATGAAAGCAAATATTGCAGAAGGTTTGACTCTGAATGTTCCTCAGTTCCTGTTTTCAGGTTCATTGTTTGAAAATTCATCATAGAAGAGTCAAGCTCATGGCCAGGTCTACTACAGTTATGCTTTTTGTTGGTTACAAAACCACTTTCATGGGTGGAAGGGATGCAGACCCTATATTAAGACACATAAAAGCTGAAGAAATAGGTGAGACTTTGAAGGCTGAGCTGCTGTGAACAATTCACATAATAATGACAATTCTGCAATCCCTCCTCTCATCTGCCCTCCAGCATTTCCTCTGGAAGGCAACACCCAGCTGTCAGTGTTAACCATTGCTCCTCCAAATGTAAAATTCAAATGATTTCCAGCCCTCCTTTTACAGTGCCACCTTTCCATCGCCCTTGAAAATACTGTTGTAGGCACAGGCGGGTTTGGCGGTCCATGCGGGAATTAAGGTTGGCTTTAGGGAACACGGAACATGGAGGGGTGTTGGGCTTTGAGGAGACACTTGTGGGAGCAGAGGCTGGTGCTGCAGGGCTGGAGTGTAGAGGCTCCGGTGGTGGGTTCTGGAAAGATGCAGGGAGGAAGGAAAATGTTGTAGCATAAATGTGGTATAATATTACATCAGAGAGTGGTGACCATGGTGGAAGAGATGACGTAAGGAACAGTCTTAATAGAAATAGTTAAGAAAAAGGAACTGTGAGCTTTGAACACAATTTAAAAATAAATTAACACCTTTAGTATCTGTTTCCTGGAGGAGAACATTCCTCCTCTTTCTTTTATTTATCCTTCCTTTTTCTACTAAAAACAAGGAAATAAATGTAGTGAAGAAAGATTTAGGTTTCTTTTTCTTGGCAAGAAAACATAACACGTTTTTTTCTTTTTTCTTTTTTTTTTTTCCTTTTTTTCCCCCTCCCTCAAATATTTATTAGAATGGGAACACTGTAATTTGTTTTTCCTGTCATGAAACATTTAGTCAAAATAATGTTTGGCTGTTTCTTTTCAGTTGACCGTTTCAACTAAATGAAAAATGTAACAGAATTCAGAAATTCTGTTTTCATCAGCAAGACAAATTATATGACATTTTTATTGACTGTCTTGTACTTAGAAGTGGATTTGCTAAGAACAGTTTTAATCTGAAGGAAATTCTAAGCTTTCAGATTTTTTTTCTTTTAACCTGATCAAAGTGCCACGGTTTTGAAATATTTTATGAAGAAAAATGTTTTGAAGATTTTTTTTTTACTTAAATTTACCTTCATTGTCATTAATAATTTAAATGTAGAATTAATGTAAAAACTTTATTTTTTTTTTTTATTTTGGGAAAGATCAGTGATATGGAACATTTTGGAATATCTTGAAGAAGTTGTTCAAAAGCAGTTCCTTTATATTCCCGCCAAACTGGTCAGCCTTGCTCTTATTTCTTTGCCAGCCTTTTTTAAAAAAAAAACATGGTTTTGAGGTTTCATCAGCAAACAATGCACAGAATGCAAATGCAAACCAGTTTAGTGTGGGGAGATGGTGTATCAGTCAGCTTCCTCAACAGACAGATCAGTGTTCACAATATGTCTTGTCACAGAGTTAGTCTCATTTTTCCTGATACTGCGGACGGTTCCCAGTGCCCTGTGGGTACTTGGTAAGCAGCTCAGGTCACCGCTTTTCATTCAAAGAGGGTTATTTTTTGTGGTTGAACTATTGAAGTAAAGAATATTAATTATGAATTCAGCTGTTTCTTCTGTTTGTGAATCATTCATGAATTAGTCCTGATTTCTGTGAATGCCATTTTTATTTGTCAGTAGTCTCTGAATATTTTCAATGAATAACTTAGAGCTTGAGGGTTTTTTGAGCACTGTTTGCCTTGAGATTATTCATTATTTATGTCAAACTATTAGACATATGACATAGTTTAAGCAACTTGTCTGTAATAGCAGCATATTTTAATTATGGAAAAAAACAAACACACACACACAAAAAAAATCCAACAAAAATTGAATCTGGTAAAATGCTTCAGTCCAATAAACTTATTTGCAGAATGGTAATAGAGCATGCAACTGGCCTCAGAACTTTTTCTGTGAGGATCTGGTAACTTTCTCACAAACGAGATCTCATCTCACTGACAAATTAAACTGTTATAGATCAGCTATCGTGGTAGAATTTATTCAATGGGAGCGTGCATGCAAAATATGTGAATAGATGTTTATAATTGCATTAACGCACCCTCTTTTGTATGATAGTGTTGATTTAGTACTCCACTGAGGTCCTCTTTGGTGTTTACATTAGCTTTCTTCTGTTGTTTTGTGCCTAATTATTAATTTTAAATGTGCATCATTTAAATGATGGCCTGTTGCTTTCATTTCTGCTTTACTTCCTTCACAGTTAGCAGTACTGTGACAGTTTTGCCAATGAAGGAGTTAGGTACGTCTAATTCTCTTAGATCTTCCCTGTCCTCATTCCACCCCTTCCAATGCAAAACAAAATCAGCAGCTGGTCAGACCCCAACTTTGATTTCTAAAATGCAACAAATAATGTGACTTTGGACTTTGGACTTAATCTGCCCAGCAGAGAAAAGGTTGGGATTATTTCCTGCTGGCTGATTTCAAATGCTGAAACTTTTAGGGGGGGGGGGGGGGGAGGAAAAAAAACCCAAACAAAAAAGCTCACTTAGAACTTCATAAATAGTTCTAGTGTGCAAACCTGTTGCGGATGCTGCAGCATGTTGCATGGCCTGTGGAGCTGCAGCTCAGCCCCCACGCTCTGGTCTGCCCGGCTCTGCCCAGGGACAGGCACGGGGGAGCCTCTGTTCCAGAGCAGCTCTGTAACTGGCTTACACTAAACAGCTCCCCGAAACATTAAAAAACTTTCTAGACATGCAAAGCATTTGCTAGATATCAGGTGTTTTGAAGGATGTTCTTTGTGTGATTTATTATTTATTGGAGAATTGTATCGGAAATACGTATTGAGGGAAATAAGTAACTTTCAAGTAAAATGAAAAAGGGTAGGGTTTTTTTTGTGGGTTTTTTTGGTAAGGATTGGATCACAGTGGGTATGGATTTTTCAAAAGTCCTTATCGTTTACAGTTCCACCAGAAATCAATGGAAACTGCAGCTGCTCAGCACCTCTGTAAAATCAGACCCTCTAGGTATCAGAACAGTAATGTCAATTACACTATCAAGGGCAAAATTACTAGACCTATAAATTCTTTTGCTTCACTGTTATTCTCTGAAAAGTGATTTACAAAAAATGGTGTCTTGGGGATTTCCATTTTAACACAACTCAGTGACTTTGTAGCTCGCTTACTCTGTTTCAGGCGGAGAGCACATGATTGCTGTATCAGGGACCTGAAAGTTAACCTTTCCTTTCTCCTTTTTTTTTCTCCCAGACACTGTCAAAAAAAGTTTGGGGGAGTCAAATTCTGTCTTGTAGTTGCACCCGCTATCAGTGCCCTGTTACAAGGGAAAGTATAAGGCTGTAGTTAATGGCATAATGACTATGACAACAACCTCATGCTTTTGTGGAAAAAAACCCCAACAAAACAACAAAAAAACTAAACCCAAAGAACAAACAACCGAAGACCATATTGGGGATGTAAGCGAGTCATATTTGTAAGGCACATGGTGTAATTCCTCTGTTCTTTTCAAAAGAGGGGATGGCTAAAATAGTCGGTCTAATTCTGTGTCCTGCGGTTCAGCAGAGGTTTGGATCAGGAGAAGAGAATCTAGAGAAAAGTGTAGAAAAGCGTTACTGAGGGTACTGCAGGGCATGGGTGCCTTGCTGCTGCGGTTGGGAGCAGCTGCCCGCAGGACCGTGCAGGTGGAGCAGACCCCGCCTGGTGAAAGCGAGTGTGCCCCGTCACCTGTGTGGGTGCTTCCCAGCCCTGCGCCCACTGATTGCGTTGTTACTCCAGAAAAGCTTTCACGGATCTCATGGGCTTGAACCTAAATATTGGAAAAGAGGTTCAACAGAGCAAGGAGCAGCAGGATCTGTTCCTTACTGGAGCCTGACTTCTCCTCTTGTCCTCTCTTGCTGCGCTAACCACAGAACGCTCCCGAGCAAGAACATTTTCTCCCTTTGCTTTATTTTCTCATGAGAAGTTTTGAAAGGCCCTGGCTGTATCCTTGATCTGCTTATACTTGGCTTTCTTCTAAACAAAAAAACCCCAAACAAACAAACAAACAAAGGAGAGACAACCCCGAAATCTGGACAACCCCCCTGATTTCTATACTGCTTTGAAAGGGTAACAGCAGCTCTGTTCAGATGGTCGTGTTTCAAACACAGTTCTGACAGAGCTGCCTCCTGTTGATGCTCCCTGTGAGCAAACTTCTCCCTTGCAGGCGGTGAAGGAGAACAACCATGTGTAACAACAGACTCTGGCCACAGTGGGAGACCCTTAGTAAAACCAAATAAAAGTCAGGCTTCCTATCTCAGAAGGTTTTGGAGTAGCTGCTATTCTGATCAGGCATGTACCACTGAAAGTCTCACAAATATTTCTAAATTAGTAACCTAGGCTGGAGGGGAAGGGCTTGGGTCAGCAGAACTTTGTCATGAATTTCCTCAGAATTTTGTCATGAATTTCCGAATGACTCAGAGCGTGGGGTCCTTTTCAGACCAAACCTCCCAGTGTTTCAGTGTTTCAAAACAGTCCCTTTGAACTAAAATACCTCACCAGTAAAAATAAAATATATGTATAAAAAAAAAACAAACCCAAAACCAAAATAACTTTTATAAGTGGGGATCCTTGTAGAAACTGAATCCTTTGCCTGCAAAGAGTTTTCGTTTTGATGAGCCAACACAAAAGTTTCATTGTTGAACTCTCTGACTTTGTTCCTAACCCTGAAAACTTGTTGGAGAAAAATAGCAGAGTATAACAGCAGCTGAGGCACAGGCGCCCTCTCGACAGCGCGTGTATTTGTCACCTCGTTCACTTCAGGGGATGCCTTGCCAGCAGGCTTTTGATTTCCAGATATTTTGTTACAAATTACAGCTCTCGGATGTCAGCTTTAACCCTGCCTCTGTCCTTTTGTAGTATCTGTATTCTTTTTAATTAGGTGGTGCAATTTATTCCCCTTAAATCAGTGTGATGTGGTAAAAGGTCTATACTTGGTGCCAAAATTTTGTTAGCAAAATGGCATTTGATTCCCAATAAATTGTGTTGTCCTTTGTCATGGTGCAGCCCATGATAGTTTAGACAACATCTTTGCTGACTTCGTGTTTTGTTATGACAGCTTGTTTGTCCCTCTCAGAGACAGATATCAACCTTTTTCCTCATCTGTAGTTGTTCCATGGCATTTCAGAATTTAGACAGCAGATGCGTTAAATACATGCAGAACCTCTCGGTGCCATTATCAGAGAGACCTATCCCTCTGTGTAATAGCACTTGTTAAATCAGAATCGTTTAAGCTGTTGCTGGGCTTGGCCTGCAATTTCGCTGCATATTTGGTTCATCTTGGGGAGCGTGCAAACGTTACAGGAGATCTCATTCGTCAGCAGCATTAACACAGAGCATTGTTTTACTGCCCTGTTTACAGGACTCTCGTATTTCATATTGAATGAACTGATAAGAACGAAGGGAATGGAAGAAAGGAAACATAATGTATGCACATTCTTTCACCATAAAGAATGCATTAAGCAAAAAAAGCCCAGCAGCAGATGGCTCAGAAATATTATGGCGACCTGACAGTGGCTATCTGTTTGGGGGAGGGCTGTCCTGATGAAGCCAGAATGATTTCTGTGTGCTGCCCAAACTTAACTTGGAATTAGCATCCCGCTCAATAGCAGCAAGTACCCGTCCCGAAAGAAAATGAATTTATGAAAATGTTTTCCAGTATTTCATCCATCCCCTTGTGCTAGGTGAACACAGGTTATGTTGTGCTTCTCTGGGTTACATGGTATCATCTTGAATATAAAGGCAATATTACTTAATGTGAAGTGACCTGGGGGGAGCGGAGGAAATGCAAAACCTTGTTGGGAGTACTAAACAAACCCTTTTTTGCTACTCAGACACGGGGAAGGCTTCCTTTTGGTGCCATGTTACATAGATACCATGAAGGTACTAGCCCTTGTTCACTGAGTGCAAATACATTTAAGCACTTGTTTGATCTGGGCTTCACAGGTAGCTTGGGAATGCACATAAAATGATTTACATGCAGCGACTCTACTTCTGCTGGTGTGATTAGAAGACTGGATACGATGCCCCTAATTATAAAGTAAGATTAGTAAGAGAAAATCCTGCTGAGATCCCATTATGATGGATATTGAGATAGTGAAACAGTTACAGTGGTAGCCCATATGAATGTCAAAATAAATGAATAAACTCTTGCCAGTAGAAGTTATAATGCTGTTAAACAAATGAGATTAAATCCTGAAAGCAACCAACACATAAAAAGGTGTCATTTCTGCAGTCCTGATCAAAGTAAGGAAAGTGCACTGAAACTAGTGGAACAGTCTGCAAATGCAATTAGTGGGTATCAGAGCCACAGTTTATTCTAGACCTGCGTGTGAATTGTTCTAAAATGGACCATCTGGTACAATAATATGCCTCGTTTCATTGTTCTGCACCTTTCATTTCTATAATTGTTCGAATAGAACTGATCTAGACTGATGAAGCATGAGACAACCTATTATCTCTGCTCCTAGCAGCCTGGCAGAGGAGCTGGGGAGGGCTGTGTAAAATGACTTCCAATCATTAGCCTTTATCAGCTTCAATATAGACTTCCAGGAACGTAAATCACTGTGGACTAGATCACTGATGCCTTCATTTAGCAGAAGAGAACCAGCTGTATGTATATCTTGATGAGAAGATCCCTGGTTAACAGGGTGTGCTGAATAAGGCTGCATCCTTGGTTTTGAAACCTGTTCCCACAAGTTGTAGCCAAGCGTGTGTAGAAGGCACATTGCTTTCTAAGATGTTTTCATTTTATCTCAACCCATTAATCTGTTATCATGCATTGGAATGTGTTGGATTCCAGTGTTATAAAGATTTGGGAAGAGAGCCAAACGCACCAGTTTTTACACTGATGTAACTCTTATCTAGAAAAACATTTCCAGATTTACTTCATAAGTCAGGGAGAACTGGGAAGCCAAAAAGATTCTGTTTTCAACAAGCCACTAATTGGTATAAATCGAATGTGAATTGTGAACTTCTGGAAGTCTTAGAACAAATGGGACATGAAACATCCTTTCCCATTCCACACTTGCTTTCTCTATCACATACTCAAATCTAGGGAGTCTTCACGTGACGGGCTGCACGCTAACTTTCCGTTAGGATTCCACTGTGGCTACCTTTTGATTAAGACTGGGATTTTCAGGCATGTCAGATTTTAAATCAGTCCTCAAAATCCCGGTCAGGTAACCGCAGTTACCCAGGTTCCAGCCAGGTGCTCAGTCATATGCCTAGCTGGAAAGATGAAGCAGCACGCTGAGGGTGGAGGAGCGGGTCGGTGTGGCATCGGTAGGTGACCGCTCCTGCATCCTCAGCCGGCAGCCAGGCTGCTTTGGCAGCTGGGCTTCGCACAGCCCGGTTAGACAGCCCCCCAGACAGCAGCCGTTCAGAGAAGACGCACATGGTTTTTGGCAAGGAGCCCTTGGGCACTGATGTATTCAGCAACAGAAGACTGGGTGGTTTGGAAATCGTCCTATAAAGAAATCTCTGGGGACCTGAGATTTAAGGAGGCAAGCAGGTGTTTTGGGAATGCCTTTTGTACTACAGTTTTAATGTAGTAGGTACCTGAGTTAGATTTCTGGAAATGGTTCATATTCAGGTGCTTAGCTGAATCAAACCTTAATTCGTTGGAAAACTAAGAAGTATAAATGCATTAAGGGTTAATGCTACAGCAACTTCAATTAATGATCCAAGACAATTCTGCTTAGTTACAAACCATTATAAAGAAGATGCAAAACAGCCGTTATATGCAGTCACATATAATAGTGTTATTTAACATGTGACCCAGCGGCTTATATTATCTAGTGCAGATGTTTTCAGCTGAAATAAGCACATAAAACTTGCCATCTCCTGGCACAACTGGTAGAATGTTATTTCTGCAAGAAAAATAAATTCTGTGCTGCACAGACATTTCATCTGTCACAGCCATGATCCATAAAAGTGGAAAACTTTTCTCTACTGAAAACCTGCCTAACTGAAAAGGAATGAGAACAAAGTGCATTTTTCACCTTTATCTTTTATTTCTAAATGTCTCTGACATATTAACATATACAGGTGTTGGATTTCTTTATACAGAAAGAGATCAGATACTGTGAATTTTGTTGCAACTGTTTTAAAATAGATTTCCTCTGAAAAATGATGGGAATATAAATACTACTGCTTTGTCCCCCCTCCATGTGAACCAGCTTAGTGTGTAATTGGTGTAATGCTACATAAAAGGCAAATGATTAATTACATGGCTATTAACAGAGTGAAACATTGGGGGTTTTCATTTGCTTTAGGCTTTTAAGTCCAGTGTCTTGGAGACACTCTGCCTTAGAGAATGAGGTTTTGCCTCAGCAGAATTCCTCTGGCAGTTTGAAAGCGATGTGCTCCTCGTGCTTTCTGTCGGGCTGCCCGTGCTGCAGCCTGGCCCTTGGTGCAGTGCATCTCCCACCGCAGCGGCTGCGTTTCTCAGTGGTGCAGTTAAATGTAAGTGTTCTCCAACAAAATAGTTTTCATAGCGTTTTGGGATCCTTCTGAAATAATGGTAGTATTTAAATGTTGAAGAGTCTTTTTTTAGTTACAGGTAGGAATAATACCATTTACTTGAAATGACTGCTTATATTTTAGTAGACAATTGTGTTACTATAAAAGAGCAATAGTGAGTTACCTAAATACAGCATTAGTTAAATATCAGGCATCTTTGCTCTTAATTAGTTTGTTTTATCCCACTGGAGCCGTAAGCAGCTTGCAATACAGTCAGCTCCTCTTCAATAATAAAGGTGCTTCCGTGTGCTGTGTTAAATTCTTGGATTTGTGGGGCCTTAAATCAGGATGTCTGAAAGAACAGGAGACAATCATGCGAGCGTGATACCGGAACTGATGAACTTTTTGCAGAAGCACAAGCTAGTTGGACATAAAGCCAACTTTTTTTGAGCCTTTTCTACATCTTGCAGAGTCCTACCTGTGTAAGAAATGATGGCACACCCCTCTCCCAGTGGGATTTAAAGGTGAATCCTGCCTTTGGAGAACAAAAGACAAGCTAAGATCTGTGAGGGGGTGGGGGGTTTACCCCCTTCTTTTGCCTACACTTAATTTGTAGAATTTCCCTTTCAATATATTGACGATGACATTTGCCTACAGTACAAAGAAGGGTTTTTTCCCCCCCAACTTTTAAGTTACAAAATGAAAATAGAGCCAGACACTTAACTAGAGAGTACCGCTCTTTGAAGCAGAAGTAATTTTTTTCCTTTCTATGCCTGCGTGGTACCAAGCCAGTGTCATCGTGACACACACAGAGTGAAATCACAGTAGGAGTAACCCAGAGTCCGCATAGGCTTTATAAGACTGCAATATGATGACAAGATGTAGGTGACCCAGTGACCCAACATAGATTGGGTTAGGTGAAATGTCTGAACAGCCCAATATCCTGCACCTGACAGGGGTCATTAGAAAACACGTGTAGTACAAAGAGACAGAGTTCATAAGAAGTTATATTGGTGTCTTTGACACCAGGTTGGTACCCTCTTGCCTGTCCTTGATTTTCTTGTTCTGTCTGCTCCATACCCCAGCTGGAGGAAAGAGAGTGGAGCAGGTGAAAGAATTAAGTGATTGGTTTTAACCATGTGCTTCGTGTTATCTCCCTACCCTTTCCCCTGGCCCTGTTCCTCCAGAGCTACAGAATCAGGGGTGGAGTGTGAGTGCTCTTGCCTTTTTCTTGTGACTCTGGCCCAACTGCTGTATGATCTGGTGATTTACTGAAAGCTCTGGTTTCAAATGAACAGGTAAGGAAATCTATACTTTTAAGCAATTTTCTTTGCCTCAGGATTGCTGGAAGAAAATCTCTGTATTCTAACCTAGGTGTATTTTTATGGTGCAAAGCCCTAAAGACAAATAAAAGGGCAAGATTTATCATTTTTCTGCCCACCTTATAAATTTGGGGGGCACACTGAATTTTTAACGGATTTTTTTTTTTTTTTTTTGGAAGAGGAGTATATTTTCCTTTTTGGGACCTGCCTCTCCCTTCTCGCATTATGTGAGTCAGTAGACAGTGATTAGAAAAAAAACTTGGCAAAGGGTGGTGGGAATAACTTTTGAACAATCCGAAGTGAAGAATGAAAAGTAAAGAGTAAAGGAAAAAAAGCTAAAGCAGAGATTTCAGTGACTGAATGGATACCTGCATGTGTGCAAGGTAAGGCAAGGAATGTCTGTATGTGACAATGTAATGCAACGCCAAAAGATGTGAAATCACTTTAAAGAATCTAGCTCAGGTTAAAGGAATGCTTCAGACCCCGTAGCATCGAGTTCAGCATGAGGTAATTTACCTTGCCGAAAAGTTAAATGAGTTAGCTTGGGCTGAGCAGTGTGTGTCTGCACCGCTCTGCGGCACAGGCGTCTGCAGGCTGTACCGTTACGACGTGGTTGCGAGACCTCGATTTGTACAAATTACACCTCATTTCACGCATGCGTTCTCTTGCTGGCATTGCTGGCCCCAGCCAGAGTTGCTACATTGCAATGGTGACAACAAGAACGTCAGCGCTCAGCCCAGAGCCCTGCACCGTGTCTGCTGAATCTGAAGGGCGCTGTGGCTCGCTGTCGCTCAGGGAGATGCACTTGGACTTTAATAAGAATTTGCAAACCTCAGGTTGCACTGTAGCTTGCCTGCCTTGGGAAGTTCTCAATTAGATCTTGGTCTAGACTGGCAGAAAACAGAATGTTAACATGCTGGTGGTGTTACCCTGGGGTTTTGGAAGGATTGAGACAATTTCTGGTTGAAATCCTTCGATGAGGTTTGGAAGCGTGAAACACATGGGGGCTTGCAGGGGAAAGCTGCTGGAACGGTTATTTGTGTTGCGGGTACAATATGGCTCGTGTGTCTGAGCTCGTGCTGTAGCCTTCTGCTTCGGGTCAGGGGTAGGTACTAAAGGAAGCTGTGTCAGAAGCCCTTATGCACATCAGTGTTACATAAATATGAGCGAGGACTGCAGATCATGTTGAAAATTCCCTTGGATCCGTATCTGCTGTTATGCTCACCTCAACATCTGTGACAAGAATTTAGATTTGACACATCCTTGGGTTACAGAAAAAAGGTACAGTGAGTGTGAACCAAGGCAAATCTAGAGGCAGCTGTAAAAATAAAAGTCTTATCTGGTTGTTTATTTGAGGCTGGGAGTTAAACCCAAAGATGCCTAGTTCTGGAGTTTTCCTATTTGGTATCTTAGTTTGTTGGGCAATGGGCTGTCAATGGATTTAGATTCACATTCAAACTTTCCTGAATTAAAAGAGGAAGCATAAACGAAGGAGACCCTTTTGGGGTGAGCTCTGAGAATGATTGCTCACCATACCTCTGTTACAGAAAAAAAGGAGAGGTTTGTGGTGAAAACACTGCAAAATACAAGCAGGACTTGGTCCTCTCTCCTTAGCTGTACAAGTGACTTTTGGATATGTTGGTTTTGAAGGAGAAATTTGTAGTGTGCAGCTCCCTTTTTTTGCAGTGAGAACAATGTAGCTTTTCCGACCTAACAGGCGTGTTTGGATAATTGCATCGATTGCTGAGATGCCACACTGATGTGGCACCTCAGAGAAATTATTACAAATAATTTAAAAGTCCTGAAGATACATTGTTCCTAACTGAGAAATAGCAAATATTTTAAAAATATTAGGGCGTTTCAGTTCAATGCCATATAAAATGTCTGTACCTTTCCCTGTTACAGGCATACTCGGAAGATGTTTTTCATGAGGTATTTGCAATAATATCCATTAAAGAGCAAAGCTGCTCTTCTCTGGCAGGCATGAGCAGCCAAGATTGTCACACAAATTTCTTCCCTCTCTTTACCATCTTCTTTGGGATGCAACATTTTGCCAAGGGTACAGCAAGAACAATGGATCATTTGCAGTTTCCCACATCAAATGGGCTACCAGTGACACAGGAGCTGTTGGCTTCTAGCACCAAGATTTAAAAATAATTTCCATTCCAATTGACTTAACTTGAACAGATAAACCGTTGTTTAATGAAATGTTGTCAAGGTGGATGCGGTTTTCCATCGCAACACAAGGGGAAAGTGTAAGTTAAATCACTACCTTGATCGCTTCCGTGTTCACCTCTAGATTGATGAGTGGAGAGGTGATCTGGATGTTCTGATGAATGGCCTGTCCTTCATGTAGGTTTGCCATGATTTTGGCGTTTGTTTGGGGGTTTTATTTTTAGGAGTGTTTTTTTCAGAGGGGTAGGCATATTATGAAGCTGTTAAAACAAAAAGCTGAAGTAATCATTTTACTCACAGCTGGGGTATTGATAAGAGCAAGGGCAGCGCGTCCTGCGTTTGGATATCGAGGGCTGCTGCTGGAGGTGAGGTCCAATGCTGGGGCTCTCCTGCAGCTGCCTGCCCACTGCACTGTGTCTGTCTAGTTCCATACAGCCCCATTTGACATCCCCACCTCCATGTCTCATCCATCCTGTAGCTGCATGCCAGGCACAGATTTAGTGAGGTCAGAGAGGTGAGTACCACCATACTCACAGCTGAACTGCACTTCATCTCCTGTGGTCTCAGGGGCA
Organism: Falco punctatus; assembly: GCF_963210335.1. Classification (NCBI taxonomy): domain Eukaryota; kingdom Metazoa; phylum Chordata; class Aves; order Falconiformes; family Falconidae; genus Falco; species Falco punctatus. The sequence goes on along the minus strand of NC_137581.1, from coordinate 120,129,834 downwards.
AGGTCATCCTGCAAGAAACTTTTTTTTTCTTTTTTTTTTTTTTTTTTTTTTCTTTTACCTTTTTTTTTTTTTTTTTTTTTTTTTTTTTCTCCCATCTGCCTGGCAGGAAAGTTTCCACCCTGATGGAAAATTGTCCACAATGGTGGTGATGTTTTGGGGGAGGGAACACATCCTGGTCTGAGCTACCAGCTGCCCAACAGCACTGCTGCCATCCTCAGGGAAGCATAAGCCCTGCCGCTTAAAGGTGACAGGGGCTTCTGCCAGGGCATCCTCCCAGAGGATTCTGTTCAGCATTTCAGAGATTTCCCATCAAAAACCCCTTGTAGGCCCAACCCTCCTTTTCTGACAAGAAGGAAGAAGTAAGACAAACTCTAGAATGTGGCTTTTATTAGTTGGGAACATCCTTAGGTTTTTGCTCAGCTTCTGGACTCTTAACACAGATCCTCAGATCCTCTGGATATTATGAGTTCCTTGTAGGACATTTCAGACAGCGTGCAGGCTCCCCCGGGGGCAAGGGTAATATACCGTGGTGTCTGAAGGAGCATATTGAAAGGCTTAAACCTACTCTCAGTGTGGACAGAGGGATCCTGTAGGCCATTTGTCTACTTCTGGTCCTTCTCCTTTCTTATTCTTTTTTTTTTTTTTTAAATTATTTTTTTCCCTTTTTTTTTGTGTGGGGGGGAGGGGGGTGATTTGTTGGTGGTTTTTTTTAATACCAGGGTTTATTTTCCATTTGGTGTTTCCCACTGTTCCACTCTCCCATTCCCAATCTCTTTTTGTTGTTAAATGATTAAATGATGATCAAATGGGCAGAGGATTTTTCAGCACTTTTGTTGCCATGGAGACTGGATGTGAGGGTCGGAGAAGGAATAGACTTTGAGCATCAGAAATAAAATTGAATCAAACTACTTTTGCTATTAGAGAACTTTGCCTACAACTCACTTTTCTCCAATGAAGTTATTTTTATGCAAAGGAAAACAAACTCTTGTTGGATAAAAGGGGAGCAAAATAAAACTTCTGTCTTCCTTACTGCATCTTGTACCTGGAGAATTGTTAAAAGTTTTTTAAGGTACCACTTTGGGGCCATGTTTATACTCGGTTTTGATTTGATCAGACTTCTGTGTCCCTTTTGGTTTGGTGTTTGGAGGGATCTTGCTTTCAGCACTCTGGCTTGTGTATTGTACTGGGGAATTCAGAATTAGGGCTGGGGCTTTTTCTGCAAGCCGTGGCTAGGTAACCAGCAGTGTTTGCCCTCATAAAAGACTGGGTCTGGAGGAGAAGAAGGCAGAAGAGAAGCACCATGAAGGTTGCGCACTGCCTCATATTACTTTCTACACTGCTGCTTATTTTCCCCCTCCTTGTTTCTGGTTAGGTCTAGTTTGGAGATCAAAAAAGCAGCCATGGAATAATTTTCTGGCTTCATCTTCTATACAGAAATGACGGGCAGTATCTTTTCAATGAGCTATTGCTCCACCTCAGCAGAAAGGGTGCTGATTCAGGCCACGGAAAGACTCAGAGCCATCCACAGAGGATGCTGCGCTTGGCCTCATCAACCCTGAAAGACCATCATCTCATGTTAGAGGTGTCCTTATTGCCCTCGCGGACCGCACGGAGTCAGACTGCCCATCCTCCTCCACAGCCTCTCCCCAGGTAACACTTGTACAACCAGAAGAGAGTCAAGGCTTTAGTGCAGGCAGGTTGGTAGGGCTCTGAGAGGGTGCATCAATTCCAGCTTGAAGGTTCAACGCCTTCGTTGGTAGGCGTGCAACTCTCTGCCAGATGGCCAGGAAGGAGGTGACAACATTGTAGAACAGCTTGTTTATTCTCCCAAATAATCCTTTATTTTAGGTTTTTTGTTGTTTGCATTTTGGTTTTATTTTAAGTGTGCTGAATTACTATAGAAAGTTAAGCTGTTTAATGATGGTAGGTAATGTAAGCAGCCGTTAGCTTTTATATTCTCATCATTTTTCTAAATAGTTCAGAAATTACAAGCTTTAATTCCAGAATAATTTGCTTTTTAATTTTTTGCAATCAAAAGTAGTGATTTATGTAATTTTAGTGGGGGGAAGCATCTGGATGTTGGTTGGGGGTTTTTGTTTGTTTTTTCACTCTTAATATTGGAATGTGATTAGCCATGCCATTCTCCCCCTTCTTTTTCACATTAACTATTATTTTAATGCTTGCTGGGTAGAACTGAATGCATGGACAAAGGCTTTGGTAGAAGGCATGAAAAGACTAGGTCTTGGAGATTAGATGGTAATACAGATGGGAAGTCAGGACCGGACAATTATTCCCCCATTCACTTAGTCCGGGTGATGTTTTTCTCAGGCATGCACTGTTGGAATACTCGTGATGGGAACTAAATTAGCTGCTTACTCTTTCCAGCATGAGGAACTGACATGTTGAATATCACCCAAGGGAATGGGATGGGTTTTAAGGTTTAGGACCTGGCAGTTAATGTGATTTTTGGAGTATCTAATTGACAGGACTGAGGGATCATAATATTTCTCTTCCCATGGAAACCTTATTTTTCTTTCTGCAGCCCTGATTCTCTAACTGACCAAATACTGAAAAAAATTGAAGTTAAGGCAAGGGTAATCAGACGTGTTATTGTTACTTGTCATTAGTCATTCAGGTTTATTTGAAAATCACCAGACCCTGCCCAGCTGCAATGAACTGCAGGCAGCAGGCATTATTTACCTGTATCGGGGAAACATTCTCAAATGGCTGTTCCTGGGCAGATGCCCCATTCCAGGAGGCACTGACGCTGTTTGGGTGTCAGGATATGGCAGAAAACCCTGCCTGGGTTGCTCCCCAGCCTCTCCTGACCAGTTTTTCCTTTCCTGGGCTGAAGCTGTAAGTTTTCTTCATTGTCACATTCAGGCCAGAAGGACTATACCCCAGCAGGAGGCTTGACTTTAGCTGATAGTTTGCTTTGTGTTTCCCAACAGTGAATTATTTCCTTTGTGAGTAATAGTATTGGCTCGCTGGGACAGTTATAGCTGGATTCATCAGAAGTTTGGTTTTTACTCTTTCTTTTTTTACTTATTTTATTTTTATAAGTAGGTGAGGTCAAAGAAGGGATTGCCTCCTGTCTTGCGTTTATACCTAAAAACCTCAATGAGCGTTGTTTTGGTTAATGTGGTTTGCCTAAAATGTGAGTTTATGTTGGGCTCCGTATGTCTGTGCTTTTCCCACATCATTGGTTCCTCGTTGCTTCAATATTGATAGCAACCGTCATGCAAGAGACCAAAAAGCATCTTTAATGTATTCTGGTGAGCTCTCTTTGTGGCTGCGTTGAGCTTTGAAACAGTTACACTTTTATTTCTGGAAGAAACGAGCAGTCTCATAAAAGAGCAGAGTAATAAGCAAACAGGCCCAAGTGCGCTAGCCATCTCTTTTGCGTACTTGGGAATTTACTTTATTCTGGGTCTTGCTGTTTAAAACACAGTACTATTTTCTTGCCTACAGTTTCTTTCTCTCATTTTCTTTTTGTGGGTTTACACTGATCCATGCAAAGTCTGACTGGCTTTATACAGACATAGAAATAAAAAGTTGCTGCCTAACGCTCTGATCTGCAGCAGTGACTCGGTTGACATTGCGATGGTTTGGATCCCCGTAGCTGCTCTGGGAAAGGTGGTTACCTCGCAGGCTGTCAGACCCTGGGCACGCAGGTGGATGTCTGATGTGCAGTCCTGTCTAATTTCAGCTTGCATTGGCAAATCTGTGCCCCCATTAACACAGGCTGCCTGGTGGATGCAGGAGGTCACGTGCCTCTGAGCTACGCAGAATTTCTAAAATTCTGCAGAACTGTGGAGCCCTCTGTCTAGGAGTTGCCTATCCATCTGTGTAATGGTCCCTGGCAGACTGGGGGCTTTAATCATTGGCAACAGGGACAGAAACTTCTCATTTTCCTCTGCCTTTCTCTGAAGGATGGTCTTGAGCTGGAGTTTGCTGAAGAAATTCAGCACTGAGAGCATGCTGGCACAGGGCTTGACACACTAGATTTCAAAGAGCCACACTGCTCTACATCTTCATTGCCTCTCTTTTTTCCAGGTCAAGACAGCTACAGAACACTGCCTGAAGTGACAGTGATGAATTATGTAGTATTGCTGTTAGTGGGAAATGGAGTGGCTATAATGTAATATGTGAGCATCTTAAAAACATGAACCAATTCGCCAATGACAGATACGGTGATGAACATGTGGAATTAAAGTAAATAGCATTGTGTGTAAGCAATCAATGATTTGCAACAATAAAGCTCTGTGATGTGAGTCCTTATGTTCTCTATTGACTCACCCCCTGGATAATTACCTGTCTTACCTCTCGCCCAGCAGCCTTGGGCCTGTTGATCTTTGTGCTGCTGCTGTGAGCCCTGTGCTTGCCGGGCTATTTATACTGGGTACTTGATCTTTCTCAGCTGTCCTAAACAACTCCTATTTGGGAAAAGCCAAATTTTCTGGTGTTCTGTGCCACGCCTATGTAGACCAAACACCCTTCTCCCTCTCTAAAGGCGGGAGTTAGTGGGAACAGTTTCCATGCTTCAGAAAGAGCAGCTTTCCAGGTTTCCAGGAACTTGCTAAATGGTGCGTAGAGCAGCATTGCTGTTGCCTTTGAAAGGGCTGATGATGAAGTGGGTGGTGACCTGCAAGAAGCGCTGAGGGCTCAGAAGAGTGTTTTGCTTGAGAACACTTCGGGGGGCCTTGATCTTGATTTCTTTTTCTTCTTTTTTTCCCAGCCAACAGTTCTTAATCTGTGTCTTTGGAGTTGTTTTTTGTAGTTTAAAAACAAAAAAACAAACAAAAAGGCTTGTGATCCATCTTATCCATTATCTTTTTTTTTCTGACGGTGCCCAATGTTTCATAGGGAGCATGCAAAAGATCTGTGTTCAATTGTTTGTGTATATTACTCATATTTTTCTTTTGTATTCTTCCCCTCTGCCCCAAATGTCATTAACTACTGTGGTTCTAAATAACTGCTTCCTTTATAAAGCTTCAGAACTATTTGAGGTCAGAATTAGAAGTTTTTTTACATTGTTTTCTGATGTAACTGGGGTTTGGGAGGAAGTATCACTGATAGTGGAGATAAAGGAAAAGTACATAATAATATTATGTAAATGAATAAATGAAGACTAAAGATTGAGATTTTTTTGCAAGAACATTTTGAAACAGCATTCGTTCTTTTTATCCCTACCCCCTTTCAGTTCCCCAGTTGCCTCTCCTGCGACCCTCCTCTTCTGCTGTGCTTCAAACGCTATCCTCTTCTCCTTTATTCTTCTGTTGTCTAAGCTTTCCTGATTTTTCTGTCTCATTTATCAAACGACATTGTAGTTACATGGTTTACAACACCTGCACTGTGCAGAGTGGAGACTGGTAGTCCTACAGAAAAGGCAGATGCTCAGCAGAGCTGCAGTGATGGATATCAACGAGCGGGAACAGGGGATTTTCTGTGAGCCCAGAGGCAGAACATCTTCTCTTACATATCCCTGTTGCCTAGCCTAGACCACTGTATTTCATGTTGTTGCTGCTAAGTCGTTCTCTATTTTAGGGCAGAGCAGTCACAGGCACAACCGTTTTATTCAAAAACAAGCTTCACGATAGCTGGGCTGTCATGGTGTTTGAAAAAATAGGTTGTACTTTGATGTGTTAGCTAACTCAGCACTTCAAGGCAAGTGCATGAGCAGCGGTTGCTCACCCAGGGTTAGCATGAGCCACGTGGATGTTTGCCACAGGCTGAAACCGCGGTCCGCTCCAGCCTGGCTCTATCCATTGTGCGTGGCAGCTGGAGGGAAGGGGTTGGGAACCAGACTGGGGAGACACCTGGGACAAAACCAGCCCCCAACAAACTGCTTCAGGCTCCTGACAGCACTTCTCATTGGAATGGGGGGGTTGCGGCTGAAAATGGATGTGATGGAGAAGCCTTGAAATAGAGGCGGCTCTGGCAGTTGAAGCAGGGAAGGAGGGTGACGATGGATGGTCCTGAGACCTGTGCAGAATAATCAGAGCTGGCACTTCCCAGTCACAGCCTATTCTCTCCTGGTCACTCAGTGACCTGAAAATAATACAGATTCATAGTCTTTTTCTCCCCTGTCAGTGTGGTCAGTGACCTTACAACCACATCCTGTAGTCCATTAAAAGAAGCCTATTAAAAAAAACATTACTGGTCCCACCCCCTGAAATTAAAGCAGGTGGGAGAAAGTCATAAATAAAGGCTCTTCACAAGTGAATTAGCCATCCTGGTGTTTGGATGAGAAGATGGGAAATAATGAGTGACATATCAATCTACCAGAGGTATAAGCTAAATGGGATGCTAAAGTTAAAAAAATGAATGTGATTGGTTACATTTGGGATTAACTTTTTCCTTCTCTTCCAAAAACTTTTTTTTTTTTTTCTTCCAGAGGCCCTCCGGATAAAACCCAAACAATTCTCTATTGTTCATTGTAGTTAGTTTCTCTGAAAAAATTTAAACTCTTGGGGTCAGTCTGGAGTTATTTACAGTTGACTGATTAATCACTTGATGCTAAGGTCATTAAATAAACATTCCAGGGAGATGCTTAGATTTGATATGAAAAAGTATCCAAATATGTGCCTGAAGGAGGATTTAAATATATACTGTTAGAGTATGAACTAAACTTAGGTGTATACCTTCTGGAATCCTAAGGGTGTGAAGGCAAATTTTACTTCAGTAGCAGGAAGCTGGACACAGCAGCTGTACGGGGGGTGTTCAGATGTACCTCTGGCCTTTGGCCGAGCCTCCTTGTCTTTCAAAGCTTATCTGAATCTACGCCTGGGTGTGAACTTGGGGGTTTGCAGGGTAATTTAAAATAAAAGGAAGAATTGATAAGTAACTGATTAACAGTGATGTATAACATGGAGTTTCAAGGATAGCTGAATTGGACTGGACCAGCGAATGGAATGTGATGTGCTACTAGAATTCAGGGGTTTAGTTTCTATTTTTCATGTAAGGACCTTTTTTCTCCTGTTCCTCTTTACAGCATCATACATGGTTATTCGTTATAACCTCTACATCCCACTAACCTTGTTCAGCAATATCACCGAAATATCATGGCTGCCTTTGGCAAAGAGGAAAGTGCCTCCTATTACATTTTTTTTTAATGTTGTGAGAGTGGGGACTTTCCAGTGGAGAAATACCTGATAAGAAAAGCAAACAAAAGAAATAGAGGTGTCTGTATAGGAATGTTCATATGGGAACCTGCAACTTGCTTCTAGACCAATCTTTGAATAAAATGAACAGTTGACTGAACTTTCCATTCTTTCCTTGAATTTTAACTCTCTAGTAAGTCTTACCTCCCCGCCCCCCCCATTTAATTGATGTAGCTGTACTAAATGAGGTGCTTCCATTTTCCTCATAGAATTGTTATAATAGTTGAAAATGATCAAAGGCATCGTGGTCTACTAATTAGAAGTATTATAGCTTGGGTACAAAATCACCTTTTTGCTGCGGTGTCTTCATGCGTTTAAATCCGTTCTGCCTTTTGCATGTATTGAGCTTGCGGGAGCTCTGCGCTGTCACGCGGCGCACTGCGCTGGGCTGCTGTGCGTTGGGTGAGGGGTGAGAAGGCATTTCTGGTGTTATTTCAGAAATATAAACCACAAGTTCATGGGTTTGGGGCAAATCAATCATTCGGTTCAGACTGGGCTCGTTCTGCCGTAGGCTCAAACATCGGCGCGAGCGTGCCTGTGTGCCTGGGCCGTGGCTGGGAGATGGCTTCGGCTCTGGGTCAGGAGCCGCGGTTTGCTCCTGTCAGCACGGCGTGGCCGTAGGGTTCTAACGGTGGCTTTGCCCCTCGGCATAGGGAACGTCAGAGAAGGCTGCCGTGGCAGAAGTGGCAATTTGAACCTCTCGGGCTGAGCTTGTTGGCATCAGCGGTGAGGAAGGAGCTCTGCTTTTCACAGTGCAAAACTTACTGACATAATTTGTGCCAGCAAACGGGCAGTGCAGAAATAATAAAAAAGAAAAGTAGTCGCTCTGACTTCTCGCTAACAGTTGCAAGTGCTAATAAATCTAATTATAATTCTGAAACTTACACAGAAGGGAAAAAAATATGTCTATTTTGTTTATTTTTGGAGCAGAGTTAAACTCTGAAATCCTGTGCTGTAATTGCAGAAACTGGTATTCTGTTCAGAAGGACTCCAAACTGAAGGACGTATAACCTCACTGCACACTAGTACCAAAAAACTATTAAAAAAGAAAGCAGTGAGAAGGTTGAAGGGACATTCATTTTACATTTACAATGTAAAAGTCGGGTAAGTAGCTGCGGTTTGCTTAAGTAGTGGCAGACTCACAGATGGGGAAGTCTACAGACGCTGGAGGAGCGTGCCCACGGAGGAGAGGATTGCTGGGCATAATAAGGAGGAAGATGGAGTGAACTCAAGTGGGAAGTTTAGGTGATATGCCTTGGAAAAACTTCCTGACATTGAGATTTATGAGACTAATAATGTCCCAAGGGATATGGTGGGAACTTTATCACTTGAATTATTTAAAATGAAACTTGAAGAGAAATATTAAGCATAACAATATGCTTCTGCAAAAAAATAAAATTCCACATATAGACTGCGTGAATCTGTGAATCTCGGGGTGTATTCCTATCAGGTACTGAAAGATAAACCCATCTGAACCTTGCCAGAACTTGGAACCAAATGCGAGACCTTTAATGAATTTTGGAGTCCTGTAGGAGATGGAGCTCCTTCTTCAGAAGCAGTGGGTAGAAGCAGCTTCCCAAAATACTGTTTAATTGTAGGGGACGGAAGCACCATTGCAGACCTACCCACCACTGTGAATTATCTTTAACAGTGTCACCTTATTTGATTGTATCTGGCATGTTGTTTTTCTTTTCTCCCTCCCAAACAAAGAACTCTTCCTGAATTTTGTGGAAAAAATAAGGACATTTCCTCTCTTTCCCTTATACTTTATTTCCCTCAATCTTTTAATTTAATTCGGGACAGAAGGGAAGCAAAATATTTTGTTAAAGCTTGCTGTTCCTTGCAATATACCTGGGTAAAGTAGAAGTAGGGAAATTCAATTATTTTTTTTTTTTTCTTGGAAGGGTTGTATCTCATATTTGCAAGTACAAAGAAAAACAATTTTTTTAAAAAAAAACACAAAACCAAACCCACACGTTAACTTAAGAAGTTTTTCTGAAAAATTAGAACCTTTTTTAAATTCCCCCACTGCTGAGGAATCAGCCTTATCCTGAAAGCGAAGGAGAGTTTTACAGAGGCATTCACTGGCAGCAGAAGTGGAAGGCTAATTATTTTAGGCAGGCAAAGTGTGTTCAGTGTTGTTCAGCCAGGACAGAGCTCTGTTGGCTCTGTTCACATGCTTGTGCCGTGGCATTGCCGCTAGTCCCCTGACCTCCGCAGGGCCACCGGTCCCCGCAGGGTTTGGCCACTATGACGGATGCGCCTGCTGAGCAGCCTGAGTCCAATTTAGATGAGTCACCTGCAGAAAGTAAGTAAATTGTAAAAAATACCAGTGGGTATCCTGTAACGTGCATCCATTATTTCCTAACTAAATGTTCCGGCTGGAATTTTTTCTGATCAAAGGTAGGGACGGAGGCTACATACCTCAGCCTGTGGTTTACTCGAGCTGTTAACTACAGCTTTTACTGCATGAGCTCAGCCTGATGGAGACACTGAGAACACAGGCTTAAAATAATCCTGTTTTAATAATGTTCCCATTTTGAGGCTGTTCTGGGGAAGGTGTAATCAGCAGTCACACTATGTAGTCACTTGCCCCTTTAGGAACTCCCACTAAGCTTTGATCCTGGCAGCTGGTAATGCACTGCTCGGTGTGTAAGAACAGCTAAAAGACACAGAGTGTTTCTTCTTTTCACTGATTCAGAAATAATTTTATCCCTTTCTTTGGAATGCTACTGAATGTGGGCATCCTAAAACATTTGAAGGACTTTCTATGAACCAGTCCCACTGAGGTTTATTTGTGATGAAGGAAAATTACTGGGCAAGATCATGTTTTTTCCTCTCAGAGCTTTTGATGATTGTGAGCAGTTTATTTGTTAGACGAGAAATTCTGGTGGGGTTGGATGGATTTTTAAAATCCCACCAAAGATATAATGTCCCCCCTTAATCAGTTTCTCCTAAAATGGAGCAAGAAAGTTCTACCTGTCTGTATGAATACTTCCATAAGGGCAGAGGTCAGCAAACGTCAATCTCCTAATGCTCTGCTGCCCTGCTCTACCCAAATGAGGCTCCTTTTGGAATAAGATGGTAATTGTGGGAATAGGTTCCACATGCAAAGTGTTGTATTACAGGCATCTTTTCTCTATATGTCTTTTTATTGCTTTTTGTACCAATGGCTGTTACCTGTGGAGGAATGTAACCCCTCCTATGGCAGAAAGAGCCTGGAGTTTTGCCTTACCTTTAGAAGTGTCTTATGCCCCAAAACAAGGTGTGCAAAACACATTATGTGGCTATGCAGTCACAGTGGCTTTTTTCCTTAATCCATGCAATCTGGTCATTGATCAACATGTGGCCAAGTTTTGGGTTTTGTTGGTTTTTTTTTTGGTTTGGTTTTTTTTTTTTTTTTTTTACTCTTTCAGCTTTTAGACATATTGCAATGACAGGTTTGTTTTTTTCCTAAGTCGCACAGTTTGTACGTGTGTGCGTGGGCATGGGTGTGAGGGAGAAGATGCAAACCACGCGGCAGACATTAGTCACTTTGTCATAGCACGTTGGAAGGTACTCGAGTTCTAGGTTGTAAAAATGTGCTGTACTCCATAGACTGGGATCCTGCGTGGTTCACCACTGCAGCTGCCGGTTTGGTAGTTGGAGCACTCCTTCAGGTCTGTCTGTCTTTTCTCCTTTTTGCTCTGGGTCTGCACTTGTATATGTGACAGCAGAGACCACCTTTGTTGCAACAGGCAAGCCGCAAGCCTTCAAGGCAGCAGATAGGGATGTGGGCATCAGCGTTTTAGCCGGCATGCTCTTTAATTCACTGGGCACGGGGAGCGAGAAGGAGAGGTTACTCGGTAGCATGAAGGCTGGACAGACAGGTCACACGCATAAACACTGTGATGCAGGGAATGCAAGGGGATAAAGCAAAAGAGAGATCAGGACTCTAGTCCCTCTGTTATAAACAGAATTGCTTCTGAGTGTGAACGCCAAAGAAAAGCAAACCCTTGCAGAGGATGTTTCCTCTCGGCGCTCTCTCTGATTATGCAGGTTTTAAGTGTTGTTAATTCAGATGGGATATGTCACGCAGTTCTGCAGCTGGATGGCTGACCCACTTTAAAGCCCTTCTGTGCAACTCAACTACCCTTGTAACTCTCTCTCTTAGCCAGCCCTTTAGGTATACTGTAGATGCCTCCCTGCCTTGAAAGCCAATATAGCAAAACCCCCGTAGCTAGCATCTGCAGCAGATGGAATGCTTATCCTGGGATGAACGTACAGATGGATACAGATCAGTCAGTCATCCCTACAAATTACATTTTGCCCCTTTGTGTGGTGTGTACATCTGTGAATTGTTGGTAAGACTCTTGTATGCCATGTAGGAATGTCACTAAGCTTATAAAATTCTGTTTCCTGTATATCTCTCTTCTACACGTGTATTGTTCAAGAGAGAAAGAGTGAGACCACGTAGCAGAGCAAGAGATGAAAAAATTCTGTTGTCTTGCATTTAGGATGCTCTCGTTAAATGAAACAAAGAATGAATGACATCACCTGTGTCATCATCATCTTCATCCTTTATGCAGGATCGGTATCAGCAGAATGCTACACTGGCAATGATTTACCAGATTTTACACTGTTCGTTTCTGTGTATTTGCTTCTGTATTCGCCTTTCACGGAAGCATGACGATTATGTGTTTCGTTACTAATGTCAGTCTGAGGGTCTCAGTGTTTGGGATAGTGCATCGTGTTGAAACAGCATGTGCTGTGTATACATACTGTTTCAACACAACGGAAAGATGATTCTTACCCTAAGAGTAACGTTACATGTATGCACAGCAATTCTCAAAATCATCGTCCCTAAACTGGCAGTGGATAGAAAAGGTTAGTTGTACATGGATATAAATCACAATCTATTTATCTGTGGGTGACTTGGGGATCAGAAAAGCATGGGATATTGTGAGTGATGATAACAACTTTAGAGGACTTATCTCAGCCAGTTTTGTTCTACATGTTTTAAATTCTAGCCTGGTGATGTTAACTCAAGAGCATTGCCAGGGTGGAGTTGGGAGTCTGCCATTAAACATTGATTTTCCCAGTATCTCACAATTACAGCAACATCTGTGCTAAATAACTTTTACTGATTGTCTGTGAAGAGTTCATGGTCAATGTATCCTGTGCGAAGGTCTCCTTTCTTGTGTGTGCAGGAGGGAGTTGTAATGGTTATGCAGTAGGCTGTTCCCTGACAGGGGTGGAGAGTCAAGGGTTTTGAGGCTTTTCTTTTTATTTTCTTTTAATGCAGCCTTTGTAGGTACACCTTGATTTTCTTAGCCGTACCAGTGTAGTTTGCTTAGGTCTCATAAAGTGTTTTGACCGTAGGATATATAAGTAGTTGATAAGCTGTTTATTTTGCTACATTCATAAAACCTCAGTATATTTAAAAAAACAACCAAATGGTAGGAAAAGCATGAGTTTGTGATGCAGTTGTATGGTATACTCCTGCTGCTCAAGCAGAGAGAAGTCACGTCTCGTTATGAATCCTGCAGAAGGGGCTGCTAAACTGCCTCTTCCTGTCTCAGTGTTCATGCCATGTAATAGCAAAGGGAAACAAAACAGAAACTGGAATAGTCTGGAAAGATAATACCCCCCACCCCCTCAATTTACCTTTACAGAGCAGGTTCTATCCAGTCTTCCTAAAATGCTTTACAAATGCTCGTTAATTAATCAGCCTTTGCAGCACCCCTGTAAGACGGATGTATGTCACAGCCTGCGTGGTTTTACCCGTGCAGGGAGCAGAGCCGGCTTGCCCTCGGTGAGACAGTAACACAGTGGGATGGGAACACAGCAGTCCACGCTCCCGGTCCAGCGCTGCCAGCATTGCACTGTCCCTCGCCATGCAGCCTGAGGGCTGGCTGTGCCTCCCAGCGCCGGCCAGACCCAGCAGAGGGCTGACAGGCTTCGGGAATAAAAGCAGGGATGGAGACAAAACAGTTCTCCGTCACCAGAATGTATAATTCCTAGTGCAATGCTGGCTGCTCAGTGCTGCCCAGGATCCCCTGGATTTGGGGAGGAGAAGAGGAGAAGTGGGAAACTGCTGCTGTCTGTCCACACTGACTGTGTGCCAGTGCCCACTCCAGTGCTTGATTCAGCCCAAATATTTTCATAAAAGTAACCTGAAGTGTTTCTAAGAGGCCCACCAGGGATGGGATGCTGTATGTAGGCGTAAGAGTCTGAAGAAACAGTTCTGAAAACTGCACAAGATAAATGCGTGTGTTCGCCGAGGACTATCCGGAGCCTTTTCTCCCTACAAATAATTGTTTCAGAGAACAGTACCAGGGCTCATGTTCTTTTAGGATGCCTGGGACGCTTATTTTACTCACTACTTATATTTTTAAAACTTGCCCGCAAATTGCATTTCTAAATCTGAAAGAATAAGCTGCCCCGGGAGCGTTCTGCCTTGTCTGCATGATCTATAATGCCAAAATCATCTGGAACTTTCTGTACTTTGTTATTCTCTAGTTATTAAGCTTTGCTGAGGAAATTTCCTTTCTGAAGTATCTCAGAAATAGCACAAGAGAAGAAGCGGGGGTTTAGCATATCCCTTTCATGCGGGTCCTGACAACTTCCTGACTCTTCACAGAAGACAAAGACTGATAAAGCCCGGATATTTTTAAAGGCATAATCTCCATTTTCTGTATGTTCGGGTTTAGTATCCAGCGTTATCTTAAACAGAGATAGTTTTGTACTTCATCTTGAAACACAAGGAATCAGGAATTTCAGTAAATGCCTTTAAGCTGTCTGTTTACCGCGTTCCCACCCTGTTAACTTCTACTGTCAGACAGGTTTATTTTGAAAAGAAACATCAAATGAAATGGTGCCTGTTATAAGCAACAAAGTTTGCTTGTGAGAAACTGAGGGTACGATTCTGAAAATCATGGATCAGCTGTTTTTCAAACCCCTGACCGAGAACCACCAGATATTTATAGTGCTCAAATAGAGCTATTAAATGGATTTTAAAGTATCTTGCCATTCACTGCTTTATTATATATTTTGCATTTTAGCTAGTATGTTGGCTTCCAAACAGCTTTCTTGATTGAAAATTTCCGGATGCTGTTACAACATTGAATATTTTAAGCTAAGCAGAGTATTACAGGATGATTCGATCAGCTGACTAACATGCAGGGGATTAATTCTCTTGAAATCCACTGTTCAATCACTGTGCTTGAAACGGTGTCTCCCTGGAAAACAAATATCATTATGATTATTTCAGCTTTTGCTTTTCAGTTTAGTACTTTGCATGTCTATTGCATCTCTCTCCCCGCAAATCTCTTTTAAGCCCCATGTGATCATTAGGTGATTTACTGTCCGTGTCTTTGGTGAGGGATGCCTAATGTCAGTTACTATTAATCAAAACTGCATTTTGGAGGTCATTCTACCCGCCAATGAAAGAATATTAGCATAGATATGGCAACTGCATGCAGGTGGAAGGAAAGGGTTGCAGTGTATACCTGCAACTGCGGAGGGAACTTGTAAGGGCAAAAAGTACTTTTGAAGCAAGACCTGACCACCGTGCCAGCTAATGGCCAGCTGTGGTCGTGCAGTGTTACGGGAACTTGTGTTCTCATAATGTTTGTAACATAACTGAGTGAGGTTAATACATCAGCGAGGCAGATCCTTCAACTGTGGCCAGAGGAAAGCATTTATATCTGGAGGATATTGCTTCCTCAGACCAAAGCTGGAGTGAAGCTGCAAGGCTGCACAGGAGTCTTGTGGACCACCTGTGTCCCATGTCACGGCACAGCCCCCCCCTTTTTTCCTCCACTTGTGGTTTGCTGGAGGAGAACGTCCCCTGGAGTGGCCTGAGCAAAGGGACAGGGCATGAGTGTGACTCTCCCTGCTTCGTGCTGGGTTGGCACCATCCTGCAGTGCTCATGCTGTAGCTGAATCCAGTGATCTGAGGCTGTGGAGATGCATACACCCAAGGCAGGTCAGTGCAGCTAACTGACGGCCGCCGGTGGTCCCCAGCCCCCATCCTCCTGCCGTTTGGCCGCTGTCTGCTGTCAAGGCCCTTGTCTGCCATCGCCTCTTGGGTCTCAGCTCCATGGCAATTGACACAACTGGTATTTGCTCAACCTCTTTAGTTGGCTGCGCAAATAACACAGCTCTCTGTAGCTTCTAGTAGATGTTTCTTTCCTCTCCAGCTTCTGTTCTATTCAGGCAATTTCACCTGAGTCATGCTGCAGGTTCCTTTCTGTCCCAAGTCGTTACCCGTGCCTTGGCTTATTTACAGACAGTTGTCTCTCCCCATGTTCCCACCTGCTGGTGCATTCTCGTTAGCCCTTTGTTTGAGCTGTGTTGTTTGTGCATTTATTCTGCAGAACTCTGATAATATGGATTTGGGAAATCTGCCTCACGGTTAATCAAAAACTTCATGAACAGTAACCGTGCTTCCCACTGTCATGGCTGGGTTTGTATGTGCAGCAGGCTCGCGGACTTTACCAGCAATACTTGCAGTGATTGTTACAGCCTTTTGTCTTTGTAGCTTGTCTAAACAATCAAAACACAAGAAGGACAAAACCCAAACAAGTTTCAGTTAAAAAAAAAAACCAACAACCCCAAACAGTTGTTTAAAAAGGCTCTTTTTATTTAACAGCTCTTCCTCCTTTGAGCCTGTGCTTCAGATTTTTATATTATGTGTGCTTCATAGAAAGGCAAAACGAGCTGTACACTGCTGTTTCATCTATCGGCAGCAAAACTGTGAGATAAATTCTGAATGCAGGATTTTTATTATTGATGACAGTGTAATTGAAGGAGCACAGCTGGATTTTCAGATCATGTTGCATAGATCTAAACGAGCATATAGATTATGAAGCAGTGGAGAGTCAGCTGCTCTCATGGCATTTCCTGTTGTATTTATGTGTTGATCTAGGTTCTTGTTTCTCCATAATTCTTTCTATTTTATTTCTGGGATTAGGGATGGTGGGGGAAGAGAGGAATGAGGATGGGTATCGGTGACAACATCCATATCCACAGCTTTTTAGGAGGAATCTGTGGGCATCTTCACTGTAAACACCATTTGCAAAGCTGTTCGGCAATGTCGCAGGCTTCTCCAACATCAACTGCAGAGGGTACTGAGGAGATGAAGAGAATAACCTATAGCAGAGTCATTCGATATGTGATTTTTACAGTTTTAATTTACTACAAGTGATTGAACTTGATACTCTCATCCTCAGAAAAAGCTAATATGTAGGCTTTTGATTTCAATGTTAATTCGTGTTGAGGTTTCTCAGAACATATGTCTTTTTCTCTCACACCCACATTCATGTGACTCAAACATGGCTGAGCACAATTTTCAAGTAACGAAGAGTTTACTCATATGTTATGAGTGTTGGTGTCTATCAGCTTTGGAAGTCTAGTCTGCAGTGGAAAGGAGAACACTTTTTAACTAATTCTTTTGCTTTTTACAGAAAGTTGAGGAGCAGCCATAAAATGCATAAGCATCTGCAGGGTGACATCCACCTCCCCCCACCAGCAAACCTATTTCTGAACAGTTTTGTTGGGCTGAGTTTGTAGAACACTTTCCTGATTCCCCTGTTTCTTATAGTGTTTATATGCCAACAGCAGCAGAAGCAGCCCCTCTGTTCTCCTCCGAGTTAGGCTGTTTGTCTCCTTAGCCTTGACGTGTACTTTTTTGTTGTTTTTTAATTACGATTTAGATTTCATTTTGGCATCAGGTTGTTTCTAAATGGTTTCTTTAGAACCACATTCCTGGGTCTGTTTTTAAGGCTGTTGTTACAAAGAAGTGGCTTTTCTGAGCTGCAGGTTCATTTTTAATCGCTATGACCTTTGGCCACACCAAAGGCAATGCTGCAGCGCTGCTCTTGGATTTGAGGTGGGGAGCAGAAAGCCCTGTGACTCTGGATGCTGCACTCCCGTGTTCACTGGCTGTTCCTCAATATTTTTAATTCCTACAAAGTGTCTGAAGAGAGAGTAAGCTTCAGAGTGGGGTTTTTTTGGTAGATAGCCTTTAAGTTCCGAGTAGGACTGCGGCTCACCTTGAGGCTAGGCTTGCCTGCTGCTCATGGCTACAGGAGCTTTTGCATCTCGGCTGCTCACAGCTGCTGCATGTAAACGGGCGTGAGGTGGAGCATCCTTGTTGGCGGCCATTCCTGAAAGACTTCTGGGGGCATCGAAGTCCTCCCGCAGATCACGGTGGGGTATCACTGCTGAGACAAGACAAACAAGTAGGAAGGAAAGGATCTGGGTGTTCCCCTTAAGAGTGGAGGTGATGTTTTTGATTAATGCAGAAAAAATGGTTCTGAAAAAACGAAGTACTGGCTTGGAAATCTCCTCCGCTGCGCTGGCACCTGTACGCCACTTCAGCGGTCACTGCCAGGTGTCAGTGCCGTGAACAACCCCTGATTTTCTGTTGTCTTAATACGGCACGCTGCAAGCGCCCGTGACTCAGGAGCTATAGCGTAAGCAGTTCTGGCATCTGTGCAGCAAACACTGGGCTGGTAGGTGACACGGCAGCCCACAGGCTTGCTCCTGCTTATTGACCGGAGCCCAGGGCTTACCTCGAACCATCAGCCGTGTCAATGTACGCTTTGGCTTTTTCCAGACAAGAAAATAAAATGAGTGGGATGCATGGAAAAGAGCAAATCACCTAACTAAAATCTTAACTCAAACTACCTACTGTAGTGCTTTCTGGTCAGTCATTCCTTGCTTGGGGTAGTACAGTAGGGGAACGTATCCTGCAGAATAGATACGACGCACTTAAGAGACTGAAGACAGTAATGTGGCCAATCTGTTGATAAATCGCAGTGCTCCCTAGAAGGCCATATGCCAGGTAACATTAGCCAAATACATTCCCTGTGCCACCCTAATGACTTCAGTAGAGTTGCTGCAGAGATAGATTTGGCTCCTCTTTCTTGGAAAGCTGGTGGAAGGGATTTTTTTATTTAATTTTTGGCAAGGCTTGTGACTTAGCTGTGGTGTGGTTTATGTCCTTTCCTTTCTGACATACACTTTTTATTATTCTTAATAAATTAAAATTGGAGCAAGTATCTTGGAGTGCAAATAACTAAGATATAACTTATAGCTTTGATCTGTGCCAGCCTTCGGAGGATTTGTCAACCTAGCATTAGAAGTAGGGGATGAAGACCTCCAAAATGAAATTAACAGATATCTAACAAAAATAAATAAATTATGCCGAAGCATTTTAATGTCTTTAGTGTGTTGCATAAATCATTCACCACATATTCTTCTGCAGAGTATATATTTTTAAATGACTTTTCCACAGAGATACCCTGTTACTTGTTTCCACTAAATATAAGTATAGGTGACAGTATATTACCCTGAAGTAACTCTTTGCAACTCTCTGCGCAGCAACTAATCGTCACTAGTAGTAATAGTAGTACTATTTATGACACACTGCAGAACAGTTAACTTTTAGACTTCTTTTAGTAATTGTGTCTACTAATGTATTAGCGAATATAATAACGATAGTATCTGTGCCTTTTGATCTGCAACACTCAAGGAAATAGGCAAGATGGACTCGGTCATACAACAGTAAGCAAGGAAAGGCGGGACCCGGTAAGCGGTGGGACCCAGGAGTCCCAGCTCCCAGCCCAGGGTTCTGCTTGCTGGGCTGGGCTGTCCAGCTCTGATGGCCCGTGTCTGTTTTCGGTAGCCTTGCCCACTGCTTGCAGGGAGAAAATAGTGGTGATGGCAGTACTGGGGTGCTGATCTGCCAGTATATCACTCACCTGGACTGGAAGGACCATCTCCAGATCCTCAGTCCCCAGGAGCGATTGAGGGTTGTGGTAGGGTCGGTGGGGATAGCTTTTCCTGAAACCTGTCCGTGAGAATGTTTTTAACATATAGCGGAAGCTGCTTGGTTAACTCGGAGCACATCTGAACTGCTCAAATTCTACTCAGAATACCAAATTCATCAGGGAGGATTCATAAATTCACGGTTATTGCTGATAGCAGTGTGTGCATTGAACACATCTCAGCCCTTCAGAACCACAGAGGGGATTTTAAAGCTGCACCAGGGCTATGGTTGCAGCTCCTTTTATTTGCAGTCTGTACTCAACTTTGGTGCCCGTTCTGTAGCCAGACCTAGCTCCTCATTGCTCACTAGCCATGGGGACTGGAAGTGTGCGCTAGGAAGGGGCAGGGTAGCCCCCTGACTCTGATATAGCCAGTAGTACTAGGTAGAACAACTCTCAGTATTGGGGCTGAGGGGTTTTTTTGGTGTGGTAGTGGTGGTGGAGCAACACAGCAGGTGTTTGCACCTTCTATTATTCTTACCTGCCTTGGCTGGCGCAGCTCTGAGCAGTACGGACATTCTCCATATCCAAGGACAGTCTCCAAACGGAGATGAGCAGTTTTGCCTGAGCTGAGGCTGGCCACGTTTCTTTCTGCAGCACCTAGCACAGCTTGGCAGCAGTACAGCTGGAAGATTAGTGCAATCTAATTAACTCCTTTAAAACTTCTGATCTATAAGACTGCCACTTCTTTTACCTTGTGCACCTTCTGTGTGAAAATAAGATGTGCCTGCAAGTATAACATGCCTTCAGAAATGCTGAAGTTAATAACGTCCACCCTCCAGCATCACTCCTGTTAAATTATGCTGTCATTCTAGTGTATTCACACCGATATCATTCTGCTCCATCGTGAGGAGATCCATTTATTATGAGCAAATCTGTCTCCTGTACACACCAATTATTTTACATAGGATGGATTGGAAGCAGGTCTCATAATTATACCCTAGTCAACCAGTCAAGTCTATAAACAAAATCTTTCACTCTCTTATTACCTATTTTCCTTCCATCTATTATTCTTCGAATGTTTATGGGAGTTGTGTGTGTGTGTGTGTGTTTTAATCCATCAACAGCTGTACATTTTTCAAGCCCAAATGCCCTAAAACTGTGGTCAATTTTCATAAGGTTTCCAAATGCCCTTCCTGTTTTCTTCTCCTGACAGCCAGAGCAGAATAAACCATCATTACAAGGAGCACAAATTATACTGCTAATTAACAATGTGGTTGGTGCTCTGGAAACCTGCTTCCCCGCTCCCCCCCCCCCCCCCCCCCCCCCCCCCCCGGTATTATTGGGAAAGAAGTTCAGTGGTGAAATTCCCAGCTCAGCCACTCACCACATGTTTTTTCAGCCATTAAAAAAAAAAAAAAAAAAGATGTATTTTTATTCCTCTTACAGTCTGTCTATCTTAGTATTCATTTTTCCTCTGTTCAAATACTGGATTAATTTTACAGAATCAATGCCATCTCTGTCAATGTAAGGTCTGGTATTTTTTTACCCAAGTCTGCTCTCTTAGTTTACTTGGGTTTGTTTTGAGGGTTTTTTTGTCCCATTGCTGCTATTAATGCCAATATTTACACAAAGTTATGCTGTCTTTCTCACCAAATTTGTGTCATATTTTAATATCTCTGAGATGTTCCATGCAGACCTCTAAATTTTGCCACTTGCAATTTTGGGAGCATTAGATCCTGAGGCCCTCGGCTGAATGACAAATGCCTTTGCTGCTCTTGGCTCAGGGAAATGACAAAGTCCATCAGAGACCGTGGTATAGAGCCGTATCGATCTGTACGGCTGCGAAGGGCATTGCTGGTAAGAGTCTTCCACTTTCTAACGTCCCCCTGCAAATAGATGTTCGAAGCTTGAAAGCTGTGTCAGCTTTTAGTTACTCTGGACAATAAATTGCTTTCCTCTCCCATAAAACTTTTAGATACCTTAAAAGAAAATAATTCCAAATGGAGCCAGGATCTGCAGCACAGGGAACTTGGATTCCAATTCTTGTTCTGCATGATTGCTCTGTCCTTACTGCTTCCCTCATGTACCAGCTGCTTTGGGATGTTTAGCCTTTTCTATTTTATTTATTATTTTTTTTTAGTCTTGCTTGTACACAACAACTCCCTAGGTTAAGGATTTGAATCTAAATCTCCTATAGAGCCCTTTGAGTGCTATGAATGACAGTATTAACTACTTTTCTTCCATAAAAAAAAGAGAAAAAAAGAAGAAAAAGAGTTAAAAACTTTTTGTTGTCACTTACCCCTTTTATAGCATGGTTTGTACTTGGGTCACTTCTTGCCTGAGCTGAATAAGAGCATCAACAAAGTTTACACGCTCAGAATACTTTTGAAGGGTTGTTGCCAGAATTTTTCCTCATTTGTGTTTGGACCAGTCTCCTCCCCTGTATTTTTTGCCTCCCAGTCTCAATCCTCTTGCCTTTATTTTGGACTGAGACACACATTGGCACAAAAGCTGCCTGCAAAGCAAGTGGGAGGGTTTTTCCTTCGGTGCCAGCCCTGCGGAGACCAATCCATGACCCTACTTACAAGCCGTGGTGCAAGAAGCATCTGGAACAGTGGGCATCAGACTTAAGCAGGGTAAATTTGGGGTATGACTTGATGCTAGTGCTGAGTCTTGTAAACCTGGAAGGCTATGGATAGGACTCAAAATATTATGTGCTCTGGATAAAAGGCTTGAGCTCCTAGGCTGCCTGTGTTGTAAGTGGAAAGAAATCAGTTTCTTCGAAAGGCAATGCATCACCTTGCAGAGCCTGGAAATGGGAGTTATGTGAGTCCAGTATATAGAAAGGTTCAAGTGTGGCATCTTGCAACCCATCAACAGTTCTCACCCACTCTTGGTTTTGTGCCTTTAAACACTGAGCTATTAACCTGTCAGTGAGGTAGGTACTATTGTAGCATTTCATCTTGTATATTTATTTCAATAAAGCTTTTATTTAATATATTTGGCACACCTGGATGGTTCTGCTAACACGTTCTCAGAATAATTCCCACTCTGCATTTGTCAAGGCAACTTGTGCTGCAGCCATGCTAGGAACAACCAGGCTTATAAATAGCAGAAACTAGAACGTTTACTCAGGTGGTGAAAATAGAGTCCATAATACAATTGGAGGAGAAAAAAATTCCTCCCTTTTTTAGTGGCCTCATGAAGTTTTCTAATGTGTCTTTCCCAAGAAAAAAATCCCTATGTACACCCAGAATTTCTGAATAGCAAGCTGTCTTACTCTAGAATATATCCACAAAATCTACTCCATGAACTAGTTCAAGCAGTCAAATAAAAGCACAGCAGCCTGAAACTGCCACGCTGTATCAGTGCCTTTCTTGACTGGCTATGGAAAATTGTCGTCTTTTCTGTTGTCTTTCATTAGCTTGAATATATTAATTGGAGTGGTCATGCTTTCCAACACAACGTTCAGGAACATCTGTTCCTCAAGCGAGTCCCCGGTGGCCGTGGCATTGACAACCAGGATGCTGGTCTTCCTTGGCCTGTTCCATCACCCTTATTTCTAGCTAGGTTATTTAACGGTCTTTTTTATATAATGACTTTGAGGTAGATAAAAACAAGAGCAGTGAGCAAAAGTGCTGCAGATTTGGCCTTATATACTGTTTTTACCCATATCTAGAATTCAGTTGAGGTTGCCTGCACATCTGATTAGCTGTTTTTTTTCCCAAAAGAGGGAAAGTTTTTCTTGCAGTTTGCAAGACTAGCAGTTGGACCAAAGCTGTAGCATTATAACCCAAAAATAGCACAAGGTCACTGTACGTACAATGTTAGAGAATGCAGTGGGCATGACACTGGCAGCAGTGTGCTTGGCACCATACCCCTCTTCCACCTTCGCCCCCAGTGCAGCATGGGGCTTTAGAAACGCTCTGATATTTTTGAAAATTTGTACTTTCTGGGCACGGGCACCTCTTGCCTGTAACTTTGAAGGAAGCAGTCACAACTAGATCAATAGTGGTATTAATGTTATTTTCTGGTAGGGTTTTTTTTTCTTTTTCTTTTTTTTTTTTCCTTCTTTTTTTTTTTTTTTTTTTTTTTTTTTTGTCCTGACCAAAGGAATGGACACATTCGTACTAAAATCAGAACATATTACTAGCCAAAGAAAGAAAGGGAATGCAGATAATTTTGTTAAGCAATTGATGTATTTTTAAGAGAAGTTAGCAGGATCTAAAGAAACAAAACAAAATTAGATGCCATGTTTACATTGTCAGGGTGGTTTTTTTCTTCATTTTAATTCTGCTGAAACAAATATTCTTTCCTTTCTGTTGTTGATTGAAACAATGCCAAAGGCCATTTGTGTGGGCATTGTGTGGTTAGGGTTGTTTTCAGCCGCACGTACGCGGCGGTGGGAACGCGGCTGGTTATGGTGGCTCCCAGCAGCGGGAATCGCCTCGCCTGTGGAACTCGGCAGTGGATTGTCAGTCTCTGTGTTGCACGGGGCTGCGGTGAGCTCATGGGATGGCTTTTCAGAATGCATCCACACAGTGAGTGGGGGCACTGGTAGCAGCAGCTGCTGTGATTCAGGTTCTCCATACGTGCAGAAGTCGGAGCATGGATGGTTGCACTGAAGTCGCAGCAGCTGCCCGGGTAGCTGCCTTGCTGAGCTGGGGGGAGATGGTAGGATTTCAGGTACTGCACTGTGCAGGTAGATATGCTGCGCTATGCAGCTTGCAGCAGTTGCCATTCAGGTCATGTTTTACAAACTCTTCTTCTCGTTCTTCTATGCTTTGGTGGGTGGGCACAAAATCCCCTAAATAATTTTCAAGGTGGAGCCCTGGAAAGCAGCAGGCTAGCAAAAGGTCTGCACCCACCTCCCAAACAAGGCTGATAGCTGCAACTCGGCAGCAACAGAAAGGTGCAATTTATGGAGGCGTCTGCAGGTCAGGCACTGCTGGCTCTGGGTGGACAGTGTCAGAAACCTTGTGTGTGTTCCCATACATCCCAGCCACATCATTGAAACCAACACAAATATGTACTTTGGCACCAGAACTGAAATGCTTTGCTTTCCCAAAGGTGCCCAGAGCCTCCTGTTGACAATAGTTTGATTTGTCTTTCCTTGGTCTAACAGGGCACCTTTATTTCAGGTTCTTAATGGGTGGGTGGCTTTAGGAGACTGCCTTTAACCCCCCGGGCTGGGCTGTGTTGCTTACAGTCTGTGGGCCACCTGCACCAAACCTGGCGCTGAACTGGTCCCACAGCTGTGTAGCCCACACGAGCAGTTCTTCCCTGCTGTAGATGGTTGATTCCTTGTTGCCTGGCCTTTAAGTGTGTTTCTCTGAAGTCCAGTTCAGGTTAAAGCCCAAGATAGTTAAAACCCTTAGCTGAAGTTAATAAGGCACCTTGATAAGAAATTGCATTTTGAAAAATGAGCGTGAATTCAATAAAAAGCAGTGTTTGGCACTTACAGTACTCATGGGTTAAATTAATGTTTTAGGTTTCAAAAAAAAGCATTTTCTCACTAAGCCTTTCAGAACTAGAGGCCTGGCACATTTTTATTTCAGGGGTGAAAAGAGGAGCTACGTAATTTGCTTTGTAATTAGGAAATGGGGAAATTTGTAAGTGCAGGGTTCCACTTACTCATTGATTTGGAAACATTGTCCTTCCTCATTGTCCTTAAAGTCTCCCACAGATCTGGTTGTCATTTAATTGGCTGCTCTCTCCCTCTGTTGTAGTGATAATCAGTGAAATATATAAATATTACTTCATTAGTTCATGCTAGTTACTTGCCAGTAAGTTTAGCATATATAAGGCAGCTGGGTGAAGAGATGAGTAAGTTCTAAATACCTGAAAGAGTAATTAAAAGTGGATAAAGTGAGTCTGAAATTGTTTGTTTTGCACCAGGTAATCTGCAGAATGATAATTCTCTGGTTTTGTATTATTTATTACTTACTGTTCATACAGTAAAAAGTGTGATGTTTGCTGTTCTTTAGACCAAGATTTATAGGGATGAATAATGAACCACGCTGTATGCAGAATAACCATCTTCTCGATTTATTGGACTGCACAATAAAAGGCAACTAAAATAAGACTAGGCTTTTTCAGCAAGGGTAGCTGCTAAGTTTAAAAAGAAAGAACAGTATCCGGCCCCATGCCATTTAGGCCGCAGAGATTAATTATACTGAAAATCAACACTAATGTAGGGAAGAATCAGCTTTCTTTTGGCTCCTAACAGCTTGTCTATGTGATGTAAACTGTGCCAATGTCAACTCTGCTGTCACTGGGGGCATCTAGTGAGGAACTGAGAGACTTTGTGAGCAGGAAACAAAGACAACCCGGCATTGGCTCTACTGAGAAGTGCTGGGTCTCGGTGATTTTTACATAGCAACAGAAACCAAGCTGAATAATCGTCCAGCAAATCACAGGTTATGCAGTAGAGAAAATAAAGCAATCTCCTTCTATCTCTGTAGATCTTTGGGATGGCCTGTTGCGTGTGCACTCCCCCCATCCCCAGTCAACACCTCTAATGAGTGCGTTCATCCGTGCAGAGCAGTTGACAGAAAAGACCTTCAGGATCATTTTCGCTGCCGTTCCCCTTGAAACAATCCCCTGTCAGTGCAATTCCTCAGGGCTACGTAG
Organism: Falco punctatus; assembly: GCF_963210335.1. NCBI lineage: Eukaryota > Metazoa > Chordata > Aves > Falconiformes > Falconidae > Falco > Falco punctatus. Next base: position 120,104,279 of record NC_137581.1, on the reverse strand, counting down.
GAAAGTATAACAATTAATCCCAGAAGTATTTGATTGATGATTTGATTGATGGACAGCATAGATTGACAGGCAATCCATGGAGAACACTGAGCCCAGGTGGTCACGTCGGTGACCTTCAGGAGAGGATGGTGGTGCCGGTATTGCCCACATCCAAGTCCTCAGTCTTATTCCAGTGTGACGCTAGGAGTTTTCTCTGGAAACCAGCATCGCCGGGTAAACCTTCACGCTCAGGTGAAGCTTCATGCTGACTGCTACCTGAGAATGAACAGAATACGTGCTGCTACCGCATCTCCCAGACCCTCTCTCTCTGAAGAGACAGACAGTGAGGGATGTCCAGACCCTGATATCCACCCTTGATGAGGTCAAAGGTCTAGGAGCCAAATGATAACGAATCCCTGGGGCACAGGCTGTTGTTTTGACAATCAACTGTTTCATTTATGAGGAAGTTCTGTTCTGGTTTCGTAGTGCTGCTTCATTGCTGTGTTAATCCTTCACAAAACGTTTCACCGTCCTTCGGAAGTTCTGACATTTCCCGATGCGCTGCCCCAGCTGGCTGCAAAGGGGCACCTGGCAAGGGAGCGAGAGCTGTGAAAGGGGGCAGGGGGGGTGTACAGGCGTGTTCAGTGCCCTGCCTGCGTTCTCTGTCATTTTTAGACTGAGCAATTATGTGACTAAGTAATCTCTGCAGTGCTATATCCTGCCAGTTTGCGTCCAGTTGGGTTATCTCAAAGTCTTACATCACATGGCAAGAGATCTGTTGATAGTTTTAGGGTATCGGTCTCTTTGCTGCAGTGGCCCCATGTAAGATCAGGTACGCACTGAGGGTGAGAAGCAGATATGAAGAGGAATTGGAAGACTGCACAGAGAACAGTCATGGGTTAGCTTAGCAGATAAAGTCAAGTCATTTAAAAACCAAATAAAAATGCCATGGAAGTGTTAACTGCAAGCTGACATTTCAAGGAGTGTTTTTTCAAATAAATTCAATGAAGGAGTTGAGAAGAGAGGTTTGGAAGAGAGACTGTCAATCTACAGTTTTTCCACTAGCTCTTCCATATCACATCGTGTAAGCTCTATTTGTATGTCTTTTCCAGAGAAAAGGATAGCGTTCATTTGTGGAACAGGAAGAATATAAACTTAGACCTTTGCCAGGCAGTGTATAAGCAGAGCAAGCAATGAAAGGACTGGGGCCCTGCAAGCTTGACTGATGTAGGATGTAAGAGTGTAACAAAGCAAGCCCATGAATTTTAGGTGAAGATGTAGCTGAGTAAAGCCTGAAGATTTCCAGATTTTCCCTTGACTTGTTGCCTGTCGCTTAATTTTTACCTCATTGAATAGGTATAAGGCCAGATAATCCAGGCTAGCCCTAGTGAGATCAGGCTGGGGAGCTAAGGAGATAAAGGGATGGTCTTGAACCAGTGCTCCCTGGTGACCCACACTGCTAAATTGTTAGCATGCTCCCTGGCAGCTTTGGCCCATGGCTATTACTATTTTTCACACAGCGCCTGGACACAGTTCAGAGAGTACTGCAGGTCAGAAACTGTTTTAAACAACTGGTACGGATGAGGCCACGCTGGGCTGGCAGTCAAAGGCAACTTAGTTATGTAGGCATAAGCCATGTTGCCCATTTTGGACACACTACACCTTGGTTAACTTAAGCAAAAGCGATGAGCAACGATAAGTAAAATTATCTTAATTGTTTTCACTGGGGAAGGTAGGTGAAACAAGTGAAACCTAAACAAAAGCTGGAAAATGGTATGTCATTTTTCTGGGCTTTTTTGGTTTCACATCCTAGTTTTTAGTATTGATTATTATGATATTGTATTAATTTAGTTTATATATTATATGATTTAGTAAATAAAAACATGCTTGGCTTTAGTAAACTTTGGTTTTAGAGGAAGGCAGCAGGTACTGGGGCTTTAACGGTCTTGCTTGTTCTTCGTATATTGGATCATTTTCTTAAATAGAGGGGACGGCGTTTTGCACGGTCAACACGTGTTACTGGTTGGCATCTGTTCGCAGACGTTACCGCACAGTTCCACACCCATCTCTGATTTGGTCCTGTGGTCAGGCAGACGTCTACGTTGTGGTTGACTTCACCTCCTAAAGCGGGGAGCTAGTCACCCCCCTATTCTACCTTGCAATCCATGAGAGAAAGTGGCTGACCCAGTAGGTCGTGTCAGCCTGAGCAGGCACCTGAAGTCGGAGGATCCGCAGTAAAAAGCGCTGTTATAAAGCAGCCACGGAGGGCAGTCTCTAGCCGATATCTATGTTGAAGATATATAAAACCAGATCAAATTACTCCACCCTAGAGTTCTTTAGTTCGATGTTGTCTCAAACTTTTGAAAGTCTTGAATTTAATTTAAAAAACAAACCAACAGAAAAAAACCCAACAAAACAAAACCAAACAAAAACCGCCAAACAAAAACCTAAGGGCTTTGCTGAACCCATCGTGTACGGGCTGTCCATGAAGCAGCTCCTCACGCTGGTCAGTCTCTTGGGAAGCCTCAGGTGGATTTTTCTGTGACTGACTTGACTTGGGTTTACCAAGTCAGATGTGCAGCATGTTAACCTTCCAAATCACTACACAAGCATAAGTAGTTGCGGGTAGAGTAAGCTTTATGTTGCATACCCTGAGCTGGAGGTCTGTGTGTTACCGAGGGCAGCTATCTGTTTTGTCATTTCATAACTGGATATATGAAACAACTGTGAGAACTGGAAGGCTTATTCCAAATACCCATAGCAAAGCCTGGGCCCTCGCTGGAATGGCTTCAAACTCCTGACTGAAGGATCAGGCTGTAAAGCTCAGACAAGTTGTCTATTTGTTTTTTGGTGGTGTGTTTAGTTTGTTTTGTTTTTTAGACTTCCAGTTTTTTCTGTTTTTTTTTGAAATGGAAGTATCCATGTCCTTTTAGTACATCAGCTTTTGGTACCAGACAAAACCAGGAAATGCAGAGACAAGTAAAGCTAAAATAAAACCACCAGTACCATTGTTACTAATTGGTATCCTCATTAGCAAGCTCAGCAGAGATGCCAGAAAATGAATGTATGTATATGAAGACACAGTAGCAGACTTGAGCACATAATTTACAATGAATAAATTTCCTTAAATTTATCCATTATTCAAAAGTCTCCCAATAAAAATACTTTTTGTTTTCACTGTATAGACTGATTACAAATATTGCAGCATTGAACTGTGTTGCTAAGCTGGGATTGTTTGGAGGACTTACATGGCACATATTCTTTCTTTTTTTTTCTTTTTCCTCCTCCCACTAATTGGATGGACAAGCAAACACTTATGGCTCACACATTTGCCGGTGGGAATTTAAAATTTCCTGTCATGTCAGCAGGTATTAAACATGCACTTTAAAGTTGCTTTCTAAGTAATTTTAAAAAAAAAAAAAATTAATTTTTTTTTGGCCGGGAATGGTGGAAAGCAGAGGAGACCTGGCCCACTGATGCTAAGGGTGGCTCTGGCCAAGTGTTACAAGTGTAGCAGAAGCTAATTATTTAAAAGACCACAAAATCAGTAGGATTCATTTTATTTAGAGCTGTAAGCCCTTAAGTGACTGGCATGGGAGTACAGTTGCCTGTATTGTGCTTATTTGTGGAATGTTTTCACTGTGGCTATCACACCAGGCATTTTTGTTCACTCACTTTTCAGGCTGCCCCTTTCCCCTTCCTCTTTAAGTTTACCAATGTTTTCTTTCTGAACTTCCATAAAGATTGGAGTTATTTTAAGATCTGTCTGAAATTTAAGGCTGCTGTTGCTTTAGCAAAATAGCTTCTGCCACATCCTAACTAAAAGTTTCAATTGCATTAAAAGGTAAATCCCATGTTGAAGGAGAAAAAAAAAAAAAGGGAGTTGAAGCAGTTGCTGCTTTTTTGTCCTGAAATTCTTAGGCACAGCTGAACCTCAAACGGCAGTAGCTGCCTTGCTGGAGTTGCAGTTCACACCTCTAAAGGAGTCATGCAGGCTGCTGGTCTGGAGGAGCAGCGTAGGGGGTGGGCAGTGTGGCACAGTGCCGGGGGTCAGACCCTGGTCCCTCTGCTTCCCCCGGCACGGCTGCCCATGCATGGCTGCCCATGCATGGCTGCCCATGCAGAGCTTTTGGGTGCGAGCTCCCGGAGTCACTGTGGCGGGATCCGAGTAGACCCCACACTCTCGGAAGGTCCGTGCCTTCCCAAAGAATGATGCCTCACCTCCTCCTGCATCTTGCAGCTCTGGCCACGCTCTGCGGTGTGCAGCACGCCCCCAGCCGTGCCGATGAGCAGTGAGATCGGGCCCCCGGTACCCAACTGACACAAGGTCCTGCAGCCGGGCAGGCGTGCAGAGCCCCAGCCCTGGCAGTGATGGCAGCTAGCTCATTGCACGCAAACCTGACAGGCTGCCAATGTCTACTGTGATCTTTACTCAAACTCTTTTATTCCGTATTGGTACCTCTTTTTGCAAGTGGTATGTATGCTGTTTTCCACACAGGAATATTCTTCACAATAGCAAATACCAAATCTGTATTGCAAAGCGATCGCTGGAAGGGGCTCGCTTTTTAAAGCGCAGTCATTAGAGTTTGCTCAAACTGATCCTTTCACAAGCTATACTTGGCCAACCGAGAAACTGAAATGAACGCTATGACTTCTGTTTAGTAAAAGCAACTGGAAATTCAGATCTCGGCTCTGCACAATGAACCGCGCACAGGCGATGCAGCAGGCAGGTGACGAATCTCTGTGAATACTGGTGAATAGTGAATACTTTTGTAGGAGACTCGTGGCTTCTTAGTGGACATCCTACATGAATCATCAGACAAGTTGTTGAGGACATTTTGCATATATGTGCCTAGAACTAAAAGTAGGTCTTGGCTTAAATAATGAGATCTTCAGACTAGATTAATGCCTATTTGCTGGGAGCTCTGCAAAAATATTACCTTTCTGTCTTCCACCCTGTAGTTTTTTAAGTGAATGTCAGCCACAAAGCTGTAACATAATGGACAGTGATCCCACTCAAATATTTGATCATCAGATGTAGTAGCATTTGATAAACAGAGAGACCAAATGTAAGAACAAAGAGAAGACACCAAAAGATAAAGGCCACTGATAGTCACATCAAAGTCTGGATTTATTTCTAAATTTTATTAAAGAGAACAAAATAGTAAAATATAAATAAGGCAGTACAAATGAACTGGGAAGAATTACTTGGAACTTCTAAAAGAGATGAAGGGAGTTCTTAAAAAGTCTCTGTTGGGTGCAAGACTATTTAAAGATATCCTGCCCAAGGATACCTTGCCTTCATTTTTTGCCTTCCTTCCTCCCTGCCTCCCTTAGTCTTTAAGGATGTTCTAAGTATTTGAAAACATGCTTATAATGGAAGTATTTTCTAAACAGTATTTGATGAGGCTTTTCTGTTGGTGCTGTAATATTCTGTGGCCTGAATTTCTAGTCACATACCATGGCTGCTTTTGGGAGGCAAATAGCTACCAAATCAGGTAGCAGAACTTGCTTCATGTATAGAAGAACCACCGCTCCTAGCTTTCCTTCCCCTTCCCTTTCCATCTTTGAGTCAATTGAAAAGTATCAGACCATGAAGGAATCGTGTCATGTTCAACTTCATATTTTTGTAAGTTTTCTCTCAAGTGTGGTATAAGTTCTGTTCCTTATTTAACAAAACAATAAGAAGAAAACCACCAAACTGAAAACCAAAAAAAAAAAACCCTCACCCAAAACCTGAATCCATTCTGGTTCCATGTGAGTTCATGACAGATATAAGGACCAAAGAAAAATGTGACTGCAGGAGATAGTTGTATCATTGTACCTGTATGTGTCATGGATTTAGATGTGACATTTTTGGACTGTTTATTCAGTAGCACAAGATATATCAGAAGAAGTGGAGTAATTCCTGATCATTGCGCTACTTCAGCAAATACCTAGCTCAGCAGGGCTGTGTCCTGCAGTTAAGAGAGAGCTACACTGCCCAACAAGTGTGGGTGTCCGCAGCATGTGGTGGGCAGTAAATGAAGGATTAAAGACTTGTCTGCAGGGAGGTTACTGCACTTACCAAAAGTGAAGTGCCTAGCACACGGGTCTTCCAGCACTCTTGAAGTATTATATTCTAGGGAATTAGTGCAAAAGAACTAATTTGCTGAAAATTTCTGTTGTTCCTAATACCTTCCCCATGTTCACAGACTTGAGCCAAAGTCCACTGAAATCTTTCCAAGGGTAGAATGAGAACACTAGGAATGTTTCCAAGTTTGTGTGGGACATCTTTTTCCTCTTTCTTTGTTTGCAGTTCATGAGTTTTCTGTGAGTTCCAGTTAAGTTCAAATATGGGCTCTGGTTGAAGAATAAAAAAGATGCAACGGATTGGGGCTGGGCACCCTGTGAGGTCTGTGGGAGTTTTGGAGCATAGACATGGGATGAGTCCATCCATACTGAATCACTTTATTGTGGATGATTTTTTTTTTTCCCCCCAAAGCCTTGACTTGCAATTAATAATACTTTTGCACAAATGATTTCAACAAAACAAAGTGCTACTCATGCATTTGCTTGTTTCTTTGTTTGGGTATCCCCATTTCTGCTAGAGGGAGTTCGGCATATTTGCCCTGCAAGGTGCAGCTCGAAATTCACAAGAAGGGCTGTTATCGCTAATGCACGTTCCAACAGTTTCAGTGCTGCTTCATTTCCTCTGCTCAAATGTTTTTACAAGAAACATCTATTTTTGCTTCAGTCTTCTTATTACAGCTTCCTTGCCAGTCACACACACATATGTAACAAAAATGCCTCCTTTTTGTCCCCTGAGTGGTACCATATGCTGACAAACCCATGTTAAATTCACAAGCCAGATTTCTCTGGCTATTTGCCCTTCACTTTAAAAGTGATTTGTTAATAAATACTCCTCAACACTGCTACTTTCAATCTGCTCCAGCTCTCCCAAGGTAGCTCGTAAATACAAAATCTAGCTCTCAAGCCAGGGGGCAGCCTCAGGTCAATTGTTTGCAACAATTGCATGTTTCCTAAGTTAATTACCAGGCGAAATCTCACAGATTGCTGCAAAATTCTCTTTTCCCAGGCACGTTTTTCTTCTTTTTATTTGCCCCTGCTTGCTTTCCTCAGCAAGCAGTTTGCAGTTGCTCTTTGCAGTCCAGCCCCTGCTGCTATTTCAGGCAGAAGTGCCCCCACCCAGGAAGGGTTGACATTTTGGAGGTCTTGACATTGTTCAGGGGATTTCACCCAGTGTTGGACAAGTGCAAGAGAACTCAATAACGGGGCCATTGTACCCTGCCGCTTGGTGTTAGCTCTGCTGCACATTGCTGCAGCCCCCTGCCTGACCACATGGCTTAAAAGATCACGGGTTCACTACTGGGGTTATTCAGGCTGAGGCTTGCAGTGAATTCATAGGGAACAGAAATCTTCATCAATAGCATGCAAATGTGTGGGCTGAAGGAAAAATAATAATTTCAGTGAAGCTGGGTCCCGGGTTCTAACTGTACGTGGGTTGCCCGTGCCGCAGATACTTTTCTCAGTCGTTCCTCGTAAGTTTGTTCAGCAGGATGTTGCTGTGGTCTGGTCACGTAGAGCCAAGTGCAGCCTCATCCCCTCTTCCCTGGCCATCTGCAGCCCTCCCTTCCACACTGGTGTGACTTCCCTGTGCCTTCAACATCCATGGGACCGGCAGCTTTGTCTCCTCCTCCAGCCTGCCAAGCTGCCCCTCGTGGCTGGGACAGCTTCTCCTTCCTATGTGCCAAATTCCTTTCCTCCCCAGAAAATGTCTGAAGAGGTGCTGTGGAGTGCCACGTTCAGCCCGAGGGCCGTGCCGTGCCTGTCCAGCATCGGCACTCTCCTTCACATTCAGCGTGGAGAGGCACTGTCATTTTGTGCCGTGCCCCACAAAAAGGTCTCTACACACACAGGCTCTTCACAAAAAAATTTCATTATAATTGGCACATGGTGTAAGAGCACTTCTCAGTTATTGAACTTGTGATTGAGAAGCCCAGAATTGCTCCGTAACGCGTGAAACTGCGCTCTATAGGATAACTTCAAAAATCTCACACCAAAATAGAGCATCCCTTTTGCCTCCCGAAGCACTCCAAGGCAGGTGAGTTAGTGTTAGTTAGCTCTAGCAGCCTGACAGGCTCAGAAAGGTCCCTCTCTGTCTCTTCCAACCTTTTTATTTGTCATTTCCAAGATTAAAGGCTTGCCATTCTTTTCAATCCTAGCCCTGATGCTTCCTAAGAACCATCAGAGCCATCTCTGGTGAGAAACAGTATGGAAAAACAACTGGCACTTGTGGCGTCGGACGTGTGTTAGTTACCCCACCTGCCATCGAGCACTTCTTTATTCACAATGTTGGCACTCCAGAGCGTCCCGTGACATCTAGAGGTGCATCGGCTCAGAACTAGAATCGGTAGGGTAAGAGAACACAGAGAGGAGGCATGGTACGTAAATCCAGGCTCAGGGAAATCAGAGCTGCTGCAGCTTCAGCAGGAGCACGACATTCAGTTGCCTGTGTTGCACCCTGTGACAGAAACGGTGCAAACAGCCACATTATAAGTGAAACAGAAATAGTAAGCCCTGCAATGGATTTGCATGTGTTGCCTTAGGGAAAAAAACCCACAGAACCCCCAAAATCTGCACCACTTGTGTCTACTAGTTTTCTGAAGCTGTTTCCCATGTCTTTTATGTCAGTAGTGATAACCATGGTAAAGGTACGGGTGGGTTGGGCAGGCGTAAGAGATGCAGTGGTAACACCCCACAGATGCTAAGATCTGTGCCGTAGCATGGTGGGCTGGCTAAAAGAGGCTGGCAGCTGACTGATGGCAGTTCTGAGGTTGAGCCTAGGAGCTGCTAAAGGTTTGAACTAAAAGATGAGCATCCCCGGGGTTCACCAACTTGAACTGAGGATTGTTATCACTTGCCAGGCTCAGCTATTCAGCGTGGTGTTTATGCAGTTTGTGCTTTTACTGTTTCTAGCAGCTTGTGTTGGGGGATAAGAGAGAAGGTGACAAACAGCAGTGTTGGAAGGCCTGGAAAATGCATTAGTTAATTTTGCATTTTCTTGACAGCAAGACCTTTTGTGATCTAGGCAAAAAATTTAACATGGAAATTGCGTAAAGTCTTTTGCAGGGATTTGCTCTGCATCCTGGCACGTTCTCCAAAGGATAACGCATTGCGTGCGGGCGGGCACATTGGATTGCATCCAGCTCTTTACCTCTCCTCAGCACCCACAGCTGGAGCTGGTAGGCAGGCTGAGCAGCAGGTGCGCTGGGCTGGATCGCTTTGAGTCAGCCTGCTTTCCTTTTTAATGAATCTCGTTAGTGAAGTGTTTTATTTTGTTTTATCTTTTCACGAGGAGGAACACTTGACTTGTTGTTATGAAGCAACATGTCATTAATCCATCTGATTGCTGGAACCTGCTAGTAGAAGAAAAATACACAGGAATAGTAAGGCTAACAGCAGTACGTAAAGCTTGGTGTTGGAACGTGTACGCACATATACAACAGCTTTTATAGCCCGGCTGCGGAAGTTGAGCGGTATCTGAGCTGCAGCGCTCCGTTTTTCTCAGGATTTATCAGGTGTGCTATGTGGGGAGGTTTGTTTTAGCAGTTGTGCACCGCTCCAAGGTGTAACAGTCACGCTGTACTTGGACTCTGCCAGCTAGGGATCACTGAGCATGTTTAAAAGTTAATTAAATTGTGCAGCACCTTTGGCGAGTTTGGAATATTATTGGTGGCGTAACTTTTCCTTTTTAAACAAATACACAGACTGACTAAGGAATTTACAGGGGGTCACTCAAGGCATCACCAAGGTGAAAAAGCCAAAAACCTTGTGTTTGACCTTTTTCTGTAAGTATTGGGTATATCCTAGTTGTAATATAGGCAGACTGGAGAGAGTCAGGCTTAACAAGCTCTGTAGTAATTTAAAAACACAGAAAAAGACAACAGAAAATCTGAAGAGCAGACAAGCCCCACCTGTCAAAGATTCCCTTCTTCTGGTTCTTCTAAAGTTTAAGCTAAATCCATTAAACTTTAATTAATTAATTTAAGTAATTTAGCTTAATTAATTACTAACCTAAATATTGATTCCAGAATCTTACAGCCAACTTGAGAGTAATTTTAACCTGATTCATGTCTACATTTGTACAAATATTGGCTGCAATACTATTATGGAAAACTAGTATAACCATTCTGGAAGGGTTTCTAGATGACCCTATTACAACTGCAGGTTTTTAAAACATTTTTCTGAAATACTGTAGTTTTGGGGAAGGAGCTTTCTCTTTTTTATTAGGCAAAATTTCTATTGGCCTTAATAGGAATTTTGACCAAGTAAAGATAAGTGGAGATCAGAGGGTTTTATGGCCTTTGTTTGTTAAAGGTAAAAGATTTTAAGATTTTTCATCGGCGATAATGATGCTCATCATCTTTTGGGTTCCTTTTTCTTTCTTTTTTCCTTCCCCGCCCCCCCTTGAAATGGATGGAAATACCAGAGACTGATTCTCCTGTAGACTTGCTTATTCACAGAGATAAATGAGTATCTAGGAGAAAACCAGAAAAAACAAGGAACCCAATTAATTTCTGTGTTCCTGCAACATTATATTGTATCATCATTGATATTATTGTAAAACTTGTAAGAAACCACAAACACAATCCCCCCCAAATCAAACCCTTCTGGTATTCAAATACTAGAATGAATCAGACCCCTGTAAAAAATAAATAATACTTTAAACTGCAGATGCTCCACTCCACCAAAAGCAAAACCCTTTCCATCCGTTTCAGTATTGTTTCTCTTGGCATGAGGACCCTTGTCATCTAGAGGAGAAATTATCCCAAACCTAGTTGAGCTCAGCCATGAATTCCCATTGCTAGTGTTCTTGAAAAGAGAGCAGACTCGGTCCTGAGAGGGTCTGAGTACCCACAGTCTCCTCAGCCAGGCGAGGAGTTGTGCCAAGCACTTCTCCTGCTCATGTGGCTCCCCGGTCAACTCCTGCGCTTCTGCCTGTGGTGAAATGAAACCTCCTCATCCTGGGGGTCAGACGCGATGCTGGCCAGCCTGGGTAGCACTGCTTTGCTGTCGGGCAGTGACAGTCAGTCCCGACATGGCTGAGACATTCCCTACGACCCACTACCTCCAAAGAATTTGGGTGGTTTTTCCCCATCAGGAATTAAATGCTTGCAGTGCTGCTCAACAGAACGAAAGCAAACTTGAATGAATATTATGACACATGGACTGTATTTTCATGAAACTGAGGTCACCAGTTCCAGCTAGAGCAACCGCTTTTCTTTCCCATAATTTTTGACATGCAAATAAACATTTCGGGCCCTAAAAATCTGCCTTATTGTAAAAATTGACCTATACCTATTCATCCCAAAATTTATGCTTACTTTTACTTACCTCTAGAGGTAAGCTCTAGCTGTAATTCACAAGCTGAACTGCTTCTGAAGTATGTGATTATAAATGTTGAACCCAACAAAATGGTATGTGTGTTTTGGAGAGAGCATATACTCTTGCAGGCCCACAACACATGGCGTTTTAGCTGCACATGCCATGCTTTCTCTGTTCAAAGCACTTTCCCAGCAAACGTTATGTCTCACAGATGCTTACATCCAAAGGCACTGCACTGTTACTGGAGCGTGCATGTATTTCCTGAGGTTTTCCATGTTCGGTGAGCGACAAGCGAACAGCGAAGCTTGGTTTTCTCAAAGGTGTCAGAATCACGCAAATTATTCTCCCTAGTCCATTGGGTATCCATCCTCCGAGTTTAAGAAATAAGAAATTACAATAATAAAGAAAAGAACTGTTAGGTTGTGGCATGGCAACCTTCCAAGTAGTTATGATAAACCAGCATTGCTCGCTGCTCGGGAAGTTAAACAGAATTGTGCATTGTTCTGAAGCAGCTGGGGAGTGGTTCCCCAGGCTGTTACTTACAACGGTATTTTAAGGAGGTATAATACAATCTAGTATCGTTTTTAATTAAATTAGCCTAAAAGGCAAAAGGCATGTACTTGTAATATTCAGAGCCACAGCTGAAAAGTAAACACTGCCAAGGTGAGGGCAAAATGGCAGCTTTCTGGGAATGGTGGTTTTGTGTGGGAGAAACCTTTTGTCTGAATATGTTTTCATGATAAACCAGGCACAAAGTGCTTTTGAATTGAGTACTTGAAATACCCGATTTATTGTTACCGTATATTAATTTCAAAGTTGTTGTTCAGTGTCTTTGTTTCTCATTGTGGGCACTGGATGATAAGGACTTCAGCGCGGTGCGGCCGGGTGGGAACGGTGGAATGCTTTACCTCGGGGAGACCCTGGGCTACACGCTCGGACACGTCTCCAGCATGCTCTGGGTAAGTGCGGTTTGAAGGATGAACATGATTATTTTGGGACCAGACTTTGGGGGTCAATTTTCCAGAGGGTGGGAGCATCGCTCTTGCCGAGCCAGGTCCCATCAGGAATCTCAGACAAGGCGCTGAGGCTTGGCTTTTTGTGGGAGGTCGGTCACAGGAATCCAGGGGAAGTCTGGACAGTTTCGCTATAAAAACTACATATATATGATGCACACATGCTGTTTACAAAGTGACTTTTGGAAATGAAAGCATCTCTTGAAATAAACTGCTTCTCTTTTGTCCCCATCCTTCAGATGCACTGGGATGCAAACCAGTTGCTATAGAGAATTTTTACTTGAAATGGGGGGGGGGGGGGGGGGAAGGCAATATAAAACCTGAAAGCTGATGAGCTCTTCTTAGGTAGCAGGAGCTCAGTGGCAGTCCACTGAATAGCCCAAAGTACATGAGGAGGCCACTAACCTTACTACATGTTGTGGAGCTTTCATCTTTCTTAGCTGCGCTCAGAGGACGTCCTCTGAGCCTGGGCTGCAGCAGTGAGAATTACCCACCCGATGGACGGCAGCAGGGAAGAAAGAACAAGTACTTCCCCAGAACTTCGGGCATGCCTTTGGCCGGCGGGGGTGCTGATCGTTTTGTTGTGGGTAGAAAATATGCTGTGTTTTCAAACTCTCACCAGAAAAAGGAGTAAAGGACTTTAAGTGTCTTTTGAAAAAGAATAACTGCAGGATGGAGTTTCCTGCATCTTTAGTATCTGAATCCCCTTCTTAGCTAATGTTATTGGAAAAATAGAGACACCTGAACTTGTGATACTTTCTGTGAGTCTGCCTTTACTTCAGTACAAACTGGGACCGGTCAAAGTCCTTCCATGGTGACATGGACTATCTGTGTAGTAGGTTCAGTGGGCTTTAGAGCAAGGTATGTCTTTGTCTTAGGTTGTTTCCACACATTAGGTATTAGTTTTCTCCTTGACATCCAAGCTTCATTAGTGAATGTTAGTGTTCTGCTGGTGATGGGTGGTTTTATTTCTGTTTTAAAGATATATTCAGGAGACGTTTTCCAATTTTGCATGAAAAGGAAGCTGATCCATTTTCATATTTAAATATGTAATGTTTTTGCATATTAGGTTACGTCTTGGGGATCCTTTGATTTCTGCCTCCCTTTTTTTCCGAGCTCCTAGGGGTTGCTCATCAATTTCTAACTTAATAATTACACCTTGAATTATTCCCACTCCAGCTTTTAGCTACAGAAGGAATTAGTATGATCAACATTGCAAAGTTATCTTCCATTCGTCTCTCTTTTGCATATTTCATTGTTGTAACTTTGAGGGTTCATACTTGCTCCACTGAAAGTTCTCTGGTGTGACAAGAATCGCGTATGTGTGGAAGAGAAGAAAATTTTTGTCAAGAAGAGAGGGAGAAAGTATTTCTAGACTTGTTCCCTAATTGTATCTGTTGCAGTGCTTCACTTAGTTTTGATTTCTGCCTGCAGAACTAGGTATTTATGGACTGGCATACAAAACGATAAGGCTCATTTATACAACACTTATGCTTTCCCTCAATAATAGGAACCGCATTATTATTGACTTGATGATTTTTGCTTTCAAGTGCTTTTATTTCTCTCATTGCTTAGCTGCCATTCATTGGCTTCCTGCTGGTCCCTGTTGTGAAAAACATAAAACAGAAAATGCTAATTGGAGACCAATTTGGCATCCAAAGCTGTCCGATAGCGCTCCCTCTAATACAACACACGGGTATTATGGGTTGAATATTTCACACCACAGGTCTGAAAAGTAGAGAGTAATTTTCCCTATTATTCACTGTATCAGGGTGTCATGCTCTGAGATAACATATTGTAGTAAGTGATATCACGGGTGTTCGGGTCGCATTTACGTACCTACTGTCACCCTGGTATTGGCACTTGGAAATAAGGGAAAGATCTGCGTACAGCAATTAATCCACAGATGAAGGTGACAGCTAGTGCTTTCCAGCCATGAGGAGGGCAGGTGTGATGCAGAGATGCTCTGGGAGGGTGTTTGCGGTGGAGGAAGGGAACATCTTGGAGCCGCTGTTCAAGGCACAGGTTGCTGACAGGGCAGTGCCTGTTCCATAGTCTGTGTCTGATTCAAGATGAACTGAAGGTGGGACATTGAAACCAGAAAAAGCAAAGTGTTTAGATCGCTGAAAGACTGAAGATTTGTCTTAAAAGGAGGATGAAAAGGCTCGGTTGGCTTAGCCTAGCAGAATAAAGCTTAAGAGGGATCTGGTTGCCCTTGATAATCATGAAGGAAAGGGCAAGCCACAAAAGCAAAAAGACAATGTGGATGGAAGGCCAAGTGGCATGATTTGGCTGTGACTCATGGTTTAGGCTTCGTGTGAGGTTTCTGTCCGCTGTAGGAAGTAGAGCACTGGAAGGCCAGCGCTGCGTGCACGTGGGGGGGATCTCGGCGCGTGGCGGCGGCGGGGTGATGTGGCCTGGCTGACTGCAGTGGAGGGGGGCTGGCCTCGGGAATGGGCTCCAGACCTTTGCACCAAACACTTCATAATTGTCATGAAAAAATTACTACATTCTCTTCGGCTAAGCTCTCCTTGGTTTCATAGCATTGCGAAGAGCAGAAACAGGAAAGCGTGTTGGGCAGGATTCTCCCCAAAACCCAATAATAACAGCAACAACAAAGCAGCCCACACAGATCTCTCTAAATCAGTGTGTCTAGGTACTCCTCTGTCTCTCCATTTTGTGTATGTTTCTACGTGGACATATTTAAGTTATCAAGGAGCTAAGTAAGTTCGCATTATGTTACTGTGAGTTTTATCATGCCTGATATATTCTATTTTCTACCAAAATATCCATATTTCTTACTTTAATTTCTTTGTCCCCATGTTTACTTGTGGCTGTAGTGCTAACAAAATAATATTTTAATTTTCTCTGTTAAATGATTCTTTCTCTTCCTCTTGAATTATGGCTATGAAATGCAAAAAGGCAAATCCCTGATTCACTTCTGGAATTTATTATAAGGCTGTAAATGTTTGCAGTAATGCAAACCCAGGACTGCAGAAAATACACAGTTAGGTATTCCACTACTGTGGGTGCTTGAAAAGCAAAATAAACTAAAGGTTTTTCTGTTTAGGTCTTTGTTGGCCTTGTTTCTTTCATGCATAAAGAGCTTACCACATTCATTCATGCTTTTGTCACCTCCAGACTTGTTAATGCAACCTTGTGGTTACATAAGACAACCACTGTGAAATTTCATCTGATGTTGAATGCATATAAATATTTCACATGTGGAGCATGTTAAACTGATGGCTGGGGAGTTGTGCTGGCTTAGGAGATTTTTTGCTTGCATTTATTTGTTGGTTCCTTTTCATGGATATTTTTGGGTGGTAGTTTTCACCCTTTAAAAACGGCTGAAGCTACATATTTCATTCACCTCTTAGTTTTCTGGGGAGGTAAAATCCTCCAGAAAGCTCCAAACCACTTTTCTTTCCCTGAAATCTCCAGCCAAAGACACTTTTTGAAGGACCTCATGATCTTCCCCTCCCTTCTCTCTCTCTCTGTGCCACCTCTCTCCTCACCCATCAACAGATACAAAATCCCTTTAGAAGATTTTCAGCAATCTCAGAGCTTAAGACACAGTCCCAAAGCATTCTGCCAGCCAGCAGTAAGTTGTGTTGGACTTCCTAGAGCACAGTAAATAGAGGTTGCTAAATGAATTTACCGGGGAGGTTGGGTCAGAGCTAACCAACTGGTTAAGTGAGTGACAGCCCCACCAACAGAAGTCGCTGTTGCTTTTCCATAGCCCAGTTACACACACGCTTGCATTTTGATGGGTGCTGTCGGGTAAGGCTCACATAAAGGCATCGGACCATGATTCCTGTCAGACCAAGTCACTTAAAATCTCTATATCTTAATTTTCCCACCTATAAAATACAGCCGGTAACACACCCTGGAGTTTTCTGGTACCCGTCAGGATAGCTTCAGGCGGTGGTTGTGTGAGCCTGACACTGTCTTTTTTGTGCAGAGGAGGAACTGAAGGCACGGGAAGGGGAAATAATTCACCGAGGGGGATGCAGGGTCAGGAGGTGGCTCAGGACCTGACTTGAGGAGCGTAAGTTTCGGGGAGCTAAAGAAGAAGAGGGGGGTGGAAGATGTTCCCCTCGGTTGCCTGCTGTGTACCCCCCTGAAGTCACGTTGGCAGCTGTCTGATGGCTCCCGAGTGGTACGAGGTGGAGGCAGTGGTCTCTCTCCACTCTCCCAGTTTCCAGGCAGTAAACGGTGATTTCTATTTAATGGATCATATTCCCTAGGGAATAAACAGTGTGATGAGACAGCACCTGAGCCCGAGTGTTTTGGAAAAGTGCTGGTTATGGATGCTGAGAAATTGTCAAATTTCCCAGCGGAACCCCCTGCCCCAGTCTCTTCAGTTCTGCTGCATGCTGCAGAGCTGGGTCCTGTTTCTCAGCCCTTGTTGTGATGCTAGTGCTACTTGCCCAACTTTCACCTGCATTTTTTTCTGAGCTCCGGACTCCTTGTTTCTGGAATGGGACAATGAATTTGCTCTGTAGACCTAGGCTGTCCTCCAAAGCTGCTTTTTTAATGGAAGCAGGATTTCTGTTTTGCGTCGTCTGCACTCACACTAGGGTATTCTGACCCACTGTCCAATTCCAATCAAGTCTGATGTGGGTAGAATTTAGGAATAACATTCCTTAAAAAAAAAAAAAAAAAAATGTATAAAAACAGATGTATAAGCACAGGAGTAAGTGCCCTGGGCAAATAAGTAAAAGGAAGTAGGAAGAGTTGAATCCTTACTAGACTTCAAGAATCCACTCACTCAGGAAGAAGCCCATAGAGGAGCTACAGCTGCAAGGAAAACTCCAGGTGGCTCTTTCATCTTCCCAACAGCCAAATCCAATTAGCCACGAGCCATAAATTTACAGGAAATGAGGCTCATTAGTCTTCCTGTCTAGGGAACACTTGTTTTTCAGGGATTAGCACTACAAGGACTAACCCAGGGCAGACGTGGGTGTAGGGTTTATGTTCCTGCCCCTGCCTTGGCTGTGCTTAAAGCTTGTGTAAGGCATGTATGCCTGGCAACCACAGCCCCAGCAGAGTTGCACGATGAGATCAGAAGCTCAGCCGTCATAGCAAATAACGTTTTTACATGGACCCACAGACGGTTTTCTGAGATACCCATCAGCTGGCTCAGGGAAATCTTCACCCCCTTCCAAGAGAATCAAAGGCCACAGCCATGAGGTCACAGGAATTTCATTTGGACAGAACTTAAGGCATGTACTTCATGTCTAAATTAGATTCTTTTGGTGATCTGTTTCCAATGCTTCTCCAGCCTGTTAGTTCAAAACCCACCTTTGGATGCCTCTGGCAGCTTAAGACACAAGTGCTGTCATATATTACTTGCTTAATGGAAAATGTGGCAGAGGCTTCTCATTTCCCACTGACTGAAAAATACCATCCTGAATTTTAAGGCAACGTCAGGTTGTATTTCCCATCCGTAGACTGCATTGCCTTAAAGGAATATTACATTTAGCTTATGCATGCAAACTTGCTAGGAAAGGCTGGAAAACATCCCGTGTCCCTAATATTACCCAGTGACAGCACAGTCTAATTACTCTTTGATGCAGTCTCACCTTCCAGTGTCGTCTTAATTGTTTTAAAATTGGTCTGCTTGCTTTTGAAATGCTCACCAGTGAAGAGGGTTAGCACCCACTCTAGACCCTGCTCCACTAAATTGTTTAAGCATGTGATGAAGTGCTTGTCTTCATCAGGCTTTTAGTGCTCAGATATATAAACACAAGTCTGTTTCCAGAGGTGAATAAAATGTAACGCTATGGCAGGTGATGAGGCTTGTATCTACAGCTCTAAGATGAATACGATACTGTTTAATTCATACTTAAGTCTGAAAGCACTTGGAACGATCGGTACGTTAATGAAATTATAATTTCATGCAAAATGTCTGACCATTATTTTTCCTGAAAGAGGCCACAGTATTGGCCACATATCTTTATAGGGCTCTTTAAGAATGAGTTATTGGCAACTCTCTTTATGTTTGAATTACATTTCTCTGATCCCAAGTGAAAAACAAGCCTAAAGAATAATTACAATAAGCCATCACTTTCCATAGCAGAATGCACTGTAACTTGTACGGAAATGTCTGACGTGCAGAGCCCCTTCCAATGCACTTTACCTACCAATCTCATTAGCAGGTGGAATAGGGCAACTATGCTAAATGAGTAAGGATTTATCCTTTCAATCTCTTCTCTGTCTGATATTTTGCAACCTGAGTGCAACACTTTAACCTCATGATTCAACTGTAATGATGTTGTGCATTCCTCAGAGATATGTTTAATCTTTTTACCTAGATAAGTTCTTGGCTTAACATTACAGTATCAGACAAGTTGAACAGAAGGAGAATGCATTTAACCTAAATGGCATATCAGGAGGAGTGTCTCTTTGCCCTAATATTAACCAAAATTGTTAACACTATTAATTGCTTGTCTCAGAACACCACTAGCTAGCAGAGATTCAAAATATGCCCGTGCAGAGCAACAGAAGCCTAATTTGCCCGTCTGATGAAGCCGGTGATATCATTTCAGCTGGAGGGCAATTACGCCTATCAAGTGCAGTCACCTTCTTTTACAAAAAAAAAACAACCAACACCTTTTGGGCTGTAACCACATCGCTGTAATGGCATTGCAGAAGGCAGCAGAGCAATGCGGCACAATCAGGGTCTTACACGGTCAGACCGTACCTGCTCTGCTGGTCCTTATCGGTACTCGAAGCGGTGGTCTGACCTTCAGCGGCACCAGCCGCCCCCAGCTCCCTGCACAAGGGGGGCCCTTCAGGGCGCTTTGCATTGCTGCTGTGTTCTCATCGTCGGGTGGCTCTTAAGAATATACAAATCAGACTTAAGGTCCGGGTAGCCTAGCTGGATCCTGCCCCTAGCAGTGGCCAGGAACAGAGGAGTATGTGAACTAAACACCCACAAAATGCCGCTTCTTGCAGAACAGCCTCCTGCCTGTTGCCTATTGATATCCAACAAGCCACCACTTACACATCCAGGGAATGGGTATCGGTGAAGGCAGAAAGAGTGTTGTCTAGGCTTCAGGCTCCTTTATTGTTATTCTGTTTTGCATCCACACAAAGGAAATTTTTTGTTTTAATGTCAGAAACTTGGTATTTTAGAATCTGCACCAAAGTTGACTCATTAGGGCACACATTGAAACTGAAGGGCTGAACGCTTCAAATGCCTCTTATGGTAATCGGAGTTGAGCGTGTGCTGTAAAATCACCCCTCCTCCCCTTGTGCAGTGCTTTGGGAAAAAAAAAATAAAATCATTCTTATTATTGGCCAAGTCTTATTTTCCTTAACAGCAGATTTTGGAAGGAGATGCTGCTGTGCTTTTTGTGCGAGTTAGGACTAAATGTAATGATGGTGCAAAAAAAATTTCATTGGCATAAAAATGTTTTGGCAGCGAAGAAAATAAGTCTCAAAATATCATCAAGGGAAAGAACTTATGTGTTTAAGACTGGGTTTAATTACAGATTAAACAGATCAAATTAGTCATTCAGTGCAACAGAAAGGGGGTGAGAGATGCTTCATGGGTGGAGAAATACAGCAATTTAATAAAATAGTAAGCATAAGTATTCCGTTACAATTTAAAGCATTTGTTCCATTGAAACCAGCTACAGTTTTGCTGTTGGGTTTACAGGGATGAAGCGCAAGTCCCTCTGGCTTAAAACAAAGGTGGAAAGAGGATAGGTGAAAAGGAAGAGCAGCAACAGGGTGGACGCCTGAATCTGTAGGCATATTTTGCCTGCTTGTGATTTGCATCAAGGGAAGGTTCTTTGAGAGGTTTTTTTGAGAAATAATTACAAAAACCCAAGAGCGCTGGGCAGAATTATTGTGGTGAATCAGGTACTGCTTGGAGAAGGAGCACCCAGCTCAGTCGCTGAGTTGGGTTTGATCTCGTTGAAGCTGCTGCTCTCCTCCTCTTGCACTTGCACACATAGTATGGACCTCATAGGAAGGTGCACGTAGCATCTTGTCTGCAGGAATACTGTGTACTCAAGAAGGAGTTTGGGGAGGTTGAATCAAGGTTTTGGAGATTTTAAAAAAATCCTGCACACTGCCTGTGAGAGCTGTGTGGTAGTAGTTTGCTGGGACCTGGGTTCATCGGAGCCAGTGAACTTTTCAGGAGAGATGGAACTGAAAAACTACCTTTCTGACAAATCTTCCTGACATCTATCCTTCTCCCCATGCATCCTTTAAATTTTCTCCATTTTTAGCTCTCTCCTCCTTTCCTCCCTCTTTTTTCCTTCCTTTTCCCCTGCTGCAAACTCTATTCCCCACTAACTTTTTGTTGTAGGACTAGAAGAAGGAAGCTTTTTCTTTTGTTTTCTCCTAAGAGAAAGCCTTCAACAGCAATCGCTATTATTCCTGCAGAGAGGAGCCCATAGCCATGCGGTGTTCCTGTGCTACCTGAGCAGACAGCGCAGCAAGGGAAGCCAGACAGCCGTGTGCGAGCGACCTCGCTCACCTGCGGGCACGGCTGACTCGGCTGGGGCACCTGCAGAGGCGGGACAGCAAGAATTGTTTCTCAAAGTCTGCATTACTTCTCACCCCTTCTCAGGTTTACATCAGAATTGACATATCCGTATTTATATTCAAATATTTACAAGGAATTGCTAATGGTTCCTTAAAGCATTCTTAGTGCAAAGGTCAAGAGTGAACGGTGGTACAAATCCAGAGGTTGTTTACTTAATCTCTATAGTCACCCTATAAGTAAGACTATAAAATATAAAAATTTCAGCTTTCACATTTGGCAGCTTTTATTCACATTACTTTTACTGACCATCTCAATGGAGTGCTGCCCCCAGCTACATTTTGTGAATAAACCTCACAGGACTAGGTGCTCAGCTACGTACAAATCAGGACGGCTCTGTTGGTACTGGTAAAGTACTGATGATTTATAGCAGCCTGAGGGTCTGGCCTCTAATGAGTCAAGGAGGATGTGAAAGCTAGCTTGTGTCTGAAAATGGAGAGCAAGTAATTTAAAAACTAAAGATAATTTAACCAAATCCTGGAACTATGCCTAAAATAATAATTTCCGTCCTGTGTTTGAACTTACACATTCATGAGTTACTTTGTGTTACTCAAGGCTTTACTTATATTCGTGGGGGTGAGAACCCCTCCTATAAGACCACTACAAGTGCCATAGCTCATGATCACATCAAAGTAGGTTAGGCTTCAGAGAGGATAGACGAGAGGATAATTTGCACTTACACAGTTACTTTCGTCCAGGGAGTTCAGGAAACCTGTATCCACCAGGCGTAAACACCACTCCTTACGGACAGGTACGTATACGCACGAAACCCACTTTACACACAGAATAATTAATTAAGAGGTAAATCAAGGACAGCAAAATGCAATATCAGAATGACAGGAGGCATCCCAGTTGCCCAAACCATTAACTTTGATTAACCATTATGGTCTGTCCTGTGTCCTAGCCCAAATGATTGCCCCTGAGGTACAAAAGCTTACTCCTGACGTGTGACTGATGCTATTTAAGCTCTCTCACAAGGAATGCGGGGGGCAAACCATTTCATCCAAAAGCTGAGGGTTGGTTTCGGGGTAAGTTATTTGTCATACTGTCCTTGCACTGTTCCGCGTGTGGGGCAGTCAAATATCAAACAGATAAAAGCAGGCACCAAACAGCTGGAAGGCAATCAAGTATCCGTGGTGCAAAGGTGAACGCTACGGTATTGCACTAGGTCATAACCAAAGCCGTGCAGCGCAGCCGTGGGCCAGAAGGTCCGTGTACCTCCGGCCTCAGCAGAGTGCGCGGCTCTGTGTTAGTTCGTTGTGCACGGCTGAGCCAGGACCGCTGGCTCCCCACACCGTGCCGAGGGGGATGAGAACAGGAGGAACGCCTCAGCCCATTGTTACAGTAGCTGTAGGATCATGTCTGTGCTGAGCAGCACACCAACTCACAAATTACAATCAAGTGCCTGAACTTAAGAGCGGGAGGGAGATTTTATACTAATTCATAGCACTTGGAACAGTGGTTTCCCTAAGGCCATCACAGAAAAAGGGTTAGAGTGGTAGAAACAGTCAGAGAAAGCGTTAGCAGTGAAATCTTTGGGGCAGTTTCTCTGAAAGAAGCTCAGCAAGATACTTCTGACCTAAGCTCTGTAACTGGAAGGGCTCAGCAGACCAGGAAGAGGTTCCCGAGCCTTTCACCTCAAGGTCACTGATTACATCTGGCTCCAAGGTAAACACTAAACACACCATTACCTCTGGCAGCTGCTGGTAGTTCTTTGTTAAATAATCCAGAGTAGGTGTCGACATTCTGATAAATACAACATTTAGGTAAACAGCTATTTCGTGTTGTTAGCCTGCCTGGGCAGAATGAAATCATAGAATCATTTGGGTTGGGAAAGACCCTTAAGATCACCAAGTCCAACCACAAACCCAGCGCTGCTGAGCCCACCGCTGCACCACGTCCCTGTCCCTAAGCACCACGGCTACATCTTTGAAATGCCTCCAGGGATGGTGACTCGGCAACTTCCTTGGGCAGCCTGTGCTGGTGCTTGGCAACCTGTTAGGCCAAGAAATGTTTCTTAACATCCAGTCTAACCCTGCCCTCATGCAGCTTAAGGCCATTCCTCTGTTCACTTCTCACCTTCTAGAAGCCCACATTGAACACCATGGCTGCTAGGTGGTCTGATAGCATGGAGGGAGGTTGCCCCATGGCTGCAAATATCCAACCTCTTTGGGCTTCCTGGGAAGACTTGGGATTTCCAGGGCACCTTACCTTAGTGTGGAATTCTTTCCAAGAAGTTTGTATGGTGCAGAGGAAAGCAGGTTGCTCTCCTCAGCTGGTGACAGTATTTTTCAGGACCTCTTTAATGAGAGTAGTTGAAAATAAAGAAATAGAGACACCTGCTTTAAATTTT
Source organism: Falco punctatus (assembly GCF_963210335.1). Taxonomy (NCBI): domain Eukaryota; kingdom Metazoa; phylum Chordata; class Aves; order Falconiformes; family Falconidae; genus Falco; species Falco punctatus. The sequence goes on along the minus strand of NC_137581.1, from coordinate 120,080,986 downwards.
CAGGAAAGGAGGATCTTTTCTATTTCAGGCTTTCCTGAATAACTTTCACAGTGAAAGGCTCAGGTCTGCTGTCAGCAATCTTCTGCATCCAAATTTTCCATATGGGAAATTTTGTGAAAAATTAAGTTATGCTTATTGAACAAGGAGCTATATATTTTTCGGTTAAATTGACAGTGTCAAAGGATAATGAAGTTTTGAAAAATGCGATATCTGCCCTGACAAGTCCTGCAAAATGGAACAGAAGTCAAATGAAATGTGAAGGCATTTCTGTTTCTATGTATACTTGTATAAATAGGGAGTGATCGCCCTTTTGTGTCAGTGTGGTTTCATCAGCATAGAATCAAGCAGAGGTAAAATTAGGTAGGTCCAAAGAACCGATTGTTTTTTCTCCTGCTGGCTTACATTCAAGCCGAAATGGAAGTCATTGCTTTATCTCTGAAATGACACCACTATGAATGAAAACAGAAGCAGAGCTACAGTCCATACTTGCTTCCGCTGGTATCCCTACAATCAGGTTGATCAGGATTTATTTTCAGAGCTGGACTTGGCCAGGTTTTAAGGTAGGAGAAATCAGTGCCCCTCTGTGCTGTGTCTGCAGCTGAGGATCTGCTCTGTGCTGTTCAAATTTGCCGGGGTAGGATAGCTAAAGTCTTTGCTGAAAGGGGCAGAAGTCTGTTGAGAACTGGAAAAAAATATACGTGTGTACAAATGACTGCAAACCCCATGGAGTTAAAGGGAGTTGATCACTGGTTTATATGTAAATCTGTGTACTTGTAAAATGTCAGGAAAACGTGATGTACCCTCTCTTCTTTTCGTAATTCAGTTTCAAAGTACTGTCATGACTTTCAGCCGGTGTAAATGCCTTTCTCCACCAAAGCTGCATGTTTTGTATTAAACAATATTCAAATCAGATGCAAGAGTTGAAATAATATTGTAAGGTAATGGTTATCTTATCCACATTTTATCTCCTAGCTATAAATTTTATACGTTAGATTATACAACTCCCAATAGATCTTGGTATAAGAGACCTCAGTAAATCTCAAACCATTCAATACAGAGGAAATTTATTTGTTATTTGTGTCATGTTTTATTAGTGCCCTGCAGTTCAATGCTGACTGGAGAGATCGCTCCCTTTGCCAACAACTAAGAAAAAAATCTTTACAGCTTTAATTTATGGTAACAGTATATTTATTATTTTTATACTATGCATCTTAATTCACAGATTCAGGTATCCCAGCATATTTGTCTGAACATACCTCTCCAAATCCTGTGACATAGTTATATTTTACGCCACTGATATAGGCTTCATAAATCAACAGCATTTAAGTCAAGTACGCATGGAAAAAATAGCATGTAAAAGAAGATTTTATTTTCCCACATTGGAAGTAAAAGCCACACAATAATGAGATGGATGGATAAATAGATAGAAATTCCCTTTACTTTTCAATCTCTGGATACCGCATCTGTGTGGTACATTGTGCCAAACACTGCTACTGTTTCTGCTGCTGTTGTGTCTCAAAATTGCTTTGTAATTCATGAGCTATGCAGTCATCTCTAGCTCACGGAATGAAAAGGTAGATTCAGTCTCTTGATATATATAATGGATATAAGAGTATTCATTTTCATATTCTTGCTCTCTCATGGATGAATGGCAAGGAAATCTGGCTTCTAGCTTTTGAAAAAAGCAGTATTTCACCATTATTATCTAAACAGAAGGCTGCAGAGTAGGGCTGGGAGGACACAGACGTGAAATACATCTCCAGGTTTGCAAAGGGGATCGGGGGGAAGAACCGAACAGTGCTTACAGCATTTTCAACCAACAGGATGCTGCGTAAGCAAATTTGTTTGTGTCAACAATGGGAAAACAACTAAAACCAGGTCAGCAATTAGTCCTACCCAGCCTCTGGTCCCTCCTCTCAGCCCAGTGGTTCTGAGGCCAATTCCTGCACTTGGTGTGCTGGAGTTCCCAGCTGGAAGCGCCTCCCACGCAGGGCTGTTATCCCCATCACCAGAGGATGAGCTCTCAGTTTCATCCGGGATTCCCCCAAGGAACGGCTCTCATTGTAATGAGACTTTCAAGTCCCTGCTAAGCCTGTTCTTTCTCTTCTCTGCTGCTCCCTGTAATGGGAAATGGTGGTTTGCGTGAATGACCAACCACAGCGGTCTGACCCACCTTCAGCTCTGGCTTTTTCCACGTCCCTAGGCAAGCCCTCTCACCTCACAGTGAGATGGAAATGATAACCCTGAGCTTGACTTCTGGCAGGACTCTCCCTTTCTGGAGAGGAAATCCCGAGGAATGCCCCGTGTTGTTACCGTGCTATCTAGGACATGCGGTCAGAAGCTCAGCGTGCTGCTTCTTATGTCAAATTTACAGTGACTATTGCAGCCATCTGCAAAACTTTCTTCAAGAACAGCTTTCCATTTTGACTATTCTAAATTTAGTGCCATGTCAGTATGCTGGAATGTCTTTATTTCTAATAAGAACTTTTGAAGATGTTCTTACAAATCAGAAATGTGAAGTTTTACTTTACAGTGACTTTTCATTTTTTGAAATACGCTTTGAAAATGCATATCAAAAATGCCCAATGAGTTTTAAAAATTGCAGTTGAAGGGAAAAAATAAGTAAATGAGAAAATACTGACTCATTTGAAAGTGAAAAAATACAATCAGATGCCACATCAGAAAAATTTGCTTTCAAAGACTCCTTATAAATATCTGTTTTCTCCCATATAGGTTGTCTGTATCTCTTAGGTATTTATATTTGATATAATGTGGTGTTAGCCTCTCTGTAAAGAAGTCTAGAACTCCAGGAAAGCAGAACACATTAGGAGTGTCATGTCACACTGAGCATGACAGTGTTTTCAGAGAAACTACATCTATCCTTGGGAGAGAACCATCTGGCCAAAAGTTATTTTCAAGCCTTCGCGCATAAGGCTGAATCCTGGGAGGTGCTGAGCGTGGTGGTGGCCACCAAAGCCACTGTGCCTGGTGCCACTGTACCTCCAGGCCTGGGCTTGGGCTTGGATCTGGAGATAAATTCTGTCTGCGTATCCTTAGCACAGTGTAGATGAAACTGTCTCTCTTCATCTCATTCCATCAGCAGTGCTGGAAATAACCTAAAGCAAAGCCTGAGAGCTAACACGGGCAAATCACCTTTCCACTCGGGATGGAGTGCCCGGCCCTTTTGCATGTTTGGCCCAAATCATAAAAAAATACTGTGACAGGCAATGTATCTGCTCTGAATACTTCCCCCCTTGTAGTTCTAATAGCAGCTTTTTGGTTTTGTTGTGTTTTTTTTTTTCTTTTTTTTTTCTTTCCCCTTTTTTCTATTCGTATGTGGTTATTTTCTCAGTTTCCTTTTCATGTTTGCATTTTAAATAGAACTCTGAAAAACTTGTTTCAGTTCATGTTTATAACTCTGTTTTTCTTTTATCCTGTAAGCTTCATGTATTGTTTAAGGTCAAACACTGAAAACAACATTGTGAGTCTGTCACACTTGTCGCTCCATTTCTGAGGGTGGTGGCTGACCTCCAGGAGCCTCCTTTTTGTACCTGCATCAACAGGGTTTGTTATCAAAACAGTACCACCGGCTTCCATCCCCCAAAACTGCTGACAGCCCAGGGACAACAGTACCACCGGCTTCCATCCCCCAAAACTGCTGACAGCCCAGGGACAACAGTACCACCGGCTTCCATCCCCCAAAACTGCTGACAGCCCAGGGACAGGAGAGAATTTTGCTCAGATATTTGCTGTAAATCTTGCAGTGCCCAAAGGCATTTTGCGTAACAGTTGTCCAGCCCTTTCCTGCAAAGCTGTCGGGAGCTGGGACCAGTCCCTCTGTGCTGGGAGCACTGGGACAGGGCAGGAGTAGGCTGGTTTGCAGTGTGCGAGGGCTCCTGTTTGCTGCCAGGTTGCTCCATCTCATCTGGGCTGTGGTTCCCAGCAGCTCCCCGTACAGCCCAGTGCTCTCCTCGCACCCTCCCCGTGCTACCATGACTTTTTTTACCATGGCCTTGCTTTTTCCTTTCGTCACACCTTCAGCACAGTTCATCTGTTGCCCGTTTCCTTTGTTTCTTTCAGCTATTTTACGTCTTTGCCTCCGATTCCTTTTCAGATATTTTAACAGATTCCCACATTTTCTTTGCTCTCGCCTTCCCCCTTTCCCGAGGCCCGTTGCACGGAGCAGTCCCAGTCCCGTTGGTGCTTGGGCACCTATGCCAGCCCCACGAAGCCCGGTGAGCGCGCCTGTGTTAGCAGTCATCAGGGGCTGATCCTGACTTTTCCGTTCTTGTTCGTTGTGTGAACATTTTAAAGGGAAAAAACTTCTCTGCAGTGGCTAGAGTTGGGCTGGTGGGTTTTTACATCACTTTTTTCTTCTGTTTAGAGCACAAAGGCAACTTCAGCATCAGGTGGCGGGGGCTTGAGCGCATCCTGTTTCCAGCTGAGATTACCGGTACTTTTTTGGGAAGTGGAAGGGTCTGGTCAGAAATCCAAGCTGGCTGCTGTGCTTAGTGAGACACGGACAAATTCTGAATGCACAGAAAACCACATATGGAGTATTTAATTCTTGGGCCAGTAGTTCAAATCCATCCAGCTTGCCTACTGCAAAAAGTCGTTACTGTCTAATGGCCACTTAGGACTTACTTGAAATTAGGGGAGGGGGCGGGGAAGGTAAAGGAGCAGGGAATCATCTGGCACTTCACATACAGCACCTTCCCTTACAACTGAGAGCATCCTTGTCCACAGCCTCGGCTAAGGAAGCAAACTATGGGGATCGAACCGCTCCCCAGGCTCCCCCTCCCTGGGGAAGCAGGCTGTGGAGGCACTGCTGGGCACCCTGGCGAGCCCCCGGGACCGGCTTTCCCTGGCACAGGCACAGGCGGGCTTCGGGTGGGCTTCAGAGTGCAGTGCTGTCAACATGCCACGTTTTTAAACACGTTTTAAAACCTCCTTTGATGTTTTATCTGTCTCATCAGAACAATTAGCTCCTGGATGCTCTCTGTACAACAAAGGAAATTAATTAGGAGGAGTCAGATGCCGTGATACAGAGCAGTGTTTGGGAGACAGCAGTGTCTCCTGCGGCTTTTGATGTTGCAGTAGCTAAGCTGGAGACGATTGTCATGTGTGGCAGGGTACAGCTGGACGAAAGATTGTACTGAAATGGAGAAAGTCACCTTATAGAAGCTCTGCATTTCCACCCTGCTAAATGTTGTTTTTCTGTGAGCTGAGACAGAAAGGGTACGCGTGTGGGGCAAGCAGCCACCCAGAGACTCCCTCATGAATACTGCTGTGTCTGAAGAACAAGGGAAAGCTCATACCTGTGTATTTTCAGTTCCTAGATACACCCTGGCTGGAAATCAAAGTGGAGTAGCTCTGCTCTTGCTTCCCCCCTTGTATTTCTAAATGGATTTTCCCTGTAAGGCGCTGAGATTCTAAACTTTGATCATAATCATCTGACTTTGAAACCGACAGATATCAAGAGCCATTTTTCTTCTGTGATGTATGCAATCTACTGACATGAAAAGAATGCATTTAATGTGATTGAGAGTAACAGAAGTTTGATCCCAAGAATTTGAAGTCAGGGATCCTGTTTGTAAAATCTGAAGTACAACAGTATTTTCCACATGCCTGACAGATGATGGGAGAATTTCTTTCTCTTTTTCAATTTTCTGATTTTTTTTTTTTAGGTTAGGTTTTTGTTGATGGTTGTTGTTGTTGGCGGGGTGTGTGTGCCCTGTTTTTTGGTTTTTTTGGGGGTTATGAATTTCCCAGATTGATGCAGACGTCCTTGATCTCTGAACTGCACAGCTGTGAAGGAGATCAAAGCTTGGCTGTTCGTCAGCCTCCTCAGTAATACCAACCAGACAGAGCATCTTGATGTTTTGCAAATCCCTGTCTATACCATTGTGAAAGGACATGTAAATGTAGACACTTGACTCCACAGAGACGCTCGGGGACTGTGGACACTGTCCCATGATGTGCGGAATGGGTTGCAGGGCCTGGAAGCCAGCTTTGGGTGATGGATTTTCTTGGCTGTCTCTAATGCTGTCGATTTCATGTAGACTGAGAAGCTGGAGGGTGTCCTGGCCCTCTGGGAAGCTTTGTGATCGCTCCGGTTGGTGGAACGCTCCTTTTTCAGTTGCAGTATTGCAGTCCTCCGACATCCCTGCCTGCTGACCCCGGGGTGGTATCGGAGGAGGCAGCACATAGCCTGCAACCTTTGCCACTGATCGGGAACTCAGATCTGGATCTCAGATCAGGAACTCAGAACTGATCGGATCTCAGATCTTAAGCCTGGAGCACGGGCATCCAAACCGGGTTGTACCCCTGGCAGCACCGGAGGGACCAGGACTGGTGGGGGAGCTGAGGGGGGCAGTGACATTGGTTAGAGAATCTGTGCTCCTGCACTGCACCGGTCAGGCAGAAAGGGGAGCCTGGCTGGCAGCAGACAAGGCGGACACAGCTACGGCTTCACAGGGGATGATGCTTTGCCCTGGGAAGTGGAAAGCAGGTGTACGACATCGTTCCAGAAAGTGTCATGAGAGGAGAAAGCTCTCGCATAGCAAAGGTTGCTCCTCTAGGTATTATTACAATACAGGCAGGCAGCTAATGTTCAGAACATGATTTTTAAAAGTTTTCTCAAGTATTGAAGGAGCCCTTTTAATGCATAACCAAATTACCTGTTGAATGGGTGTGGGCTGCAAACTAATTTTCTCCCACAAGAGTCAGAATATTTTAAAAATACTGTACTCCAGTGGTATTTGCATCTGGAACATTTCTCTGTTCTCTTATTGAACAGCAGGAAAAAAAATGTCAAACAGTGAAACTTTGGAAGTGAAGATAAAGGGGGGAAATACACAAAGGGCTGAAAGATTTGTCAACTTGTGTGTTGCATCATTCTCCCTAGGAAGCATAGGCAAAAGTGAAATGAAGGGAAAAAAGAGCTGTGAACCATGATGAAGATGATTAAAGAGGGTACAGAGCAGCTGTCAAAGCAAATATCAAGCAACATTAATAACTTCATAGCACATCAGAAGACTGTCTCAAACCACCCCAAGAAAACAAGAGCTTTTGTTGCAGCCCAGGGTAAGTGGAACTAATCCTCAGGTGCAGGCGCTAGGCTGTCTGTCAGGGAAACTCCAGTGGCAATCTGGAGCACAGCAAGGGGATTTAATGGGGCTAATGTGACTACAAGCCACCAACTGAGAAAAGAAATGTGGTTCCAAGATTCCAAAAACCTATAGCTACATAGGAAAAACTGTCTTCAGTGGGGAACTCAGCCTTCAGAGAAAGCAAAAATGTGTTTTCTTAGTGCCCTTTCTTCTGTGTAGAGGAAAGACATTTTTTGTGTGTACAGAAAAGGCAAACAATGGGTGTTTGCTGCAAAATGCTCATTTTTTAGTCAAACAGTTGATGTTTTTGTTTCCCTAAAAGCTGAGCAAACTTTCATCTCATGCAAATTCGTGAAAAATTGTGCTTTGGCCACTGAGTCGAATCTTGCCTATTTTTGCCTTCAGTCTAAGCCAGTAGCTCTTCTCAAAGCCACAGAGAGGAGCTTGTCAGAGATCTGTCGGCCTGGTCGGGGCTCCCTAGCCAGTATTTTAGGAAAATTTTCTTTCAATCAGATTTGCGATGTGCAAATAATTCCTGCATGTGGGTTAATAACACATTCAACACCAGACATGAACAAGTGAGTAAAATCATTGCCTTACCGGAATGGAGCAAATGATCTTCATCATTTTGGTGCCAGCCTGGTGTAATCAGTTTACACATGGGCACAAAAATCACTCCCGTGAGCTCTCGTGTTCTACAGCCAGTAACCAAGAGAACCAAGTGCTACTCCGAGGTGCGTCAGATTCTTTAGCGTATGCAGCCTGAGTTTCTCACAGGTTGTAAAGTCTCCCAGGAGGCTGTGGTTTGGTACCTCCTGTGGTAGGAAACTACAATCCTTCGTGTTTCTGCAGCACCCACTAGAAAGGGGCATACTGGGTCTGAACAGCTCCCCAGAATATTAAAAGGTGAGCTACGGGGAAGCTGTTGGGGACTGTAGCGATGCCTGGTTTTAATCTTCTCATAGCAGAGACATTTCCTCTGCCTCTGATCTAGCTGGAACTGCTCCAGGTTCGTCCCCACTTGAGGTGAACAAGTGCATCTGTTCACCTGTTCAGAGTCCCCCTGCCTTGGCCTGGCCCTTTCTCCTTCGCCTCTCTTTAAAAGCCAGTGAGCAATGGAGCAGTGCCCGCAGCCGGCCTTAGCAAGCATGCCTGCATGGGCATTTTTATGAAGTTCCACAAAGCTAGGAAAAGTAGAATTTTGTCATTTTCTCCTGGAAAACACAATCTACCTTCTTAGCCTCCAGTCCCAGTTATGTATCTCAGATCACAGCTCCACTATTCTGTTCTTCTTGCCTCTTGTGCAAAATTTCTTTAAGGGCTAAGCACCTGTTTCACACGGAAAGCTGTTTCTTTGGTTTCCAATGCAGATAGGAAGACAGGAGGAAAATTTGTGCTTATGGAGAACCCCGAGGCATCATTACTCCCCCGTGGGATATACTCTATATCTCCAAAAGCCAGGTCCCTATTTTGTCCAATGTGCTTCCCCTTCACTTCAACTGACCAGTGAGTCTATCGATATTGTGATCAAATGCAAGTCTCTCTCTCTCTGTATTTTTAAATGAAAAACATCATTCTAAAAGTAAGATATATATTATTATTTTTAAGCAGTACTTCACTATATGAATTGCATTAAAATTAGTGGGAGTGCCCATTAAAACCAGACAAACTTGAATTATCTGCTGGTACCAAATGAGCCTATCTAGCTTGTTCTGGCCCTGCAGAAAGGAAGTATTATTATTCCTCGGCATGCATCTGCTTTGAGGAATTTACCCTCTTCCGTATCCATGTATAATGATTACTTAGACATAATAAGGATGGTGAAAGGGGAGGATGTTCTTCATTAGAACAAAAAGCTGGTAATAGCAGAGAAAAATGACTATCTGAGATAAAAGCCTGGCAACATGAAAGATCAGATGGGTTACTCATATGTAATTACTCTCCTGAGTCCATATGGTCATGGTGTATTATATTATTCCCACTCAGCATGCTAGTGGCATTTTTTTGGTGTCTTTCCTGTTATTAACAATATCTGCTTCATTAATCCAAAGACTCAATACTCTTCTTGTACAATGAATGTGTTCTTTTAATGTCCTAAATACCTTATTTCTGCATTCTCAGACAGCCCAGTGTCTCGCTAGCTGCGATGGGAACAGGGAGGAAAGGAGCCCAAAGGACTTTTGTAAGTGATACAGAATTTTCACTGAAAGGAGGGCATGAGTCCCCCTGCAGATGAGATCTGGGACCCTGCTGTATGGTCTCCAACCGGGACTTGCACTGCTTTGTCCCCAGGGGACTTTGAGAAATGTTATGCTGATGGAACGTATTTAGAAGTGATTTAGCAATTCGGTCCTGTTAACTCCTATGTCCTTTAAGGTCCCAAGAACTTATATCACATTTTAAAATGGGGCTTGGCATTCTGAGTCTTTCAGGCAAGAACAGTTTGTATCCATAAGCTAGCTGGAGTTTCTTTTCCTAACTGGAATTGGGCAATTGGAAATTAATTCCTTGTTTCAGGTGGGTGTGCATGCATGTGTGTGTGTGTGAAGTCAGAGCTTTCACACAAAATCAGCCTCTTTCTCAGAATTAAAAGTATTCTTTTACCTTCCTTTTAACAGTACAATGAAGTACTTGGCTATGTTGTTTTTGAGGGGTCTTGGTGTTGTTTCGTGCCGGTTTGGCTTTGCTGGGTGGAAATGTCTCCATGGTTTACATGTAAGATACTGCAGTATAATCAACTCCTGGAACTTCCAGTACAATTCGAACTGGTTTCAAAGGAAACTGGAAAAACTTCAGGAACACTTCAATAATTTGCAGGTCATACAAGAAGCCATCAGCCACTACAGTTATAAAATAGAACTTCTCAGCCAACATGTCTTCTTCTCAAAATAGCTTATTGACATTGTTCAGGCTGTCTGATCACTTGTCTTCTTTCTATTTATCCATCAGGAAAACACATTACGTAGACAAGTGAGCTCTGAAGGGACGATACATGCATGCGTGTGCCTCGCACACGTCTCGCTGAGCGTGTGTGCCCACACCTGCTGATTCCCTCACGGAGAGCTGCCCAGACAGGTTAAAAGCATTGCAGTGGCATTTGTTTCAAGTCGGGCTGCATGAATGTGGTCTTCATTTCATAATGTAGTCTTGATATTTTCAGTGGTTTAAACAATGGAAAGGAAAATCTCTCAAGGCAGCGATAAAGCTTTCTGAGTGTCTGTCACCACAGTCAAAAAACGCTTCCCATCCCTTTTGCTCGGAGCACTCGCTCCTCTCGATGGAATCCCTGGTCCCCATCCGGCAAGTGCAATAACGGTGGTTCTGAGATCATGGGAGAAGATACCTGTCCAAGGAGCTTTAGGAGAAAGAAGTCCTGCTGTGCTTGGCATTCTTTCCCCATCCCAAGGCTGCCGTACTCCTGTATGTGTTTTATGTTTTGTGCAAGTGCTCTAAGGCAAGATGCAGCTGAAAACATTCATTTGGGAGCTTGGCCACAGACTTCAGTGGGAGTCAGAGCAGGCACTTGCTCAGAACAAAAAATGCAGAGAAAATATCTTATTTTGTAAGGAAAAGAAGCAGCAAATGCAAATTCCTTAATTGCTATTCAGACTGGAGGGGGGAAGAGTATTATTCACACTGTCAGTCAGCTTTAGAATAATTAACACAAACAAAAGTTTGGGGATCAGGAAAAATACATATAGTTCTCTTGTTTTGGAAGGGATTACTCCTGAATGTGCAGCTAATCTGACTAATACATTTATGTTACACTTTGGGGGTAAAGGGGATTAGGTGGGAGGAATTAAAGAGATTTGATATGGATACCATATTTGGTAGAACTTCTAATGAGATTACTTAAAAAAGAAATAAAATTTAAAAAAAATGCCTTATGCCTAGGCTTGACTAAGTCCAGAGACTCTAATGAGATCATGTGTTCTGTCTCCAGTAGGGTACATTGTGCCAGTTCAGAACTGTGGGAATAAAATTCATTGGACTCTGATTAACTCAAGGATTGCAGCAGTACCCAAATTGGCACTTAGAATTTCATGTCTCTCGGAGGTCATAAGGAAATGCTGTGGAAACAGAACAGGGAGTCAGTTCTGTACCAATGGTGATGCATGTTTATTTTCCACCAAACTAAATTTCATGGATAAAGTTTTATTTTCCTGTTTCTTAAAAAGGAGATTTTATGGAGGTATTTTTTTCAAATGAACTTGGAGTTGAATCGATGGTCTATCCCTTCTGTTCATATGATTTCGGATGCCTAAAGCCACGGGATATGAGGTGGGTTATTAGATATGCCTTTCCAAAGAGGAAATGGTAAGACAAAAATGGCCTGCCTGAAGTTACAGTTTATAGATTAGAAAAAGGCACAAACAATTAAAAGACGAAGACAGTTAGGGCAAATTACTTGCAATCAAGCTGCAGCTAAATGAGCTTCTTGATGAGGAAACCAAATTTATGTTGTTTAGAACCACAAAGAAATGTTCCCAAAACAAACAAAAAAAGTTGAAGGTGAGCGAAGTGCTAGCACAGTTGGATACAGATGTGTTGATAAGAGAAGTTACGGGTGCAATTAAAGTTCTGGTCTTGGATAAAGAAAAAAATAGTCATAGTAACTAAACTGAGCTTTCCTGTCAAATCCAGAGAGACAAAACCTTAACAGGTGTAGGATGATGTGGTTTCCCCCCTCTGTTTTCATGGGTGGCTAGCAACCTCAGTAATCCGTTTTGACTCAAACTGCCAAAATGTGTCAGTTCAAATCAAAACACACATTCTCAAAAAAACTCTCATGTATATAAAATGGAGGGTGAATGCTAGGGGCAGGGGTGAATACATTTAACAGTAGAATTAAACATTTTGTTCTCTCCTTTTATAAAAATGTGAATTACCTCTTTGGCAGCTCTTTGAAAAGATCTTTGAAAAGTTATGCATATTCAGCAATGAGGACAGAAAGTCATACAAAAGCCCTGAAGACGTGTTGGTTTCAGTGTGAAACATCACATTTTTCTCTTTGTTGCTCTATATACATTTTACATTCAATGTAGTATTCATCAATTTCACTGAATGCTAGTCATTGTCTACCTGTATTTATCTGAAAGGAGTGACTTTAAAGACTTTGTAATTATGAAAAGGCATCAAGCAAAGCTATCCTTCTCCGTTCTTATTGCCGTGGAATGGTAGGCATAACACAGCAGACAAAAGCAAGGTATAATAGGGCTTTTACTGGCAGTCAGAAAGTACATGGCTATGTAGAAGGAGATAATACTCTGCTGGCATTTTCCCTTATCTTGATTTCTCCTGTCCTTTCATGCAAAAAAAGTTTTGCATGAACAGGACCTTGTGGAAATAAGCAGGTGGAAAACAAGAATGAAAAACTTGCAGTTTTGGGCTAGACGAACTGGAATTCCGAAGTAGGAAATTTTGACAAAAACCCTACAAGTGCCTACCCCCATCATGTTTAGAACAGTAAATGAGAAGCCCAAACCCCTGAGCGCCATAATCTTTTGGAGCATTAAAGGACTAATGATACTATATATATAATTTTCTGCTCAGTTGCAGACAGCATTTATCCTCTGGCAGACTTAGATAATATTGAAATAAAGAGATTGTAATGTGCTGGGCCAGTTATCAGAAAATACAGCTACTTGAGAAGGGTCTCAGTCAGTAAAAATAAATTAAGACTATGGTTTTCCATTGATATAGCATACAGTGTAATCTGTCTGTTTAAGTTTTGAATTTTGAAAATTCCAGGTAGGTTTTGTAGCTGTACAGCCTTTATTTTGCTGTTGAGTAAGAATGGCCTTGGGGAGGGCTTTGTCCGTTACTGCTGGGCTTGCTCCCCTCGGTTTGTACTCTTGGTGCTTTAAAAAAATTGACTCATACAGAGGAGACCGAGGTTTGGTTTGTAATCACGGGCTTTACACTTAGTCACTGGCCTTAATATTGTTTTACAAATGTGCTTAGGATTCAGGTCGATAGGCATCATATGCACTATTTATTTTTACATTACCTGATAACTCACACGTTTAAGGTGCAGAGAGCGATTAGAAGCTTCTGTTGTATGTAGGTTTATCCCCATTAGCGGTACCTTTGTACAGTCCTTAATTCTGTTGTTTCAGCTTGAAGTGGAGGTGAGGAGGAAGGAGGATGAGGTGTGGAGAACAGGTTTTTATTCCTCATCAGGATCACACGGGCGGTGAGGGATTGCTGGCGAGGTGGGAGATTAGGAAGGAAACTCAATTTCATTGCTTGTGACCTGGGTATTCTTTTAAACTCCCCAGAGATGAAGGGTTGGATGATTAGGCAGGAAAGTAACGTGGAGAGCCTGATAGCTTGGAACTTCTGAGGGGAAAATTTGGCTCCTCATTTCTATATCAATTCCCTGAGAAAGCGAAGGCGCCTTTGGTTCAGAGCGGCAGGGAGGGCTCGGGACTCGGGCACTAAGCGGCAGAGGCCTGGCCTGGGGAGTGATGCTTCCATTTGGCCTGAGTGAAGAGCACTGCCCCTCTCCTTCTGAGGGTGCATTTAGTGTAGCCCAGTTTCTCCTTTTCAGTGCTCAGCAAGGAGTGGACCTATCAACACCCGTGAGAAACAGAGCAAGGGTGGAAACGGCTGGACACATCTTAGTGTCTCTCCTACAGCTGCTTCTGCTCTTTTTCTTTCTGTTAGGTCCTCCTCCGTCAGCTCTGTCCTGTGCAGCTTGCTGTATCCTCAGGGGACAAAGGGGCAGGCAGGGGGTGAGTACGGGCACCTTCAGGCCAGTCCACAGGAGCTGAGCAACAGGGTTCCAAGAGGAAGAGGGCAAACATTCAAGGCAAGTTGCCATCTAAGTTAGCAAAGAGTGCATCTGGATCTCCCACCCACTTGCAACTTCCCAACCAAGGACCAGGAATAAAGGTTAAGAGGAAAAAAAATCCCAAACCAAACCCATCAGAATGGAATGTAGAGTGAGGGCTGGGTTAAGAAAGCCATCAAGGGTAGCAACATTTGTTTTCCAGCCATGCAAGTCACAGCAACGCTAGGGAGGAGGGTAAGAATGGTATAGATGGTTGGTAGTACTTCAGAAAAATGCTCCACCTTCTCCATATAGACCCTGCACATTTTGGAGAATGTTGTTGATGAACTTGCCCCGTTGTATTTTAATTTGCAAAAATAATAGGAGGCACCATGTAAAGACACATTAGATCAATGTATCTATTTCAGAAGCTGTTCAGAGGTGCTCAGTTGCGTTTGGTCCTTGTCTTTGCTGTAACTAATACTGAAATAGCCCCACTGAGTCATGCTGGATGTGGGTTTTAATAACAACAGCAAACTTATTTCATACTGCCCAACTGCATTGCACTGGAATGAGCAGGTGGGCCAGCAAACTTGCTGACAACAATTTTCCAATTGTTCCAATCAGGCTTTGGTCAATCAGAAACTGTTGTATTATTGCCATGAAATGGAAAAATAGAGCTGTTAGGAGTGTTTTTGTTGCAGAGAATAATAAAAAAAACCCCAACATGATATGTCAGATTAGATTTAGATTCCCTGCCTCTTCTCCCCCTCGAACACACACCAAGTTTCTTTTCTTTCCAGGGAAAGCCAACATTCCTGAGACAACATTGGCTCTGATTCTCAACCTCTTCCAGTGTTGCCTTGAACCCAGGTAAAGGGTTTTGTTTTTCCAGCCTACATGCAAGCCCCATTCTGTTAGTAAGGCATGATCGCCCAAGTGTCTTGTCAGCTGTACAGAGCATTTTGGAGCCGTGCAGCAGGTTTGTCTCTTCCTGCAGCCATCCTTTCCTCCCGCCTCACTTTACAGCTGGAGCTAAGCATGGTGGCCAGTCTTCAAGGAGTAGACAAGCTCTCCCTCTTTCCAGGGGGACTGTTTGACCCAAAGGGGAACAGCCAAGCCAAGGGAAACAGGTGAGTCGCCTGCTTAGCTGTGCTCTTAAAATGCCATTATATACAACGACTACAAAATGAGCTTAGAGCAGCAGGCCAAATGCTGATCTCCTCTGCCAAGGAGTGGCATTGAAAATACCCCCTTCTTTCTGCCATAAATCACCATTGTGCCTAAAAACTCACAAGTTAAAAGTCCCACTGAGTTTGTGGTGTTTGCACTCGGATCATCTCTAACAGATATCTCCAGCTGTAAAACAAAGGAAAGCCTTACTGGGTAGAGCTTGTTATATTGACTTAACCCATCCCACAACACCAGCAATATAGATCTTTATGGACGCAGGCACTGAGACACATTCCTAGCTTCAGCTTTCGGTAGCTTCCCACTGAAGGCACCAGAATGGCAGCACGTATAAAAAGCTTCCTAATCCAGAGTCCAGATACTGCAGATATACACACTGTGGTCAGACCTAAGGTCACTGGACAGATTGCCTTTGGGAAGTTTTATTCACACCCCTCAGGCCACTTAATTCAGTATCTGTTCACGAACCTTGGCTAAAGCATCACCCACTCCTCTTGCAAGGGCAGGGCCAAGGCAGGAGAGGAGAATTCATAGGCTGGGACCTGTCACAGGGTCCCCATTTGGAACCCTTTCTTCTCCTTCCTCCTCCTGCAGATACCCGTCCTCTTCCTCTTCACGTTTTTTCCCCAGAAGCTACAGCAACAGTGGCAACATGCAACCTGTTCTGGGCTGTGAGCAAATGTCAGAAAAAAATCATGTCTTTTGCTGAAGTGTTTCCTGACTGAACAGTTGCTTTACCTCCAGTAGGAAAACATGGAAGAAGGGGGCACCAAGAGGCCAGATTCAATCCCTAGAACCTGGTAGGATGAGGCAGAATTGTTGTACAATTATATGCATTGGGGAATAGTTTAGAGTTATTCCTACTGAGCAATCCATAAAGTCACTAAGTGAAGGCATGTGATGCCTTATTTACTGATAAACAATTCTTTGTTTTCTCTGACATGAGTATATTATTTATATTCTGAAGAGAAAAGGCTACATTTGTATTTTTATTCCAACCTGGAGAAATATTGATTATTCAAGTTTGAATTGTAAAGTGGAATTCGGAGATGAAGGGCTAAAAGACTTGCAAGAAAGATTTGGTGCTTATGTGGTTTACCAGCCTTTTGGTTCATCTCTGCTTTATCCTGATGGTGATTTTCCTTTGCCAATGTTTCTCACCCCTCACCTTCCCTCCACCTCTCCCCAGCTGAACGGGATCTTTAGCCCCGTCTTCTACAGGAACGAGCATACTCGGTTGGGCTTTTGTCATCTTCTCCACTCCAGGCAACTCCAAACCCAGTGGCAAAACTCAATTCAGTTTCACCTCAGAGTATCTTGCAAGTTCTGTGTGAACAGGTGACCAGGGAGAACAGAGAGATCCTATTAGGGTCTCCTTCTGAGGAGCAGACTAAGACATTCGTCCTTTATTAGACACCTGGGAATCCACACAGGGCAGACCTGGCTTCATTAGTTCTGCTGTGTGCAAAGGAACCACATGTTCCCTCTGCTTGGGGCAGGCTACCTACCTGCTTGCTTTTTGACTGTGGCGTATCTCAACTGATGAAATGGTGACAGGAGGGAGATCCTCACATCCCCAAAAGTGTACATAAGGTCTTCTTTAGAGGGGTGTCTGTTTGTTTCTGACATGCAAGGTTAAAGTTTGATGCATCCTCTATCATGATTATAGAGAAGAAACATCAAAACCACTCCATACACATCCCAGGAAAAAAGGAAAACACACAAGAAGAAGGATGTGCATTATTAAAGGCAGCGCTCTACAGTCCAGAGGCAGTCTTCAGGGAGCAGATGGATTTTGTGTGCACGAACCAACAAATTTATCAAGTAATCTAAAAGGAAAATACTCTAAAAAAGTTATTTGAGGAGGTCTGCAATACAATACCATCTTTATATAGTAAGAACATATATGAATTCTGATCATACCCAGGGCTATCACAAAACATATTGGGTTAGGGATCTGCTTTTTTTTCTTTTTTTTTTTTTTCCTTCCCTCACGGGGGTTCTGCAGAGTACAAAACCTGGCACACACACTACTTACTGCTAGGGTGCTGAAGAAAAGTGTCACCTCAAGTACCCGTTCCTTCTTCCTTCAGGCTACTGGTGAGAGGTCCTGCTTGTCAAATGCTGGTTGTTTCCCAAAGGGAACCTCAGCAGTTGGTACGCTCGCCTGGCTGAGGGGGACCCTGCTGCTCCGGCCCAGCTTATGGCTTGGACCAGTTATGTATGAATTAATCAAGACTTAAGTCTATCATTTCCTGAGATTCTGTACACTTCTGTGATATCTGCTTGCTTGTGTTGGTTGGGTTTGGGTTTTTGGGGTTTTTTTCCCTCCTTTTCAAACGTTCCCCAGAGTTTGGGAGAAAAAAGTATTCTATACAGCTAACATTACTGCTGCTTTGCCAGCTTTATCACAGAAGTGTAGGATCAGCTTTGCAAGCCTCAAATTTTGTGCCCCTATCATACTTTGCTTTATCATAAGACATGACCTCTTCAGAAAGTTCAGGATAGAAGAGGTTGGCTGTTTTGAGCCAAAACAGTGTAATGATGGGTACAACGAGATACAGATGTGAGGCAAATTCTGCCTCATAGGTGTTCAAACCATTAAGTATGATTCTCTGGTTGAAGAATGCGTCAATGAGACAACACAAAATATTTATCTTATGCTATATTTGAGCAATGAGGGTTTTATCTGTTATAGAATGCTCACGGAAAAAGAAATGTTGAAGAATATTTAGGAAGGCTTGGGCAAGAGTAAATACTGGAGAATGCATGTGTTAGAATAATACATTCAAATTAGAACGGCAGGTTCAGATCCAAGATAGACCACTGCTCAAGAGAGATTTAGCAAATACTACTGTTCCAAACATCAAAATAAATCCTGAATTTCACAAGAGAGTGTTTTACAATCTAGAAAGAGCCATGGGGAAGCGAGCAGATCCTTCATATGTGGCTAGGGAGGTGTTTCCCCTCCCCCCTCCGCCTTTTTAGGCAAGCTGAGACTGAGAGAAGTCCCATCTGAAATTTTATGTAAGGACAATCAAAGCTTATGAAAATCTGTGTCAAAGAAGGGCTTAAAGCATGTGCACATGGGTCGGGAGTTAACTGCAACTGTTTCAGCCTTAATTCTAGCGGCTCCATTCAGCTGCTCCAGGGAGTGGTTTTGTGCTTGTATAATCCTCCATCTCATTCAGAGAGGAGCAGGAGCTGTTGAAGTGTAATGGTGAATTTACACTTCCCTGTGTATTACAGCAGATTCAATATGCAGCTGCTCTGAACCTTAAAACAGGTAATGGGTTTGTCGCTGCTTTATTAAAGGAAGACCAAAAGAGAGAAGGAGGTTAATTTTTTAAGTATCTCACCTCCACCCTTATTTCAAAGATCCATTACCTGTCCTTTGACTTTTCCATGAGGACTCTTTCCTCAGTTACCCATTATTTCAACAGCTGCCTTTTGCCTGAAGAAGGATTACAACAGCTCCATTAGCACTTTCTTCTTAATGGGAGGTCTGGGTGGGAAGAGCTGTTAAGGCAAGGAGGTGTGAAACTGGAGGGTTTGTATCTACTGAACAAAGACTGCTGCCCTCGGGTCTGGATGTGGCTCTGATTCACACTGTTCCCTTCAGCACTTCCAGGCACTTCAGTAATTTTCCTACTGGTGAGCACCATAAGAGGGATCAGAGTAGGTCCCGGTGTCTTTGGAGAGCTGGGCTTCAAAGTGCAGCTGCCCTGTGCAGCGCGAGACCTGTCTGGAGTCTGTAGCTACATTATCACATCCCTGCAAATTTCTGTTTTTTTCCCCAATAAAACCCTCGAGGACTGATTTTCACTGCGCGTGTGGCAGAGCTGCATCACGTTGGCCTGGTGGGGGTCCGTGGGAGCTGTGCCCGGGCTGGCTGTCCCGCCGGAGAGGCAGAGCATCTCTGCGCCTGCACCGGCCCAGGCAGCTGCCTCCGGCTTTTGCATCCCTTAGGATACAGGAGATACCACACTGACAAGTCCTAGTCCTGGGGGGTAGATGCCTTCTTGCTTGATGCTCAGGTTGATCGAGATCCAAAATAATCGCCACATGGAATCCGCTCGACGCCAGCTTGGGTGGAGAATGGAAATTTGCGGGTCGGTCCAGATTGCAGCAAGGCAGTATCCCTGGGGCAGTGGGGAAGAGTCACTCAGGAGTCTGATGCTTTTTTTTATTAATGACTGGCCTGGAAATGACAGGGCTATGAGTGGTGAGAGATCCGTTCCTCTCGAGACAGTTTGGAGAAAGTGAAAAAGAAAGTGCTTTTTCGCCTCCAATTTGGAACAAGGCAGCTCTGTAAAGTTATTTGTGGGCCTTTAAGACTGCTTTGAGCAGGGAAAGAGGACTTTGTTTCTGAGTGAAAACCATAGAGACATTTAATTACACTACAAAAAATATACACAATAAACAAGTCTATTTTATTTTATTTTATTTTATTTTTTTCAGCCAAATATACTAGTGAGCCCTAGAGGGAAAATATATTTTAGTACTTTACAGTTACAATTGCAATTTATGTTAGTCTAGTGTCTTTCATACGAGAAGTACCAAATCATAAAACACTTTACAGTCTGTTTATCAATACAATAAACTGAGAATATCGCGCAATTTACTTTATTAGAACTTGCTGAGAGATACAAAAATAAAACCAGCTTGGATTGCCAGTACTTTTTTTTTTTATATAAGCAAGTGAAACATCAGGAAGGAGTAAGCATAGCTAGATACAGTCTTGGTTATGAAAGAAAGAATGTAAAAATCTTCAGGTAATGAGAAATGGTTGATTTGAGGAGAGATTTCTCATCAAAGGAGTCCAAGAAATGGCTGGATTGTAAAGTTCATCAAGAAATTTTAGTGAAGCTTAGACCCAAATAAAGCCATTAGAATGCCACCAGTTTTGCTTGCTTGAATTATGGGATGCTATTCAAGTTGGGTTTATGGAACCAAACTTGCTGGAGTTTGGTTCATTAAATATTTTTGTGATACTGCAGAATCTTGTGGTAAAGCTTTAACAGGGTTATTTATATGAAAATTTATAACTGAAGCAGATGGAAAAAAAAAAAAAAAAGAAAAAAGGAAACCACAACAGTTTTGGTAGGCAAGGGTTTACCTATTTCTATACATATTTGCCAAGAACTAATAACTGGTATCAGAGTCAGTCACAAACACATCTGGGGCAGTAACCAGTTTGGCCCCAGAACTTAAGAAGATACAAACATGGATTCCTTACATTTTAAAACATTTTAACTACTTTGAGTATAAATGTTCAACCTGCCCTAGAAACTGTTGCCAACAAATAATAAAACTTTTATTTAACACTCATCCAACACAACTGGGCAACGAACAGCCGCTGTGCCCGCACTCTGATTCTGCGGCAAAGTGCTGCCACGTATGTGCAAATTCTTTTAATGACGTCTGAAAGGCACGTTTTCCTACTTTGAGATGATAAATACAAACATGCATTTACTGCGTTAGGCGGTTATTGAATACTGTTCTGCAACAGCATCACTGGCGGTCAGAGTTAAAGCTCTTTGAGAGGCTTAAGTGGGCGCTTCCATATGTTAGCAGCTTTTGATATTCTTTTTAAGCTTACCCTCATTTTATAAGGCTTTGCTTTAAGATGATTGAAGATTTCCTTAAGTTGCTTGCTATTAATTTTGCAAGAAACACTCTCAGATTTCCCTCCATCCTAGTGTGGTTTGTAAGTTTACAGTCTGCCTTATTATAAAATTAATTGTAGGTATACTTGCTTTGGAATTTTTTACCGCAAACTTAATACTAGCCCAAATTTCACACTGTGTCAATTTATTGTAACACTTGATCTTCCTACGTGCCTATTTGTATGTCTCTACAATGCTGTTTTGCCTTGCTTTGCAGACATTTTTTTTCCATTAAAAACACTGGCATTTCAAAACTGTACTTGATATTTTATATATATTTATGTAATACTGTACTCTATCATTAAATCAGGAGAGACAAGTGGTAACTGAATTATATTCATTGACAAGATTAATTTCAGAAAGACAAATATCTGTGCAATAACAGGAGATTAGAGCGAGTAAACTAGTTATACACTGAAAAAATTCCAATCCAGGTGATTCATTGCTGCTAATTTCAGCGCTACAACAAGTGCATCTATTTCAGTTACTGTCGGAGAGCCCTCACAAATGCACGCATAAACCCAAGAGGGAGAAATGCAAAACCCATCAAAGTTTGGAACGCAGAGATACACATTATCGACTATGAGATTGCCAGGTACCACAAGGTCAATGCTGGAGATTGGGGAACTCAGGTTTTGAAACACAGGGTTGTTGTTTTCCTAATTTCTTTGGACACCTCGGTGTTATTTAGTAGCTCTGTGTTGGGCAGGAGCAGCCTCTGCAGTAACCTCCAGACAAGATGACATCAGTGCAACACTGCAAGGACTAGAAGACCGTGTGAGCTCTATTTGTGTTTCTGTCAGCATTTAATTGAATTGTCTGTGAGGAATTGCTGGGCCTGGAGCAATTACTATCAAGAGCAGAACTATTAGTTTAAATCTTCCATAACCTCTTTCTTCTATAGAAAACACTTTTTGTAGGTCTGTTACAACTTCCCTTGCTTCCTAGAGTTAATCATGCACCTCAGCACATGCAAGATCGGGTCCTAGGTTGTGGTTGAATAAGCAAAACTTTAATTTTACCTCTCAATATTTACCAGGGTGTTATTTAAATTCCAGAGCCTCTGGTTTTCAGTTTCTAGAGTTAAGTTGATAAAACATCCATGTTTGACAACGCTTCGTGGAAAATGGAGTTTGGTGGCTGTTCATGCCAGAACAAAAGGTCACAAACATAATTTTTCAATGAATTGACTACAGACTTACAGACTCGTTAGAAAGAGACCTGTAGTCTTCTACTTAGCCTCGGTTATGGCCTGGCTGGGGGAAGGGGGAAGCGGGGCTTCTGACTTCACACTGCTAAGTGGCTCTGAAGTGCAATGTTTAACACCTGCTTTTCTCTACATTTGCATATTCAAGGTGCAAACTACTGGCAGCACCAGACCCTAGAAGTGCCTTGAGTTTAAAAAAAAAAAAAAAGGAAAAAAGTAAAAGGGGTGGGGTGGGGTTGGGGGAAGCTTATGTACTCTGTCTTGCAGGTGTGCACTGTTACTAATTTTAGTGTTTGCACATATGAAGGATGTAATAGTATTTAGCCCTCCAAGAAAAAGTGCCTTCCTTTAGCATGATCTTTGAGGTGTATTGCTGAAAATGGCGATGGAATAAAATTGTAGTCCAAGAGTAGGAAGGAATAAATAAGGTATTCAAAGAAAATGGTGACAAAAGAAGTCAAACATCAATCAAGCTTTAAATGCTGATAAAAGAATTTTAACGTACCATCAAAGAAAAACAATTGTGTTATTAAAGAAAAGAGCATCAAAGAAAGAAATGAGATATTAATCCAGAGGAAGAAAGAAACCACCATAGCAAGGTGGGAAAGCCTAGAACAAAAGGTAAGGGATGAGAAGTGTTTCTGTCTTGTTCAAATAGGAGTGTGCATGTAGCATTTGGGAATAACAATATTTTGCTTTGAAATTAGCATTAAAATGAAATCTTAATCACAATAGAAGGAAAATGAAAGCACATGGGGAAGAAGGGGGGGAAGGAGCCTAATCCACACAAAGGAAAACATCAATGACAAATGAAGAGGAAAAACACCGGGAAGAGAGGCTGGGCAGGGTACTAATGAAGGCAGAGCACAATGGGGTGGGTGAGTGTAGAGGAACTGTAGAGATATGTGTATCATATGCTAGAAACATCTATCCCATGGAAAACCAGAAGGCAGAGCAGGAGTTTGGAGGGTAGTGGGTGACCTGGCAAAGGTGCAGAGGAAAATGTGGGTCCCCAGAAACTCAGCAGGGCAGGAGACGGAGCGTTTGGTGCTATGGGAGGTGGTTTGCTGCTGAAAATGTAAAGTAACTTCTACCACCTGTCTGAGATGGCTTCCTTGGGTGGATTTAAATGGCTATTTTAACATGAGGTTAAATGGACTAGTGTCTGTAAAGCGATATGCTTATTTATATCTATATTGTTTATCTGTATTATTTAATATAAATATTTATATTGGTAAAAATAGTTATCTGGTACTTTCAAACTTGCTTATATTGAAGACCTTATCCTTCAATCATTTAATGCCTCCTGAAAACAAAACAACCTTGTTTTGGTGCTTAGGAAGGGTTTCATTCTCGTTTATCTGACACTGAACAGCTACCTACCCCAGTCCCCTGCCACAGACAAGGGTCTGGGCTTGCTTGGAGGTTATGTCCTGGAGGTAGAAGGACTCAGGCTTTTCCTAGGAATTTCCTCCTACTGCAAACAACCTGCTAGCTGAAGCACCTCAGCAGATGTCCGTGAGGATTGTTTTGCCTGGGATGGCTAAATTAAGATAGTTTTGTATAAAACCCAAACGCCTAAAGCACACAGCGGGGGGGGGGGGGGGGGGGGGGGGGCGCGGGGCAGAAATGAGCGGTACCATTTTATAATGTATTCTGGGATCCAGAATGAAAGCTACAGTGGATTTATTTTTTTTCCCCACAGAAACTTAATACCTATACATTTGAATGAACTTTAAACTCTTGGAAGTGCATGTCATGGAATGAACTCAGAGAATACTGGTGCAGGGGATCTTTACACCAGGTACTGTTGCTGATATGTTACAGATTTACTGCTGATGAAAGTCTGCTGTAAGAACCTGAGTAAGAAGCTGCTTTAACGAAGTAAAGCAAGGTGGGGCAGCAGTGCCGTGGGGTGGTTTAGGTGGGATGGGACTGCTGGAGGTCATCCTGCCCAAAGACGGAGCAAATGAGATGAGGGCCTCATCCAGCTGAGGTTAAAGTGTCTCTGAGGATGGAGGTTCCACAGGCTCCCAGGCACCCCCTCCAGCCCTAAAGCACCACTGAAATTTCCCTTGTTGCAACCTGGACCTGTTACCTCCCATCCTAGAAACCTGACCCTTCGAGAAGACCGGCTCTGCCTTCTCTCTGTGCACCTGTTAGGGAGCTGAAAGCAGTAGGATATGATTTTGCCATTTCTTCTTAGAACTGAGTAAACCCACTTCTCGCAGCCTGTCTTTGTACATCATGCTCTTCCCACTTCTCCAAAACAATGCTAATACTAATAAAACTTATTAATGCTAGAATGCAAGTAGGTACTAAACCAAGAAAACAATCAGAAAATTTTTGTTTGTGTTTGGTTTTTTGTTGGTTTGTTGTTTGGTTTGGGGTGTGAGGGTTGTTTTGGTTTTGGTTTGGTTTTGTTTGTTTTTTTAATGTGGCAAGTTTAGACCATGTAGTAAATGCTGCCAGATAGTACAAGAAGAGTGAAAAGGTAGGATTCTACAAGCAACTTGCGTATACCTAAAATATTCTGTTGCTTTATATAGGCTAAAAATGTACAAATGTAGCTTTGTTCTCTGTGGCGTAAACCAACTTTTAATTCCCTTGGTTAAGAAATAAGCTCTCCTTAAATCCATCATTTGTCAACATACCATTTACTCGTACGTTGCGCTGAAGTGTCAGACAGGATAGTGGAATGCCTGATTTTACGATGCCTTTGTAAAAAGGATATGAGAAAGCAGCCTTAGCCAGTCCTGTTTGCTTTGGCTTTCAATACTGCAATGTGTTGTAAGTCTTGTAGCAAAAGACCTGCTTCGTTCTCTGCTTTTGAACACACCCCTCTACCTCTCTGCAAACACATATTCCCAGTCTTGTCCTCATTTCCAGTATAAACTTTTATATAGTTTGCATTTTTCCTCTGTTGATTCAGTAAGCAAAAGCTAGTCCCTACAGGAAAAAAAAAAAAGAAAAAAATCAATCTCAAATCTTTGCAGCTAAGCCCCCTCTGAGAGTAAAAGGAATTTATGGGGGGCTGTAGGGAAGTGGTCACCGACATTACAGCTGTAGGAGTGTTTTGTAGAGTTGGCTTGGCAGCATGTTGCCATGCTGTGCAGAGCCAGGGGGGCTGACCTGCCGCCTTCCCCTGGCTCCCTGGTGCCAGCTGAGCATCCTCTGCTGCGCGGCATGGAACAGTGCACGGGGAAGCCACGGTCCTGCAGCACCCACGGCTTCATACGCACATTCATGTAAAATTTCATTTGCTTTCTTCTTCCTCTTGTCAGTCTGCTGGTTTAGTTTACATGTTCACATGGCTTCTCAGAATATCCTTTAACTGCTCAGCAAAAGAAGCCTAATAAAGCTCTGAACATAAATACAACCGAGTTTTGTAAAATGCAGTAGCCTTTGTAAGCTTGGGTGAAAAAGTTCTGGTTAAGAAAAACACCATTCCTTGTGTTAGTTGTGTTGGCCACTGACTGCAGCAAGAGCCTGGGCTCTCCAGACCTTCACTGTTTGCTCTGGCTCCGACTCTCCCCAGTTTGTGTCACCCCAGTGGGGGTGGGGGGTGCGTTCAGTTACCTGACCAGGCTTATGTGCTGCTGTTGTCCTCTCTTCCACGTGTGCATCTCTCTCTGAAGGATAGTGCTGTCGGGACACGCCATGGATTATGAAGCATGCAAAGCAGAACGAGGGTCTGGGGAATCCTCAGAGCTGATGGGGTGATGGTCACCTGGGCAGGCTGCTGCTTGAGACACGGGTGGAGGTGGTAAGGGAAGGAGCAAGCTGGGACGGCAAGTCGGGAAAAATGAAGGCAGGGAGCAGAGACTGAGCTTCAGCGGAGTGACGAGGGCTGGTGCCGCTTGCCCGTGCCCAGCCAGCCTGCCTTCGTGCCACTGGGCTTCACTGGGCAGCTGGGGCTCTTCCACCTCGCCTGCTCTGCCACCACCAGCACCGCTGGGGCTCCTGGGTGAGTTACAGAGGCTCCAGGCTTTCTTCCCACCTTGGTTCTGGCAGAGCTGGTGCATTTACACTCCTGTTTTGTCTGCGTAAAAGGAAAAAGAGAGGGATTTCATATCTCAATTTTTTCAAACTATTGTGTGTCTCAAGTCAGTCTGCCTCTATTTTTCTTTCTTCTTTCAGTACTAAGATTAAGTAGGGACAAACTTGTCTTGCAAGCTGAAAAATGGATGTCATTATAAAAGGAAAAAGATTGTAAATGTCACAGCTTGCTTTCCTTAGGACTGTACTGGAGGGAGGCTACTTTGTCTGGCAGGAGAATGGTTGGCGCGGAAGGATGGTGGCCTGGGTCAGCCTTTGATTTTTCTGGCTGTGAAGGGATGTGGCACAATTCAGGTCTGACTGTTGTTACCTTCTTTTCATCTCCAACTCCCACCCAAAGGGACCCTAGGTAAAGGAAAGGTTAGTTCAGCCTTCCTGCCCTCCAAGTGCTGAGACCCTTTTACCAGGCTGAGGGCATCCATGTGAATAGATTTTTATTTATTTATTTTTTCCCTCTTGTGACTAGACTGCGACCAGCAGCTCTCATAAACCACCAAAGAGCAGTGATATTTTTTTTTCCTTTTCCCTTGTTTTCTTTCTTTGATCGCCAATGGCATGGATCAGAGTTTGAACTAGCAGGAGTCCCTCTTCCCCTCCTTCCAGACTGTGCAAAAACCTTTATTGTTTTTAAACCTGTGTGACTGCTTATAGGGGGAGAGTATTAGGTGAGCAACAAGTGAGGTGTGGTGTCAGACGAGGAGGAAAGCTGCATCGGAGAGCGTGGAGCTAGTCCCTTAGCCTGGCCGGAGTGACAGGCTGATGAGAGGCGGTTGAGGAGTGCCTGTGTTTGCCACAGATCTGCAGGCACGCTCCTCCGTCCCCCTGATTCCTGCAGGGAACGGCCTGACAGCACGCTCTCTTTCTGGGAGATGGCTATTCCCACTTCAAGGGCCGCAATGAGTATTTTGTATTTTTATATCATGCAGCTTTTGGAACTAGGATGCGAATAATCTACCTGCAGTGCGCGGGAGTGGTATTTATGTGTTGTCACCACAAATGTAGGAGAGGTCACCAGCAAAAGGTGTGTGGGATGTGGGAGCTGTGCAAGAACCAGCCCGTTCCCCGATACTTTCAGGATCGATGTTACAGCTCTCCGCTCCTGCAGAGAGAAGGCAGGATGCAAACAACTGAACAATTAAATCCCTGTAGGTTAAGGGAGTTTCCAGTGACTGTCTCCAACCTCTTCAGGCTAGTTTCAAGGGTGATGCTTGAATTAGGCTCATGTGACCTGAGGAGTCATCTGGTATAAAGCCAGGAAAAGGATTTAATTACTGAGAACAGATAATCTTTGTTCTAATGCCTTTAATGCTATCACTTTCCTTGCAGCTGCTTTACACATAATAACAGCTTAGCTTTCATTACAGATATATATATTTTTAAAAAGGCAGTATCCTCCTGTCACCACATAAGCAGCACTGGTTTCACTCATTTAAAGTCATCGTTTCTCTGTGGCTACAGGGTATCACATCCTATGTCATTCCATATAATAGTCTTCTAGGAACAGATATTTTTCACCTTTATTATTGAGATTACTTCAGTCAGCAAGTGCCCCTGGAACAGAACTGCAAATGATGCATGCAGAAAGTTAGCAACAAGCTGTACTTCTCCCGTTGATATGCTATACTGACCCTTAGGAACAAGGCTTAATACATACCATAACCTTAGGTGTCTTTGCGCGAGTGTGGAGCATCTGAGGAGGAAAGCAGGCAACAGCGTTTCCTTCAGAGAGCTGAAATCATCGAGTGACTCATCCACGTGCAGTGTTAATTGTGGTTTACACCAGGTACTGAGTGCTTTGTCATACTGGTGATGGACAACAGGATGTTTTTCCATTTGGATACTGGGTTTGTTTCATTTCCACTGATACCAGCCAGTGATTGCGTTGCAGCGTCGGCTTTGCTTAAAGCGGGTTTCTGAAGGCCAAACCTCTTCTGAAAATGTGTCAGGAGTTACGATTTATGACGGCATTTCTACACCTGAAAATGTCCAAGGATAGGCACGGCCAAACCATGGGTTCGGTGGTTAACCTTCTGTTGGCTGGTGCGGTGTGGAGGGTAAGCGGTATCGGCGCTAAGGGTGCAGCCAGGCTGTGTCCCACACGACAGGACCCGCTGGCTGCAGTGGGGTGTCACCCTGTGCTCGCGGGTGGCCGAGGGGCTGAGGCTGGTGGCAGAGCCCCCTCGGCTGCGCCACCGGCAGCGCCCTCCGGCCGGGATGCTGCACCCCCGCGCGGGGCTGTCCGTGTCACCCGGCACGGCCAGACAGGGACCTGTCACTGGCCTGTTGCAAAAGCTGAATTTGCTTTGGGAAAAGGCAGCTGCAGCCTCTGCGTGCCAGAAGTGGGGAATCGGAGGCAGAGCGGCGGTACCTGCCGGCGAGGAGGGAGGGCAGGGCTGCCGGGGGCCCGCGGGCCTCCTGACGGTCCCTTTCAGCCGGAACTTCTCAGGTTTTCTTATAACTGGTACCCGCTGCTGTCAGGCTTGGGCATAGTCAACCGCTGGAGTAGAAACAAGGGTGGTTTGTTTTGGGTTTTTTTCCCAATGAAATAATTTACTTTGAATTCTTTAACCTAATGGCATAAACGGTTGCTCCCTTGTCATTCAGAAAGTTCCTTGCCACAGACCTGCTGTGGGACAGCACCGCTGAAGGGCTTGTGCAAGAGGTCCCCAGAAGGTCCCCCAGAAGGTCCCCTGCTGCTCCCATGTCCCTGCACAGGCAGCACAGAGCAAGCCCCACGGGGAACTTGTACCATGAGCTCTCCCAGGATGTAGAGGAGAAAAGTGATCCCCAACTGGTATACCAGAGGAGGAGGAGGTTAATTTTATTTGAAATTCCCTCGGCTAAGAGTTTGATCTCAACAGATAAGTGAGTTGAACCGCCAGAGCAGATGGGTTGATGTTCTACATCCCATGACACAAGGGGTATAATATTTTTCAAGCAACAAAATGAAACAACAGCCCTTTCCCCTGTTTTTGAGTCACTTTTTGCCTCAATGGGGCATACTGCAATGCTTTGGGGGATGCTTACAGACCTCTGGCGCCTTGGGTATTACAACCCATGGGCATCGGCAATGCTATGAATAAAAGATTAATTTAGGACAGGCGCTTGAACTTAGCTTTTCGTCTGTGTCCCAGAAGGAGCACAGCATAGACCAGCACAGCACAGACATGCAGAGGCACACATTTATCTCCTGAATTCCTAACCTAGTAGATCAATAACAAAAGGATTTAGCCTCTTAGCCTCTGGATATGGATGATCAGTATACTGTTCTACTTCTTTTTGTCCGTCTCCCCGCTCCCCCTTGAGATCATATCTTCTTTTTTTTAAAAAAAGACATTTGCCTTTTGACAAGGTGTTCTGCATTCTTCCTGATAACAGCTCCAGGCAAATGTGTCTGTCACACAGAATGAATGGCAATTTTTTTGGCCAGAGGGGGGATCTTATGTGAAATATGATACCAAGATGGTGGCAAAGTGTCAACTCCTCCGTTACTCATTCCATACAAATCTGTTAGTTTGGAACAGGTGTCTTGCGTTTCAGCAGGTTAATCAAGTGAGAAATGGGTATGCCGGCGAGCCTTTACTGTTGTGGGAATTCCATTGGTTAAGCAAGTAATTAAATTATCCACACACAAACTGCCTCACAATGACAATACATTTATGACAGGACACTTTGTTCATCTTGATGAACCAGCCCCCCAACTCTTTTGCGGACTGTGGGCGCACATAGGTTTGGCGTGAGTAATTGTATTGTTTAGAAACTATACTACAGTATCACTGTGTGCAAGAATTATGCAATAACACAGAAAAATGCTTGATGTCCAACTTTTATGTTGCGGAGCAGTGAGGAGGGTGAGTTTAGAGCTGAATCTGGGAGGAATCAACACACTTTCCAAAAGGTGCATGGGGCTGAGGGGTTCAAATGTTCAGAAAGTGGCAATTCGGGTAACAGTGGTTACAACTAAACTGTGTATTTAAACTTTAACAGTGGGATGCAAAATTGTAGCTTCTAAAATCACTAATATTTATACATTTTTTCTAAATATTGACAAAACCCATATCCTCAAGCAGTTATTTGAACATTTAGCTCTTTATGAAAGCATAGTTTGATAGGATCTCAGAATTAAAACTGGCATTCCCTCTAGGTATTTCCAGTCACCCCCCTCTCTTAAAATTACATTTTCCTCTGTGAGAAAGATTCTAGGATGACCCCCCGTCATCCTGGAATTTCAGCAATCTTCCATTAACAAAAGCCTAAAACTTTCCAGAGCAGCTGATCATTGAGTCATCCTAGCTCTGTGCTCTGATAAGAGTCTCAAGCTATTCTTTCATTTCTCTCCCCATTTATCTGACGGCCTCTGTAGATACAAACAACAGAATAAAATAATAATAATAAAAAAAACCAACAACAACAAAACAAACAAAAAAAGTTACATAATGCTGAAAGTTTTCTGGGAGGGACAAGTCACTTCTGGGCAAAGCCTAACCATGGAAAATTCCAGATAGCACAAATTGTTTTCTTTTCCTTTGGAAAATACCAGTGTTTGAAAAGGGGTGTGATAAAGGATACACCAGCTGAAGGCAGGGCAAGCCTTGCTTCGGACACTGGTGCCCCGCAGCCGCCGCAGCAGCAGGGATCCGTGCTGGGCTGAGCTCTCCCAGCGCTCAGGAGAATAACACCAGTGCCCTTAATTTCATGCGGTGACACACTGGAGAGTTGGCTGGGATCTTTTTCCACCTCGGAAGGATTCCCTGGGGCACCAAGGCTGGTGGTGAGATGTGGGACCCCATCACTCAGCCTCCTGCCCTGGCTGCTGGGCTGGCTCGGGGCACCCTGGCCACCCCCAGGAGTGAATTTTAAGCGGGGATCATGCCATGGAAGTTTTCTCCTCATACAGTTCTTTGCCAGGTGCCTCCCATCCAGCAGAAGTGTGGGGAAGCAGGGGAGCCCCAGCTTTTGTTTAACAGCTTGCTTATAAATGCTGGTGCAATGCTTTTATTTCCTGAAGCATATGTTTTCTGCCTGCAGAAGTACAGCAGATGCTGTTTTCCTGTGTGGCTTCAAAGCTTTGCTTTGTGCCAGGAGGGAATGCCGTGCCCCTGCTGAAATCCCCTCTTTTCCCTTACGGGGAGGGGCCGGGAAGCAGCCCCCAGCCCGGGGCGTGGGCAGGGGGAGGTCTGGGTGGGGGAGCTCTCCCTGCCTGGGAAGGGAGGAGGGGGATGGATGCTCCCCAAGCCCATCCTGACCAACGCTTTCATTTTATTCTCACCTGATAACCAAAGAGCAGTGTGTCCTTAGCTTCCTTTGCACCCCAGTCTTTATTCGTGGGTTACTCACGGCGCTTAAGGAATCAGCTCCCCGTCGCTGCTGGCAGAGTGGAGGTGGCAACGGGCACTGGGGCTCAGGTTGTTTCCAGTGGTGCTGCGGTGGCGCGGGTTTTCCAAAGGCACTCAGCTTTATCCTTGGGCAAGGAGTGCAAGGCCATTTCCTTTGTCTCCTGGGAGTTCAGCATGTTTAATGTTTTATATGTCAAGGGTTAGCCTGGACGCTAAACACACCTGGTTATTTTAATGAGATGCTAGATAGGGACCTGATCTTCAGAAGGGTGTAAAATGCGGGTGGGGGGGTGTGGTGGGGGGTGTGTGGAGATGGGACAGACATGACTAATAGAAAAGAAAATACAGTGAAACAGTAGCATGTGGTACATTGAGTATTGAATTTTGCCTGCTGAATGCGTTTGGAGTGCTGTGTTACCAGAGGAACAAATTGGAGGGGGTTCAGAAGGAAGCAGCAAATATTGGGAGTAGAAGGAAAGAACTCAGACAAAATACTAGAATGATTTTAAAATCCAGTGTACCACTGGGTAATGACTAAGGAGCAGCAGTGTTTTAACATAATATTTGAAGTGTGCAAACATCCAGGAATGAAAGAAGCGTTGTTTGATGCACCCAAGCACCATCAAGAGGCATGGGGATGCAAAACTGAAGTGGGGATACATTTAAGCCAAAAGTCAAAGGTTAGAGCTTTTGGGTGCCAGGACACCTGAAGTGTCTTGCAAAGGAACTACTCAAACTCCCTGTTGCTTGTGACTTCTGAAAGTTTGAACAAAATAACTGGCACGTGTCCTGCAGAAACCAACACTGCTCCTGCAGAGAGTGAATGACTTAAACCTTCCTGCATAGTGTGGTATGCTTGACCTTAATTAGCCTTTAACATAACAGAAATTTCTACAGATGAGCTCTTTAAGTGAAAGGTTGCCGTACAAGTTAATTTCTTGACTTTCGGGGTTGGGCTGGAGTCTGGAAAAAAAAAGATCTCTTGGGTAGAAAATTGTTCTACTCTTATGTTAGCCACTGAGCAGCTGTGTGACTGTAGGCACGTAGCCTTTACCTTTCCATCAGGCATTTCCCCAAGAAAGCCAGATACAGCTCGGGCAGGAGCCCTGGTGAGCTCGGGTTTGGGTGGTGAGGGAACCAGAGCCACGTCACATGCACCCAGGCTGTTGGGCGATCCAGCACCGAGGCAGAGGGTTTATTTTGCAGGCACACAGAGACACTGTAGCTCCTTCCCTGTGGCTGAATTAGCCGGTGTGAGGAGCAGTGGCTACGCGTACACTGAGCGGGCGAGAAGCCACGCCGCGGGAACAGGGGAGTCCCGCCGGCTCCTCTCCAATCCAGCCGTGAGCCGACTCAGGTTGCTGTGAAGGTTATCGCTGTTTGCCGCTTACTGCAAGGGACCGGTTAAAGACTGTTCTAGGCTCTTTTGTCCTTATATTTTCTTTCTTCACCATAAGATGAGAGCGGGAGAAACAGATCAGTGAAGAGACACGCTACGAGCGGGAGGGATTGCATTTCTTGTTCTGGCAGTGGAGTTGGTGCATTAACTCCCAATATTTTTATGAAGTGAGGAACCCAGTAGTAGCAGAGTTGTATCGATAAGCCAGGGTTTATTCTATGCTATTATCTTCAGGAGCATCAGTACTCATGAAGTAAGGTGCTTAAATTCTATCAGAGCTTTATTAAATTCCACGTTTAGTTCTAACCTCTCAAATTATTGTCTAGTCTCAAATTTCTCATATTTTGGGACATCAGAGAAGACAGAATACACCACAGATAAGTAGCTCTTTTCTGCTGCTTCTGAGTCCCAGGTTATGCAAGAGTTTGTTCTGCAAGCCTCAGGCTTTGAGCAGCAGAAATAATGAAGTCTCAGCCCAGCTTCCTAAGATTTAGTGTTGGTAGATGGAGTTTTGCCTCCTCCTGATGTGTGCTGTGTGCTCTAGAGACAAGCAGCAGTCAAATGTTCTTTCCGTTAACTTCACAATCTGTAAATGTAACACACAGTTGTTTTGACTAATTTGTAGCATCTATAAGGCCTCTAGATTATGGCAGTGATTTAAGAACATGCCACAGAATTTCAGAGAAGAAAAAAAATCAACATGCCTTCAAGTGGCTTTATTGATCTCCTCTCCTTTCCTCTTTCTCTCCTTATAGAGCTTTCCTATATATTAGGTGTTATGGAATAAATTCTTTGTCTTCTTTGTAACCCAATAATAGGGGAAATTTCCTTTGTCCTTTTTCTAAAGGACTTTTCTAAAGGTCTTGTTAAAGGATTCATGACTCCTTTGATTAAACTAAACAGCAGGGTAACTTGAGTCACTCAGCTGTTACTTCACCTGTAGGCATAATTACCATTAGTAATATAAAAAAAAGAAAAAGTAATACTCTGGAAAGTTCTAAGTGCCTGGATTTCTTCTGCATACCATATGTGTTTATTAATTTCCTAATAAGAATTTAAGAAAGCAGGGAATAATAAAAGGAAATGGCCATTAATACCCCCTATCCATGCGATGTTTCTCTTTCTATTACAGCTCTGTCAGGAGCTCAGCTGCAGCCCTGTTGCTTATGGCTCACATGTTCTTCTTGGGCTTGAGGTGGCTCACAAAATTCAGGTGCTCACTGGAAATTTCAAGACCCTTTTGTCATCTTGGTTTTACTTATGCCCGTCCTTTGCCCTCCATCTCTGCATGAACCCTTTCCTCAGGTTATTCTGGGTAGTTAATCAGTTAATTTAGACTTTTCTGGATCAGGCTATTGCTGAAACTTGCTGAATTTGCAAAGCTTACTTCAATTTGAAGGAAGTTGTACGCTGATGCCCTTTGCAAGGCAAAAAGGGGTGGGGGGGAGGAGGAGAAATTTCTCAGATTCTCTCTTTATCTTTGGAGAGCTTGCTTTGTGCTTGTTCTCTCCAGTGCTTTCACTAAGATATCCCTTTAGGGATACCTAATTCTTCAGGATGAAGTACAACAGAAAGCAAATGTGGGTGTGCAGCATGAGAAGTTTGTAAGATGTTTTAAAGATGACCCATTCTGTACTCACCAGGAACATGAAGCATGTCCCAGGTATTTTCATACCTTCTACATTGCAAAGAAATATCTCATTAAACTTCTTAGCTGTCTGCTTGGTGACTAAGTACCAAGTGACTCTCCTGTCCTGCTCTTGGCAATGAGCCCCTGAGCCTGGTTTAAGGTGCAGTACAGCGGTCTAAAAAAGGACCCACACTGTGCCCAGTTTTGACGATAAAGTTTCATAATTCAGGGCTATCAATCTAACAATTTACATGAGCAGTAAACAAACACCCACACACCTCAAATCATCTCTCGATAGATGCCGAAAACAGACTGCCGTATCACATCATATATCTTCAGCCTGTCGAGGGTCCTGGCTAATCAGTCCTTGAGTCATAGTATAATGTTGGGTGCTAATAAATCTGCCAACTCGGATTTATCTGGGTTTGCGTTAGTCAAAAGTGTTTTAAATAGCATGTTTCTATTTATTGCCAATTAATAGCCTCACCAGCTTGGATGAAGTGCTGGTCTAACCTGGCCACCTGAATAAATCAGATGAACTGTTTGACTAAAGCATCAGGCTTTAGTAATGTGTGGTGTACCAGTATGCATTACAGTTCCTTGAGAACACCTATAAACATCACTGTGATTTCTGGTTTTTGAAAGCAAGGAAAGATTTGCAGAGGTTTTCTTTGTTTCGGTAATTTCAGTATAATGGCAGCAATGCTGTCAAAGGTAATATATTTCCATTGCAAAACTTCCTTTACTCAGCAAGA
This sequence comes from Falco punctatus, assembly GCF_963210335.1. Lineage (NCBI taxonomy): Eukaryota > Metazoa > Chordata > Aves > Falconiformes > Falconidae > Falco > Falco punctatus. The sequence goes on along the minus strand of NC_137581.1, from coordinate 120,045,853 downwards.
TAGAAAAAAAAAAAAAGTTTAAATCCCAGATTTTTCAGTGGCACTACAAAAAAGTCTCCCCAACCTTACACAACCACCACCTGTCAAGTTGTACAGGACACGTGAACGCTCTGTGGGGCCAGGAACAGTGTCCAAACTGTTTTGATAATCGCTTTAACCAGCAGGTTACGCTCCCCGCTGCCCAGGGGTGCCAGGCTGCCTGTGCCTCACCGCCTGCCTCTCTGGGCTGCTCGCAGCTGCCTGCCTCTCTGGGATGCTCACAACGCAGCGCTGGAGTGTGGGGAAAGGGGCAGGCACAGAAGTCACCAGCCATCTGTCAGGGCTTTCTTGTGTTATCTGATCATGAACAGGTTTGTCTGCAATTTTGAGTAAAGAGTAAGCATTATTAAATAGATGTCTGGCTTAAAGGAATGCTTTGTTATTGCAAATTAAACGCCTAGTTGACATCCCTGGCGACTGGAGTCTTCTCCCTCCCCGTGGGAGAAGGGAATCACAGGCAGTCACAGGCAGCACGCACATCCCTGTCACACCTCTCCTTGGGTGTCCCCACCTGGGAAACCATGCTGGGAGCAAAAAAATGTCTTCAGCCTTTGGACCTAGTAAGGAGCTGCCCTAGCAGCTCACAGTTAAGTAGTATATGGTCAAATATTCATGAAACTTTTCTTTTTTTTTTTTTTTTTTTTCTTTTTCTTATTTTCTTTTTTCCCGCTTCTTCATCTTTTCTTTTTCTTTTTCCTCTTCTTCTTATCTTTTCCTTTTTCCTCCTCCTCTTCTTCTTCTTCTTCTCCTCCCCCCTCTCTCCCCCTTTTGTTTTTCCCTCAGTAAGCAGAAAGGATCAGAACAGTCTGTAGTGGGTGAAATGCACCCAGCACTTCTATCTAACTTCACGTTATGAAGAAAGAGGTTTTTATGAAGGAAGCTGGACACACACACGGGAGGTTAGGGCTGGCGTTAAGAAAGCCCTTTTCTGTAATGCCATGGGAAGAAAAGTGCTGACCTTCAGGGGAGAGGAGCTAGCAGCAGGGGAGGGGAATTATGGATTTGTGAATGACTGCGCAAAATGGAAATACGGGGGTGCAACCTCTCCTTTAAGACTTGCCATTTAGTGGGAGACCTACTCAAAAATTTCCTTTCCTGGTCAGCCTATATTTGTTTAATCTTGATTGCTGGATACTTAAAATCTTCTGGGGGAGCACCGTGCACTGAGGCATCATTGCAGTTTTCTTGGGGGGTGGGGGGTGTGTGGGGGAAGAGCATTGGTATAACCTTGGGTGCAGCTGCAGAGAGCAGCAGCCTGAAGACAGTTGCTCAGGATTTGTATTTTCCACACCAGGAGTATAGAAAGAAGCCATGCAATTGTGGAGGGGCGTGGAAATTCTTAGGAAATGAAGTTAATCTATTTTTCTGGACAAGGAACAACAGCTATATGCAAACAGTTTAGGCTTGCCTAGTCAAAATCTGCTGAGCAGAAAGCAGGAGCTCACGTTGAAATAGTTTTACCTCTGCCTGCCCTTTAATCCTGAGCTGCCATATTTTCCATTAAACTTTCTTCACACTGCTAATGCCATTTCTGCAGTGCCACTTCCAGTTTATGAAAGCCTCCTGTTCTTCCCAAAGTCCCTGCCATTACATGAAGTGGCCCTGGCGTTTAAAGGTCGTGATTTGTTTGGTTTTGTAGCGGTAAATGTTGCATTGTACTTACACTGAAATTTCTGTCAAAGACAATGTAAAGCGTTCATTCACCCCGAACAAACTGCGCTGGAACTAATGCTATTGCAGTAGGTCAGTTTGAATTAGAAGTGACAGGATACTTAGCGTTACAGGAAAAAAAATGCATCTGAGTGTCCCGTTAATCCAGCAGCTGGGGAAAGCTTAGTGAAAATCCTCCGAAGGGCCCTGCCTCGTTTAAGACCAAAGTCAGTTACATGGTCTGGATGAAATGAATGGAAAAACAAGAAAAAGGCAATACAGACTTAGAACATCAGTCCCTCTCAGGCTGAGATTTCACTATGCTTTTTTACTGATTTCATTGAAGTATCACCCAGGTGACATCAGGACTCCATCATGCTAGGGGCTTTCTCACTATATAGTCTCTGAGCTGAAGAACTGTTTGCATTGCTTGCAAATAAATGCAGGTTTCTAACAGGACAGCAGTTAAAGTCTGGTGAAAACAGATTCTCTGCAGAAAAAATATCTTTTCCAAGCTCCTAAAAAATCCTCTTGCTTTTTTTCTTAAAAAAAAACAAGAAAAACTGGAAAAAAGCTTGACCAACTTTCAGCGTAACTGCGTAATCTGCTTAACTGCCTTGCCTGGGACTGATTCTTAGCTAACTTGCAGAAGTACAAAATGGAATAATTTGCTTCACATGAGAAATGCAAACAAGTGGTTTGAAACAAAATCAGTGTTAAACACTAAGTTTCTTGTGGCTTGGATATGATAGAAGAGCAAAACTTCTGAGGCTTCTTTCTCTTTAGGTATTCTCTAAGCAGAAAAAAGCATTCAACGGATGATTTCCCTGAAGCTGTATTGTTTAATTTTAACGTAATATTTAACAGCTGCAAATCTGTGGGTCTGGGACAAAACACCTGTAATTAAAAGCCACTTTTTACTACCGTGCGTCATTTCAGGAAATATTGTCACTGTTGTGAAAACACACAGAAAACATTTCGCTATTGTATGCGTAGCACTGGAATCTAAACCTGAACTGAAAGACCTGCATTGTTTCCTCTGTCTTTATTTACTTGTCTGTAAAATAGGCCAGAAGCCGTCGCTTGCCATGATCATGCTCTATCAGCTCAATAGCAAAACATTTGAAATGGGTTACTCAAAAGTATTGCATGCATGTCCTCGGAATCACTGGGTGTTGAAGTACTATACTTGAAGCACTCATTCCCCTGGAAACCCTTTTTCTTGCTTTCAAATGGGAATATTGTATTCTCCCTAAAGAAATGGATGTAAATGGAGAAATGTATAGAGCTGAAATTACTTTCTTCTTCCCTGCTGATGCATTAAATCCTGACAGTAAAAGCCTGTATTACATGAGCATGAAGAAAGTAGGTACTGTATGAAAGCCCCTAATAGATTCAACTTTAAGGAGAAAAGGAAATACACGTGGTAAGATTTCTTCCAGGGCTATGGATGTTGCTTAAGTGGCGTTGTTCCAGGGACAGCCCTGGAAGGCATTTGTGCTTCAGAAAGTTGCAGGGACAAAGGGATAAATGAACCTTTGCCACGGGCTGTGGCAGGGTAGATGTGTGAAGGGAGATCCTGCAGAGCTGCTGACATGCTGTGTGTGGCTTACCTGGAGTAATTTATGCCTGTGTCCTCAAGCGTGCATTGCTTTTCAATTCTCCTTTTCTGCCAGGTTGACAGTCATTAGTTGCTGACTTAATTCCTCTCCTTGTTTAGCTGTAGAGTGCAGCCTACAGAGGAAAGGGGAGAATCGCTGCCCAACCTATGAGCCACCTTTCCTACTTCACTGTACTCTGCACAGGGGGAAAAAAGGGTGAATCCAGCTGGGCAGCATAACTAGGCATGTCAGAGGTGTGTGGTTACTACCATCCCTCTGTGGGAATGCGGTCCAGCGGCGTTCCTGTGGAGCGGTGGGGTAGGCGCGTTACACTGTATCCAAACAAAGCCTGGGCTCCTATTTCAAAAACACCTTTAAAAAGTCAGTCCGTGTTCTGCTGTCGTTTGTACCTCAGGCCAAGACCGTTGTTTCAAAATCCACAACAGCGCTGGACCAAACTGTTCCTGCATGGGTAATATATACACTGACAGGTATACATATATATATGTATTTAGCCCGCTGCTGAACAGGTAGCACATCAGCAGAAACCGTTCAGTCTGTCAGCCTGCAGCCTACATCAGCCTGCTCACAGGGCTCCAGTGCTTGGTGCTGCTGAGGGCAATTGATGTGTCAGTGGGTGCATGTTCACCAAAATTAAAGGGAGACCATCTATCAAGAGTACGGCCAGGTAGAGAAAAAACAGCTGTGTGAACAGTGGGGGCTTGTTTTTCTTTAAATTCGTGCCTCAAGAATGATGTCCTGTGTAGGTTGGGTGGTATTTAATCACTGAGCTCCACAACCACCTTTCCCTCAGCAGAGGCTCCAGTAAGATCTTCATTATCCAACTCCTTTTCTTACTGTATTGTAGGGGGGTGAGAATCTGAGCTTTATTCTCCTGTGAAATGTGTTAGAATTCAAGTCTCAAAGATTACAGGGCAGGTGGAGAGGGAAGAAGCAAAAGGGATAGATGCACACAGGGGTGCGAGTGTGCAGTCACACGGCTCCGGCTGCCCTGCGGTACCTGGCCAAAATAGATCCAGCTACAAACTCTTCTTTGTTGCCCCACAGTTTCTGTTTGGAAAGGTCCTCAGCAGGAGTGTGTACCAAGTCATATTTTAATTTTCCAAATCAGCAATAAGGTGCGGCAACAGATCAGCGGAAGGTTCCTGGATATGTTTTGCCAGAGGAATAGTCTTCCGTGACCTCAGTGTGCAGCGTCACAGTTATGGGTGTCGGGAAATGCTTCTAGTTGCGTACTGTGTCACTTGGTGTGAGTGAGGAACAGTGAGCGCTTTGCCAGATCCCTCTGTAAAGATGCCTTGGTTCCCTGCCCTCAACTGCTCCCATGTGCACCATTCAACAGCAACCCTTGCTGACTGTCAGATTTAAAAAAAAAAAAAAAAAAAGTATTTTCCCTGCTGCAACACCAGAGCTTCCTGTATCAAACTGAGGAAGTAACTAAATGATTTCAGCATAGGAAGCAATGAAAAAACTATTACTGTTGCTATTATTGTATTCCATTCCAATCCCATTAAAATGCCCATGACAAAAAACCCTCTGGCAATTAATTATGCAGGATTTTGTCAAAAGTAAACATAACTAGTGGGGGGACCTGCCCTCCCCAGTATGACTTTTTTTGGTTTCCTCCCCATCTTTACTATTTTTCGGTTGGAGTACAGTCCAAGAAGGACACGGACCTGTTGGAGGGAGTTCAGAGGAGGCCACAAAGATGCTCAGGGGGCTGGAGCCCCTCTGCTGTGGGGACAGGCTGGGAGAGTTGGGGTTGCTCAGCCTGGAGAGGAGAAGGCTTCGGGGGGACCTCATAGCAGCCTGCCAGTACTTACGTGGGGCTTTTAAGGAAGATGTGGACAGAGTTTTTAAACTAAAAGACAGTAGATTCGTACTAGATAGAAGGAAGAAGTGTTTTTATAATGAGGGTGATGAGTCATGGGACAGACTTCCCGGAGCAGCTGTGGGTGCCCCATCCCTGGCAGTGCCCAAGGCCAGGCTGGACGGGGCTGGGAGCAGCCGGGGCTGGGGGAAGGGGTCCCTGCCCGTGGCAGGGGGTTGGGGCTGGGTGACCTTTAATGTCCTTCCAACCCAAACCATTCTGTGATTCGACCTTAAGTGTTACTTGTCGTAGCAGTAGTGAAAAGGAGAGATGAGAAAGGAAAGGAAAAAAAGAAAAAAAGAAAGGAAAAAGTGTATTTTGAAGTGGACATGTCCCCTTAAGTAATTTGTTTTAAAAAATCTGGAACTTACTGGTTGGTGGGGGGTAGCGGGAGGAAATAAGTTATCTTAAAAGACATTAAAAATTGCACAAGCAACTTCCAGCTTGGCAAGATTTTTGTCATTGTGGAAAAGACTTAAGGATCAAAGTAATTATCTTCGCTATTGCATTTTAGTTCTGTGTAGAAAGCTTTTACGTTGGATATATCCATTTTCTTTGTGTGTAATTACGCTCCTCAGTAGCTCTATCTACAACCAAACCACAGTTTATTTTGAGTGATTTCAGTGTGTACTGAAAAGGAAGAAGTTGTCCTTTTGTGCTTTTATTAAGACTATAGAGATAAGATGTGCCTTATTAGTAGGGTCTGCTAGGCTGAAATAAGTTTAGTCCTCTGTGGTTTTATTTCTTTATTTGTTGAATTCTATTTTTCTGTGTTATCTCTCCTCCTTAATTCTGATAGTCCTGTCTCGCATTGCAGGGGAGACTTGTAGTCCGAGCCGCTGAGTTGGCTGCTGCCTGAACAGTGAATGCTTCTGGTTCGAAAAAGAATGCAAAGCATGTCCAGGCTTTATTGTTCTTTTATTTTTTTAATTTTTGCGGGTGTTAGATTTCTTTATTTTTGGTTCCCCAATGCAATAGTGTAATATTGACACCCTTACCTAAGCATTTATAACTAGGGTTTGATGAAAAGTCATTCATATGAAGAGATAATCTGTGTGGAGGTGGAATGGGCTCTTATCTGAGGCTCTCTATTGCTAGAAAGTCCTGAGTTCACTTTTCCAGGCACACACCACGGGAGCTGTGATTTCATATGGCTGTGGAGATATCAGCATTAGCACCCTGCATTTAGTAAATAAAACTTGGTGGGTGGGATTTGGCCTCGCTTCGCTCCGTCAGTTCAACTGGAGCACAGGGGATTTTGAGGGAAGCAAAGCTTAGCCCAGCAGAAAATGCTTTTGAAAATCTCTGTTTAGCAAGAGTGCTCTGGGAGGGAAATTCTTGATATGAGTTGTATACATTTTTGTGAGAGGCAATCCTAAACATTAGCAGGGTTTGAGCCATATGGAGTAAACTGCTTACCATGTTTATGAGTTATCCATTCCTCTATAATTTTTTTAGTGAATGATCACGCATTTTATCTGACTTTTGTCGTGTTTTCCTGCTTCGCAGAGATGGCTTTACCCCCTGGCAGAAGGGTGTAGGACCAGTTGCTTTAGTGTAAGTGAGGCTATGTTTACGCTAAAAAGCTTGCTGCTACAAATTTTATCAGCGTGCAACAGCTGACTTTGACATGTGCTCCAAAAAAACCCAAATTTTGCGGCTTGAGCTCATCCTTCATGCAGTCCCCTGGCTCATTCCCCAAACTGCCCTCTGGCATTGTATCTCGCAGGACATACTTTTTTTTGTGGTCCACCGAAAAGCACAGAGGAGAGCTGAGGAGGCCATGGGTGGGTGAGGATGGCTTTCCACCATTTCTTTTATTTACCACCTAAAATCCCCAGCAGGCAGCAGCTGCCTCTCCCATGCATGGTCATGGTTCCTGCTCATATCTGATGTCTGCTCGTAGCTAAGCTACACAATTAACCTGGGTCTGGTGTAATTTAAATGACAGCTGCTACGGAGCTAACAGGATCTTTCAGGAAGAGGAAGCAGGCGGTGCAGGTGAGCACCTGCGGGCGGTAGGGGTAATGGAGCCTGGGAGACCTAGCAGCACCCAGGGGGATGGCTGGTGGGAGAGGTTTCCCACTACCCTGTGATATTTTTGCAGTCTCAAAGCCTGGTTTCTTGCTTTTTCTTCCTCTTGTTTTTCAACCGTGAGGTGCCTGTTGTACTGCATGGGCTGTGGTCCAGCCTGGCAGCTGTCTCCGAGAGATGCGTGATGGTGCGGTGACGAGGCAGTGTTGGTGCTCGCTGTGGCCAGCCCTGGAGCAGAACGCCAGGCTTGGTGCGGCCGGTGTCTCTGCTTGCTGTCCAAAGCAGACACCGGAGCCGGCCCCCCTGATGTGAGCGCCGGGGTCCCCTGTCTTCTGCCACCCTGAAGCCAGGGAACACTTGGCATACTGTTGGCAGGCTGAGTTGCCCACGGCTCTCTGAGGCAAGCAGGTTTCCTACTATTGCTTCTTGCTATGTATTGCAGAGAATTTGGTGTGGCAAAGATGATGTGGTGACTAGAAGAAGGAAACAAATGGAAAAAAGCTGTTGGTTTTTAACACAGAGTCACGAAGCTGAAGCTGAGGGAGATACCACTTTATCACCATGTCTTAACATGTGCTTAATTGTTGCTTATTTTTGGTACTTTTCTTGTGTAAATAGATCAAATATTTATAATGTTGTTGATCTTGTCAAAAGGAAGGAAAAAGGTGGTACAAAACATTTACTGGTTCTCATGCATTAATGCTGAACTTTATCACACATTTTCAGTGTGCGCAAAAAGTCTAAAAAAAGAAATAAGCTTAACCCGTTCAGAGCAAGAAAGAGAATCTGTGGATGTGAGAGTTGCCTGTTATCTGTTCTTACACCGCTGGAGAAGTGCAAGCTGCCTGGTGAACCTGGTTTGCTTACATCTAGTCGTGATTATGTTTTCTACCATGCAATGGAGCAGCTAAGGACTGATGGGCATCTCCTGGCAAACGCTGTTGAGACCAGCTAAAAAAGTGATGATGTTAAGAGTGATCAAGAAATGCTGTGCAAGGAGAGAAGACTCTTGTTGCTCACTAGCAATGCAGAATAGACAACAGAAATTCTTCCTGAAATAAGCTGAACTAGTGTTCCCTTTGCCACCTTCTGCCACAGCTTGGTCTGTCTGGAGGTGGAAAATTGGTCTTGAGCTTACAGTTCTGTGTTTTTCAGTGCATGAATACTGAGGACTTTAAAAAACAAAACAAAACAAAAAAACAAGACCTCAGGCTAAAGTCACTAGCAAGTTTTTCAGGGAACACACTTTTATGTCCTTGTGTCACTTATTTTGTGCTTGGGAACCTGGATCACTATTTTACTGATTTATGAAATGTATTCCTGGTGTATTTCTGCTGTTTTGCAGCAGTTGAAACCCCACCAGATGGCTCACACTGTTTCTTGCCACATAGCTAGGACAGTTTTTTTGAAATCAACCAGCTTCTCTCCCTGCTATTTATTTTTTCGACTCTACAAAGGACTGCCATTTTTAAAGAGGATGTGAGAGAGGACGGGCTTATGTGCTGCATGTGGAGACAAGATGTTTTAAGGGTAGGATTTTATCTAAGCGACATCCTATGTCCTCATGGCAGTGCCAACCCCCCCGCCCTCCCCTTCCTATTCCCCAGGGGCTCTTCCATCCCGTTGACACATCCGTAGTGCTACTGAGTGTGCGGAGGAAGGCTCCACCAGAGAGGAGCGACTGCTCCCAAACCGGGGCTGTTTTTGGTGATCTCCAAGGAAGCTGTGTGGATTGTGGTTGTGCTTCGCCAGGGCAGGCTCCCTGGGCTGAGTTCTGGCCACCTTTCTCTCCCTCGTGGCTGCTGGTGTCTGTCCTCTTTGCAACAGCAGAACTGCTGTTCTTGCTGCTTTGGCTGCCCTTAGAGCAGGGCTGAAATGGTCCCCTGCCCCTGCAGGCTGGGGTGACCTTGCACTTGTCCAACAGCACAGAGCTGAAGCGATGCTCTCATCTTCTGTGGACCATTATGTGTCGGGTGATGGCAACGGGCTGCTGCAGCAAAGGCATCTCCATGGGGAAATACGGGTAGATGTCTGCAGTCTGAGTCATGGGACTTTGTGGCTTCGTCGCCATCATGGATACAGATGTTGTAGGTGACTGTTTCTTGAGGGCTGCCGGGACACAGCGCAGCATCTATGCAGGTGATCTTGATGACCATGTGTCTTCTGAGACCTTGTGCTATTCGAGGTAGGAGATGTAATCAGGCTTAAAAGAGAAACAGATTTGCCAGTTTCCTGAAATTTGCCTGGAGGGACCCATACGCCAGTTGTTAAAACCCTGCAGTGTGAATCTGGGCTACAAAAGCAGTTGTCACTATGCTAAGTATGGCCAAGAAGAAAGAGCAATTGCAAGAGCAGCATAATAGCACGTTCTGAAAAAAATGTGAGATGCATTCAGCATAGCTGTTTTTTATTTTATAACAAGAAGACACCATGGGTTGCAGTACCACGCACTTTTAAAATTGTTTTTAAAGTGTAGATATGGTTGTTTTGTCAAGATTCCCTCATACTTCTAGGGTTGCCTGATATGTCTGTGTACCAAAAAGATAAAAATCTGGTTTTACCTGTCCCCACAGAGTTAGCTGCAGGTATGTAAAATAGGTGGTGTTTGCAATGTGACAGCTGATCCTTATTTTTCTTGCCTTCTATAAACATGAAAAATAAGGCTCCACTGGTTTATCAGCGCTAAACATAAATAAATTCCTGATTTTGATATATCTAGAAATCTTTCTTGTGTCAGCCATTTTTCATGAGAAAAACAAATGTGCAGTCCAGGTGTAGTTCTCAAAAAATCAGAATTTATAGTCTGATATATCTAATGTTAACTTGTACAAGTGGGTACTTCCATCTGCAGTAAAAAACTCTGTTTAATGCTTTAGTCAGCTCTTATTTTGAATCTGAAAAATATCTGAAAATAAGAACACAACCTAAATTATGTAAAATTTAACTTTTCAAAGCGCCTAATTTAGGATTTGTATTAAGTTCCTGGATAAAAGGACCCTTCCCATTTACTTTAATAGTGTCTGGAGAAGGACTACATGATGTATGGCTCTTAGGGGATCATTTCCTGTATCAGAGGAATAGTAATAACAAATTCAGCTTAGAGATGTATTCAGATGCTACAGAAGGTCACCAAAAATGTGGTTATTCTTTTTGAAAAGATTTAGACTTGGATGGATGCTGTGGGCTTCCGTTCCGAGAGGCATGCAGAAACATTCTACTTGAGGATCCTCTTTAGTCAATGAATGTTAAAAAGAGAATTCTATATTTAGAAAATGTTACTTACTTTACAAGTGTGAACATTCCACCTTGGGTCCGCTGATGTCCTAAATGGTGGCTGACTTATAAAATGCCATGTTAAGCAACCAAACACCACCTTAACAACTCTGTAATTGTATAGCTGATCGCAATTAATGTACTAATCACTGTTAGGAGATCTAACAGTTCCTCTCCAGGATGTTATCCTGGTTGTTAACACAACCAATACCACAGGTAGCTGTTACAGCTGATAGTAATGAAAGGACATGTAACAATTGTGGAGCGCCGCATGACTTCAGGTTCAGGACAAACGTTTGCCTTTTGAGCTGAAGTGTTGGTTCTTTCAAACTTTGTTTTGTTTCTTACATTAGCTTATTTTCAAAAAGCTTAGCCGTCCCCTATTGTGCCTCCTTCTCCCCTACACCCCCCCATCCTCCAAAGGTGAAGGGTACAGAGGAAAATTAAACCCTGATATGTTAGGGAGGTTTTTTACCCCTTCTCGTTTTCCAGCACAGCTTCTGACCAAGTCATTATTCATGCTTCTCTGGATTGAAACATCTGAATTTCATGGGTGGGTGGGGAGTTTGTCAGACCTTGGACTTGTCCACAACAGCAGAGTGGAGCCTGGCAGATGTGTTTTAACTGAACTCGTGATGAGAGACCCTCACTCTCCGTATCGGCAGGAGCTGGTAACACCCCGTTCCAGCTCCAGCCCCAGCCAGGGAAGGTCTACACAGACAAACAGGAGATGTGCCTGTCCTAGGGAAGCTCGCAGACTTGTCTGGAAAGCTTGGATTGAAGGCAATGGCAGCATTTTATACCTGGATATAGCCAAAAATATGTTAACACCTTTGTACAATTTCCCCCCGCATTTAAGAATGACCGAGAAAGACAACATTTTGTTTGCATGCAGATATTAAAACAAAATCATTATTTTTCTGGTGTTGGACTGGCACATTGGAGTCACTGCTTCCTTCGGTGAGATGTTATCTGATATTGCCATGTGAACAGAAGCATAAAATCCTTTCATGAGATTAAACAGCACATATCTGTAGGTAGCGTTATGTTTATTAGATTCTGCTCAGTTAATACATTTTCTTCTCTCTTTCCTGTTGCTTACTGTGGAGTGGAAAATGTGCTGATTCAACACCCATTCACGTAATGGTTGTTATATTCCCTGATATTATAATTGGCCAAATAATTAAGTTATGCTTGCTACAGAATTACAACAGGGCAAAAATCACCTTAAAATTTAACATTAAGGATGCAGGAAAATAGCTGTGAAATGATGTTCCTTTTTCAGTGACACGTACCTACCTTCTGCAACACCGAGTCCTCCAGAAACGTGTGGTGCTTTGGGGACTCAGCAGCAAGCCGAGGGGAGGGGACAGCCTGGCGATGCCAGGGACTGGGGCAGTGCAGTGGCTCCCCGCAGTGATGCTGGTGGCCAGGGAACACACCACCAGTGAGGCAGAGGCTTCGGAGAAAACTTGCTAAATAACAGGTTCAGTACCTGGACAAAGGGTGGTGGAGAAACAGCAGAAGAGAGGGACTCTGACCTCCTCCTGCCCATGGTTTTCCAGCAGGTCTCAGCTCCTGCCTGCTACTCAGAGAGACTCCTCTAAGTAGGGAGGTCTTCATGAGTTGCCAAGTGTCAAGGACATGGTTAGAGCTCAGTAAATAATAAATGGTCCTTGTAATATTGAGATCATTTGTGGAAGTCTGTGCCTCTGAATGTTTTGTTACACCAGGGATGGAAATGGATTAGCACGAGGATTTAGAGGACCTGTAATGTTTTCTTTTTCTGCAGCCCATGTGAAATCAATGCAGTGATCCCAAGAGAAGTTTGAATTCCCAAAGCTTCAAATATTCAAATATATAAGATATTATTCAAATATATAAGATTTCAGTTTCAAATATTAGGATGCTACTATCCAAAATGTCTCTGAAAATTGTTCTGTAAAAAGAGAGCTAGCAAACTGCCTGATGCCCTTGATACAGGCGTTGTCACAAGATGTCCTGTAGCTCCTTTTAGGACTCTTAGTGCTAATGGCTGAAGGACGTGAAAATTCTGCTTAACCGTGTCATGCTGGTAACAGAGTTCTGGGTAAAGTTTGATTCTGTATCAGATGAATTGCATTGGAGGCTTCTCATGTTTCCTGAATTAGGTTCTTTGTCCTCATTAAATCAGCATCCTGGTTTTTCTCAGGAACACCAGAGATAAAACATGATACTATTTGGAGGTATCAAGAGAGAAAAGGATGGTCTAGGGCATTTATCTGGTGCAAATTTGTGCAGCTAACAGATTTGTGGCTCCCTCTATGTCAGCTTAGCTTCCTGTTTTCCAACAGTTTAAACAGGGGAGGGTGAGCTGGGGGAACACTTTGTTACTTAAACAGGGAACGAAGAGAAGGAAAAGACCCCAGACAGCAGCGTCAGACTTTGGATCAAGCCCAAAAAGTGAAAAAAACCAATAATGATCAAAGACTGGGCAAAATGAGCGCCCTGTTCTGCAGCACGGTGGGTGAGGGACATTGCTTTTTGCTTATCTACACTGCTGACTGGGTGGAAAAGCCCTGGATGGTGTGACATTCAACTCTGTGACTGCATCTGCCGAATACTTTAGGTTAGGCGTGCTACCTAATAATTCACGGTCTTGTATTGCTGTGTTCCCTGAAAATAATTCAAGCCTTGTTGTATTGGGTGTAACAGCTGTAATAATAGAGTCCCTTCAAACAGCTCAATTGAAGATGATGACCGTGATTAAGTGAATGCAATAGAAGAGATGAAGCGACTTACCAAAGACAGTAACATCAGCTAGAGACACCAGGTCTCCTGGCTCTCAGCTGCCAGCACTACTTACCAGGCATCGCGCAGTACATGTCAGTCACGCAGGCAGGCGTAATGGATGGTATAAATTAAGCGCCTGTAAGAAACAAATTTTCATGCTGAATTTGCATAGTGTTGAGGACAAACAATTGACAACAAAATGGAGCATCACAACCCCAGTCTCAGAGACTTTAAAGTTAGAAGAATCAGCTAGATGACTGAGCCTCAGGTGCTGAGCCCAGACTTTCCTCTGTTCACACAGGTAACTCAACACTGAGTTTTAAGTGAGTTTTAACTCATGTTCCATTTTAAACTTTCACCCAGTCACCCCAAAGTTGAGTTTTCCATTTAGATCAAAGCAGAATCTGTGTGATTTCCTAGAAAGACCTCCAGATTTCACCCTCTCCCTTGTGATGCGGGCTTTTCTTAAGAAACGTGACTCATCTGCAAGCGGAGAGCTTCCACGGGGATGGCAAAATGCAGACCCTAGCTAAGTTGCAAGTTAATACCTTGTTCTCTTTGTGCCTTGCAGGAAAATCCTGAGTGTACCGTTATCAGTGTCCTTCTGCCCAAAGGCAACAGATAAGGCTTGTCTATTTCTGGGATTGCTCACCGTCTGAGCAGCAGAGCTATTCCGAGTATTTTGCAGTTGGTCAGGCTGAGTTGCAGGAACCTGGTAGGGAAAGGGAAGTCAGATTTGGAGGAAGATAACCCCAATGCAACAAGCCCTCAGGTAACCTGATGAAACAGTTAAAGAGTCTTGCATCAAGAGTGGTGTTTGAGTGGGGAGACAGCCATGCCAGGTATGGGTCAACCCTTGTATCTGGCTGGTATTGAATCTTCAGGCTCTGGGGATGAAATCCTGACCTCAGTAAAGACAGAGACACTTTTGCCCGACAGTGAAAAATGCCCAAGGCTGCATACTAATTAGTTCAGGCATCGGCCCCCACTGTCCGCATCTTCCTGCAAGACCCATAGCTGAAGACTTTCTGACGCTGTGCTGATGCTGTCACTAAGCGCGCAGAGCCTCCGTGGCCAGCTTACACTGAGAAGTGGCCGAGGTAGTGCCAGGTTAGTAGGAAGAGACAGGGGGCTAGGAAAAGCGCTCCTAGAGAAACCCACCCTGGCTTTCCCCACTCCTCTGCTCGGCGGGGACTCTCGCTCTCCAGAGCAGTACGCCACCAGGCTCCAGCAAAATCCCTCTTGCTTTGCCCCTTTGCCTGAAAAGCCCTGAAAAGTTTCTCTTAGGAACACAACTCATTTATTACCTTTCAAGATTTTTTATTATTCTTCAGTTAAACACAAGTAATAAGTAATCTCTCTACACCAAAGGGAAAAAAGGCACTCCAGCTGCCTGAAAATACTAAGCAAGGAGTAAAAAGAACTGAAAGTGTTTTCTTAAATTGCATTGGTGGCAATGGATCCTTGTGCATACTGTCATGGGTAACATAATGCAAATTGCCAAAGCTGACAAAGCTGCTGTAGAGCCAGAAGCTTTGTGCTTTCAATCCTCAAGTGAAATGGAGATTGATCTGAGCTCCCAGCTTAGTAGTTAAACAGATTTTGCCGATCTATATTTCTTATCAAATCAGAAGAAAAAATGACACATTCCTTTATAATAATGTACAAATGTAAATATATACAAATTTGAAATATAACCAGATTAATTACTCTAAATGGATACATAATACCAAGTAAATACATAAGGAAACAAAATCATTAATTGATTGGACTTCTTATTACAATGAAACTGTTTGCAAGGATTAACAGCTCCTTTCTGAAATACTGAACTCTGACATGATGTTTACATTTCCATCTATTTTTAATGATCATGTAGTTTACTGTTTGAATAAAACAGCACCATTATGTTTTAGCTGTATTAAATACTGCAAACATTGAACACTAAATACAGAATAAATTATCATTTAAAGATAGGTAATATTGGCAAGTGCCTCCAATATGCCACATCACTTTAGTTTTAATATGCCAGGACTTCGCTAGAATGAAATGCCTCTTTTTACAAACTATAAAGTAAAAACGGTGCATAGAAATGTTGGAAAGAAGCATAGGTTGGACACAAATGTCTTCATTTTGTTTCAAAAAGAGGAAGAACATTTATATTTTCTAATACAAATAGAAACATTTGCATGGCTTGGTGTTGTTGCAGGGTATTTTCCACTTGGACTTGAAAAAAAAAATATTATTTAGATCTGCTGTCAGACCAAGCAAGGGAACTATGCAATAATAAATGCAGCATAGACTGGCTGTACTTTGAGAGCTAGGATGGGCTCTGTCGTTTTACTGAAGCATCAGGAGTAAACCACTGGAAAGGTACTGAAAAGCCAGTTTCTTTAACAGCAGCCTGTACGCAGAAATACTCTTCTGGTGTAATAGTGTAAAGGTAGATAGTCCCTTTAATTTTAGAATAACCCAACGCAGCCTAGAAACAATTTTCAGTACGCAACCAAGAGACCTGCATGTTTACAGTAGTCCAGGGACAGACCTTGGTGAAAAACTGTCTAGTTGGCGCTCCTCTGGTGATGGAAGATGTTCTCCCCATGTCTCCTGGCCTTTGTGGTTCCACCCTTCGATTGCTGGTTAGAGGGAACGCTTTGAGGAATGAGTAAGGAAGCCTGGGACTCTGTTCAGTCTCTTCTGAAACTGCCAAGCAGACCTTGACACCAAATATGTCTTTCAAAGAAATGACGTTTAACCAAAAGCTTGATCTGTAATGGGATACTATCTAAATCCTATAATGGAAGTAATTTACCAGATTGGTTTGGAGGCATATTAAGGCAATATAGAAACCATGGTCTGCATCGCTGATAATGTTATCCATGCACTTGCTAGTCCATTAGCAGAGTGATTCATCTGAGAGCTGCAAAAGGGCCAGGCCACTCTCCCAAACATACAAACATCTAGACAAAATAGATCGCAGAAGCAACTAAGCAGCTGTTCCCTTCCCTGCCGTACCTGCTGCAGGTGTACGATGGAACAAATGGCCATTAGAGTTCCTGCTCTTAACAAGAGTGCATGTGCCTCTTTGAAAAATGTCTTTTGAGATGGATGTGTTTTCCTAGCAGATATTACATGTAGCTGTGGTCCCCGAGCTTGCTGTTCAATTAAGGACAGATCTCCTACAGAACATGCAGCTGCAAACTACTGAACTTAACCTGGCACTAGCCAGCGCTAGGGTGGCATGCTCGGGTAGCTTCAGCAGGCAGAGTGGGTTATTTGAGGGAATGTGTTCTCCATCTCACATAGTCACCGAGATCATTTCTCGCTGTCTCTTCCTTGTCCTCCCCACCCAGAGCCAGACCGCAGCTGCAGACATGCCAGCTGCCTTGACAGGGGCTGGGGAACGCTGCAAGCAGGGGGGTGCAATGGACCCCCCAGCCTAGAAGGAGTAAGCAGAGATGGGGCGCAGGGCTGGGGGCTGCGTCACCGCTTTCCCTGCTGGCCCGGCACGCGGGCTGTAAGGTCAGGGTGCAGTTCAGCCGGGTTTCGGGGTTCGGAGCCAGGCAGACGCTGGCTTCCTTCGGTGCCTTGATTACAACCACTTGTGTCACTGCAGCACGAGTTTGTGGGTAATGCAATAAACAGGTTCAGTCTGTTCAAAGGGAGGACTTCTTAAAGCTACAGTCAGAAATAAGAACAGTTCATCAGCCTGAGTATATCATAAAATTCCACTTCAAATACATATAAATAGCAATGCTCCAATAATCCCTGAAGTGCCTGTAATTTATTGAGTCCTCCTGAGTATCACCGTCACTATGGTCAGGTAGAGATAAGTGGATTAGTTCTGGATATGAGCATCTGAACTTACACTTCACTGCTCAAATTCATACCTACTGAATTTGAGTCTATCATCATGTTGTAGGGTTCAGCTATCTAAATTTGCTATGGTTTAGCCTGTCCAAGACATTTTAGGTGAAAAAACAACTCGGGGTGGTGGTGGGGGGTGGTGTACAGATGTTCTTTATGTTTGATAGAGAGGGAGAACCTCCTCTAATCTCCTGGCAATATCATCGCTGCTCATACCTATTTGTTTCCAACTACCAAGAAACGCTGCCTCATTTGGCATGGCCAGGGTGCTGACTCTCACGTTAATTGGTTTTGTTCTGCCTGTCTCTATCTATCTGCATGCCCCCAGTAACTCTGACATTGGTTCCAACAGCGTAGGCAGTTTTACTTTCTGCTTTTCACGGAACAAAACAGGTGACAAGCTGCCTTCATCGGCGTTGCTCTGCAGCAGTGTTAAGTGCAGATGCGCGTTTGACTCTGTTCTGCATTGCTTGACATTTTGTTTTCCACCAACCACTTGGGTGGCTGATAATGAGACTTTTCGTGTTTAATCTTTCCTTTTACTGCTAAAATTTAATATCTACTAAATTCAGGCCTATTGTCAGCTGTTACCACATTGGGGATATGATATCTAGAGAAAATAGATATTCTCAGTCTCAGGTTTTGTGTCAGCATCTCCTTCTAATGCTTTCTGTTAGCCGCAAGAGCTAGGTAAGAGCTTCCATCAAAACAAATAAATCTCTGCCTGGTTTGATCCAGAAGAGTTACTTTGCCACCAGGTAGACCATTTTCGCTTATTTTGGTTTATAACTTTATCTTATTTCTTCTCTTTCTGAATACCAGGCACAGATTTGGCTCTTGCTCTTCACTACAGTGTCTGCAGATTCACGTTCTGCTTCCCATGGAGCCTGCCTTTGATTTAGCATGTTCTTCCTTGCTTTCTCCTTGCCTGTAGTGTGAGATCCTCAGTAACATCAGGGTGTTGCTCACTGGCCTCTGGCTGGGTTAGGTTGCCTTTCTCAACAGCAAAACGCTGAAAGTCGGTTCCAGATACTAAGGTGAAGCTTTGTGTGTTTTGAGTCATACGGTCGTTTAGGCCAGGCCAGCTACAAAGGCAGCCAGTGAGCAGATCTGAGGGGAATGAAATCTGTCGGCTCCCTGGCCCGGCTCTTTGTGTGGAGGTATGAGGTCTGACTACAGTGTGGAGCAGCCCCATGGCAGCTCTCGGAGCCAGCAACGTCAAGGGCAAGATGTCCCCTTGACATGAGCTTTCCACAAGGCAGGTGCCCGCTGGCCACCAAGCCCATATCAGCACCTGGCAGGCACATGGTAGGAGATACCTTGGGCAGAGTCCTCACCAAGCCACCCTCCTCCAGCAGCACCTTGGAGCTCGGCAGGGTGACACAGCAGGCTGGCTGGGGCACATCTGCCCAACGCACCATGAGCACCAGCGAGGTCGCTAGTCACACCAGCAACCTTGCGCTCAGCCCAAGGGTGGTTTTGAGCTCTTCGTTCTCTCCACTTTCTCCTGGCACTTGGTTATTTTCAACCATACCTTGTTCACTTTCATGCGAAGTGCTTCACGTTTCTGCATTATGGTTTCACCGTCAGCCACTTCTGAGTTAATTGGAAATGGTTAAAAACACTCAAGTGCTTCAGATCCTGCTATTGTCAGAAATTAAGGCACTTCCCGGCAGTCTTCCTTTAGGCTGGTCTCCTAAGTCAGCAGGAACCCTCCACTTGTAAATTTCCAGGCTGTTTCAGCTCTGGATAAGTTTTTAAAGGTTGTGTACTGTTTGAAATTGCTTGGAGCAGCAGCTACAGCCTGTCGCATACGTTCCTGAGGAGCCTATAGTTTAGGCAGTTCAGAAGGCTGGCTAGCAGAGCACTGCCTGGTGGTAAGCCAGCCCGCAAGGAGGAGGTTTCTTGAATCTGCAATATTAGTGCCAGTTACTGCTTACCATCTGAGAACAGGCTGAATCCTTTACATCCTCCCATAGTGTCTGCCCTGAAACCCCTACTTCGGTGTCAGATAAATGTTGGGAGCATCCCACATGGTGGGAGCCCTTATGCAATTCTCCAGCTGGTTCTGCTGGGCTTCAGAGGGATTTCCCCCCAATTTAAGCTTCTCATTGAGAGATATGCGCTCATTCAGGGGTTGCAAGCTGTTGTTCCTCAAGTCGGTAAAAGAGGTTTCTGTCCTGAAAAAATGCCTTTGGGTATAAGGCTTCCCAAAGAGATCTAAAGGGAACTTTCACTGCACTTCTACAGAGGCTGAAAATATGGGTTCCACCATGTGCCTGGTGTTGGCTTCTGGAAGGAAAGCTCCATGGTCTTTGTTTCTCACGTGCAAAGATTCCCCCCATCAGCTCTACTGCCAGCGGCTGTGTGTGACCAGCTAACGCAGTCCAAGGCTTCTTCTCATTAGCAAAGCTAATTATGAGCCCAAGGAGGGACATGCCATGGGAAGCAGGGCAGCTGGGGACAAGACAAAGGGTTGGTGGGGCAGGAGAATTGGCAAGCAGCAGGGCTGTGTCCATCTGGTGGTCTCCAGCACCTGGTGCTTCCCTGGTGACAGCCGGGCCTTCTGTTTTAGTTTTCTTAGCTGAGGCATGCTCCATGCGTGGCCCAGGGAGGCAGAGAGAGCCAAAGGGGCAGTATCTTGAAGATACCGTGTCTTCTCTGTAGTCAGGAAGAAGGGAGGTGGTGGAAGGAGGATGGTTTATATGTCTATTCTGGATTTTCCTGGCAGAGGTCACCTCGGAGAGGCAACCACATTGAAAGAGTATTAGAAGAGCAAAATGTCCTTCAGCCATCACGTATGTCCCTCAGTGTGCTTCCACCTGCCCCCATGACATGGGCTTTGCACCTGCCAGAGATCTTGTCTGTCTGAGTAGATGAGGGAGAAGCTGCTTGCCTCTGTCGGGGCGTCCCAGGCACCTGCGGGGCTGCGGGGGGTGAGGCACACACTCGTTCACCTCTATACAGATGGGCACATTCGTTCAGTTCGTGTCAGCACACAGGTCTGTTCTCTTTGAAAGGCAACGACAGTCTTGATAGGTTTCCATTTCTGAGCCTTCTCCAATACCAGGATTTCTACGCAGAAGGTCAAAAAAAATTAATGGAGATTAATGCTGTGTATTTTGCCGTCAAAACAAATAGAGTTACTTTATATTTCTGGGAAATAGATATTCTGATTTATTTTAGCTGTCTGGGCAATGACTTACTGGCTGTTCACAAATGAATGGTTCTCGGCTTGAGGTACTAGTGGGAATATCTCATTACAGTCACAAGTCGGGGAGGGAGTTTACATGCTTAAACGTACTGACATTAACCAGCCCCAGTCCGTATCGGTATTAGAGAAGCACCGCTGGCAGCTGCCTGTGGAGATCCTCTGCTACCAGCAGCCTCCCAGCCACGGTGCCCAGTGCAGCCCTGCAACACTGGGCTGGGAGCTGCTTCTCCCCAGGGCGCTGCCTGGCACGAGCTGCGCAGCCACACGCAGCCCGCAGCTGACATGTGAGAACTCGTTAAACTTATGCTGTGAGATTACTTTTTTTCCCCCCTCCTTCCTCTTAAGAAAAACAAGTTTTGCTACTTTTTTTTTTTTTTTTTTTTTTTTTTTCCTACCGGGTAGTAATGGCAAGATGTCATTTTTATTCAAATGAGTGACAGGTGTAATTGTAGCTGTGGGCCATGGCTTTCTGGGCAGCACTGGTTACCAGAAATAATGCGGCATCATATGTAAGGTTTATGTTTAGCTGCTGACACCTACACCTGTGAAATGTGAACACTATGAGCATGGTGGCATTAGCGCATGGCAGAGTTTTCAGAGTACAGGTATTTCTAAATGTTGCGTGAACCCACTCTAATTTTTAGTTGCTGAGGCACAAATATTTCTCCCCTGTAGATTTCTAATAGATTTCTATATGCGTTGGCTTCTGGAAGCCAAAAGATTGTTCTTGTGCTTAAATAGGAGGGGTTAGATAAACATGAGCTTTCCAAGGCTGAGCTTATTTGCATTTCCAAACTATATTTCAAGTACGGTAACCAACCTAGAGGAATTTTTTATTGTTAGACAGCCAGATGAATGGCCGTGGTGGTGATGACCAGCTACCACCCTGTGGAGAGCTGCTGCACACGTGTGCGTTGGTACGGGTGTTACAGCTTGACCTCCCTTGTGAAATGCAGTTACTTCTTTGAACTTCAGCATTGGAGAGCTTTTGTATCGTTGCTGAATGGGTATGAGCACCGAAGTGGTAAATTCAGCTGTATGCTCTGACCGCAGCTTACTGCAGTTTACAGTACCTATAAAATTCAGTCATTTACTTTTTTGTGTCCTGTAACTTTCGGGATAACTTTGGTAATCAGACTTCTTTTGAAAAAAATGTATGATCTTAGTGGCAGGCAGTATTTCCTCCCCTCTTTTGGAAAACTTCAGTACAGTTGAATGGTTGCTCTTTACCATTTTTCAGAAGAGCAAACAGCCCAGCTACCTGGTTAGGAAGGGCTGTAGGGAATTTTGGCGAAGGGTCAAGCTGAGGAAGATTCTGTATGGTCTAAGGCTATAAATCTCTGCTAACATCAATGCCAGGAACTGTTTCAGGATCAAGCTTCTGATATTGGGGTCTTTCATTTACCGACTAGGAGGCGGCTGTAAAGTGTAGCCTGAGCTCTTCAGAGAGTCTCCATCAGGACCACATGAGCTGCAGGGCAGTGCCGTGTTGAGAGCCTCTGCCGAGTGCAGCACAGCCGCAGCAGCCCAGCACCTTCACAGACCACGCATTTCTGAAAACAGAACACAGGATGTGTGCCTGGGGCTGTGCACGCCTGGTGCCTTCCTGGCAGCCTGGCCACAAAGCATCAGCTCAGCGTGGCCCTGTGCTGGTGCACCCCCAACCCTACTGTCCCCCAGCCTTTACTTTCCAGGGAGTCTCACCTGCATGCCCTTCTTTCTCAGATTTCCCCACTCCTTTCTACGCCAGCCCTCCCTCCCTCCCTCCGCCTGTTCCCCTGAGCCCTCCTCTTCGGCACTGACAGGTCTCCTTGGAGCCCCAAGCTTGCAGCTCGTGCAAGATGCTGTCAACATTCCCACAGAGGTGACTGGTGTCACCACTGCCCCAGCCCTGCTGTGACCTCCTACTCCCGCATGGCTGGAAGCGCAGGGATGGGGAAGTGCCTGGAAGAAGGATGAAATCCAGTGACTGCTGCTCCCTCCCCACCTCCAGGCACGGTTCAGTAACTGAGTGACCTTACAGCAGCAGATCCAGGCTAGGAGGTGGAGCCTGCAAATGGAAAACCCATCTTGACTTAATGTTTTCCAGGACTGACCAGGTGCTGTTCCCTTCTAGCACAGGGGTATGTGAAGTCCTGACCCGGATGAGGTAGAAACCAGCAAAACCATGAAGCATGTCTATCGTCCCCCTGAAACTGAAGTCTTGTGGGAGGGTGGGTGTTGTTTGTTTTTTTTTTTTCTTATTATGTTCCCACAAAAAAAACCAAGCAAAGTGTTTCATAGTTCAGTTTGCAAATGTGACTTCTAATGTGACTCTAAGGCTCAAGTTGTGATTTCTTTGCACTGAAGAGCAACTATTCACTGCAGACAGCTAGATATAATGAAATGTTGATGAAAATAGGCAAAGAGTTTGGAATCTGTCCCACCCCTTGCACGATCAGGCAAACCAGACTTGAGAAATGCAAAACTTAAGGCCAAATTTGTAACTTGCTGTTATTTCCAGCAACAACAGCAGCATTCAGAATAATCTCAAATGCCTTCAGAGGGTCAGTCCAGATAAGCAACCAAAAGTTAATTTGCTATAATCTGAAAAGTTTATCTAAACTTCTTGTGTCTGCATAATTGAGTTTGAAATCTTGCAAGAACAGGCTTGTTCCATATATCATACACCGTATCTTCTGCATGTCTGCAGTTTCCCAAATGTTAATCTCCAATGACCCAGAATAAGTCAACAACATTTGCAGTCATACATAACACTGGCTCTGTTCAAATGTGGCATTCCTGCTATCTTTATAAATGGCATCACCACAGCATAAGTATGGAATGAAGATTTGAGACGCAATAACCTTTTATGCTTCTTGGCTTAAACAATATCTTCTGATGTCCTGCACAGCACATAATACCAGGTTTCAGGTGACTAGTTTTAATCAACTGATCGATGTGATAATCAAAGTTTGGGCTTGAGTCAAATACCAAAGCATCAAATGTTCTATTAGGCTTCCAACTCCCAATTCATATTAACCTTGCCTGTTGTTTTGTAAAGTTTATTTTCTCAAGTTCCCTTTGGAAACACATCATAGTGTTTTGTCTCAGAGCACTTAGCACCAATTCATCTCTTCTAACTCACACGTCAATAAAATTAATCATACCCGCATCTTACAGTGGTACAGCTCTTTTCATGCTAGCGGGTCTCTATCAATGCACGAGTGCTAAACCAAGGGGCTGGGCAGACTTTCTTCTCTGTGCCTCCCATGGGCATCATCCTGGATCTCCCAGTGCAGGTTTGGGGAGTTAGAGACTGAGAGATTTCTCAAAGGGGCAGAGGAGCCTGCCAGTGCCCTGCCCCGAGGCAGCATCCTGTTGCCTGTGCTTCCAAGAGAGCTCCTGGAGGGTGTTTGCCTGCTGATGGGTGCCTGATGGAAGGGGAGCTCCAGAGGCTGGTCAGCAGAGCGGAGAGTTGATTATTTCAGGGGAGGAGAGGGAGGAACCTGGGCTTCAGCCTGCAGAGCCGCTGCCTTGCCTGGCTCGGGCAGGGATGCCCGCTAACGAGCCGTTCTGTAACACCCAGAGCCTGCAGGGCTTCCAGTGCTTCCACCTGCAAGGTGGGAGAGGCATTCTGAGTGCAAGCTGTGTGTGTCTTTGGCTTCTGTGAGACACTCTAGTTTTAAAACCCCTTTTGGCAGCTTCAACAACTTCCTCCTGAACAGTTTATTAGGTGCTGAGAGATGATGGCATTTGTGGAGCTGGTTTTAAAATGTTGACACACAGCAGTATAGGCACCTCTGCTTGTTATTGCCATCCAGCCCTCAACATGGAAAATGTCAGTAGCATCTGCTTGATGGACTTATCTGTCTGTTTGTGTGCCTAAATTAACAACTATCGGATTTAAATGGAATTTAAGTGGTGTGCAAGTAAAACACAGCAAGACCACCAGTATGTGCAGGTATCCTTTTTAGTCTCAGAGGGAATTGCAGCGCTTCTGAGATCAGGGAAAGAGCAACTTGCTGTGCACACCCCACCCACAGCAAGCCCTTAGGGCAGGAGCAGTGTGTCATGCTGTATTCAGGCAACTTCTGGCAGGTACGATGTATTTACTCTGTGCTGGGGTGCCCTTTAGCTACCAGCCCTGGGGGAGGAGTGCCTGACAGCTGTGGCTTGGTGAGGCCCCTTTCTGTCTCCAGGCGTGACTGCCTGCCGCCGGTAGATGACAACATCTTCCCCTTTTTCAAAGCCACTGGCCGTGGCTGCAGTCCTGTATTGCCAGCCTTTCCACCCCACAGTCCATCTCACCAGCCTTTCCACCCTGCAGTCCGTCCTGCATCCTTCTCTCCATCAGCCACAGCCCAGGGCTGCCATCCTCCCCCCGGACCAGCAGCCAGGGTCCGCACTTGTGCTTCAGCTGCCTGCTCAACTTCACTGCCTTGGGAAGTAGTGCAGGAGGAGGATGCTACAAATTTATTCCCACCCTCTTTATGGTAAGAGCTACGAAGAGAAGAAAGACATAGGAAATCACTTTTCTGTGACATGAGAAAGCTCTTTTCTGCTGTTTAGTGCAGGATGTAAACTCAAACAGAAAGGGCATCAGCTGCTACTGATACCCAACAAACCTCCTGATATCGAGTTCCCTCTTAAACGAAACCGACTAAGAGGAACTGACAGCTCTGCTAGCAGCGTGAGGCTGTCTCAGAGGTGTGGGGGGTAGTAGGGGCCCTGAAGTTTGTTACAACAGTAAAAATCACAGAAATTCCTGCCCCACAGGCTGTCCTTTACTCCCCCCGCATGTCCCAGCTTCTGCATCTGCTGAGGCCCAGCTGCTGGTGGTTTTACTGGTGTGTGTGTCTGTTTGACACAGCTCACAGGCAGTGCTGTGCCCGGGGTGCATTGCTGTGGCTCCCACGGATCATCCCCCCAGCAGAGACCCGTGAGGCAGCATGTCCTTGCAGCACCGAGTGATGTGACTTCAGCTTACCCTTTAAATTTTATTTTGAGTGAGAGGCTTTTCCAGGAAGAAAGGAGTTAGATAAATAACCTGAAAATAAAAAGTAAAATATTTTTGCTTGTTTCAACCAAGTACAAGCAGTATTTTTCTCCTCTTGACATTAACTTTTTAATAAAATCACTGAAAAAGCTGAAGTTTGCAGTGACTTTTCAGTTTGCCCAGGGAATGACTAAATAAAATATTCCCTGCACTGGATCTATGAGCTGCTGACTGGCCTGGAAGTTATTTTGCTGTGTAAGAGGGTGAATTTCTTCACAAGAGGCTGTTTTGTAAATCCCTTTAGCACCCAGCTAAGTTGCTCTAGTTCAGCGTGAAGGGTTGGATCGGGGTTTGCCAGCTGAAGCAAGTTAGGAAAGCCTGCATATTTTTTCAAGGATGTGTAAAGGAAGTAGAGGATTACTCCATTGCTTAAGAGCTTCGTTGATGTTACAATACTGAGTGCCTTTTTTTTTCCTCTTTAAGGATGTATAATGCATGGAAAGCCACAAACGAAATACAGTGATAAGAAGGCAGTTTTACAAGGTGGGCTCTCTTACTCCGTCTGCTGAAAAGAGAGCTGAGCAATACTATATACAATATTATAATGGGTATTCCTGTGTTATTTTAAAGAGCTTTAAGGGATGAAAGCAGATCTGCTAGAGAAAGGTATTAGAATTGCCAAATAGGACACACATGCCTTGACTTTGCAGAGAAGCATTTGCCTTTCTGTTTTTGTTAAAGGCATGAAATATTCGACGTGTCTGCCGGCCATAGCATTAGATTTAAGACGCTAATTATCAGCTCTTGATCACACCATCTAGTGCATAGTTCCCAGTTCGCGTAAAGCAAAGGTGAGCTTGCCAGGCAATCGGCACTAGTCCAAGGGCTTAAAAACCTTTCCAGGGGGCTGCATCAGAGGGGGGAGAAGAAGAGTATGTTTTATACAGCGGTTTTCACCCTGGGGACACCATGGTGGCAACCACACTACCCAGGAAAGTAAAGCCTCCAGCTGTTTTTTCAGATAGAGAAAGGACTGCACCATGGCACCGTGCTTGCCATTTTCTGTACTGACTGAAATGTGGCTCAGTGGTGGCATGAAGGGGACAAGGGACCCTTGTGAGACCTTCCCCCCCATCCTGAAGCCAACCGGTGCCCCATGAAAACAGCCAGCAGCGAGAGCTGTGCTTGGCGCGGGGGGAGCCAGTGGCTTCGGCAGCTGCCCAGGGTGGCGGCGGTGCTGAGCACGGGGGCTGTCCGCAGCAGCAGCTCTGCTTTTCAACCTGTCCCCGGCCAAACGCTGCCTCTGCAGTGCTGCTGCATCATGGTTATTGCCCTTGTCCTGTGGGAGCTGCTGCCTGCCTTGCAGGGCCCGCTGTGCTGCTCGGCAGCTGGGGTCAAGGGGGCCACTGCTACCGGATGGCTTCTGCACCCTTGTGCTCGCTCACATGGAGCTATGAACATTCATTTTTCCCAAGGCTGGGTTTGTTTGGTGTTCCCCCCCTTCTTTAATCGTAAATACAAGTTATTTAGATACATTGCTCAGGCACTGTCCCATGATAGATGTAAAATTACTGTAAAGATGGCAAGGGAAAAAAAGGGAGTAGAATAAAGGAGGCAGAATACCAGAAAAAATGGAGCTTAAAATTGCCTGGGAGGTCCTTTAGTTAACGTGTTTGATGCTTTCTGTTACCTCATGGTTAAGAACTGGAAGTTTTGATGGAGTACCTTATAAATTAGATAACAGGTTCATGTGTGACGGAGAGAAATTTAGATCTAAAAATAAGTGACAGACTGAGTAGCTAGGAACTGTTGAGGTATGGGCTGAAAGGACCTCTGGAATGTGATATATAATTGTCTTCTTTCTCCTACATGTTCCAGTCTTTTTCCCATAGACGCCTGCATGTTTAAATGATAAATTGTAAATTATGCTTCATTCCATAGCTCAGCCTTATTTTTTTTTTCTCATTCAGCAGAAGCAGTAAAAATATTGATAAAAAATGCTGGTTAGCTTGCTGCTATAAAAAGGATCTGCAGGTTCCTTGATTTCGGGAACGGGACCATTTTCTGGTTCTATTTACAACAAAATGAAAAATTCTTTTTTGTGATGTTCAAATTATAGTTTGGAACAGTCTTTCATCATGTTTCCTTTTTCCTCTTTTGCCTTTGAGATCTGACCTCTTTATGAAATATCAAGTAAAGGGATCTCAGTGTAGCTGCATCGTGCGAGGTACTCCCATCACCTTACGAAAAAGGATCGAACTAGGACTGACTAAAGATGCTTTAACTTATAAAATAGAAATGTGTAGGGAAAAAATAAACGTGATACTTAGAGATTAAAAAAAATAATAATTCACTTCCACCATTACTTCTTTCTGCACGGTATTCTAGCTGTTGTTTCATCTGCTGATTACAGCAGTTAGGAATTTTAAAGTAAATACAGAGATTTTAAGGACAAACCTGTCAATCTCAAAGAGCTGGAAGCCTGGAACCTGACTCCAAGAATACTGGTATTTGCTTTAAAATGCAGAAATTTATGGCCAGGCTTTTTACACCAACATCCTCACTGTGCCATAAGAAAAATCTTTTATGGAGGAAATATTTCCAGAAAAATGGTATACAGAGTCTGTGACATTTCAGACGGTAACTGCCCCTTGAGGTAAATTGGATTGATCAGATCAGTGAGGTAACCACAACTTTCTAAATACCATATTTTTATCAAGGTCCAGTTACAGCTCTGATTCACTCTTGTTCCCGAGGAAAGTTTTGCTTAAGTCCGTTTTCATCATCTGACAACAAATCAAAGTACATGACTGACATTTCCAGAACAGAAGTGGAATGAACCAGTTCCAGGTACTGATGGAAGAGGCAGATTAAACAGAAATGGACAAATCATTAGTAATGCAGAGAAGCCTGAGACTCCCAGGGTATACAAACATGTTTACCTCATGGCATTAGCATCCTGACCTGGGGGGGGAAAAAATATCTTTCCCTGGGACTTAGGATTGCATAAGTATGAAAATTATTTGGACCTTTGAGGGGCATGCACTGGTGTAGGTAGGAATAACAGAAGTGACATCTGTGGTGCTACCTGAACAGAAAATTGGCATGAGAACTGTGGTGTAGCATCCTGGGGGTATGTCCGTACCGCTACATAAAGTTGTGTTGGGAGGGCGAGCCTGTGCTCTCACTGTCCCCGCTAGTTTGCGAGCCAGCTCAGCCCCTGGCTCCCCTTCCAACTATTCCAAATATTTGTTTCGAAGACAAACCTGCCACAGAAAGGGCAACTCTCTGGCCCTGGGGGCCAAGATCGGTTCTTGGCTGGCTTTTATTTTGTTGTATCAACATGACCCGATTGACCAGTGCGCTCAGTTATGTGCCCTTATTTATCCCTGGCTGAATAAGCGCTGGAATTCCTACTTGGCTTTAGGCACGGGGTTCAGTCCTCTGGCAGCATTTTGCATGCAAGGTAAAAATGTGTTCAAGTAACCTGGAGTCTATATGTTAAATGTATGTTTGAGGTGCTACTGAGGTTGTGATTGTCTTTCAGTGAAGGCTGAAGCTGGGAGTCTTAGGCACACTTAAAGCAAAGCAGCTGTTACTTTGCTAAATGGGGCTCATTGTTTACACTTGCCTCTGAAGTATTTAATGTTGACTGGTGAAAATGATACGGCAATATATGGACCCCGGGTTTGCTTTGGGAGAAAATTCCTTGGCTGCTAAGGAAACTGTCCTGCTGCCTGGCAGTTAAGGAGCAGTGTTTGGGGCTGGGGGCTACCTGCGCCCAGGGGATGGTTGTCAGGGGATGCGCCGATCTCCGGCTGTGCCGTGGCATTCCCTCAGCTGCTTCCCGGCTACCTTTTGGGACACCTGGGAGCGAATCCTCATGAAAGCCACGTATAAGACAGAGGATACCCGGGACCGGCAGCTCCTCTTACATTAAGGAACAAGAGGCTGTGGAAGAGAGAGAAAACTCACAAAGTCAAAAAGAATATTCAGGTTCTGCTCAGCTTGCCTCATTAAAAATATTTCGTCTGGTTTCCAATTAAAGTTGTGTTTAGAATCACTGTGTTAGATTGTTTTTTTAAGCTTAAAAATAGTCCTGTATGTGTGCAGTTATTTACACTATTCTATACATTTTTCTTAAGTCCTGAAGAGACTGCAAGCCCACTATATGGTGAATGTCTTTGAGACTTTAAAGAGGGTGTCCATTTTTCAAAAATGCTGAAACATAGCAAAATATGATGTGTGCATAAATCATAAGTAACATGTTTTTGAGCAGTGGAATAATGTAACTGGTGAAGGGTCAGAATAAATTATTCTCCCTTTTCCCTGTAAGCAGGTTATTTTTTTACATTTTGGAGGGTTGTGCTTAGCTTTTTTTTTTTTTTTTTTTTTTTTTTTTTTTTTGTCCAAATGCCAAATATGCCAAATATATTAACAACTGACAAATAATTTGGTAACATTATAAATTATTATTTTGCTACCCTTGCATTCACACATATGAAATACTGATATCCTTGGAGAAGACAGAAGTCCTCTAAAATGTTGGAGAAAATTTTCGTTGATACATGTATTTTTAAAAGTATGTTGGTTTATATTTCAGGTGGAACAAAGTATGTTGGTTTATATTTCAGGTGGAACATTATTAAAAATCTACCCCTATCGCAGAAGCAATGGCAAAAGTTGGAATGTTTTGGATTCGAGGAAATTGTACTAAATTCACTGTTTGACCAATTGGGTGGATCAAAGATTAAAGACTTGCAACAATAGCTGTCAGTATAGCTGTGCTGCCATGCAGCAGCAGACATTAAGCATTAATGGAGCTTATAAAATAAAAATTAGAGGTGCCAAGATGTTAAAAATATAAATTAAGATGTTATTTTAAGATACTTTCTGCATTCTGTTAATGTCCAAAATAATGAATTAGCAGCCAGTTTAATGACAAGGACATATAGTGGTTTGTAATAAAAACTCCGCTAGAATGTGCTCAGCTGGGCCACCGATACTTAATAAGGCTCCTGGTGCTCAAGTGTTATTGCAGCGTTTCTGGAAGACAGCGAGTGAAACACATCCCGGGCAGAGCTGGCAGGGGCAGGGGCTTTAGCACACCCAAACAACGTTATTATTTTGGCCCTTACCAGAGTCTTTTCTGAGGAATGACTGCTTCCCGGAGGACAGTCGGGCTGATACAGGCTCCTTTCCATAGCAGCATGGGGACCACCCAGAGCAGAGACTGCACCAGCGCCCCAAATCCCTTCTCGTGGGGGTCCCCAGACCTGCACTGCAGCAGCGAGGAGCAATCACGGCACCCGAGCTACAGGGTGCCTGGCCAGCAAGGTGAAGGGTGCCAGGCCAGCACGCATCCCAGCAACAGGGTGGGGGGCAGTGGGGGCTCCAGCAGCAGGCAGCTGCCTGCATAACCACCTGAGGTCCTAGACAGACAGGTTGGCAGACCCCCCTGGCCACCCCAGCCCCCGCTCTGGGGTGCAATGCTAGCCACAGAGACAGAACGTGACTGCACTGGTAACAGCTCGCAGTCAACAAAAAAAAAAGTCTAGAAATTGCCTATCTCACTTCTACAGCAGCCTCATGGCAGAAGCTACGTCCTGGGTTGTTGGTTCTGGTTGGGGTGGGGGGTTGTGCTGGTTTCACTCCCTGGCACGAGTGCAGCCAGTGCGCTGGGTGCCGTGGCTGCTGCACTGCTGGTGCACTGGGTGCCGTGGCTGCTGCACTGCCGGTGCGCTGGGTGCCGTGGCTGCTGCACTGCCGGTGCACTGGGTGCCGTGGCTGCTGCACTGCTGGTGCACTGGGTGCCGTGGCTGCTGCACTGCCGGTGCACTGGGTGCCGTGGCTGCTGCACTGCCGGTGCACTGGGTGCCATGGCTGCTGCGCTGCCGGTGCGCTGGGTGCCGTGGCTGCTGCACTGCCGGTGCACTGGGTGCCGTGGCTGCTGCACTGCCGGTG
Organism: Falco punctatus; assembly: GCF_963210335.1. NCBI lineage: Eukaryota > Metazoa > Chordata > Aves > Falconiformes > Falconidae > Falco > Falco punctatus. Next base: position 120,014,573 of record NC_137581.1, on the reverse strand, counting down.
CACTGGGTGCCATGGCTGCTGCGCTGCCGGTGCGCTGGGTGCCGTGGCTGCTGCACAGCTGGCATAGACAGGTGGAGAAGCCAGGCTGCAGATTTTAATCTCGCTTCCAAGAGGCCTATGCAAGAAAGAGTGTGGAAATACCCAAGGCAGTAAGCTTGCAATGAAACACCAGGCAGGATGACTCCTTGGCCAAATTTTGAAGGTATCATAGAGGAAAATGGTGTCAAAAAGCTACTGTTGCACTGTGTCCTGACGTATGCCATGCTGCATGCACTTAGATCATTCAGTAAAAAGAAATCATTTACATCAATACTCTCAACAGTTACCTGCTGATTTTCTCTTTTTAAAATAATTTGAGGGACATATTTGAAGCCTTGAGCCTCTGTAGCCAGCTAACAAAACAAAACATAAACAGAGATTTAGCTTTCCATCAATAAAAGGAGATAATTAAAGGATTCAGTGAAACCTGAATCGCCTTTCGTGCTGATAGGACAGTAACCTTGAAACTCAAGTGCACAATAAGATCTGTTCTGCATGAAGCTCTGCAGCACGGGAAAGGGGAGGACAGAGCGAGCCCCGGCGTGGGGGTGACTGCCTCCATGCAGCTGAGTGCTGTAAAAACTCGTCAGGTGCCTCCGACAGGCAAACGTTTACAGTTTTATAACCTCAATATTTGCAAGATTTAAGGCATTTCCTGTCTTAAGTATTGGGAAGTACAAGTAAATATTGCCTGTTCTGAGGTTAACTGCTCTACTTAGTTGAGGTAAAACTAGCAGGCTCTTCATGGGCAGAATAGATACGCAGGCAAACCGCAAAAATCCCAAAGCTGCTGTCACATTTTTAATTCATTAGGAGGAAGTCAGACCTATTCCCAGAGCTACTTTTAATATTGGGCCTTTTTTGGACCAAAGGGGGTTTTGCTCAGAGGTAGAAAACCTGCGCCTGGCAATGAGGTTCTGGGTGAATGTTCCGACAGTCAGAACAAAACTTGTTCAACTAAACCTTCCCTTTGCAGTTAAGGGGGAAGCTGGGGTTCTTCTGTCCTTCCCCCCCCCCGCCGCCCCTTTCTTATTTGTCTTGTTTTGTTTTGTTTTGTTTCAAAAACCAGGCTGAACATCCCCATCCTACTTCTAATGCAGATTTCGTAGCTATCTGTGAATCTGTGTTTTCCAGCTCCGGCTGGCAGCCCAGACAGCCTGCTGGAAAGCAGAGAGGGTGTGAAAATGGGTGGGCTTAGAGCAGTGTCTGGAGTACATCTCTGCAATTGCTCCATTGAAGCCAGCAGAACTTTATTGATTTAAGGCTAGATTTGGCTCGTGATTGAATTTTGTGTGTCTTTAGAGCCAACATGTGCATGGCATATGAAGCAAAACAGAGTACAGTTACTGCTTTTCCTCTCAATCTATTTCTTGTTCTCCCAGCATCAAGAGGTAACACAAAGCACGAACAGAAGTGCCCGCACACCCATGCACACTTGCACACACAAAACCTTTTCTTACGAGATATTCATTGTAGTTTTGTAGACTCAGGAGGTGTAGACTCAGATAAAGCTTCAGAGAAGCATCCTAAGGTTTAGATGTTTATCTTAAGCAGGCTTGAACTCGGAATTCCCTGTGGCTCTGGGAAAGCTCTCCCCCCAGGGAAGGCTGTTTAGGGGGCAGCATCCATGCGGGGAGCTGACTCCCAGCTCAGAGCTGTGGCTGTGCAGCATCCTTTACTTCGGGGCAGAAAGCTTGCCATATGGCTGCTTTGTTTCCAGTAGCTATAATGCAATTGAATCAATTGCCCTCACATGATATGGGTGTACTAAATGAACATACATCATTTATTTCTGGGTTTTGAGGCTTGTAAGGAGTGGAGGGCAAGGCTCCTGAGGATAAATCAGTCTAGTTTGTCTTCAAGAAAAATGGGTTGAAATCTGACCTGTGGTGTAGGCACAAATCAATTCAGTGCTTCTGACAGTCCCACGTGGATACTTCCCTCATTTGGAAATTATCCTCTGATGAAGGTTGCTGTCAGTCTTTACACAGCTAGGCTACTAAAAGCAGATATCTTCTGAAGTGAAAGTAATTGGTAAATAACATCCAAAATTCAAATACAGCTAACCGAAGATATGGAAATGGAGAGCAGTAATTTTCACGATACTGTGAGAACGTAAATCATGAGGTGGGAGAAGGGGGAAGAGGAGGGGACCCTGCCAAAGGCTGGCTTCACAAGATGCAGAGACCTCCAGCAGCGGAGAATTGCCATAGGGCGGTGGGATTTGCTTGTCTCCACCTTCCCCCTTGCAGCAGGAGCTGGGCAAGGTCACTGTCTACACCTGCTGTGCCCTGGTTTTCCCAGTCGTCTGCTGCTTCAGCTCAGCACCTCTCACGTAGGTAACTGGGGTTTGGGGGTTTTTCTCTGCTCCACACCAACCTTGTACCAAGAGCTGGGGCTAAAATCATTGCTCCTGATCAGTCTGGCTGGCATCGGTGCTGCTGGCTGCTTTGTGTCTGCTTCAAGCTATGCAAATCTTTCCCAGCAAAACCAAAGTGGACTTAGCTTCGCTGCTTTGTCTTTCGTTATAGAGCCAAAATTTAGACCTACGAAAAAACAAGGCCAAATCCCAAGAAAAGATGGGACAGCTTTTGGAGGGTGAAGAAATGAACTGTCTAAAAGTGTCTTATCTAAGCTAACCACCTGGGCCTCTGGCATTAGGCAGCAGGGGATGAGTTCCTTCCTGCAGGTGCGTTTTTATTGGAGGGGACATGTCTTCTGGCGGTGCCCATCTCTTTCATTTACAATCAATCCTGGATAACTGGCTTCACAGAGCGCCAACTAACCAGCTGGGTTAGTTGCCTATGTCCTGTGGTTGCTGATAAAGAAGTTATTCTTTGAAGTCAAAGCCTGGCTTCGTGGGATTTTTGTTCTAAATTGAAGTAAGAATTCTGGACTTGGACTTCGATATCTCCCCTTCTCCTTCACGAGTATTTTGGGGACTCCAAATTTGGAGTGCACCGTTTTAGAGCTGGACACTGTTTATCAGCAGTTCGTCACCTTGTCAGAGAGTTTGGAAAGTGTTTTTCAGACCTTTCAGCTATTTTTGTGTCTGTGCGAGATTGTTTCCTGCAGTCTGTCTCCTGGAGCAGAAATTGAAAATCTGGCCCTTTGGAGCTATTACTGAGTCCATCCTTTCTTTTAATTTATTGAGGTGCTTGCTTGCCCGTATGATATCTTGTAAAAACCCATTTTATTTTTCTCAGCTCTTTTATGCACCTCTGTGTTTAAACACACTTCTTTCATTTCTCGCCTTCAGACCTTTGGGTTTTGTCGCTCCGCAGCAGCATGGGCAAATATCAGTGTGGCACAGGAGTCCTTACAGGGAGAAAGTTGAAGGTCATTGCGGAGAGGAGACAGCATTTCTGGAGAGAAAATGCAAGCATGTGGGCATCCTCTGGCTTTGAGCACAGGTGATACTGTAAAGCTACAGCAAAGACAGAAGCGGGGGAAGGCAGAGCCAGCCCCTCTGCAAATTGGTGGAGGCTGTTCAGGACCCCAGGCCAAGCTGATACTGGCAGCTCAGCCCCTTCGTTGTGCCTTCTTGCTGTTTCTATGCCTACGTACCATTCCTGACTCCTAGTTCTCTGGTTTAGGCTCCACTAAATTGATTTGGTTTTTCTTTTTCTGCTCCTGGAAACTTAATTATTTGCCGCCTAATACGCTCTTAGTGCAATCCCAGTACAGACACGCTGGGTCAGAGTGGAATTACACAGATGCATGACATAAAACCAATATCGAAAAATTTCCATTCTAACTAGTTTTGGACAGGAAAATGTGGATTTAAGGAAATGGAAAAGAAGTCCAGTGCCAACTCATGGCAGTAAATAGTGCATTATTACTAAAAATTGCACCCCACAACATTTTGTGATTTGGTACAGAGAGATGTCATTTTGCTGGAACAAAAGGCAGCATTTTGCTTTGAGATGCCCTCTCCTTCCCTCTGCTGTGCTGGTTTGTGACCAGAGTAGCCCAGGCACCAAACCCATCCCCGTTCTCACATCAAGTGTTGTTGCTCAGTCACTTATTTGAAGCTGCACTCTAGTTTGTCTTCTCTCATTTGTTCCCTACCTGTCGGTAAGGCATAGAACAGCTGCTTTCCCATGATCAGGCAAATAACATTTCTCCAAAATCAGGAGTACGTGTCTTCAAAAGCCTTTTCTGGTCCGGGATCCACGATGTGTAACGGGGGTTGACTGCTGACTCACAATGTGGAGTTTGCTCAGAAGGGTAAAATAAAAAGATGGATTAGTTGCTTTTTTGGGGGATCTGAGTGTTAATTGACTCCCTAATAAAATCATCTAGTTAAACTCTCTGCTCGGTGGTATAGCACTGCAGTGAAGGAATTTTTGAAGGCACCCTGCTAAGTTGATTATGCTTCTAGATAATTAATTGAAATGAGGAAAATAACACATTAAAAAAAAAAAAAAAAAAAGAGGAAATCACAGATTTTCAGCTGTTCTTCATGCATAAAGTGACAAAGATTAATTCACCTGATAGGAAAGTAACCTACCGAACAAAGTGTTTCTTTGTCTCAAGCAACAGGTTTGGCAGCTTCTTCCTTTGGAAAGCCTCACATGTCTAAAGCTGCAAAGAGGAATTTTAAAACCCTGAAAATACCTTGAACACATATGGCATGGGTTTATGTACAATTTTGTGGGTTTATATACATTTTAGATGGCTTTATAGATGTTTTAAAATCTTTGGAAGGTTAGCTTTAAAAAAACCAAAAATGGTTCCCATTCTCTGCTGTTCATTTCTTGTTACTCACATTTGGCTCTTGCCTTCTGTACAGCAGTCCTTGACATGTATCATCCCAGGATGATTTACCTTTCTGTGTTATTGTTTTCTAAGTGTTTGTATTTATCCCATGGGTAATCCCGTGCTGGAAACTCTTGCCTATACTTGGTTATATGCTAATATTGATTTTGTTTCTTTTTCTTCTGGTCTTGGTTACAAATTACGCCTTTACTTTTGCTTGGAATATTTTAGGGTGATTGATTACTGAATTAATTGAGTGCACCCACAAGCTAAGGCTTGATTTAATCCCCTTAGTGACAGAGACTTCTGAGCACACACGCTCAAGTTCCAGCACCCTCTGGAAAGAAGGGTGGTCGATGTTTTTCCTGGGTGTTGGAGCTGTGCCCTGGGTACCCCCCTTGGGCTCAGGTACCCGTTCTCCCAGAGGCATCGAGTGAAACCCCAGTTTCTGCCGTGTTAGTGGGTTTCTGTGGCTGTTGGAGGAGTGAGCTGTTTGTCTGCAGCCCCTTGAAGGCGCGAGATCTATAATTTGCTGGCTCTTCAGAGACTATGACTCTGTGCGGGGCTTTGTTTTCTTTGTAAAGAAGAGGGGAGGGAGGCAGGTTTGATAAGAGGCGCTCACGTGTATGTAAAACAGTGGCTTGGGATCAGTAGGAAAAAATGTGGATCCTATTATAGCTAAATTATAGCTCTGAAGTCCCTTCCCCGAAGACAACGGAGCTTGCTTTTGTGCAGATGAACTCACTGTGAGCCTGACATTGCAAACAGTGCGCTTGGAAGTGTTTTGTCTGCTTCCAACCTTCGCTGTGCGGTGGGTAACAAATAGATTAAGCGTGTGCTGCAGCAGATGTGATTACATATGTGGTGATACACAAATGTCTCTGAACCTGAGTTTTCAGGTAGCCTGAGCTGCGATGGCCGGGATTATCTGGTGCGTCCATTTCCGCAGCTTCTGCCCTGTCAGGCAAGGTGTGGAAAGGGGAAGACCAAAACAGCACAGCTTGCTGGGACTTGTTGCTGATACCCCTTTCATTCTTGAGGTTCAAAAAACTCTTAGAAACCTCATGTCGTGTGCATTCCCCTTCAAGCTTTTTGGTCGTTGTAACCACACAGTACTGAACCTTCAGTTATGAGTACCATAATTACCTCCATCTCCTCCTGCTGCTGCAAATGAGCAGAGAGGAAAAGTTCATTAATCAATTATCTGAATTTTTGGAAAGAACCAGAGCAATGATAGTCTCCTGTTTCCTGGAGACATGAAATATGCCTCCTTCCTTCGGAAGCGGATGCAGCCCCAGCTGAAACAGGGAGCCGGGGGGGTGGGGGGGGTGGGGGGGGGGGGGTGGGGTGTTGGAAAGGAGGGGGAGAGTGGCGGGTGCACACACTTGACCTGGCAGCTTGCAAAATGCTGGCGCAGCGAGAGGTCTGGATCTACCCCTACCTGAAAAAATAGTTATCTCGCAAAATATCTGGTCTGTGGATATATGGATGAGAGGGAAGGAGGTTAGGAAATAAAACATCTCTGAAGAGCTTTTGTCTTGTTTCACATGATGACCTGCCTTCAGGACTGGTTATAAAACCTGCTTTACCTGTCAAACCCTCTTGAGCTTTGTGGCTTGGGAAGTTAAGCCTGTATTACTGGTTCTGTGTGCACTTCACACAACTGTTTCCCAGACTTTCCTCTCCTCCCAGCTACTCCCTCCATCCTTTTGTCTCAGTGTCCTGCTCCCACCTTTCCTTTGATGGCCACCCTTGTGTTCCAGCCTGGTGAACACAGCCACCACCTTCCTGTAATGTCCTAGCTGGCTCTTGGGACCCCCACAGCATCCCAAGGATGTGGGAAGAAGTTAGCAAAATTACAGCTGAAAATGCAAGCAAGCAATGTCATTGAAGCTAACAAGAACAAGGATATTTATTTAGCTCCCTTTAAGAAGCACTTACTAATGCACTTCAGTGGGATTTCTACGTGTGGAGTAACTTTTAAGGCCACAGTGCAGCACACACTGTTACTAGAGGCAGTGACAAGTATATTTATCAATGGTAGCAGCAAGAAACCAAATTAAAATACAGTCATTACTACTTAGTCTCAGTTTTAATGCAGCAAACCATTAAGCACGTGCTTAAGCCCCATAGGGCTTCAGCCAGTGCTAAGAATAGGCACATTTAAGTGATTTGTTGAGTTGATGGCTATAACAGGTACCTGATGGCTCTGCAGATACCACACTCTGGTATTTTGTCTCTCATTATGTTTCTGTACAGTCCAAATCCCTTTTATATTACAATAAAAAAAAAGTGATTAGGCTACACAGAAAGTTAGAAAGAAGCTGCAGGAAAATTCTCTTTTTTCATCAAATCACTTTTTTATTGTTATTGAAATAGGAAGAAATACAGTGCACTATAACCTGGCAAAATGTGTGCCTGGACTCTTTACATGGACTAGGGAACAAACTTCAACTCTGTCTTATTTTCATAAGTTTTTAATCCCCCTCCTTTAATTTCTCTTATGTTCATAGAACAATATGAGAGAATGAAAGTAATTTAAGTGATATAAATATGCACAGCCATTAACTGGAAGACTTTGTAGGAATGGGGGTAAAATATCAGCCTTATACTTCAAAGTGTACAGTAGTCAATTCAGATAGGGTTTGGGTTATATTTTTTTTTTTTAAATTCCTGAAATCTTTTATTCTCTCTGTATCAAAGAGTTCACTACATCTTCACTACTTAATTATCTGCACTATAAAAAGAAATCCCCTTAAACAGTTAAGAAAATATTTAAACAGTGCATTTTGTTTTTTTTTTTTTTTTAATGTGTGTGAAAAAAGTGAAACATGATGTACGATGTATAAGCTAATCTTCTACTGATGTACACATGGAGGTCCAAATAAGAGTAAGAGAGATGTGCTTTCTTGGCAACTTTTGCATTCAGTGTTTAGGCCATCACTTTATGGATGGTTTGGGAATGCAGACAGATTTAGCTACAGGAATTTATTTGCAGAGTCACAGCCTTAACCCAATGGTGGCTACATTTCTTTACTTTTACAGAAAAAGATAGGCTTGTTAGACCTAAACATGGAGACCACCTTCTAGTGCTGGAAGTTGTAAACAGAAGCGTTTGAAGTTGGCAAGGGTGGGATCCTTACCCAAAGCCTGTGGTGAGACAAAGGAGCTCTTTGAGTTCAGATACTCCTGGAGGAAGAGGAGCTGTTTGCATTGAGTCTGAACTGAATGGGAGTGGAACAGGAAAGTGGAACTTGATTTTTTTCATGTGAAATCTCTTGTCAGTAATGTCTTGCCTTAGGGAGAATGTGATAGAAATGTATTTTTGGAGGTATCTTAGTCCTGGTTTTTAAGGTATTTAACATCTTTAACTTAGACTTGCTAAGGGTCTGAGATGATTGAAATGTGGGACTTCTGAGAAGCTTCCCAAGCTACACTTGGATTGTTCAGGCAGCTTTACTTGTCCCCTTCAGAAGTGAGTGACCTTTCCTTATTGTGGATCTCCTCATCATCAGGGGAGTGTTCTGCTGCTCACCTGCTGTGTAACCAGTTCTGTATTACCTGACACCCCCTCTCCTTAGCACACACCTCTTCTACGTAAAATGGCACAGTGCAGGAGTGGGTTCAGGGGGCTGCACACCGGCTCTGTTTGCTCCTTCCAGATTTTCAGTACATAGGTTTGATAGAGGATCCCACATGGGCTTGGAGTCGCCATGGTCAGGGATTTAAAAGTGCTTGCTGTGCAAGTCACAGGACCTCAGCAGAACAGGCACTTACAGGGAAAAAAAAATAGTTTGGAAGTATATTGAAACTTTGTGAAATTTCATCTAGGAAGGTGGACAGTGAGAGAGCACAGGGGTTTTAACATAAACCAGGGGGTTCTAAAGATCCAGAATATCCTCTGAATAAAACCTGCCTGTACTTTTGTGATTTGACTTCTGTGCTTTCCTAGTTCTGCATAAATCAGGCATAGGGTTACCTGGGGAAGAGAAGAGGAAGTGGTAAAAAGGCTTGAACAGTGAGAGCTTCAGGCACCTTATTTACCCCTTGTCTCCTGCTACAGCACCTGTGCATGTATGGGGAGAGGCTTCTTGCTGCTGCTGCTCGATCCCAGGTGTGGGCAGACACAAGCAGTGCAGTGGCACAGCAGCCCAGCAAGGTCTTGGTCCCCCTCTTGCAGCCCCGCATCCCCCGCCGTGGTCTGTGATGTGAGCAGAGCAGAGGCTAGTGAAGGAAAGGGCTTTCCCTATTGCCATCCAAGCCAAGCTGCACCCACTCCTGGGAACAACCAGTGCCCAAACAGCATTAAAGTTCAATAATACATTATGGAGCCATACAAGAGTTTCTGCTGAAACACCCTCCCCTGAAGCACCGCACAAGCTATTCGTGTTCTTGAAGACCTGGCACTCGCCAGGCATTGCTGGGATGTCTGGTGATTCCCTGGCACAGAGTGCATGTGTTACCCTGTGTGGGGTAGCACAGCCCCCTTCTTTGCCCTATAGACTAACCCCTGGGGTGAGGGGGCAGCTTTACTGACACCACCAGTTCTTGCCCTGGGTTTTCATTTTGGGATCTGGAATACTCCAGGCAGATTTAAATCACAGGAGGCCTGACACATCTTTTGCTACCCAGAAGGATGAGGTGCAGCCTGGTGAGTCCTCCTGGATGATGTGCTCCCCCTCCCTGCCTCCAGCAGCGTGTGCTGCGTGGTGTGACCCCATGCTAATACCCTCTCCGGAGGGGTGGCAGGAGAGGCAGGGTGATGCCAGGCAAAGCTGGTGCAGAGGGAAGCCACAGCTGGAGGAGTGCTTTGGCATGGCGCTGGCAGTGAGCGTCTTGCTGGCCTGGAGACACAGGAGAGCGGAAAGGGCAGGGGACTGGTGGGGAGGGAGCAGAGAGGTATGTGTCGTGTGGCAAGGAAGAGACTTGACAGATCTGTGCTGGCATTTTGTGTTTATGAGTCATATTGTGACTGATGAGCTCCACAATAAAATCCCTATTGGCTGCAGAAATGACCCTTTTTTGTTAAGAGGAGAAAGTACAAACAGAAGAGGGAGGGAGAAATCATATTTCTTAGCTCTTCGTCTGAGCGGTGTCTTTGGTACACACATGAATGCAACAGCTCTCCATCACTCAGCGCCGTGCTGGCTCGCTGTGCCGCAGAGTGAAGGTGACCAGCGTGGGAAGCACCACTCGGCATCCAGAGCCTCGGGGGTTCTCTCCTGGCCATTTTGTGTGTACAGCCAGAGAGGAGAGGGGAGGTGGGGTTAGGGGTGAGCTTAGTCACATTTCCAGCAAGCTGCAAGGACCTCAGCTGGTCTCTACCACTTGTATCATGATGGGCTTTAAACTGGGGAATTACTTTGGGATCCTGCATCTCATGACCAGCAGCAACAGTTCCCTGCTCACAAGGGCATTTGTGAGAGAAATTGAATTTGTGTGTGTGCAATCAAGTGTCAGAGGGGGAGGTGTTGCTGCCATGCTGGAGGAGCCATCCTAATCTATCATCATACGGTGCCATCCTAACCAGCTGATAGACACCCAAACGCAGGGGTGGTTTTGAGGATGAGGTAGCTGGGATTTGGGAGAGCATCCCAAAGTGACGGTGCAAGCACAGTGGTCCCTGTTCCTCTGAGCAGTTTATCTGTTTCCAAGTCACCACCCCAGAGGCAATAACCCCTTCCCCTGACTCCAGGGCACAGCCAAGTTACACCAGTGCCTCTGGTCTGCCGTCGGAAGGGAAAGAGTTGTGTCAACACAGAAAATGCTATTTCCTGACAGGTTGTTAGAGACAAAGGAGACACAGGCAGGAACGAGAGTAAAAATAGAAGTTCTCGAGTAAAAAATGGGAGAAAAGAGATAAGATTGATTGTTTAAGTCACAAAAGACAGAAAAATGAAGGGAAAAGAAAAAAGACTATTAAATCGAATATGCCTGCCCTTTAGAATAGCATTGATAAAGGCTGGGCATGTGCAGTGTAAAGGTTGAGACATATCTAGCCGAGGGTCGCATCTGATGAAATGATAAATTATGGTTAGAGAATAAAATAGACCATTTGAATGATGTGGCCATCATTTCTAGAGTGTTGGGTATCAGGAGGCTGGAGGGAACACATATCACTAGATGCATGAAGCAGGTGGCTGAAGACCACAGAGCTATGAAAAAAACGAAAAACAAAACCACAAAAAAAGCACACCTGTTTATTGCTTTGCTTGCTTCCCTATCCGCTCCTGCCTTCTGTAGGGAAATCAAATGAAAAACTTAGTAACGTAGCATACATTCTGTGTTCCCCATTACAACTGACAATATGAGAAACAGTACCTTAATGATGTCTTAGATTTTTAATGAAGATGCTTGTTAGGCTTCACAGTACAAATGCAAAAACGATTTAGAGATGTTTGTTCTCCAAACACAGCCAGATCAGGCCAGGGCAGAGAAGGGTGAGCATGATTGAAAGACACAAAACCAGTGAGAAAATCCTGGTTAGTGACTGAACTAATCAAGAAAAAGATGGTTATGTTGAATGAGTGGACTCCTCTTTATAGATATATTAATATTGCAAATGGTGGCAGCCAGCGTGGTGGCCCAGCCTCTTGGTGGGTGCTTCTCTTTTCTATCAGCTGCAGAATCAAATATAGTCATAAGGAAACAGACACGTGCACTCTCATCTCCAGAGTGCATTGCACCCGGCTAACTGGAGCCCACAAAAGATAGCTAGACGGTTCCCTCATTCTGTTGCAGTTCCTTAATTCTCCTGGCTATTTTGCCTGCCGCTGTTCAACTTCCTGCTCTCAACATGCCTGCTCTCTGAATCATATAGAACTTTTTTTTGGATTGCATTTTTTTACTGAAATGTTTTTTCTGAGTCCCACTCTGTGCAATTGCCTCTTTACCCTTACCCTATCAAATAAGGAGAGAAATGCAAACCCCAGAGTATAATTTACAAAGACATACCGTTGAATCCTTCATCAGACTCTTCTGCTTGAAGCCTATAATTGTATTCTGTGGAAAGCCAAACTGAATTTGCTCACTCCAGAGAGCATTGTGTTGTAAAAAATTGAATCAGATTCCTGCACTTGATAATGGGACTAGCTTTCTTTACCTGATGTAGAAGTGACTTGTATTATGTAATATATGTAGTTACTATAAAATTATGTATTTGTAATATGGGATATCATAGCCTTCAAAGAGACACTTTCATTGCAGCTTTTCCAGGGTCTCTCAAGTGTTTTGGAGAAGGTGGTCAGCACAAAAGTCTTTTACCCGGCGTCCCAGCATCACTGAAGGAAACAGACTGCAATTAAATGGAAATACATGTCCCCCCCCTTGTAATCTCTGAGAGCATTGGGGTGGTGTTGAGGACTTGGCACCTTGCTTGTTTTTACAGCCTCGTAAGGGAAAGCCTGGTGCATGTGAAAAGCACACAACCTACCTAGTGAGTTAGACTTGCCTCTTACATCCAGGTACACAAATGATCGCCTATGTGGCAACATTTGTGAGCATGTCAGCCTCTGTGAAATGGTACTGGTGGTTGCTCACCTTCATGCATCTCTGAGAAGGATGGGAAAATCCTCTGTCCTCTCTGAGTTTGGCATTATTGATAAAAGCAGTGACTCTGCTCTCCTGCCTAAGGGGTTCCTCCCTAAGGCCCTCTGCAGTAGATGACGTGATTCACGTCTCGGTGTCCAACCAGCACTTCACCGAAGGTGCTATAGCTCAACATTCCACAGGGACACCCTTCTGCAGTGAAGGATTTAGGGTTTGCTACCATTCGTACCTGTTTGGGTTCCAAGAAGCAGAAGTGTCTACATGTGCAAACCCATGCTAGTGTGCATGTTTGTGCATGTGTGTGTGTGAGAGAGCTGGTGATGCACGCACCTTCCTTGGAGTACTCTAGGGATTTTCTACACGATGTTCTGAAGTGGCTGTGAACTTTCACATTTCAGAGCTGGGATTTGCATGGTGAGCAGTGGGATTTACCTATTAGTGCTCTGGGTGTTCCTTTTTCATCACATGGCAGACTCTTAGTTTTATTTTCTTCCTGCTGACTTCCGAATAGCAGGGCTTATAGCCAGAAATTCCTGAAAGCTGACTTGGGTCTTCCTGAACTAGCCCAAAAAATCTAATGTATTGGCTGAGTTCACAACTAAGTTATACTCTCCTGCTGCCTTTGGGGCCTAGGAGCTGCCTTCCCAGCACAGGATATTTCTCCTAGCAGTCTTCTTACTTGGTTGTAGGTCTGACTGATTTGGTGTGATGGGGATTTGTTGCAGGAAAAAACATAGCATCCTGGGTTTTATGAAGTTGGGCCAATTTCACTGAAAATACCTCCCAAAGGAAATTACTCGCTTCTTCCTGTCTGCTGTGAGTCGTTCACCTCCAGGAACACATTGTTCCCAATTTTGGAAATGTCTGCGTCTTTCAAGTGACTTCACACTATTGGAAGTAGCAACTCCTCTTACCTCACTCTGCTTCTAGGACTTACCCTGTGAAGTTCCTGGCGGCTCCCTGCCCTTGTGTCGTTGCCGCCCCATCGCAGGGGAGTTCTCAGCCTCTGTCTCATCCTGCTTTGCATTAGCATGTGTTCCCAGTGTGAACCGGGTTTATGGCTCAGGGAAATAGTGCAAGTCCTTTAGAGAAAAGAGGAACCTACTCAAGTCATGCTGCCAAAGCTCACAGACTTTTTTTCTATATGAAGAGAAAATAAAATGTAACCCAAACCACCCTGCAGAAACCACAAGCCAGTCACAGAACTGCAGAATGGATGGGGTCAGAAGGGACCTCTGGAGACCACCCAGTCCAACCCCTGCTAGAGCAGGGTCTCCCAGAGCAGGTTGCACGGGATCACATCCAGGTGGGTTGAATGTCTCCAGAGAAGGAGACCCCACAGCCTCCCTGGGCAGCCTGTCCCAGGGCTCCGTCACCCTCAAGGTAAAGAAGTTCTTCCTCATATTCAGAAGGAACCCCCTGTGCTGCAGTGTGTGCCCATCGCCCCGTGTCCTGTCCCTGGGCACCGCAGACAGGAGCCCGGCCCCGTCCTCTTGGCACCCACCCTTAAGGTGTCTGTAGACACTGGTAAGGTCCCCTCTCAGCCTTCTCCTCTCCAGGCCGAGCAGCCCCAGCTCCCTCAGCCTGTCCCCGTCAGGGAGACGCTCCAGCCCCTCGTCATCTTCACAGCCTCTGCTGGACCCTCCCCAGTAGTTCCCTGTCTCCCCTGAACTGGGGAGCCCAGCACTGGGCCCAGCACCCCAGACGTGCCCTCCCCAGGGCAGAGCAGAGGGGCAGGGTCCCCTCCCTTGCCCTGCCGGCCACGCTCCTCCTCGTGCCCCCCAGGGTCCCACGGGCCCCTCGGCCCCCAGGACACACTGCTGGCCCGCGGGCAGCTGGCACCCCCCGGCACCCCTTGGGCCACCGGCCGCTCCCCCCAGCCTGTGCCACCAGCCCCCGTGCTGGGGGCCCCGTCCCCTCCCCCAGGCCAGCGGTGGATCGGCCGAGCAGGAGGGACCCAGCAGTGCCCCTGGGAACCCCGCGAGCTCCAGCCCCCAGCCAGGCCCTGCGCCGCTGGTGGCAGCCCCTGAGCTCTGCCTGCAGCCAGGCCCCAGCCCCCCGCGCTGTCCCCTCGCCTCGCCCAGCCCCCGCGCTCACCGTCAGCATGGGACGCTCTGCAGGAACCTCCTGGGCTGTGTGTGCCTGGCGGTGCTGGCTTTCCAGCAGACATCAGGGGGGTTGAAGTCTGCCCCAAGAACCAGGGCCCGTGATGATGAGGCTACTTCCAGCTCTGTAGAAGGTCTCATTGACTTGCTCTTCCATCAGGTGGCCTGTAGCAAACACCCACAACAGAGTCCCCCATGTTGGCCTGCCCCTTAATCCTCACCCACAACCTCAACTCTCAGAACTGCATGAGAAAGAGAACTACCATTTCAGAGAATGGAGTAACACCCTGACTAATGTTTGCAGCTTCGTTCAGCAGGGGAGGGAAGTGTTACTTGTAGTTCAATCAGAAGTGATAATTGGGAAATATACGTTACACTTTCAGCCCTTTCGTGATGGAAAGCTTGGGACTGAATTACATCTCCTGATGATACTAGCAAGGCACCAAGGAGCTCCCTTTATATAAACATGCTCTGAGGTTAGCCTGCTTTGGTTATTTCATCCTTGAACTTTTTTACTGCTTTCAATACTGGAGATACCTTTTCCTTCTCAAATCTCTGTCCTCCTTCAGCCTTTTCCCAGCATATGCCCATCATCTCCACTCTGCCTCATCTCCTGTGGCAGTCCTCACCTCTTGCTTCCCGTTGGTATTGCAACAGCCCTTCTCTCACATCCACTTCGTGTTATCCCCGCATCAGTACATCTCAGATCTCTATGGCAATGCATTTCAAATTACCTTCCCGTCTCTGCCTGCTTCCCTAGTGTCTGCCTTTCCAGATACCATTGCCACTCACTTAAATTCATTGTGGCAAAAACCATGTTCCTTATTCATATTCCCCTTTCCATGCTCCCCAGATTCATTACCTTGATTTTCCCCTCTTTAACTCTGCACCTTCAGGCCACTGCTAAATCCTGATCCTCATTCCTTTACAACAAAAAATTGGGTTTTAACTCCCCAGTTCCCAAACCCACTGTATCACCTGGTGTTGCTTAGGGGGAAGTTTTTGTTTAAGCAATGTTTCTTGCTAGAAATGTAGAATAGAAGTGTTTGGGTTTGGCTTTTGTGGGATCCCAGAATGAATCTTTAGTCTACTAGTTAGGGGAAAATATTAATAAAATAAAATAAATTTCTTCACTTGAATACAAAGTAAATTTAATCCAGTATTAGGCAGGGAACCCCACCATGTAATTTTAGACTAATGATTTATAACATAGGATGTTATAATAGGTATGGCCCCATTCCTGATATTAGCTGCGCCACAGATGGATGCACCGTAAGAAAGAATGGGGAAGTTGCCATTTCTCATTCAGACTAGCTGGGCTTCAGCTGTGCCCTGAGGCCCTGGTTCTTACTCCAGCAGATGTGTAGGTCACTGCCAAATAGCTCTGGGTTTGGTTGCTAGTTGCATTGTGCCATATGTCAGCTGCTGTGCCTGCGCAAAAGCTGATGCAAGCTTTTGCTCTTTCTTAATGCCTCTGAGGTAGCTCTCCCCTTCTGTGAACTGCATTTGGTTACAGTTTCACTGTTGAGCTTTGCAAAACTGAGCTGTAAAGAAAAAAAAAAAAAAAAAAAGAGGAAGAAGAAGGTGGTAGCTGAGTCAAATGGGAAGTAGTGAACAGCAAGCAAAATGGCACTGCCTCCTGGCATGTGCTCATGCAGATGAAGGTCTTTGAGGCTGCTGTAGGAAGAGGAGTGAAATTAAGGTCTAGGGACTGTTAAGGGCTGGCAGCACAGCATGCCTGTGGATGGCCACTGAGCCCCTGAGGGAGATGTGCCTCTGAGCAAACACCTCCGCTCCCTACTTTTTAGTTCTATTGTCTGGTTTGGGGATGGGGATGGAGGCAGAATATGAGACAGGGTTTGCTGGTGAACGGGTGAAGAGTGGGAACGGTGATGTACTTGGCTCTGAAAGGGACTTGGGCATTGCTGGGGCTGGGCGGTGTGAGGAAGGGGGGAAAGCGGCAGCACAGAGTTACTGCTTGGGAAGGGCTGGCTTACGGAAGGCAAGCCTCACTGCTGCCGATGCCTTAGCTGTGCATTGCTGCAGACTTTGGGAGACACAAGAACAAAATCTGTTCTAATGCTCTGCCTGTCGTCTTCACAAGCCATTTGCATTTCCCTTCGGAGGACCTTTTGGGTCTATTTTCCTACACTGCCAAAATCAGGTTTTATTCCTGTCGTGACATTTCTTTTGAATTCTTCAAATCCCAGTGAGAAGCTTAGCAGCAGCTGGGAGATCACAATGGTCCTACAGCCCACTGATGCACAAGCAGCGAGCCATGTGGCTGTGTGCCCTGCAGCCCGAAGGAGCCACCTCCTCTTCCCACTTACGCAGTTCTGGATGGATATCCCACCTTCACACACCGCACCAGCTCTCTCTCTCACAGCGACAACTGTTCAGCATACTGTTTTTTTCTTGCAGCCCAAAATATGTCCTCCACCTCCTGCAGATGTCCTCTTGAGTGGAGCTACAAGTCCTCATCCATTAATGCAGATTTATTAACTGTATTCATCTACAGTTTTCAAAAGCCTGATGGTAAACTCACTTTCCCTCCCTCCTGCCCACACAGCTAGGTGCTCCTAGAAAGGGAAAAATTTAGATTGGCAACTGCTTACTGAGATGCTTCCTGTTATTTTGCTTATCTTCCTGTAAGCATGTTCAGAGCAAATGTTTAGTACGCTGTAGATAATGTAGTTACCGATAATGGATCCTTGCTGCTAGGGGACGTGCAGTGATTTACCTTCATCAAATTAAATCAGAACAGGTGTTGCCAGCTCACTTCTGAATCAGAAGGTGAGCAGGTGCCACTAAGTTGCATCTGGCAGTGGGAGCAAACAAATCTATGCCAGAGAATTGTTGAATGAGATGATTTTTAATTTGGTGCACAACCTAAGCAATTAGAAGCAGCTTTCCAAAGGCTCTTCTGCACACCCCTCTTGTACCTATTTAAGAAACAGTGACAGAGGTACTGTCCCGGTTTTGGCTGGGATGGAGTTAATTGTCTTCTTAGTAGCCGAAAGCAAGAGACTGTTACGGCAGAGTGATGTTGCAGCTGTGGCTGGGCAGCGCCCACCCCAAGTCAGGGACCCTTGGGCTGCCCAGGCTCTGCTGGGAGCGGGGGCACACGGAGCCGGGAGGGAGCAGAGCCAGCACAGCTGCCCCGCACCAGCCGAAGGGCTGGTCCATACCAGGGCACCTCGTGCCCAGTATATAACCTGGGGGGAGCTGGGCGGGGGCTGCCGATGGCTGCTGGGGGGCTGGCTGGGCATCGGTCAGCGGGGGGTGAGCCCTTGTGTTGTGCATAATTTTTCCCCCCTTGAGTTTTATTTCTCTCTGTCCCACTTCTCTTCATTACAATTATTATTGTTGTTATTACTGTTTACTTTATTTCAATTATTAAACTGTTCTTATGTCAACCCACGGGTTTTACCTTTTCCTGATTCTCCTCCGCATCCCGCCAGGTGAGCGAGCGGCTGCGTGTGATTCAGCTGCTGGCTGGGTGAAACCATCGCAGGGACGCTGTGAGGAATCGGCATTTGGGTTACAGAGCGTTGTGAATATTGCCTCTGACACGGCAGCATGCCCTTTGTCTGTGACAGGGAGCCGTGCATGCAGGCATGCTCCACAGTGAGTTTCTCCTTTGGGGAAGGCTGGGAAGGGGAGGCCGCCAGGGCAGGGGAGGGGGACATTTATGATGTGCCACAGCAATTCCCCAGCCCGGCGGCCGTGGGGCCGCTTCTGTGTTGCAAACCTCCTCCCACCTGAAGGAATCCGCACTGCAGAAATGGAGGGGGGTTCTTACGAACACCCCGATACTGCATCGTGGTTTATGTGTGGGGCCCTGCTGGTTTGGGGGCTAGATGTGAAATGAGAGCCATGTTTCTTCCCCAGAGGAATACCTCCGGCCACCCCTCTGGTAACAATCCGAGTGTTTGTATCTGACCCTCCACGTTTGGCTAAAAGCAATGTTTTGAAAAGCACAGATTAAGTCCTCTCCATACTGCATGTAAAAACATTTTTGACTAAGTCATTTTCAACCAAACAGTGCTCAGCCAGGGCAGTAAATCACACAAACAATGTTAATCACTTTTCGGTCATGTTTAATGGCCTTAAATTGCCTTAGAAATTGCTTCACCTAATTTTATTTCACTGAGGCTCTACGAGGGGTCCAGCTGCAAATAACCGCTCTTGGAATCAAGGCTGAATTACTGCAAATACCTTGGTAAAGGTAAGAAGGCAGATCCTCAGATCATATAAATTGGTGCAGCCCTGCTGATGTCTGTGATGTTATGGTGATTGATACCAGCAGGGCCATAATACACTAAAGTAAATGGTCTGCAGTTTTAAATGCCTGCTGCTAATGGGTCCCATGGTAAATCAGCGGCTGACTTGTTAGTTTCTCTTTAAAATGGACTCAGAAGGTACCTTAATGGCAAACACCCACCCCCCCTCACCCCCCGCTTAGCAGAGGGGTGGCCAACACAGGTAGCATCGTAGCCGATATAGTCCATGTTTGCATTTAGACGTAGGGCCTGATTTGCCACCGTAGCAGGTGTGTGTGCTGGTACACGATGGGTCTGAGAGAAAGCCTGACCCCTAGACCAGCCCAGCTGCAGCTCTGGTTGACCCGAGGTGAGAATACGACTTTCTGTGATTGGGATCTTTACCTGTCCATCCCTGAGGTACTGAGAATTAAAGCCTGCAAGTAACTTCATTTCTACCTTTCAGCCATCTCAGAGTGAGCCTACAAACAGGCGGCCTTGATACCCTTCCAGTGCAACTGGAGCGAGGGAAAGAGCTACTGAACCTGGATAGCAAGGAGCTTCCTCACCCTGTCAGGGTTTTCAGGAATTCCAGTATTTTTCCTGTGTCCCACCAGGGAGGAAAGGTCCTTTTAAAACTTGGATGAAAAACTCCAAAATAAAATCAAGATGGGGCCAAACTAAATATTTTACTTTAATAATGTTCTAAGAGTATATTTTGCTTGTGACCTTTCTAAGCGCTTGCCTCTTTTTAGTACAAAAGGAGCGTGGGGTTTTTGCTTGTTTCCTTCGATTAGACAATAAAACTTTTCACTTTAAAAAAATGTCAAAACAGCAGTTCTTAATCATTCAAAGGTTCTTTTGATTTTTTTTTTTTAAGCTGAGAGATTTGTTGAAAACAAACCTTTGCCATCAATCAATTCCAGTTTTGACAGATGACTGCTTTTTTTTTTTCCTTGTGGGTGGAGGGAGAAGAAAAGTTTAGTCCGAAAATTCCTGACCACTTTGAGCAATTTTTACATTCTTTTTGAAAACCTGCTGCCTTACATAGGTCTCAGCCCAGTTAAATAACACAGCACTGGGCAATGGAGGTGCAGGAAGTGGTTTGTTGTATTTTTTTTTTGAAGCTCATTTTTAAATTAATACTTTAATCATTTTCTTTTTTTTATCAGTGACCAACATGATTTATAAAGCCTCTAAGTGATTTATATTCTGTTTGCATGATTTAGTGTCCTGAGTGAATGCAGTTTGGCTGAAAATGGCTTAATGAAAAATGGTTTCTTTATAGCATAGATGGAGCTTAATCCATGTTTTCAAAAATCATTCTGATTAAAGCCTTATAAGGATCAGACCAAGGCACTGTCTGTTGCCAAGGTATCTGCTAGAGATGTGGTTCCCAGGGACAAACCTAAAGGCTTTACGTCATGAAAGAAGAGAGTTACTTTCTGAAATACGGTGGTGATGAGACAACTTTATGGATTTTCAGCTCAGAAAGCAACACAGCAAGGCTTTAAAGGAAAAGCAGGGAAATAAAACCAACCTGATTAAAAAATTAAGAAAAAAACCCAGAGAAAACCAGCTCAGCTGATAGGTTATGCCAAGTAAGATCACTGCCTTTATATTAGTTGTACAAAATCTATATATACGGCCCCGAGGAGAGGATGCCCAAAGGTCATGCACAGAGAAAGGTGTCCTGCCCACAGCTTCTGGGCAGCTGTCCTCGCATCGCTCCTCAAAAGGTTCAAATACTCTTGGGTAAGGTTTTAAAGAAATGAGCTGCACAGAAGATGACTTTGTCGGGGTGGTGATTAGAGATCACATTTTGTTTAAAAGTGCCTCATCTTCATTTAAGTGTTTGTTTACAACACTTCTCTGCTCAATGCCACAAATATTGAAGGGTTCCTTGCAGGCATTTGGGTTCCAGGAAGTGGAATGAAGTTAGAGGATCTATTGTTTTTCCTTCGGCTGGAGGCTGTTCTACAGCGCAGGCTTTGCAGGCCCACAATATACCCTACACTCAACAAAGTTTTACTTTTTTTTTGTGGTGATAGAGGCCACAGTTTGAGGAAAACCAAGCAATTACAGTTCTTCAGTTGTGTCCACTGACAGCACGTTTGTTACAGGGGCTTCAGCACAACGCGGCACCTGATGCTGGCACAGTTTTGTGATCGTCACCCATGAGCAGTGTTCCCTACCTGATGGTTTTGCTTTTTGCACACCAACTTGATAACGCAAGTAGGTTTTTGGTTTTGGTTTTGTGGTGGTGGGTTATTATTATTCTTGTTTTCAGGTCAGACACCCACACATGAGTGTTATAAGCTTGCACCTGATTTTGATATGGCCAATAAAAACTGCAACTCCACTGATCTCAGGTAAACCACTTATCTGCATATAGCATGACGTGAAAGTAGCAGAAATCTGCTCTTAAGGGATGCTGCAGAACAGGCTGTGTCAGGAAGCAAAGCTTCTGGAACCTGGCTCTCCGGAGCACAGGAGCAATATTCCCTGCTCGCAGGGGCTGTCCTGCTGTGCAGCTTTGGCAGAGGCTTTGCAAGCACAGTGGCTCTTCTAACATCACAGCCAAAATATTCTCTTTTTACTGGGCTTTCCTGGAGAGAAATGCAAGACCCTTCTCTCTTCCCACACCAGTGGTGAGCCTCTGGGTCCACTGGGTACATTAACATGGGCATGTTAATCTGTGCATGCCTTTAGCACTGGTCTGGCCTGTACACGTGCATAAGCCAAAAAAGCCCCATGTTTCCAGATGTTTAGCAAACACTTGTGGGTGTCCAGAAACCACAGAAAAATGGCCTAAGACCCCTGGCTGCTTTAGCTCAGAATTTTCAGCTGGATAAAGATGTGCCTGGGGAAATGTGGGAGGATGGCACTTTGTACTACCTCACCCTTACACCCTCCATGCCCCCCCTCAGACTTGCCAGAGTTACACCACTTGTAACCAGGGTGTAACCATGTGCCCAAAGACACCCAAATAGCAAAACATAGGTGAACCTGCCCAAACCCTACTCGTCCCTCTGCAGACAAAACATGATGCTTTTGAGGTACCTGTTGGGCATCAGCTGCACTCTAACCCATTTACCTCAAATTCCGACTTCAGCTTCAGGTGTTGGAGGGCATTCTTCCCTCCTCCACACACAGGTTTCAGCTTCTGCAGCGGTTCGAAGAAGGAGCTGCACCATGGCTGCAGAGGGGTAAACATCTGCCCATCGAACCTGCTGCTTTTCCAGCCAGCACCTTTCTCACCCAGCTGTAAATCAGAGTGGTTCTGTCGAAGAAGAGTAATGTGCAGCAGGTAACAGGAACAGACCAAGACTTCATGATTATTATTTTTTTCGCAGCTTTATACCTTACTTTGTCACTTGCATCCCTGCAAAGTGATTCAGAGTGGAGCTCGCAGAAACAGTGTTAAGTATGTGCATTTAATGTGGTGGTGGTGCGCATGATTACTCCGGGTGCAAGCAGTAAAGAGAGGCTGGGGCCTGATTTACAGTGTTTTCTATTGTTTTTACACTGCCTTATCCTTCAGCAGCTGTGCTTGGGTGACTCTTGGTGACTCATGAAGGGAAACTCGAAGTCAGGCGGCAGAATTACATGGGTAGGTTTGATATCTGAGGGGTGTTGTGTGGTCAGGGGATGAGGAGAACAGGCAGGCACGCGGGTGAACTTTCCACAGGTAACCAGAATAAGCAACAAATAGGAGGGGTTAAGTGCCACAGAGGGCATTGTCTCCTAAATGGCTAGTGAAAAAATGACTAAACAATAAGAAAAAAAATTAAAGGGGTTTTATCTTGGCATGCAATTCAAACAAATCCCTTAAGTTGCATGTTTGCTGATCTCTAAGCGTATGTTTAGATGCTCCACTTAGTAAGGATGAACATACTTGTCTCAGTGCTGAGGAGAGGCTTAGATGATGAAGCAAATGGTGAGGTTATTTTCCCTGAGGCAGAAGAACTTTGATTCACTTTTCACCTTCTTTTTCAACAGCCTGTTTATTTTCATTGAGCACTGGCTTGAATTCTTGTGTTTTGGCAATAACAGGCTGTACCGCCCCTCGTTCCTCGGGTTGTTCTCCCCCACCACTGCCACCTCTGAAGTGAAGTCTGTTTTTTGTACTTGCTGTCTTTGGGAGTGGAGGAGTTGCTGACAGAGGTAGCTGCTGATGGTTACTGAATGTGTCTGCTTGGTTGAAAGTAAAGAAGCATACAACAAATGTTAAAGGGGACAAAATGGATTATTTGTTATTCCTGGGGGGATTCTGCACGTAAAGCTATGCCCCAGAAACCTATCTGGAATGTTAAATGAAAGCCAAAGGCCCCCCACAAGTGTTTTACCAGAGAAAAGCTCCTCACAGTGAGGGCCTTTGAAAATTAGAACGGAAAAATAATATTCTACAAAAGAAAAATTCTCCTAAGAAAACAGAAAGCAAGGAAATGAAAAGCACAATGGGGACTGGCCACAGTACTTACGTTGTGAAGGATCTATCAAGCAAAATGCTGTTAATACAAAACCCTGACATTTTTCACTGTACAAATACACATGCACACACGTTATTTGGAGTGGCCTTAGGTTTGCCTCAAGATCATCAACTGAGTCTTTAAATTCAGGCAGGGGTGCTCGCACTGCCGTGCACCATCCTAATGGCCTTCCAGAAAACTGCTGCCTGTGTAGGTGCGTAGGTGCTTTCTATCTCCCTTTCATTCTCCCCCAAAACTGTAAGGAAATCTAAGAAAACATTAGGGAGAAGAACGTGTACCAGTCAAGATTCGGCAAAATTATATTATGGTGTTTATTTTCATCTGCTTTTGAGGTTACCCTGTCTGTCTCCTCCTCCTCCCAGCTGATCCACATGATCCTACGCAGCAGAGCACTGTGTTTAGCAAAGAGTCTTCTTGCTGTGTTGATTTAAACACCAGCAAGGTTCTGCCCCATTAAATTCAGTGAGGATTCATCAGTAAGATACAAAGGACATGGCTATTTCCTTGACGGCCCAGGGGATCAGCATGACATAAACACAAAGCTGTGGAGTGATAGACCTGAAAAGTTATTCTAAAAGTATACATAGCATTAATGACAGTTGTACTGACTTATTGTTTGCTGATATGCATACTGTGTGTATGAGAAGAGGCACCATCCTTGTGTTTGCTCACTCATAAGCCTCCACGCTGAGATTGTTGATGAGTTTACCAATTGTTGCCAGTCCAGGTGTTGCGGCAGTGACCAGACATCTGGATGGGCCATGACAATCTCCAAGTAATGCAGCTTGTCCCAGTATCCTGAAGGAAGTCTTTGAACACAGTCTTGTACTGGGTTCTTCTGGGCACAGACCCTTGCTTAATTTTTTCTCTCGAGCTGCCATGAAAAGCATTTATGCATTTTCAGAGGGCGGCACGGAATGACAGAAGGCATGTAAAACCCCTGTCCCAGCCTCAGTGTCGGATCCCACGACTGGGAGGTAAAGGGCAGAAAGGGCATTCTTCCTCTTATATGACCTGGTGCCTTCCATCCATCCCTTAAAAAAAAATATTAAAAAATTCTGCTAAACTACACTGAGCTCTGTTCCATTAAAAATATCTATACTGTGTGTTTGACTTTTAATTGAGAGAAAATGAAAAGGTCCATGAGAGGGCTATGTATCGACTGCCAATGACTGACTGCAAAACGGGTGTCACGTCTGCAGACAGGCAAATCTTTTCAGGCAGAAGTGAAATTCGCTCACTAGATGCACCATAAGGATGATGACAGTGGATCTGGACACATGCCTACCAATAAGTGAACTGACACCATCGATCCATTTGGTAAGAGTCATGAACAAGCCTTCAAATTGCAGGGACATCAGTTACAATGCCTGCTCTCCATTTGCAACCATCCGATGGCTTGCCTGGTTCACTATAATTTGTAATGCAACACATTCTTGTGTAGTTATGAACTCAGCACCTCAGTCAAAAATAAACGTGTGTGTATGTGTGTATGTAAGTGTGTGTGTGGTGTGTGCTAATACCTGTAAAGCAATGCTTTATAGGTGAGACCGATTCCTCGGATTTGCAAATTAATGCGGGCATTCTGGATAGAAAGACAGATTCTCTGCCCTCTTCACCACAGTTATTTCTAAAAGCCTAAACCAGAATATGTGCCATGTGGAGGACATGATACCCCAGAACCATAATAACTCTTTTTATATGAAATGAAGTGTATTTCAAACTTCTTCTGTGCATCAGCTCAAATCTGTCCTAGAATGTGGCATACTGAACAGTAGAGAGCCTTCAGTAGTATAAAATTGTGGTATCTACCCAACACAAGTTTTTAATCCATTTTTTAGTGTTTGGAACTGAGTTGTTTATGCACATTTTTTGTTCATGAATTAAACCTGGCATGTCTTCATCTGCAGGACTCCAAAATTGATAGGAGTTTTTTAATGAAATAGGTAAGTATTTGGACAGTAGATACCCTAGGAAATGTTAGAGTGCTTAAAGAAAAGTTGTTGGTTATTCAGTGAAATGAATCAATACCCTGCCAAATCTGTAATGAATCAACACCTCAGCATGAGGTTAGGAGTATCCATATTCTATAAACCCCGCGGTGCGTTGTCTTTTGGAGTAGGCATAAAACCCATGAATAAGCTGACTATTAGTCATTAAAGAACCCCAGGGAACTTTAAGCATAGAGATCTTGTAACAGATGGTCTGGGCAAAATTCTAACTCATGTCTGATATTCATCTGCTGGTGTAAATCAGCGTTGCTGCCTTGGCTTTGGTAGTGCAGTAGAGCTTTGCATCAAAAGGTTCCCTGGCTCTGCTTGCCAAAATGGTCCTTTGTTCTTTTAATTGGATATGCTATTGCTCTTCCCTTCCCCTACAGCCAACGGAAAGCACCTTCCAGTGCCTGCATTTGCAGCTGATGGGAACCAAGGAGTGAATCTTCTGAAGGTCTCCTTATTACCTGTGGTCAAGTTATCTTCCTAATTTTCTGCGTGCTGTGAGGACTTCCACAGGAAAAAGTGATACAAATACAAAGGCTTAATCACCTGACCTTAAAGCCAGCTTTTTTTCTCTACATACCAGTAGGGAAATAGAGGGCTGAAGGTGAATGTCAAGTTCCACTAAACCACATTCTTAGCGTTTTAATACTCACTCATCCTGGTGTGTATAATTCAGCAAATTGCAGAGCAGTGCATAGTCAGGCTTCAAGTCTCACCTAATGCTACTGAAAAATTCAGTAGCACTCATAAGACACTACCTAACTGCTAGTTACTGCACCAGAGTATCTGAGATGGACAATTAATTACAAGGTCATAATTATAGTATCTCAGATAGTATTGCTGATAGCTCAGCTTGGCTTTTCACTAGTTGGTGCTTTTCTGATGTGGTGATACCCAAGCAAACCACTGTGAAGATAAAGCAACGTGCATGTAATTTGGTGCTAAACCATCACCTAACATTGAAAGTGCAGCCTTCTGAAGCTTCGGCATAGTGTGGTGTCATCTGGTGTTTTGTGCCATTGCAGAAGTTCCTAGAGCATCATTCCAACACTTCCCAAGAGAATAAGTTTAGAGGCATTACCTGCAGCCTAGCTTAGACCTGCTTCAGTGCCCCGAGAGAGCTGACCCTTTCACCAGCACTAGCTAGAGGGGAGCAGCTGCAGTGCATGCCTCCCTGAGCAGGACCTGTGTTACGTACGTGACGTGTGCTCCTTTGGTGGCTGGGACCAGCACACCGTCTCACATGAGGGCTGCCTTCAAATGAGCAGAAAGATTGCCAGCAAGGCAACCAGAAACGGAGAAATGATGGTTCCTAGAAATGGAAAATCCACACAAGCAAGTCCTGGACTGGAATAGCAAAGCAAAACCGTACTCTGGTGGGGCATCACACTGTTTTCTCCAGGAAAATGCTTGGCAGCAGAAGGAAGGGAGGGTACTACCTACCTCTGCTTTATCATATTATTTTTATAGCTAATTATTATAAAATGCTGTGCATCACAAAACCTGCATCAGTGGCATAGAAGTTGTTCATACCATTTCTTCTTTTCACGCACGGCACTGTTCTGTGAGGACCAGTGGATGTTCCAGAGGCGAGATGGAGTTCACCTAAGAAGACTCAATGTTAAATAACTTTCACAGTATTATTATTTTTATTACTGTAGTGCAGGGAAGCTGTAGTAATAGAACAGATCCCCACTGTGTTAGGGACCTTACAAACAGACTACAAAAAGACAGTGTTTTCCCCAAAGAGTTTAAAACTAATTAGCCTTCTGCATTCCGGACATGGTCTCTGTACCTACAGCAAAGAAAAATCTTGTTTGCTTATTTATTTTGCCTGATTCAATTTGGAATAGACAGCTCAGTTTATTTTTCCATTAAAAAGATGATGCCAAACTGAGTGCTAACATACATGAACTACAACCCCTCTGTTTTTAATAGGGGAGGAAGGAGGTAAATACTTGTGATTAATTTGGCTCATCCTGGTTGAAAAACAATACAGATTTGTCTTAACTGGCCATAAGTAGAGTGAATACTTCAAACACAAGCAAGCTACCTCTCAAGCTGTGGGTGATATATTATCTAGAATATGGTATGAAAAATTAGCCAACACATTTACCATACCCTCTAGGAAGCCCTGTGATTAAATTTAACATAGCTGACCTTGTTGTCCTAAGTCTAATGAGCCAGAATGGATAGAAATGTCCTTGATCCAGCTGGTGTTTTTTAGTGTCAGACTCTAGTCTTATATAATTTATCCACCTTAACCCCACCAGTGGTGCAATCGCTTAATGCACTGGCCTGTCACCTTTCAAATGGGATTTTTGGTCTGCTTGGTGTAAAGTGAAATTAGACTCAGCTGCTTGCAGAGGCAATGATACGGGGCTTCAGCCTGAGAAAGCAAAGTCTGGGGTTTGCTCTGAGACTTGTACTGATACAAAGGCGAGGGCTACCCGCTACCTCATACAGTGAATTTCGTTTCAGAAGTGGAGGGAAACACCTTGAGGACAGCTTCTGCAGGAGCTGCTTGTCGCAGCACACACGAGCTCACTTGCACTGGGATCGTTCTGTTCTGTGACTGCTCTTTTAGCTACGGTATCCAGTTTCTACATATTTGTGCATGACAACCTAAGTATTACACATCATGTATCCAGTACATGCTGCCTAAAACAAGCAGAAGCAAAGGAAAGAATTCTCAAACAAAAGGATTACGAAATGCATTTTTGCTGCCCTAGTTACATTTAAAGGCTAGAGCCGTAGTCCCCACTCTGTTAAATCTGCCTTTACAGCCAGGAAACAGGCATACAATTTTTGTAGCAAAATTTTAAGCTCTTTCTGGCATATCAGATTTTTCACCATTAAAGAGATTCCCCTCTTTTCTGTGTAGATAGATCCTTTCCCAGAGGTGCAGAAGACAGCCAGCTTTGCCCGGCCAGAACTGGCCAAGAACCCGTAGGCTGCAATTAGCATGGCTTCACTCCGGCTCTTGCCTATTTAACACTGGCTGACGTTTGCTCTAGGAGAGAATGAGACAACCTTCAAAGTGCCTCTCCTTGTGCAAACAGCTGAGACAAACTGTTTGATTAAGAGCTTGTATCGAACACAGGGACCTGCTTAAGCTCCGATTTGGAAAGCCAGTTGGGCATGAGGCTGAGAGGCGACAGCTCCCATGGATCGCAGGCATGTCTGTGCAGGCTGTTCCACTAACATCTCAGCAGCTCTTCCCATTCCCGCTGTCCACCTGCAGCCGTGCACTCACGGGAGCAGCCCAGGGCAGAGCTCTGCAGCCCAGCAGAGATGCCCAGCCTTCCCTCTGGGCAGTCGGGACATGGGCAGGGCTGCCATAGCTGCCACCCCAGCCACCAGCCAGCATCCCATGCTGCCACCTCCTTGACCTTAGAGGCCAACCGGCAGCAATGCAGGCTGGACTGAGCTGGTACGGTGGAGGGTATTTTTTCTAACAGAAAAAAATCACACCTGTTTTTTTACAGCCCAGAGGAAGCTGATAGAGTGAGGCACAGCACTACCACAGCCATTGATGCAATTACTTCTGCATCCTGCCCTTAAGACCAGCAGAAACCTTTAATGCAGCCCTCAGTTTCTTTCTTCTTTCTTGCCTCTCACACGCTGACTTGGTAGGATGTGTCCTGAGGAAGGTGAGATAATCTTCCACAAGGCTTGACCCAGGACCTTTTCCATTAGCTAGTGCAAAAATTATGAGGATTTTTTTTTGCTGTCCTAGAGCAGGAGCGATGATGTGCCTGAGTTGTTTACACTGAAGCACATTTTAAATGCCTTCTGAAGCTGGGGACATTCATATTTAAAGCTGAAGCTATGCATTGAATCATAGCAGCCGTTATAAGTTGTATGGTGGGGTTTTGTTTAAGCTGTAAGCTGTCCCCTGGGCACTTTGTGCATCTGAGATGAGTCGAAAGGGAGGGTTTGACAAACTTTTCAGCAGGGAAAATCAAAGCAGTAAGTTAGCTGGCTACTAGAAATAAGTATTGTTTCTGAGCATACCTGCGTGCTGGAGCACTTCACAAAGCATATGAGACACCCACACATCCTTCTTGCTGTTCCACATTTTTGGAGTCATGACTGACTCAATATTAAACTCAGGTTCTTCCTAATTCTCACATTGTCTATAATTAAGGACACAGGTTTACAAAGCACAAAATTATTTCAGGTTTCTAGAGTAGTATACTATTCCTGTAAAATGTCCGGTTGATTCAGAAGAGCTTACACTTAAATATTTCCATGCCTTCCTGCCTACTGCTGATCATCTGATTATATGTGTGTGCATGTGTGTATATTTATATATATATATATATATATATATAAATGCACATATAAGTGGTTGGTTTTTTTAAAAATCTTTCTTCCCAACTATTTGGAAACATTCCCTTAGATTTCTATGGAGGCAGTATGATTTCCCAGGCCAGTGCCTAGGAGCATTTCTCCATAAAGGAGTGGGATGCCTGATAATCAAGAAATTTAAAAAAACCCACACACAGCAGAAGCCACAGGGAACTGCCCTTGCCTGTTGCTTCAGCACGGAGCTGGTACCTGCCCCTGGAGGGTCCCTGTGCACTTGGTCTTTGCTGGTGCAGTGTAAGATCTCCAGCCAAACAGGTAAATCATGGACCATGGGGGGTCTTCCCTCAACGGGGTACAGTGTACTGTTTGAAAGCAAAGCAAGGCAGGGGTGGGAACCTTCAGAAACCTGAACGGCAAGAGAAGTCTCTGAAAAAACACAAAGGCGGTGCACAGTGAAGTTGGTGGTCGATGACCTAAGGTGAAATCCTCATTGATGGAGGTACAGCTGTCAGTTCACTTGAGCCAGAATTGTGTGTTCTGCATGTGATGGTCTTCATGGAGTGAACTTCAGGCATTTGCAGAACAATATTTTAAGGTTGTATAGATGTCTGATTTGATTTTGAGATGTTTAAATGGCTCTACAGGGCTCTGACCTGCAGTCTTGTAATCGCCGATATTTAATCGTTGACTTAGTGACCACACAATCGAACTTCTGCAGCAGAAAAGAGAGGAGACTCCCAGTCCTGCTGCCCACGTTGCTGCCTGCTCTTCATGGAGTCAAACCAGCAACTTCTAGAGCTGGATTGCTGCGCCTGCACGTTGTGTACTGAAGTTATTGCAGGAGCTGGTTTGTTCAGACCCTTGCACAAGGTGTCATGTGGGTATAAATGGAGGAATTAGGTCTGCCTATTTTTTGGGACTGGAAAACAACTTGAACAGTCTAAGAAAGCTTTAGTTTACAAGCAGTCTCAGGTTCTGCTAGCTTAATTTTTCTATTATTTATTTTTGTATGGGGATGGGAATCCAAGAGTGGCTTTTTGTTCTTTTTATTCTTCTGGTGTTTCCTTGGCTTGTCCATTTTGCTTTTTGGTAGCCAGCCACAGTAGCACACACCTCCCCAGCAGTTTTTCTTGAGCTTGGGTTTTGGATAAAGCATGAAGCCCCAGGTCCAGTGTAACACTAGATCGTGTATGTCCTCTTCAGTGAGTGCCTTTTCTGTTTGAAGTTTAAGTTTAAGAAGCTGTTCTTACACTCCCAAGTTAGACTCTAAAATATTTAAGCAGGAGCATAAACCCCTCAAAGCACTGCAGGAGGGCTTCCATTCTCATCCAGAAAGGTGAAGGACCTGACCAAACCTCCCTAATTTTGGAAAGAGCGCCTTTGACTTCATCCAGGTCCAGATCAGAGACAAATTAAGGGGTATTTTTCTTGCCAGGCAGCATTTCAGTGGTGATACTGTAACTGTCAGGCTGAGAGAGATGGTGGAGGGAGGGCACTGAAAGTAAATGTCAAAGGGATAAAATATGGGTAGGAGTAATCTAATTTTCCTTCTTTGTTGGGTCAGTTCATTTCATCTCGAAACTGAATGCAAGCTCAGCTCCCAGATCTTTGCGAAATCATCCAGACATAATGTAATTTGAGAAAATAAGTGGTCCACATTTTCTTGATGTGACAACATATGGATATTAGCATTTTTTCATTTCTCCAATCAATATACGTAAAACATGCAGAAGGAAAACAAGTCATGCAATAGGACTTAGATTATTTTTTAATACTGTCAAGATCTTATC
The DNA here is from genome assembly GCF_963210335.1 of Falco punctatus. Lineage (NCBI taxonomy): Eukaryota > Metazoa > Chordata > Aves > Falconiformes > Falconidae > Falco > Falco punctatus. The sequence goes on along the minus strand of NC_137581.1, from coordinate 119,983,261 downwards.
AGTCAGCAAATGAGATAAAAAAAGGGTAAGTCAGTTTGAAATTGCATTGGATGGCAGTGAAACAGACTTTCTCCTCCTCTCTATTTGTGTCAGCTTCTGGATTTCTTTTGTGTAGGACTTCTGACTTTTTAGTAGGCACTGGGAATGGAAAGAGAGAAGGACTCTGCATTGCTCCTCTGCAATCCCATTGCAAGAGCTACTCTTTTAATTTCCCAGAGGTTACCAGCATACTAACATCTTTTTTTATTTTAATTTGAATTATGAAGAGTAGGAGCAAAGGGATCTTGTTCAAAGAGCAAAGAGCCTTTTTTTGTTGTTGTTGAAAAGGAAATTCTTCACAATTAAGAATGTCTAATTAAAAAGTCTTTATGTTTTTTGTAGGGGGGTTTGGTTGTGGATTTTTTTTCTTTCTTTTTATTAGCTCACTTCATACATCAGTTTCTCTGACGTGGCCAAAAAGGACAAAATTTACTGTGTAATTGGATTGCAAAATATGAAAAAAGGTAACGGTCTGTATTAAGTTATTATTTTGCTGAGTTTCCAAGTCTTTGTCCACCTAAAATGGTTCAAGAGTGGCAAAAGAATTAAGGGAATATAATTTGACTTTGCTGTAAAGAAAATATTAGAACACTCCTGCCCTCCAGCAAACAGTACAAATAACAGAGGCAAAAAATGCTAAGATACAATTAAGGAGATACAATACATGTATCTCAAACTTGTAGTTAGGGCTGACTTAAACAGAATTTAATATACCAGACACATCACATTGCAAGTGAATTCTCATTTTGCCAAAACGCTAACAGATGTTTAATCAATAAGATGGACCATAAAGGGCAGCACAATTAGTAGGTCTGAGAAATGTTCTTGTGTGATGTTAGAAAGCTGTAATTATGGACCAGATCTCATAAGTGTTTTGCACAGATGACACATAATACCAATATTCTAGCTTATAGGAAAGGCTGCATGGCACTTTTAATACGATTACAGGCACAAAGAGCCAACCACCCTGATCTTACAGAACGCAATTAAACAAATACCAAAACTGTCACTGAATTAAAAAGAAAGGGGGGGGGGGGGGGGGGGGGGGAATAAAAAGGGCAAAAAACCAGCTCCTTGGACCCAGTTTTCTGGTTGTTTTTTTTTAACATTTTTACTCAGATGGACACAGACAACAACCCCACCTCCCCAGTGTGCTTCCCCTCATACTTTAGGACAAAAGGCTCAGAACGGCACCATCCTCCTCCTCACCTGGCAGGTGACGTACAGCTGGTACGAGCAGTGATCCTGCCAACATGGGATGCGGCAGGAGGCCCCAGCAAGAAAGGGAGTAGCCAGAGCAGATGGGAGCATCCTGACGGTGCTCTGATTTAGCTGGAGGAGACAAGACCTCTATGCCTTGGGGCTAACATGTTTTTATATTACACGCCATGATGGCTGGGCTCCCCACTGATGAGCAGCACCTCACAGTCCCTATATGACCTGTTATGTAGCTCCTACGGTGGGAAGGAGAGGTGCCCTGCACTGGGAGCAGCATGGAAAGGAGGACTATGGAAAAAGCAGTGATTTTTTGACAGCGTGAACCTGCTGTCAAATGGATAGCAACCTGGGAAATCACTGGGTTCATGGCTGTGATGTGAAATTTGGTACCCAATCTTCCCCTCAGAGCTCTCTGCTTTTGACTGAATACGACTGAAGAGTGGGGGCAGTTCAAAAAAACATTATCCTTCTGAAATAAAATGAAAGTCCTAGTTGAGCATCCTGCTCTTGAGTTTCTCTGGCAGAGAGAAGCCATTGCTTAGACAAGTGTTTTCCACCACATGCAGAAACACAACCCGCCTAAATTACCAGGATTTCAAAAATGGTGCCTTTGTGCATGAATTTGAGCTTCCATATTTAATGATTTGAATAGATCAGTGCAGCGATGTTCAGCAATGTGGAATTGCTATACTTAACCTGTAATTACAGCTCTTTACTGAAACTCATAGCTGGGCTGAAGCCCTTCAAATCTTAGATTAATCAGACTCAGCACAGCACCCCTGCCCATAAATTCCAGAAAGGGAGATTTATTTCAATATAGTGAATCATGCAGGTTTTGGCAACGGTCTGAAGAGTATATTTTGTCCATGGGGAAGTGAAGGAAGAAATATGGTTGGATGGATTATGTAGAGGGAAGAAATATCCCCTTCAAAGGCATGTTCTACAACTTAATTAATAAATAGTCAACCGATTGGCTGGTGCAGTGATAGGCTTCATTGTAGCTAATGAAGCTTCATCAATGTATGCCAGCTGAGAATCTGACCAATAATTTTTCATGTAAGATTTATAAATAGTACAGAGGAAATACATTGTCAGAAAATATGAACAGTAGCCCTATTAATGCATACTTTTAATTTAGTTATTCTCAAAGAGCATACATCTCATTGCCACAGGCCTGAAGTAGCGCAGGCCATTTAATCTGGTGATGGATCTTCTAGGTGCATCCCATAATGAGTGTCCCGTTAAGTGCAGTCATAGGCTAATCCATGCATATACATGAGGGGTTTCAATGGTCGGCAGGGCCGAGGCAGCCCCAGTGATGACAGCATTTGAAGCTGCCGTCGGTTCACTCTGGATGGCAGCCTTCTCCCAGCCAGCTGGGACACCCACCACTGCCTGGGAAGAGGACCTCCATCCTCACCACCTGTCAGCGTGCACCTCAAAGAGAGAGGAATTTGGTCCTCAAGTGGGTGTCTCAGCTTCTTAGCGTAAGCCAATAGCTGACGAAGAACAGGTGTGGAGGAGGACTAGAAGGATAACAGGATAATAAGGATAACAGGGAATAAGGTGTCTGTCTTGGGAGAGGAGACTGGGAAAAGCTTGGCGTGTTTAGCCTAACAACAAGAAAGCTGAGATGGGCTCTGATTGCTATCTATAACCTGGGGAGGATAAACACCAGGGAGGCAGGAGAGCAATTTAAGCCAAAGGACAATGTTGGCACAGGAACAAATGAGTCTAAACAGGCAATGAATAAATTTTGGCTGTGTAGGAGAGGAAGGTTTCTGAGCACCTGAGGAGGGAGGCTCTGGAGCAGAGGGGACTAGTGGGAGCTTAACTCCTTCTGAGGCAGCATAGTGACCTGGCACAGGGGCACATGGCAGCCCTGAGCTGGACTTGGTAACCCAGGGGTCACCTCCCATCCTGTCTACCCAGAGTCACGCCTCGTGCGCTTCTCCGGGTAGCACGTTCTCTTTCATTGGGAATGTCGGCAGCCTTCAGGTGTTGGGCACACCTGCCTTCGGTAGGAGCTGTGCTATTTTTCATAGAATCTGCATAACTCAGAAATTCAACTTACCCTGTGTATAAATATATATAATTTTAAATAGGATGCCATTTTAAATAGTATCAATTTTCATTAAATTGAAGTAAAAAAGCAGTAAAAGAGTCAGAAGTTTGAAAAACTGATAAAGAAGAATTTAATGTAATTCTCATACTGATTTATTTTCATAAAAGCCTTTTTGGAAGCACTCAGACTGACTGTAAAAAACATTTTTGGATTACTTTTGATTGTTTGTTTCATGACCTTGTATTTTTTTCTTTCCAGTCAGTACATAAAAAATAATCTAATTTAATGTAACTCATGACAACAGACTTAAATTCAATTTTTCTGAATGGGAGCTCCTTGTAATATTTGAGATGACATATACTACTTGGGCAAAATAGCTGGGTTTTTTTAACGTGTTTTGTTTCTTTGATAGTCTTTGCTGGTGATACCTACAAGTGTCTAACTGTCTGCATGTATACATATATGCATACGTACATATGTTAAATTGCTATCTACATAGATATTTTTTTTAATGTGTTAATTTTTCCTGAACTCTTTCAAGCAGAGACAAATTTAGTCTCATCTGTGCTTTATTAAGTTTTTATCTCAGCTATAGTTACCAAAAATCAGATTTCAGTGCTTAAACTCATCGAGTTCCAGTTTTATCGAGTACTTCTCAGTTTAGGACATTTCCCTGGTAGGATGCGGGCACAGGTTCAGCCCCTCCCTGCTGAGGGCACCTTAACTCCCCAGCACCTCTTTTCCTGGTGATGTGTCCTAACACTCAGGTTTGTCATCTGTGCAAGAGGCTGGGGATGGAGAGCTGTTCTCCGCCCTTCCTGTCGGTGTTAGTCCCTTTGGGATAAGCAGTTGGGTCCCTTATATTTTAGCATCCTGACAGGCAGCTACATAATGATTTGTGTTCCCTCGCCAAATATTTCAGTGTGGTATTCCAAGGGGAGCACTCTGAGCAGACGAGCCTGAGGGAGGCGTGCTGCAGCATGCACTACTCACCCACCGGCTGAGAAAGTCACTCCAGAGGTAAGAAACCTTGGGTCAAATCGTTGCTCTGAATCTTTAAAGTACAAAATAATAATAATAGTAACAATAACAACAACAACAATAATAATAATAATGATGATGATGATGATGACGACAATGACCTATTTTAATCTGTTTCCTATTTCCACCTGTTATAAATGGGTTCTTTATTATCATTTAGTCAAACCAGTATTTATTCCCCAACTCGACTGCCAAACCGAACAAAACATTTCATGCCAATGCGTGATGGGTTCCCATACATTCTTTCATGGTTCTCTGTACATTTGTGTCCAGTCAATTGCCGAAGCGCAGGAACTCTATACCATTTCATACATCACAAGTCTTGGGACGTGCAGGCGTTACACAATTCTTACAGTAGAAAGATATTTGAGCTAGCTTTAGTTATCTTGGGTACTGAAGCAGAATAGCCACATTAGCATGATACAAAAGTAGAGTAAATTAGCCCTGGAAATGTTGCACCCATTACTGTCACTACCAATTACAATAATTAATGTTATTCATCTCTAGGCAGCAGATTAAAACTGAACTAACCCATTAGTAACTGAATGTCATTGTGACTGGAGTGTTGTTGGATTGCCTGCGTGAAGGTGGTGATTTCATTTCAGTTCCTATTGGCAAATGGCCATGTTCCTTAAATGAATAATAAATGAATACACAACAAGCAAAATCTTGGCTCCCTGGAGCTCTCCATTAACTGCAGTGGTGCAGGACGCAAACACATCTGTGTCAATTATTGAAAACTTTATCATGATACCAGATCTTTCTGGTTTTGAATGCAGAAAGGAGTGGAGGGTTGAACGGATCATGGAGACTGAGGTGCATTATTTCTCCTTTGAAAAATCCCTCCAGAATGAGGGTGTTCACACACCCATTTTTAAGTTTCTTAGTAGCTGGATGCATGTCTGCTCTGCTGCCACTTGTTTGTACTTTTTTGTGTTTGTTTATTAAATGATTAGTTACAATAAATACACAACATAAAGAACTAGTCTGGAACAGAAATCACCCCTCAGTCACAACACATGTATTACTATAATTAGATTATTTTATGCATTTCTGTATAAGCACACACTAATCAGTTCTACAACACGGTTCCAAAAAATAAAATCAAGTTCAAGTTTTAGAGACCCTTTAGTGGCAATTTGCTGGGCAGCGCTAGCGAAGAAAACCTCAGCCGTATTAAATTCTATAAATAGCTACTGCAATTAGACAATAGTTAAGTCTCTTTAGCTTATTTACTTCATCTGCCTGTAGGGTGTTTTCCAGAACTGACCTTTTTCATCCTTATACTCTTAGTTCCTGTTTAACATATCTGCAGGCGAGCTGACAGGCTTTGAGCCCCTCAATGTGGTCGCTTCTTGCTTGCCCGTTAGTGAATGAGAAACAAGCAGGGACCAGTGAACCCTTCAAGGAAGAAAAGATGACTCATGCAATTTATTAAAGATAACTATGAACAGGCTCTGCATGAAGTGTGCATCTCTACATCAGTTCCTAGGCTATTTGCCAGTCATGGATTGGGATTTTAATTCCTCGAGGACTGGATTTTTCATTGTGGTTTCATTGTTTCGTTTTTTTAACATGACTATTTCTACACAACGTAGTTTCTGGCCTAGAAATGCACCAGAATTTTAACCCTACCGTCGAATTGACAACACGTAGCTGTTAGTTTGCAGAATGTTAAATAAATATTTCTTTCTTGTGTGTGTTGCTAGACAGTGTAGCCAAGATGAAGAATTAACCTTGTGGTCCTGGCAGAGGAGTGCTGAAGGTGAATGAGTGCCCTCTGTGAGCTATGTACGGCACAGTTATCATCACCTGGATGAATATGGAGCAGAAATTACTTCCTTTGCATCACACTTGGGTGCCTGGCATGCCAGTCCTCCAGAAGATAAACTCACATGGAAGAAAGTCTACTTTTCATTTGCTTTCCAGCCATGGCACCCGATTGCTGCATGTTTGTCCTCTTTTTTGACCTCCTCAGCATATAGTCATGTCCTGTTAGACTCTTAGGCTGTCACATAAACTGAGCAAGACATATTCAGGTGTGGAATTTGAGGGAAAATCAATAACACACTGATTAGTGCACATGCCTCTCAAATGCCCAAACTTTCAGGCTGAAGTCCATGAGCTCTCAGAGACAGGATAAAGGTGTAAATAATTATTAGACTCCAACTCCAAGCTGCTCCGAAGTTTATCTCTGCATTTTGCAGTAAAATAATATGGTATTAATAGAGACACAGCCTTCTAATTGCATTATATACATTATGTTACATTTGAGTCTTGGTAAAGCAAATTAATCAGCCATGTCTAAAAATAATGACCGTGGCTCTTTAAGCTAACTGTGCATCTCAGTCATCTAAAATGTAACTCCTACGTGGTCTGCAGTATTGCCTGTGCTCATAGACAAGCAAGATGTTCATGCTGCAATATTTAGACTCTGTAATGCTTTCAATATGTGAGGTGCTAATCTGCTAAGATGCTCCTGATAATCATTTTTTCTATGCTTTATTTGTTCTTATTAAATTACTGAAACCCCTGGGCTGGGACTTTTGAATATTTGCCTCTGTCCTACATAATTCCCTTTAGCTCCAGGAACTGACCCATGGGATGAAGCTTTAGATCAGAGTTTTGGATACTGAGGAAGATTTATCTGTGTCAGCCCAGGTGAGCACCAGAGGTCTGTCTAGGGGGCGAGATGAGAGGCAAGGGCTCTTCAGGGTGCACAGGTTTCCAGTGGCAGGAAACATTATGGTGACAGAGCTACACACATCTCTGTTCCCCACCAGATTAAGACGGCTTTAAACTCTTTTTGGGACCTCCTTTGAGGAGACTGCCAGAATGTAAATGGCTTGTCTCCCACGTGGCCTGCATTCATCATCTCTGCACAGGTCCTGCGAGCCTGCACAGCTCCAGCTGGTAGCCGGTGGCTTGGGCTGTGCCAATAAGAATATATTAGTTTTCTGCAAGGTAGATTAGAGCAGAAGGGTATTACTTTTTCTCCCGGTATTGCAGGGAAAGGACATGTTTCACAGCCTGTGCCAACTGGAGGAGAACTCTCCTGAGACTGCCCTCTATAAAGGAGCTTATTTACTCTCCAGCAAAAAAGTTACCCAGCAGTCAGACTCCTGACTCACTTGCCGTGCTCTTAGTCCTGCCTGTTCGGTGCTGCCAGGTCAGTAAGCTGCAGAGAAAACCGACCGCAGAGGCATGGGTACCATGGGTACCACAGGGCACGGCTCACTGAAGCTCTGTCAATGACAGAGAAAAGTTTTCCGTTCTTAACGCAGCAGTAAATCCCGTATTGTGCAAACTGCATTTAACAGCGGAATGGCACCCCACCTCTTCAGCACGGGGCGGTGGCATGACCTAGTGGGTAGGGGAGCTCTTGGTAATCCTTTCTGCTGTTTTCTTCCCTGCAGACACCAAAATGCAGCTGAATTCACAAAGTCCTTGTTGGGATTTTCTTTTTCAGTTGCCTCTTTTGACAAGACACAGCTGGCAGTTTTATTCAGCATCCATCAGTACACCAGTTGCAATGCCTTGCTGCAATCTTTTTGTATCCATTGTTGCCCTGTTTTCTGTTGTGCTGGCTGTAAATGAATCGATTTGTGCAATTAGCACTGGAGCTGTAAAGTGCCTAATAACAGGGAAAACAGGAGCCTGTGTGCTGAGGAAACTAGATGCACAAAATGACGCTACCAGATTGAGGGGTGTCATCTCGTACAGCGTCTCATGAACAGAAATGGAATATACTTATTGCAGTTCCAAAGTGGTTGGAGGCATCATAACGGTAAAGCTCTTGACCAGCAGATTCGATAAGTATCTGAGAGGTACCACTGATGAGAAGTTTAATGCAGGCTTCTGTGGTGTGCCATTCGTCTTCACTGTAAAGTATGTGCTTGAGAATCCGCAGAATTGGTGTTTGAAGTAGTCGTTGGCTAATACAGAACCTTACATAATGCTAAGACTGTCCAAGGACATTTTTACCCAAATGAATGGGAATTGTTCGGTCTGTCTTCAAATGAAAAATGACGATCTGGGCACTTCACTGGCACAACAGGAACGGCACGGGAGGGCACGCAGGGAGAGTGCAATTCGATGGCTACGGGGCTTGCATTTGAATCCTGTGATAGCTGGGGCATAAAAGGAGGCACATGCTAGACACAAGCCGCACATGAGTGCAACTAATAGCGTGTTGCAGAGACCCAAGCTTTCCAAAATACATGCAGAAAGTGCAGGGCCGCAGGTCAGAGTGACTGGTCTCAGCTATATCGTGTGGTCCAGCTTGGCAAGGCCTCTTTTCTAGCCCACGTGGGTTTATTTTGTGAACAGCAGACATCGTGCTGGGAAGGTGTTCTGGCTGGGCGGTCCTGGAGCCCCCATCAGGAACCTTCTGCTAAAATGCTGTCCTGACCTTTAGAAAGGGTCTCGGACCGATGTGCCCATGCGTGGCTGGATGCATTTAGGATCCAGCACCGGTATCCACTAAATAAGATTTCTCATGGTTTTCCACGGACTTCAGCAGAACTGCTTGTGTGTAAATGTTACTCAGCTGTATGTAGAGTGTCAGAACCTCAGACATGATGGACAAGTTAATTATAAATAGGTCAAAATGTGATGAAGCTCAAGTTGCAGTTGTGAAGTTTGTGTTGGTTCTTAAATATTCAGGCTGCTGTCATACGTGGACTGATTGCTCTAAGGTTACGAAGCAAGTCTCTAATATTTATGACATGTCTTGTTCACTTCTTCTTCCTGGCACTGTCTTAAACTGATGGAGACAAGGTGATGGATCTTTTTTTCCAAGCACCTATAACCCTTGTATCTTAATGTTTGCTCAGTGTAAATGTGGAAGGCAAGGATTTGAGGATATACACTTTAGAGCTGTAAAGTCTAGAAGAAATCAGCTCTTACTTTGTAGTAGGGATGCACATACTCGATCCCATGCAAATACTCACTCACTGTGTAAGTAATTCCACATTCTATACCAGAGGACCTTTCCAGTTTTGCTTTGTTCCACTTTTCCTCTTTGTCCTACTCTCATCACACAAAATTCTTTTAACTACAGATAATAACGGGTGTATGGGAGGTAGAATCCTAGACTGAGTTATTTGTATGTCAAGTAGCCATTGTCTTTCAGCTTTGAAGAAGAGAAACAACCTCATGCCTTTAGCTTTGCACTAACACACAGCTGACACAGGCTGCTCCTTCCATCACCACCGGGTTAAAAGACGTTCTGATATTTATGAATGCACAAAGTCACACGTCTCATTTATCTCCAGACCTGAGGCCCCATTATCATGTCAGCTCATTTGCTCAACCTGAAATCCTTATGGAGAGAAATTAAAAAAAAAAAAAAAAAGTGTAACAGAACAAATATCCCTTAATCAATTGCCCTCTGACATCTCTCACTCAGAGGTTGGGGCTTGCAAAATGAATTAGTGTAATAAGCTCAATATGTACAGCAGATGGCACGGACATTATAATAAAAGTAGATGAAATAAAACCTCAAATAATTTGTAATGATTTATAACTATTGATCCCACTAAAGCATTTCTGTTCCTTCAGAGAGAGGAGTAAAGAAGGAAGCATTAGCTAGGTGCTTCAATATATGTTGTATACTTTTTTCCCCTATGTACTGAGTTGAAAAAAGCATTGCACATAGAAAATCTCTAAGCATTCAGGTAAAAAGCTTTTTATATAAAAGTTTAAATAAATTTGCTATCTATTCCAAGGAGTTTAAATAGGATTTTGAAGTGATATTTTAAACAAAACTGCTTTATGAAGTGATTTTTTTGGGGAAAACTACATATCTAAATCTCTCAGCTTTATGGGGCATATCCATCTGCATCAGTCACATTGCATTATGTTGTTTCACAAAATGTCATAACATCTTATAGGACATATTTTTTTCTGAAAACCACTTTTACTTAAATGGTAGGGTATGCTGTTCACAAGAAAAGCAAGAGTAGCTGGCAAGGTATGACAATGTAGAGCTGAAGGGAAAAGAGAAAAACCAAAGACGAGAAACTTAATTTGACTGTCCCTTAGAAATAATACATTCTGAAGAAAGCGGTGGGGGAAATCTGAAGAACAGTATACCTGCACGTGTATTAGCAGATGATAAAAAACGTCTAAACCTTGATTTGGGGAAGCTCAATCTCAGATCCCAGCTCAGAAAATATTTTTTTTTCTAATGAAGGCTGCACATATGTCATTGTGATTGCTACAGTGAGGAGTTTCATTTCCAAAGCTGAGAAGATGGAAGAAATAACATCTATTAAAAGTTTAAGTGTAACTGAGTTATCTGCTGGTTACGTGCTTCCCAGTTCAGGGAATTATTTGCACAGCTTAACACCATCTTTAGGCTAGCATTTGTTTAATATAACTGACCTCGAAACTACTTCAGCACACAGTGAAAGCTGCACACTAAATTTAAGCTCTCATGTAGACTTAAAGCCTTGTTAAATTATTTAACCTATTCGTGTAGCTAAGAATTAATTTAGGTGAAAAGAACTTGCATACCCCTGTTAATTTACAAAGCTTAACAATATCTCCTATACAGCAAACGGGTGAGTTAAAGAGGGGGGTTTTATTCACCCAAACACCACTGATTTACGCAAACAGCTGTAAATCTTCCCCTTGCTGAGAGAAGGGAAACATTCAGACCACTTGGGCAGGTCCCGCGGGTATAAACATGGGCACTGATTACTGGGGATGAAGGTTACAAGGCTGTGTGCTTAGCTGCACCGTGTAGGACACCACGAGGTGGGGGCTGAATAGTGCCAAAATTAGTATTACTGGGTTTATTGACAGCTACATCAGCTATGTTACGCACTTTCCACAAGTATCTGAAGTTCCTGATTGGAGAGGAGCGTCTCATTCTGCTCGGTGCTGTGCCACCCTTTCGAGGGTCGGCTGCTGGAGACAGCCCTTGGCTGGAGTCAGGTTTGCACTCCCAGATACAACTAAAGTCTGTTCAGAGGAAGGGAGCACCTTCCTTAGGAAATGTTGGTGCTGTTTCTATTTTCCTTGGTTAAAAATGGTCCCACGTTTTTTTGGGGTTTGTTTTGTTTTGGTTTGTTTGTTTGTTTTTGGTTTGTTTGGGTTTTTTTATCATTTTCAGTCAAAGTTTGGTTTGAAGTTGTTACAGAATCATTCTGCTTTTTGTGGATAAAGATGCTGTAACTGAGAACTAATGGCATTTTTTCTGACTTGAAACTCCAGTGAGAAACCTTTCCTGAAACCTCTCCCTACCCGAACTAATCGGAAAAGGCATGTGGCAGGCTGTCATTACAACACAGGAGAGGAAAATTAATAACTAAAGGAGGCTGCAGCACAGGAAGGCTGAGGCTTTGCTGCGTTCACCTCCTGGCATGCTATTTTTGCCTTGCTGCATGCTGCAAGCCTCGCATCCTTCTGCCAGGTGAGCAAAGGTCCCGCAGACACGGGGGCAAGAACGGCAGCGAATCCTACTGCCACCATTGCCCTGCAGCAGGGACTGGGCAGGCTGGGCAGCGCGGGGGAAGGACCCTGGGGCTGGGCACCACGTGGGCAGGGGGCTGTTGGTGGGCCGGTCCCTGCCCCGGGCACACAGAAAGCAGCCGTCCGCACCAACCGGCGCCGTGACGGGTGGCTGCATCTGCGCCTCCAGAGCGCGTACAAGGCAGACACAGCTACATTTTTGTCATTGGGGTGGTTTGTCAGGTGGCCTCCAGGTCTCTATGGGGAAATGTGCAGAACTGTTCACAGTACTCTGCTAGACAGGCTGGCAGGCATTTTCTGTCTTTATTGGCGTTTAATTTTGTGGAGCTGTATGCACCACAGCTTTCACACCCAAACACCCAATCCCTTCAGCTAACAAAAGTTTGGTAATAAATTAAAAGTCACCCCTTTTGTTGTCAGTGGTGTGACACCTCACGATGACCATCATGTTTCCTGCTCTGATATAAAGACCCCTCTCCCCCTTGCAGTGTCCCGTGCCCACACCAACTCTTTGCTTTTCTGGGGGGTGCCGTGAGGCAGCCATAGACCCACCGTGGCGGGTGGAATCCTGCAGCAGTGCCAGGTGTGGTGGGATGTGCCATGATCTGCCAGCACCAGGCACCCACACGGCTCACATCAGGCTGACCTGTTCCCCCACAAGGGACCCAAGGAACAAGTGCCCGTGACATGACTCTGTGCCAAGGACACTCACCCCAGCACCAGCCCACCACGGGCACACAGGCTGTGGCAGGCGAGCAGGGGAGAGGCAGGCAGTGGGCGCTGCTCTCACAGCCAGCCTGGTCCGTGGCCATGCCCAGCCCACAAGGAACCATGAGCTCTGGCTGCCCCTTGCCAGAGTCGGCATCTGGCACGAAGCTGGCTTTATACGTAGTGCAGTCAAAACAACAAGAACTGGGTTTTGTCCAACCAAAGCTTCCTTTTCATTAGCATTTCAAGTACGAATATTACTGAGCAATGACTATATGTCGTTTCGGAAGGTTCATTTGGAAACAGATGGATGGGAGGAAACTGTCTCAAACTGTATTGGACCAGCAAGCATGGTTCCACAGTAAGGAGGTTAGCCATGGATTTGAAGCGCCTATTTGAGTTGAGACCTGCTACTGTATTTTAGGCTACCTCTGTCTTCTGACCCAGGCCTGCCTTCCATGCTTGAACCTGGATTTTGCAAGTGGCTTTTGTTGCAAGACCTTTGCATTCTCTGTTTTCTTGATGCATCCCCAAGCAAGTAGCCGTGTACCTGCTGTCTGCTTCCTCACGGTATAATTGCTAACCTGTGTCACAGCTGGTTCTGTAAGGTTTGCAGCGTGAACTGGCTGTGCTGCTGAAAAGGCTTTGTTTTCCAACACAGTTCTTTCCATTTAAAAGTCATGATGTGAATATAAGGGAAAAGCATAACCTTATCTTCCTTTTTTTAAAAAAAATAAAAAAATTAAAAAATCAAAGCAACACATACAAACTTCTGCCCTCAACCCAACAAAACAAAAATGGCTACAGATGAACCTTTAGGAATGAAGAATTCAGCGCACATTCTGAACAAAACACGTTTTTCATTTTTTACGAACATTTTACCTTTTCCTTTCTTTTATCAAACATTTTTACTACCTTTCCTTCCACATATTTACCCTTCTGTTTAAAGGGTTTCTTGTAAGCAGCTTTTAAAAATTAATGTATTAGAGAGAAGCAAAGAAAACAAAACACCCCCACCCCAACATAGCCACATTTAGACTGTAGGAGGGTGATTTTATGAAAATCCTTGGGACATTGCTCACAAGAGAAGCAGTGGCTTCAAGGCTGATAATCTCTGTGCAGCATGATAAAAGCAAAATAGCGTTGGTTGAGTGCCGGGAGTGCTCCAGCTGCATCCTCCTGCCCTGTCCGAACCCTCAGCACACCCACGTTGACACAAGGTGTTTTTACAATAGCACAAAAGGTGGTCACTGAGATAATTCCTACTTTTCCAGAAAAAGAGAAAAACTCCACTCCTGTAGCTTCAGGAAATGAGAATTTTTTTTCTTTGCTTTGGGATTCTTAAATGCTAGGAGTGGCAGAAGACACTGGCAGTTTTGAATGACTGAAAATGAGCCACTGAAAGAGACAAAAAGAAATAAGATAAAGAGTGGACATCGGCTCGCTCTTGGGCATCAGTTAGCTTCCAACAAGCTTTCATGGCTGTTGCTACAGCCTTATTTTTCAGACCTCCCCCCTCCCACTGTGTTAATTAGGCGGGAAGTGACCTGCCTGCTTATTTTCTGGCTCCATACTTAGCACTGGGCGGCAGGCTGCAGAGCTCGGGTGTGCGCTGTGCTGGGGACCAGAGCCGTGCACTGTGCGACTGACAACTGCAACATCTCTGAAGTGCACACCAAGTTCCAGATTTGTGTTTGCTTTGGGTAGATGATCACATTTTCTCTCCAGCAAGCTTTTCTTTCCTTTCTCCACAGCGTGATCATCAGGCATCACGCTGAAGTGGCACATATATTATTCTAATTAACTCCCTTAAATTTAAGGAGGAATGCCTCTGTAACTGCATGGGGCTCAATAGAAATTCCCCATGAACTCCACACATTTCACTCCCATCAATATTTGCAAGCGACGAGCAGCTCGCATACGTGCTAACTGTCTGCAGAGCAGCTCTGCACTGTTTCTTGGAGTGAGTTTTTTTCCCCCCTGTCCCTCTTTCTCTTGCAGTCTGTGGCCTTTGTCTCCCACACTTTTTCCATTGATGAATGTTACTGGGGAGCCCTGAGTACAGACTCTGGGCATTGCTACCGGTGCTACATCTAAAAGAAAGTGTCTGGGATGCTGGATCGGTGAGTTAGCACCACTTACATCCTCTGCCCCTCTGCATGAAGTGTTTTTTCTGTCCAGCCTGTGCTCATCATCCACGTTTCAGGAGTCGCCTGTGTTTGCCTTTGAAGTATCTCTGTGGCTGCAGTAAATGTGCAGGCTCCCTGCGGTGAGAGAAATGTGGAGCCGGGCGGTGGGAGCTGTGGGCAGCTGATGCAGACGCAGGATGAGGTGCGCTGATGATCTGTGTGAGCTGGTAGAAGAAACGAGTTAAAAACAGAGCAGGATGTAACCCTTGATTTGGAGTAATACTGCATCTGCCCCAGCTCTGAACACAACTGTTTCTTCCTTTTCCTCTTTAACAAAATCCTGCAGAGATCCCCTTGGAGAGCACAGTGGGCTAGGAAGAAGTAAAACTTCAGCTGGAAACCAATTGCTTTCCAGTTTATGAGCTTTCCAGCTCCTTCCAAGATCAACGTGGTAAAACAATACAGCTGCATACCTGCAGACAACATAATGGCAGAGCAAATTGCTCTCACGGAAAAAACGCTGTGCTGCTGTACCTCGGAAGACACTTCCAAAATTCCGTGGGAGAGCTGTGTGGATTGCTTTGACATAGACAGGAAAAGCATTTCTCTGCACATAAAGTGAAATGACAGCTTTTAAGCTATGAAAGCAGGTAGAAGTTGTATGCATAAGTTTCACGAGGCTTCCAAATCAAGTAACAAGCCTGAAACTGGAGGATCCAGTAGATGTAGTTGGGACAGGAGCTGAACCTAATGCAGGATTCCTCTCCCTCGTCCGTGCCAAGTTACATTTCACCTCCACATAGCCTGAAGCTTTAGCGTTTCTCAGGAGAAAATGTGCAAGCAAATTAAATCCTGGGAGGACGCTGAAACGTATTTCTTTATTTTTCTTTGAAAATATTAACTATTCCCTGACCAAGTTATGTGAAAGAATGAGTGCTGAGCTATGCATAGATGTTCATAGCACCATGTATGTCCGCAGTGTGCTCCTTTGGCTACATCAGAAAGTGTTCTCAAAAGAATTAGTTCCTGTTCCTGGCTCTTTCCTGGCATTGTGTGTCATCTTGCAGAGGGCACTGGAGACTGTGATCTCATCAGAGGTTAAATCCTCGGAGATGCTTGTAGTGTGACTGGGTCAGAGCCACCCTGATCTCCTGTTACATCCCAGTGAAGCAGTAATCTAGGTAACAGCAGGCAGGTCTCTGACAACACCATGCTGAGCTGTATGCTGCTGCTACCGTGCACAACCACGTGTGCTGCACACGGGCACGTGTGATGCTTCAGCTTTCCAACCTCCAGATTCTGAAGCACAGCAAAGTTGGTGACTACACTGAAGCTCTGTTGAAGGCCAACAGAGAAGATCTCTGAGGAATACCAACCTGGCATTAAACACGAACCATCCGTTGTGTTAACTCGCTTTAACTGCACATTGACAAGGTATCATTTGCCTTTCCCCCCCAGTTAGAGGGTGCCATGTGCAGCGCACCCCACCAGCCAGCAATCAGGGAGAGCTACCCTGAGACTTCAAACTGACAGCGAAGGTTGCAAGCCATCCTTATTAGCATGCAGCCTACTAAAAGAAGTGTAATGTAAGTAAGGCTTTGCATTAAGAAGGGAAAGAGTCTGTGTCCCAGAATACTGATTGCTGTGAACAGGAATGCTACAGCGGACAGCATTAGGTGGGAGAATGCTTTTGAAAGCAGAGTATAAAGAGGGTTTGGCTGTTTCAGGTCAAGCATTTGATTTTAAGGAACTCCTAATTGATTGGTAGCCTAAACCTGGAGTGAGCATCCTTCCACTTTTCACAATGAGGGCCTTGGGAACTGCATTTTCTCTTCAGGACTAGTGCTTCAGTAATCAGACACGATCTTGAGCTACTATGTTCATACCTCAAGCTGGACTTGCCTTGTGAAATCACGTCAGGATTTTGGGTTGTCTCACAGGAATTTTGTGGGACAGGGGCAAAACCCAGGCAAACAACTGCCTGCCAAGCAAGCACCAGGTTCGGAGCTCAGCCTGAGCTCCAGAAGCTAGCAGCTTCGAGGGCTTAGGCTCAGCTTCTCTGATCCCCAAGGGGGTACGGCTGTGTTACTCCCAGCTAATGCACAGCTTTCTGATGAGAAGTCCAGCAAAAAAGCAGCCACCACCTCCAACCCAAGCATTGTAGTCAGTAAATATAATGGCATACAAATTGTTTCCCCCTCCCTCCCACTATGTCCTTGCATCTGTCAGAGCTGATGCCTTGTCTCAGGTAATGCTGGAGCTCCCCAGTGCCACCGGATCCCAAGGGAACCGAGGCGAAGGGGAGAGCAGTGGAAGGAAACGTGCCACATGTTCTCCCACCCTGCTAAGCTCTCAGGCTTTCCTAGAGACGCCGGGAGTGTCTGTTGCTTGCTTTGAGACATGATAGACACTATGGTTCACACGGTTCAGGTTTGAGTCTCAAAATGTATGTGTGAATGAGGTATCGGGTTTGAGGTATCGGGTTTGGGGGAGTTGTGATACTAAATTACCTTCTGTATTGTACCTAGCCTTAAGGTTACTCAGGCAACCTAGATATCAATATGCATATAAACAACTGGGTATTGAATCTTTTACCGTTTTCCACAAAGCATTTTCATGCTGTACTTTGTTATGTAAGTGATCTGCTGGTACCATCAATCAGTATTTGCCTCGCATACATAACCCTATTACTAGAAATAAAGTCTTGTAATTATTACCTAGATGCATAGGTACTTGTACTGCTTTCCCGTTGTGATGGGGGTTTTAACTGGCATGTTTGGTTTCTAGCGATATACTCCTTTAGCGGAGGATTTTCGGGGCTGCCTTTGGTTGTATTGCGTAGGGAAAGCTTTTATAGGAAATTTTTGTGTTACACAAAGAGAGCCTGCAGGTCTTGCTCAGATCTTGTTCTCCATCACCTTTGTTAGCAGTGATGCTGAAATGGAAAGGTACGGTCCTTAAAGAGGCTCAGCCCTACGCTTTTACAGGGAAAAAGTTGCACATATTGTATGTGGTTCTTCACAGGCCTCCTACAGTTGCCTGTTAAAGCTTTTTTACATGTTGCTTTCCCTCGGAACTCACAAAAAAGGTGACAGTTGTTGATTTTTGAAGATATCTGGCTTGACTCTGTCTTGCAAGTGTCCTGGTCTGGGGTCCGGGTGAAATTGGCTGTGTTTTCTAGTTTCATACAGGTTTTTTCTTTCTCTGCAGTGAGCAAGTGTAACGAAAGCGTAATAAAAGGAAGTGCCTATGTAATATTAGATGCAAGATGCAACTGCAGATGTAGCAGATTAGAAAGCAGCACCTCTGGCTGTGATCAGAGACGGGATCTGTGTTTCATTCGGCCCTGCAAGAGGTGGCAGAACGAAACACCCCAGTGCCAGGCTGGGAGGGCTGCCTACCTGTGCTGGAGGTCCTGTGCCCCAGGGCAAACACCAGGGATAGCAGTGACACCTCGCAGTGTTGTGTAAATATTTATCTTGAGTACATTACTGACGTTTTTGTCCCCGCCAGAATTCAATGAGAAAAGATTTATAACATTTATAAATTTTAATAAATTTATAAAATCTATAAAAATAATCACTGAACCCTGCTTGTGCACATTTACAAATCTCTCTGGGCACCTATTTTGAGCAAAATATGGTAAGGTAGAGAAACCTCATCCCAGCTCATTTTCAAGACTGTTTAATTTTATGCATATGAGCAGTCCCACCGAGTTCAGTGAAACTACAGAATTCTTTAAATGAAGCACCGAGATGAAGCCGTTAGAAACTAAGACCCAGAAACCTGTGGAATCTGACCTGTGAGATTTTGACCTTTGGTTATCAAACTTTTCTTTCCCTGTTAACCAAAACACCTAAATCATTCTGGTATTGAGATATATTTTGAGAGAGGAGTGGTAACAAATCATGGTCATAGATTGCTAAATGCATAGATAGCTTCTCCACCCCTTCATCTCAGTGCACAGATGAGAAACAAAGCCGTACCAGCATAAAGTGGCTGCTTTGTTTGTTCAGTCTGCCACACAATGACTTTTAAGGAGCACAGTCTGAAGGCTGTAAGCCACCATTAGTGCAGATACCTGATAAGCGATTTTGGAGGTCACGGGTTTTGGCAATCTAATACTATCTTGGAGGAGACTGATTTTTCAGAAGGCCGGTAGCTTCCTAACATTTTTCAGAACTGGGGCTCTGTCAGTAGGGATTTTAGGGAGTCTGACTGGACTTGCCCCTGGAGACTAGAGCCACAAATTGGAACAGATAACACACATCTACAGACGGGACATTCTGCAGCTGTATTTATCTTCAGGGACTTCCTAGATATTGCCTTCTTAACATTCTCTTGGTGCTAGCAGTTTTAAGACACTTTTTATCTTGATTAAACCACTTGAATAAGGGAATTGGCATTTATAAATGTGCCAGGAAGGATCAAAAAGAGTCTCCGTGCTTTCATGCCCCTCACCTCATTTTTTTCAGTTTTAAGTTTAGTAGGGATCGGGTACTCAGGTTTTGGTCACAGCTGTTCAGTGCACTGTCATGAAAGAAAGAGATGGAAAAGAAGAGCAAGGGGCTGGTGGCAGGGGCTGGTGGGTACAACAGGGATGTCTTCTTGCCTGATGGGAGTGATGAGCCCGCAGAATTGTTCAGCCTGTGGCCTCACCACATATGTGTGGTTTCTGACAGAAGAAACCTGATTACCAACCACAAGAGCTTTGCAGTTGGTTCGTGGTGTCACACACCCCAGACAGGTGCTGCAGGGGGACTCAGGGGTTTGTGTCACACACCCCAGACGGGTGCTGCAGGGGGACTCAGAGGTCTGAGTCTAGAGCAGAGGCCACTCAGGAACACCCAGTAGAGCTGATGCTTAAGACCTGTACAACTGGTCACAACCTATCATTACCAATGCTGTGTGCTGTGTAACTTTTTCATCAACCTTTTGCTAGCAGTGACAGAGGGGAATTGCTGCCCATTGGGTTTTGTACACTCCCTCTGGCAGTCATTTGTACCTGAGAAAGAGAAACAAACCCACCCGGGGAGTATCTGGGCAGCTGTTCAGTGCTGTGCCTCCAGGGCCTGGGAGGTACCTCCCTGAAGCTGAGCCTCCTTGTGTCTTTAGATGCTCAGAATATGTAGCCCTATGCGTAAAGATCAGTATTTGTAGCTGATCAGTTTTCCTAGAACTAGTCAAATTAGTAGCCTCCGTTAATTACCCAGGCAGGACATGACCCAATTTCTTGTAATTTCTATCTCATACTCCACTAGCATAAGATGTATTTGAAAATAACTTACACAAAGACATATCAGTCCTTGATTAGTGATTTTGATTAGTCAACGCTTACTAATATTTTTGAGACAGTGCAGGCACCTAAATCACATCCTGCTATTTCTGCCTCCTTATTGGTTAATTAAAAAATGCATATGGAAGCCTAGTAAAGAACACCTAAAAATACATAAAACCTTGTGGGTTTGATCTAAGTTTTCAAACTAATCAGCACAACTAAATACATTTCAAATGTTTTACAAACATTTCCATAAAAAAAAAAAAGAAAAATTAAAACTCTAAATTCTTGTGATTAGAGCAGCTCAAAGTTTATGAATTCCTAATGCTGCAGAAAGTTCTGACATAGCGAAAGGTTTGTTCTTATTTTGGAATGAAAATTAGAATACTTATAAATACTTTATAAAAAGATAAATACCTCATCTTGGAATTATTAAATATGAAACTAAATAATCATCTGTTCTTTACTTGTGTTGTTACCTTGGCCATCCTGAAAGATTAGTCTGGAAAGCCCCTGGCATAAAGTAAGGAGGCTTAGTGACCTGGAAAGCTGAGATACGGGTGAAGTTTTCCAGCCTTCCAGAATTCCTTCCCCAAAGCCAAGAAGCGAGTTCCTGAAAGCTTTGGCTGGACCGGGATGACTGGGCACAGCCCGCCGAGAGCTGGCTTTCAAACCACCCCTCAGCGCGGTGAAACTGAGCTGCTGCTGCACACACTTCGCTTTCAAGGAACAACATTTTTTCCCTTTAAAGAAAAACTGTTGTGTTGCAAAATCCCTGATGGGCTCAACTGATGAGTGATGTTGATCCACAAATAACTGTGGAGTTATCGCTTCATGTCGACTTGCATAAATATTGACTGTCTGTGTAATGAAAAGTTGTAGTTTTTAATATGCCTTTGTAATGAAATTTGATTGATTTCTCTGTGTTCTCCAGAATTCCTGCTGCACATTTCAAACTGCATTCTGCAGAAGCATCATATTTCCTCGAATAAAAGAGGTTGCCCTTTGCAAAAGCGGCATTTTTACTTCTTGAGATAAGGTGAATGACTGTGCTGTTTAATTATTTAAGAAGTGAAAGCTAATGGACTTCCTATAATGTGGGTTCTTATAATTTCCTAGAGCATCCTTCTCTGTATATACCTGTGTGTGGTTCCTCTCTGTCCTCGTAAATCAAGTCTCGTGACCAATTGCAGGAACACCTGGGGAACAGAAATTTCTTTGTACCAGGATATCATTCACTTCAATTTAAAAAAAAAAAAAAAAGAAAGAAAGAAAGAAAGAAAGAAAGAAGTGCAGCCATATAATCAGGGTCTTTTTCCTGTTGCAGTAAGCTTCACTAAAGAGCTCACATCTTTGACTGTTGCCCTTTATATTTTCATCTCTATTTCTTGGAATTGTTTTGCTTAAATGGAATAAAGCATGTTTAACTTTGTAGTACAAAATACAGCTGAAATCATTGACACTTCAATCAGTCTTTATTGTGTTGAAATCGCAGTAGGATATCCCTTACTTAGACTGTAGTGACACTAAAGCAGAACTGATTTCAGTGTAAGAAGGGATGGCAATTGTATGCAAATATATAAATCTCAGTGCAAACAAAGGGAAACATAGAAACAGATTTGCTGTTGGAAGAGTTTGTTTTAATTTCCAAATGTAATAAAATAGAGGAGGTGAAAGGAAACAAAGGAAAAAGCAAGATTAACTAATCAAGTTGCCTCCTGGCTGAAGTTTTCCAAGTCGTGCTGTTCAGAGGCAGAGAGCCTTGAGATCGGTTACCTGAAAAGAGTGAATGCTGCAACAGAGCTTCTGTTGAGAAGAGCTTTCTCAAAACATTTAGAAAACATATTTAATCCTGAATGTTCCTGATCCAAATGTTGCAAAATTGAGCACAGATCTATGATGTGAAAGCAGTACGCTGGCTTCCATCCACAAATGAATTTAATGTCCAAACAAATCACAACATTGTCTAAAGTGCCTGTTACAAAAGTAAGTAGCAGATGATGCTAAAGCACTCCACAAATGTATATGATCAAATAATTTCAGAGAAGGCCTGCAAGCATTTGTACCTCAGAAAACGCCAAATTAGCAGAACAGTAGAAAAATAAACAGTGGAAGTAGAAAGGAAAATGTGAATGTAGTCACAGTCCAAAAATGGCAAAATTCAAATAGTAGAAACAGGTGGAGATAGCTCAACAAGGAGCTCAGTGGATTACTCACGGATTACTTTTAAATCTGCGTTCAAATCCTAGTTTTAACTGCAACTGAAATAAGCCTGATGACCTGAAATTTGTCTGCAGTGGGAAGTAATCCAAGTGCTGAAGACCTCAAGAGTGAGAAGAGGTTCGCTGTGCTCCGAGGTGACTTACAGCAGGCAGGGTCCGAACCCGTGCGCAGGCCCACACCTTCCATCCGCCCTCTGGCACCAACTTACCTCAGCAGGCGCACAACCCTGGCTGTTCTAGGTTTACTTATAGCACATTTGTGGGGAAAAGAAATGTAAGATCTGAAAAAAACCCCAACATTTTCACATAGCCTGGTTGCTAGTACAGAGTCTGTGAGGATCATAAAAGTTCAGATTTACAGAGGTGGTCCGAGGTGTGGTAATTACATGCGAATCTGCGTATCAAAACGGCCTGTGTCAGCGGTGCACTGCGCAGATGCGTCCCCATGCGTATCCATAGACGCGTCGTCTCCAGACTTCTAGTGCCGCTGTTGATTAAAAGCACCTTAATATTAAAAGCTCCTCGGCTACAAAATGAGCACACATCCAACCCGCTGCATTGCGCTGCTGTCTGTGGCCAGGCAGCGACCATGCGTGGGAGGACGAGTCGGTGTGATGAGATGCATCTCAGTCCACGGGGCCGTTCCCATCTGAACCATATTGGCATCCTCATTGCTCAGATGCTTACAGCTTGTTCCAAGGAACAATATATCTCTTCCAGTTCTATGTATTTCCATTTCACCATGCCCATTCCATCAGGATGAGCCTCACCCCCTCCCAGGGAGATGCCATAATTTTCTGGATGGTATATCTTGACCCATCCAAGTGGCAGAGCTGCTGCAAGTGCTGTAGCACATCAGCTGCGAAGGACACAGGACAGCTGGTGGGGTGGCATTGGCTTGGTGCCCCTTGCTGTGCATGCCCTGCGCACACTCCTGGCCCCTTGGAGCATCTCTGAGCTGGAGCCACGCACGGCAGCAGCGCACGGCACTGGGGGCACAGAGCAGGGCTCCGTTATGCTGGGTGTTGTGCAAATACGGAGCAAAAAAGACAGTGGCTAAGGAAAGGAGGTGCAGAGGGGCAGTGACAGCGGACTGGGTAATGCTAACAGACTTTTTAGTCCCTCCAGCAAGCCACTGAGGGCCTACAAGTTGTATTTCACAAGTTACCCTTTCTGCGTTAAGCCTTCTTAGTCTAAGTTAGACCAGAATGGGAAGTCAAGGGAAGGCAAATGAAAGGACAAGGTCATCACTCAAAGTGAGGGTGTTGGCTGAGGTAACCCAGGGTGAGATCCATCAGGACCTGTCCTGTGTGCTGCAGGAGCTGTGTGTACCTGCAAAAAGAGAACTGGACAAGTAAGTGTGACGGTCCCTGAGCATTGTGCCCACTCCAACAGCCTTCAGCCCAGGGGCTTTCCTGACCCTGACGCTGTTTGCCTGGGGAACTCTCAGTACATCTACTGTCCAGTAGCTTATCTCATCCGTGCGCTTGGAACCACATCAACTTGTGCACTCCCAGACTTGTTGGCATCCTTAGGAGTGTGGCTTTTAGTATGTTTTACTCTCAGCTGCTTCCCTTGGTTTGCCTTCTCCTGACACCCTGCTGTGCCCGAGCCCAGGTTCCGGGCTGTAACGGGTGAGGCATAATTAAACAGAAAGCTCGCCTGTTCTGACAAGGAGCAGTGGAACTACTGAACTCTTCTTAACAGCTCTAAGAGGGCAAGAGGTACAAGATCAGGTAACCTCAGCTTAATTGGGCTTAATATTTGATAGAGTCTGTCCAGAACAGTATAATAAACTGGGAACATCTGCTTTTCATGTCATTATTAGTGTGGGTTTTTATATGTGACTAGCTCATAAAAAGAAAATTCTCCTCCAAGGTGCTGTTCATTCCGCATGGAGCTCACACTCGTACCAGCTTTCCTACCCCCAGGTACAACCACAGCCTGAGTCCTTTGCAACTTAATGCTGGGTGCCTGAGCAGGATTTATTTCTAAGTCCTCACCCAAATGTCAGTGTTTCCTAGCATGTTAAAGCTTATAAAATTTCAGTGTGGCGAGGCTTTTCTGTTGTTTGTAAACATTATGCAAGATACATTGTTCTTTTCCATCTTTGTGCTGCATATTATTTTTTACTTAATACGCTTCATTTAACCGATTCAATCATTATATTGTTATTTCCTGTAAAGCTGTTTTCCCCCCGTACTTTGCTTCTCTGCCTGTTTTCTTGAACTCTTTAGGTTCCCGAATCATGCCAGGGGTCAATATTTTGGCTCCGTCTCATCAGCAAGTTTTATCTGCAGCATTCAGTCCGAGCTAAAGGTCTGGCCTCCCTTATAAGCTCTCACTCCAAACGGCTGTGTAAGTGCCTAGAAAAATAAATAAATAAATAAACAAATGATAATCCTGGGGGATTCCATGTTTTTAGAATAAAGGTGGTTCTTCATACAACTATTTGTAGCTGCCATTCCCAGCCCTCCCATTTCACGGAGGCAGACTTGCTGTTGCCTTCTCCGAAGGTTTCATACCTGCCCCCCAGCCTCTCCCTGCCCAGTGAATGCATCCCCTGTACCTCCCTGGTGATCTCCACACGCTATCAGCGCATGCGCAAGCAAAAATAAGCAAGCTGTGTGTCAAAAGGGACTCATGGTTGTACGTCAATTTTATTTGGTTGCTTGGTCCCCTGTTCTTTGAGAGGAAAGGGAGTCAGCATTACCCTAGCTAGGAATGTGAGGTTGAAAGAGCCCTTGCTTTTCACAGAGACGTAGCTATTCCTGTACAAGTTCATGGCTTTCTTACTGCCCTAGAAGTGCTCTGGTACCACGGCCTCCTTCTGACCATGCCCCTTGTTCCGTATCTGCATACTTTAAGCCTCTCGGCATGCGTCATGTGTGAATTACCCATCTTGCAGCAGAAGTTCACGGAAGAGACAGTGCTATGTTAGCAAAACTTGGCTCCTCATCCCCTCTTGCGAGAGATGCTGCTCACTAAATCCGACGCCGTATCCCTTTCAAGGCGGCATGCGTACCAGGCAGGGAAAGCCAACCCCTTCCCTGGGAGAAATTTTAGACCTTGTTGAAGAGGAGTTAATGGAAGACGGAGCTAGACGATTCTTATAAATCAGTAAGAACCACAAGATGAAAAACTGAAGTCACATTCAAGTTATCTGTTGCAAGGGGGGAAAGGATGAGTCAACATTGACAATGTATTCATCTTAATGAGGACAAATATTTATACCAAACAAAATTAACATATCAGAAAAAGCAAGAGAGGCTTATAATTAACAAAAGGCAAGGGAATTGGCATAACACTGATAAATTCTTCATTAATAAAATAACTGTTTTAAAATGTCAAAATGAGTATATTTTATTCATAAATTGTGTAGAATTTAGCACACTAATTAAAGACATAGGCTCCATAGCTATTTACATGGCAATTAAATCCACAATGCCAGTGACCCAGCCAAATTAATGTTGGCCCCAACTTAAAAGTAGACTGTATAAATAAATAATTCACACCATCACTAGAGTCTTTGCTTAAGCAAACAGTTCAGTGTAGAAAATTCTGGGAATTATGAATGACTTTGATGTGCATTAGAAAAAAACATAACAAAATAAAATGCAAAATACAACACTCAAATGTTTTATTAAAGGCTCAGATTCCAAGCTAAGTTATATCAACAGTGGTGGGAAGAACATGAGTATAGCAGTGGGTAACAGCCCAGCCGTCTTTTTAAAGCAATTAAATCTGCTTTAGAGATTCTCAGGCAGCAGGCCTGCTCTTACAGCCCCATATGGGAGTCCTCCAGCTCACCCAGGAAGAATCTTTAGTTTTGACTGGGCCACCTACCCACACAAGGGTTAGCAGGTTCATGGCTTACTCTGATTCTTGTTCCTGGGAAGAAAGGGGAAAATCACAAGGAGTATTCAAAGAAAAAAGAGCAGCATTGAGAGAGAGCAGAATAGCGGCATTTAGAAATGTCCATGTGATGGTGTGTGTTCATGTGGTGGTGTGGGGAACTCCCCTCTTTCTAGGAATTCAAAATTTGACTGTCAGCAAGGAACAGCAACGTGTCAAGTAGCTATATAAATGTGGCTTGATCACAGCTTCCTTGAAAATAAAACCCTACCAGTCGATAACCATGCTGGCAATGTTCCTGAAGTATCAGCCATTTGTTTCTAGGGTTGGGTGCAAAGTAGGGCACTGCTTCATCCTTGGTCGGGTGGAAAAAGATGTGGACGGTGTGAGTTGGTGTCCCGATGGCTCCTGCATCCAAGGCGGAGCTGCTGTGTGCTGATGCACTGCATCTACCGACGCTTCATGAGAAACTCAGGCAGAACCACCAGCAGATAAAACAGGCAGCAACAGAAATGCCAGGGGAGACTGACTAACCAAGGGAAATGTCTAAACAGAAATGCTCTGCCAAGCAACAGCCCCAGAGCCAGGTCAGGATGAATTCAAGGTGAAATAGGAAAGGAGGGGCCCGGAAGAGTTCTTGTGTCATACCCTTCCCATTACCACAGCCCATCTTCCTCCTTCCTGGTGCCTGATGCAAACCGTTCCCCACAGGTCCCTCAGGAACCCTGCTGCAAAAAGGGGAGAAAAGGAGAAGCATAAAGCTGAGTTAAAAATGCAGTTCAATATGTGTTGTGATTCACTTATACCAAAGTCACTAACTTCTGTAAGTATTAGGGGTAAACATACGGTCAATGTAAAGCCTGCAAACCATTCTGAGAACATCTCAAACCTCAAAACAGGTCCCGAATGGAAATTTAGGCATCATGCAGATTATCTGCACAGAGATGAATTTCAGCACCACAATTATTCACTACCTGATTTAAACGTTAGACAAACTGGACTAGAAAGTATCAATGAAGCACCTATAATCTTCACAAGTCAAAACAGCTGCAGAAGACCATGAAGCAGCCCCAGTTTGCTTTAATCATGACAGTGTCTTTTTTTCCAGTGATGTCCCACCTGAGGCACAGAATGTTGTTATTCGTGCCACACAGAACAGACCCTGAAATCTTATGTCTCAGGGTTACTGGAATGTAGCTTTTTAATTTTTTTTGCAATTGTTCATAGGACCTAACAGTGCAAAATGCTTCTGCAGTAATGGTTCACCTAAAAGACTGGATATAAACCTAGGTCCTTCAGTTCCAGGGAGATATTGGTAGGTTGGAAGACATTCAGAGAAAAGTAACAGATGTGTTTAAGGCACTGGAGGGACAGATTTATGAAAGGAAATTACCAGAAATAAATATGAACATTATGTTGTAGCTTTGACCAACCCAGAATGAAATGGGAGGCTGATGTGACAACAACATATGGGTTTTCTGAAAGGTGCAAGTTCCATTTATGGAAAGGAATTTGTATGCAGGTCATCCAAGGGCTAGTGCAGTGGGATGTAAAATTGTGGGTGGAAGAATCAGGGAAAAAAGAAATCCAAATGATTCGTTAGCAGAGTTGCATCCCATAAGAAGTGACTGAAATATTTTAAACAAGCTTTGGCAGTACACTGGGGGCTATACCATAAGGGAAAGGTCCTACATAATCAGGAAAGGAGAGTTAATAATGTTTGCTCTCTCTAATTTCAGTGATTTAGCACCCTGGCTTCATCCTTTCCTGTTGTTGCAACCATCCTTCTTTTCTTTTGCTTTTTCAGGTCTTTGATGTTAAAAAATCCAGCTTTTGGAGTCATCTGCAACAAGAAAAATAGTCTTGTCTTTTTTCTTTTTTCATCACATACCACTCCATTAATAGTTACCACAATTTTATACAGCATTCAGCAAACAGCTTCACAGCTTCTACACATAAATGACCGTCTGTGTGCCAGTTATCTGCCACACCAGTCCCTTAACCATGAGGAGTTACACCACGTTCGGGGGGGTGCATGCAGCCGGATCCCTCTCTCCCCACCCAGGCTTCCTTTTGTGAGTTCGGCGAGCTGAACTTAGCTCAGCTTCTAGGTCTGCATCAGCGGAACACCGAGCCCGCTTGGTTTCGGTGCACAGCAGCCTTCAGGACCAGCACTCCAAGCCATACTTCAGTACAGAAAGGCATGTCACTAAATCATAACATATCAAGTCCAATTTATTCCATAATAAGCTCTTTCCAACACAGCTCTGCTGATTTTGTCTCAATCTTTCTTGGATTTCAATATTTTATCTCCATGATTGAAAGATCTGATTTTTTGGACACAACTTCCAGAATAAGAAGGTGATCCTGATATTGGCTCCTTCTCTGCTTTCAACCCATTGCCGCATGCAATTTTCCTTGGAATATACTTTTCCAGTAATGGATTCAAGCAAACATTTCAGCCAAGGTCAGAATTTTGGGCTGAGCAAGGTAACAGATTTGTTTATGTGTGATTCCAAAAAAGCTCTTACAAAGACTGCAGTTTCTGGTGAGTATTAGCAAAGCCAGTTGCGACCTGGTCTTGCAAGCTCACCCAGATCCTATGGCTTTGTCTGGAGTTCTCGGCACTTGAGGGAACCTTTCACCTCACAGTCCCAGTTAAAAAGAGGATTCAGTTCTTGAATGGAAATTT
Source organism: Falco punctatus (assembly GCF_963210335.1). NCBI lineage: Eukaryota > Metazoa > Chordata > Aves > Falconiformes > Falconidae > Falco > Falco punctatus. The sequence continues at coordinate 119,954,535 of NC_137581.1, read as the reverse complement.
TGAGTGCTTAAACCATCTGCAACGATTTCAAACTCAGTTCTTTATAGAAACATTATAAAAGCACTTTAGAGAAGACATTAATATTATTGTCTCTGTAGCCCCTCAAGAAATCCTTGTCCTGGAGGGGAGATCAGTGGTGTTTATCTCCTCCATCACAGGTATTGTCTAACCTGTCCTTAAAGGCCTCCAACAAAAGTCATGGCTGGGAAATCTATTCTGTCACTTCAGTACTCTCAGTTTTAGCAGGTTTTGTAATTACAGCTAACCTAACTCTTTCTGGTCATACCATAAGCCTGTTGCTGCTTGTCTGCCTTACTGTGGGCTTTGGCGATGCCTCTGCTTTCTGCTGCAATCAGAACTTATTCAATCTGCTGCCAGAGATTGTGGTTTTCGGTATTTCTTCATGAACTCTGCTGGATTCTTTTCTATTGATCCCTACATTTATTGCGGTGTTCTGCTCAGAACTGGTCAGATGTTCAGATATTCGGCTGAAGCTTTATGGAGTTCTGAATAGAGGTCAAAGTCTTTTTCACTTATTCCTGTTTATACCTTCTGATAGAGCATTTCCCTTTTCCAAAACAGCATGAAATTGCCAGCTTTTGTTGAGCTTGTGATTCAGTAAGATCCCTAGATCTGCTCTGTAGAAATGCTACCCGTACAGATATTTTTGAGCCTGACTTTATTCATGTTGATGGTTCCTGTCTATGTACCTTCCATCTGTCCCTGCTGAATTACAGTCTCTTTTTATTGCCCCAGTTCTATGACCCATCCAGATCATTCCAGATTCATCCTCTCTTCTGACCCACTTGCAGGTCTGCTTAGTCAGGTCTTCATCTCCAAATTTTAATGTGTTCTCTCTTTTTCCACCATTGAGGTCATTAATGAACATAAAAAAAATATCACCGGATCATGGACAAACACTTGTACACCTCCAGAATCACCAGGTAACTTGCCCGTGGAACCCTCATGTCTGCTCCCTGAACACACCTTTCCAACCAGCTTTATGACCCCCCTGTAAGTGTTGCACCCATTCTACACTCCCCTCGTTTGCTCATGTGGTCTTACTGTGACACACCACAAAAAAAAAACCAGACCAACCCCCCCCACACACCTCAATCACCAAAAAAACCCCAAAACCCAAAACCACAAAAATTTGTTAAAATGAAGTTATATGAAGTGTATACTTTTCCCTAACCACAAAGGGAAACTCTGCTGTCATCTTGACATGAATGAGTTGTTTGATATGGTTTGCCTCTAAGAAATCCTCGCTGGCTGTTGGCTTGTCTTCTTGTTTTCTTCCATGTATTTACAGCTAGGTTGCTGGCTTCTTCCTTCCAGTAATTTGCCTTCCTCCCCTTTTTATAATGATAGGCACTTTGTTTGCCCTTCTCCTGTCATTTACATATGTTGTTTCCTGTGAATCATTCCTTCCTGCAATCTCTTTTGTGAGTTCCTTTTATGTGCTTTTTGTCAGATGTTGTAATCTGTCACATCTAGGCAAGCAGAGACATTGTATGGCTTTGAGCGTGTTCTGTGTTGAATCAATTTCTGTATGATTTTGAATAAGTAACCTTAATGGAGAAGGCGTCACAAAGCTGATTTGCCAGGATCATTCTGATTTTCCTGATATTTTTATACACTGGCTGAAACAGCATTTAAAAATAATGGTCTTTTAAACCACAAGCATAGTACTTCCAGATTATGCTGAAGCACAACTAAGAATCTACTAGAATTCTGGTGTACCTTGGTTCTTTCAGTGTCTGAAAGGATTGTTTCCAGGAGAATGCAGAAGCTGTGTTAAAGAAAACTTCCTGCAATATTTTTCTTCAAATAGTTCTGTAATTTCAAGGGAGGGGGGGGGGGGAAATTTAGAACACCAGTTATTTGTAATAAAGCACTGCTCTTTGGACTACGGAAGTTGTCATTTTGCCCCCAATGTTACTTTTATAGTTTCAAAAGTTGTGCTTGGCCACTTTCCAAATATTTATAGCCCTTGTATAATGTTTCTTTATAAGTGTTCCCGAGCAAATAGCCAGTCTTGCAAACCCTTGCACATGTGCTGAACTCCGCTGTGCAGGCTGGTGCAGCATGGGAGCATTAGCGACAGCAGAGCCCCAGCATGAGAAGGCTACAACTTAAATCCCACTGGCAGACCAAAGCACCTGCTAGAAGTTTCACGGACATACTTGGATATCTGTGCAGGACTGGGATCTTTGCAAGGCGAGGAGGAAGGGCAGTAGTGCAAGGCAGTGTGGAAGACGTCTAGGATGAAGCTGGCAGGCTGGACAGAGTGACTCAGCAAATTAGTCCCTGTGGTCCCTAGTTACGTTTCTTTTCTGTTTTTTTGTGGTGTACAGTAAGTTGGTGCTCTCTTGGCTTCATGAGGCACTCGGGAAACAGCACACACTCCAGTTCTGATAAACTGCTGAGGATTCAGGAAGTGACATTCGGGATAGTCAGATCCGTGAAACTGAGATGAAGAATAAGTCAATTAAATGTGTTTTTATTTCATACACAACTGTAACATTTCAAAATTGGTACGTGTTCAGCAGTCTTGGTAGCTGTGAAATAGGAGAAGAAATGGTGATAATCTGCTTCCTGCTGCTCTGGGGAGGGTTCAGGGAGGGCAGCGAGCCACCTCAGCCCACGGGCTTGGGAAGTGGGGCTGGGTGCCTGGGCTCCTGCAAGTCTTGGTGGTGAAGCCCCTTCAGCACTGAAGCATCAGGTCCATGGTGCCAACCGTGACCCCACCGTCTGAGGGGATCGATCCGAGCTTTGCTGGCACTGCGCAGCTCACCACCTTGGTAGCCTTACTGCGGCTGGGGGCTGCACTCATGTCCATCGGTCCATGCAGTTGATCGCCTTCCTCAAACAGCTGCTGTCCTCTCCTGGGAGGTAGTGCAGCTCGGCCCAAGTGCTGTGTGAAGCATGAATCACAGCGTCATTTAGGTTGGAAAAGACCTTTGAGATCACCAAGTCCAACAGTTCACCCAGCACTGCCAACTCCACCACCAAACCATGTCCCTGAGCTCTGCATCTGCATGTTTTTTGAACATCTCCAGGGATGGTGATGCCACCACCTGCCTGGGCAGCCTGGGCCAATGCGTGACCACCCTTTTGATGAAGAAATTTTTCCCAATATCCAATCTAAACCTGCCCTGACACAACTTGAGGCTGTTTCTTCTCATCCTGTTGCCTCTTTACGTGGGAGAAGAGACCGACCCCTCCCTCGCTACCACCCGCTGTCAGGCGGCTGTAGGGAGCCATCAGGTCCCCCCTGAGCCCCCTCCTCTCCATGCTGAGCACCCCCAGCCGTGTGCCCCAGCCCCTTCCCCAGCCCCCTGCCCGGCTCTGGACACGCTCCAGCCCCCCTACGTCCCTCTGGGCCTGAGGGGCCCGAAACTGAACCCAGGGCTCGAGGTGCGGCCCCACCAGCGCCGAGCACAGGGGCACGGGCACTGCCCTGGCCCTGCTGGCCACACCGTTTCGGATCCGAGCCGGTGGAAGACAGAACAGTGAAGGGTGGACACCTCATCCTGCTTTGGTCAGTGGGTGTCTAAGCCACTGTGCATAACCCATGGGTTTACTTCAGGGGTCCCCAGCTCAGTGGAAAGCGAGACTTCAGCATTCCAGCTTTGGACCTCACTTTTCTGCTCCTTTACATGCCCACACCTTCTCCTGTATTTCCACCTATAATTACATGAGACCTACATACCTCCTTCTCTGCTGCAACTCATGCCCATGCCTCCTACCCTATAACTTTGTGTCTTCTCCTGTTGCTATCCTCCCTCCCTCCCTCCCTGCAGCCTTCCTCCTGGCCTCCTCTTCACCGGCTGCCTTCACTGCAGGCTGAGCAGTGGAGCAGGGATCCCCAGCTAGCTAAGCTGGGTGGGAGAGCCTCCCAGTCAGCCCGAGATGTGCCTTCCCTTGACTACCTGTCAGCCTGTGAGACATGCTGCCACTCAGCTGCTAGCACACCATCTCCAGACCAGATGTTGTGCAGGTCTGGTTTAATTTGGTCTGAGCTGTGGTGCAAGCTTTATTTTTGTGTCTGTTTTTCAAGTGCTTCCTCATCTTGCTCTGTGATTTTTATATTTCAGTTTGTATTTTAACCCCTAATCTACTGGTGACTGTTCTGCATGTACACTGAAGGCTGGTGCAAACACCATGTCCCGTCTATCAGAGGATGTGCATGCTGCTGCTTTCCTTCCTCCTAGTCTAATGCCAGTATATAACGAATTTACAACCTTTGCTTTCAGACAGGTGTGTCGAAGCAAAGGCAATTCCTCTAAATTTTCAAAGGCACCTTAGTAACGGGGAAGACTAAGCCTCCCTTAGATACCCAAGGGACTTGAGAGAATTCAGGTGAGTAAAAGGAGTTAGCCGCTTAAGACCAAAAACTTTCAAAACGTGTAAATAACTTAAGCCTAGACTGAAAAAAAAAAAAAAGTCTTGGGTATTTAAAACTCATATGCAGCATCACCTACAAAAGTTCCAGTAGATATTTTTAATCTCACTAGGCATTCACTTTTAGGTATCAACCTTCATTTTTAAACACTTTAGTTGTAAATGATCCCAGGATACTTTTGAAAATATTTTCCTTATACATTTTTCTGCCCAGTGTTTGAGGCATGACAACTTTTTCCCCCAGTGTGTGGCCTCCACAGATGTTTAAAATTTCTTTTAGTGGTAGAAGACTGACAAGTTTGATAACAGCAGGTTCTAACCTAATTATTAAATGTTAACCTCTTGAGGTTAAATAATCTCTTCTGATGTCATTAAAAATGCCCCAGGAGCCCTGATGTACCATCTGCACATTTGCAACAGACGTTTAAAGAGAAAAATGGTGCAGCTCTTCCCTCTCCAGCCACCCTCTGCAGAGCAGTCACTCAGGCAAGCAGTCTCTGTGCCATTAACTCATTTCTTCTTCTTCCTCTCCTGCCAGTACCCCTGCCAGACCTGCTCCCCAAACCATCTGCGCTTCACAGGGCTCTGAAGGTAGGAGAGTGCGGGAGGGCATCCCGTGAAAAAAAGTAAAGCAACCCCCATTCACCAACACTTACTACAGAAAATCAGGGCCATTTTCAATGCTTCTGCCGACAGTCCTGTACTGAGTTGTGCTGCATCCCTGAGCAGTTGATCCCCACTCAGATTTTGGAAGCGCTGCTCCCCGCGATGCCAAGAGGCATTACAGCTGCTTGGCCTTGACTGCTGAGCCCTTTGTGACTGCTGAGCCATTTATTTATGCGCCGATGTTCGGGTTGGTGTGTCTCACTCGGATATGAACAATTTAGCCTATTACTCACACCCCCCACACCCCCCAGATGATATGTATATAGGCTGACATTTAATGGTACATTCACCCAGAAGAACAGATGAAATGTCTGAAGCAGTTAAAGGAAGAGGTATTTTCATTTCTAATAGCAGTCAGGATATTGGGAACGGATGACGCATCCATCAGCTAAGTCAAACTTCTGGATTTTCCTGATGCAGTGCAGACTTCTATTATAGCCTTATTGATAGCATTCAGTAATCTCTCAATGTGTTCAGTAATCTCTCAATGAAGTGCACCATATACAGTAATTGATGTGTGACCTTTCTTTAGGGAGAAAATGAACAAAAGCTGGCTGTGCTGGGCTGCACACTGAGGGTTGTGGCATAGCTCCGCTATCTCTAATTTCCCCGGTGCATGCAGAGGGAATGCCTGCCATTGCTCAGCAGGAAGGTCTTGTGGCTAAGGTGTCCTTTTGGTGAAGGTGAGAAGTATCAGAGTTTAAAAAATTCACTTTCTCCCTTACGTAAGCACCCCTTAATGGACTTGTGTCCTGCTGTGGCACTTGGGTCTTCTCTGGGTTGCTTTCCCACCGCGCAGTGGCCTCACTGCCCTCCTCCTCCTATCCCATCAGCAGGACCAAGGCGACGCAGGAAGGGTGCATTTCCCTGTGTCTCCCTGCATGGCTGAGTGCACAATGCTATCGGACGGGATTTTGTGAGCATTTTGCGACTGGCCACTTTATTCTCATTCACCTTGCTTCTGTACTAAGCGTGTGAAGCACGCATCGCCTACTTCTGAATTGGCAGGGCCTATATCAGCCTTGACATGCTGCAAAGATTGGCTTGAATTCCTTCACTGGGATTTTCTCCTTGTTGCTATTTTTGTCGGGGATGGCTCTTGCCTGGTTTTCACTCAGGGTGTTGTAAACTTCAGACATCATAGCTGAGATGAGGACTGTAACAAAAACATGCTTCTCGACCAAATGTTCATAAGATTGGAAGTCAGCGCAAAAAGTACTGCAGAAGTGTTGTTTGGCTGTCTGACAGAGAAACTGATCATTTTTTACTGTTGCAGCAAAATTACCATATAAGGTTACTTTAAAGTTGGGTACTAAGCTAACTTTCTATTTAAATAACAAGGAGATAGGCAGACTAAACCTAGGGGGTGGAGGCACCGCACCAAGACTGTAATAGCAAGTTTTATGATGTTTATTTTTTGCTTTTGAAACAGGAATCAAGTATCCTTTTCTTTTTTTTATTTTTTTTGGTTTGTGTAGGGGTGATGGTGGGTTTTTTTAGAGAAAGGCAAGAAAATACTTCATTCTAAAGTACCTGGGGCCAGGATCAACTCCTGTTCACGGGCACAGACACACCATTCCTCTTGTCTTCAACAGGAGCTGCTCATGCATCTGAAGATAGCCCCTAGGCTCTACAAGTCTGATAACTTCCCAGCCAAGGAGTGAATGTTTCTCTCCTCTCTGTTTTTATCATTCACTGACTATCCTCCAGACACATCCTTTGATAATCTGCAAGCCTTGAGAGAAAGCATCCCTCTCCCCGAGCCCCTGCTCATGTGTGTAAAAGGGAGATACATTTATGACTCTTCTATGTAGCAGATTTTTATGAAGACATTTGTTGCCTACAGCTTTATTTGTGCGCTCTCCCAGCCTACCCGGGAAGCCCAGCGGCGCGGGGTGCACGGCTGTGGTTTGGCTCCGCTGGGGGTCCGTGCGTGGGGGTCAGCACACTGCACAGCAGGGTCCATGCTCAGTTCTGTCACTCCTCCATTTCTAGGTGACCTTTTTTCCTCCCCCCTTGACCTTGTAGCTCTCTGTGACCTAATCGCTGAATGATCATTACAGAATTTTTGGTAAGGCATTGCCAATAGGGCATTTATCTCAGCCGGCAGCTTTAAGGCTTCTTTGATGTCAAGGGTCCCTCCACCAGTGCCAGCTGGGTGACATGAAGGGTGCGATCAGCTTAGAGATGGAAGGCCATCTCTGTCACCCCAACACCTTTGATCAAACCATAAAACCTCAGAATTACCTGGCATTTACATGGCACTGGAGTTTTGTCTCCAGCCACAGGTAAAATTACAGCTCTTTGGACAGGGCTGTCGAGTTTGTCACCTACCCTACAGCTGAGCCCTGGTAGATTTACACATGGGCTGTAATGTAGGAACTGCTCTTTAAACTCTCAGCATGGTAAGTCCTTCACTAAAGGCTACAAAGGCCTATCCTCCTTGAATATGGGGGAGGAAAGAAGTGATCTTCATGATTAAGAGTTCAAGGGCTGTGAATCATGAATGAAATCGCAGCTAAATCTTAGGAGGCAGTAAGACTTGAGGTGCACCTTAGCTTTTCCTTATTGTCTTTTTTAGGTTTCCTCCTCAATCTTCTGTGCATGGCAGACCCTGTTCTGAGGTGTGGAATTCTTCCTGTGCACATCCAAGGTCCCTAGTTTGGACAGCATATAACCCATAGGCGCTGGAGGTGGTTAACAACATGGGTGCTGCGTTGCTCTCAACACAAGGTGTTGATTGTCTCATCAAATACCATATACCCACGTGTCTACCATGAGTATGCACAAGTCTGTACTGCTGTGGGACTGAAGATGTAGACTAGTTTTCCAATCCTACTGTGTTAATGCACATTTCAGTACGCTTCAGTAACTCCAAAAGCTTGCCATCATTTACTAGCTGGGGGAACTTTTCTGCTTTCCTTGCTATCCACATGACAGTAAAATAAATAGTCCATTGGAAGTACGCAAAGGAAATTTTAGACTTAAAAGATAGAATGCAGGGTTTTTTCTTTAAGACGACATTTGAATTTTGTCTTAAGAGATGTGAGGTTTTGCCAATTTCTTGTTCATATTCATAACATACATAACCTGAGTAATACATGGAAAATGTAAGCGTTCATGTAGCTAGAAACTGCAAGCAGAGAGTCATAGGTGAGAGTATGAGTAAGGATCCCAGCAGAGTGTTTCCGTGCTGTTTAAACTCTGGCATTAAGTTACTTCTTGTGGAAGATGCTGCAAACTGAAGTTTTCCGTTTTTCTGAAGAAACAGACACAACACAGTCAGTGACAAAATAAACCTCCCACAGATTTTTCTTTCAGGCTGCCTTCACCAGCTGTAAAAAAAACCTAAATAGACATGGAGCTGAGAGTCTCGAGGCCCTCTCCTACCATTGCTGACAGCAGTGTCAGTTGTGATTCTGGGCTCAAAGAGCTGGAGAACACATTTCTTGTACTTGGACTTAACATCTACCATAAACACCTACCAATGGCCCATCTACTGCAGAATCTAGAACGAGAGCCCAATCATGCCTAAAGTGTGTTCAGTAAACATACTTTTTTTTGCAGTGAAAGTTTTCTCAATGATGATTACAGATCTGCCTCAGACATAAAGGTCTATAGAGTGAGCACTGGAAAGACTCCATTCCAAATATTCTTATATTTGTTTCAAAGCAACAGGCATTCTTTTCTGGTGTCCAGTAGCAGCCAGCATCAGAGTCTACACTGGAAGTTACCACGCTTATAAAAATAGATAAATACACATCTCTTGCCTTCAAGGGAAAGTTCTTTCTAACCCCAGCAAGCAGGCAGTTGCTCAGGGCCCAAACCAGGAACAAGGATTTTCTTTAGAAAGTCATCCCATGAGTAATATGACAGTGGATATTTTTATTATTCTTAGATATGACTAATTCCTTTCCATATCCTACTTTGCCTCCATTTTGCTGTGGTCAGCAAATATACAAATTTTGCCTTTTATCAGTCTGACAGTTATTACCTTTTTTATTTCCTTGGGTATCTCCTCGGTCTTCTATTACAAGAAAGAGAAAAAAAAAAAAAAAAAGAAGCAGCTCTGACCTTTGTAGAATCGTTCCGTATTTTGTAGGCTGTAGGCTCCTACCTGCATGGCTGCAAGGGCTAACAAATGCCCGTTTAAAAATGTTTATTTTTCGTTGTTGTAAAGGCAAATATCAGCTGTACTTAATGTGGATATTACATGGAACAGCGATCCCAGTGGAAGACAGGTGTCAACTGAAAGTAGCTCAATGCTTTTCTTGCTCAATATTAATTTATTTGAATGCTGCCTAGCAGAGCATTATCAGTGCCATTGATCTGAACAAGGTCTATTTAGCTTGCACTTCATTTCTGAAGGCATAGGAAAGGGTTGTCCCTTTAACAGGTTACCATCCAGCCACACATTTCATGCATTGTCAGCGTGTCTTGATCTGCAAGTACTTTTTTGAAAGACACACCCTCAGCTGTTCCATTTGTCCCATATCTGAAGTATGACACTCTTAGAAAAAATACACAATTACTTCAAAAATATTAGGGGATCCCTAGCTGGAATGGATGATAAAAAAGATTCTGCAATGGTAATATATCCCTTCATACTGGCATGGACTGATCCTTTTAAAAGCAAACTATTTTTCTTCCATGTTCAGGTTTTAAATTTCTCTCAGCTTTCTTGAGAACCATTTACTCATCTGTCTCTCACCAAAAAAATCATACGCTCGGTGCCTACCAATGTCAATGACTTTTAGAAGGAGTCATCTTGTGAGTGCCTTGAAATATTCACTAGACAGCTCAAGCTATTTTCAAAATGTAAGTATCTGTCTGTGAACTGTTACCAGAGGCAGATGGGACACAAATCAAAATTCATATGAATCTTACTATATAAAAAAAAAATAATAGTCTCTATGTAGGCCTATAACAAAAGAGCGCATTTGTATGACTTGGGTAATAGATCAGGGGAGTTATCACTGCACAGGAAGTGCTCATCAAACTAAATATTTTTAAATGATTAAAAGAAACCCATTTTACTCTCCTAAGGGAAAAGTTATGTGCTTAGGCACCAATGACATTGATTTATGCATAATTGGATGCAAAATAGCAAAATAACATTGAACTTTCAAATGGGAAGAGGTATCTTAAGAACAGACTGCAGGTTTCTTGGACATTTTCACAGATTAGCAATAGACTGGGCCCTTACATTTAATCGAGAGCAACATCTTCAAATCCGATCAAAGGATGCGAGCTACTGCCCCAAGGTCCTGGGATCCGGCAGCATGGCACACAGCCTGCTCCCATTGATCCAAAGATGTTGGCACTTCCAGAGGATAATTATTGCATCTGTTTGAGACTCCTGCCACAGGGTGGAAGGAGGCAGCTGCCTTTTTCGTGAACTCGTGGATGCTGAAAAGTTACAGGGGATGTCTGAGGGGCTGCGCTTCTGGTTCATGATGTAGGGGTAGATAGCGGATCAACCAAAATGTGGGTAGAGGCTGAGGGCTGGGAGATCTCAGTTTTACTGGACAAAGAGAAGATTAGAGAAGGAGAGGGTGGGACTGGGACCCCGCACAGTGGGAAGTGGGAATGGCTTAGGGCTGTTGGTCTGGGAAGCCAGGAGAGCTTGTGTTGATGAAGGAGAGCTGTTCATGATGCCCTGCTGAAAACAGAATTACCCTCTGGGGAAATCTAAGCTGTGTTTAGGGGTGTATTTATTGTGTTTAGGTGGATATGGGTGGCCCAGAGCCATCAAGAGCTGCACTAAATGTTGAACTGAGAGCACCCAATCCAGGCATCCCCACCCCCAGATCCCCTAGATCCCCTCTACTTCACTCTACAGGAGAAGTACAATAGGATGGGCAGGTGTGGTGCTGTGGGCAAGGCACTGCATCGCTAAGAGTACAGAGCTTGCAGTCTTCAGTCAGATGAGGACAACCTCAGGAATGATGCTGTAGATCAGCAGAGACAAAACTGGTGTCCTGCTCTCAGTTAGATAAGAACCATTCTACCATGCTTTCATAAAGCCAACCAACCACCTGAGAAGATGTGAATATGAGGTGACAGTGTCTTGGGTACTGGGATAAGGGTACTGGGTGATAGTGGATGGTATCCAGTGTGTAAAGCAAAAAAACCTGTCACTTTATTCAGTTAGAAAGGCATTTTCTTCTTGTTTAAAACTTGACAGAGAATGCTAAGAATGCTCAATGAATTATTCTCTTCACTTTCCCCTCAAAGCTTGCATTATCTAACTTCAGAGCTTTTTTCACTTCCTTTTTAGACCATACATGCTCAGTGCACATCTTTTGAAAGCAAAAGCATCTGGACAGTGCTATAAAAGCAGTCCTTGCCAGTGCAGCACAAGAAAGCAACTCGACTTCTGAGCTGTTGCATCACAGTTGATGGATTTTTGCTGCAGTGGTAAGATAACCATTTTCATCCCTTTGCCATTGAAATTGTTAGTAGCTCGTACCACCAAACTCTACCCAACTGTGCAGCATAAGTGAACAGCTATACAATGAGCTGGCAAAAAAGACATTTTTACTCACATTGAAAGTTTGGAATGAACAAAAATGTATAAAGCATCAGAAACAGTTAAATTTCCCTACCTTTTGGGCCTCGGTGGTCCAAGCCTGACCTAGTGGGTGTGTCAAAGCTGAGACACATGACGACCTCCTCACCTCCTACCCATACCGTGTGTCTCAGCCGTACCCTGCCTGCAGGTGTGTGGGCACCAGTTTGGTGTGTGCCACACGTCTCATAACTTCTGGTTTCCTGTGGAGAGGAGCGTTGCTGTGTGGACAGTCAGAGAGCTGTGATGCACATGTCTCCCCATCTGGATGCCCAGCGAAGCCAGACTGTCAGAGTGCTGCCAAGCTCGCTGACCCTGACTCTCAGGCAGCGTCATATGTCCTATGGGTACAGGGGCTGCACTTGCAAATGTCAGCTGTGATTCACTGTTGCCCTGCAGAGCCAATGCAGCCACTGGCATCAAGTGAGAAATTGTCATTAACTCATCTGTAACTCGGAGATGAGACATCAGCTGGGATGAGTGGCCATCAGGCTAGGCATTCTCCAGATGCATAAGGAAACCTTTCCCACATGGGCGCTGAGTACATGGCAGGACTTTTCATGTGGCACAGGAAGGTAGATAACTACTTAAGACTTGTGACTCCAGAGGTGGGACATCTGTTTAAGGTCACGTCTAACCTCAGCTAAAAGGCAGCTTCATCCGGATGCCTGATCGTTATAGCTGGTGTCAAAAGTGACTGGTTTGGATGACAGCTTTGCTATTTCCTAGCTAGCTGGTTGGTTCAACCTAACCCAAAGGTGAAACTCAGCTCAAGTCAGCCTTAAGAATTTGGAACCTAACTTCCACAGAAAAATCCCTAGAAGATGATATCTGCTGACTTTCCTCCTCATCTTTACCTTGATTACAGTGGCCTTTGATTAAGGCCCTGAGTGAATTTTATGCTAACACTGACTGCATGCTGAGTAAACACTTGTACAGCAGAAGGTTAAAGAGCTGATAACTGGAAAAGCTGAAGCTCTTGGTTTTGTCTGAATCAAAAGAAATACCAGCTTCCCCAGACAGCACTGCTGGACTTCAGCTCCGGCTCTGGAGAGTCTGGCTACAGACCACACAGACCCTCCCCAGGCTGAACTGTACTCACCTATCCACCTACAATAAGATGGGGGGGGTGGGGGGGGTGGGGGGTGGGCGGCTCATGCTGTTTTCCTTAAGTGGATCAGTGCTGGCTGTGCCTCTGCCTGCCTACGGGACCTTGCTGTGGTGGCACATGCCAGGTAGCTTTCAAACTGGCTAATTTTGGTGCCATGAGTAGTAGCCTCAGCTGACATGAGCATCCTTAGCATCCTCGCCTGGCTTTGGCAGCCCATGTTCAGCCCATGGTGCAAAACCTTTCACATTATCAGCCAGCCCAGGTTAAAGCTGCACAAAAGTTAATGTTACTGCCAGTGGCAGTGCAGGTCTGTCCCAAGGTTTCCGAACATATGCTGCCCTGTATTCTTTGTGCTTGTTTCTTGGCAGTATTTCGCCGTAAAAGTGCAGTGATTCCCCCCTCCCTTTTTATATAATCTTTTCTTCGGTCATGTTAATCTCCAAAGGCTCTAAGTCTAAAGAGCAGCCTCATTGATTTATCAGCTAGATCAAGACAGAGGGGAAAAGAAAAAGCTGGAAACAAATGTAGAGTAGATTGAACAGCTATGCAAAGGATGCATATATAGTTAACATTAAAATGCAAAGAGCAAGTTACTGGCATAATGTCAGCATCACCGATGGTACAGCTAGAAAGGTTAAAAATAAATAAAGCCTTCCCAGGTAGAGTCTGCTTCACTTGGGTCTCGTGTGAGCTATGAAACTTGCCTTGTCCAGAGCTCAAAAAACTTCAGCCATGCTCAAGACCATCACAACGCACAACAGTACTATTCAGCCTGCAGGAGGGACTTGGTATCCCCAAAAGCCTTTCCTGCTCCTCTGATTATTTAGGGCCTGCCAGCCGCTTGCTTAAGCATTGGTGACTTTAGGATGGATAACCAGAGATGGGCTCTTTGTCTGGGGAGACAGGGAGAGAGCAGGAGGGATTTGCCTGCATACAGCATTCCTAACTTGTTTTCCACCATCTCGGCGTTTGGGTGATATGGTATTTATAGACACTGCTTCAACCAAAGGGAATGATAAAAGGAAAATAAAAACATAATTCATGAATCAGAGCTAGCCTACAACCTGCCTGCACGAGCATATGTGAAGAGCTGTGGCTGAGGGAGTGCAGATCAACTCCTCCAGCGAAATGGCTGTACCTACGGCTCGTGGTTGGAAAGCAAAGGACAGATCAGAGTTCCCCTAAATGGAAATGATAAATGGCTTATTATGCCTCAATATAAGGACTGTTCAGGCCCACACTCACCTAGCCATCAGTCTTTTCCAGCAGAAGAAAAATAATATTTTTTTTTTCTTGGCTTTGAAAGGGACAATTGCACCAGATTTCATCACAGCCCTTCTGTGGCGGCTTGCTTTGAAGCTGAGCAGATAAACACCCTCTGCAGGGACCCTGTCTAAACTCTTTACACACATTTGTTCGAAATGAAAATGTGAGCTGGCAGCAAGCCAGACTTCCCCCCCCCCCCCCCCCCCCCCCCCGCTTGCTTTCTGACCCCCGAGAGATGCCACGGCTGTGCGCACGCTGCACGTGGGCTTTTCCTCCCAGAATTTCGATCATCACAGGAGCTGGGCTACTGCTGGAGAGAGACACTAGCCTTCAGCTAATCACAGGGTGGTTTTACATTTTATGGCTACTATATTAAACCAAAATTTACCTTTCCTTTCCTAATTGCATGGCACGGTAAGCTGGTACGTTCTAGGGGGTGTGTGCATCGCCTTCAGAGGCAATTTGCCCAGCTTCTGTTTGCTGTCGTTTGCTTCACGTGTAGCAGAGCCAGGCATAAATTCCTGCCGCAGGCCCGCTCAATTAATGTAGAAGGGTCACGGAGCAGGCAGGAGGAGGAAAAGTAGGCCATCAATAAAAATAATAAAAATTTGGTGGAACTTCTGATACCCTCTGCAAATCAGTGACATTGTTCTTCTGGCTGTCAGACGAAAATGTGTTACCGTTTACAAGATAAGCTTAGAGAACAGCTAAAAATCAAACAGGAATTTCTTAACTATCTCCTCATCAGCTAAGACCATCACCGACACCATTGTTACCAGCATATCTAGCAAGCTGGCTGCATGCAAAAAGCGCTTGATTTATTTCACAAGCTTCCAGATAAAGCCGGTGACCATTTGGGTTGCCGTTAGCCTGAAACATGCTACAGAGGCTTGGGGAGCACTCAGGAAGCAGAAACTCAGGGAACTATGTGTGAAATGTAATGCCGGTACCATTTGCCTCATACTGAACACATGTGTCACCGGCAGAGGAAATGAGTAAGCTATAGATCAGGAATATCCCCTGGACCTGGGAGACAAGTTGTAGATGATTTTTCATTGAGCTAACCCCATAATCTAGACAAGCTTGCAGAATGTGTAAACACTACTCTCCTTATCCTGGCAATGCCGCCCACATTTTTTTCCTCGCTTCATGTTTATTATTGTGCTTAATTGGCCAAAATGATTGACATGTTTCTGCTTCAACACAAATTCTCCTGGGTCGAGGGTTGAGGCTTAGCAAGGGGATTAGAAATAGGCCTTACTTGATGTTAATGGATTCCTGTCTAGTACAAAGCAAGCAAAGATGGAAACAATAATACGACATTTTTTTCAATGGAGTCATTCATGTTTTTTCTCCTCAGTCCCCCAAAATTAAATGCGTTCTTTATAGTTCCATTTTCTGTGTGGCATTGAATCACGAGCATTAATGTTTGCTGTCATGCAGTTTATAATCAGTCGATCCATTATTTAGCGGAAGGCTTATTTCTTTTTCCTCCGATCATACCTAGGAAACCATTTTTACATTAAATTTTCACTTTCTGAAGATGCAACCGACACGATCACGTGGAGCACAAAGCAGATGGGGTTGTCACCTGTGAAGAGATTGAGAACAAGTTTTATTTCCCTCCAGGAATCCTCTGTCTGTATGCCACTATCATGAAAATGTCCATTTTCTGGCTCAAAGCTTCAGCCAGAGGAGCCTGCTGCCAAGTGCCTGCCTGCCTGTTTTGGACGCTTGCTTTCTGTCTTAGAGCCACACATTCCTGGAGACGGGACAGAGAGTTCATGTGTTGGGATTGTCTAGGTGTGGCTGACAACACCAACACTCAGGTAGTTCTTCATGGCCATCGTTTCTCCTTAGCAATTAGAGGTGTGCCACGCACTCCATTCTTAACCCCCAGCATCACTACGTGGTGTAGTTGCAGCACTAAGCACACAGATGGCAAAAATTATCCTTGAGCTGAGGGCAGGTGACCTACCTGGCTCCATGGGGCTTGAAGTGTGGAACTTCAAGCAGCCGAAGGTGTCTGTATCTGCTACAGTCATCAGTACAACTGCCCTGGTAATGCTTGTTTCCTTCACCCCCTACAAGTGCATACAGGGGTGTGTGTGCGGAGATGAAGGTCTGCTGTTTAAAAAGCTGCCACAAACCTGAGATCTCGCAATGGCTGCAAGCCACGTGCTTTTCCGTGACTTTGTGAATCCTCTTTTTGCATTTGAAATTCCAGTGAAATTCGCTGTGGCTGTCTTGGGTCTGCACACATCGTGCGCCAAGCAGCAAGTTGCTCAGGAAAGTTTGCATTTATTTCTCTTTAATGATATACCACGCTTTCTTAGCACTGAAATTTTAAAACACCCAGAAAGGAGTTTGAAGCCTTTGGACCTTGTTTTTCTCCTGAGGTCCAGAGTGGCAAAATCAGCTGCACGTCAGGGCTCTGCCCCCTCTCTTGGTCCCTCTTCCTCTGGCTGTTGCGGAGCTCTCATGCTATAATCAGAGCCTCCGGCTACCTTGCCCTGCAGTCCAGACACCCAGCTATGGATAAGAGCTTTGACCTTTGTATTGAGAGCTTGAGGTGGCTATACAGTAATAATAGCTCTTTAGGGAAGGTAAACTATGGCTAGGCTGACCCCTGTCCCCGCTGCATGGGTGAGCTGCAGCCTGAGAGCTCCGTGACATGAGCATCATCCCTCCTAAAGGAGGAAGATTTCACTGGAGAAATCCAGAGCATCCTTTCCCTTGCCATCATTATCATCTCTGCTGATTTTTTCCCATGTTATCAGGAAAATTGGTCACGGAGCCTACGTTACTGAAACAGAATATTATGGCAGACAGACATTTAATCTGACTCAGGATGGCATATATTTGCACTCTCTTCTTGTTTAAACTGTGCTGTGTCGTTTGTGATGAATAGCTCTAATGACCCATTTTCAGATCTGTAGATCAACTGCACTGCTGGGTTTTGGTGTCCCAGAAAGGTAGGGTAAGGATTATTGAGGCTTTAGAGAGTTAAAGAGGAGATTAAGTATAACCCACGTGAAATGCATAGTGAAGAAAGCAGAAACAAAACAATGGAAAAACCTTGAAGAAAACTTATTGAGAAAAGAGTTTGGATTTTATTTTATTTTATTTTGTGACTCAGGAGGGCTTAAAAGGAATACACCTTAGGATTACAAGTTTTACTTCTCATTGGCAGCAAGACCAGAAACTCTCTGAGAAACTCCTGTGGCCTGAACTGTGCAAAATGCACCAACAAATGTTACTAAAAAGCCTCACAGCACTTGATCAATTTAAAATTTGTTTCTTGTGACTGAGCTTTTGTGTCACTTGATATGTCATACCTGACATGTATTTCCTTTTGCTGTGATCTGTATATTAAGGTTGAAGTTGCAAGCAGAGCGAATAGAGGTAGAAATAAATGTGAGCAGCCAGCAGTCCTAATCTTTGAAATGACCCTCCCAAGATCTGTAAGTGAAAACATATGTAGATTTTCTAAAAATGTAAATAAATCTTTTGCAATTGTTCTAGAATTCTTACCCTTCTTGTTCATCGTTGCTTCTAGCCAAGAAACTGTCTACATTCTTAGTCTAAACATATCCCCCTTGTCTTTTAATTTTTCATAATTAAACACACTTTCCATAGTGTGTAATCCAACTGGGGCAGGTCTAGATGATTGCCTTCCCATGTTGTTATAAACTGAGGCCCTCACTGCAGCAAGAGGGAAGAAATCTCTGAGTGTGCACAAGTAAAACATGAAACAAAACAACACCCAAAACAGATTTCAACATCTCCACGGTTTGTCTGCACCTTCTCTGACTCCAGGGCACTTCCCTGAAACAGCAAACAAGCGCGGGCAGGTCTGGTGCAGCAGCCTAACACATGCCTGGAGGAGGTGCATGGCTTGGGGGCGATGCGCAGCCCTGCTGCCCTTGGCGCGAGGCTCTCTGCATTTTCAGAGATGTGGAAGTGCTTCCAGAACATCCCAAAATGAAACTGTGGTTCTTCCCGTGTGAAGTCAGCAATGATGCAGCTTTCATCTGCATTTGACTGGCAGCCCGCATCTGTCAGAACTTCGTAACAGTCTGGGATGGGGATGTCCAAATTACCGAGGCATTTCTCGGAACTCAGGAACAGCTGAACAACGATCCTCCCAGGTTGAGGTTAAGGGAGAACAGGATGAGAAATGTTCATTTGTCTGCCATAAAGAACTGGCTTTGCTCATTTGACCACAATTTGAATCTGAATGGGGTTCTGGTTAAGGTTTGGAAAAGTTGTGCAGCAGAGACTCTTAAAAACCTAGTTACCAATGGTAGCTACTATTTGCAGTTAAATAACTCCGGTGTTTGTAACATTCAAGGAATTTCCTGTAGTAGGCACAGACAAGTACAAATGATACTGAAAACCCTGAGACAGCTGTATCTGTTTATCTTAGGTAAAACTGAGAAGCTTTCAAAGGCTTTTGCTCTTTGTGCCTCTTTACTTCTGGTCACCTAAACACAGAAGTACCAAAATAGAGATTGGCACCCAAAACAAAGAGGTTTGTGGCGTTTCAGGTTTGACTGATCAGTTCTGCCATAATTTTTTTCACAGAAATTTCAGAAGTGTCACTAGTTCAAAAAGGACCTTTACCTTGGGTCTGTTTATCTGCAGTTGAACAGACTCTCTGTATTGCTTTTAGCCCCCTTCCTAGTTAGGTCTCTCATTTTAAACTTAATTTCTTTGCTGACGTAGAGGATGCAGTGGCACACTGCAAGTGGAGAGGTCTGGGGCCCATGCCCAAGTAATTATTCATTTCAGATGCTCCTTCCTCAAAATCACCAGCTGTACAATTTGTAGGTTCACAGTTCCCACCAGTCGATGCTCAGCAGCTAGAGGCTGCTAAGAAAATGAACAGTTTGCTTCAAGGGACATGACACGAGGAACCAGAAGCTCTTCTTGCGAGAGATGTACAAGGGACAGATTCAAACCTAGCCAAAGCCTGCTTCTTCAACTCTTTCACTTAGGACAACCACTACAGCAAGTCTTCACATTTATTTGCTGTGTGCTTTGGAAGCACCTGCTAACCCCTGCTACTTGACTGAAGAACCCTACAACCAATGTCACAGTCACTGAAGCACCTAGGTGCAGGTCATGTAAACTTAGACTACCATCCTTTTGAGATTATTCTATTATTCACTTCATGTATCTCTTTAGCATCTTGCTCTGTCTCATGACATTTTCTTACTTTGATTCCTGGGTTTACACCTGCAGTTTTAACAGAGATTAATTTTCCTGCTGCCATTTCTCAGATATTTGTCCTGTCCCACCCTAACTTCACTATGATTTAGCCTTTCTGTTGCTCTGCTTCCATGGAAGTTACACAGTATATAGTCACACAGCATGTTTTTAATATTTACCAGGCATGTCTTCAAAGCGAAGGAATTAACCTTCTAAATTTTAGATTATTTATATTCTTGCTTGATTCTCATATGTCTTTTATGGTTTCCTTAGGAAACAGAAAAAGCATCCACAGTGAACAGTTGGGTCCATTTGGTACTGTGGATAAACATCTGGTATAATCAGAGATTAAATGATGCAGTATTTTAAGTTGGGGAAAAAAACAACTTTTGAACTAGAAAATGTACCATCCATCATGATGTCTATGCACAACTGCAGACACTATGCTAGCCCTGTTAGCAACGCTAACATTCAGCAAGGTAGAGGTCATCTCTATCTCACACTTCTCAGACTTAAGACCATATTTGAGATATAGCTTATATTTGATGTCCCTGTTTGCATTGCGCTTTCAAAATTTCCAGTGCAAACACAAGCTACAATAAGCACCTTTTTCTACAGGCAGCTCCCCTTTTTATCCGAACATGCTGCTAAGAAACCAAACAGCCACTCCTTGCCCCGTGAAAGGGGAAAAGGCTGCAGCAGCAGCCTATGGGCGTGTGAGAGCAAACAGGAATGACTCACCCACGGGTGCGGGTGTGCTGTGGCCAGGGGACATAATCCCACTTTGACACCAGGTGATGGATTTGAGAGAGCAGGCTTTTGTAGATCTCCAGGTCATTTTACAAACAAGCAGGGCGGCTTCCACCCCTGCCTGTGTAAGCTAAGCATCCACAGAAGTGCGCTGAAAACCAGGGGCTTTTGCTTAGATCCCAGCACTGTTCTGGTTTCCTGACTATTAAACCGAGCACAGCCTCCACTGCAGGAAGTCGAAAATTGTCAATTTTTAATGACTTTGTCATTCTGCAACTCGAAGTCCCTAAACCACTGAATGACAGCAAAGGGAAGTGAATGCCAGAGGAAGGAATGCTTTGTTGTGCTCTCCCTCTCATGGCTTGTGATTAAGCTGGTCTAACATCAAGGACATGATGCAGGGCAGGACCCAGTATGCCATTCCTACAAACCCCTAATCAAAACTACACGAATCAGGTGATTTGTGCAGCTACAACAGTCCTTTTGGTCACTGTAACTCTAGTCCAACCAGTGTAAGAAGAAAGAGAGTGAAAAATCAGGTTCACTGATCAATATTTAACTTGGTTTGCTGATCCAAAAAGACAATAAGGAATAACATAGGTAATGAAAGGGTGGAGAGCAAACAGAAACTTGGAACAAAAGGACATGAATAAAATATTTTCCAGTCCATCTTTCTTGCTGCAGGTGTTGGGTGTTCCTGGTTTTCATTCTGATGGGCAAACAGAAATGTCACCGCTTCCAGCTCCACAGTTCCCTCATGCTGTTTGCAGTGTCCTGGTCCCACGAACGCTGAGCTGCTCAGAACAAAAGCTCATGGCTCTTTCAGTGCACCGTTGGAGGAGACCACAGGTGGCTCCTCAGGGGAAAGCAGTATCATGGGACCATTCTCATAGACACAATGTTCAGGCCAGTACTGAAGAACACTTAAAGTCAGAGCCTGAGATCAATGTTTGAGATACTGGCTGATGAAATTGATGGACGGTGCTTGCTCTCCAGCCCAGGAGGAAATGTGGAAAGATGAGTGAAAAATCAGAGAAATGCAACAGAAAGTTATAAAGGGGGAGGGAGGGGGGGAACCCAAACTAAACAACCCACCCATCCAACCAACAAAAAAACTGAACAAGGGCTCTGAAATCTTAAAAGCCCCAAATGTGATCTTATTAAAAATGCAAACTATGATGTGATTTTCTTTAGAAGAGAAACTAAGGAAAATCTCAAACACTTTCAAAAATTTCTTTCATTTCAAAAAAATGACCCATAAATTCCAAAAGAAAATGACATGAATTTTCCCTCCTTTTTGTCCCATTTGTTAGACAAAGCTTTTTTTGTCGTATCATTACCTAAATATTATCTTTTCAAGCCCAACTTAATGGATTAACCTTGTTGCTCAGATAGCAAAGTTTAACTCCAAGATAAGCCCCACAAGCGGATTTGTGTGAAAAATAACTTTTCTAGCACCAGAGCCTGCCCCAGCTCTAACTTAGTCATGGAGAGTCCATCCCAGCTGTCCTGGAGGCCATACTGGCATGGTGCCTGGCTGTAACTCGCGTGTTTCTGAGCAGTGGCCAAAGGAGTCTGTCAGAAAGCAAAACACATGGAAGCCTTTTCCTTCTGAACTGTGGGACCTGAACACTGAAGCAAGAGGTCCAGTAGACACCAACATGGCACAGCTTCAAAGCAGTAAAAGAAATAAAAGTGTCCCTCATCATACCTGAGAACCACTGTGGTAGCAATAACGTGGAGAAAGAGCATCAGGAACTTTGCAGCCATGCAGCAATTCACTGGTATCAACCTGGTTTGTACACTCAAAAGGCCAGGCTGCTGAAATGAAGGGGACGATGTGCGACTGTGAGCTAATTTGTGTCTTGATTATGCTAGGAACAGGGGTTAATGTTCACATGGTGAACTGCAATGGTTTTGCCTAGATCTGTTGTGAGTTCTGGGTGAGCGGCAACACGAAGCTGTAGCACAAGCCACAGTAAAATAGGATGGACATTGAAGAAATGACTCTCAGAAAGACCAGCACAGTGGGAACGTACCGGTATGGTGGGGTGTGAGTTGCATTTTTCAGCATGTGAAGGATTGCTGACTGTCCTTGTTCATAAGAGAACCAGTGTTCTCTTATGTCATGACACAGCAGCCTACAGATGCTGGTCTTGGAGAACCAGCGTTTAGTGGCCTATGCTCTGGTTGCAGATGCTCTGGTTAAGATGCTGTCTGTTTAAAATTGCTAAGTTTTGGAATGGGGAGAAGGAACAAGGACCTGCAGTTCTGCCCAACTCCAGCATTCAGAAACCCTGAATAACACCCTCCCTTCCTCGCACCCTCTCCTTTCCCCAATCAATCACAGCACTGACTTAACACCATGAAAGCAGACAATTTCATTTTACAGTCTTTTTATATGTGTTCTGGTGCTGAAGCATTTAGGACTTTCATTTCCAGGCACTGTGGGCGAGAAACATACTCCTTTAAAAATAAAGTGAGATTTTCAGGCAGTAATCTCTATGTGGCAGCTATGGTTTTCAGAAAAAAAAAATGTTCCGACTATAACTGCAAAGCCTGTGACTGCTCATAGACTCCCTGTCTGCACTGGGCCTTATGCAACAGAGCCCCAGTCTTGCTGAGACCCCAAGACATTCCTGAATATGATAAAGATATGGTAAAATGGTTTTCTGTCCAGTTCGAGATAATCCTGCATGAGCACAGCTACCTAGCTAAAGAAATCTGTCTTTTTAAAAACAAGAATAAGCAGTGACTCTCCTGTACACTAGTTGTCAACTGGCATCTTTCCAGGCTCTCTAACCTCACTGGTTAACAACAGAGCAATAAATGGGAGATATTTAAGATTTTAATTTCTGCTAAAACCTAAGCATGTGGGAGATAGTCCTATTTTTTCTGTGATATATTCCTTTTATGTGAGAAAGTAAGATCCAGTTAGTGCTGGAATCTTTGCAAGATGAGTGTTCACTGGTGAGCAATTCATATTTGCAATATCTGCATGATATAAAAATACCATTAAAAACACACCTCCTTAAAAAGAGCAATTGCCAAATGCTGTCTTCCACATTGCCTTTGGGCCCAGCCACTTTATTTAGTTTTTGTAAATGTTATTTAGCATTTGGCCTGTGCTGCTGCCACAATTCCATTTTGCTGTCACGGTCTCTTCAGGTGATGCTAGGCTGAGCCGTCCCATCGCAGCCACTGTGGTGAAGGTGTACCACGGGCTGCTTTGCCAGCGAGAGCAGAGCAAAGGGCTCGATGCAGACTAAGGATTATCCCCAGTACAGGAAGCCAAGCGAAAACTCCTGAAAGAAACATTTCCTGATGCCATCTGCAAAGCAATGGTAGCACAAAGTTTTCCTTACCCTACGCAGGGGGGGGAAACAAATCCTTGTTATGTAAACAGGAAGGCCTAGAACCCCCTCTGGTCTAAACAGCACTTTATTTTTTCCACTCTGAGCAGGTAAGCCAGTATTTAAAGCTCCATACAGATACCAGAGGCTACTTTTGGTCAGGGTGCTAACAGCAGCAGCATCTAGCTGCGTGAAGCAGAAAGGCAGTGGGCAGAGAAATACTGACTGTTTCTTCTGCTTTCAGACTACCGCTTATAAGATGTTCAGATATGGTCAAAGTTTTTCATCATCCAAATCTTTGCTAATGAGGGCTGGAAACTAGTGGCCCCTGGCTTGCTTTCATGCACATGTGATATGCCTCCCAGTGACAGTCAGGGAAAGGGCCAGTGGGGGGAAGAAAAAATGACTGAGTCTTTTTTTATATGTCTATTTGAAACAAAATTAGAAGTGATGTGCACTACACATCAGCATTGTTTCTCTGGAAGATGTGGCTGGACTGGTGAGGATAATGTGTGTGTGTGTGTGTGTGTGTGTGTGTGTGTGTGTGTGGTTTTGCATGAGGCAGAGAGAACAGTGTTATTGGGTCATGGATGTTGGGGTTGAGTGGGAGGTGCTGACCATTAGTGGGTTAGTGGCCTATGTTCAGCATCTTTTCCTTGATCAGGCCCTTTTTGAGAGAAAAAGACAATAGGGGAAGGGAAGGAACAGGTTCACATGGGAGAGGTCCCTTTGACATCTTCCTCCATGTTTAAGTTTGCTTTCCTTTTTTTTTTTTTTTTTATTCTGAATGGGGCTGAAAGCTAAAAGGTTAGAGAAAAAAGCAAACTATAGCCAAAACAAAGGTTTTCATAGAATCACTGAACCACAGAAAGGTTGAGGTTGGAAGGGGCCTCTGAAGGTCATCTGGTCCTGCCCCTGCTCCAGCAGGGCCACCTACAGCTGGTGGCCCAGGTCCATGGCCAGGTGGCTTTTCAGTACCTCCAGGGATGGAGACTCCACCACCTCTCTGGGCAACCTGTGCCAGGGCTCGGTCACCCTCACAGGAAAAAGTGTTTCCTGATGTTCGGAGGGAACCTCCTGTGCTTTGCTTTGTGCCCATCCCCTCTGGTGCTGTCACTGGGCACCACTGAGAAGACTCTGGCTCTGTCCTCTTTGCTCCCTCCCTCCAGGCATTTGTACACATTGATGGGATCCCCTGAGCCTTCTCTTCTCTGGGCTGAACAGTCTGAGCCTGTACTCATACAAGACGCTCTTAATCATCTTTGTGGCCCTTTGTTGGACTGTCTCAAGCGTGTCCATTTCTCTCTTGTGCTGGGGAGCCCAGAACTGGACACAGGACTCCAGATTTGGCCTCACCAGTGTTGACTAGAGGGGAAGGATCATCTCATTGGCAACACCCTCCCTGGTGCAGCCCGGGCTACCATTAGCCTTCTCTGCTGCAAGGGCACTGCTGGCTCACCTTCAGCTTGGTGTCCCCCAGGGCACCCTTTCTGCAAAGCTGGAAAGAAGTTTCTATTCCAGAAATGTCAGCTACTGCTCAAAAGAGGGAGTCGTGTGGGCATGAATCTTTGCAAAATAAAGGCTGAAGCACTATTCTTTGCAAAGGGGCCTATAAGTGTTTTTCTTTCGTACTTGACCCTGCTTTACTGTCATCCCAGACAAGCCTGCTGTTTTTCTTCCTTGCATTATTGCTGGTATGGAGTCACAAATGGTCCTGAGTTCCACCAGTCAGGAATACGAATATATAGCCCACAACACAATGAAGAGGGCAGGGGTCTTGGGGGACTGAAAGCTCTCCTCTGACCTTCCTCTGGAAAAACTCGAGCCTCACCGAACTGCTCCAGGCAGCACAGTGGGCTGAGAAAGCCTTCAGCAGACATCAGGTCACATAGCGGGGTCCTGGCAGGTCTTGGTGCTGCACCTTGTCGTGTTCTCACTCCTCCCTCTAAGGCTGACACTGCTCCCTCCACTTGCCTCTCAGGGGTTAGGAGCAGGACCATGCCCTGAACTCCTCAGCATGAAGGAGCTGTGCTGAGCTGCGCTCAGTGCTGTGCCCCAACCGGGCAGCCACGGCACAGCGTTGTGCAGGCTCCTCTTGGCCACGCCAAGCCCACCTTAACAGGAAAGGCAACAATTCATAGCTGGGGTGATGAAAATCTTCACTGTTGAGATTTAGGAGTGGAATTCATCTAGCATTGTGACTGGTTGGACACCTAGGAAAGGCCAGGCTGAGGTCGTCTGTTTCATATGCAGATATTGGGAAATACCGGTGAGAGGGCAATGCTGTGAGCATCTCTGGGATGTAGTTTCAGTTAGTGCATGTGCTGTGGTTATCAGCCACACAGCTATTTAGGTCCCAGGGAGAAGGCAGGAATACAAAGGCCTTGCAGGTACACGCAGGCTTGCACACGTATACACGTTCATATATGTCCTTTGCAGTTCTGTGTTTTGTCTCCCCAGTACATCCATCCACACAGAACACTCCGTGCAATTGCTACACGAGCTCTCGGGGTTTGGCGTTCAGCTGTTGATGCTCAGACTCTTGCCTGGTTTTCTTTAGAACTACTGAACTGATAAAGACAGGCTGAAAGGTCCAGCTGCCACTTCCAAGAGTGCATGCGTGCGGGCCTGTGTGTGGTATTTTATGGCCAGCAATTTTCTGCAGCGTCTCTTGTTTACTTTTGTGATGGGCGCTGGGCCAGGAAGACTGTCTGCCTCCAACCTAAATGAGCTTATAACTTTATGAAACATTTTCCACTGATGTTTTGGGGATGAGGGAAGTGGACGGTCTGCCTATGCAACTCCAGAGACCTCCAGAGAAGCAAGGACTTGGCCAGCCCTGACTGCCTGCATATACTACCTCGTGTGCCAGATATATAGGATTGATTATTGGGGTTTTTTTACTGCATTAAAGCAATGTGACAAACTTACCAGGACAATATTAAGAACGTTTTGTGTTCCTTTGAAAGGGGGAAAGATTGAGTATGACTTGGTTTCTCAGGTTTCCTCTTGTTGCCTGAAGAGCCTGAAGCAACCCTGTGGCCTGTTGCACCAATTCCCCAAATGCAGGTTACAATTTATGATGCTGTCCACAGGCCCTGGCAGCAGGGCTAGGAGGCTACATCAGTAAATTAAACAATGGCCTGTTCCCCACCAGGCAAACTGATGAACAGAGAGAAGGGCACAGAAGACTAAAAGTGCATAGGAATCTTGCTGTCCATCCTTTGCTGGTTCCCCCACCACAGGTGGGTCCCCTGCACAGCAATTTCATTTTAACAAGGAATGCAGCTCAGCTTGACTCTACACCTACCTCATTCACAATTATTTTAGCATCTCCGGAACGAATTCCTTTATCTTCTCATACAATAAATATATATATATATATATAAAGACATTTAAGAGGATGTTAAAGGCCGGATTGAAGTTTAAAAAGTAGGGAAATTTGAAGATAATGAGACCAGCTTGTCCTTATTTCACCCAGAGCTCCAGAAGACTGTATATATCATTTATGGTATCAACTATTGCTGGGTAATGTGCTGCAATAAAAAAGAACACAAGATGCATTGGGTAGTGGCAATGGATTGATTTAATCAAAAAGTCTGAGCATTTACTCTGAATTGCATTCCCTTTGGCAATTTACAGAGAGAGCACAGGGCCTCCAGCCAGCTTCCCTCTCTGTGCAGTGTGTACGTAGTTGTGGCTGTCTCTTGTGTATCGTGTCTTTTAAACGTCAGATGTCTGCCTACCTGTCTGCTCAGGACTGCCAAACCCAAGCACTCCAAAACAATTTGTGGACTCTTTTTGGCTCACTCACTTCCCAGAAAGACAACAAGACATTAGGTTAAAGATTGCAAGAGTTTTTAAATCATATTTTTAATCTGCCTTCTGTCTCCGGCCAAGAGGGCTGCACCTGTGTCATTGTTTTAGGCTGTTCTCTGAGACCTGAAGCACTTGTAACTTGCTTTGAGTAAGAGGGAAAGTGAGCTGCATTTCCCACTCAAGTTGCTTGCTTCTCACAGCTGGAGCCTAAGTAAGTTGTGCCGTGTGCTCCCATATCTGCAGGGCTGAAGGGAGCCCTGAGACGGAGGATTTCATGGAAGAAGCAAGAGCAATGTATCTATACAGACAACTTCTTCTCTCCTTGCCCCCTATGGAGCTTTCAGTTTTGTTCTTTTATCTAAAAATAAAATAATAATAAAAAAGAAATAAAAAAATCAGGCATATAAAGCATATGTCCTGCTTTTTTGTGTTGAAAGCTTAACAGCAGGCAGAATTATTAGTGCCTGCAAAAAACAATGTGACCACACAAAGAGCTCTCATGTGCTTGATGTGGAAAAGGCCTTTGTGGATTTGAATGGGGCGTGGGGAGGGGAGTGAGAGGAAAAGGAAGGTTCAGGTGCAAATGACTGTCACGCTGTTACATTTCCAGCCTTTTAAAAACAAGACATTCTTCTTTCACTTTATAAGCTCGAAAGAGACAGACCGCTAATATAATGGCACTTTTTAACTTAGGGAGTGAAAAATAGGATCATATTTGATCAAAAGTCACATTTTCAAATCCTTAGCATATTTCTACTAAATTGGAAGCAAGAAGGGAAGCTAACGTCTGATTTGGGTTGACAGGTTTGCAGCCAATGCTATTTCCCTTCCTGCTACTACTTTCCAAAGTATTTTTGTCCCTGAGAGTCTTTCTATAGAAGTGTGCTGGCAAGGGCAGAACCCAGAAGAAGGAATTTGGCTGTTTGCAGAAAAGGATCATTCTCATTAGAAGATGTCAGCTGCTGGCTGGCTGCTGAGATTTACAAGAGCTGGTTCCAAAACTCAAATGCTAAGTAACTCCTTCTCTCCCCTCCATGGTACTTTCAAGTGGAGCAAAGAAAGTTAAGAATTAAAATGGAAGAAGAAAGCTCCTCCAGTATCGATTTGTGAATAGAGTTGAAAGCATGAGCATAAACAGACAAGTATGTGTTGCCCTGGCTGGTAGCATCAGAGAGAACATTCATTAAACAATATCCTCTTTCATAATGATAGTCACCAGTCATTACAGACGAGTGCTGCTCCTAGGACTGCATCCTACAAAAAATCTCTGTCTGCTTGTGATCATGCGGACTGTACAAGTCTGGTGCTTTGCCCAGGACTACTCATTCTACAAACTTACATGGCTCTTTAGTCATTGAAGGAACAGGATATGGATCATTACATGGAATGATAATAACAAAGAAATCATTCCAATGGGATGTGGGACCAGAGCCCCAGTGATACTCGGGATTTATCCCCAAAATGTCTGCTGTTTTTTCTCTCTGGAACCCAAATTATTTTTGAGAACCAGATCCGAATGGCTAAGTGCCACTGGTGCTGCGTTATAGATATATGCATTGCGGTGTGTCTGTCAGGCTTTCAGTGAGACTGCAGATCTCTGCCTGGGAATGAGCCAGCTACTATATTCCAGACTTATGTCCTTTGGGGTTTTCCTGGCTCAGAGGCACACACAGTGCATCCTGGGGCTATTTCTGAAATGATTGCTTGTAATTTCCCTTCCTTCCGGGTCCTGTAACTGGACTGATGCTAGTAAGGTGCCTGGCTTTTCAGGAAGGTACTTCAGAAGAAATAGTCTAGCAAGATTTTTAAAATGTGTTTTTAATTATTTTCTTTTTTATTACCCCACCACCATGACCCCAGTGAAGCTGGAGTTTACTGTATGGCAAGAGGATTTTGTCCTGACTTGGGAACAGGTTTATTACTTGTCAGGTAAAACACAAAGACTGAATTTTTATGCAGGTCTTCTCAAATGCCAGATCCCCCACCATACACACACACAGACTCATAAACAAGATCATTTTCTGTTCTGCACAGACCATAACCATGTGTGCCTGCATCTTAAGTCAGACATTTTGCCTGGCTGATCTGCCTCTCCTTCTACTTACAAAGCCCAATGCCTCAAGCACAATTCAGTGGACAGCCCCAAAGGCATACAGATTCCCTTTCTGTTCGCCTTTCCAGATGATTTCTGGTAACTTTTGGAAATACACAAAAAACCTCACCTGCCTCACTTGTAACTACTTATATAGTATATTCAGTCACCTCTGCACTCAAGTGAGAAAAATATAAACAAGCCCAAAAGCTGTGGGGTTGTCTGGCCTGGGCTCCCCAGCACTCTGTTATGGTATTTTTGTGTGTGACTCCGCGCCCGTGGGCCACAAGCGGTATTTTCCTCAAAAACCTTGTAACCATCATGCAGAACTGTCATGCTTCCCAATGTCTGATGATGATGCTTTGAGGGCCAAGTCACTATGGTGGTGAAGATCCAGCTGCTGGAGATCCCCAGTGAGGCTCTGTGTGAAGCTGCCTAGATCCCAGTGGTACCAAGGGCTGAGGTTTAGCTCAGTGGCAATGCCGTGCCCTGCCACCCTCCCCTCCTCTTCCTAAACATGCCGGCTGCAGAAGGGGAATTCTAATCTCATGGGCATCAGCAGAGAAGGACTACTTTGTGCAAGAAACTAAAGCACAGCCAGAAATGCTCATCTGGGAGCCCCTGCTTCACCACTTCGGTTCCGGGTCTCTTGAATGAGGGAACTGACTAAGCCGTGAGATGCTAACTGTGTCAACTACAAACGCAATTCCTACAGGTAAGAGGCACAAGAGGCGTAGAGCACACCTTGGTGAGCCAAGACAGGAGGAGCTCCAGAAGATGTTGCTGGTTGCTCAGGAACCCAGATTTCCAACACAGGATGGAAATGGTTCAAGCCCGTAGCCCTGAGTACCTGGGCAAGGTAGCGATGGTGCCCTTGGGAGCCCCTGATGACTCCATCCCTCTCACTGCCAGGTGTATAGATTAAGCAGCATCCACTACTGGGAATCCTACAGCTTCATAATATAACGAGGTCAGGACCAGGGCTGCATTTGAACTGTTAAAGCATTTAAAATGGGTAACCTTTTCCTCCTTCCATTGCTCCCCGTCTGCCTCTGACCCAGCATACAATGTACTAAAAACCTTTGCAAATTTTGGCTCTAGTTGCCCAAGCTGCAACAGGGGAATAGTCCTTTATCTCACAGGGTTGCTCTGAGGACCCAAAAGATTGTGAGGCGTTCAGATAAGAGCGTAATGGCAAGATAAATAGCTGGGAATAAACACGAGCGCTGCCAAGCCCTCGCTATGTGGTGGAAGCACACAGCTCCCGAGGTCCCCATTGCTCTGTGTGCTGCCTTGAGAAGGATCAAATGCTAATTCTGCCACTAAACATTGCCTTGAAATGGTAGGGGGAGGAGGGAATGTCTGTTTTGGGAAAGAAAGGAAACTTTTTGCTGCTGGAGAGCTTGAAAAATGACAGCTGGATGATACTGCCAAGGTGTCTGGGATGTTTCAGCTGAGCAGAGATGGATTAGTCGTCAGGGTTTGATGAGCCAGCCAAAAGCGTGTGACATATTTCTGAACTATATGATAAAAATTGTATACTTTACACATTTTTTCAATGTATATTACTGCTTTGGGGTAGGGGAGAGGGGGCTTTGGAAAACTACTGTAAAAATTCATCTGTGATGATTAACTATCGGTCCAGTCAAGGACGCTGCGATGTGAAATTTCTGCCATACAACACCGCTTGTATTTGGGTTAAACTTAGAGGTGCAGCAAAATCTTTCACGCTGCTTTTCCACCAGCGGGGAAATTAATATCTCTGTAACACAGATGTCAATAATAACAATGTTATAAATAAGTTTACAGTTGAGTCCTTCCAAATTTGCAGCAGCATTTGTCCCTTAAAGGGTGTGACAATGGATATGGATCCAAACCTGATCTATTATAGCACAGGGAATCTGTAGTCTTTAGTTTAGCTCCTTTTATAACTGCAGTTTTTAACTTACATCACCAGATGTGTGTAATCACTTAGGGCTGCTGTAAAATCAGTCTCTGGGAAAAGAATCTATTAATATGACTGTAATTTTTTTACAAGATATGGAAGCAAAATTATGCTTATAAGGTTCTGTTCTTTGATTAATCTCAGTGCTAACCTGTTAAATTTAACTTTTTTGTTTATGTTAATAGTTTGATTCTGTTTGCTTGAGGCAAGGCTCAAACACTAGATTTGGCCATTTTATTCACTTGGATGGTGCTAATATGATTGAGGTCATGATTTGGTTTCCTCACACTCGGCTCACTAGCCCTACTCAATGATTAATCTGCTGTACTTTGTCTTGAAAAGCTAACAAAATGAATTCCTTTACAGTGAGTTTGGTAAGAAGGTTGCATATTTTCAGTCCTCCATAAAAGTTTTGTAATTAAACCAGGGGGTCTTAATGGTAGAAGACTGGGAAGTCCAAGGTTTGAACTTCTTTTATTATCTAAAGTTTTTCTCGATAATACCTGAAGTTGTTACACATATAGCCCTGCTCCAAAGCATTTTCCTGGAGAACTTGGAGGGATTTCAAAGGTACTTAGAGTGGAAGGGGATAAGATATTACCAAGGGCTATTAAAAATACCCAGACATGATTATCTGAAGAGCTTCACTTGCACTGAAGCGAGATTCTCAGTATGGCTATACTTCAAGAGCAGTCATTCACTCACAAGATAAACACTACTGTACACATGTTTTCCCACTTTGCCAGGAAAAGCTCGACATAAAGGCACGACGAAGTCTAAAATGCTCCATGGTGTTATTGCTGAGCCTGTAGGAAACAATAAAATACTGTCAGAACACAAGTGCCAAGACTTCTGCATTTGGCTGCTTCTTCACAACACTGCCCTAGAACCACAAGAGCCCTGCAAATTGCCCCACCTTAAGAATCACAAATGCCGTTTCCACTTTCTTTTTGACTTTCTCCTACTTTGCTGTAAAGTTTTCAGGAATCTGCATTTCATTATAGCATCCCTATGAGCTTGGCATTAAAATACACAGACTTTCGAACTGTTGCACTACACTTAAACCAGACGATATCTCTGCTATAGATCTGAGGAATGTAAGCAGCATGTTTTACATATTAAAGCTCACTCCAGAGTTTAATATATAGCATAAAGGCCAAAAACATTGCTTTCCTTTTCAGATCAGAAAAGATAACACAAAACTTATAAAGAATTCATGAAACTCTAAATATAGAACTAGATCTCAGCTAGTCTCAATGTTGCTTCCTGTGCAATGGAAGTGCATTTTGCCCTTATATGTGTCCAGTGTCGAGATACAGCATTCAAGAGCCAACGACGAAATGCCAGGCACTGGGAAAGCATGGCAGCGTTTCACGAAGGCGTTAGCTTGGCTGCTAATGGCAGCTTTACTGTTGGCTTTGACCAATATAAAAATAAAGTAGATCTCCGTGGAATATTGCAGTCAAGCATTCAGAATCTGGCGCACTTAGGGACCATTTTAATAAAATGACGACAATAATGAACTGTAGTTTGACACAGTGAAGGCAATAAACTCAATGAAGTCTGAAGCAAGCTTCCAGAAATGAGGCAGCCAAAGCAAAATACGTTGACTAACTGTTACATGGCCAAAGCAAAGGAAACGACCCAGGCAGTAGACTCCGCTGCACTCAGCAATGGGAATAATCCAAGATAGAAGCGATTCTCTCATTCAAATGCCAGTGAACAGACCCAGGTATCTGCTGCCAATCAGAGCAAAACAGAAGCAAATGCAAATCTGTAAACGAAAAGTACAGGGAAAGAATATAGAGAAGGAAAGCCGCATGGGAACAGCTGCACGGTCTGCAGAAAGAATCCAAGCCCAGGCTTCCAAGGGCTATTTCTTTTTCCCTGGGTTCCCCAGGCTGGCCTATAGACTTGTGGTCAGTGGTGCAGTGTAATGAAAACCTGAGAGGCAGAATAACAGCAGAAGGTGAGAGTGGCAAAACACGTGAGCCATCAAGGTGCTGCCCAAATAACCAACACCAGTTTTGACACTACCTGTGGCATAGGAAAATACACCTCCTACACCTGCAGAAAAGTGTGACTTTTTCTTTCTGAAACAAGTTAACTTTCCAGATAGCAAGTCCACATAAAAAATGAGGATCTCAAATTTGCAGATGGCTGGTTATAGGGGAAAAAAGGGACTGTGTGGTGCATCACCATCCTCAGCTAGCCAGCTCAGCGTCATCACCCTGACAGACCTTGTCACTTTAATGCAATAACTGGAAACAGAGACAGAAATTGGGGGACTGGACACTGCACATGGTATTCTGGCAGCTAAATGGATCTGTTGTCCTTGGGAAGCCTCAGAGCCAGATTATTTTTTATATCATTTTGTGGCGACAGGGCAGTGGCTGGATCTTGGCAAACAGAAAAGGACAAAATTGTACATTTCATTTAAATATCACTCTTTGCAGGGAATGCTGGTGTGCAGCAGAACTGAAGAGATACCAAAATGAATGTACCAAGCTCTGTTCTTAACAGGGGGTTCATTTAGTTCTCTTTTCCTCAACAAGGCCCAGCTCTGCTCTTTGAGTTACTGCAATGTTCCTTTCTTGCTTTTTTCTGTTCTTTCAAGGCATCCTCTCCCATGTGAGAACTCCCTGCCTGCAAATTGTCACAGTCATCTGATGGCAACAGCCTCTTTTTCTGAAAACGCTTCTGTATCTGAATAACTTTATATATGTTAATGTCCAATGGCAACAGAACCAAAAACAGCTTAGCCAGGCCTGCAAATGGGTTAGCAAATCCAAGCACAATGGCAAGCACATTAAAAAAATGATGAAGCAACCACAAATCTTTAGAAAAATCTGAACAGGACAAGGGAGGTAACTGAAAGGGGCTTACACATTTCAGCAAATACCTCATGCAGGTTGTCTGGGAGGGTTGGGTATCTACATAGATATCTATCTACATAGAAATTGATATTTGCTTCTTACAAAGAATGCCTCTGAGACCTGCTGAGCATAAGGAAAGAACTACTTCATGCACCTGAGAAGATCTGCATCTTATTTCCCCTTTGCATGGGACCCCCTCATCCTGATGAAAGAGTTATTTGGGAGGCCCAGTGAGCAAAAGCTGCTCGGAAGCATCATGCTGCTGTGACTCAAAACAAGGCAGGATGAATCCTTCCCTCCTAGTTCCATGCCCTTGTTTCAACAAAGAAGGAAATACAGTCTTGAGTTAAGATGTTGCACATTTCCATTCGGAAAGGGAAGTTTGACAGCAGAAGAGATGCCAGCAGGGGAGTTCAAAGGAGCCAGGCTCCAAGATTAAAGAGCCTACGTTCAGCCATGCATAATGCAGTGTCTTCCTATAGCAGCCTGCTGCTTCTGAGCCATCAGTAAACATCAGTGTAGGACCAAGGCATGAGCTGGGCAGTACAACAGCTATCTAGTATAGCAGCAGCAGGTAAACTCTGTTGTCTGTAACCAAGAAATTAAATAGATTTGTTCATGTTAGGACTGGAAACTAAAGGTGCTATTCAAGAACAAAACCCAACTTGACACACAGATCTCTCAGCAGCAGGCATGACATAAATGGAGCACAGAAGCAGCATCACCTGCTGACCGACTCCCCCATCAGCTACCTGCCCCTCCATACCCCAAGAGTTATCTGTGCTCTTCTACCGCACGCCGTGACCTGGCAGAGATGAGGTTAAACACCAGCTTGAAGTAGACACACACACACAGAGCAACAAGAGCCTCTCAGATTAGTAAGACTCTGTGGATGAATGATGATGATGAGCCTAATTGGCAGCAGGAACCCGATTTCCTGCAAGCAGGGGATGTAAGTGAGCAACAGGGAAGGCATTCAGGTCCTGGAGCCGTAAGCTGTCCTGGATCAGGCGAAGGCTATTCTTGGTATAGACTTCAGGATTAGGCAGAGATTATATCCTACTTTCATCCACATCCATCGCTAGACTGGATTTGGCTGTTAGCAACAATTGAAGGTGGCTTGAGAGTTGTAGGTTGAAATACTGCGCTGCTTGTTTAAGGAGAAACAACTGAAGCTGATATTTATTACCTGCATTCTTTAGCAGACCTCAAAACAAGTGGTTTCATTCTTATCTCTACACAGTGACACTAAGGAGCAGGATATGAGTTCAATTTCATGCTTCATATTTTTTTTAGCAGAAAATATTTTCAAAAGGTCACTCAGGTATTTTGACACTTATTTTTCTTGAGGTAGCCCATAACAGAGAGATCTTTCCTATTTTTGCATATTTTGTCAATGTTATTTATTATTTTAACGATAAAGATGTATTTTGGCAATGCTGACTACAAGGCTTTGTTTAAAATAGATTTCATTGGCTTGCGGTTCATTTCTGTACTCAATTATGGAGGTGATAGAGAACATTTTGGCAGCTCTTTACACTGAGACAACATTAAGAGCAATCAAGATGTGTTTGCAGTCTTTTCAGTCACATGAAAAATTTCATCTTCTTCTAATCCCCTTCCTAAAAATAAGAAGCTTTTTGACAGGAATCAGCTCTTTTCATGAATATATAAACTAGCCAAACCCCCTGTTTTCTGTCATTAAATAAAAGTGACAGAAAACTTTGGAGCAGACCTAAGCCTTTCCTCGGTCTGCAGTTTCCTTCTTACCCTTCGGGCTGCCCTGCCAGCCCGCTGTTTCCCGGGAAGCACGTGTGTTTGGGCGGCACGCTCCCTGCCCAGGGCACGTGGTTTCTCTTCTCGTGAGCTGCGGTCATGGGTGCGATGGGTCACCGGTGCCGGCGCGCAAGGCACTGTGTGGGACCACAGCCACATGTGTGGGACCACAGCCATGGGGCAGCCGCCCTGGGACCACGCGACCTTGGCGAGCAGTGGTACGAAGCTCAGCAGAAAGCTCATCGCCACTGTCATCGCTTTTGGACAAACTGCTTTTGATTTCTTTGGTCCTCCTTCACCGGGTCCTCTTTCCTTAGGTTATATGCAAAACAGCTGAGCCCCTTCACCTCCCTTCGTACTGTTTTTCAGGAATAGATGCAGGTGGCATGCTCAGCTTCTCGTGCTCCTGTCAGGCCATTGCATTCCTGTCAAGCTGTTCCTTTGCATTCCTGCTCACTAGTCGTTCATCAGCACTGACCTCTGCACTGCTGAAGTCAGCCAACGCCTCATTTGCTTTCATGTGAAGTACCTCCTGGGTGGAGGGTATTGCAGGTGGCAGGTGAGTGAACTGCTGCTAGTCAGTCGGTGAGCTCCAGCTGCCAGTCTGCCAGGGATGCCCCCTCCCCCAGCTCAGCTGGCCAGGGTCTGGGCTGTGCACGTGAGAAAACGCGTGGTAGGTTTGTGGGCAGTATCGTCTTGGGTGGAAAGAAAGTGGGTTTCCTACACCGACTGTGAAGACCTCCTTCAGCGCTGTGTATCTGGATCTCACCACTGTGTCTTTGAGATCCCCAGACTAAGCTGTTCTGCGTTTGGCCCTCAGGTCTTTTCACTCTCTTCTCTTTTCCTTGTGTTTCTTTTTTATGCATGCTTTAGAATGTAACTGTACGCTGTACAAAATGCGGTCATTCCAACCTGACTGAATACATCAGCAGTTGGAGGGTTTGAGTTTTTCCTGTCTTATTTTTTACTTCAGTGAGGTCTGAGTTTCATGGCTTTTTTATAATTTTTTGCCAGATGGAATAGCCTGGTGGTTTGTAGCCTTAGGACAGACGTTGCGGAATATCTGCCGTATTCACAAGGCCTCTAATATCTGTATTTTTAAATAACCACCTAGACCTCATTGGGAGCCTAAAAATGCCTTGAGACAAAGATTTCAATAAAGCTGTGTCTCAAACAAGTTCGCACGGTGCTCTTAAAATGATTGGGGTATTTCATTAATATATCATTTGTCTGGGATTGCAACTTGCTTTCTGGAGCTGAGCTGATTGAATTTCCCATTGCAGTAGACTGGGAAAGTGCATATAGTCAGCTCTGCTGAAAGAAAACTGAATTTCCAGCTGATAAGGGACAACGCACCAACTTGATTTGTAGCAGCCAGCTCAGAATAGGTTGTCTTTCTCTGATACTGCTTCTGTCTTTGTATTTTCTTCTTTCATTTTAGTCAGCACTGTCCCTGCAGCTTGTGAGCAGTGTCCTCTGGAGGGGTGTTTCCTGTGGAATTCAGAATATGCAGCATTTATTTGACCTCTGCCTCCTGTTGCACACAGTCATGCCTTACATTTCTAGTCAGGCTTTCTTTATGGCTAATAACTTCAAATATTAGAGAAAATGATTCTTCCTTTCTGCCAGCTGGTCTTGCTTTATGCAAAGATGTTTGTGATGCCCCCAGGACTGTGCTTATATGGATAATTCTGCAGGCTTCTTGTTGATGTTATGCTAAGTATTTTCTAAGCTATAAACAACTGGCCTGCAGTTTAACACCAGTCTGGCACTTCTTGAGTGTATCACACACACGCACACACATGTGCACGTGCGTGCAAACACCCACCCCACCCCCCAGCTCTATTTGCTGAGCATTACCGTTATCTGAAATCGTTTCAATTTGTGCTGGGTCTAGATCAGATTGATGTCCTGTTCGACATCTGTCTTCAACTAATACCTCAGCTTGTTTGCTTATGCATCCGTAAGTGTGTGACTGTCAAACATAACAGAACTATCCCCTTTTTTCCCTCAGTACGTATTTCTTTCTGCTATCCATCCATGTGTGTATACATGAATGTATAAGGATTCCTCTCCCTGTTGCTTCTCCATTAGGCTGTTCTTAGACACCTAGCCTGATCTTGTTGGTCAAAACCACGTAGATTCAGGTTTTTTGATGGCTCATCTCCAACATTACAAGCTCACCTATCATGTACTTCCCGTATAATATCATTCACAGTGGCCTGACATAGTACTATATTTGAGGCAAAGAAAATGCTGTGGTTGACTTCTGTAAAGCGTAGTCACTTTTACTACTTATTTTAACCCTTTTAAATACAGGGAATTTGTTTTTTAAATGTATTAGTGCAATGAATTTAAATCAGGGGTTGTCAGAAAATGGAAATAAAAGCCCTTGATCTTCTCTGTTGTAGTTTATGTTATAACTCAATATATTTAAGACTCTAGCTAGGAAAGAATATAGATGGGGAACCTGAACCCCTCTGGCACTTACATTTATAAACTCATTGGAAAGTAATGCTGTTGATTGTTTCCTTTCTTTCTGTCCTGGTGGTTAAACCACAGTGCTTTCATTCTTAACAGGAAGGGGGGAGGGAGGGGCGGGGGGAGCGGGGCAGGGAAACCAACCAAAAAAACCAAAGCAAAAATAAACCCCCAACATATTAGAAGCACTGAATCCTGCATGAGTAATACATCTCTGTCTCAGGACAAGGCATGAAGGGGTAGAAAGGGTCTGTTAAGTACCTAATGCCTATCAACTTCCAGTAAGATCTGGGCATCTCTTTGAATGTTTCTCCCTGTCTGCATGGCCTGACTCTCCTCCCTGACTGCAACTGTTCTGCTGCCCACTGCTAGGAAAGCCTGGTCCCCCAAAGGCTCTCAGCTTTGCAATAAGGCACTTGCACAAGTACAGCACAAATACCTGCTGTCAGCGGGCAGCTTGCACTCTACACTTCTGGCGACCTCCAGCCAAAAGAAGTTGGCTGGCCAAGAGGCAGATAAGTGAAGGGGCATGGCCACTTTCTTCTGGGCACCCCAGCTACCAGCACCTTGGTCTGTCAGGCCCTGGGGAGGTGGAGGGAAGAGAAGCTCCCCATGAGAAACACTGGCAGACATAGGGCTACCCTCATAGCGGAAAGGATGTGATGCGTTTGGTTGAGCTTGAAAACATATTTCCTTTCTTCTTGACCTGAAACTGATGGTTTTGCTGATCAATTTAGTTGGCCAGAACACCTAGGAATAACTCTTGTTTTTGAAATAGAAGAGGAGAAAACCACCTCTTGCAGCTTGAGAATACCAATTCCTCCCTGCTTGCCACTGGAGCGCACATGACTCATCCTTGCAGCTCTCCTGAGCCCGCTGCTGCTGCATATCTGTCAAGATCCAGAGCACTTTTAACCTTACCTGAAAGCAGAATGGATAGTCAAAAATCTCTGTAATGGTACTACCTGTAAATGAGAGAACTGAGGGTATAAATCAAAGGCTTTTGACTCTTATTTCGGTGAAGCGGAAAATAGAATTGTCCAGCTTGAAAACAGAGAAAAAGAAGAACAGAGCATTGAGTATAAAGGAGATGGACAATAGATGAGCTAAAGGATTTAGAGAATCACTGCAGGAGCACACACATGAGACTTTTTAGTTCACCTGAATGTGCTTGGAGGGACGTCCAGCTACCTGAGTAACCCCTGACCCCAAATTTCAACAGAGCAAGGGTGAAAATAATCAAGGGTTCAGATTTGAAGACAAAAAGATCGTGCTGAGAGAAGCAAATAATGTTCTTTCCCAGTACTAATTTCTCCTTCTGCCTTCCTATCAGTCAAGAAACAGACATCTCGCGCAGCCTTTAACCTCCTTAAAAACCAGTACTGTCCGAAGAATATCAAATATGCACTTCACATTTAAAAAAGTGTAAGAACAAAATCTTTCTTTTGTATTACATCAATGCTGATATTAGCTTCTAAAACTCACTGGAAAAGCTGAGAAGTTTTGCCAGAGCAATTTTAATACAGATATACCATAATACACTCATTCTCACATGCATAGAAGGAACTATGATAGCTCTATACGCCATCAAGATTACAGTGAAGAGGTATATTTCTTTGGTCCAGCAACAGCATTCTGATGGGCTTGTGGTAGATTATAATTAATATGTATTAAGTCCTGTCACCACCCACGCACATTGAGGAAGAGGGCTTTTTTGAACCTTTGTATTTCTGAACCTCCCGAAGACAAAAAGACAATAAGGCATGAAATCTGCCGGCGCCTCCTTTGGCTTCTGAGCTCATGCCTTCATACCAGGTATTTTGAATGTTATAAATCTGCCTGCCAAGAGTTGTCTTCTTTAACCCATCAAGATAAGTGAGAATATATATTATTAGTTGGTTGTATCAGGGTGGTTCATTTAATCAGTTCATGCATATCAATAGAAACAGCCTCTGTTCTGTTGTAAAAAGATAAAATTACAAGCGGTATGGGATAAAACTCCAGTGCTTATGGACGTACGTGTTTTAGGCTTAGAAATTAGGTTCAGCTGTTTCAGCTGGATTCAGAGCATAGGCATTGGTTCCGTATAGATGTTGTGGTAAAGGTATTCAAGAAAAAAGATACAAAAGTGTCTGAACAAACTGAGGCAGGATTTCTTTCCCTTCAAGATTTATCTTTCTCAAGCATCACTTATCACTAGTATGACTATATCACTTATGACTATTAAATCTACAGAGTACTTTGGATCTCCATTGTCAGCATGAGTCATGTTTCATCAGGAAAATAGCTCCATTCTTAATAACTGCTCAATTTGTTCCCTCATTTTTCCTTCCATTTAGAAGTCATAGTAATCCTTCTCATGAAGTCCATGCAGTGAGGACACAGAAGGTGGAAGTGTTCCAGTACCATGACTTGAAAATTAATTGCAGGGTTCATGGTATCTGTTGTTGCAGTCGGAGTACTCCTTGCCTCACTCGCTTGATTCAGGGCATTACTGAAAAACTTGTGGCTGTCACACTTGTGAAGAAACTTAGAAGAAATTACTTTTGTCTGCCCTAAAATCTCACAAACTTCAAAAAAAGCAACAAAAATTGAAACAACAGAAAACAAGGACACAAAATTGCCTGCCTTAAGGAAGCTCCATTACATTTTGAAAAAAATGAGCATTACAGACACGTTAGAGAGAGATTTTTAGGTGTTTAGGTCCATCTGGTTGGTACAAGGCAAAAGAGACTAAAAATATCAGGCATCTCCTTCTTGGTCTGAGTCATCTTCGCACCTGGCCCACAATGACACATTAGGATACGGCAAAGGATTTTCAAGGGGACATACAAGACAAACTGTAACAAAAACAAACTATACCCGAGTACATCAGATTGCTTACAGACATCAGATTTTCCCTTGTTGTATATCAATGAACCTGATAACAGACTTTTTCTCTTGCTATATGAATGTCCAAGGTGTCTATTGTGGGATTTTAACTGTTCTTCTGAAATTAGAATAAATCCTCAGGACTCTTGGATTGATAAGTGAGCATAGTGGACGTTTCTAAAATACATTTGCTAAGCTTTAGGCTTGACTATGACTTGCAGGGAAATAGTGCTTCCAGCACACAACACAATTTTTATACTGTCTAATATCAATGTAGTTCTAGGATGGCTTTTTTATTCAGTCTCTAAGGAACTGGGCTAGAAGGGTTTTTCTGGCTCACTTGTCAATATAATGTGTTCAACCATGCTATAATGCATCTAGGGATTAATTTATTGCTATTAGCAGATCCACCAGGGAAACATAGGTGCCTAGGAAAAAATTTACCTAGGAGGAGTATCAAAACCTTTTCAAGTAACGAAAGAAGAAAATAGATTGTAACTGAAAATGACAATACTGCTAGAGAAGGCTGTCTGTTACGGGTGACTGCTGATGAGCGGGAGCATGATCCAGCCAGTGATAAAGCAAAACCAGACAGATATATATCTGATTTAAGGGATTAAAACATATAACTATAACACAAGAAACCTCTAGGGAGAGTAAATATATCTATACTGGAGTGACCTCAACTTGTGTAACCATACGTAAGCTAAATTTAAGTTAACTGGGGCAGGTATTTCCAGTAATGTAACCATAGCAGCATGAAACACAGCTCAGACTCAAAAAACCCCCACCTGCTCAAGGAGTTGCATAAATACTTACCGTTTGGCCCCGCAGAGCCCTGTACTACCATAGTTACACCTCTAATAATACTCAAGTTAGATATGCTGCACATAATAGCTGCAGTAGAGATGCTTCTTTGGACTAAAACTCCCTTAAAAGAACCCAAAGCCTTCTGGTGTCCCTAGCAGACTTTCTATTGATTTCAGTGAACTTTGGCTCAGGCCTGTTGGCGTTAAAGATGAACGTAACATATTAAATTATTGAACAGACTACTTGGTCTTAATAAGAGCAAATTATTTCTTCAGGGTAATAAAGCTGATCCAGTTGTAGTGAGATAACTGAGAAAACAGACTCAGGGAAAACTAATTAAAGCATCTTGAGTACTAGAACTAAGTCTCGCCCTCCCTGACATAAGAAATTATTTTCAGAACTTTTATAAAACATTTATTCTCATATAAAGTAGGTAATAAAAGTGATATACTGTAGCCTTCTCTCTAATCAAGATCAAACTACCCACCTTCCAGGAAAGGAAGCAAATTGCCCAGGACGTGCCTGTTGAGCACAGAAAAAAAATTGTTTGCTATTGAAATGTGGAAGTCTATTAAGTGCTGGGCTGTGATTGCTTTCCAATTAGCTTTTACAAAGTTCTAAGGGGAAAAAAAAAAAAAAGAAAAAAAAAAAAGAAAAGGTGGTTCTCCAGCTTGTGAGACAGTTATTAGATTTCTATTCAACCAAGGGTCACCTGAAGATTGTGCTTTGTTTCATCATGTAGACGTTTCTCTATTAAGGAGAAAAGGATTTCTAGGAGAAAACGAAGGGCAAAGCTAGAGAAGGTGAGTTGTTCTTTAATTAGTAACAGCCACACTGGCTTCACCGAGGGCCAGCTCTCCCCAGCAGTGGGCACAGGCTTTTGCAGTAAACCTGTGTGAGTACCAAGAAGGCGCTTGGTTGTGTTGAGTGGGGCTGTTCAGGGGCAAGACTGAGTAGGAAGAGTCTGGGCCAGAGAAGTTTTTGAGCCCAAACCAGAGCGCTGTGTGACAAGCCAGTTGCCAGGGCATTTGTTGGAAGAGAGAAGTAACTTAACGTGCTCACCAGAAACATAAAACAAGACACCCGCTC
Source organism: Falco punctatus (assembly GCF_963210335.1). Lineage (NCBI taxonomy): Eukaryota > Metazoa > Chordata > Aves > Falconiformes > Falconidae > Falco > Falco punctatus. The sequence goes on along the minus strand of NC_137581.1, from coordinate 119,911,438 downwards.
TTACGGCGACTGCTGTGGGTACTTCAGGCCTGGTGCAGAGGGGTTGGATCTAAATAATCATTTGTGCTGGTATTTAACTGCAGATACATGAGAAGCCCTGTTGACATCACCAAGCCAATTTCAAAGCAAAGAACAGACTTAAGTGCTTTGCTGGAAGAGGGCCAGAGGCAGCTGAAGTTAGCACTAAGACCACTTTGGAGACTTCTTTTTGTCTCGGAATCGTCAGAGCACACAGACCTCTCCCTGGGTAGTCTTCGGAAGGATTATAAAGGTAAAGCAGATCTAAAATAGTCAGTTTTAAAACTGGCTGGAACAGAACTTGAGAGATTCATTGAACCCCTTTCCATAGACAACAGGGGAGTTTCCTTTAGCCCTTAAACAGAAATTTTGTATTGGGCTTTCAAACAGCTTTAGGGACTGTTTGTTGATTTAGAGGCTATTTGTGGATTGAAACTTTCAAAACAAAATATCCGGGTCAATTTTTATTTTCATCATTGGATTTATAATCTTCCTCATCTTCTTTTTTCAGGTCAGAAAAAGGGCTGTGTCCAAACCCATTTGCTCAGAAACTGGATTGTAATAATAAATGTCAGCCAGGTATACCAGGTCCCCCCCTTTTTTTGGATGCCATCCCACAGTGTTTTCAGGAGGTATTTGAAATCACACTGGGAAGGACTGTAAAGTATGTCAGAAGGTGGGCTCCAATTCAACAGAATTGGCTTCAGTGTTTTCTAATCCCTGGAAGAGACATTTTCTCCTTTCTCCTTTAAACAATGTTCTATCAGGCTGATGCTGTTTGCTTCTAGCTGTTTTCAACAATCAGGGAAATCCCATTTCAGCCATGGCTGACTACAAAAGTCCTACTGAATTCTCAAGAGTGAAGTTGTTTGGGTTTTTTTCCAGTAGGGTCATTTCCTAACCCCTGGCTCAAACCAACAGAAAAGGAAGAATTCCCAAACTCTGAAGTGGTCTGAATTGGAGTGGGGAAACAGTTGAGACCCAAAAGGCCCTGTTATCCCTACAGGTCTGGAATGACACGTTTCCAATCTACTAACTTTTGCATCTTGAGAATATAATGCAATGTTAGAACATCTTTGTTACTGTTCATATTTACCTGAAAGCATGAAGGTCTTACTTGGCTGGAAGTAAGTAGTATATGAGTTTTGCCCTTTTTTCTTTCATTTCCTTAAATTTTTAAGGCTTCTGCATGTTCCTACCGAAAACAAAGCATTCGATACAGACTTCGCAAATCGATTTTTGGTCATGTCAAAGTCAAGTACAGGTTTCTGGAAGACTTTTGCAGTGCTGCAATGTAGCAGCCTCTGTTTGCTCCTGCATTTTTATGGAGAGTTCAGGACATGGGTGGTGCATATGCTCAGGACACACTTTTGCACAGTAAAACCCACAGTACTCCCATTCTCTGGTAGAGATTTACAATATAGTGAAGTCTACCCTCTGTCACCGCTTAGCTGGGACTTTGGGAGTCCTTAGGTAAATGACAGTGAAGATTAGAAAGAGTAGCGTTATTTCACGTTTAGGGGAGCCACAGAAGTCTGGGCAGCATGCCTCAGCGTTCCTGTGGCATCGATGGAAGTAGACAGGGACAACAGATGAAGTGTGGCTCTCAGGACTACTCTGGATATTTGTATTCAGGGGAAAGGTTTTGCCTTGGGTTTATCTTTGTGTAAGGACAAAAAGCTGAATGATTAGGGTGATGTTCTTATTGGGGCACTATTTCTCATTGCTTGTTGCCGCAGTAAGTGTTCAGTGCCCCAACAATGGCACGAGGGAGACATCTTCACATAATTAATTTGATCAGATGTTGACTTCAAGAGGAGACAAACTGTACTATAAAGCTGACTATTTCTCCCAATTGACTGTGAAAAGGGCATGGAAGTTGTTTCTTTTGGTGGGGTGAATTCTCACAGGTATTGAAAAAGGCTGCCTACAAGTACTACCCAGTTTGCCCAGAGATTAAATTAAGATAAATCTGCTTGCCACGTCTGTATTAATGTGGTTTTACATTAGCAATTAAGCTATAAAATGAAGACTTCACTCTGAGGAGGTGTCCCTCTGGCACACAAAAACTTTGCATCTTGCCAAAGATCTTAGTTGCCGATACACTGAAATCCATGTTCGTCCCCGAGTTAACATCTGAAGTTTGGCCGTGATTTATCCCTAGCAGACTTGGCACCTGCCAGTGTTTCTTATTGCCTTGCAATTTACAAATGTTTCTGACAAACTTCTTTCTTCCCACTGAAATATGTAAACCTTACACTAGATAGGCACTTATTTTAATTTTTATTTTTAATGCATTGTTTTTAATTAGTTTGTTGTGCTACTTGCTTAATATTGTCAGTGAATTTCCTTTGAAGCTGTTCATTTGGAATATTTTGTTCCTCTGGAGTGGGTTCTTCCCTTCTCCCGTGGCTCCCAGCTCACGCCTATGGGAGACAGCAGTGCACATACATCTTCTCGACAGCTTGGGAGATAGGCTTGCACAGTTGTCTTTCATCACGCAGATTGGTGCTCCAGCTGGGGTTTCTAAATCAATTCAACCTCCAAGATTTTCCTTCCCCACAGAGCTTCTGTAGGCCTGGGCCGCTTCAAGTGTTTATGCTCTTTAAAAAAATTAAATAGCATTTTTTAAAAGAATAAAGGTTTAGTTGAAAGGCAGTGCTGTGCTTAATGCAGAGTTTGATACGTTGCAGCAATTTTCATGAGGTGTTATGACCTACAGTGAGGCATCACCTTTCAAAACATAAAAAATATTCTTAATTTTCCAGACTTCAGGGCGTTCCCAGACTCCAGCAGCTCTGAGGGGAACGTTGGGTCAGCTCTGGCCTCCACTGCAGTCGGGAGTTTATCAGCAAGTGAGTTTTGGCCTATACGTTTAAACAGTGCTATCAAACCACTTTCTTTTGGAGCCTAGATAAGGATTTGAGTTCCTCAGTTTAATGCACTCCAGTCTGAAACATTTGGTCTTTGCAACTGTGAAAAAAGGAAATGTTCAGGAGAAAGTTGTACTTTATGCTGAAGTTGAACTTGAAGTGATCTCCTGAGATGTTTTTATTTGTCTGTTAAGCAGAATGCACATTTATGGTGCTGTATAAATAATAGTAATAATGCTATCACCTCTCTGTATTCTGTTTATTATAATCTGTTTATTCTGCAAAACTCAGCAATGAAAGTAAAAATAGCCTTGATATGTGTTTTCAGTGACGATCCATAGCCATTTTTATTTCATACAAACTTGTTCTCTCTTCCCCAGTTATAAGGCACTTTGGATTTAAAGCTATCAAAGGAAAACAAAACCGAAAAAAGAGCAAGTCTCAAAAAAAAAAAAAAAGAATGTTCTGACATCATTAAGTAACTCAACTCCATAAAAATATGAGGCCGTATCATCCAATAATGTTTATAAGTACTCCCCAATCAAATCAGTGAAGAGTTTTACCTACAAATCAGTGGTGGTCGATGGCCCAAGGAATTTAAAAAATGAAGTGGAACCATACAACTCTAGAAATTAGTCATGAGACAGGGAATCTTTTACCTATAAATCTCAGAGTGAAACCATCTCAGTTTCAGTAAGTAGTAACACTGGTTAGGGATTGATGGCCTGTAAGGATCAGCATTAAAAGGCAATAGCTACCGCATTGTGGTGTCCAAGATATTAAAGCTATTTCCCATAGCTAAAAGAGGAAATCAAGAAGGTATTCAGATATTAATGTTGGCCAGTGTTTGTGAGATGAATAGGCTTGACCTCAGTCCCTCTTCTTTTCTAGCAAAAAGGAGGCGCTGCAAAACCTGTCTCTCTATTTGTGACCTTGAAATCACCAGCCCTATGGATGATTGACTTAGTGCAGAGGGAGAAGACAGACAAGTACATTGGTAAAGGGAAGAAACACAGAAGAGTTTTGCAAAACCTGCTTCTTATAACTACACCCTTTCCATGGATAAATAGTTTTTTCAAGCTCTTAGGCTGTCAGTCCTGCTCTTTTATCACCTATAAATACACTTATGGCATATAAAAAAAAAGTCCTGAAATAATTAAGGGAGAAAATATGAACTGACAGTCTGGGCATTAATCATCGTATTTTATATTAATCTAGTATGAAAGTCACCACCTTTAGAAACTTTAATTTATCATACTCCCCTGTTCAAGAAGTTCACAAAGGATTTGCAATAGTTTCCTCATTCCAAGGCTAGGGAATTACTATGAATGCAATAATCAACATCGGAAACCCCCAACAGTGCAATTTTAAAAGCAACTGTGTACTGCTGCACAAGGTTTCAGTGTGTTTTGATGCCCACAGAGACCAGCAGTCAGCCCTTCACTGAGCAATGCATGTGAGAGGCAGGGAATGGTGGTTTACTCTGAGAAGAGACAGGCATCACACAGGTATTTTTAACTCTGGCCACACTGATAATTGGTTTCTTCCAAAATGAAATACAGAAAACAGTGCTACACTTCTTTAATGCCTCATTTGCATAGGGCTCCTACAGACTGGATGCAAAGAGGGCTAGCTGAAGGCATGGCTTTCCAAGCAAAGAGTTGCTCAAAGCAGCAGGAAGCCTAACGTCTCCAGGAAAGTTAATGTGAAGTCCACCCTTGAAAATCAAAGTCCCCAGGGTACCTCTCGGGGCACTTCAGCTGTGTGCAGGGGACTCAGGGGCATGGAATAGCTTGAACATGCATCGCCCAGGATGGCGATGGTGGGAAGAGATGCTGGCCCAGCTACAGTTAGCAGCCCCCCTGGGTAGTCCGGCCTCGGCATGTCACCTCCCAGCTCCAAAAGCTTCATTACTGGCCAGAAATGCTCCTGCAGTCACTGATCAAATGCTGAAACAGAGTTTGTCTGGCACAGAGGATGTCTGGGCATCAGAGCGCAGTACATGTGGTGCCTTATCTCTCTGGAGCCAATTCCAAGCCCTCACGCCTAACTGGTGCCTAATGGATGGCTGTAAAAATAAATTGCATTTCCCCGGGGCAGAGGGAGGTGATGTTCCTCTCCTGCCATTGTGCTTTCCCTCCAAGTGCCTCTCCAGGCTGCTGGGAGAGGCAGGTGCCCTGTCCCTTTGGGTGCTGGCTCCTGCAGGGTCAGTCCCACAGGGTGCTGGCCCTCCTCACGTGCACACGTTGTGGAGGTGGTGGGCTGCCTGCATGAGGGCTTGCACCTTGCAAGCCCAGCTTGCGTGTAATGTAGCTGCTCACTTGCCGTGTCTTTTTCTTCCTTATTTTTCCTCCATAAGCTGAACATAGCAAGACCACATCCTCTCACATGACCAGGGCTGGTTACAGCATCTTGTAGCATCTCTCCATATCCAATACCTGCATCACTTCTGACAACTTTTGCTACAAAGACCTCTGAAGCCTTTTTGTCCCATTTAAGACCTGTCAGCGTTTTGCTTCTGTCTATCCCTTCCTGGCCCCGGGTTGAAGTAGCTTATTAGAAATTCCTTACAGACCTACATTAGTATAAATTAAGAGGTAGAGGACATTATCCTGCATAAAGTGTGAATTTTTATTCAAATAATTCTATTAGCATAATTATCTTTTTGAGAAATTAAATGTACATTATTACACTTGATGTGCTACAAATTATAAAAGCAAAATTTTGCTTGTAAGGTTGCACAGTTCTCTAGCAATTAGCCATATTGCATCCAGAAAACCAAAATTAAACACATAAATTAAAACAGCAGGGGGGATAATAATGTTGGAAAGGGGGCGTAGACTTTATGCAGTTTGTTGCTTCTGAAGCTCCAACTAAAGGTAGTTCTAACAGGAACAGGTCAGGCAAGTGGGGTTAACAGGTTTCCCCACATTTTTCTAACTCGCAATGGAAAATCTTACATGACAGAACAATTATGTGAACTATTTTCACTAGGGATAATAACATAATCTAAGCAAGTAATTTACTTGTGCGCTTTGTATATCATCTTGCAATATGCCCCTGCTTTTTACAATACATAGCTGTTATTGGCATTTTAATCAATAGGTGTATTGGGTCTGAATTCAGCATTCATACATTTTTTTATGACTATTGAATGCCTGTGGTTGTATCTATATGCAGCTACCTGCACAAAAACATGTAGCACTTCATAGACACACCTTTTATTCAGCAGGCAATTATTACAACCACCAAAATTTATCAATACACAGAAATATTCCCAGGATGACTAAAGCATTTAGATAACTGCAGTAATTTAAATAGCAGGGAGAAACACATGAATGCTACTGACTGTAGCTCCAAAGGTGTCTTGCACTCCCTGAAATTCTTCTAGTCAAACTTCAGGACAGGAAATGTCCCGTATTTGAAAAATATGTATTTTCTTTGCCATACAAAGCTGAATTAAGACTGAAGAAGTGCTGGAATCTGGGAATGAAACAGCCACAGTTGTTCCAGACTCCTCAGCTGACGGACCTTTGCTGCACAAGTGCACACCGTAATGACGTGGAGGAGCATCGCTCCTTTGCTACCTGGTAGGTCACAGCTAGCAGGGACCAAGAGCACTTACAGCGTGTTCTCTGTTAGAGGAAAATTTTCTTTCAGACCAAGCCTGTGAGTTGATTATCTCCTGCATTTTATACAGTTCTTCCCTGAAAAGTGGCAAAATCCTCTCTTTCTCCTGCCTGTTTCATAGTGCTCCCCAGAAGAAGCAGATGACATGTTTACCATGAAATATTCTGGGATTTGGGTAGTTTTCTACAAGGATAATTCCTTTTTTTGCTTTGACCTGGAACATATCAAGTTATTTGGATGCTGACTGCTTTAGGGAGCATCTGTCTTCTCATGGTGCTGCAGTGCCATGGTGATGAAAACATTTGCTCGAGACAGGCCTTTGACTTGCTTTGTCCTCACCCCTCTGCCTTTTAGCATGCTAGAGTTTGTTTAGTCAGTTCCTTCTTGCCATGCAACTTTCTTACTTTCTGTTCTGATTATTGGAGAGCCTGTTCTAATGTCCAGGAAGGACCAGTTTTGCAGGGAATCTTTTACACAGGAACATTATGTTGCAAGTATTTGTCTAGTCCATAACTGCATGTGGTTTTGTATGTAATTGTGTATACTTCTGGAGAGGAGAAGAGGAGCTTCTGAAAACACAATAAATACATTTAAAGTAATTTAAGGGGGTTTTGCTATAGCTGTTGGAGGAAAGGGGCAAAATTAGTGCTTTCCAGTGTCTGTTACAATAATGCTGAGCATAGGAAGAAAGAAGGAAAGGCCATTCAGAATATTTCTCTGAATTATTATCAATGAGATTAAATCCAAAATTACACAAAGTAATTTAATCGGATGGATCCAGTAACATTTGCAACTGCTCCTGTTGTCTGGCACGAGAAGGTATGCCTTTCCATAAGGGGAAATAAATAGTTCATTCAATCATACAGGTGCAAAGTTTTCAAGAACTGGGCAAAGAACAGTAAGATCAGTGAGTAGGACCAGCCTGGGCAAGGTTGCTGTACCTATGCAAGGAGAATGCTCAAGGAGCTCAGGATCTGCCATCATTCCCAATCCCACTGGGTCACTATCACGACAAGTCTGAGTGTTTCTTCGCTGAAATGCTCTGTATATTCTTCTCCTCTCGCTCCATCCATACAGGCAATCCCCTCACGCACTGTATTTCCCTTGGACCCCACTTTATGCCAAGGCTGGACGTGTTCTTCCAGCCCAGGCTTCAACTCTCAAAGGCTGTAACATTCAGCATCTTAGACCTTACTAGATGTAGATAGGTGTCACAGCCCTATCCAAACTATCAAGCTGCAACAAGGCTTTTACCATCCCATCCCAGGTTAACTTCAATAAGCAGTTCCCACACCTTGCCCCAGCACAGCCACCAATCCCCCACAAGGTTTCAAAACTTTATCTGCTGACCGGGCTGTTTCTTCATCCTCTTCAGGCCAGTCCACCCTGCCTCTTGCTTCTGATGCATCCAGATTCTTCCTTCTCCTCGCTCCTCTTCCAGCCAACCTTTCCTCATCCAGGCGCTGCACCTTATCCACACCAGCCAACCCGCTGCCCCAAGCAAGCCCACAGCTGTATATCAATGTTCATTAACCTACCTTCATTCCTCTATAATTCCTCTACAGATAGGTGACAACTCACTCCCCATTTCCAGTCCTGGCAATGCCTTCTACAGCTGGATGTCTTCTGTAAGCAATGATGTCCAAATGAGAGGTTTCAAAATTTATTGGGTTGGTTTTATTGGATTGATTTCTTAAAACACCTGCGGCTCCCACTATCCTGCAGAGCATCAGTAGCTCCCTGCCAGCACTGTGCACTGGTGAAACGGGCTGTCTACACCTCCCAGGGCTGCAGGGCTGTGAAGGCATGCCCAAGACACACTACTTCCTCTTCAGATTTCCCTGGAAAACCCATGTGGTTTTTCAGCAGATGGTGTTTGGCCTCTGAGGAAGGGTCTTGGGGTGCCCCAGGTGCCTGATGTCCATCCTGCAGCACTAAGGGAAGGGCAAGTGACGTGGGTGGAGGTTCTTGGTCACGCACAGGCACACAGCCTGGCCACCTGGCTATCAAATAAATGCACTGACTGAGTTTTATGTTTACTCAGACATGATTTACCCCTGCCTCAGAAATGTGCCAGTAGGGAGGAGTGTGAGGAGATATTAAATTTGGCCTGAAAAGGGACTTTTTTGAAGCCATGAAGAAGCTGTTGATTCTCGTCATTGTAGGTCCATCAAGGACCTCTTTATTCCTGAAGTGCTGTATCAAGGGAATGGCAATAGGGGTGTATTTGGCTGTGGCTACCCCAATTTTTCCATATCCATAGTGCATCAATTTTCCAGAAAAATTAATTTAGTCTTTTCCGCTCTTACTGATACAGCTTTTTCCATAGTTGTTGTGGCTGACACAGTTTATCATCTTGGTTTTTACCCCTCCATCTGCCAAGTGCCAGAGACGGTGATGTATCCACTCACAACATCTATCTCAGTCCCTCTTTTCAGCAGTGACACCTATTTTACTTTCTCCCTTTCGAGGCAGTAATACCTCCATGGACTAATGCCTCCCATCAGTCTTCTTTCCATGCCTGCTGCATGAAATAGAAGATAAAAAAAAAAAAAAATGAGGAAAGAAGGGGGAAAATGTTCACAACAGAAAGCAGAAGGTCTGAAGGATGACTCAGAAGCTGTCCGGATTGAAGTAGAAGGAAGAGACAGGGAAGGCAGCAGAGCCTGGGAAAGGACAAAATAGCGATCAGGTTGTCAAGTGAAGTTGCACCAGGAAGGGTGGGATCTCTTTCAATACTGGAGCTGAGAAAGGGCTCTGCAGCTGTCTTGCAAAGGAACAACAGCAGTCAGGAGGAATCGGAGGTGGTGTGGTTTGGCTAGAGAGTGTCCCATGCGTATGGACAAAGTAATCAGAAATGCTCAGATTATTCAGTCCTACAATCTTTACCTTTCTGCAGTGTTAAATGCAGATGAATCTTGCAGACCTTTACACATATTTGCAAAAAAACCAGTGCAATTCCATGGTTTGTTCTATGCATTAAGAACATTGGTTTGAATGGTCAAGGGCTCTTACTCCTCTCACTATCAGAAGAGCTCTTTAAAATCAGCCTGAAAACTATATATAAACTACATTTTTGTTGATTAAAGCATTAAACGGGACTAGGTACCATAAGTTTAATACAACAGGATTTCTGTTCTCCCCTAACCTTTTTTTATTTACCCAGTACAACAAAGAAAAACAGATAATGAAGGGTGGTTTTGTTTGGAAAGCGTGCAAGGGAGCTCGCCAAAACTGTGAGTCCAAGTCATGTAACTAGCATTTAGGAGCCATGATAAGGAAATGGAGAGCTGCAAAATACTGCATACCATATATAGCTGTCTCACAACAGCTTGTCAGGTATAAATCCTACATCGCCTATCAAGAAGCTGTGATACAGAGCATACATGATTTTCTGAGGGAATTTGTCTCAGAAGCAGATTTTCCTGGCTTCTATTCTATTGCTTTGACCACTAGGCTATGCTAAGTTAAAGATGATCATATTCTACTGAGATCTAACTGGTCTTTATCAACCTTTTTTATTATTAATACTTTAAATAAATAAATGGAGTGTATTAATGATATGTTAATGCAATTGTTGCCCAGGGCAGCTAGAACTGGGACAGGGATCGAGACCTTCAGAGTAGAGGTGAAATGAAAATGAAAAAGATTAAAACCAAAAGCCTTAGGTAATCACACGTTTTTTAAAATATCAAGAGAGATGGGGAGAAAGGGCAATCTTCTAAAAGCTTGTCTCTAGCATGTGATAAAAACATTTAGGGCATTCCCAGGTAAGTGCATTGGGGAAAGCCTACAGGTGGCTGCAAGACAACCTTCCAAGGTCCCCTTTGATTACGAGCTAGAGGTAAGTAGGAAGAAGAGGGTACTACACTCTGAGATTACTATCTTGGAGTGGCTGAACAGTTGCCAGCTGCTCTGTAGAGGTGAAATAGCCTGCACTAACGGTTCCGATGGATGATATGGGCAAGCAGAAGCAGCAGCTCGCAGCAGACAAAAGCAATGACCCCAACTTCCCCACTCTCCATGTCCCTGCAGGGCTGTGCTCCCCTCACCCTGCATGGGTTGGTGGGTCTGGGCTCTGGTGGTTCAGCTGCCTCTGCCAGCTAGCCACGGTCAGGCCAGTACAGCCTCTGGAGATGGAAAAAATTTGGCGCTGCTCTTCTTAATCACAAGTAGGGACCTCTACTCTTCGCTTTACAGTCACCCCCCTAGCCGCTGGAAAACTCTCAGCTCCTTTCAGACTCTATTTATCCACCCTGGCCACAGGAAGGGTAACTGGTGGCTTCAGCCCCAAATGCTGGGTTATCACCCTCGGCCTGACCCTGTGGAGCAAGCCAGGCACGCGGGGCTGGAATTGCAAATGCCTCTTGGGGTGTCACGGTGAGTTAGGTCCCGATCTACCCGTGCGGATCTGGGCCTTTTCTCTTCATTTTTAGAACCTGGGAACATGACTGAGCTATAAAGGTTTAACAGGTTGGGGCTGAAGGTCCTGAGAAGGAAGTGCAAATATAAGGAACAAATAGGCAGAATCTTGTTTAAACAAAATTCCTGCACCATCCATTGTCCCTTTGGTACTAATTTTGGGGAGGAGAAGTATGAAATCTTGCAGTCTTGCATCTGTAATTTCAGAGCAAAATGTGTCTTTATAAGAATGAGATATAGTGTCTTTGACATACCCGTCTTTGCTGGCATTTGGCATCACTTTTGATTTGTCCAGGGGTGAAGTGATTAAAAGCAGCAAGTTGTCTAATCATCTCTGTGACAGTCAGCCTTCTCAAGGCAATTCACTACTAAGGCTCCATTTGAAGGTAAATTCATTAAGCTTCAACAGAGCCCAGTGCTGAGGAGATGGCAGAAGCATGAGTTTGGCTAAAAGAGCTAGAAAAGAGTAAAACGCTCCCTGCAGCTTGATAACATTGTTTTAAAAAGTAATCTTGGGTGTTTTCTCAATTTATAGATTTGAGGGAGTTTTTTAAATTAGAGTCGCTAAACCAATGAAAATTGGCATTATATGAATGATGACATTCCTTTATTAGCTAATTATTGTTCCTATAATTAACTGAGAGTAACTAATCACACATACATCTTTTGAATAATTGACTGATTGAGGTAATGACTAGCTTTCAAACCTATTTGTCACTAATTTGTAACTCACATAGGTGAAAGTATGTAATAAAGTCGATGGCTGCTTGGAATCTGAAGGGATCAATCCCCTGTCCATGTCCCAACAGATTCTGCTGTGACGAAGCAGATTTTTAAGCACTTCTTGAGCAAATTTGCACATTTGCAATTTCATCATTAGTGTACTCGATCCTCTTCCCCCAGAGGGGATCGGCAGAAGGAGACTGAGGAAGGTGGAGTCAGCATCCTAAAAGGGGGAAGATACTCCTCTATTTATTTGAAATATTTTTCATATGGTCTCTGAATTACACACCAGTGAAAGGTGCCAAGTTAACAGCCTGGGAGACTGGAATTCATGTTTATCCAAAGACTATAGGAAGAACAGAAGCTATCTGCTTTAATCTATAGCTGGCTTTAGCCTTGAATGTTTTTCCAGCAGAATGGTTATTTTGCTACAAAATACTCTTCCAAGGCAACAAAAAGCCCTTCACAAATTTCATCAAATACAGCAAATAATTTTTGCCAGAAGAATAGAGGGAAGAGCAAAACGCAGAAAAATCAAAATATTGTCTATCAGTATTTCTGAACTACCAGAGTTTGCTTTTCCCTTTGACTAATGTGTTAGAAAAGGCTGAAAAAAAGGTCAAGTGACTGCAATAAAAGTCTTAGAAGCGTGGTTTTTGTCAGCTGAATTTGGGCTACTGCTGTGTTGTCCAGCACTGAGCATTTATAACCCTCAACTTAGCCAACACAGAGACAACTTCTTCAGGAGGTGACCCAAATTTCGAGTGACCCTGCAAAAACCTCTCTGCCTCCACTGTTTGTTCAGGAGGCCTGTGTAGACAGACCAGCTAAATCAGACGTTTCTCAGCTGCCTGAAATTCAGTGGTGTGACCTCCCAAAATGTGCCAATCTGCTTGAATTAAACACTGTAGGCTGATATTTAAAAAAAAAAAAAAAAGTCTCACTGAAATTATAAAAGTATTCTGTTCAACACAAATATTTCTTTTTATTTGACACCAAAATAAATTAAAAAAAAGGGTACTTACAGCATAGTTCTAATCTCCCTTTGTAATTTTAGCACATAGTATGCTGTCCCCTCACATCTAGGTTGACACCACTGAATGTTTTGCCAAAAACAAAACAGATGATGGCTCCAAGATTCTGACTGCTGCTGGCCTAGCATGGATATCTGCAGGTTATTAAATCTTGTGCATAAAAGGAAATATGCTTCTCCAAATCGTGCAACGCGGAGCTTCAATTCTGGTCTGAATTATGACAGGGCCAAGTGCTGCCTGGGGCAGGGAGGATTTTGTTAAAGATTTCAGATTTGGATTTGCAACCGCAGAGTCAGAGGCTACTTTTCTTTGAAGGCGGGGAAAGGAAGAAGAGGGGTGAACTGAGGGTTGCTGCTAACCTGGAGAGAAAAGCAAGCGCTAACCAGGAGTAAGTTCAGAGGTGGTTTCCTCATGTTGGTAAGTTACTGCAAAGGTGAACCCAAATTCACGACAGAAATGACATGTCTAGAGATGCCTTCCGAAGCTGGGTGAAGAAGAAAGGCAAAGAAGTTAGACCCGTGATCCAGCTAACTCTCACCACCACGCTGACGCGGATGACATGCTCGTGAGTAACACCAGCAACTAAGATTTGGCCTTGAAACAACCTCCATATTTGCTCTGATTTGGGACTGCACATCACAACTTGGCCAGACGTCAGGCTTGGCTGTGTTAGTGTTGATTTTCCCTTCCTTTCTGCAGCTGCCAGGATGGTTCCTCAGGGTCACTGTCAGCATCTTAATGCTGCCGGGCTGCAGACCCAGAGGCTCCTGCAGCTGCTGCAGGCAAAAGCCAATAGCCCAAAGCCCTGACCACAGCTGATGGCTCCTGCAGTGCAGAAGCAGACACCTTTAACTACCCAGGCACCCAGACAGGACGTTTTCAGCCCCTATCTGGTCTAGACTTGCTATGCTACTTCCCATCCCTCAAGGCGAGTGTAGTTTAACCCTCACTGCTCTTCTGCATTTTGCCTGCCTTTGTAACGCTGGATTAGAGCAACCTGTCTCCAGCCTTCAGTTTGAGCAATCCTCCTGGATGTCAAGTCGGTTTTCAAAATATAAGATCCAACTTATAAGGATCAGAGAAAAACAATAAAACCCCACCTGTCTAACCAGGCACCAATCACTGTGTCATCCAAGCACCTCACAAATAAAGCATGTCATGCATTTATGTTGCCATTTATCTCAGGGATGTTGTTTGCATATCAGTCTTTATCTTAGGATTTTGCAAAAAACCTAAAGGTATTTGAGTCAAGGCACAGAGGACAAGGTGAGCAGTAATTGCAGTTATTCAGACCTCATGACACTTTCTACAGATGTCAAATAACAAAGTTAACTAATGAAACAGTGCATACAGGCAGAAGGGGTTCATAAAGAAAAAGGACTCTGTCTTCTCTTCCTACACTAACCTTTCAGTTAATTGCTGGCCATCACAGAAAGTCAATTCTGTGCATGTGAGTTTACCTAAAGCAAGAAAGCCCAACCTGCCATTAGGCAATGTATAAGCTTGCAAGAAAGGTTAAGCACACATCTGTCTGTCTAACCCACCACAGCTGGATTCAAGAACACCAGACCATCCTCAGACCTCTAACAACCCTGCATCCAGAGGAGCCTAACTCCACTTCTTCCTCCAGATCTCTTGAAAAGGGAGATAACTGCGCTTGTTTTACCAACTTGGACATTGTGAAGGGTTTTTTAAAACATCACTTTCAGAAACCTGACAGAACACATTTCTGGGTTTTAATTGATCAGAAACAGTTGGGTTTTTTTCAAGTAACAGGACAACGATGATGCAAAAGCAGTAGGTGGCAGAAAATGTTTCAAGTTTGGATTAAAATACATAGCATGTAGACCACTAGGATGAGCCCTCCTGCGGGAGGTGTTGCAGAAATGTTCCCACTTCCAGGGAACATGCTGTACTAGTGCAGAAAATCTCATTCCTTACTCAAAACCTGACCCTTTTTTGTCTCTCTCTGACTAAGTCGCACCCCAAGGGGCCAGAAGTCTAAGTGTTTTTTCAAGCAATTATAGATAATTACATAGTGATGCAAAGTGCCATAAAATGAATGAGAAAAGACATTTGCAAAGAAGTGCTTTTACAGTCCTTGTCATGGTGTACATGGAGAATTTTGTCCATACTCAATCTTCATATTTCCTACATTTACATTATACATCATAGTCATATAATAGGCAATATAATCTATTGAAGTATGCATTAATTAGCTTGGCTTTACTTCTAAACAGAGGTCATATAGTTAATTATTAAGCAGTTGAAGGAGTCATAGATGTCCTTTCTTATCATGTTCTACTCCATAATCTTCATAGTGCAGTATCTTCCAGGGAAGGTGCAAGGACTACTCTTAAAGGAAACAGGCATATCATTGCTCTCCAGAAGTTACCATCTAGGTAGCTCTTGCAGCTGTGAGCCGAAGGAGTCTATGTTAAACCAGGTCTGAATCTGCAGAGAGGCTGAAGCTGTCCTGTGCATTCAAATAGGGCAAGCTTCTGTGATATTGATAATACTTTATACGGCAACACCGCTTAGCTCTGCAAAGCAAGGACAAAGCGCTAGAAGTATCATCATGCAAAGGAGCTACATTCCTTATCCTGTAGGCTTGGCTAGTCACCGAGCAGGAAGGGTAAGAAAGGTGATTAATTTATATAGCGTGACCTACCTCACATTAGCCGCACAGCTACATTTTCCTACTCATGGTAAATGCAATGTAATTTTTCCCTGCTTATAAATTTATAAATTCACATTCCATTATAACTGATGGAGTCTTGTTTGTAATGATTCCCCAAATGCCTGTTCCTTAGAGGAATCCTCTCACCCTGCATGGTAAACTGCCAGGGGTTGTGACTCTTCCTAGAGATCCTTCTATATCCCAAACACATTTCAATAGTTTAGAAAAAAACACCCCATTACAGACAGAAAATTTATGTTTTGTTCAGAAAATAAAAGAAACAAAAAAGGACAAATCAACAACTGATTCACAATTTATGACTTGTTAAGCATTTTGCTTCATAACCACAATCTGTTTACATGAATTGCTTTAGTGTAAGAGTCAGAAAGTTAATTGCTCAGTTGCAGGAACCTTAGATAAAAGCTTATTCAGTAACTATAATTCACTGCAGCCTACCAGAAGTCTGGAAGTAAATAACTTTGCACCAAAGTATTTCTACTGCCCTCTGATGATTCACAAGTAGCAGGAGGGTTTCGAACCAAAAGAAGAGATTGTCTTACGAGAGGGTATGTTACTGATTATAATTTATTCTAATCAAAGCTCCCAGGTAGCATCATTTCTGTGCTCTTTCACATCTTTGAGTGTCCATTTCAAGAACATCCTAAAACTTGGGTCAAGGTTTTCAAGAAACAGTGCCTGTGCTGATCCGTTCCCCAGCCATACTCAGCAGTGAGTACCATAAATGCCACAGCCGCACCACTAACGCTATACATTTATCCATATTCAGCTAGAGGCCAGGAGCCTTTAAGAAAACATCCCAGACTGGTTACACCATGTCCTTCCTTATGCTTGCCATAAACTGAAATGTCATCGCTATAAACTTCCACTTCTGTCTGGCCCTCGGGGCAGCATCTTGCTCACTCCCCTTCAGACTGAGTGTCTGCAGGAGCAGTAACCCCTCAGCAGCCTTCGCACTCCATCAGCTGCCATTGCCAAGATGGACAAGGACCTTGGGGATGCTGGGGGCTGCACCCACGACGGCTACAGTGACCCGTTAGGTAGCATGGGGATAGAGCCCAAGCCAGCGGTCTCAACACGGCTTCCTTCCCTCCCTTTTGCACCCTCAGGCACCTCTGCCCAAGAGCAGCCTTGCACGAGGACCTGTGGGGCTGCTGACTGCACGGGGTGGGTTTCCAGCTCCTACAGCAGCCCCCCTTGAAGCACACGCTTCTCCCAGGGCCACAGCCCAGGGCTTCCCTGTGCACTTGCAAGAGCTGGTGGAGGGGCCTTGGATTACCGGGTTACAAAGATGTCACTCATATTCTCCTTGCCTTTGTAGCCTGTGTGGGCTTTGAATGGCTCTAGACAACTGATTTGTCACCTTGAGCTGGTGTACCGTTGTCCCTTTACAAATCCCAGTCACCTCTGCCCTGGCATCAATGTGAAATGCAACAACTGTGTTGCAGACCTTAAAAATAACAGTCCGGGCTCGTTCATGAATGCCCGTTGTGGACATTGAACTCAGAAAACAGGCAACTCTCACTTGTGTCTGCCCTTTCTCCCTGGATCCTTTGCTTTGACAGACACATTCCCAATATCCTGTTATCTTGCATGTTTGTACTACAGTAAGTAGCATAACTGATTTACCGTTTCTCTAGCATTCGTTGCTTTCTATACTTCCATCCTACCCCTTCGTATTCATCTTTTCTTCTGAACTGAACAAAAGAGTGTGTTAGAAAAAGGAGAACAAGCTTACAACTGAAAAATACTGTGAACCTTTCTTCCCTTCGCTGCACAGCCTTTGCCAAAAGTGTCTCCTCCACTTTCCATCTCCCTTTAAAGAAACAGTAGCTTCCTAACCAGCGCTTTTTCCTTTTTCTTCCGCACCATGGGCTCAGCAGCATCACTGAGCCAAGTGACTTTCCAGCCCCTTCGTCTTTGCAGTGACAACTCACACCTGCCCTCTCCCTGGGGTAACAGCCTGGGACCGAGTGGAGCAACACACAGCACAGCAGATTTGTGCCAAATAATTATTCACTAAATGCTTTCATCTTTTCAGTGCACTTTAGCAACCAAAAATCAGGAAGAATGTCTGTACCCATTCACCGGCCAGGTCTGCCCAGCCATAAGCGTGTCCCACCCAGACTCATGAGCTGGCTGTGAGGCCACAGCTTTAGGAAGCCACATGTCAGTGAGGGACTCACCATACATGTGATGCTTCCTTCTTGTTGTAAAAAAAAAGAAGGCATTTTTCTTTGGCTTCTCTAAGGAAGCAAAAATTAGCAAGCAGGAAACAAAGAGGATTAAGAAAGAGGTTGTAATCACAGAATTAGTACCGGCACAGAAGTCTCCAAGAGCGACTGCACTCTGCAAAAAAATTAATCAGTAAGCATACGAATCTCTGCAAACCCAGGAATATGATTCATTAGGTACCAACTGTCTGTCAATGACTACTGTTTGTTTGTTCTCAATTTTTATTTATTTCCTCTAACTCAGATAATAAATCTTGTTTCGACCCTAATGCATGACTCACTGTTCTGTAAAAAAAAAAAAAAAAAGCAGGTTAGTAGCAGCAGTTGCCTCAGCTGGGAAGTATCAGGCGCCTCTCTCTATCGCTCACCTCTTTTGTAGCAATAACCGCTTGGTGTGGCAATGATAAGAGAAGCACTATTCAGGAGTTCAAATGCTCCCAGTGAAACTAAAAATTAGTACCGAGAACAGCCCCAAATTGAAGTGCAGATGTCAAAAAGTCCCCCTCAAACTGTATGAAGAGGTAGGAAAGAAGCAGAGGAAATGAGAGATAGGAGGATGACCTGCTTTTTCTGTGCTTTTTCACTGAATGATTCCAATAAACCTAAAGCTTTCTTTTTTCGATAGTAAATAGAAAGTTACTTCAATGAAGCCCATCCCCTACAGCCACAGCATTCATTCCCTTAAAAAAAAAAAAAAAAGAAAAAAAAGTTACCTCTTCCTTTTGACAGTCTATAAAGGTGAAGGAAATTAAAGTTACAGGGATTAAGCCTGCTGTGCCGGCTATGCATTCATTCACCTCCCGATTGAACTTCAGTTGTGCTGCAGGGCACGGCTTGGCATAAAGTTGGGAGCCAGGCTGAGAAGGGGGCAAAATGATTTCCCAGTTTATTACCTGTGGGCATCATGGGGCTACAAGGGGTACCAGCACCGCTCATGGTGACCAGAGATGAAAATGTTAAAACCTGAGGCTGTTGGAGAAGATTGTATTGCTCACAACTTGATTGCTTTGGCTGTTTGGGGAGCAGCCCAGGTTAAATAGCCCCATCTGGATCCCAGCAATCTCACTGGACTCACGCACTGTACACTTCGAGAGCATCGCAACCCATTTGCTTGTGCAAAGGATTTTTAATGTTAGGGTGTTTCCTGTTAGAAGGGGGATGCAGAGGGGCTGTGCAGGTTCCTGATGCTCCAGCAGCATTGCAGCTTTCCAGCACTGCCACCAGTTCTGCAGAGCCCTCTGCTCTGGGGGTGAGGCACTGCCTAGCAGGAATTTCAGTGCTGGCCTCAATAAGCATGCAGCTAAGGAAATAATGTTTATATCACTGCATCGAGTGAGCGATGCAAAGCCTTCCAGGGTTTAAAATTGACTTAATTAATGATGCAGATCTGTGTGTGCATGTATTCCTTTTCTCAGGTCAGATGTGGCTTTTCTGAGTTTAGTCCAAACTGCTTCTCCACTCATGTTTCTGTATGTGTGTACGTAAAGATATACATAATGGAAGTAAATTGCTCTCACACAGAAATAATATGTCCTCTGCCATCATGGAACCTTAAAACTATTCTATTGGTTGAAAGCAAATGAACAAAAAATCAAGAGGGTGCAACTTTACACATACACAATGTTTTTGTATTTTGCAACCTCGAAACTACATCTTCATTGGCAATGCACTTTGAAATGTCTGAAATCCATTTATAGATGGAAAAGCTCTTGAGGACTTTCATGTGATCCACAGTATTGCTCACAAAAAGAGAATATTCAGAAATTTATTGAGTGAGAAGAGGGAGACGCTTCAGGCTGTGCACCCAAGAGAACCGCAGTTGAGGCCAGTATAGATTTGTCATTCTTTTCTGGAAGTTCATTTCCTGCTTGCTTTATCTCTATCGTGGGAAGGTAACATGCAGAAGCATTTCTGGAAACCGCCTTGTTCCAGGTGATTTGGAGATCATGAACTGCTTTAAGGCTCTTCTCCCTACCAGGCTGTACCTGTACTGCTTACAGCTTTGCGAGACTGCAGCGGTCTGGGTGGAAATATGCATTGTTTGTCTTCTGTTGTTGTCATTGGTTTTCTTTATTTTGGGGAAATATAATCACTCTTTATCTGAGAATGAAGTTAGGGGAAAACACAACATTTTCTCCTTTTCCCCCCCCTTTCTTTCTTTGGCACTTTCTCCCAACCTCACTTTGAAAAGCACCAGCATCCTCATGTTTCAAAGAAACTGTGGAGTTTCTTCTTACATCAGGAATGTACCTTTTCCTCTCCCTGTGAATACATCTCCCAGATTTCACCTCACTGTAGTCCGTTGGAAGAGAAGAAGGGAATCTCTCCATTCATATGGGTGAGGAAAAGGCAAGTAACCTGCCAGGTCCCAGCAGTGGGTGTCTGAGCCGCCCCCCAGCCCCCCGTGAGCCAGCCCCGTGTGGAGGTGCCTGCCCTGCAGGGAAATTGCTGAGAGAGCAGTGTGGTTCAAATGTCAAAAAGACCACTGGCAAACCTTGGATGAGCTGTTGTTTGGGAAAAACATGCTCGTAAACCAGAGAAACAGCAGGAATCTCAGCAGGACCAGAGGATGACTCAGTGGGAATGAAACCTAGGGAGATCCCCAGTCCAACCTCCTGATGAAAGCAGGGTCAGTCAAGAAGTCAGAGCAAGGTTATCAGGGCTTTATCCAGTTACCCTCCTTTAAACCTCCAAGGATGGAGCCTGCTCAGCCTCTCTCAGCAACCAGCTCCACAAACTGACTGTTCTCCCTGGGAAATACCTTTTTCCTTATATCCAGGCTGATCTCTGTCTGCTTTCACTAAATCACCTGCCCCACTCAGCAACAGTCCCACATTTTTTCTCGTTCAGCCTTTTACTGCTAACACAGCACAGAAGCTCCTTTTGTTTTCCTTGCCATCCCTCACAGGTACCAGCTCCGTCCCTAACACCGCGCCTGCCTGTGCAGGCAAAGTTTCTAAATCCCTCCATTGCCCCCCGCCTGCTGCCCACCCCCTGCCTGCTGCCTTCCTGCCTTGCCCAAGCATCTCACCGCTGTGCCTGACCCCGGCTGGTGACAGGGCAGCTGTCAGAGGTGGGAGGGGGGGTCGGAGACAAGGGGGGGTCGGACAAGGAGTCAGAAACAGCGAAAAAACAACTTTCTCTAAGCAGAAAGTAATTCCCCGTATGTTATTTTCTGGGTATCTGACTTCATACCCTGGGGCCTGATTTGCTGAAATGCTGAGTATTCCAGCTGCAACTGAGCTGAATAGGACCTGAACTCTGCTTTAAACAGATAAAGCTGAGCACACTGGAAAAATCTGGCCGTAGGTGCCTCAGACTGGAAAACCAAAATTTTGTCTGTGACTCTGTAAAATAGGGCTAATAATAACCCTTATTCTCACAAGGGTCTTGTATAAATAAATGCATTCATTGCAAAGTGCTCAGATACCACAGGGATAAGCTCAGTAGAAAAGCCCAGGAGGCAACCGAAAATTCTGTATTTAGAGAAGGGTTTGAATAGCATGCAGTAAATAAGGCTTGGGGCCTCTCATCTTATAATAAGGAGTAAACAAGGGACTGAATAACTGCTGATGAAGTGAGCAGCATCCATCCTGCATGATGAATGAGGTATGGTCCTTTGGAAAAAAAAATCTATATGTGGCTGCGTCATTAACAGCTATGTCATAACACATAGACGTGGTGGAGGGGACAGATTTATCTCCCCGATGATTTTAATTCTGACATTTCCTGGCTTTTTGGTAAAGTGACTCTGCAATCATAAAACAGCTCTTTTAACACCATTTCTGCACACACTTGTATGTAAATTTATTTAAAACAGTGTGGTTTAACACAGCTCCAAAATAAGTCCATTGCTGATGTACAGTCTTATTCCCAAAATGTTGATAAAGCGGGAAATATTGTCACAGTTTACATTTTCTATTTGTTGTACGGGTTCCTCCTAGTACACATAAATCCTTCTAGCCTTATCAGTGACTGGGAATTAATTTCTTGTATGGTTTTGTAATTCCCATATTTAATCCATTGCATCAATAATTGTATTACAAATGTATGTTTTAAATGTGTATCTAGCATAAAACAGGCAATCGCATTAGTTAAGGAAGCTGTATTTATGTCTCCATACACAGAAAATTCCTGGATGATGTGTTTGTCATAAACACTTGTAATAAGAAAGGAAAATTGGGTTGTGGGATGCTAGAAGGAGTTTAAATAATTTGTTTTATTGGTAGTGAAAATTTCAAAAGTAAGATGCTTTCTAAAGCGAGGTGCAGCACTGCTCTCAGGAAGTAATTTATTTTTTTTTCCTCCAAGCCAAAATATTTTTTTTTTTTTAATTCCATTCTTCTTTGGTCAGGTAGCTGCATTCAAAATGTGTTCTTCTACAGAAATAGAGGAATTTATGAGTTGCTTGAAGTCTGGCTACGCTTAATATTAGCTTTTGTTCAAAATGTCAGTGTACCATCCTCTACAAATTTTTCTGTTAAAAGGCAAACCGCTGCTGGGGCTTTACCCCTTGGCTCTTGGGCCAGCTTCTCCAAGCGCGTTAGCCAGTTTTCAGCCAGACTTTTTCTCCCCTTCCTACTCACAGCTGCCAAAATGGAGCCATGCTTGCTTTGCCTGCCACTTGGGAGCAAGGCAAAGGGACTGCCAGAACAGCGGGAGAGCCTCCTGCTGCACCTGAGAACGGGGCATCAGGGGCCACCAAAACCCTTCCAGACAGAAGAATGCAAAAAGCCCAGGCCAGGCCCTAGCGTCTGCTGCCGTCCGCTAATTACAACATCACTAAAGCAAATGGCTTTCTCCAAGGGAGAGGAAAAGCACGTTTACCTGAAGGTAAAATGTCTGAAGACACAAGTAAGTGTCACCTACAAGAAGGGCTTTAAAGTTTATATCTGGTCACGTCTAGCATGAAGAAGAGCAGATGGTATGTCAGCACCAGAAACAGCATCAATATTTTGGGATTAACCTGGTTTTTCTGTAGCCAACAAAGTGTGGGGATTATCAGATTTCAAGATTTTGTTTTCCTCTCTGTGCTTTAATGTCACACAATTTCACAGCAGCTAAATATGACAGACAGTGCTGCTATCCCTCCTTCAGCTATCACGCTGGAATGCTATTGGAAAATTCAAGAAAGAGCTGAAGATGACATAAGCTTTCAACACCATTCTCATCATCAGTCCAAGAACTTACGCAGGTGTAAGAGGGAAAGGAACATTACAATTATGGGGGAACAAGTACACAGATATTTTGCTGCGCAGCTTCTGTTCCTTGGGAGGCTTTCAGGGTCTTGCCACACATTTGCTGTTGGATTAAAATCCTGCTGCTAAAGTGATCTCTACTCCCTCATTGTCCACTCTATCATCTCCCAAAAGCTGCTGCTGTCCCTGTAGTTGACTGGGGTGGCTTTTGAGTTACCTCTTGACCATCGCATTTTGCAGGATAGTTTGTTGCCATGAATCAAAAAGGGTTAGGATTTACTTTAATAAGCCTGGCTCCTAACTGCACAGGTTTAGGTGGGGGCCCCCAGCCTATATGCGGGGGCAGAAGTCTTCCAGAAAGGGACAAGGCAGAACTAGAGATGAAAATTGCTTTGCCTGTCGCAGTTCAATCTGCTGCTGAATGTGCGTCAAAGTCTTTGGTGGAATATGATGAAAACATAAAAAAAAAAAAAAAAAAGAAAAGATGAGGAACCTACCCAGAATAATAAAATTGATGTGGTAACTCAAGACTCATATAACCTAACCTACAAGATCCTATCCCTCCCAAGAATTATGTCACTTTTCCCAGTGACATGGATCACATGAGAAATCATTGCCTTTGTGAACAGGGAAATGTCATTTAAATCTAAGCATTTAGCCTGGTGAGGGGAGCTTTCTAGGGACTGGTTGAAATTAAAAGGAGAAAAGGGTTGAATGATTTTGTTTCATTAAAACTACATATAATCTTGGGTAGTCTGACTATTAATTTCCAGATTAAAAAATAAAACAACAAACAACATACAAAACAAGGAAGTGAATCAAGCCCAGGTAACATCTTCCTTACTCTCTCCCTTGTCTTAAGGCTGGATCGACATGCAGCAAAAGGGAGAAATGTTTAAGCTAATAGGAGACAATTACAGCAGTCAAGCTTTTTCACACCCACCTTTCACTCCCTCCCTAAAGTGTATTTGCCACCCAGACAATAGCAGGCGAGATATGCCACCCATTGTTTCAGTAATGATACAGGTGGGTGGAACAGGGCTGCTCGCATGATCCCATGACAGAGAAAAATTCCCTGTCACTACAGAGTGTTTGAAACGCCATGTCTGACAACCCCGCCTAGTCCCATCCCCATCCCTTCCCACTTCAGCCTCTCCCTCCTGGTGCTGGAGCACAGAGATAAGCCATCTCAGCTGGTGGGAATGTCCATGCACTACCCTGCATGGTGCTCCCAGGGTGCCAGCATTGCAATCTGGCTGGAGGAGAAGGGGTCACTCTGCAGCTGGTGGATGGATTTCTAATGCCATCCCCCCTGCCCACCCACCACCAGACCCAAACTGCCCTCTTCTGTGCTGGTCTGAAGCTTTCAGGCCTCTTCCAAGCGTACCCCAGAGGTGTGACAATGCTTTTAAAACAGTCCTTGCATGGTCAGGGAGCCCTTGGGCTTAACTGAACGGGAGCAATGAGCATCTCCTAACTGGAGCCCGCACGTGCTCCAGATACTGCATGGAGTTTGTTTTAATTGATAGTCGTTACTAACGCACCAATGCAACACTTGATAACCCTTCTGCTAGCCATATCCCGCTGCCCGGGCTATAGCAAGGAGAACCTGTCTGAGCTGCAAGGACAGCTTTGGTGGTCAGGGGACCCCTGACACGTGGCCAGATCCTGCGGCACGAGGGTCCCCAGCCATTCGGGGAAGCCTTGTGTTGGTCAGGCTGCACTATCGTTGTGAGCAGCCCACCTCCCAGCACTGGGCAGGAACGCTCCTGCATGGCTTAGCAGAGACTCCTGAGATATATGCCACGGGAAACCTCTTTGTGTTGTAAGGAAAGGCAGTAAAAATCAGTAGAATAATGAGTAGGTGGTTTCAGCTTTGCTTTCTCAAGCTGTATATTCTCCAGCTTTGTGAACTACAGGCAATGGAAAGTAAATGGTGACTACCAGATAGCAGTCTTTATAAAATACTAATGCGTGTACTTTAGAGTAGTCTAAGTACTTCAATTGGCATCTTATTCTGAAAACCAGCACCCTTTTTCCCTTGCTCTGTAGGGGATCCAAACAAGCAGTCCTCTTATCAGATATATTAATCCTAAAATAAGGGAAATGTAGTAGAGCCATAGAATTACACAGGGTTATTGGAATGGAAAAAGGCACTTGCTTGTAGAAAATACATATCTTTGTTGTCACTGGTCTGTAATAGAAAACTGCATCTGGAACCCCTATTGTGGCAAAGCCTAAAAGGATGCTTTATTTCTTCAGTAATGAGAGGCAAAGCCATGTAGCTTTTGAGCTGCTGCAAATTTTGCATGACCTGTGCAGAGGCTGCTTTCAGAAGGCACTTCACCTATACCAAACACTGCCACAGGGCAACAGCATAATGGAAATTTCAAGGCCTCTGCCCCTTGCAGGACCTTTCTGGCTGCCCAGCACAGGGTTCAGTAAGCAAAGATACAAGCCAATAACAAAAGAGAAAATACTTTTATTTATTTTTCTCTGATCTCTAGGGTTTCGGTGACACTCAGAACATACTGCCCAAATGAATAATTTAAGTCTTTATGGCTCATTCAATTTCAGTTTACACACTGAATTTTATCCAGCTCAGGCTATGACAGTATAATGCAAGAGAGGGCCATTCAAGATACTGAGTTACTATTCTCCATATATGTAACGTTGGCCATTATTCAAGCCCGGAGACATAACAGAGGCTTTTGTGCAGATATTTTTGGCTGATATTGAAAACTGCGATAATAAAGAGGGATGGAAGCCATCTGCAGAAAACATACACACAGGCACACAGACACACAGACACATATACAAAAGCAGTTTGACTGGTCAAGGAATCCAGGATCAATGCAACACTTGAGCTCTGGATATCATCAGAGCTATGCAGGAGCCAGAATTTCTGTCCCAGAGACAGCCCAGGATTTTGAATCTTTCCATATTAGATCAGAACAGAACGTTTATTTTCAGAATTCGCCCTACAAATGCTTTTAATTAAAATGTAACTTTCTATTTTGATGTTTGTCATTTATAATTTTTCATTTAAAAGCAAAATTTTTATTGAAAGCCACTCCAAAATGGAGCCAAGAGATTCCAGTCTGATCAGCTTCAGTCTCTTCAAAGCACAGCGTTACAGAAAGTGAGGAGGTTGCTTCATTACTTTCCATTTTGTCAAAATGAAACATCATTATAATCAATATTTCCTGCAAAGTATCCTGGTTATAGCAACCTGATACTATCTAACTCAAAGCAGCTTCCACCAGAAATTTGTGACCATACCTACTAAGAAGTACTTCTCTACCCAGGGAGAATTCAGACACCTGATATCCCTTTGCGCAATTGTTCTGGCTTCTGCCTCCCTCAGCCTCATTTCTTATTAAAGCCACAAGAGGAAGCAAGATAGAAAAGCTGGAGGGGAGGGGGAAAGACCTAGCGGGAGAAGGAAGAGCTGATACCATGGAAGGAAGCGCCTTGTTGGGGGCACCGCTAAAGCCAGCAAGCGCTCCCTTGCATGCTGGTTCCCCGCTGCCCACGGGCTGCGGTAGCACAAGGTGGCTTACATGGGAAGGATGAGCTGAGCCGAGTCTGTCCTCTCTCTCATGTATTCAGGGGCTCTTGGAGCCAGTCTGACTGAGCCACGAACTCGTTCCAAATAAAATATTTAGTAGGAGAACCAAGAGGATCATCTCTGCAGCAGGCACAGACTCCGGCATTTTGCTCATCCCTGCCCTCGCTGCTAGAAGTGGAAGCAGAGGCAGTGTGCTGGGAGCACATCCCGCAGGACATGCCCAGCCAGGCTCCCCGCCACGGCAGGGACACCCTTCCCCAGCGAGAGGCAGCAGCTCAGCTCGCACCACAACAAGGGCTCAGCTCCTCCACGGTAATTCTGCGTGGGCGCAGTGTCTGCTTCTCTCTGCCCAGCAGCACCCGCAGCGATGATGGAAGGGTCAGGTGTCTAGAAGGTGCTGCTTAAAATTAATTAAGATGCAGGCTCGAGTCCTCACAAGAAGCATGGGAAAGTCAGGCACTACCAAGTGTCCTACAAAAAAGGCAACGTTGAAGTGGTCAGCCCACGTATTTGAAAATGGCAAATTACTCCAGGGGGAAAGAACAAAACATTGATTTTAGACACAATGATAAACAGAATTATTATGTCCTAGTTAAGCAAAAAACTTAGCCCACGTGCTCCAGAGGATTTAAGCACAGCTTTCCTCCTGCTACTGTGTCCCCTGGACGCCTGACTTCAATCCTTCTTCGCTGCCCCAGTCTCTACCGCTGGCCAGGCTGCTCCGAGGGGCTGGGCAGTGCTGGGGGCTGCAGGGCGAAGGCCAGCAATGCTCTCCCTGCCCATGGTGAGAGCTCTGCCTGGCCTCCCTGCCCAGCCATGAATGCCTGGATGGGGGCTGGAGGCATGGCTGATGGAGCGAGTTTGTGGCTGCTTCCATGCTTCTTTCTGCTTTCTCCTTTCTTTTTTCCACCCCATCCATGAGGACTACACAGGCTGCCCCATAGTGCGCTTCACATAGAATCGTCAGATCATTTAGGTTGGAAAAGACCTTCAAGATCATTGAGTCCAGCCATTAAACTAGCACTGCCACATCCCCCACTCAACCATGTCCCCAAGTGCCATGTCTGCAGGTTTAAATGTCTTAAATACCCCCAGGGATGGTGACTCAGCCACCTCCCTGGGCAGCCTGTGACAGTGCTTGACCATCCTTTCAGGGAAGAAAATTTTCCTAATATCCAATTTAAACCTCCCCTGGTGCAACTTGAGGCTGTTTCTTCTCATCCTGTTGCCTCTTTACTTGGGAGAAGAGACCAACCCCCCCCTCGCTACCACCCGCTGTCAGGCGGCTGTAGGGAGCGATCAGGTCCCCCCTGAGCCCCCTCCTCTCCATGCTGAGCACCCCCAGCCGTGTGCCCCAGCCCCTTCCCCAGCCCCCTGCCCAGCTCTGGACACGCTCCAGCCCCCCTACGTCCCTCTGGGCCTGAGGGGCCTGAAACTGAACCCAGGGCTCGAGGTGCGGCCCCACCAGCGCCGAGCACAGGGGCACGGGCACTGCCCTGGCCCTGCTGGCCACACCGT
Organism: Falco punctatus; assembly: GCF_963210335.1. Taxonomy (NCBI): domain Eukaryota; kingdom Metazoa; phylum Chordata; class Aves; order Falconiformes; family Falconidae; genus Falco; species Falco punctatus. The sequence continues at coordinate 119,883,519 of NC_137581.1, read as the reverse complement.
TTCGGATCCGAGCCAGGGTGCTGTTGGCCTCCTGGGCCACCTGGGCACACTGGGGGCTCATGTCCAGCCGGCTGCTGACCAGCACCCCCGGGCCCTTTCCATGGGGCAGCTTTGAGCCACTCTGCCCCCAGCGCTGTGGGGCTGGTGTGACCCGTATGCAGAACCCAGAACTTCTTGTTGAACTTCACACAGCTGGCTTTGGCCCATCATCCAGCCTGCCCAGACCCCCTGCAGAGCCTCCTGTCCTCAAACAGATCAACGCTCCCCTCCAGCTTGGTGTCATCTGTGACCTTACTGAGGGAGCGCTCGATCCCCTCATTCCAGTCATTGATAAAGATATGAAACAGGATCGGCCCAGCGCTGAGCCCCGGTGACACCACGTGTGACCGGCCACCAGCTGGGTGTAACTCCTCTCCCCACCCCTCTTCGGGCCCGGCCACCCAGCCAGCTTTTTACCCAGCGAACAGTATGCCCGTCCCAGCCATGAGCAACCGGTTTCTCCAGGAGGATGCTAATGCCGTGTGACATGGTTTCAAAGGCTTTACTGAAGTCTAGGTGGACAACATCCACAGGCTTTCCCTCATCCACTAAGCAGGTCACCTTGTCACAGATGCATATATGCAGTAATAGATATTTTTACATCAGCTGCAGTGAGACGGGTGCCAGCTTGGTGATGCCTCTCACTGCACCAGTGATTCTGTCTGCGGCAGCGTGGCAGTGACAGCTTGATTCAGACCCTTATGGTGTAATTGCTGGGTTTGTATTGCGTCTCTATGAATTCGTTCTGCTTTGCAGTGATTTTCGGGAAACTTAGGGCAGATTTACAATTTTTCCAACTAAAGATACCACAGTCAAGGTTCCAGCTTTGGCATCGCGCTGCACAAGGACAGTATGACATTAACTCCCAATTCATGCCACAAGTATCTCAGCCTTTCAAGGCAGGACCTCTCCAGTGTTTATTCAGAACCTGTTCAGTGCTTCCAGGTAGGACAAGGAGCGTAAGGTACCAGCATAATGAAGAATCCAGTGAGATAATTGGGTTTGGCTTTACCTTTAAGTGGAGTGGTTTTGTTTCCTTTTGAAACAAAGCATGAAAACTGTTCCGTCCCTGTCCAAGGTTTGTTTTGCAGTGCTTCAGCACAGACTGGGACTTGTATGGTGTATAATTAATACAAGTTATTAATAGAAGTTAATAATGGAAGCACAGACACTTTAGGGAATGAGATCATTACAATTAAGAATAAGAGGAGCCTACATAAGAAAATGAAACCTTACATTGCTTAAACAGCTTTAATAATAACCAGTGGGTTTCCACTCATTAAGATTACTTTAAGCATCTGCATCAGAGAGATGGTCAAAGAAAATATATTCAGAGATAAACTGAAGAATAAAACAGGGCAATGAATGGAGAATGAGATCACACTTCTTTCTAAATATGCAAATAGATAAACATCAGAACAATAGATTTTCTTCTGTTCTGTTCACAAAGGTGCAGTTTGCTTATCTGAGATCATTGTGAGGCTGGTAAGAACACAAGGCTTAATACAAAATCTCCCAGAGGCAGACAAACAGTTTGGCCAGGCTGGCTTTGTTGAGGTAGAAGTCTTTATGTATATATACACACACATGCACACACATATATGTGTATGTGTATACATAAAACCAACCACATTTATTTTTCCCTTTACCAACTGTTGCCTTTATACAGAAATATAATTACATAGTTAGCAGAGTGGAAACAGGAAAAAAATGATTCCTTTAACTCAATGGGATTTACACAGCCATGTAAGAGTGTCATCTGTGTGCATAACTACCTTCACAGACCTTCACAATCTTCAAGCAGCTTTCATGTGTCATCTTGCCTGTGATGATGATAAGCAAGTGCATATTTCCTCACAAATCCAGCAGTACCTAGTACAGTCAGTAACTAAAGCCTAAACAGAAAGAGCATCCATCTGTTACAGGTTTTAACACAGTCCTTTCCAACGCCTACTCTATTTCCCTCTCTCACCAGTCCCATACAGAACAAGCCTACTAGCAGAGAAAGCATGATGTCCTTCCAGACACGCCGACCTTGTGGTTTGACAAGGAAGTCTGAAACCGTGTTTCTGCAGGAGAGCTTTGGTGGGAGATGGTGTTCCCAGGCTTTTATTTTGGCTGATAATGCTTCAAACCCTGCACTGTGAGCTGGCTGGTTGGAGGTCTCCCTTTCCATCTACTCTCCATCCGCCTGGTCCTTTTCTTTCATTCAAAAGAGATCTGTCACTCCTTGCAAGCTTTGTCCACAGCTCACTGCAGTCCAGGAGCTCCTTCCTCTTGGTCTGGCAGGTGTAGTTTAGCTATTGAACCTGTATGGAAGAAAACTCCAGCAGCATCACATAAAAAAGTAATGCATGAAGGTTGCTGGTGGTGACAGTAGGTCTTACAGCCAAGGTCTTCCCATCAGACATCCTGGGTGACCCTGTCAAGTGAGAAGGACCTGCTGCTCTGAGTGAAAACCTTGGCATTGGCATAAGCTCAGCACCTCTCACAACTGAAGCCTAAGGTACTAATTTTTGTTAAAACGTGATGGAAGCTAGATGCCCAGTTTCTCACATGCCTTCAAAAATCTAGGTCTTGACTGTTTCTTCCCACTGTACTTTCAGAGGCAGCGTCCCCAGGCAGAAGCAGGGTCTGCCCTGTGTGACATGCGCTTTGGGTTAGTGTCATTTCACTGCCTCTGAGGGTGAAGGGAAAATGCACACCGAGTCAGGACACTCAGACACCCTGTCTCCTATTTACAGCTTCTGCCCCATGTGTGATCACCCACAGGACACACACAGTGAGGACATGAGCTTTGCTATGAGCTGGGCAAATTTTCTGAGACCATTTGGTGCCCAGGTGTGGACTACCATGTCTCCACTGCCGTTTGCTCCCCTGCTAGCAAGATTGAAGTTTGTTCAAGTGCACATGCCCAATCTGGGGTCATCCCTTCAGTTGCAACATCTAAAATTCACACTGTTATGATTCCAAGTTTACCATTTGGTTTAACGAGGTGGGACAAATGGTCCCTTCATTGTATCCCTTCCATGCAAAGTTTACTTTAGACTTTTTTCATAGTGCATGTCAAATTCATTCAGAGCCTGCAAAAGCAGAACGTACAACCACACAGCAGACCTGTGGCCCCCTTTTAAAGGTACGCTCAGACCCCTGCTGCCATCCAGGTGCTGAAGGCAGGACCATTACTCACCTGCCTGCCCCCCTCATTGCACTGGCTTCCCTAACAAGAACTGGGAATTGGAAAAAGCTGCAATACAAACCAGCACGTCAAGCTTTTCAAAACAGCAAAGAATAAGTTATCAGGGCTTTCAGATTTTCATTGTATTTCACCACCGTTAACTAAGTCTGCTTCTAAGACAAATATATTTTATCATCCAACATCTTTAATGAAGAGTTCAAACCCACAGATTGTGCCAGTGTCAGGTGCTGGAATGGGAACTGATGACTCTGTATCTGTCTGACAAAAGCTAATTCGTAGGACTCTTCTGTGTGAAAAATAAACCGTGGCAGTATTCATAAAACATATTGTCCGTGTACAAACTCATGGCAGATGCAGCCTGGGTAAGTTTTCACCACCGTTGTTTCCTTAGAAAGCTGTGTCATTGCTGGAGAGGTACGCATGGCAAGTGGTGCTGAGAGCCGCAGAGCAAATGCACAGTAACCAGGTGCCAACAGCTCTACCAAACAAAATTCCCCAGATAAAAAAAAAAAAAAAAAAAAAGTTGTCATCTAGAAACTCTCATTCAGTACAGCTAAAGATTGTTTTAAGAAGGAAATCAGTGTCAGTAGGAAACAATGGAAAAAAATGAGCAAAGACATAAATATAAACATGAAGAATGTGTATTACATCATTCTGTGTTACTGGAGCAATGATATACATAGTCATAGAGGGGAAATGGCCAGAACGACCAAGAGGGGAGAACAGTGTTCAGCTTTAAAATGTCAGAAGTGAAAAAGAGGCATAAAACCCTGAGCCTGAAGGGACCTACATAAATGAGTGTCTCTGATATTTCATCCATTTGCTTTTTTTTTTTTCCCTTTTCTGTAGATATCTCTATCCTTTGCACTAATTAAAAACTTCATTTATATGTACTTTGTCTCCCTCTTTCTCTTTGCTAATTCGCTCTGTTCTGTTCTTTTATCCTCTGTCATCTTTTATCTTTCCAAATACCATTTAAATTTATTTTTCCTTAAGGTTGGGGGTTTTTTGCCTATGCAGTACAGAAGAGGTTGCCCTTTCTTTTTTCTTAGTTTCTTCTTTCTTTTCCTATCTTACCTTTTCCCATTTTACCTTTTCCCTTCCTTTCTTCCCTGGGTTTTTCAGCACTTCTTCTCCTTCCTTTTAAAAAGCTTTTTTCTTGCTTTCATGTTTCCCATTTTGTGTCTCCCTGTACTTGCTCACTTTCTGTCCCACTCCATCTTCTCAGTTAGCCTATCTCCTCTTGCACCAAAATTCTCCCATAATCCCTTTCCATAGCCACAACAATGCTGATTCCAGCCTCCCATCGGGCAGACTCTCCTCTCTCGGCAGCCTTTGCTTCTTTAAATCTCCCCTGAACACATTACTGCCTTGCCACACAATCTACTCAAAATTGCAAACCGCCTTTCCACCCAGTTTACTCATGCAGGTACATGGCATGTACATACTCAGACTCAACCCCTTTTCCCCTCTGTCTACAGATAGAAATATATCCTGTCTTCTGCTATCGCAATTCCAGACCCAGGTTAGAGCCTCAGAATTGGAGATTTCTATCCTGAGCATCCGAGGCTCTGCTGCCCGAGCTACAGGCTCCAGGTCTGACAGCCAAGACATGAGGCACACAGCCCCCCGTGTCCTGCTCCTTCCCAGAGATACACACGGAACAGGTGCTGCAGGAACGGGCAGGCAGGCAGCTCTTACCCAACTTGCTCTGCACATGAGTCTTACCACCAAAGTCCTCTGAAGATCTCATGATCTTGGATGAATATTTCTTGGCCCAACGACTCCACAAAATAGGGTCATTACAAGTGGGAAAGTAATGGGAAAACTGAGTGATGTGTCTTGGGCCATGCCAAGAGCCTATAAGCGACCCAGGAACTCAGCTCCTCTCTGCTGCTTTGCCCGGCTGTCCCTCCTCACTGCCTCCCACCTGAGGCCATGCAAACCTTCTCCAGCTCTCTCCGTGCGGTCCTGATCTTTGGACACAAGCAGCAATGTCCTGTTTTTCTTGGGAAGACATGTAGCTCCACACTCCTCAAACACATACAGATTCCTTTGCTCATCCCTACACACACCTCTCTTCCCTAAACTCTTCCCTACTGCTTGTCCTTTCCTTTATTCATGTTCCTCCATATTTTTGAGTGCCTTCCCAAACTCACTTCCAATTTCTAGACCTCGCTTCTCACTTTCAGCTTTCTTATACTACCACAAGCATCCAGTAACAGCTCAGTCTAGTGCAGGGAGCTCGGTGTTGGGCCAGAAAGAAAAGCGCAGCTTTTCCAGGCCCTGTGAGCACTGGGACCTCGGTAAGCTGAACACCTTGCTGGCAACAGCCACTGGCTATAACGAAAGGTGACTCAAGCTGGATTCAATGAAAGAAGTGGGATAAACTCCTGGATCTTTTTTTCCGTGCTCCCTTCAGTAGAGCTGAAGACAGCAGCATCACCAGGTCCAGGAAGAAACACAAGGAAGACAGGCACATCACTGCGTCAATAGTGGTCAATGTGATGTGGACAGGGACCACGTCCTGAGGTCAGGTCACCAGCCCCTGGCCCCAGCATGTTCCGGAGGCACCTGTGTACATGATTTTTCAGCCTGGCTTTCTAGGACATTTAAAGATGTATTCATACGTAGCATAGCACGACATAGTCTGTTTTCAGCCAGCTGTTTTTTAACCTAGAAGCAGCCTGCTGAACAGTCAGCGTGAAATATTTCTGCGCCTTTTCACGGCACACCTCCGCCGACTCACTTCGCCCAGATATTGGCATCTACTTGGCTGCTTGAAAACGTGTCTGAATACCAAAGAACTGGGAATCCAAGGGAGCGATTAAGAAAATCTATGACAGTTTTTAACATACCTTTATTACGGCTGTAATGAATTTTGATTGATTTGATGCAAGCAGGTCATTATGAGTTTTTTTAAATCAATTTACAGCTCAGGGATACTGGCGGGTTGGCACGATGACAGAGCATGGGGGAGCCATGTGAGATGGTGCCGCCGAGCATCGCCGCAGGGCCATGCCGTGGGCTCCCATGGGCGTATGCAAGGGGAGGGGCTGCTGCCCGCCACTGCCCGCAGGAACACGTATGTGTGGTGGGAAAGACCCGTGGCTATTTCAAATGGGAAACCCACCCTATTGCCGCTTTTGTAATGCTGCCGGTTTCAGCCTGCAGGTAGCTGCTCCAATAACGCAGGCACTTTAACTGGCTAGGCAGGATGAACACTTCTCCTTGCAGCTTTTCGCCCCTCCGTGCTTTGATCTGGAGAGGACTTGTTTGTTCCATTCCAAATACCAGCAGCCAAGCGATCGTCGCTCTTTCTGGCTAATGAAGACCACGGCCTACCAACTGACTTAGCATGTTGTTTCACTTGCCTCTCTTGCACTTTACCTCTGTCTTTTTTTATCTTTCCCCTCCCTGTTCAGTGAAATGCTTGCTTAACTCGTGGGCACAAGGTTAATTCCAGCTGCTCGCTTCCTCTATAGAAAACTTCATCTGCAGCAACAGATCTGGAGAGGTGAGGGGAAGCAAAAAGCACGCCCTGATGCAGGACGTAAACCAGGACATTAGCAACCAGCTGGGGCTGATTTGTTCTTTCTCATTAGCATTATTCCCCCACTAGTTCAACAGCGAATTTTAGCTTACTGTTCCTTTTGAGTTGAGGCCCCCAAAGCCACCTCTCCCGCCAGGGTCACGTCACTTTTCCAGCTTTTTTACCTCCTTATCTAAGGTACTTTTAAAGTGTTTTTGAAAGGATCAGCGACCCCCAAAGTCAGACCTCTCACACGCTGTCTTCATGTTCATTGACACCTAAGATTCATCCTTAAGGAGAAGAAATATTTGTTAGCTCGTGAAAAACATGTATGAAAGCACTCTTGGTGTTAAACAGAACCTGACCACAGGGGAATTGAAAGTTCGGAGGCATGCTGCTGCCTCCAAAGCTAACTCATACTTCCCTTGTTTCTTCTTTCTTTCTCCATGTATGATTATTATTTGTTATTATTCCCTGTTTATACTGTGGCAGAATCTAAAACCCAAAGTGGGATAGGGGCAACTGCTGAGCAAGACCCTTGCAGCCAAAAACCTGGAGCTACAAGTAACTATCCTGAGGGAACATGCTGATCCCTTCGGCCTGACAGGTTCTGAAGAAGAGCTTTGATTTTGCAAAAAAAAATATTTTTTTGGCACAGTAAAAGTAGAGGGTTTCAGTTTTCCCAGAATTTAATGTTTTGGTGCCTGGTGTCACAATAAGTTGTATTTCAAATGATATTATGTAGTACCATATATTAGAAAAGTGTAACATAAGGTAAAATAAAAAGGTCCATGTGCCTGCACAGTGCTTCAGTTTTAGCAAAAAGAATGGTGTCATGCCCACCAACATTAAACTTCATGCAAGTGCCCCTTTTCATCAGGTATTTTGAATTTTCAGCATTTTACTGCAGTTTGGAATAGAATAATAAAACTTCAGGCTTTTCGATATAGGGATGTAAAGTTTCTGCGTTTTAGGAAGTGTAAAATACTTTCTGTTCGTGAGTGACATTTATGGGTCAGGAAAAGAATAACTGTAGAGTTATAAAGGAGCTCGTTACCAGCTGACTGATGTGCTATCTTGTGTCATGTTTGCTGAATTAATATTTTGCTCCAATGCATATGTTTGATTTGAAGAGTTCCCTGCTCTGGAGATTTAATAATTACTCTGATATAAAGATCCAGATTGAAATAAATGACATTTCTGAGGTTCAGCCAGAGCTTGTCACCAGCCACAGGGAACACAGCCTCCAGGAAAGATCCCATTATTCAGTAGATAAGGATGGCAACTCATAATTATTGCATCTCCTTTCGATGTTTTAATTTCCAGCCTGTGTTTCAGTGACATTGAGAGTAACAGACAGGACAAATGAAACCTAAGCACCAGCTCCTTGCCACTGCTCCTTAATAAAAGGAAATGTATCACTATCTATTGCTTTGACCTTTTGCAATGAGATGTAATGAAGTGACATAAAGAGAGGGGGATATGCAGCTACCAAGTTTACACTTGAAAGACTTTATCGCAATGCTCAATTGACATCTGAAAATTCCTTCTAAACAACATGTTTGCTGAGGTGACTGAAGGATGTTCTCTTGACTTCGATGGGTTCTGGTGACACTCTGCAGAATTATTGCACTGACTACCCGAGTACCCGCTGCATCTAATGCTGAGTAAATACAGAAAATGGATGAATGCAATAGCAGCGTGGAAAAAAGAGTGTGACACCTGCAAAGAGTTTGAAATAAAACAGACAGAAGGTTAAGGGAAAAAAAAGGCAACAAGCAGAGACCAACCCTTTGATGTGTATTTTCTTAAATAAAGATTCCTGTTTAATCCTACAAAATACTATTGTATTTTAGTGGAATTAAACAAGCAATGCAATCAAAATACTTGTTAATCCTGTATTGTTCATTTACTCTGCTGTTAACACCACCAGGAGTCTAGGTCTATTTAACAGCAGACAGAATTATTGATTGGTTCTGTTTTGCATTTAAGAATAACAAAACTACCCATTTGGAGTTCTTTAGCAAAATATCCGACTATTAACGAGTGTATAAAAGGCACGAAAAAGGAGAGAAAGTGAAAAACTTGTCTAGACGTCTTAGAAATAAATGACACTTTCCTGTCTTTAAACAGCTGTCGGCAGTAACAGTTGGTGGATAACTCTCCTAGCTGCTTGTTCTTGCCATTTTGATGACAATTTGTAGTGAATCAACAAGTTCAAAAATAAAAATTTATACTGAACAAAATATTTCATTTTACCCAAACCAGGATGTTTAAATTCTGTTCTGATAACTTTATAAAAAGCTGTTATTCTTTCTATGTAAATCAGAAAAATATTTCTAAATCAAAGTTTAATGGAAATTAGCAGTATCTACATTTAAAGAAAGGGAAACACTAATTTAAAAATGTCATAAATAAATGTTTAGATTTTTCCAATATGCTTATTTTCATAATTGAAATAACCAAAAAATCCAAATATTTTTGTTGTCATGAGCCTCCCCCACTGGAAAAAAAAAAAAAAATAGAGGATGGAAATTATTACCTACCTCAGCAGAATACTCAAGTCAGCTTGAATCAGTTATCAACTGAAAAACACTGGACAGGCTTTTTTGACCAATTTCCTCCAAGTAAGAGGCATGGTGCTGATGGATGTCACCTGTGTCTCCTCTGTGCATGCATACATGCAGCATCTACATAGAGGTCACCCATAATTACCTTCTAGGCTGGACTTCCAGTGGGATACAGAGGAGAAAACTGCCTCTGATGTCATTATGCACAGCGCTGTCACCTGCTAATTTCCTGTAGAAAGCTTCAGCCGTTAGTAGAGATTACTGTTGCTCCTCTCTCTTCACAGCAGAGGTGCCTGGAGTGGCCAGGTGACTGGGGGAGTGCTGGGCAAAGAAGTCAAAAAATGTCAGCCCCCCACCCCCCACCCCCCACCCCCTGCCCCCGCCATGCCCCGTAGCAATGGTTTCTCAGCCAGCAGAGCTTCTGGACATCACTGGCTCCCCACACTGAATACAGAGAGAACCTACATGTTTCAAATGACCCAGGGTAGCTGGGAAGAATCTGAGTTCAAGGTCATTGCTTCCCTAGACTGATGCAAATAAACTAAGGTCATAATCATAATCTAATCAAGATTATCCTAAAATAATTTAAGGTGAGGCAGAATAACAGGAAAATGGTACATAGGTGCTCATTTATATAACCTTCCCTATTTCCCTCCTTTGGGAAGGATGAACAGCTACATACCTGTACAGATGTGTCTACCATGCAAATTAATATCCAAATACTTGGGGATGATCTATAGCAGCTAATTTGGTTGTAAAAAATCTGTAAGTTGGTACCATATACAACCATTTTTCACCTGGATTGCTTCTGAGCTTCAGCAACTGCAAATGGGTTCCAGGAAGAGTTTAAAATTATCTCCAAGTTGTCTATGTAGTGTTTTAATAGGTTTTCAAACAATCCGAATAGATGGTAATCCTAAAATAGTTCCTCTGTTCTGCTGGGGCTTGGGAAGGCTGCAGGAGAGAACTGTCTGATCAAAGATGGGTTTCCACTCTGGGAAAACTTGAAATAAAAAGGCGGGAAACAATACGTATGCAAACAACAGATTATTTGCCAGCATTTTGTGTTTTTCCCTACTGAGGTTGCAGTTTTTAGAAAGAAATGAGATTATTTTCCCAGCTTATGCTTGGAGTGGATTTCTCACTGAAGTCACACTCCAGAGTTTACAGCCACTGAGACCAATAACACAGGATGGATGCCTTGAGCCACATCTCTCTGCCTGCAGAACAACCTGGGGAGGTAGAGAAGATGTAAAATAATAAATGGAAGATGTAGATAAGCACTGGGAAGAATAAATGGTCAAGGGATAATTTCTCCTAACAGCGCAGAAGTTGCACAGCCTTCGCAATGCCGCATGCAGGCAAACAAAGCTTCTGGGGATAAACGCGCCTCGTTTCTCCCAAAGCCTTCAGTGGAAGGCAGCGCGCATTCGCCTACACTTGAGGATGTGCCTTAGGCTCCTACCAGCACAACAACAATCCTGAGCATTTCTTTTTGAAGAATGGGTTTATTTAAAGCATTCTACGTCCACTTCATCAGAAACTTCTGTTGTGGATCATTTCACGTGTGCCACACACAAGAGTATAATCCCCTTCTTCCATTTTGTGTCCTCGGGAAAGGTAGCCCTGACCTCTCCCATTTTCCCCAGATGAAAATTACAGAAAATTCAGCTCTCTGGTGTCTTTTCCCAGCTGGGCAGCCCCCCTCCCTCGCAGCCATCCTGCTCAGCACCCCTTGCCAGCCAGAACCGAGCCACAGCTTCCCACTGCCTGTGGCACGTGGCACATCGGTGGTGGGTGCTGAGGGAAGGAAGAGCGTTGGGCCTGGCGAGCAGCCGCCGTGGTGGCCTGGCCCAGGAGGTCCTGCAGAACCCATGGCTCGTCAGCCACTAGGACATGAGGAGGAGGCTTAGACCCAGGCACAAGACTGCTCTGTCTTGGAAAAAAACTGGCATGTTTAGCTTAAATGCAGAACACTTTCCCTTTTCTAGAATTATTTTCCTTTTTTATTTTTCTTTTCTCATTTCCCAGGTGCTGCCAGTAGCTGAATTCCCCTAAGGCTTTTGGGGATGGGTAGCTTCTCACCCCAGCCGCCCACCGCTTTGGGAAGATTTGCTCGGGGAAGTGCCCCAGCTCCCCTCAGTGCAAGCTGAATCAACATCAGATATATAAGCTTCACCGCGTCTTACCTGTGGGTTGCCTTTAGAGGCCAGTACGCTGGGAGAAAAAAATTAAAATGAAACATTTAATATTCTCTATGAAATCACTAGATGATTGTTTCCATTTGGTGCTTTATTAAGAGAAGGCTGCCCCTGTCCATCAGCAGCAACAAGCTGGGCACCACTCAGACACTAATGCTCAGAAATCTCAGGGATGGATAAAAACAGAGGGGGAAAATGCCAAGTGAAAGTAGTCAATTCATAACGCTGGCTTTCAATATTAGTTGGTTTAATTAATTGAATGTTCAATTACCCAAATGCTTTGCCTTCTGTTCTAATGATGTTTCAAATAATGGGTGGGGGGAAAATAATTATATATATATATATACATATATATACATATATATATATATATATATATGTATATATATACACATATATATGTCCAGCTAAGGCTAGGAAGCAAACAGAGAAGAAAAATACTTTTTGGGATAAGACGTGGAAAAAAATCAGACGTTTGTGAAGGAAATATTTTCCCAGGTAACATTCATTTTCACATATGATTATTCACAGAAGACATAGGGTGGCAGTTCCAATGTACACATTGTTTTTCATCACTGCTTTAAATAAACAGTGCACTGCCATTAAAGCGTAATGGACTCCGTCTGAGGGCTGTCTCTACTTTAAACACTAGCAAACAATTTCTGTGTTTGTCTGCCCCAGTGTTAAGAGGAGACTGTTGACTTTGAACCTTAACACAAGGCATTCCTTTTTAGCGTTTTAAAATAGCACCCTTATTATTTTTTTCTTCATATTTAAGCAGGTTGAATAATTTAGCGAAGAGAAAAATCCTCTAATTTCACGTTAATGAGGGTTTTGTAAAGTCAAGCCCTGCAGAGGTTTCAAAACTGTGTCATGAAATACACAGCCATTAAAACCAGGTATGGGCATTAAATACAGCAACGACGCGGCTGCCAAGGCACTTCACTCTTGGTTAACTAAATCACGGACAAGTCACAACAAGAGCTTTAGTGAAACACGGTTCCAAAATCAATGGGACCTATGTAAGATTAGGTCTGAAGAGTGAAACTACGCAGATCCTAAAGCATGCCTGCCAAAACCAAGCGGGAATTGGGCACTCACTGCGTGACAGCTGGATGGAAGCACCGAGTCCCAGGGCAGTTCGCCGAAGCCAGGATGAGGCTGTTAACGAGAGCTGCACTAAGGACTCTGGTCCTGGTACAGACTGTCTGTAACCATACACATCGCGGTAACCACGCCAGTCAGGGTCAGTAGATTCCAACTTTATGTCAGCATTAAGCACACACCAAAGCGCTGTGCTGAATGAGTACCTCTAAGCTCGTATTATGTCAGCTCATAAAATAACCAAATATATTGTGTGAATTTTGGGCCTGCTCATACATAACTTTCCTAAGCACAACCCAAACCAAAAAAATCCCCAAAGCCAACCCACCCCCCAACCTACTTTCCCAGACAGTGTAATGACATGCATTCCAGCATAGTTCTGCAAATCTCTTATGCAAGAACCATGTTCCCAAAAACAGCCTCTGGCTATAGCGGTGCTGAAAATATGTTATTGTCTTTTTTATCAACAAAAACAAGGGGAAAAAACCTGTATTTGTAAAAATAAATGTCCGGGTTTTCATTTATACAGGAATGACTTTGTTGTGTGGTATGCCCTTCAATAAAATTATAGCTTAGGTCCACCAGCGTGTGCAAGTTTTGAGGTCTTATATTCAGTCTTAGCCTTTCTTCATTATAAAAGTATTCAATATCGTTAACAACCAGGAATGTAAATTACACACGTACATACTCACGTACCTTGGTTACCTAATTTTACATCTACTATTAAATGCTTTAATTACATACATTGAGTTATAAATAATAAGCCAGAAATGTATATAAATATTTTTACAGCAACACCAGAAGCTATGAAATTCCTTAGACTATGAAAGGTCTTCACTGAAAAATAGCTTTCAAAATTTACAAATGAGAAGTCTTTGAGAATTCAGACCCTTAGGTAGGATTGTTTTTTTCATGGTTTTTTTTTTTTTCCCCAACTTTTAATCCACTTTATTCTACATTAACAGAAATTTAAAAGGCCTAGGTTTTAAAGCCCTTGCTGTTATGCTAGTGCACTCACATATTAAAATCTACAGCAGAAAGCCATTCCTTTTACCTGATTATGAAGAGAATGAAATTATTATACTTCCTCATAATAACTCAGCACTTCCCCAAATGCACATATTTTCATTATTTGATTGTACATTACTTATTTCCATCCCTTTGACCTTATTTCTCATAAATATGTTCTAAACTTCTTCAAGAGTATGGAAAGAATATTTAATACAAAGCAAAGTAATTATAGTCTGAAGGTTCTGAAACATAACCAAAGTGTATCCCTGGGGCTATTCCCTGATAATTAGGTATGACATAAATAATCATGATTAATTATGTTTCTGGATAGTCATCTGCCTTCAATGAAATATTGTTATCCCTGATAATGCTTAACATAAAAAAACCCCACAACTAAGTGTGTTTAAACAGAATATTTTCTTAAACCTCATGTGCAACTCAGCCACACAGGCTATAAATGGCTTTGATGTTGCTCTGATATATTGTGCCACTGGAATACCAATTATTCATTTCTGAGCACATTAAATAATACTGTCTGGCAACAAATCAAAATCCAGGAGACCACAATTATAGTAAATAATTTTATTTGATGAGGTTTTGTCAAATGAATTTTGAACATGATCTCCATTTTTTTTTTTTTTAGCCCAGTTTATTAAAGACGTGATAAATGTTCACCTATTTGTTACATCCCTCTGATTAGAGATGTGCCAAGAAACAGTACGGGCAGGTAAGTGTGTCAGAGCCTGGACAACAAAAATTTTTAAGAAAACTTTGTGGATTTTTTTAATGATGATCTTGTGAGTACCAACTGTGTTTCTGGATGAAGAACTGAATATTTTGTTCTTTGAAAGAATGCCAAGGCCTTTTCTGTTTATGTCCAGCACCTTCATGTGGTATTATTAACACACTAAGAGTGCCTTGAGGCTCATCTTAAACCCTACAAGACAGTGCCCTGCCAGAGGAGCTCTGACATAATAACGAGAAGTGAAGAGCACAATTAGCAGCACTTGGCACATGAAATCCAAGGTGCAGGGGATGCCCCAGAGCCTGACCTTCAGCACCGGGCACCCAGGCAAGTGCTGACCCTACCAAGAGCAGCTTGGCGGACTCAAGCGTGGCCAGCAGCACAGCTGGGCTGAGCCCTGGCACAGCCCCCATCATCAGCCTGCTCACAGGCACCCCTGGCTGCCCTCGAAGCAGGAGGTGGCCAGGAGGCACACCATGCCATGCTGCTCAGGGCAGATCCAGAGAATCCTCCTCTGGGCAAGAGTCACCCCCACCCAGACTTTGGCCCGGACGCGGGAGGCAGAGTCACCTTCAAGTTGTAAGCAGCACGGTTGCGATGAGCAAATGCCAAGAGGATGGCTGATGCAGCAGGGTGGTTCCTGGGGACCCGTGGCTTTGGCAGGGCTGCCGCAGGAGGCGCAGATCCCTACAGTTTTTGGGGAGGAGGCAGGGGAGAAATGAGGAGTGCTCAAGTTTAAAGCAGCAGTCTTAACAAGCCACAGGGTGGAAGCAGAAAAGGCAGAGGGGATGGCAAACTGTCAAAATGTGAAATAAAATGACTGAACAGGATCTTCAGTGGCAAGAAAACTGCAAGAAAGAAGGGGGCATATTCATAAGACACTGCCATGGACCTAAAGAGGGGAGACTAGGGCTAAAACTAGGTAAAATAATAAAATGCCAATAAAACCCCCACTTGCCAAGAGTGTCAATGAAATGACAGGAGCAAAGGCAAAGGACTTTTTCTTGGCAACAAGAAGCACAGATGGTCAAATATAAAAAACACGAATCTATATGGCTTTTTTGTCTGTGTTACAGTTCCCGTGAACGACTGCACAGGAAAAATGTGTACCTGGATTATGTTAAGGTGAGCAAACTGTGGATTTGTAGTCATGAATATTCTCACCATAAAGCCACAGTAAAGATTTTAAAACCTGTTCAGTTAGGTCCAACAGAAATATCAGAGCAGCAATGTGAGTTGTATTCATGCAAGGTGGGAATGGAAGTATGACAAACACTGAAAAGATTTATTTTAAACATACCTGTGCTTGCCACACTTCGTTTCAGGAGCTGGGTAAAATTATATCTAAGCTAAGTTTGAAGCAAATCACAGGGTCAGATGGCATTACCAGTCACTCTGTCATTTTGCTCGAAGGCACTCCTGTATTTAACCTACAAATTTGTACTATTATCACTGATGTGATCCTTGCTTGTGCAAATATTCAATGAATATGGTATAAAGTTTCTGCCAACACTCAGTTGCCAAGCTGCAGCTGAACTCTGTCCACGCTCTCAGTGACTGACAGCACGCTATATTTAATGCTGCTTGAAAAATAATTTGTATGGCAGATTTAACCAAGTTGTATAATTGTACTTGACTTCTGCAACTGTACCTTAAAGACCAGTTGCATCATTTGAAGAAGCATCTTTCAAGGAGACAGTCTTCTGAAGATAATGAGTTCCCAGCAGATTAGAGACTGGGGAAGGGACCCCCCCCATGTAGCCTCTAAAAGCGAGGAAGAATTGGGAAGTCCCTGCTGCTTTTGGGAAGTGCAGAAGGGAGCAAACCCCAGCCCATGGGTCAGCTGGTGAGCCTGGACTGGTGTCCTTACCGACTCTTTAGAAGCATCCTGGCCAAAACCCCATTGTCTATCCTTATTCTGATTCTGAAGCAAACTATTTGCTCCATTTAGCTCAGATTCCTTCTCGAGAGGAATGAGCTGTTTTGAGGCTGGAAAGACAACCAAGGGAATCATGGCTCAGCAATGAGCATGGAGTGAATCAAAGTGATATAGTAAGTACATAAATATGAACCCAACCCAAGGAAAATAAGGGAGTACCAAAACCTGTCTGCGTTCCAACCTTGATGGGGTCATCAGAAGGAAGTTATATGCCTTTTTCAGCCATGGGCCATACTCAGCCCTACATATGTTTATGCGTTGTACATTAATTTAAAAAAAAAAAATTGTGCAAGTGCACCTATGAGCTGAAGTTGCCCCTTGAAGGCAGCCTGAGCTTTCTTTTTCTTTCCATTGCAGAAGTTTCCCTGATCCTTTTTTTCCTTTGTTGTGGCTCTGTACTAGTTGGCTTGGTCAGCATATACTTGCTTCCTTCTTTGTCATGTTGTTTTGTAATGAACTCCTATTTCAGCATGGGGCCGCTTCTCATTCTGCCTTCTAACACAGGCATGTGGTAATTGGCTCCAGGAAGGAGCTAAAACATATGTTTCCTTATGGCACTAATTAATTAGTCATATGCACAGTTGATACTTAATTGCTATTGTACACTCTGGCCTGCGTGACTTCTGTGAAAATGTCTGACTTTACACCTATCTCAATTAAAAACACATGCAAAAGTGAAAAGTGTCTGTAGTATCTACAAGTGAGAGAAGTAAAATTTCACTAGTCTCACCGTTAATTCCTAGCACATCGCTTGCTTCTTTTAAAAAAAATCTTCTGCGCTGTGCTCAATACATCTTCTAATGCAACCAAGCCTGGAAGCATAAAGCATCTGCGCTCTACTTAAAACTGCTGATATGACAAAGAAAAACCTCTTCCTCAGGACTGCTACTCCTCTCCTGCAGCATAACAAGTGCTAGTCAACCACAAGTGCTCCTAAGAATGGCTACTTTTAGTGCTTCTTACCAATAACAGGCAGAGGTTTTGCCCATTAAGGGTTTTATTTTCCATCTTACAATAGCGACAACCATTTGGAGTTTTGCCCATACCTCTATGTGCTGAATTTTTAGGTATTTATAACATTTCTATGGTACTTACTGCCATATTACCAAAGCCCCTCACACTCATTAATCTCCCGTATAAATTGTTCTTTTGTTCATTTCTTAGATGGTTTAGATCAAGACCACAGCCTCTTAAGCAGAACTAGCAGGAAAAAAGAAATTGAGAGTAAATTAGATATTCTTATTTTCTCATTACTTTTCCACTTTAAGTGTTCCTGAAATAGCCAGAATGATTAAAACAAACAAACAACAAACAAAAAAGCCACAGGGCTAAATTTTACTCTTAAAAATGTATGGATGGCTGTGAATTTGGAGCTACTGGAGAGGGTCCAGCGAAGGGCCATGAAGATGACAAAGGTGCTGGAGCACCTCTCCTGCGAGGAAGGGCTGAGCGAGCCGGGACTGTTCAGCTCGGAGAAGAGAAGGCTCAGGGGATCTCATCAATGTGTACAAATACTTGGAGAGGGTGCAAAGAGGGCAGAGCCAGGCTCTTCTCAGTGGTGCCCAGTGACAGGACCAGAAGTGATGGACACAAACCTACACGCAGGAAACTCCCTCTGAACATCAGGAATTGCTTTTTACCTGTGAGGGTGACTAAGCACAGGTTGCCCAGAGAGTTGGTAGAGTCTCCCACCTCGGAAGGATGAGGGAGACAAGGTTTTGGGCAGAGAGCTTTAGGCGACACTGCTTGAGCAGAGGTTGGACCAGATGACCTCCAGAGGTCCCTTCCATCCTCAACTGTTATGTGATTTTGTGAGCTCCGTAGAAGCTAGGTCAGAATGTGTCTCCAAAGGCAGAATGCAGATCAATGTATTTTAAAACCGGAGTAAAGCATTGTATGTCATTCAGGTCACTGAGCAGGCTTATTCCGAGAAGTGCGTGGTTAAAGAAAATTGTTAAAGTTCTGAGAGTTGGTAATAACTTTACTAGTTACAAACTAGTATCAAACCAAAATGTTGAGATGTACTGGCTTTGTGAATGGAAGCCCGGATAAATGGGCAGAATAACTAATGAACTCAAAATATACCCACGTGTAGGGGTCTGGTGCACAAATAGGATGGTTTACCAGGTAAGAGCTGTGGTGCTTGCCGTCCTTAGCTGCCCACCTTCTCTCTGAGGTCCCAATCCTCCACGGCCACACAGAACTTAGCTGCTCTTGAAGCAGTTGCTGGGTGACCTCAGTTTCTAAGCCAGCCTAGTAAACAGGCTGCACTTTTCTTAATAGGTCAGGGTGCTATTTCCATAGCTCAGAAACTGGTAGGTGAGCAAACGAATGCCCTTATTACGAGGGAAGAATGGCCGGCTGAAGTGAAACCTTTTTCACATCAGCAATACTAACCTACGCCTGGGAACCTACAGAGGACCAAATCGTTTACAAGCCAAAGGGTATGTGCAGAATAGCATGAATTGGTTGCAGCAAACCCTGATATCTCAAAGACAACATTGACCAATTCAGGAGTTATAAACTTGCATTTAAATTCAGGTTTGTTCAGAGTTTGCTACAGCACACAAATATGTGGTAACTGTGGATCAAAGATTTTAGGCTATTCCATACCATTACACCACTGTGCAACATGAAAATTGATGGTTCCCAATGTTTACTGAACCTCAAATTGCGAGCATAGCTCAGTGCCCGAGTAGTGCGAGACAGACCTAATTCCCGACAATCTCGTATCTTGTCATTTACACCTGTGCAATGAGAGGAGCAAATGGAGCACTGAAGAGTGCTATTTTTCTCCCACTCCTTACAGAGATGTAAATGAGTTCAATAAAGTGAAGGGCAGTAAAGACAGTGGTGTGAACTCAGGAAAAACGAGTCAGGAATACAAACCCTTATATTCCAGCAGAAGGAAAATTATCAAAGAGAAACAAGTCAATAGGCAAATGTACAGAAATGGCAGTGGGCAGAGGAAGATGGCAATTTGAAAACAACCGCAACAAAACTTCCTTATGGGTTAGAGGACCAAAGGAGGACTAACTACTACTGAGTGGAACAACCTGCTCTCCCACTAACAAGACGCAGCACAGCTGTAGTTGCTGCAGTACAACATCCGAAATTAATGTAGCCCATAGTGGTTTTCCATAGAAATTTGATTGCAACACTTCTGCTGCTTGGGAAAAAGAAACTGGAAATGTATTTTGTGAAAGACCATTGAGAGTGTTAATGTCTAAAGAAGACACATCCCAGAGACATACATGTAGGAAACCTGAATATCTCAAGTGATGGGAGAGACTCATTGATAACCATAAGTGATACCAACTTACTGGTAATGCCTTGCACCAACGCATTGGCCATTCCACTTCTTTACTAAGCCAAGTAGTAAAATCAAAGTTAAATTGTAGGTGATGTGTCCTAAGAAAGTCAGCTCATGAGAATTGAAAAGGCTTTGGTTTCACTACACTGGAAAACCGCGCTGTCTGGAATTTCATTTTACATCCCTGGCACCAGTGGCCCAATGCATTAGATAATCAGGTTGTGGCTGATGCGAGTCTGGCAACGGCAGTGGCGGTATGTCAGTTCACATCACACTGTATAGTATGAGGATTTGAACCAGCACAGCCTTTTTTTTTAAATTAATTATAGATCAAGTTTGAAGACCCCTCTGTGCATGCTTTTGTTTTGATTTTTCAGCAAATCCTGAAGTCAATGAATCTACAGTGCCTGAGTAGCTGGGCCTCTGTGTACACTTTTATTGTTCTTATATTGAATGAACTATAATAAGGACACTGGGAGAGATCTGCTATTACACAAAGGAGAAATTCAGTAGCTAGTTTCAGCTGAAATGGGGGTAACTTCCTAAGTGTCTTGGAAAACCTCCCTCCCCAAACCCCAGACTACTCCCACGTGCCCACTGATTTGTGTGGAATAGTCAGTTCTCATACTTCTTTCTGACCTCAACTACTTAGCTTATTGCCGATTTGGAGCTTAAACACCATCCACACTGAAGATGACAGCAGAAATCTTATTGGCTTCAAAGGAGGCCACAATTTCATGAGTGAGAAATGCACTGCTCTTAACTTGATTGAAAAAACCTGTTTCATGTCAATGACTCCCTCAGTAGGACCATGCCTAAGGTCTGACTCTACTGTGGGCACAGTCTATACAGACTGGTCTCAGAGGATGCCAGCAAAATGAAATGCCCTCTGCAGGACCACCATCATTGTCCCAAATCTCGGAGTCTTGCTAAATTACTGTGTCCCCAGCATGCTTGTATTGCAATACTTTCCAAGAGGCTAAGCTTGTAGAATCACAGCATCACAAAGGTTTGAAAAGAACTTTAAGACCATTGAGCCCAGCCATTAAACCAGGACTGCCAAACCCATCACTAAACCACGTCCCTGAGCACCACATCTACACAGCTTTTAAATCCCTTCAGGGATGGTGACTCCATCACGTCCCTGGGCATCCTGTGCCAGTGCCTGACCACCCTTTCAGGGAAGATGTTTTTCCTAATATCCAATTTAAACCACCCCTGGTGCAACTTGAGGCTGTTTCTTCTTGTCCTATCACTTGTTACTTGGCAGAAGAGACTGACCCCCAGAAATGTCTCCTTGAGATGCTCATTATCTCAATGCAAAGTAATCATGGTTTGAGGGCATTTCAGCACCAACATAAACATCAAAAATATACACACATTCACAGAACAAAAGATTACAGTCACTTCTGACTTAAAATTACGATGACTCAGTGCAGAATGAAAAGAGCCAGTCATCTTCCCGAGTCCCCTTGCCTTGGGAGCTAATTAAGAGTTCTCAGAGCAGTTAATAAATAAGGAGGAACTGATACTGAGTTTAGGGTTGGGAAGATACAAGCCCCTCTTACACCGTTGTTGCATTTCCTTGCTCAGATATCCATACCAACACCCAAGGGTTTGGAGGCTACAGGGGATGGATGCTTCATACAGGATCCCCCGCTCTGCTGGGGAAGAGACCACAAAAGCCAAGAGTCTGCTCTCTTTTCCAGTTACAACTCACTTCACAGAAATTTAGCTCCAAATACTGTGAGGGTAACAGAGGTCCAGAAAACAACTGCCTGAAGTCCTGTTTTGGGCATTTTGCAATGTTTACTGGTTTACTTCCTCAAACTTTCCAGTTTCATCAAAATAATACAACACTGCCTGCTGTTCTGGCAGAACTCTCTCTATCTCTCTTTATTGTTCCCCTGTTGAATCAGTCTCACAATAATTATGTGCAGAGATGCAAACAGAAATTACTGTAGCAAAGGTGCAAATTCAGCCCAGAATGAAAAGGGGCATCAATTTCGAAGTCTATAACTCAGTACGCTTCAATATCAAATGCTCAGCAGGAGGCCAAGAACTTCAATATTTATTGAGTACATTATGCTTTCTCATTACATAAATACAGTCCTGTGCTACAATACAAACATATTGTTTTTACAAAAGACTTCTGATGATGGTGTTTGAAAAGTTGCATTAACATTCAGGTTAGCTTTAGTAGCCAGAAAAAAAGTATAAACTTGTGAACACCGAGGTCAAAAGTTCCCCTAGCAAACACATTTACTATAGATGTATATGTATATGAAATCTGTAACAAAAAATAAAATAATATTGACATTTCAAGAATGGATAAATTGGCAAAATGAATGTTCCCAGATGATCTGCTAGCCTCTGCTGATTGTGCCAATTACCCTTTGCAGAAGTAATTAAAATAATTTGCAACAACGGAGAAGGAATATGAAATTCATCTCTGTTGCATGGTCATTGATCAGTGGTAAAGTAGCTGCACTTGAAAAGGATATTCTGAACATGGCAAAAATGAGATATTTTTTTTCATCATATAGAGCAATTTAGCTTTTCTGGTATGTTAAATTGATCAATTAATGTTACATTTAGTTTTTTACACTTGCCCAGACTTCACAAGGAATTTATGGTAAGCTGACACATCATTTGCTTCTGGCAGATGTTGATTGCTCTCATCATTTTTTTAAATCAGAAAAGAAATTATAACTACAAGAAACAAAAAGGAAGATTACATCATTTCCAATCCAAATCAAAATATATTATTGAGTAGCTTTATGACACTGTTGGCTGGTTTTCTCATGTTGTTTACTTTATTTACTCAGAAAGTTTCCATTGCTGTTGTGGCAACTTTCTGGAGGTAAAAGATGGAACAGATAAGATATTTTCCTTTATGTTTCTGATTGAAGGATGCAACATTTTAATGTACATTTCCCTGACTCCCTGAACATCTGATGGCAAATACTAATAAAACATTCACGCTGATCCGAGTAAGTCAGGCCACTACAGCCACAGTGCCAAGTTGTACCAACTCGGTTAAGTGCTTCAGGGATAACTGTGGGGATTTGTCACATGACTGTGGGCAGACAAATTTCATTCTTCCCATGAATGGGGATAGGAGCCAAGATATGAGCCAGCTCTGAATTAGAAGCCATTTAATTAAAGTTAGCACAGCGCTGAACCCAAATTAGCAAGGTTTACCAAGCAGCAGCATACATTAACTTGAGCTCAGCATGGCGATAGGGCTACGCGCTTCCAGCCAAGCCTGTGCAGACAATAATCTCCTAAAGCACAGAGCCTTCTGGAGGAGCCAGCAGCCAGGGAACAGACAAGGCTGACGGAGTTAAGAGAAGGATTCTATTCTCTCAGCTCTTGTGTATCACCCTCACACGAATAAAAAAGCAAAGTACAGCCCAGTGGTCACGTACAGTATTTAGTATTCCAGACCTGTTCTGTGCGTTTAGTTTTATTGAGCAATCTATGCAAATGGAGATCAAAGGAGCAGCAGACTCAACAATTTTCTTGTCCAGACCAGTCTTTACTGGGGATACTGACAATCCTCCTAATGGGCTGAATCCGCTGACCAGGATCTCTATCCAGTTGTTACAGAAAGCAAGCAATACCTTGCAGGAATATCTTTACACCCAAACTCTCCACTACATCATGGCTCCAGGTAGCAGCTCTTCTAAGCCCATACATTGCAAGGAGAGGAAAGGAAACGGGTTATGGGAAAGTGAAGAAAACAGCCTTTCTTGTCCCAGATGATGCATGCAAAAACTGTGGTCTTACACTGCTTTGATATGCAGGACTGAGTATTGCCATTAAAATATCACGTATGGCTGAAATACTTAGCATGTAGACAATCCTAATTATCCCTTAAGTGCTGTGTCAACATCAGAAACAGCCATGATATTCCCAATTTACAAAGCAGTAAATCAAGACAACAAAAAGTTATTGCCACTCTAATACAGCAGGGAACTATTCAGCTTTTAATTGCTCTTCTTGATCATTCTCTTTTGGTTTATTTCTTTTCATCTGCTTTGTCAGTTGGTTAGGGAAAAACTATATCTAGATGCCATCTTTAAAGCCCTTTAAATTTTATTCAAATGAGCAATTCAAATATGAAACTTGATCCAAAAATTACAACTGGTGATTTTTGAATCGTTTCTTGAATCTAGGTAGCTTCAAGCATCGGGACCTCTCTAGCTGGACACTCATTTTTCAGCATGCTATAGATTCTCTTTGTGAAAAAGTGAAAGACGATGTGAAACTATAATCTGAACGGTCAGAGAAGCCCAGAGACGAGAATGGTGTGTGTAAATGGTTTGGTTCATTTAAAACTGCTACTGAGGACCAAGGTGAAGCAGTCCAATAAAAATATTTTTATTTGGAACCATTTGCCATTGTGCTTTTCTCTTTTTAATTTAAATAAAATTTTTCTTCAGAATTTTTATCTTAAAAAATAATAAAAACCTAAACTTCCTTTAAAAATTAGATAGTAATTTTTATTACTGTGACCCTTTACTATGTGTAAAGCTGAGTACATATAGAAGTCTTACGTAGCATCAGAAAGGAAGTGATCAGTAGTCCCAGTAAATGTTTTTCATAATTAATTTACTAAAAATAAGAAAAACGGGTTCCAAAAAAATTCATGCAAATGCTGCTGTATCTTTGAAACAGCGAAGGGCAAGTCTGACAGCTCAGCGTTTGAAGTACCATATCCAAGTTACATTTGCACAGAGGATGGACCAGCTCGGGGAGTGGAGCTCCACATCCTGCAGCACCAAAGTCAGTAAGGATGCTTTCACCGACTTTGAGCACGTAAGATCAAGCTCCTGAGGGAGGGAGTGGAGAAATGTATGTTTTTAAAATACTGCAACTTCTGAGCATACTGATAAAGCTTCGCATGGATGCATTATTTGAGAAGTAATGCACGATCACCCAGTTAAAGACAACAAAATGACGTGACGTACCTCAGAAGTTCAACACTGCAGAAGCTGAGTAACAGTGAAGCCGTAATGTTGTATAACATACGGTTCTGCATTTAATGTTGTATTAAAGAATGTGTGCACGCATAAATTGTTTATCTATAGGGAGCATATATATGGATACCTACCTCTATATATGGACACACCCACATAAAAATTTCTATGCAACTCACTCATGCACAGGAATGCCTAAAGAATAGGTCAGGCTAGAGAAGCACTTCCAAAGCGTTTAGCAGGAATGGGCATTTTATCTTCAAGTTTGCCACTGTATTTTATCATTCAAATTTCTAAATTGAAATAGAAAATATGCATTAGACTTGGGTCTTTAAAAATAAACTGCCTCACAGAGAATTTCAGCTGTGGAATTGAATGCTCGCTGTTTGAATTTCCAAAGGAAAAAAAAAAAAATAAAAAAATCCACACCACAAAGTAAGAATTGCACATAGAATTAGTTGTGTCAAAGGCGGCTTAAAGGTTTTCATAACAATAACACAAAGGATGCAATTTTCTTGTTGCAAAGACAACAGAAAGGCGTTAAATTAGCAGGAAATTAAAAATAGCAGCTCCTTAAAAATGTAGAGTACAACTAAGTTTCTAAGACTACAATACATTGGGACTCTACCAGAGCAAGGGCAAGTCTTCGGCCTTAACTCAGGCTGCACGAGATGTGAATGCTGTTGAATTCCACCATTCAGTGTTGCAAACATTTTTTTTTTCTACAGGACCAGTGATGCACATGAAAAAAAAAAAAAAAAAGGTTGCTAATTATCAGTGGTAATAATTATACATTTAACAAGTTACCATTATACTTCAGAAAGTTCACAGTAATGCATGAATAATTATTGGACTAATTAAGCATCCAATATTGCATCTACACACAAAAATGAAAGATTAGTTAAGAGTGTGACAGTGGGTTTTTTATGTTAGATAAAAGGACGAGGTAATTTGGATAACTAATGCCTAGAATGAATTTATTGCACACAGCTCACAAAAAGCAGGTAATTTTTATCCTTCAAAACATTTTAGGAGCATATTTCCCCCCACCCCCCTCTCTTTTCTGTGTCGTTTTCAGCTGCACATCCTTCCTGCCCCCGAGATGAAATCAAAGAAGAAACATCAGGTACTCCAAAAGCCTGAGGGGGTTGGGGTTGTTTTTTGGGGGAATGTGGAAGGGATCTTGTGCAATCCCTCTACCCTGAGAATCCATCGGCTTTTGGGTGTCAGAGCACAGGGTGCCTTGTGGTGTTTCAAGCTGTAGGAGCTGATGAAATCATACAGTAAACAAGATCGTCTCTCACTTAGACACAGATAGACGATTGTACACATCTAGTGAGAGCTGGTTTAGGATGCAGCACTCTACAATGGCTGTTGTCACAGCCGTTTTCATCAGGTGGTTGCTTCTGTGTTTCCTCCTACCATGGCACCAGGCGCACAGAGGCAGGTCCTGCGACAGTAGCCATTTGTGCACGTTGTCATCGGGCCTCAGCAATGAAGGAGGGTGAATTCTAGGAAGACAGACAAAGCCCCCCTACTATCCTGCAAACACCACGATTTCACAGTTCTCCATTTTTATTAACATCTAAATTAATTTCCTGGGCCAAAGTTACTACATTTCAAGCACAGCGCTAGCACATTTTGCTCGGCCATCCCCCATCACTGGCCCGTGACAGAAAACGGTACAAACCTAAGGAGCAGCCTGTTCCTGTGACATTTTCCCAAGTGAGCTTTCCCCTTTTCCTCCCGACTCATGGCAGACTCCGCGCTAGACAGGCTGCATGCTCAGCTCTCCCGTAGAGCCAAGGAGCCTGCGGGGGACATGCTGTCCCTTCACTGTGCCTTTCAGGAATGCCTAAAGCTTGAGGAGAACGTATCTGACCAGAAATGCAAAACAGCACATGAACCCAGCCCCCAGGCTGCCAAACTTCAGCCAGGCTGCCTGGCTCTGTACCAGCTCGTGCATCTCCTGCCTGTCTCTGTGTGCAAGACCTTGAGACAAACATCAGGATTTGCAACATTCCAGTGTGAAACTACTTTAAATGTTCCACTGCTCTTTATCTTCACATACTCTGGTGTAAAAAACCACCATCTACAGGATAACCCCGCACCCCTGAATCACCTGCTCTTCCCCCCATACCCAGCAACAAAGGCTTCACTACTCAAAAGTAGTGAAAAAACTGTGGAAAATGTCACAGGAACAGGCTGCTCCTTAGGTTTGTACGATTTTCTGTCACGGGCCAGTGATGGGGGATGGTCGAGCAAAGATGTGCTAGCGCTGTGCTTGAAATGTAGTAACCTTGGCCCAGGAAATTAATTCAGATGCTAATAAATTTTGAGTGAAAAACTCAAAAGCTTGCTTTAAAGCCTCTTTGAAAAGCAGACTGGAAGCTTCATAATGTTTTAGTCTTAAAACGTGCAGGACCAATGCTGGGACCACACGCAGCCTCGGGTATACTTACCATACACATCTCTAAATGCACACATCCCCCTCGTGCCCTAGGAGGGGAGCCTAAAGGAATCATTTCTCACCTGTTCCCAAAGCAAAAGGGCACTGGACAGGCTGAGCACCGCGCTCTTCCTCGCACTCATGGCAGCTCCGTTACGTGTGGGGGAACTGACAATAGCTGAAATGGAATCTCTCCATACTTGCGTGTACAGATTCTATCAACAACAACAAAAAAAAGTAGACATTTTAAACTAACTTGCTTTTCCGACAGCCTCTTCCCACCTCTTCATTGTTCAGTACATTTCATGAGCCCCAAGGATGCTCCCGAAATCACTTCCTAACTCCACACACGGAGCTTGCTGGTGGCAGTGGTTAGCAGCGCTGGAGAAAGTCTCCCAAAACGCAGAGAACTGGGAGAGGAACAAGACGCTCTGTGCTGTAGGTCCAAGAAAGGGGGGAATGACAGATACTTCTGCTGAAATGTACTTCAAAAGCTTTTTCCAATCCCCGTGCAAAACCTCAGGTGAGGTAGGGCAGAGGCTGCCCCCCTGCATTCCTTTCACCCGAACACAGCCCCATCTGCCGCAGGGGTACGTTCAAGCACGGTGGCACAAACAGACGCCCCCATTCTAGCAAATGCTCTAATAAGGGTCTGACACATATCTGCTCGGGGATCGGTGGGATTTGCATCAGCCCATATTTGCTCGTGCTGATCAGTTTGGATGCACCTTTTCTATTCACATCATACAACTGACCAAAGCCTTTCAGGTTGAGCGTAAGCTTAAATGCTTTGTGTAGGGACAGGCTTTGTTAAACCCCCGGTTGAAATTTAAGCAGATTCTTAAATGTTTTTTTGGAATCATGGAACAAGCTATGCTGGAGGCATATTACTCAACGCACTATGTGTTCTTGTACCTACATTTTTATGATTTATCCCTCCTTTCGAACACATCATGTCACGTTTCCATATTTTTAATCTGGGCTAGGGATAATGATGGAAACATGGGCTAATTGCAATTACAGTTTTTATAGCATTCAGAATCTAGCAGCAGAGTACACTGGTTTTCCACTGAAAGCTTCAGATGGGTATGCCACAAATTATCCATCTGTAGGAGCCACTCCTGGTTAAGGAGCTTTTCACTAGTCTTTCAAAGTTAAACGGATTACTGGAAGAAATATCCTCTCTGAATTGCAGAATGAGTCAGCAATACCTACAGGTTTTTTCGGGACTGGGCTTCACAGAGGTTGCTTTTGCTTAAGCCATTAGCAACTATTAAATTAATTCTCTTCATTTCACATTGTACACAGCTGATGGAAAATGTGTGGGAAAGGCAGTCTTTGAGGCATTAACCCCTTCACTCCTCAGGACATTTGTTATGCTTGAAAGGAATTTGATGATTTCAGCTGTCTTCTCCTTAATTTTGCCTCCATTAGAATTGCTTGCATGGATAAGGGGTTGCAGAAACTGGCCCTTATATTGTAATGTAATCACAGATTGATTCAGCTCTGCAATCAGCCACTCATCTGTGATGATCATTTCAGGGTCCTGCCAAGAGTTTCTGGAAGGCTTTGTGTTAGCTCTGCACCGATCACATAAACCACTAAAAAAGTTCCTTATATATCACTTTGCACTAATTTATATACCTTGTTCTGAGGGTAGGGAGAGTCATAATGAATCTTAAAGAATGCTGCTTCTGAATATTAATAAAATATCCATGCATACCATCCCCAGCAAAAAATAAACACTGAAAAACTGCAGTTACAAATAAAATCTGCTGTTTGGTTTAAAAAAAAAATTAAAAGGGAATAGGACTGAAAAAGTAAGATTTAAATAAGGGAAATGGTCTGTGCTTTGTAATGCGCATTTGGAGAGAAAAGGAATATCCAAAGATCAGCATCTCTGAGAACAGCCCACTTACCGGTGTCTAAACAGCTACTAACTGAATGTAAAAGCATCTACTCAATCTAATAAAAGTATACTATTATTTACTACAGCATAAACTTTAAAAAATTAACACAAAGAAGGTAAACAAAAAACTGAATATTTACTGTATCAAGGACTAACCTAACTTTCCAAAGTTTGAGTCAAACATTGATACTAATGATACCGACAAGAATATTTCCCTTGGTGTGAGTGGAACTGCTCTCAGCTGGAGCACACAGAACAGCTGAATTTGGCCATTTGTCTCTTGCTGTGCGATGTACATCTCCACTGACTCCCTTATACTTTGGATACCTTGGAAGAGCCATGGACTCTGGTACTAGCCAAAGGCTGGGACTCTCATTTCAGTGGATGGGGTGCCACAAAATATTTTTATTTCTGGTACACCTACCCCCCTGGAAGTGCCGCTGCTATTTTCTTCTTCAATGGCTTGTATCTGGTACTTTCAGTGGATGTTGCCCTCATTCTCTATACTCTGGAGTGATAAACATGTCACCTGGAGGCTGCACCCACCTGTTCCTGCCCAGCACTTCTCTCTTAAAATCTGACATAAAACTTCAGAAGTGGGAAATAAACATTCCAGACAGAATTCTAAAGAGGGAAGGACATGTGCAAGTCCAGCCTTAGAGTGAACTAATCTTTAAACACAAAATGCCAGTGTCATCATACAGATCAACCCTACAAGGCACTAGCTAAACCACTAAACATAAGCTACACTAAAGCCACCAGTGGTAGAAACTCCTTGTATCTGCTCAATTGTCATCAGTTTTTCTCCAAACGGGAGTAGTTTTCCGCAGTGTTAATAAAGAACCTTTGCTAACATGCTTTCCAGGCACATGAAATGCCGCATCAGTGGACGTGCCAAAGGCTTCATCCACACTGCTCCAGGTACCCACCTCAGACTAACCCATGGATCCCTGGCCAAGTAATGCAGGCTGGCCCGCGTGCCCCCTGCAGATGACTTTCCTCCCCGAGCAGGCTGGCTGCACGCACGCTTCAGACACAGCCTGCAGGTGCTCAGAAAGAGAATGGCACCTACAGCAATTCTGTCTTGGTCCCGAACACAGGGTGGGCGTACCTGAGCACACACGGCACACCTCCTTCATTCTTCGCACAAGGGGACCCTTTGCAGGACATACCGGCTCTCCCCTAGCTCAGACCCGCAGGTGTTTTTACCAAGGGAGGCAGAACACGGTGCAGCCCCTGACACTGCCCTGCAGCAGGGTACCCCCGCGCTCCCCTGCCTGCGGCACAGGCAAGGCTCCATGGCTGCAACACCAGTAACTCTCCTCACCACAGCAGCACCCATCACCCAGACGCTTCTACACCCAACAACTCCCTTTCCCAGGGAATGTCTTCTCCATCCACCACACCTGAGTGTAATTTGGTCCTTTTGTGGGGGAGCCGACTGGCTGCAGCTGTGTACCAATTTGCTGCTCAACCTGCCTTATTAACTTCACCGAAAGGCAGTGTCCTGTTAGTGTGAACTAGAAAGGTGGCAATACAATTTTTGTAGACTCTGCTATGATTTTCTGGTTGTCTTAGGAACAAGTTTTGCACCAAAGCATTTAGACTAGGCTTCAACCTGGAAGTCCAGAAATACCCTGCATGGCAGGCTGGGTCTTCCATGTCTAGAAAAAGCCATGAAAATCCTTTAGGACAGTTTTATAATTGCAGTCACTCCTTACACAGCTTACTACACCAGCTAAAAGCTGAATTTCATACCAGTAGTCAGCAGTGTACCTCCTGAAGTGAGAAGATCTGTTTCACAGCCAGGGGCACAATATGACCTATAATTATTAAAGGCCAGAAGAGGATTCAACTCCCCTTTGTGAGCAGTATCACTGACTATTCACGTGAATTACTGCTTCTCAGTAAGGGAGGTAAAGCACTTACAATTCCTTTTCACATCCAAAGCAAATAGCAAGCTCTCATATCCAACAAAAGTTCCAACCATATTTTCATTATGAATAATTCAACCTGGTTTTCCTCAAAATGGGGAATATCAATAATTCTCAAACTTTGGAAAGCTTTTCAAATTAACCCATTTTATTGCTGTAAGGCCAGACTTTGAAAATGTAAGTTGCATTTTACTGCCCAAGTGTTTTCACTGATCCTATGGGACTGCTCTTAGCATACGTTATCATTTGGTGTGAGTAAATCAATATCCAGTTGGCCATAAATTGTAGTAATAGATCAGATTTTACAGTGATAGTTCAGAGGTGAACTGCAGGGGGAAGTTCATCCAGTTTTGAAAAGTGAAGCAAGATATAAAGGTATTAAAAACTAAGGCTCCTTCTCATTACCTTAAAAAAGGTCTGAAATTTGGAAAACTTTCAATAATTTCTCATTATTTCTGTAGATTGCTTATAACTGAATCCAAGAATAAAGAGGGAAAAAAATCAAGCCAGTACTTAACTTAAAGTATTAACTACACATTGTTCTCCTGTAAGCACTCAACAGATCTCTTCTTGTTAAAATTATGACAAGTTGGAACAGTAGCTCCCTTCTGAATCAATGTTCGTTTCTCTTCCCTTCCCTTCTGAAGACTGTTACATTTTGAAGTCACAAATTATTATTTATTTATTCTCCTATAAAATGCCTGCATGGTCCCAGAAGCCAGAACTGCAGTACTCAAAAATGCAGTACTCATTATTACAAATTATTAGATCACTTAATCTTCTTTGCCAGTTCCTTCTTAAAAAAAAAAAAAATAAAAAAATCACAGTCCCCCAGTACAAGCCTAAAATAAAAAACCAATAAAAATAATAGCAATAATAATGATATGTTTGTTTGGTCTTTCATGGTACAGAAAACAAATGCCTGCTGACTGGTATCGCAGGGATATACAGGCTGCAAGTTGATACATGGCTGAGTCAGTCCGTTCCTTACCCTGAGGATGCTCAGGCTGGGTAGAGGATGTTCACTCATTATTTAGGACCTTGAAAAAACAACTACAGGAATCAGGAGATGAAGCCACGTTGTTCCTGCTATGAGTCCTCCCCTTCAAGATGAAATAAAAGTCTCTCAGACCTTTGACTCAGAAGGCCTCTGTACCAAGCGTGGGATTATTTGGCTGGGCATCTTTCCTTTGTGCAACCAGCCCCGTGTTACCTGCAAGAGTGAACAGTGCAGCACCAGCCTCCAGTCTGACGCCAGATCCCACTTGGGGTGCTCACCTTGCCCTGGCTTTGTAGCTTGCCTTATCCTGTTTCTTAAATCCAGCTTCTGCTCCAAAGAACTTTTCGTTCACCTGACCTTTCTCATTAGTCCTTTCTGGTGTGCCAAGGACTGTTTTCCTTCCATTACAGTCAATGAGAGCAAGCGTCTCATTACAAAGAAAATTTCCAAGCAAGAAAAAACAAAAGCAAAGGCATGCTCTGCATTCTCAGTCACTTGATGATACAGTTAACACAATAAAATACAAATTCTTCTCATTTTCCTGGAAAGAGATGATGATCAGAGGTGATGTAAAAAGAACATGGGCTGTGCATGTCCTCAGAAGTCCTTACAATGGTGATGGAATCAAATTAATCTCCTAAGGCCTCCTGGAGGAAAATGACTTTATTTACTTAGGCTACCAGTCAACTGGTTGAGTTGACTGGTAGCTTAAGTTGAGAATCAGTTGAGCTCTGAAGAGTTCCTGTTGCAGCTCTGCCCACCAACCGAAAGTACATATTAATTCCTGGTACCTGTCGGTAGTACACTGCAACCCTTGTCCTCAATTTGGACCTTTGAGAATTCCTTGCATACAAGGACTGTTTAAGTTAAAAAGAAAGCATGCATCTTCACATCTCAAGAAACTCTGCTACAACTGATGTGGTGATGTTGGAACCTAACTCACCTAAAAACCAATTGATTCTTGGGTTGGGTGTCTCTAGGGAAAAAAAAAAAAGAAAAAGGGGTGGAAATAGCAAACTGGGCCTTCCTTCACTTGTGAAAACTCTGTGGGGTCCTGGGGTTTTCTCAGTGTTAACACCAAGTATAATGAGATTAGAGAGCTGTAGGGTTTGCTATGATTTATTTTGGTTGTAGCAACAAGAGTACACCCATGCGTGACACCCATGGGCAGCAGTAACCATTATTTTATTGTATCATTGTACTATTTATTACCACATCTGAATGAGTCAAAGCCAAGACCAACATCTAATATGGCAATAGAAACCTGTAGGCTTTTACAGTATGGGAAACGCAGGTGGTGTCTCCCGAGTCTTTGGACTTGAATTCTGGGAGAAGACCCTGTCAGGAGCAACAGTGACATTTGTGGCGTCTTCTAGAAATATTCTTAGAAAGGGCCTCTAATTAGTCATCTGCTCTCTCTTTATTTTGCTACAAAATGGAGTAAACTTCAGAATTTCAGCACAATCTATTTTCTGTCACCACTGTGCTGCAGAACCACATATGAAAAATAGGTAAATCAATTTTAGCAGCCAGAAACTGAAACATTGGATCAGTCACATCAAACCAGAACAAGGTAGGTCACCTGATCTTCATGAAGCAGCTGTGATATAGCCTCTCCTCCCTCCTTTGTTGGGCAAAGGCAGAAACAGCTTGTTAAATAAACTGCAGTTCCTAGCCCGCTCTTTCACTCCCACTCTCCCAGTACCTGTTAGTGCATCAAACAATTCTGCAGAGGCTCTAGCGCAGGCAATGTAGCATATGTTGGGAACGTGCAGTAAAAGAATCTTGTTAGCTGGCTCTATTAGCTGAAATGAGCAGGAGCGAAGCGATTAGCAAGCTGAATTTTAGGTGTGGGGAATTACACATCCCACAGAGATGAACAGAGAAAATTCACACCTCTTCAATGCTGTCAGGGTGTAGGCTGGGGAGCATAACGCAGCACGGGGTTACACAAAGCTCGGGTACTGTGCAAGCAGGGAACGGGGAAAACTAAGGAAAACCACAAAAGTTTGATTTCTGAAGCTAAATTTTGCAACAGGGTCAGATCTCCGTGTCACTGGGTAGCTGAAGAAGCCCAGAAGACAGACAGCCATGCACAGAGCAGTGCATTGCAGGTCTTCACAAACTTTTCACCGACATCTGCACTAAGCAGGAGACGTGGGCCCCTCCACACCTCTTTGCTTCTTCACCTGTTCCTCATTTCCCAACACAAGCAGTAACCCTTATGAAGGACCAGCCACAGAGATGCCATCCCTCCTTGCCCCTATGCCATCTAAGCCAGAGTCACACCCACATCCACAGGTTCCTCTGGATTTCAGTACAAGAGGAAGGAGGAATTAGAAGCAGAGCCAGGGAAGCCTTGGGGTCAGGCTTTCCTGAAGAGAGTGTGAGAGCTGGACATGAAATCTTGAAAACTGCAGGATTTCACGAACAGACTTTTTGGCTCCTGGGTTCAGCCCGGGAAGCGGGATGAGCCACTCAGCAGAAGGCGTTGAGCCGGCGGTCCCAGGGCAAAGCTGGACACAGGGAGGAGAAGCGTGTTGCAGGGTCCGTCTGGAACTGCCGCCTCAGCCAGCCACTACGGGGAAAATCCAGCGCTACTGCTCACACATGGGCATCGCTTTCCCCACGAGTAAGCAAAAGGAAGGAATTTGGCAACCTGGGCAGGACTGCCACCCCTGCCAAACCTACTGAACCACAAAACAACTTCCCCCAGGGATTCTCAGGTATTTTAAAATTGTCTAAACCGACAACCACCACCAGCTGCATCATTCAGAACTGCAAAAAGCCTTATAGTGCCCAGCCAGCTACCAGCATCCCAGGCACAGCTTTTTCGGAAATGAATTCGAGTTGAATGAGGGTGAATTTGAGAATGCATGGATTTATCCTGCCTGGGAAATCTAAAACTTAATTAGGATGATAACCTACCACTGCTTTATTGTTGCAGGAAAACAGTGTGTGGGGTCCATATGCCCTCTTGCACAGAAACATGTTTTGATAGGTCTGCAGGCAAGAGACAAGCATAGATTTTTTTTTAATTTTTTTTTTTTTTTACAGCAGCAAGTCCTTGTATACTCATTAGGTCCTTCATGAAAAGGCTTGACCAAAATTCTACTTGACAAATGTATTCTCAGAAGTGTTGTCAGGGGGTTGTCTCATCTTCATTAGCAGTCCAACCATTTTTAATACCAA
Source organism: Falco punctatus (assembly GCF_963210335.1). Taxonomy (NCBI): domain Eukaryota; kingdom Metazoa; phylum Chordata; class Aves; order Falconiformes; family Falconidae; genus Falco; species Falco punctatus. Next base: position 119,848,397 of record NC_137581.1, on the reverse strand, counting down.
ATCTGGGGACAGGTGAGGAGAGAGGGAATCTCTTCCTGGAAATTATTGTTGACAATAGATTTTTTTGTTGTTGTGGAACCAACTTAACATGGAGCAAAGTGTAAGTGAAGCAGTTAGGAAGAAATGAAACCTCTCCATACACACACTTGTACTTGCAATTTAGAAAATTATCAGTCTTGACCTAGTAGTATCTATGCACAAGTACAATGTGGCAGCTGCTAGTTCAGGTTCTTGATCTAACAATTGAAGTGGAAAAAAAAAAAGGACTTTGAGATTATTTTTTTTTCCTGGGCACAAAAGTGAATGAACTGTGCTCTTATGTAATTCCGGTTATACAGAATAGAGATATTTTATTCCTCTCCTATTTACGGGATCAGATCCTCCTCCCAAGCACACTTTACACTTGATAGGAGATTTTCTGACCATATAAAGCCAGTGTTGATGACCCGACACTGTGTACCTGAATTTCCCCCCCACCCCTTGTCAAGGTGAGAGCTCTGACAGTCTGGGATAATCAGGGATCCATCTGTGATCCAGCCATCAGTGTTGTAAATAAAGCAGCCCAGGGGTTAGACAAACTTGCTTCAGAAGCCAAAATAAAGAAGGACTAGAAAGGTGACAGAAATACATTCTTGCCCACCTAGACAAAAGTATAGGCACATTTTCTACGTACATGTGAAGAAGCAAATGCATATGGCAAATATTCACTTATTTTAGATTGCAAAGTCTACTGACACTTTTGTCACGTCTGTGGAAGACCTTGATGTATCTTCACGCAGAAGGTGACTGCACAAATGCATCTAGGGCATTTTTGTTGCGGAGTAGTTTTTACACAGCTCAGAGGAGCACCATGTGAAGGGTGCAGAGCCAAGGGTGACCTACCTAACTCCAGAACCAAAGTACTCACACCCACCAAGGGCTTGAGTCTTGGCTAATTAATTTTTTGAGTGGTTAGGCTTGCTTGCTCATGCACAGTGTAATATACTGCTTTTGGAAGCAAAGTTACTGTACTTTCACCTGATTCTTTGCCAACCCTTACCAGAGGACCAGCTTCAGTGATACTGTCCCCTACATGCGTGATCTCGTTCTTTCACTTCTTTAAAATGAAGGTATTGCTTGAAGGAATTGAGCTTAATTCACTTGTTTAAACACCGTACTAGATCAGAATCTGCTACCTGTTCTTTGGAAATAACCAGAATTTCTCCTTCTTTGCAAAAAGAGACAAACACTTTCTTTTCCTTAGCTGATAATTCCAATTAAAAATGTCTCCAATTCACATCATATTAATTAAGTTTTATGTGAAAGTATGAGTATTATCTATTTTACTTATTAATGTATTTAGTTTGTACAACTCCGGCTGTAAATATTGATCTGTTTGGATCATTAACTGCAGTGCAGTTTTAAAAATAGAATGATTAAATTCAATAAAACCTAAATTTAAGAATAGCAATTTTAGGCTTTCTACACAGCAACCATCAGCTTAGTGCGAGCCAGCTGGATTGCAGAAGAAACAGCAAGCTTGGAGGCTGCTTCCCACAGCAGCTTTTGAAATAGAGATTACAAGTTCATTGTTCAGCTGTTAATAAGAATTATGGTTCCTCCTGTTAGTTTAGTAGTCACAAATTGGCTTAAAAGAGTCACCTTAAATGGATAACGTAGGGTAGCCTGTGCTAAATGTGTTTATTAGGTTAAATAAGAGCATTAACCTTAAATAAGAGTTCTTGCCCACATACAAAGTCACCAGGTGCATGGCATTTGGTGTTACCACTGTGCTAGATCCCACAGACCTGTGCCTTCTGCGTCATCTAAGACCTGCAGGCACTGCACTCTGGCCACCAACCAAACCCTTAAAGGACAAGGGGACTGAAAGGTTAATGACTCTGTCATTATCTTGCAAAGAAGGTAAGAAACTCAGGTGGTAAGAGAAGCGTGCACAATGAAAAGGGGAAGGAATAAATAAATTCCACTTTTCTAGCAAGAAATAAATCCATCTGTGCACACTGAGAAGCACTGCAGCAGAGGACAAGCCCTTGGTGTGCTGCCCCAGGCTGAGCAGCGTAAGGTGTGCTCCCTGGGGCAGGAACCCGGTGGCCTCTCCACCCAACAAGCAACAGCTTAAGGAGCCCTGTGGCTCCTTCCACCTTCCAGCCTCTGTCGTGCAGGCACATGCAGCACATGGTCTGGAAGACGTGACCTAGCACACAGCAGATTAAGTGTCTGTTGAAAATAAAAATTTAAAGCAGTCTACAAGGAGCCATCATATCAAGACCTGGATTAATTAAATTTTTTCTTGGGTTGACCAAACTTGACTTACATGGACTATAATGCCTGGAAAACAGATATGAAATTGGGCATCTCACACATTATTCTCCTTCATCTCCTTGCCAACTGAATTTCCTACCTATTTTGTGGATGTACTAGTGATAAAGTATAATTTACATTTTCATTCCCTGTGTTCTCCTTAAGGCTTTGGTTGATCACGATAGGAGCAGAATGCCTGCAAGATCTAGATGACACGGAATGCAGAGTGATGGCAGAGTTAGGGGTGAAACCAAGAAGTAAACATGAGTTTGTCCAAGCTCAAGCTCTGTACAGCTGCATCAGAACTCGTATTGATGTTAAAGTTTGGCAAGGCAGACTCAAGGAGAGCTTTGCTTATGATTTGTAGGGTGGATGGCTCGGAACAGTAGCGGCGAGTGCCTTCCAGCTCACATGGGTAAAGAAATAAGGTAGGACTGAAAGCAACGCCCACCAGCTCTGCCGTGCCTGGTAGGTGATGGCTGCTGGGGAGCACCCTCCAGGTCACGACTCCCATGTCAGACTGGGTCCAAATTGCTTCTGAAGCAGCTGAACGTTCCCTTTCCCTCAGGCCAGGCGGAGAAAAGCCAGACTGGCTCTGGTTTGCTCCAGCGTTCAGCAGCTGGCAAGTGGAGGCTCACCACTTCCTACTTGCTGAGCTACTGTCCTTTTAAAACCATCCAACGTGAGTAAATGCTATTTCAATCAATATTGTGCAGTCACAGACAAAATTGCTTTAAAATTTATTACATGTTGTGACTCACCGTGTCAAGACAGAACACAGCATACATTTTAAAAAACAAGCAGGTTTTCTTAAAATAATCAAGAATTCAATAAAAGAGGTTTATTGTTGCCTTCTTTATTTGTTGGGATGGGAAATGGATTTTTTTAATCTTTCTCTTGCAAACTCAGCAGTGTTGAATAACCACGGGAAGGGTACAGGAATTTGCTTTACTAACTTTAATAATAATTTGAGTTGTCTTTGAATTTATGTTAATCTTGATTTAAATGTGTATGGCAGTGTATTAATCCCTGCACTTCTTAAATTGCCCACTTGCATAAGAAAATACACTCCAGAATATGCTTAATAAAGAACATAATGGCTTTGAGGGATTTTTAAAAGCAAGGGGACATGATAATCTTTCACTGTTGTAGTTGCATACTTCAAATGTAGACAATGTTTACTTTACAATTATTAATTATTGTGGCTGCCAGATACAATTAAAGAACAGTTTGTGCTCTTCTATGGCTTTCTTCAACCACTCACCATGTAAGACATTATTGAAACAGCTGAATTAAGAAATACTAACGGGTAGTACTTACATGATCCTTACTTCCCCCAAAAAAAGAACTGGAGTCGTTAGCAAAAGAGGGGCATTATTGACCTGTGTTGCTGTGAGGAGGGGAAGTGAAGGATGTTCAGGCAAAAGCGCTCACCCGTCTGAGGTGGTTCCCCTTGCAGGTGCTGTACGTGGGGAGCAGGGGCCTTTCCAACGGCTCTGCACAGCACAGCGAAGGGGCTTTCAAAAAGCTTTCAACAAGCTTCCTCTCAAAAGGCTTTTAATAAACATATGCCAAAATGTCCCAGAAAAAGCAAGAGGGAGAAATAACAGATTTGTTAATGCTAAATTATTCAGAAGAGTGGGAATGAAACGATGCTGTAAAGACGTACAGAAAGATGGAACAATAGTGAAGGATAAAATGGAAGCTGAAACGCAACGCTGGTGAAGGTGCAGCGGTGCATCGAGGAGACACAACTAGATGTGTGCAAGGATGGGCTCTGAACTAGCATCTCTGCATCTCCAGAAGGAGAGAGAGCAACTCTCATTACATGTCACTGTCATTACAGCAGCTCATTCCACGAAAACATCCGTCAGCCCAAGAAAAACAAGCAGGGTGCTAGGAACAATCAGGAAGGAAACGGAGAACTGGGCTGAAAATGTAATTACGGCTTTGTGTAAACCCGTAGTGTGCCCATAGTTCAACACCACCTGCAGTTCTGGATATCTGGTCAGAAAGGCTGCATGAGGATGAGGAACCATCCAGATAAAGATGTCAAGCAGTAAAGAATAGCATCCAAAGGAGAAACAGCCAGAGTAAGGCTCTTTCGCAGAAAAAAAGGAGGCAACCAAGGGTAGATGTGACACAAATGACTAGTAAACTCAATTACATTGAGAATATCATTAAGAAATTATTACTTCTATTTTCACAGTGCAAAAAGTAGGGGCAACAAGTGAAATTATCAGGTGACCCGCTCAAAAAAAAAAAAAAAAAAAAAAAAAAAAAAGGCGGCGCTTTATCAAGCAGCATGATTAAACTGAGAAATTCCTTAGAGAAGGATAAAAACTGTCAATTCTTACCAGGTCACAAGCAACAGGGCCAATTCAGGGAAGTAAGCCCACCAAGGCTGCTAAACCCAGAAATAACATTTATAACCAAGGAATTTGCTAATCTATGGATTGCTGGAAGCTGGGGAAGCACCATTGTATACCTGCCCTGTTCCTACATCTTCCCCAGGCATTCAGTACTTGACTACTGTTGAAAACCAGATACAAGCTAGGTGGATCCCACCATGCCTCAAAAAATGCCCCAGAGGTCTGAAGAAGGCGTCTCCAAATAGGACTGTTCATGCTGATCTAGGTACTTGTGCTGTTTATTGTGGTCAGTGGGCTTGCCTGAAGAATCCCAGTGCACCTCCGACAGAGTTTGGTGCCACAGACAATGCCATCATCTATGAATGATGTCATCTTGAGTGGAAGGATGACATTGTGACTGTCTTGAAATCCACAGGAATTTTGGCACCGCCTGCAATGGAAGCAGGGTCTCACCTCGTGCTACCTGAGCCCCAAGGTTCAAGCATCCCGGCACATCAGGCTTCCTCCTGGTGACTGCCTGAATATTCAGCATGAAACGATAGAGAGTTGTAAAGCACAGAGCTTTGTGTCATGCTCTTCAACACAACGTGGGGGGAAGAGTTGAAGAATTACAGAGTTTTATACTCCAACAGCATACAAAACTGTGGGAGCACAGTGGCTGTGGAATGGGTCTGCTACAGTCACTTCATCAGTGCATTGGCTCTGTTTTAACATTCAGATAGCTGAGACTGGAAACCAAAACTGATTTTGCATCTTAAACAGGGGAATGGAAAATGTTTTATAGGCTTTCACACTTTATTTGAAGATTATCATAAAGTGCGATATTTCATATTGTGAAGACTGTAAACCATAAACCTTTTAAGACTGCTGACAGTCATTGCATTTTTTTTCAGAGAATGATCCGGTCTATATTTTCATCAGAATTGAAACTATCAGCATGTAAGTAAAAAGTCCACCCTTTAAAATGAAGAACTGTCCCTAATTGAGCAAAGCCTCCCTGGAAAGTATTGTATTTATATGGATTCTGTCAGCATAATTTCTTTGGCCTTTTAAAATCCATTTGATTCAAGAGATTATTTGATTTTTAAAAATGAACATGCTAGTGGATTTCAAAACACATTTCATAAATTCCTACTTAGGCTCTGAAACATAGACTTATAAACTACAGAACGAGTAATCAACCCCGTGCATCAATATATATTTGCCGTATTAATATTTACTTGATCCATATAAACACAATAAAAGAATGAAAACAGAATCACTGCTCGTTAGGGAAACCTCTCCATAAGGCAGCATCTTCTGCACATGCTTGACATGGCCCCATTTATTAGTGAGAATCATTTCAATATTTCTTAGGAAGAGCGATCTGCTTAATTGCGGCTGAGCACGATGCCTGGAAGGTGCTGAGATACAGAGAGATTTTTAGCCACGACAATTCATGAGGTAAACTAATCTCTCCTTGATGGATGAATCAAATTTCTGGACTTTAAGTCTAAATCCAACAGATTAAGCTAGTCCACTGAGGGTTTTAATAATAAGAAAGGGGAAATGTGAAGAACTATATATAGCTAAATCATAGCAACTAGACAGTTGGAAAGGCAGAGACGGTTTGCACTTGTAACAACTTCGATCTCATGAAACCATGTAATGGAATAAAAACCTTAACAAAGAATTAAAACAAAGATGGAGGACTTTAATTGAAAACTTGATCAATTAGCACAGAGGCCATAAGAAGGAGGCAACGGAGCATGAAATTTGATTAAACAGAACCATACGTCCTACTTCATTTTCAGCGATGTTGCAAAACTGATGACCTTGAAAAGAGAAGACATTAGAAGAGTGTAAAATAGCAGTTATCTCGATGCCAGTTAAAATAGAGAACTGATAATAAATATTGTACAGTAAGGAAGCCTTAAATTAAAATCACATACATATTCAGAACGGAGAGATGGGCAGTCATAAATTGCAGTAATTGACATGCAATCCGAATTTATTACAATGAAACTAGGCAGAGGGAATGCGAGAAAGGGCCCTAACTTCACAAATTTGACAAACGGAGCAGATCATACTCTGCTGCTCAGATTATTTTTTGACAGTTGGCATGAGTCTACGGCATTAGAGGATTCTTTTGTAGTTGGTAAAGTAGATTAAATCCTAAAGATGAGCTCAGCGTCTACAGCAACACGGCACTGGAGCCACAGCGTGATTCTTCTCAGTTTTGACCCAAAATGAAATCCCCAAAAGGCACTCCGTCATGCACGTGACACTGCCATAAACCTGTGAAGACCCCCCTCCTTTTGCTGGGTGAGGCACCAGGGGAACGCAGGGCACTGTGTGGATCACAAGGATGCCTCTGTTCCCGCTGCGGGAGGCACGGCCCCACAGCTGCCCGTACGGCTGGCTGCGGGACACGCTCGCCCCGCTGCGGGGGTCCCACAGGAGCAGACCCAAGGACTCGGCCATGCTTCTACAGCTATCCAGAACCACCAACACAAACCCTGCCCACGTGGGGCTTACAGCTGGAGCTGCGTTTCAGCTTTATCCCGGTTATTGACAGACCGAGGGTGCTTTCTGAGATAAAGCCTGCTGGAACAAAGGTTCCCCTTTAATATTTTTGAGCAACTTGGATTGACAGGGAGACCTTGTACGGGTTCAGTGCTTTATGTCATGTGGCTGTGGCGTTTTGATTCTCTACAGTGCGCCTTAAAATTAGATTTACTGTCATGTGGAAATAGAGCTTAAGTGATTCTGAGGTGGATTTTTTCCAAAGTGGCGTGTTCTTGCAGCCATGTAATGCCAATAGGATTTGAATGAGGTCAACACAGAGTGCTTCTGAGAGTCCCGGTTATTATGAATTCCAGAATAAAATAGTAGCAAATGTGTAAGTATAGCGTGATGGTTTTGTCATCAGTGTTCTTCTGAGGAAGAAATGTTATGGGTAAGATTCCTTAGAAGAAAATTGAAAAAAAAAAAAAAAATATTAGCCTGAAGAGGAGTCACAGCTTGCTCTACCTGTTCATACATACAGCTGGTCTCTTCAGTGTAAACCAAACTGATTGCAGGAGGATAATATTAGTGTCATGTCATTTTCTGCTAAGATGTCAAAAAGCCAAAAAAAGAATATTTAATTTTATTTATGACATTAGAAAGTGAAAGAAACTTCTGCACACTGTGTGGCAGTAAATGTGGCACTCTTTTAAAAAGAACTAGATCAGTCAAACACAACAAGCTAACTTGTCCACATTGGCGCTTCTTGCCTTACTGGGCTGCCTCCCTCTGCAAAAAGGAGAGGGGCAAGCACTGGTGCGGCACTGACTTGCAGGTGTCAGGGGTCCAGCACACCCAGACCCGAGGTCTAAGTGCTAAGCACACGGAACCCTTGCAAGTGTGAGGAATATTTAATTCTGTCCAAATAGTGCATGAGCAGTTTTGCTTTTAATCTATTCCCTTATTTTTAATTCTCTGTTGCAGGAACCACCAAATATTCTTAGCTGCAAATTTCTCAGTCTGACCTTTTGAGGTCCTGCCTAGCCCACTGTTCCCCGACTCTGAGAAATGCAGAAAGCAAGCTTGCAAACACTGTGCGTTTGTTCTCATACACTTGCTTACAGTTTCCCTGGACTGAGAGAGTACTAGCATAGGCCCTGATACTCTGTTAAGGCTGTTTTATTTTTTTAATCTTCTGCTCTTCATCAGCATGCGCACAACTCTCCCTCCCCAAAGAAATGAAAGGCACCTCCATCAAGTCCCATAAACACCCACCTAAACAATATCAACGTGCAAGTAGAAGGTGTATTATTTATGCAAACCGATTTTCTTTTCCTCTTGTTCCAATGAAGCTTACACCAATTTGCATCAGCCTGGTTGCTGGGTATCCATGGCTATTTGTTTCTTCTCTCCCTTTCTTTATGGCATGTGGTTCCTTTTTACGTTTCATATCATGCATGAAAGGCATAATGTATTTATTCTGAGACAGTATTACTTTAATACATCACACTAAATCAAGTGTACGCTAAATACTACTTTTTGACAGTCAAGTGAGATATTAAAATAAACATTAAAATATTAACATTCATGGGCTGCTAGGAGGAGGTACAGTCTGTTAATGCAACCATCTTACAAGAAAAACCCAAGGAAAACCAAGATTTAAGGATGTAAAAGAAATAAAATAACAAAAACAGTCAGTCACTTGCATTTCTCAGAATCCATGGGCACCAGGCAGAAGCCACCACCATGTTTTAAGCGTGCACAGCTGACATATGGACTGTGTGGACAGAAACAGTCTGACAGTCAGTTCCCAGAAACACTCTTCTCACCAAGCCCACACAACTTTTGCACCAGCCAGCAGCTGCTTGTAGGTAGCAGGTCCCAGAAAGATGCAGTAAAAACACATGAGAAAAACCTTTCCAGAAATCTCTTTGCTAGCAAGAATCACAAAACAAATAGCACATATTGCTGTAGTCAGAGTCCAACTAAGTCAGCCTCACATGGGGCACCAATTGATGCAGCACAAACAAGCTATCAGACTGCAACAAGGTTTTTACCATCAGTCAGCCTCTACTGTCCATGCTGCTGCTTCCCCCAGAGACCAGACCACACTACTTCTCTATCCAACCACACTCCTCAGGGCTATTTAACTACTTAGTGAGAACAAGCTACAGCTGCACATCATCCATGTCAATCAACCCACTGCCTATGAGGCAAGCCCACAGCTGTATGTTATCAATGCTGATCAACCCACTGCCTTCACTCCTCTACACATATCCAAGGGAGTTCAGCAGATGCACTGAGCCTGCACACAGTCATCATCTCCGCTAGCCAGGTACCTACAGAGACCTTGCACACTTGCAGCACCAGTGTGTGAAGGGTGAAGCTCGTTCCTCCTGGTGATGGGCATGCACAGCACCTCCCTCTGCCTTCAGCCAGCACTCAGAGAGGAGGAGCTGCCGCCTCCCTCCGCAGAAGTACACAGATGATTGTAGTGTTTGTTTGGTTATTGAGGACCTCTTGCACTCTGAAGCTGCTGGGTGGATGCTTTCTGTGAATACCACATACTGGTTCAGATATAGGAACAGCATATGAGTTTTTTAGAACATATATGGATATTTTTTAGAACTGGTAAAGCTTGCTATAGACATTAAAATTTTTATTAAGAGAAAAAAGAGTGCTCCACCGTTTCTGGGACACTATGAGTCAATGCAAAGCACTGTTTCAATGAAGAAAATGGAAAAGGATGAAACTGGGCTCAGGAATGAGAAGAACAGGAAGAATGACCCCAGGAATATCCTTTCCAACCCAAATCATTCCTAAAAAGTCCTTCCACCCCAAAGCCTGTGTTGTTGTGCACCCTGTAAAAGACACAGGTGAGGAACAGCTGCATTATATTTTACACCTCTTTTGGGATGTGCATCAGGCAACCCGTAATTGCTCCTATTCCTTTGCTTCAGCTCCAGTGGGAAAGAGGAACATGTGGGCTCTGAAGCTTGGTGCAACTCCACATAGAAGCAGAACAAAGACTCTTGCTCTTAAGTCTGGCACCTTTCAAGCCCCAGCTTGCCTTCTATCCACGTGGGCTCAAGGGAAGACTATTGCAAAGCTCATTTTGTCCTCTGCAAACCCCGCAGAAGAAAACAAGTCTTAGAAGGGTCTTGATGCTGCCAGTAGCCAGGCAGCACAGGAATTGTGGGTGGCCTGGCTCATGGGCCAGCTCCAGCCAGCAATGCAGATGGATGGACAAGCTATGTCTACCTTATTGAGTAATTCAGGCAGATAAGACAAGACTGGTAGACAGAAACACCTGGTGCTTAGGAACCACTATTCTCACCAGCTGCACTTCAGAGAGCTTGTGCTTCAGACCAGCGCTAGGCTGGCCCCATGCACTGAGCCTGCTGCATCTGCAGTGTGGCTGGACCACGTCCCCTGGTTTGCTTTCGTTCAAAAGAAATCCGCTGCGAACTCTCTGAGACGAGTCTATGATGTGAAAGCTTGCTAAGTGAGGACAGTGAGGAGATTAACTCCAAAACCAGTGCCAAGTGAAGTGCTAATGTGGACATATCCATTAAGTTTTTTGAAGAAAAGTCAGGGATCTTTATGACAGCTCAGTGATGTGAAGTGATGTGGAGGTTGACTGGCAGCTTAAGTACTTCTTTACAACGCCTGATTGGAGGAAAGTGGGTTTCCTAGACCTAGAGCTGTTGTTTTGCAGATTGCATGGCATAGTTGGTGACACACGAGATGACTCTAGCAATACTCTCGGTGATATCTGACACCAAGTTAAGTACCAATAGCAATTTAGAAAGGGGGTATGTGTCTCACTGCCTGTTTAAACTGTGTTATTGAGTAGAATCAGATATCTTGGCTGTAAAATATGTGATAAGCATGTGGGATCTTGGGCAAGAAACTGTAAAGTGAAATTGGGTAAATGAGGCATTTAGGTTCTTAGTTTTCTGCATTCATTTTTGTTTCAGGTATTTCCATCCCAATTTAACTACTACTGATGTTCTGCTTTTCTTGCCAAGCCCCCAGTAGGTTTATCAAACTTTTAACCCACAGATTCGCTCATTTTGCTGTTCAGTGTGCTACCACACTAGCTGTTGACCTTGCACTGTGGCTTCACGTAACTGGTGATTTACTAATCTTATTTATTATTTCAAAATTATCAACATTACTTCTAAGATGTTACTTGAAACAATTAGAGTGAGTATCATTCACATGAATTTTCCTTTTCAAGTGGGTAGAGCAAGTCTTTTGATTTTCCCCACTTATTTTTATCTGCTATAAGGCTTTAATTGTAGTAGTTCTTATGAAAAATTCAAGAACTACAGCTATGTTTTCAACTGCAGCTTCTGATTTATGATTCACCACTTTTGGAATACCAGACTTAAGATACCCTGCAGCTAATTTTCAGAGGTGCTGAATGCCCACAGCTGCTGGTGGCAGCTGCTTGATGCTAGTCTGTATTGAGACTGGCAGAGGGATGGCATGTTAAGTGTTAGGGGACATGTAGCCACGAGATATTATTGCCAGCGGCCCGTCGTCAGCCCTGAGCTGAGGGAATTGGGTCTAAAGAGTAGGCTGCACAAGTTAGGGAGTTGGTATGGGTTTGAACACATGCCATTCCACAATGGCTCTCTGTGAGATGTTTATTAATGCCACAAATACGACTGAAGTACCTGAACCCATCTTCAAAGACATTAAGCTTTCAAAATAGCTTTGAGAGCCAAGCAGCTTAGAAAGCACATTTCTAAGTAAGCTACCTTTCTTATTGCTCATAAAAATGTCTACACAAGAAGGTGGTTTGGGGTACCTAGCTTAAGGTTGGATTTACTGGTGAGAAAATGCATCTGTACTGTTACTCATAATTCTGTACTCCCATTCTACTAATCTCACTCCGTGTGGTACTCGCATTTCCAGAACACGTGACCAGACACGGCTGCACAACCACGTCCTTCCTCTTCCTCAGTGCAGATGGACTTCTGTGCACCACCACACTGTAACCTCATGCTGGAGCTTTGCAGAGCGCTAACATTGTATGAAGACAACACCTAAGGATGAGAAAAGAGCTTGGTTGCTACATCCCTTTACAGGAACCTGATATAGGGGTGTCTCCTCTGCTGTGAGGAAGACCTGCCAACTGTAATGCTTTGCAGTGACAGCCAGGAGAGTCAAACAGTCACTGCTACTTAAAGTGAAGGAACCAAGCAAAGAATGAGTCCAATGTATATACAAATAATTAGCAAATAATATATGGTCAAAAGCATTTTCAAGAGAACTGTTTCACATTGGGTAATACTGAATTAAAATAGACATGTGCCAATTTTCATCGTGAAACTGAGAGAAAATTACTAGATTGAACCATGTTTTACCTTTCGCTTTAATTCAGTTGTATTGATACCTCATGTTTTGAAAAGTTGGAAGCGTTTGATTTCATGTTATTACCTTTGATTTAGAAGTTTTCATATTCATTACTTATTATTCCTAAGACTTCTGGTTTAATACAGTATTCTGCTTCAGCACTATTAAAATAATGTTGTTCAGAGTTTCAGAATAAAATAGACCAGAATTTCAAGTCTAACTGAGATTTTCAAGGTAATTGAGAAAAAAGTACACTTTGAAACTCCAGAGTATCTTGTGGGATACTACTTTCTCACTTGCCTTCCTTCTGGATCCTTATTAATATTAAATGTAAATAGGAAAGAGAGGCTAGTACCTCTAGAGGATGACAATGAAATTTGACTAAATCTCGATTCAGACGCTATTTCTGTACCTTCACACATGAAAAAGTAGCTGTGTTTGTTACCAAGGACCAACACATCGCATAATCATGTCAGTTGCCATTATATAGCTTTTTTCTTTTTTTTCCCCTTCGTTCTGTTACAATAACACCTAAGTGCTGGATGATAATCATAACTGCAGCTCACAATTGCTTTTCATCCCTAAAAAGTCCTGGTAAGTTTTAGAAGCCTTTATAGCAAGGTGGTTTGCAGGGACTATTTAATCTACCACTACAGTTCAGACACCTCTGGCATGAAATTTGGCAACTGCTTGACAGCCTTATCACACAGAAAACTAGAACTGAATGGGCAATTTGCAGGTCGAAATATAATCACCCACCAGAGGTGAGACCAGAATTTCAAGATTAAGAGCAGCATAAGCAGAACACAGCGAGTTAACATGCATGTCTGAGGCAGCCGTCTCTACGGCGAACGCTGTGAAGCCACCCAGGCTCTGGGAAGCATCTGGCTTTGTTTGAGATGGGTCTTGCTGTTTCTCCGTACCCTGATATTGGAAAAAAAGTGGAAAAGTGCCAGGGCCGTGGGATGCCTCTTCTCTGTGATGTGAAAGTACGACTCTTCAAGAAGGACTGCTAAGCGCCTGTCTCGCTTCACCCTTGCGCTGGCAAGCAAAGCTCTGCACGGTCCGTAAGTCAGAGGCTTCCCCACCCAGTCTGACCTTTGATGAACAGCAGGTATCAAGACAGTGGCTTTTTAATATCACTTCATTTCATTAATGCCTCAGGCTCCACTCCCCTGACCACCAGCTGCAGTGAGTTTTGCACTGTCCTTACAAAGGGATCCCCAAAGGCCTCCTGGAAGCACGGGTCCCTAACATTTCCAGGTTATGACCCCTGAAAAGGCTCCTACACGTGTAGAAATGGAAGCTGGTCACCCTAGGACTTAAGAGGATGTATCCACATGCAGGACTTTGTGATCTAAATCCTTGCTGCTATCTTTCGTCTCCCACCCCCTGGCATTCTGCCTTTGCTGGAATAGAACTGAGGGCATTTGGTACATGGGAAAACGGCAAAAGCATGTGCCTCGCACCCTGCCCTGCCTGCACTGCATGGCAACTCCTAACGAAGAGCCTAGCAGAGTTTATAATGGTGCTACGTTCGCTGATTTGAGTCACAGGGTTGAGTTGCACCTGTCACATACAAAATGTAGGTAGGACTTTTCCTTGCCTCTTGCCAGTATTAGGTTCTGGCAATTCATATACATGTGGCCAAATCATCAATGGATATTCCAGTTGCACCTGCATTACTCGGGCTCTTGGCTCCGGACCACGACCGCATCTGTTAAAAAGACACAGGGCTGGATGTTGCTCTTGCGCACGTCTGAGCGCGCCGTGTGCGTTGAGAACAGGCTGAGTGGGGTTCATCTGCTTGCTGGCACACTCATGCAGTATAAAAGAAATATTTTTTTTCTTTTTTTAAAATAGGTCAAAATCACATCTGCCTTAGTTTCTTCATTTTGTGATTTAATTATTTAAAGTGCCAAGGCTTAAGTGAACTACTGAAAAATGGGATGCAATTCTAGCTATAACACCATTACTACACTGAAAGTTAATGGCCCACGTGTATTGTCATTCTGACACCTTGTTTTGATCTGCTCATACATTCCCAAGGAAACACATTTTGAATGAAAATTTTCCAGATTTGGTGACCTTTTGCATGCCCATTTGGGTTTTGTATTTTATTTTTTTGACATCATGACATCATGAACAGGAATGTTTCAAATGGCTTTACTACAGGGAGAATGGACACAACGAGAAAATTAACTCTTTGCTCATTAATAAAAATATATATATATATATAATTTGTGCTGGTTTTATGAGTTCTGGCACCAGAAAGACATAAAGCTAGAACAATTACAAATGTTTTCATTGCATGTGCTTGTGAATGAGGGTCTTGCTGTAGGTAGGACCCGGCTGTAAACACAGTGCCTTGTGAATGCACATAGAATGCCTATGGTTTTGCACAGGAATAAAACCTTCAAAACATTTGGTTTCAAAGTCCTGCCAGATCAGCAGGAGGTTTTCCAATCATAATAACATGCTATAGGTTGAGCAGAAATATATATTAAACTATAATGATACCTGAATTTTGCTAGGAGAAAAATGTTTCTATTCTGCAGGGACTTGAGGACCTGGGAAGCTGTGCTCCACAGCAGCCTCACGTGCTGAGCAGGGGAACAGAATTAAGGCTGTGCCCAGTTGTTCTTGCACAGCATAATATTTAGCACGTTTCTGTCTGAAGCCTGCAATTTTGGTGAGATTAAATGAGACCATCAAGGGGAAATTTTCAATGCAATAAATGCACACTGAAACACCCATTACCTTTAATGGAAGCTGCGCAATTCAGGCTGCATACTTAACTCCCTAATGTTGTTTTAGAAAATCCTTTTTGTCTACTTTTCGTCAAGTTTTCAACAGTAGGGTCCCCACATGCATATTAGAAATTCACAATGGAAACTTTCAAGTCATTTTCCATGAACCTTGATAATTATTGGGTGTCTTTTCCATTTTTAGTCTCAAAAGTTTGACCTTTTTTTTTTTTTTTTTTTTTTTGTACTTACTTTTTCTCGAAGGCTGTCTGGTAATCCATTGTACATTCAGAAATATTATTTATTAAAGTTATTAGTGCAGTTTGCTGTGTCACAGGCTATTATTGCAATGGGTTATGTAGATTAGCATCATTCTTACTGTGCCACATGATAAGGCTTATAATTTGAGTTACCTCTCTTCTGTTTGTACGCAACCGCTGGGGTACATATATCATTCCCTGAAATGATTGATTTTCTGTTGAAAGTTTATTGGAAATCCTAAGACTCCAGAGGCTGTTCATCTGATGGTTCTGAGTCCTGAAGGTGGATTTAAAAATACACTATTCTTTCTTTCAGTTGGCAAAAGAGGCATCGAGAATCAGGTCTCCTTTTAAAACAACATGATAAAAATGAGAAACAAACTTAAGAGCTGTTGATTACGAGAAGTAATTCCATTTGAGACTTTGCATATGATTGACATAGTCTATGCTTTGATAAGATTAAAAAAAATCTCCAGAGATAATCGCTCATAATGAATCATTTATTATGTATATCTCTTAATTCTAGAGGGGTTAAGGATGAGTGAGCGTGAAAGCCAGGGACAGAGCTTTATGCATCCCATAAACAGTCCTTGCAGATGTCCTTGATATGTGTCCTCAAGCACCTCTGCATGAAATACAGGATTCAAGGACGCTTACTGCTTTTCCTAAAAGACATTTGCCAAGTGTTGACTCTCTTAGGTCTGAATCCTGCCACGACCCCAGAAACCAAGGTGGGCAACACCAGCAGCACGCTGGCAGGGTAGAGATCCCAGGTGGAGCAGCTGTTCCATGGTGCCACACAACCCAGGCACAGGATGGGAGGTATGGACCGGCCAGGTTGTCACCCATCCACTGACTCACCACAGGGCTGAGACGCAAGCGGATCAGGCAGGGGGCTGGGAACCGCTACTGATGATGCTGTGCCGGGGCATATACATCTTTGGCTTTCTGCATCACCTCTTCTCATTACACGCATGCTCGGAGGAGTATTTCTGTTCCATAGGGTTCCGTCTGGAGCTCAAAGCACCAAAAGGTGGTTTACAACTAAATACAGCATGACCCTTTTAAGATTAGCATGGACCTACCTTTTCTTTTTTGTCCTTGAACCAGTTATGCATTGGGCAAAGGATTTCTTTTTTCTGCGTATGGTTTTAAACCGACAGCCTCTTTAACTATTACTTCCAGACTGAAGTTCAAATTGGTTTAATTAAACATAGAAGGAAGGTTTTGTAGCTGAGCTGCTCGCATACCTTCTTTACAAGCTGGCATATGAACAGTCAGCAGGTGCCTCTCCAGAGCGACAGGCATGATATACAGCTCTCACAGCCATACAACACTTCCCATCATAAACATGGCATGTTTTACAGGCTGCCTGATGACTTAGACAAAGAGCTGTCATAATGACTTCCCCGGGTCCGTAATAGCTCCATTTACAATTGGTGTTAGCAGGCAGCACAGCTCACTGTTGTGTACAGAGCTGATGTGGATTTAGATACGACAGCCTGGTGAACAAAACGTGCCTGGGTGACTGTCTGCAGAAGTTCACGCTCTCCTTTTGCAGCGCTGGCTGTTCTTCTGGCATGGCTTTCCAGGCTGTTGGAAAAGACCTGCCTGGGTAGGTTGATACCTATTTATTTTGACTGTAGAATGCCTCCTTAAACTTTCTGACCGTGGCTGTTGACTTGGATTTTAATATTCACCCGTTCCTACCTGAGCTGCATAGCTGAGATTTAGAGTGGATTGTTTCACCCTTACCAATGGGAAAAGGCCAGAACTTACTGAACGAATTAGGTACAGATGATGGTGGGAACTTCCTTTAAAAATGTGTGAAAATGCAGATTATAATCAATGTAATTTTCTGTTAATAGAAGCGTTTTGCTTGGGTTTGGTCACAGGTATCAGGTGACTGAGCACCCACCAGGAAGGTGTTTCCCAGCAGTTCGTGACCTACTACACAGCAGCACTGCCTGGTTCACACCTGGGCGTGCTGCAAATTCCAAAATATTAAACAACTTCCAACAGCAGCAGTGCTCCAGAAACATCTCACACAGAAGATGCATGATAGGCAAATGTTTTAACATCCTTGATCATCAAAAGAGATACCTGTAAGAATTGCAATTCTTTATTTTTTTCTGCTTTCTGGTATTGCAAAGTTTGGTTGCTACTATATGTTCTTTCATCTACTATGTTTAAGCAACATCCAACATCCTTGTCATCCATCGCCTTCCATCTCAGGAGCAGGAGAAAGTTATTTCCTGAACAAGCAGAAGACTTCACTGAAATACTCACAGCAGCATAAAGTATTTCATCTTGCCAGAAATTAGTGAAAGGAAAACAGGAAATTGTTTCTGTTTATCTTTTGTTCTGTTTTATTTGTTTGTTTGTTTCCTTGCTTGCTTCACAAATGGTATAAAATCCCCTTTAAATGTTCCTCTCAACCCGCTCATTATCTAAACCAAACCATAGATCACTGTTAATGTCACTTAAAATAGACCAGAATGTGGAATTATTCTAATTTGGTGGCTAAAAGTTACTCTCTACTATGAAAAAAAGAGTGGAAAGATGCATGTTGAATATAATAGAGAGGTCATAAAATGAAAAAAAAAATAATATCTGTTTCTCTTCTAAAAATCAAAATAAATAAACAAAAGAGAAGTGTTTACAAAATAAATACACTAAGCACACAACTGCTTATGCAATACAGATTTTTCCTAATAACACAACGGAAGCTATTAAAAATAGAAAGAATAATGAGAATGTTTGTATATGTATTACAAGAGATGACACTGTGCGTTTGTGAGTGTGAGCAGACTACAAGGTATTTCAGGCGTCTTCAGCCACACATTTAATCATGTGAAAAGTACAGATAGCATGTTTCAAAATAACTTGCAGGAAGAAAGGATACCCACATACTAAAGAAATGAGGTTTAGTCCCTTTTTCTCACTCCAGCACAAATGAGGACTGGAAAGCATCGCACAGAACTGACACCGAACCTGTGTCGGACTGTCACCGTCACACGGGATCTGGTCATTGCACAGGTCCGGAAAGCCACAGTCTGGCAGGTCTTACTCTCTGTCAGCTTTGGTTAGGTTTTTTTTTTAATCTACACTGCTCTAGTAATTTGAAGGGGTCTTTAAGCAGAGCTTAGGAAGGAGATTATCTTCCTCAGCATTAGCTACGGGCCCCGTGTCCTACACTCCCTTATCCTACATGCCGTCCCTGGGCAAACATTCACCCTCACCGTCACCACCCAGCAGCTCCGCTCCTGTAACTTCTAGGCACATTGGCTACCGGCGCTCTGTTGGTGTCTACGAGGCTACTTCGATGAAGAGCATCATGTAGGGAAAGCCTCTGGCTGTCAAAAAAAACTTGAGACCCCAGAACTGAGAGCACTTAGGCAAGAGGCGAAATAGTCACAGGCACGCAAGCATTGCCACTGAAGACTTGCAAAAAACTGTTCAGATGCAGAAACCCTAGATCCTTTCCCTAAAATAGCTATTGACATACTTATCTTTAGGGACTTTTCACCTTGTGGATGTAATTCCTTAATTAATTACTTAATCTTCTGTCTACAACCCTGCAAGCCTCTTGGTAGATGTGTTATAATACAGTTACATATTCATGTGATCCAAGCTTCGTCTCACTCAAATGTGGTTTCATTTATAACAATACGGATTACAATCACAGTTCTTTTATTTTTGAAGTACTAGCTCATCAACACACCTAGGCAACACAGGTAGCTGGTTAATAAAAGAAAATAAATAAGATTTGGGTTGAAGCTTCAAACAAAGACACATTCAAATGTATATCCCTTTAAAATATACATCCCCTCTGCCCAGACACGCAGCTGCTGCGCTTCATTCATAATTAAGGGAAACATTTACCTCCTTAATGCAGTTTACGGAAGACAAATGTTTATACTTCTCTACCGTCACTGAGATAGATGCAGCCCCTGTGTCGATGGTGAAGGCTGCGACACATGCGCTGGGTTCTGTGTACTGCCCAGGGCACACGGGAAGGGTGCCCGGCATCTGTTCAGTAAGCCTTTGCTGACCAAACGGATAGCAGCTAAGAAGTTGACCTCCCAGATCTTCTAGAAGTACAGCTGCACAACAAGTTTGTGTATGTATCCATTTAGCTGGGACCCTATCTGGGAAAGCAGGTTTGCGAGTGGTCACCAGCCCAGGTGGGCATGCCAGAGGGGTGCACACAGCAAATGGGAATGCAAAACCGAGAGGTAAAAAGGAGTCTTTCCAGGTTCAAGTTTCAAATTGGAGAAGACAGGAAGTAAAACAGTTTCAAGATGACCAAATGACACATTCTAGGAAGGATAAACAATATTTAATAAAGTTTTGTCCCACAGGTTCCTTCATATTAACCTAGCTGTGCATACTACCTTCAGCTCCGTGTTGTCCAGATGCTGGATGTTTTTTAAGGAAATAACAACTTTCTCCTACATCTTTTCTCCTTCTTTCTTCTCCTTCTTAGGCTTGAGATGTGGAAAAATGCATTGGCTGTTGGAAACCTAAATCAAAGGAAGAAGCAGCCAGATCTTCCTGGGCTGATATTCTAATAATTGTTTGCTAAAATAAATTTTGCAACTGACATAGAAGAGTATCCAGGTTTGCGTCTGGAGATTAGAAATTTCACTATTACAGTAGAAGATCTTAAAAAGATGATGCTTGTAGAGAAAGATGTGCTTACTTGAGTAGCTTTGGCAGCCAGTGTGATTTGGCTGCTATGAAACTAGTGTGAATGTCAGAGGATTTGGCTCTGCTCCCAGCCTGTTTTGTGAACTTGCCCAAAAGTCATCACTCAATCTAGTCCTCTTATTTTATTTCCTCAGTGGTGCCAGGGGAGGGACTGTCCACATATGACTTTGCAAACTACCTAATATAGTAGGTCCCTATTACAGCTAAGGAAAAACCTCAAACCACCACCAGCAAAAACCCCAGCAAATCCTCTGTAGGGTTTTGAACATGAAGCAGAAATCTTGAGGTTCATTCTGTATTCAGGGGGGAACCAATGGAGAACAGAGCACTAGGGAAATAAACTTACAGTTGCTTGTGTTTCTAAATAGGCAAGTTGCTGCATTCTATCATCTTGGGCTGTTTTCAGACTGAATAGCTGTATTTCCAGATAATGAGGTGCAATTTCTTCAAAGCAGCTTTAAATCCTGCTGCATATGATGAAATGCTCTAATGTTTTTCATTTTCTTGTTTGTGTTTTGAAAAAAAAAACCAGGAGAACAATAACAGGGAGTTGATCAGAAAGATATTGGGGACTATCAGGCGCTTCAGCAAAAAAATTCAAATCCTAAATATGGTAATACCTACAGTCTGCTAAAAGAAGCAATTTTGCGGCATTTGCTTTAATGCACCCTCTTCATTAAAGAAAACTTTATCGGAGTTAGTCTTCAATGCATTTTTTTTGTCTGTGTTGACAATTTGGATGGGTCTTGGGATTTTTTGTGTGTTTGTTTATTTTTTTCTTGTTAATTGGATTATAAATGGTCACAGAGCCAATTCAGTCTCCAGAGTCTATGATTTAAAGATGTTCTGGATCTGTTTCTGAACAGTTACCCACAGGGGAGCAGTACTGAGAAAAATGCCACCTTCTCTTTGCAAAGTGTAATTAAACTTTACCTGACTACCAATAATTTAATTTACAAGGTCTTCCTGTAATTTAAATGAAATGTGAAAATTATCCCTTCTTTGACTCATTTTCAGTAAGCTGGATCAATGTAGTTTAGGAAATCAAACATTACCCTGTTGCCTCCAGACAGTTGATGTTAACACCACCTCCAGTCCCTTGCTTTCTCTCATTTTCTACCAAAACTGCTATGCTTTGCATAGCTGAAAGGTCATCCATATTTTGCTACTGCCTCATAGCTAATGTGCCGCCACACACTAGCAGGCATACCCCCCCCCAAATGCAAGAAATGCAGAGCAATGTCTCTTTATTGGTGAGTTCTCCAAGATAATTCTTTCTTATTTTTATTTAAATTTAGGTTTTTACAATGTGCCAGATTGGCAGCCATCAAAAATAAAAATCTATCACTGAGTGTAGACCCGGCACATGCAGCAGCAGCAGTCCTGCCGATATTGCCCAACGTGAGTCCAAACCGAGCAAGTTTTGTCGTGTGGGCTAGGAGACAGAAAACAGTCCCTGGACCACAGGAAGAATGAAGCTTTTGAGGCTATGCCACCTCTAAAGAAAGGAAAATGTCCTAACACCAGCGTGAGAAGGCAATTCCCGCTGCAGTAAGTCAAACAGAAGGTACAGCACCCAAAGCGCTTCCTCCCGCAAAGCCCTGCGGGATCCAGCCTCCAGCACATCCCTGACGTTGCAACTGGTGGCTGCCAGCGCCTACCCCAGTTATGCTTCAGCTGTCCTACATGGCGCTTGAGAAGACCATCTCCTGCCTGCTGAGGCCAACCACCCGAGCAAGGGCTGGTGGCTTTGCTTTATTTGCAAACCCTCACTTGGTTAGTGCCTTTATATCTCCCGTGCCTCAGGACAGGCAGAGGTGCTCCGTTCAGCCGCTTGTGTTGTTGCCTTCAGGGGGGATGGAGTTAGCTCACAGCACACCTAGTTTTATTCTATGAATGATTTCCCCAAATTGCAGACACCGTGGTCCAACCTGCTGTCATGTCAGGGACTTCTCCTGTAAGAAACCACCACTCAGCAGTGGTTGAACTTTAAAAGCACACTGCCAAAGCCACAGGGCTGTATTGCTGTGGTTTAACTGAATTTACGTATTAGGGAGAAGATTTCAAAAGACTGAAGGATTTGGGGGCTCATTACACTGAAAGCAGCTGCGGGTTTTATGATCTTGGGTTTCTGAGGAGCTTTGGAAAGTCTTCTCCTCAAACTTGAGGCTGCTACGCAGCATAAGCAAAGCTGAACGAAAGGAGTGTCTGGATCAAGACAAAGCCATAATTCCCAAGAACTGGAATGGGAGGAAAAAAGATGAAGACAGAACTGGGTGAGAGTGCCAGCATCACAGCTCTGCAGATTTTTTTTTTTGTGATCTTTTTGCTACCCATGGAAGAGGGAGAAACCTTGTGCTCACCCCCAGCAACAGCGGCTGCCCCCCAGCCTACAACCACCGATTCTCAGCTTCACGCGAAGCAGCAGCCAGCCTGGCTTTGCAGCGCTCTGGCACAGGCAGAGCTATCAGAAGGGCACGATCACACGGCTGCTCCAGAGCAATCTGCTGTCTCAGGCACATATTTTTTCCTCTACCTACAGACAGGTTGGCATTCAGGTGTTAGCGAGGAATGCTTTGCAGGTACAGGGGTGCCAAAGTGGTGGCCACCAAAACCGCTGGAATGAACAACTCGATTTGCTGTAAGTGATAATGCACTTGCCATGGTTAACTGCTCTGATTCTTTAAATTCAATGCCAGGCAGCTTTGAAACAAAAGAAAAATGGAGACAGAACACAGTAGGAAGATAATGATCAAAATAAAGCAAGCAAATGGTCAAACAAAATTTAAATCATATGGTACAAATTAAGAATTTTACACAAGACCAAGAAAGAGGAGAACAAGGGAGCAGACAGTCTTATTTTATTGGTTATGAAGGGTACTAGAAAGCATGACAAGGGCAGAGGACAGAAAGATGAGGCTCTACCTCAGATAACTTAGATCTCAAACAGAAAATAAAACCCTAAAGAAGTTTTCAGAAAGGAGGAGCAAGTTGTTTATTAAAACAATAAGGCAGGTAATACCGATGAGTTACATGACTATGAAAGATGGACATTAAAAGCTGTGGAGTTCCAAGCCTTGCCTGATCTGTCAGCTGCATGCAACAGCCGCTTGAAGGGTTAAAACCAAAACAAATTACCCCCACCACCACCACCACTATATAATGGATTCTGTGGCTTTAGTGTTAGAGAACTTCTAGGTAAAACTGAGACTTGGCTAGCATCCACTTGTGTTTTTAGTGACCCTTTTGGACTCATAGGTGAGATGATCTTAGTGGAATTATAGCGGTATTTACAGAGGTACTGTCACTGTGAACCCCACTTCAGGCTATGGGGCAAGTGGCAGAAGTTAAGCCATAAACAGTCACTCCTTTATATTCAGGATATGTATTTAGTGCATCATCGTCTCTGACTTATTTCTAAGTCACTAAACAGAGCCACATGCTTTAAGTTACTTTGCACATCACGCAGCACCACGATAAGCCCATCGCAATTCCCCGGTATCCATCTCTCACTGCTACAGTAACTTGCAGTGATTCCTTGTCTGCTCTGTCAACCCTCCGTATTGCATCTGCCCAAGACTGAAGTTTCCTCAGCCCCTTAGGAATAGCAGATGTGTCTGCGGTGTTAATATGTCACACAGTACATCCAGATGAAAGTGAAATAACGGCCTGACATGTTCCTACAGTCTCCAGATCTCCTTGTAAAAAGTTATTGTATCACCTTGTGAGGTCACTTCAAAGCACTTCTGAAAATTAGAGGATGTTGGCCACGGAGCTGGAAGTAACCATCCTCAAAATAGGCTGATTTTAGAAGTAAGCCAACTTGAGAATGAGAACCAACCTGAGAACATTATGCCTCATTCAATGAGGGCATTTTTGCCAATTTACTTTTATAAGTGATTTGTCCTCTACCATTTAAGTTAGCAACGTTTATCCAGTGGGATAAAGACCCAAATACAGAAACTGACCCACTCCTATTCTGAACCCAGGGAAAGGCTAAATGGCATTTTGCAGAGGTTATCTGTTTACACAAGGTCAAACTAATGTAAGAGCTATGCAGAATGGAAGGAAAAATTAGGAGGATAGACAGCTGAACTGAACAAAGGCAACAGGAATGTTTGTCTGCATTGCAATGTCTAGCAGCCAACAGCAATGCTTGAGACAAATTTTTCAAGCAAGGTGGCCTGAAGTTAGGCACCCACGTTTATATGTAGGCAATGACATGAGTGATTGAGGCTACGAAGGATTCAGGCAACCAGTGGAATCACCCATCAACAGCCACGCCACACCCTTCTCAGCCCATGTATAGATTCAGTGCTTAAATTAGGCAGAGAATTCTGAAGATCCTGACTTTAGAATTCTGTATCTTGAAAATACTAGAAAACTTGAACATAAACATAGTGACAAATCCTCATATACAGTAAATCAGCATAGCCCTACAGGCATCATGGAAAAGCATTGCTTTTTAATGAGCTGAAGATCTGGCTTTGCGGTCCACTGTGGCATCTGTGTATCCATGTATGGAAGATAACTCTGCATTGGCAGGAAAAGCTGGAGAGAAACAAGGGAACAGCCCCAGAAAGCAGGAGTTACGGGTTCACGCCAAGATCTGCGACCGATCGGTTGTGAGATCCTGCACACATCACTTTGTTATTCTCTGAATTTTCCCAGACAAACATTCCCCTCTAGGTATCTGTTTAGACTGTAAGACTGTTCTTACTATGTACTCATGCAACGCTGAGCAGAACCGTATTCTTAATCCCGTTTGTGCCCTCACCTGTTATTTCAAACATTATCAATATTGATATACCTACACCCGTAAAATCAGCCCCTGAGTCAGCAAAGGAAAAATACACCTGACGAGCCTTGAATCCGCATCTGCCTAGGTTTGCACGGACTCTGCGTAATGGATGTAACTGCACCACAAATGTTACAATGACAATAAATACACATAAATCTACCAAACCGATGAGCATTCAGTCAGACCTGATTAATGGTGCTCTCAAGAGCAGCAACAAGCTGCATTCTCATCCTTAAAAGTGAAAAGCAACAGTTTTAAAGGACATGAAGCAACACAGAGAGCCATTTCTCTTTCAAGCCCTTGAGAAATATTTCCAACGTGATTTTGCCCATCATTACGAGCACACTGAACGGCGGCTGGAACTCCAAGGGGTACAAAGCCCCATCACCTACTCCACGGCAGGAGGGAGAGGAAGATAATCTCTGCTGCACGGTAGTAAAGGTCCTATCCAGTAGCTGAACACTTACAGGAGAACACAGACTTACAAGAGAAGCCCCCAACCCCCACGGCCCTGCAATAACCCTGGAGCACCGCTGCAGCCAAGCGGGTAGCTGTCCTTAGCCCTTCAGGCTGGTGCACCCAAGCAGGACGTCTCCACAAGGTCGGAACCAGGGCTGGTTTCCATCCAGGCAGTGCAGAGGACCACAGGCTCTGATCTCCCCGTGCCCATTCGTGTTGGCAAGTCTAAAGCAAGGCGCTGAGACCTGCAGTTAGCCCAGCAATCAGACTTTAAGGAGTCCTGCAACCCGCCCTGTGCTCAGACCAGCAGCTCTCCCCGCTAATCACACACAATTTTATGCTGCCAGTGTAATTTAAATCGACTGAATTGGTTTTCAGAGTATTTAATAAATATTGCCTGCTGGCATAAACGGGGCTGAAGAACTAGAGATTTGAAAGAGCCAAACAGGCCTTTTGGCACCTTTGCTCTAATGATGCAACTGTCTCTCTGCCAATCCCTGACAGTCTCAGCAGAGCGGCATTAAAGTGATGCTTTGCGCAGGAAAAAGTAAATAAACAGATTATGCTCCATCTGATCCATAAACAGCAGGATCTTATTAAAAGCCACCAAATACAACTTCAAACAGCAATGCATTGTACTCTGTGATTCATTTGCAAACCATTGGCCAAGACAATAAAATCTTTGCTCAGTATTTTTATTTTAAATAATATGTGGAAATGGATTTCTAATAATTTTCTCTTGGGAGGCTAAAGTAGTTCTGATAATTAGGCTACCTAATTAATTACTAATCTTCTACAAAAATGGCCAATAGTCTGGTTTGTCAACATAGCTTAATAGAGATGGAAATGAAATGAATCTAATTTTCCTATCCACAGTACTTTCAGAAATGGCAGGGTGTTCACTCTCCCTGTTCCTTCTGAGAAGCAGATGTACCACAGGTCGCAGCAAGATCCTGGGCACAGGCACAACTACGCTGGGATTGTGGCACCACCAGCCTTCCTGGCTTCCCCCTGCCCTGGGCTATGCCCCCGTGAGGTGGCTGCAATGCTGCCTCCAGGAATAAATATCAATGCCTCTTAGTTTGTGAGTTCCTTATTGTTACACAATCTCATAAAATAAAAACAAGACAAAGTGCCCCCTAAATTTTTGAAGCTACTTGACATAAAAGCGACTTTATAACATGGTAGAGTTTTAGCCTTTGTTCTAAAGAGCCAGCCTGGGAAATTTCCAGCATGGCAAATGATTATTTCAAAGCAATGCACTGTGGTTTAGACATAACTGACCCTCAAATCACATCTCTTGTCTGATCTAAGGGACAGCGCAAGGGGCTGGGACCCCCAGGATCTGTGCTCTGTTTCCCCATCATGTTGCCTCAACCGGCAGCTCAGCCCCCCCAGCCGCTCGCTTCCCCCCGGGTGGGATGGGGAGAGAATGGGAAGGGTAAATGAGAAAACTCGTGGGCTGGGATAAGGACAGTTCGACGGGCAAAGCCAAAGCGGCGTGCCCAAGCAGAGCCACCCGAGGAATCCCTTCCCCCTGCCACAGCAGGCAGGGGCTCAGCCCCCCCCAGGGCAGCAGGGCTCAGCACGCGGGACGGGGACGGGGAAGGCAAACGCCATCGCTCCCGGCGTGTCCCCCCTCCTGCTTCCCCAGCTTTATGTGCTGAGCGTGGTGTTACATGGTCTGGGGTATCCCCTTGGGCAGCGGGGGGCAGCTGTCCCGGCCGTGCCCCCCAGCCCCTTGTGCCCCCCGGCCGGCTCGCTGCTGGGGGGAGGCAGAACAGCGCTTGGCTCCGTGCAGGCGCTGCCAGCAATTATGAAAACATCCCTGACTTACCCACACTGTTTCCAGCACAAAACCGAAACGTAGCCCCGTACAAGGTGCTATGAAGAAAATTAATTCTGTCCCAGACAAACCCGACACATTTCCCCTTGTAAGGTCATGTAACCCTTAAGGTGTGTCACGTCCCTTCTGCACACTGTGGTGACTGGCTGCAAAATTAAGGTAAAGTTAAAACTCCTTTGTGAAGCACCGAGATTTCCACCCCCCTCCCCCTCCAAACAGCTGCAGAAAAGTTAGGCACTATTGAAGAATTTACGCACATTAAAAAAAATGAAGTCAACATTTTTGTTTGAACAATACCCTGGAAGGACCAATTGTTCTCTAGCTCAAACACATGCACTCATATTTAGTCTGGCCTTTGCAGAGACTACTGCCACACTTTTGATCACCTTTTATTTTAATGTGAATAGTGAGGGAGCTAAGCTGACACTGCCAACACCAGACCCTGACCAGCAGATTCCTGTCTTTGCTCAGTTCAACAAACGTTGCTTTTACCAACTCTACAAGTAGGCATGGTGCAGAATAGAGGACTCCATTTCCGAAGAGCTCAGCCCTCCTGCTCTGCGCTACTCCGCAGGCTCAAAGCCCAGGAAAATCCAGCTTTTGTTGGGAAGCAGTAACCTGAAGAACACAGGACTGCAGAAGGATGCCACTGATGTTGAGCTGGGATGCAGGAGGACACCAGCTGGAGATGAGGTGGTCTTGCTGGGATTTGTGTTTTTCTGAATATCTAATTTTTATACTTAGTAACATGACTATTTTTATTTGTGTTGCAGAGGTATTCAAGAAACAAGAGCTGCGGTTACCAATCACATAACCCGGCTGTTTTCTTGCACTCCAGCAGAAGGTCCTGCCCTGAAGAGCTGACAGCCAAACAGGCGAAGCAGCCAGAGCTTGAGCTCAGCGCAGGCATGAGGGGCGGTGTGTCACCCAGCTGGCAAGGGCACGGGCCAGACAAAAGATGCACATCTCACTCTAGCAGCATGTCTGGAGAATGCTTCTTGCCTTCCCGCGCTGTATTTTAGCACAAACTCAGGTGTAGTATAAAGACCAGATAGGCACTTTTAATGAATCAGACAGAAGATCAAATAAAAATACTGTCTAATGAATAGTCTTCTTTTGTCATCATTACATTCTCAGAAATATCCTAACTTTCTCCTCTTTTTTACACTCTCCTAACTCTGCATCTTTAATAGGTCTCAAGGATAACATTTCACTGTCCTAACTTTCAGCCTGCAAAGGATGAGGCTGAGTACTTTTATTACAGTTTAATAAATTGTTAATATTGAAGATGAATAATGAAATAACTACTGTCATGTAACCCCTCATAATCATTACAAAAATATGCTTTCTGAAATAATTTAAACATATCACTAAAATACATATACTTGTCTCTACACAGGCAAAGGTAATATTTCTGATGTAATTATTTCTAATAATAATTTTGTTTAAAATGAAACCTTATTTTTTTCTAAGAAATATCAGCTTTCCTTCAAATAAAACACCTTTACACTCAAAACAGTAGCATTCTGACTCAAACACAGCTCTGAATCTGTGCCCACCTGTTTTGCACTGCTTTAGATTTGGTACCGAAGGTGCTAGAGAGCTACTCCACACCGCACCGCGGCGACCCAGGAGAGACCTTGGCCAGTGCCAGAACTGTAGCTAGACATGCAATTTCTGTGCATGCTGACTGGATGCCCAGGCACACACCTGGGGTATGGGTTCAGAAAATTTCAAGAATTTGGCCTAAACATCCTTGAAATGTGTCATTGACACCTGGAATTTTAGGAGGTAGGTTGGTTGGTTGCGGTTTTTAGTTGTTTTTCTTTTTTAAGTTAGCTAATTAGTAGCTCCTAACCTGACTAAAAATTGTATCAAGACAAAAAGGCCTTTGAATAGACAAGATATTCAAATTACTGTAAAATGTATTTAAAAGACTATGCCAGGACCTAGTTTGTTCCAGCTATCATTGCCTGGCCATTCCCAGAGCTAAATTAGCTGAACTAACGATGCAGAGCTATGTTTATACCTTGACATAGCTACGTTTACGTCAGTGCCACAGACAGCTGACAGAAGCCAACAAACACCAATGAGCCAGGTTTGGCCACCCAAGACTCAGGCTGGCCTTCAGCTGAAGTTCTCCATCAAACACATGGTTTTCATACCCAAGACTCCCCCTGCAG
Organism: Falco punctatus; assembly: GCF_963210335.1. Lineage (NCBI taxonomy): Eukaryota > Metazoa > Chordata > Aves > Falconiformes > Falconidae > Falco > Falco punctatus. Next base: position 119,818,861 of record NC_137581.1, on the reverse strand, counting down.
CAGCTCCCCGGGGCAGGTGTGTAATTTTTTCTCCAATATTACAAGATCATTAGAACTTATACATCTAACTCCCCTCTAAATTAACACCTGAAACATCCATCAAAACAGGTTACAATTTTAGGAAACTCTAGTGCGGTCCCATTGCTCACTGGCCCCTTTGGCCTCACTCTCCATCCCCTATTTTAGTTCTGGATTTCAGAAAACAAATGCAGATGTCTATGCATGGAGCAGTTCCATGGTGCAGCATAAGTACTGATTTCTTATGCAACATCCCATACACACCTGATCAGCAGAATCTGGGCTGGTATAACAATTTCTGGAAAATTCCATTTTTCACTTAATTAAGGATATTTGGGGAAATAGGCTGGTAGTTTTTCACAGGGTACATTAAAACCAGAAACCAAGGCCTGCTCAGCTGCATCTGTGTTTCTGTTGCTGTCTTCAGCCGTAACCCCCTCCTTATGGGGGGCTGCAAGAGCCCAGCTGGAACGCAGGGAGCATCCTCACTTCTCAAATTTATCGCTTTCTTTAAAGGGAATCTACTGAAGTGCCATATGCAAGAAAATACTAGGAATACCATCTGCTTTGTTTCCTCCTGCCTCTGCCCCACCATTTTTTTTTTCATATATCAGGCTGGCCTTTTTTTTTTTTTTTCTTTCCTAAGGGCAGTTATCATTTGATTATAATCTTGCTCCTCTTCTAGCAACCTGATTAATACAAGCTCATCTTTACTTTAGGTTCTGTATGTTCAAGATTAAGCAAACTGTTATAGATGCCCTAAAAATGGTTAAATGAATCATCTTTATGGTATTTTCCTGTTTTGTCCAGAGGCATTGTAACATCTCAGGCTGCCAAAACATGAGCCAGGTCTCAAGGTTCCATTCATATCATTGGGAAATAAAATGTGATTTAAGAAAGACAAAAAATGAGCTTGAAACCTTTCTTGTAGAAGAATCATTTGGATGATAAAGAGATGCGAACTGGGAATTCCTACAAGAGATAATTGAAAGGAATGCTTTAACAAAGACAATTTTTCTTCTACTTCTTTACAAGAGGCTGGAAAAAACAAACCAAAGTGTTCTTTAAAGTGAACACCCTGTGATGTGATGTGAATTTTACTATGCTCTCACTCAGTCGAGAAGTCTTTCAGAATAGGCAAGATCTGGATTTTTTGACTGTAACACAAGCAAGCAAATAAAACAGCCAGCCTGGAGGTCTTCTTTATACAAGAAGAGGAAGGTGATGCTCATCTGCAAGAGAACAACAAAGCACAAAGGGACTGGAAGCAAAGATTCACCCGTATTCCAGTGAACATGGATCATGACACGTATCACACCAAAGGGCTGCAGATTTTAAAGGAGTGGCAGAATTCACAGAGAACCTTTAGTTGCATATACCGAGAGCGTTACACACTCCTTCAGAACACTGTAATGGCATGTATACATCAACGTTCTAAAACTACTGCCATGAGGGCATACCCTCCCTATTTCCAGCCAGAAGGCAAGAAATACTGAAAGCAACACTGGCCAGGGCACACTTTGGGATAGAGGTTTGGAACCCACTTAGTGCACCTGGTGATCAGCAAAGCTCAGGGTCTGAACAGCAACACACTGCTCCACTTTTAAAAGCTTCCAGTATCCTGGGACATAACACAGTACACACTAAGTAAAAAGCAAACGGAGCATTCATGCCTTTTTCATAGCTTCCAGGTGGAGAAAGGCCAGAGCCTCTTTCCTAGGGCTTTCCTTGGAACAAACACAGATGTCTGGCACAAAACGTACATTTGCGTTTTTACTGGATGCCAAGCTGAAGCTCAGCTTTTCTTGATTTCTTTTCAGCCATTCATCATATGGATGGTCAAGCAAATTCTCTCTCAAGAGCTCCTTTATCAGTTCAAGAACACCTGACCTCGGTGCAGCCCATGAAACCGAGACGAGGAGCACAGTGTGGAAGGAGACACCTGCGGTTTGCAGGCTGAGCCCTGCCCGCTGGCACCCCCAGCCAGCCATTCGTTGGGCATGGGGCAGGCGTGGAGCACCCCCGGCACCCAGCACCCAGCACCCAGCCCCTGGCACCCAGCACCCAGCACACAGCACACAGCACCCAGTACCCAACCTCTGGTACCCAGAACCCACTACCCATCCCCTGGTACCCAGAACCCAGTACCCAGCCCCTGGCACCCAGCACCCGGTACACAGCACCCAGCCCCTGGCACCCAGCCCCTGGCACCTAGCCCCTGACACCCAGCACCCAATCTCTGGTACCCAGCACCCAGTACCCAACCCCTGGTACCCAGCACCCGGTACACAGCACCCAGCCCCTGGCACCCAGCCCCTGACACCCATCACCCAATCTCTGGTACCCAGCACCCAGTACCCAGCCTCTGGTACTCAGAACCCAGCACCCAGCCCCTGGCACCCAGCACCCAGCACCCAGCACCCAGCACCTGGCACCCAGCACCCAGAAGCCAGCACCCAGCACCCAGCACCCAGCACCCAGCCCCTGGCACCCAGCACCCAGCACCTGGCACCCAGCACCCGGCACCCAGAAGCCAGCACCCAGGCCCTGGCACCCATGGCCCAGCAGCCAGCCCCTCACAACCAGCCCCCAGCCCCCAGCAGCCAGCCCCTGGCGCCCAGCACCCAGCACCCAGCGCTCAGCCCCTGGCACCCAGCCCCCAGCCCTCAGCACTCAGCATCCAGTACCCAGCACCCAGCCCCTGGCAGCCTGGCCACCAAGACGGGGCTCCGGATCCTTGGCACCCAAATTTTGATGGCAGCGACCACAGCAGCAATAAACGTGGCCACTCACATGGCCTCCTGTGGCCTTCAAAAGCATGCGTGCTCTTCATCATTGACCTCTCCATGCAAAATACTTTGATTTTCTGAACCAACAACTATTTCAGGTCAGAAACCAATTGGAGGAGAAGGAATATTTAGGGGTGACAGCACGTGTGACAAAGGCCGCGGAAGCAGCATGCTGCCACGTTTTGCCCACAAACACAGTAACAACCCCCACCAAACTGTGCCAGAGCAAGCAATTCATGAAGCATTTCTAAACTCCCAAGTGAAAGCTGCTATATTTAATTTATTATAAAAGATGCAATTGCGAACATTATCAGACCCTGAAACCTTAGTCAAAATGTCCAAAAGAAAATTGCCTTCTCGTTTTTAAAAGGATTCAAAGGCTACACGCGGTATTTTGATATAGCAGACACCCCCACCCCCCAAAAAAGGATATTGAATTCACATGTGTATCAGACTCAACCAGAAGTTCTTGATAAGCACTAAGGATTGAAATAAAAGCTGCAGAGCATTTACTTGCAACAAAATGTAAGCAATCAATATAACACTACTATCTTTCCCTTATCTCTATCTTATTATTCACAGAACAAGAGCTGTATTAACAATGTCAAAAAGTAATTTGAAGAAATCTTTAATTAAAAATTCCTAAACATGACAAAATGATGAAATAACATTTCTAGGATTTTATTGAAAGCTTCAAGTGAAATGATACTTTGGAATCCAGTTAAATATCTAAGAAGAGTTTAAAAGCCACTGCACATTTTAATAAAGGTCTCATCAAAATATTGTAATATCTGCAGTATTTCAATGTAATATTTTGATTGTGAAATGCCTGAGTTCTTCCTACAACTCTGTGGAGAGTAAAAATATCACAATTCCATCCCTTCCTCTCCATTTAAAAATTCACCCAGATAAACTGATTTTGAATCAAATGCCTGAAATTCCTCTGAAAAGGTTTGAATCATTATGTGGAATTGCAGACAAAATTGGAGATAATTGATTTTTATGTGTGGAAATCTAAGCTAAGGCAGTTCATGTTCAGAGTGACAGAGGAGTAATTGTGAACACAAGTATGCTTGTTGAGTTAACACGTTGCAAAAGTTTAGCTGTGATTAAACTCGTCCAGGTTTGTGTGTGGGGCCAGCCTGCGACAGCCCCTGGGGGGTAAAGCAGAACTGAAGTTCGTCACCACATTTCGCTTCCTCTCGTGTACCAAAAGGTGTGCTGGCAACTGCAGCAACAGTTCTGCTTGAAGATTGTGACCTGCATCCTATTCTTCCTGAATTTTGGATGAGTTATTATATACACGAGCGTGAAAAAAAATATGGAAATATTTTCCCCAGAAGAAAAGCCCAGACTGAGTTTCGTCATAAAATCCCTTCTCCAGCCTTTACTGAGTGAAAAGCAAAAATATAAAGCTGTAGTCCACAACCGAGTATGGCTGAATACCTGAAACGCCTCTCACTTTGGACTATGGCAAGAAAAATATAAATTATCAGAGCTTAAATGTCATAGAGTACTGGAGCGCTAGACTCGTATCGGCTGACTTACATCAGTCTGTCCCCAAGCTATGTTGCTGATAAATAAAATATCCGCACATTTTTATAAATTGCTAGACCTTTCTAGAATATTGTGGTGTTTTGAAATTGTAAAGTCTTGGTTAATGGAGAAAAGGACAGGAATTTTCTAGAGATTTCAACGAAATTAAGTAAATCTGAAATACTCTTCAAAAGCTGTGTGCCAGGACACGCTGGTCCACTACGTCTCCTCATCCATGAGAAATAGCACCACGGTGCTTCCCCCGCTGTGCCTTCAGACTGAAGGATGACAGTTTGGGGGTTTCCTCCCACCAAAAATAATGTAAAAAGAAGAAAAATGCATTCATGGAACAGTAGCACAAGCTTATCAAACCAATTTGTTCAAATTTCTATCAAATACATACACACAATAATCTATAAAATGTGCATACTACAATACAGAATCAAAATGTTAACATTAAGAGAAAATACAGCAAAAGTGTTCCGAAAACAAAACAACAAATATTTTTTTTCCATTCAGAACATTGATTAAACTACTTTTCCCTACAAAGTGCTTCTATTCAACCACATAAACACTTGAAATCATCCATCCCAAACTATTTTAACTGCTGCTTACAGTGAACATATACGCGAAAGCTAAAGCAACGAGCTGGCTTGCTACACTTACTTCATATAAAAGATACACATCTTTGTCAGCGACTTATTTCTTAACTTTAACTCCACTTGGAATGTGACTTGTCCAACAAAGCAGAACTGCAGAGCTTTGAAGCGGAAGGAAAGAGAGGAACGAAAAATACTAAAATAGCTTGAAGGCACAGAAAATATGGTACTAAAGCCAATGGCACAATATCTGCACAATCCAGAAGATCAGCAAGGCACAGAAATATTTTCTTGCTGTGCAGGGGTGAGCTGGAAGCAATTAGGGGTAAAAAAAATCCCAATCCCCTGACACTGGTACAGCGCTACTTACAAGTGTGAAGCAACAGTCAGGACTCGAGGCCAGTGAAGCTGCCACGGCCACAGCGGCGCTGCCACAGTGGTTTGTGGAAGGAAGCCCAAGATGGGTAAATGTCTCCAGGAGCCCCAGGGAAATACAACTGCTCTACAGATATTAAAAATAGCAGTGTGAATTTCTGCTTTGACAACGCAGCTAATGGGAAGGTCTTTTGCCCTGAGTAAGCTACAAAGGGATACTAAAAACCTGGGAAGCCCCTTACAATCTCACCCTGCGCCAGCCAGGCAGATCCCACAGGCACCCTGGCTAGAAGCTGAATGCTGATGAGCAAAAGCAAGAAGAGAGGCGCAGTTTGGGGATAAAGTGGAAAAAGAATTGGCTGAATAGAAAGCTCTGTTTGGCCTCCTTAATCCTTGCAGGTTGGAAGTAATCGCAGTGATTCCGTAAAGCACTGTCATGGAGGGCGCAGTGGTTAGCTGGTCATGCCTTCAGCGGGTAGTGGTTCATATTAATAATGTTCCAGGCTTTCAAAAGCAGCCTGTATGTCTAAATCAATTAATTCTTGCAGCCTTTGTGTGCGGTAAGCAAGCACTGCTATCTCTTTTTCCAAGATAAGGAAAGCAGAAGGAACTGAAATCGTTACAACAGGAATGCGAAGCGGACAGGCTGAGGACCCCATACTTCTTTTGTTTAGAGCTGCGCTTTGAAGCATCTCTCCAGCCTGTCTCTCTCTCCTTTTATGTTACTCAGCGTTATCTGTTCAGATCTCGAAAGTGAGTTAAGCACCAGAAAATGTACAGAGCTGCTGAACCCCCACCAAAAATGGCTCTGGAAGCCTTAAAAGCCCTACAAGGGCTTCCCTACGAGAGAAGTTTTTCACGGTTTGGCCTTGCCATTTAAAAAAGCCATCAGGTAACATCCGCAAAGAAAAACATGCAAAATGAAAACTTTAATTTAAAATGAAAGCCGATGCTCCAACATGTAGCTAGAGTAGCTGGAACACTGAATAAAGTGTTCAACATTGACAGTAATTCGATACTTCATACCATTTGATCTGAGAAAAAAATTAAACATATTTGAAAACTTGTTCTCCTAATCCCCAAAATTACTCCAAGGGAGGGATTTTAATAACGAGGAGGATCTGTGTGGTGGCCCAGGGTAAGGCTTAAGGGGGCTTCCCGGGTTTTTGGTATCCATTCGTAACTTGGGGGCAAAGACCTTTCCCCTTGCCTTCTGGGAGCAAGGTGAGATGTGCAGTGTCTCAGAGGATTAATAAAATTTATCCTCTTCCTTCTGAGCAGCGTGACTTGGTCAGCACTCCCACCAGACGTGCCCCTGCTTGCCCTCATGCTTTGTCCAAAGGTATCTTTCCTAAAAAAGCGTGGCGGACAGAAACTGATGCTAACGGCAAAAACTCCCAAGTATTTTGATGAAACTTGTCTGGTATTAGTTTTCTGGCTCGCGCTATAATTTGGGTCATTGTTTGGGGGAAAATATCAAAATCTACACAATAACATTTGTGACCAGATGAGAAAACTATTACAATATAAGAAATACATCTGGTACGGGGTGTCCATGCATGCAGTCTATTACTCGGGGGCATTGTTGAATAAATCTATGTACTGTAGAGCTGTGTGAATTAGTACAGAAGCAATCCAACTACGGTAGTACAGGTGTCTACCCTGACAAGAGGGTTTAAAACTAGCTCAGACCTCTCTGTGCTTTTTGCAACACGCATTTGAAGCCATTTCCTCATGGACAAAAGGAATTTGCATTCAACCTATTTTATGTATGATATGTAAGCTAAGGATGATATGTAAGCTAAATTATAGTGTAAACGTAATTTGATGTTGTAGCAAAGACTTCTAATGGGATGTTATAGGAAAGGCTTCTTATTCTGGTTTACTGCAAATCCTCTCCAACTCTTTTTTAATGTCTGTTCTGTGCTGGCAGCAGATAACTAGGTATTTTTGAATAGTAATAGGATTTACCAAAAATGTCTCTCAGCCCATCATGTGTTATTTCTGTTTTAAATCAGAGACCTACAGAAAGAAGTGAAAGATGAGGATCTATTCCATACTTTGACAAAAAAGCCACGCTAAAAGTATTGATAAAATAATAGGAGAAAAAATAAATCAAGAAATATCTCCAAAGTCTATCACATAGGGTGTCTCACTGTTTCAATAAAATATAAAAGAACAAGTTGGTACAGAGCCAATTATTGCCTTGAGTGCAGTATCAAAATTGCTCACATCTTTGAATAACTTCCTGAATTTTCCAGTAAGTTCATAAAGCTAGAGCAAGCTGCCTACGAACTGATAAAGAACTTCACTTTCTGAGGCAAAATATGATGTCTGCATCAGAAACAGCTGTGTGAGGAGGTTCTGACAGATTCCTGTTGTCCCAAGGGTCATTTCTTGGTGAGGTACATTTGTTCCCATCACTGAAATGCTGCAGGCAGAAGCCTCAGCTTGCACAGATGCTCTGCACGGCATTGTCAGGGAGCAGCCTGGGCTTCCTAACCAGAATTAATGTCCTAATTTCAGGGGAACTATGCCATAAGCAGCCACTTCCCCACAATGTGGCTCTGGAATCTTCTAGTCCGGAAGAAAGCTCAAGCTGCTGAAGGTGTAGGTGAATCCAACCAACCGACACGCATGCATCAGCTGGGAAAACCTCGGAGGAGTTAGCGTCAGGGGGACCCATGCTTGGTGTCCTGATTTCATAGCTAATCTTCTGGTCCTTCCTGCCCCTAACTGCTGAAATTAGGAAGGACTGTCTCTCCGAGCTGCTGCTGACAAAGGATGGGCTGTGGCAGTCGCACGGCACAGTGATGGGGCAGCCGGCGCTGGCAGGAGGCGCATATTCTGGACTCTGTAGGTAGCATCTGAACCACACATACAAACACTTTGCATTAAATGGGACAAAGTACAGAGGTGAGGGTTTCGGCCAGGAGTGGGTGAGGTGCGTAGGATGAGACCCAAAGATATTATCCTAGTCCCTCTGTCTGAACTGGCTTATATGAAGCCTCTGGAAGGGCAGAATAAACATACCACATCAATACTTCTGCAACTATCACCTGGAACGTCTGAATTCCCATTTTGGCTCTGACGTCGATTCCTTTTCTGCCCTTGGCAAGGCAATAAGGCAGCACCGAGTTATACCACCTGGATTCATGCTGCATAGCCCCTTAGTCTGCAAGCAGCCTTATATCAATTCCAACAGCAAAAGGTACGAAGTGACAAGTTACACCTCTTGAGCACAAAGGGTTGCAACCTGCTTTAATATTTTCACTCATAAAAGCAAGAGATTATAAAAATAATATATACCCTTCCTGCTCCCAGCCAGGTTATGAGATTTAATGTTTTCCCAGCTCTTTGAAGATGTACAGACAGCCACTGAAATTAAGCATTTTTGATAAGTTGTTTATATGCCATAAAGGCAGCATGATATTCACAAATATTCTGCAAGATGTCCTATTACCTTATCTTAATATAGGTTTTCTTTAATCAAGGTGTAGATTATCTTGTCTAACCGAGTGTCAGAGGAGGAAGCATGGTGGGATTATTTTGGCTACTTCTCTATTGGATAAACCATCAGCCAAGGCAGCACATAAGCAACAGTCTTCCTCCTTGTGCTGCTCCCACCACTTTGGCACCTCTCATTAAAACAACCCCACACTTGGTCCACCACCTCTGGCCTTAACTTACTGATGTTAACCTACTAATGTACTACTAGATCCCAAATAATAAGAAAAAGAGACAGATTTTAGGGGCTTTGCGTAAGTTTAGACTGCAGCGATTCTCCTGAAGGCATGAGGAAGCGTAGCCTTTCTGGAGGGACATCCTCTGCTGGGTGAGCTGCGTACGTGCTAGCAAGGCGGCACACAATGTTTCTTCTTTCCTAGGGCCTGGAAGCCTATGACACACATTTGGCCAGCTTGCTTCCACCTCACTTGTGTGCTTCTGAGATCTGATTTTCAGATGTCCACATGTGGGGATAAGCCCCCAGAGTGTTAGCCACAATCGCTCACCCAAAGTCCAAAATACCAGCGCTGAGAGAAGCTCAGAGAGCACCTGAGTCTGAGCTTTGAGAGGAAGAGCAGAAAGAATGGTTTTGACATCTAAAGAAGGTCAGTTGCCAAATGCCCCTGCAAGGACAGGAGCCATCCCCAACTGGTCCCATTCCTCCACTTCCTCTGCTGGAGCCTCCTCACTACACTCGGGATCCTTTTCACGTGTGTGTTGCACATAAATGCACTTTCACATGTGTTTTGGTTTCTTTCCAAATACTCTGAACACCTTTCGAGCCTCAGGGCTGAGCCCAATTCAGCATGTCCAAAGCCTATAAACATGAACACAACAGGAGAAACTGGAGAAACTGATAGTAAAGGATTCCAGTATTTACCACTAATGGTGTGTGAGAATTTAATCTAGCCAAAGGAAGAAAGGGAGGCACAGACAATGGTGGATCTACAGGATCCTAAGTTCTAGGCTGGAAAACCTGACTCTTGACAGTTTTCCTCTGAAACTCTTACAGTTTTATGCTATATGTCCTTTATTCTCCATTCCACATCTTCTTCCCACCTCAATAATGAATTTATCAGATCTCTTGACTAAAACTCTGGACTAGCCCCTGTAGTACAACTCAACAAAAGTGGTTTGTTTGCTGTTGCTATTTGCCTGAGATGTTCCATAGTAGACAAAGAGCTTGGAAGAGGCTCCGTCAAACTACATTCAGGCCTACTGAAATTCTTTAACACCATGTTTTAAGATATTTTTTTTTGTAAGAAGAGCCTTGCTTCCTTTATGCAATTGCCTTGAGGCTCCAAGGTAGAGTCGCTACTACACCACAGATCAGGTTTGAAGAGCTGAACATAAATGATACAAAGGAAAGCATTATTATCTCTACACACAAATGTGTGTGCACATAAGCAATATGTAGATGTGTGCGTGTGTGTGCCTTTATTTGTCTGTATATATGCATGTGTTTGTATACACGCCTCCCTCCTCCTGCCATCACAGTGGCAGAAGGCAATGTTGAAGCCTATTTCAAAACAAAGCAAATTGCCTGCTGGCATTTCAATTTTCAAAGCATTTCAGCAAATTGTTTTGTTAAGAGTAACATAATTTCCAACTCACTTAATCATTACTCTTCTAAACAGTGCTTCCCTTTTAAAAATGCTGCTTCTTACTACTAAGTTTTTCTTATTTATGAACTTCACTGTCCCTAAAGTAATATTGCAGGGTATGCTGATTACATGACTAGATTTGATGTTGCTATGCCTGAACTTCCTTCTGAAAAATGAGGTCTGAGCACCAAGGCTGCATTGTCTTCACCATGACTGAAAACAAGGACACAAATAACACAGAAATTATCCATTTATGTAAACAAGTAAGATTTTGCTCTTTTAAAAATATATGTAAAATGCACGCATTGGTTAAGATGACCACTCCAATAAGACTTACTGATTTCATTTTTAATTGAGTGACATTTTTCTCTAAGACATGAAGAAAGAAAGACTTTCAGGAAGAGAAAAGGTGAACACTGCTCTTAACGTCGACTACTTGTATATTTTCTGTATGCGTGTGTTAACTAATGGTTCACTGACTATGGCATATAGCTCTCAATTCTGCAAAGGCACATGCAGTTACCATTACTACTCTGAGCCTGATTCAAACACCCATTGAAGTTGCTGGGACACTACCCATTCACTCCCACAGACCATGAACCAGGGCCAGATATGTAAATTATGTTAATTGTGCAGGATGGGGCACTAATCCTTCTTCCAAAACCCTTTAATACTGCAGCTACATCAAGGGTAGAATTGCAAAAGAGCATAGAAAGGCACAACCCTGAAAACACATGGACTCTCCTCTCAAATTCATAGATGGATGCAAATGACAAGCAATGAGAAATAGGAAGTGCTGGATTCAGCTTTCTGCCCTGGAACACCGTGTAGTCAGCTCCCAACCACAGCCAGTACTCATGTAGGACTGCAGTTTTGTAAAAGACTTGCTCCAGCCTTCCACGACAGTTTGAACTGAATTGTCAGTCAGATGTGACATCTGCAGCCTCGGTAAATTCCATGGAGGAGGCAACCTGGGTCCAACAAAGGAAAAAATCCATATTCATTTCACTTTTCTCCAGTTGCTTTTTCATCTGCTTTACAAGCTTTATTCCCCCTATAAAACCGTACAGTAGGGAAACTCTTAACAAACAGGATGTCTTGGTAAATATATCTAGAGTAATGTGTCTACTAGTAACCGTAAAATTATTATAATGAATGTACTAATAGTTACAAAAATAATATTAATAATGACAATATGCATACATTTATTTAACCCAAATTGTCCTCTCTGGACTCAATCAAGCACGGAGCAGAGTTCCCACCAGTTTTCCTACCTATATTTGTAAAGACCATTCCTTCGTACTTTATCACAGGACTTCTGGAAGCACATTTGGTTTTCCTGCTCAGATTAAAAAAAAGTCAACAGAACATCTGAATGATTCATCCAAAATCCTTGACTACCTGTTCCTAAAAAGGCAGATATCCCACCCAGGTCAAAGATTAGACAATGCCTCGGTCCAACCACACTCCCCGCCATCAAGGGCTTCACAGGGTAAGCAATACAGACTCTAATATATTGAAGTAAAGGCTTTCCACATGCTGTCACATTCTGCCATGTCATAGTTATCTTGTGGTATTTCTCTCAGCTGAACAAACAGCAGGTGTGAGGTGCCCTTGATTCGAATTACACACATAGCCAGCATGTTGTAAGTGTTTCTGACATAGCGTGTATACTTTCCCTTTTTATTTTTTTATTTTTTTCTATTCTAAGGGAAAGTTCCCATTCATAGCATCTAGCAGCTTGCAATCTGACATAAAATCATTCTTTGCCAAAATGAAATATCTGCTGGTCACGATGCATGCTGTTTCTTATCTCTGAAGATGTGAACATGTGTTTCAGATGTATAAAGTCACACCCTGCTATCTGCTGGGGGTGGGTTTCTGAAAAGGGCAAAAGATAGCAGGTCAATGGATAGCAAAATTATTATTTTCTGTAAGAACTGTTGCGGTAAAGAGAAGATGCAATCAGGCACCTAATATATACAGACAGGGACAGCACATTGCATTATAAGGTCTTTCCCACTCACATGCCATTAATATTAACCAGAAAAGTGAGATCATAAAGGCTCAGATGCAAAAGGAAGATCTTGCTGCAAACCACATGCTAGACAACCTACACGGTCCTACAAGCATCAGTGTGATGCACAAACAGTACTGAGACAGAAAAAAAATATTGTACTGTCTACAAGAGCATCCATTTTGTTGGTACTTCCTTTATATATGTGAACATTTTATTGAAACAATAAATACGTTCACTAAATATATGGAAGAAAACATAAATGCGTAGTTTACAGTAAAGTGCCATCCTCACATTAAGGTAGTTCGATGATGTCCGCTGCTGCTCGTCAGACCAGCTTCAACATGAAAAGGCACCTCGGGGAAGTATTTTACAGAAGATGGGTGGTGGAAGGGGGAAAGATGGAAAACCGGGGTAATAATGATGGTTAGCAGAGCAGAGTATGAAGTAGTTGCCAATGGAAAAGCAAGATAGTAGGCAGGCAAGTACGGATAACAAATTCTTACTGTCTGTGCATGTTTTTAATGTCTGTGCATGGCGGAGGCATATATATACAAGCGAAAGCAATGTTCTCAGTTTTAAGGCATTATATCCATCAATGTTAAAATATGCATTGTTTATAAAACATATTTTTTAAAAGCCTTCTAAGATGCACATGATTGTTTCTGCCCCAGAATGCTTAAAATGAAAGGAATGACAATTACATTTCAGTAATGTATTCTACCACAGAAATTAAAACTAAGCATGTCCATCAGCGAAAAAGGCAGGTGCTATGCTATTTACATCATGCTTCAAGTGGAAATCACCTAAACAATTTCCAAAAGGCAGAAATTTTCTTCAGCAGTTTATCCAGCTAATAAGATCTATTTCACTGGAAATCTATTTTCTTGTCGCTACTATCTGGAATTTTATTCTGCCTTCTTGGGAATATCGTTACAGTAAGAAAGACTTTGAAATAATAGAATGTGCAATAATTGAGCTTGGAATTATGAGTGTTATTTGGAAGTCTTGAAAAAAATTATTGTTAGCTTCCCTCAATTAGAATAAAACACAGTAACTCCTATTTCCAGTGATTTCAGCTACAGATGCAGAAGTGATAGAGATGTATCATCATTCCTATCCTATAATGTTTTTGCTGTCCCTCCTTAAAAGTCTATGTTGATTTAAGGTTCTCTTCCCTCACAAAATCTTTATGGTAGCTAGCTAGCATAGCTTTCAGATTTTATCTTGCCATATGTTTCAAGTTGTGTGCTTCAGTCTGCATCTGCTGAGTATCTGCTACAGTATGGCTACAACATCAACTCAAAACAATTGGGACTACAGCCTTTATAATAATTACTCTCTGCAGCTGTTGAAATCAGAATCTTTAAAAAAACCCTAAAAGCTGTAGCTTCTCTCCATCTCTCTCACTATTTTTATCTAAAGCAAAACCAAGCACATTTTAATGGGCCTTTTTGAATTGAAAGATAGAAGCAGATTTTTTTCAAGGTAGCATATAAACACACACTGCTTTATACTGTGGAATAAAGGTATAGCTGGCTTTTGCCATGATACGTGATTTAAAGAAAACCCCATGTGGAAAAAAGTGTTGTAGTACAATACATCTCGGGTGTTAGAAGTCTCATTTGGAAAACAATATTGACCAAGTTCTGCTTTTCCAACAAAATTTGCGGGTTGCCAGAAATGGAAGAATTTATTAACAGCTAAAGCCCTTGCAACCCTAAGCTTCTCTCTCTTATGGTTTATGAAGGCATCGCCAACCTCTTTATCTCAACAGCTGGACAGCAAAAACAAAATCAACCTGTCTTGCCAGCAAATATATTCAAGCACCTGCACGCTGTTAGACGTGGCATCACTACAATGACTCAGAAGCTATGAGGAAACATACTTACAGTATCAAGGAAGAGTCTGATTCTGCAGTTCATACAGAACGGCTTGATCAGACTAATTAATTTGCGATCTAAATGCAATAGCCATTTTTAGCTGATCCAGTAGTATTATTTTAAAACTTCTGCGATTACAAAGATCCAGTTGTAAGGGACATCGGGAAGTCAAAAGCAGGAACTCTACTGAGGGCCAGCCAGGCTGCTCATGACTTTGTTCAGCCAGGTCTGGAAATTCTTCAAGGACAGAGGCAGCATTGCCTGGTTGGGGAACCTGCTTCCACTGCCTCGCTGTCCTCCTGGGGAAGATGTTTGTCCTGGTAACCAGTTTGAATCTTTTTTCCCTTGTTCAGACTTCTCTCCACCATCTCTTGCCCTCCCACCATGCACCACCCTTAGGAACCTGGGTCCAAATTCTTGATCACCTCCCCTCCTCTCCGTATAAAGCTGCTGTTAGGCTGCCCCAGGCCTCCTTTTCTCCAGACTGAACAAGTCAAAGAGTAATAACATAAAACAAAAAAGGTTTTACATACATACAAAACCAATAACAGCAAGTGCAGGCAGTTACACTACTGCCACCAAAACACAGCCGTAACTTGGCACACTGTTCCATCGTTCAGCAGGGGAAACTGTTTCAACACCAAGATGAACCAAAGTGCAGATTTTCGAAGCTACATCAAGTAGCTAATTTCCATTAGATTTGGTGGAAGCCAGCTATCTAGATAGTTTCAGATATGCAGGCATGACACTGTAAGAAAACACATTATTGTCATCACAACCTGAGCCCTTAAAGGTCCAGCGAGCACAGCAATTACTGCAGGTATGCGAGCAGCCATGTCTGGAATACTGTCACACCTGCAGTGAGCACACGCCTAAGTATTTTCAGACTAGTACCTAAAGAAAGATAGGGCAAGACAGAAAAAAACCCAAACAAACCAGGGATAAAGGATGCGTTATGTGATGCTCAGGAATACATTTTAATAATAAACCCAGCTATTTTAATTTTTAGTGTGTTAACAGGTCTGCCAAATGAATCTCACTAATGTGATGGTGAGAAACTTAATTTTTAAATTTCAAGACTAAATCAAGAAGCGATGTCAACACTTCTGTGATTGCATTGTGTTAAGCAATATACAAGTCGAATTGCTCTGGAGAAGTCCTTCTCCAGCCACCAGCTGGAAAACTGGATCTTAGCTCTCCTGGCTGCCTGACTTCTAAGCACCTGGAGCTGAACCCTGCCCTTTGGCATTACACTAGCAGTGGCGCTCAGGGTCGCTTTTGAATGAGTCCCTCAACGGTAGTCAAAGCCGTCCCTTTCCTTTGTGCGCCACGTCTTGACACAAGATTTGAATTATTAGAACAATTGCTGTAGAAGCTTTGGGAATCTTTCTGAAACAGAAAAGGAGCCTTTTGGTTGATTTTTTTACCTATCTGATGATTTCCTCTCCTGTTACAAGGATGCTGCTTTTGGCAGGGATTTGTTACATTTTCATATATATGTCAGAAGGATCTAGAATGATCAGACAGGTCCCTTCCTGTTACTTTGGCTTTATAAACTTAAGAATTGATAACCAGTAAATAAATGCAAAGCAAATTACTGCCAGGCCATAAAATACGATATCATTTTCTGAACATTAATGGCAATTTGAAAAATGTTGAGGTTCAATCCACCAAGGCAGACTCTAACTTAACAATTCTGTTACCTAATTAAATCCTGATTACCTACAAAATCAGCCAGCCAACACGTCTATATGAGGATGAAGTTACTGATTTTCTGCAGAACTTGCATGACGTAATACAAGGGCAGGAGTTCAGAAGCTAATTTGGAGACACTGAAAGGAGAAGATGCACAGGAAACATTTTCTTTCAATTATTAAACTACTACTTGTTTAAAATTTGTGGGAAGGAAAGATGTACTGGATTGAAGCTGATGTGCTGCTAATATAAGGTATACATGGTAAAGCATTAAAAGATGTATTCTGAAAAACAAGTTCACTCAAACTCAGTTTAAAATAAATTATAGACATTTTCTTTCTACTCTTTTGAGAAGCACCGTACAATTTCCTCTTGCTCTCTCACACGTACTTCTATATCAGTGTAGATATAATCAGTGAGTAAAACGTACTAGGATTTGACAAACAAAAGTGTATTTATCAAACTAATGCTATCTTTTCCTTCTCATTCAACTTTAGAAATGCATGTGGAAGCGCACTAGATCTGGCCTGTGCACCAGATCCGAGGAGCACCACTTAACCAAAAGCATGTGCAAATACTTGCAAAGCCAGAAGCAGCTGATCCCATTGAGCTGGCAGCTGGATTTGAACTCTTCCTGAAGTTCATTGTTGCTTTTCCTAATCTTCCAAAATCTCCACAGGAGCTCCATGGTGAAGGCACAGGACCGGGGCAAGGGGGCTGCTGCAGTTTTTGTTTTAATGAATGGGTCTCCAGCTCTTCAAGAGAAATAGCAATGAAGTATTTCAACAATAGGATTCTCTATTTGTTTTCAGGGACAGGGTGAAATTATATGAAGCAAGTCTTACACTTTCAAGGTTACTCCTCCCTACTCCATCTGTCTACTTTTTGTCTTCAACTAAATGTGGACTAGAAGCACATGGAGAATAATAAATTATGGATAACAACTTTAATTCATAGACCTCATAACTGAGAACCCTCAGTGATCTGCACTTACTCTCCTATGCAGCAGCAAACAAGCTATAAATCTTCTGAATGTTGTTACTAATATCCCTACCTTTTCCAGTAATTACAAGCAATATCTCAGAAAAATAGTTGCCTTATTCACTCCCACAGTATTGTGGAACAGTTTGATAACCATGGATTTAGCATTAGCGGAGAGTTCAAATAAAGTTTCGGTCCCAATGGAAAATTGAGTTTTTATTTGGTTACTAGGACATAGACTCCTCTAAGTCCTTTGCTTTGCTTATACTCTTTAGCTATTTTTTTTTCCAAAAATAAAGTGATAGCATAGGAAAATTGGGTGGGGGGGTGGGGGAGTGGGGGAGTGGGGTGTGAAACCAGAAATGTTACTGAAATGAATACTGGATGAAATTCTTTGCATCTTAATTAAGCCTTATGCTGTAATCTCATTTAACAGGAATTTTACTTGGTTAAACCCCAGCAAAACATAGCCATTGCTTCCAGAGTAGCGGAGGCACGATGAGTAACCTGTGCAACAGAAAACTTCCACGAGAACTTGCTTGGGGCCTGCCGACAGTACTGCCAAAAGGACATCTCTTTAAAGTAAGTGAGTACCGTCTGGACGAAGAGCATCTTGCCACCAACAGGACTCCAGTGAAAGGAAACCAACGCTGTTACACAGTGTGTGTCTACAACAGCAATGGCTGATACCAGTCGGGGTACTGACAATAGTATAATAATAGCTCAGAGCAGGTTCATTCACCAGGTACTTACAGAATTTCACAAAGAAATTTGCAGCCTGTTCTAGCTGATCTAGGCTAAAAGGCAGTGAAGATACACTACGTATTCTTCCAAAAAGTGATTGCCCTGAATTAGCTGTTAAGACTGTTTTCTCACTTTAAGACAAACAGGGAGGATTTAAGTCAGCACGTAAATAATTCCTCAGATCAGCAGTAACTTATGTAAAAATACAGGTGCCTTTGACAGTCTAGGAAAGTTCTGATATAGATAAATTAATGACAAATAAAGATCTCAATTTCATATTAAACTCTATAATAATATGTTTATTCAGACCAGCTTGCATACACTGCGCAAGAGTGTTACGATTAGGGTTGCCCCTTGAACATGCCACTGGAGTAAATTTGAATAACCAAAACAAATTAGCCCTGGACAGCAGTTACACAAAGATTGTCTTACGAAGCAAAGTTTTATGTTAAATGATGAGTTTTCTCAAACTCACTATGCTAAATAAGTTAGTTCTAAAGCTAATAACAAAAAAGACCAAAAGCAAGAATGTGCGTCAAAAGGCGTAGAATGTATCCCTGCAATTCATTCTCACTATTGTGTTTTTATGTTCAGCCTCCTACCAGCTGTAACTGAATCATTTTCCCAACTTGTTAAAGAGTAGATTAGCTCTGAAGTTAATGTATTGCTGATCACGAGGGGAAGGAATTTCCAAAGTGAGTTCCAATCTACTCTTTTCTTTACATACACATATATACATTCACAGGTAGCCACTGCTGCTGCGTTCCATGTGTTCAAACAGTAGGAGTCATCAGTAGCAGCAGCTGCTCTGCGTGGGGAAGATGGTATTCTCCTGAAAAACCAAGACCCAGTTCCTACAACCCTCATCCATGAACAGCTTCAGCGCTCTCAATCGCACCAGGAGTCACACACTTCCACCCACCTCGTCCCATGACTGTTCAACCAGGATGATCGTACTGCCCATCTGCTCAGCTGGACTGAGGGCCTCGGGATGCAAAGGTCAGAACAAGTGTGAGCAATTATACTCACTGTTACATTAACTGCAATAGTCACCCAACGAGTACTGGGCCAAGGAGAGAACCTCTGTCCCCCACGGTTTCCACATAGCTTTGTCTATGTTCAGGTTGTTTACAGGTTAATAGTGTGTCCTAGAGAGTGCATCTGTAAGATCTCAAAGATGTTTTTATTGAAATAAAAATAAATCCAAATCACCTAATCATAGTTTCTTCCATTACACACAGATAAAAATCACATTTAAGCACTGCCATCTAAAACTTCAGGTTTCGACAGGACTATCTTCAAGTAATGCCTTTGAACAGATACCTTGAGAGGGCAATCTGCCGTCGCAGGAGGATAATGCACCCATTACAAAGACCTTGTGCCAATATATTAGCTCTCCTTCTGTCATCTCTGGCTCAGCTTTCGCCCTGCTCTTCATTCTGGTCCTTGTGGTTGGCAGCTATTGAAGTAACAGAAACCACAGTATATGACTTGAATGCAAAGAAATAAATCAGCATGCTGCCTACCTCCTAACAATACTGTTTTCCAGATTATCCATGGCTTCCACAAAGTCTCCACATACACTTTGGGAAGGGTATGGAGGATTCAGTATCAGAGAAATCTTGGATTAAAAAATTTTCAAATTGAGACTTATTAAGGTTTCTCAAAGAAGTCAAGTGGCCCACTTCAAGAGTTTCTCTCAAGGACAGCTTATTCTCAGACAACATTCAGAGGAAGAAACAAGATGGTAAATATTACGGGGCAGTATTGGCATTTATGGGACCTTGTAGCTGTTCCCGAGTCTCCTACAGACCTACTGGCCAGATTAGGAAATCACAGTGCATCCCCTGCCTCAGTTTCCCAATCTTCAAAGTGTGAATAACGGTACCAACATCCTTTCTTAAAGTGCTGTTGGAACTGCATATGATGAGCACTTCATAGAAGCCACGTGTAAGTACCATTATTATAATTTTTTTTAATCTGAGAGGCACTCAAATCTAAGTGATATAGATGCCATCTCTAAGAACCTCTTAAGACATCAGAATTTGGTTCATACACTATAAGAATGACATGGCTGTGCCACCCCCCATGCCATCAAGCAGCATTTGAAAATGTAACATTAATTCAGCATGAGCTTCATCAGAGACTCAAATCCTTTCGGTTGTCTTGTTAGAGGATTTTGCTTTTCAGGGGGCTCATCCCTCTCCAAAGTGATATGATTTGCTAAAAAGAGCCCACAATGTATGCAAAGATTAGTTGCAGTGTTCAAAAGACAGCAGAAACCTTTCCACTTAACAGCAGCATTCACTCCAGTAATCTACTGCTGCATTTACGCCTCTCTAAAACCTCACCTTGGTTCCCAGAAAACTGAAATTTTGTACACTGCTGCACTGTTGCACTGAAGGAAATTCTAATTTCCTTCCCCATCTAACCCATAAAAGGACTGTTATTAAATGTCTACATCCTCTTTCCAGTTCCAACTTCTTTTTCTTTTGTTTTGACCTTATCTTCATGTGAGAAAACAATAATGCACAATGATTTATACTTGAAGAACAGTGAGTGAATATGTGCAAGGTGCAGAAGAACTGTGATTAATGCATCAGTTTTCTGCTGTGCCTTTGTTTGTTTAAATAGATTTTACAACTGTCTTACAAAGAACAGTGAGCAGAAGTTTAGTTTGAGGATCAAATGGATCTTCACCACACATCTTATACTTGTAAATGTCCTTATCCATGTACAAATGCATTTTCATATCCTGGAATGCTTATTGAATATACAATTTTGTCGGTGAATATGTGGCATAACTGTTATTCTGTGTACATCATTGTCTATTAATAAAACTATATAAAGCCATAATAAGCCTATTTACTTGTAGTGACTATATAGCACCTTTAGCATAGAGTGAATGAAAAAAAGTCCAAAACAGAAAAGAAAATCAAATGATGGGCCAGAAGTAACTCTAGAAGGAACAAGACTTGTTGTGGGAAAGCCCCGGAAGGCAGCTCAGCCCCACCAGCTGCTCCCTTGCTAGCTCCCACCTGGTGGGCTGGGGAGAGAATGGGAAGGGTAAATGAGAAAACTCGTGGGCTGGGATAAGGACAGTTCAACGGGCAAAGCCAAAGCGGCGTGCCCAAGCAGAGCCACCCGAGGAATCCCTTCCCCCTGCCACAGCAGGCAGGGGCTCAGCCCCCCCAGGGCAGCAGGGCTCAGCACGCGGGACGGGGACGGGGAAGGCAAACGCCATCGCTCCCGGCGTGTCCCCCCTCCTGCTTCCCCAGCTTTATGTGCTGAGCGTGGTGTTACATGGTCTGGGGTATCCCCTTGGGCAGCGGGGGGCAGCTGTCCCGGCCGTGCCCCCCAGCCCTTGTGCCCCCCGGCCGGCTCACTGCTGGGGGGAGGCAGAACAGCCCTTGGCTCCGTGCAGGCGCTGCCAGCAGCAATAGGAACATCCTTCCATTATCAGAACTGTTTGGTCACCAATCCAAAATACAGGACCATAGGAACTTCACCCCAGCCAAAACCAGTACAAGAATATAGGTGAATTTCCAAGTAACAGAAGAATCCCGTGGTGCTGAGCTCATTATCCAGTGAGGAGGTGACATGGTGGGAATGAAAACCAGAGTAAAGGGGTTATTGCTCATGGTGAAAGCCAGAGGAAGGTGCACAGAACGGAGTGGGGAGACGAACTGCCTGGCAAGTTGAAAGGGTGCTGGGCTGTGGACAAGCAGACAGGTAGAAACCTGCCTGTGGACTAAGACAAATGAAGTATGGAGAGAAGCCAAGAAATAGGCACACATATGAACTGAGAGTGGCAGAGAACAGCAAGAGAAATAATGGGATGCAGGAAGAACATCTTGTACATATGAGACACGGGAGACTGTTTGACAATGGGACAACAGGGTGAACAGCAAGTCTGAAAACAAACTTGAACTCTGGGTAGCAGAATCAGGGGAATAAAATGCCCTCTGGAAAATGTCACGGACTAGAAAAGTTAGTTCAAATGCAAGCCAGAAAAGCAGAGAGGTGCTGATAATCCTGCCCTTAGCAAAACAGGTAGAGCCCTTTTCTTGTTACTAACTGCAAATTTTCAGAACATTAGTGCCAGGAAGGTCTGAACCCCTCTGACCGCCATCCCTAGCAAAGAACCATTTCACACATACTGACAGAATGTGAATCTGACCTTGAAACCACAATGTGCCACCTCTTACAGAACAAGATCCCGAGACAGCTGATAAGAATTGTCTTTCAGCCTTTGAGTTGCAGAGTGCTACTAAATAGAATTGGCAAAATATCTTTATTAGTTATCCATCCTTATCAGAAACTCTCAGCAGTCTATATGAAAAAAAGTTGTTGCAGCATTGCTTCTACAATTGCACTGATTATTTTAGCCCCAGCGAACACATGGGGCACCTACCCCAGTTAGCCTCTGCTAATAAGGATGCACCAGCCTCTGGTGTTACCTTCTCAACACCAGTCCCTAATCTAACAGCCCGCGGTTACATCTTCTGCCAATATATTCAGTGCCATAGATCTCCCTCCCAAAGAAATCTTCACAGTTTCTTGAAGATAATGGTAAGGTCATTTTTATGACAATACATCTCCTACTTTAATTTCTGCAAATCAAAAGTGCCAAGTTTTATTTGATTTTTTTCTACGATTGCTTTTTGCTTTAATGTAAAACTGTAATGTCCACAATACTGTAAACTATTAAACTGAACCAGGATGATATATTATTTGCCATATTTTAATGTGGATGCGCTTTTATTTAATCCTGAAATATTTGCTATAGTAGATTGGCAATGTCTTAAAGAAATCTTTCTAGATGGATCCTACAATTTTCTTCTTTTTTAAGGATGAACTGTTCTGCAAATTTGTATAGAATATCTTTCCTGTGATTTTTGACATATGCAAAAATGCAGAGTTTAGGGCCATTTAAGTTTAAAAATTTAATTCTCCAGAGAATCATGTCAATCTCACAATGCCTCATTGCCCCATTTGTAAAACAAGAATAATGTTTTCCTTTTCCCTTAAACCACCCTTTGCTCATCCTGTCTACTTCATCTGTAAACTCCGTGTAGCAGGAGCTCTTCCTTGCTCTGGAATAGCAAAGCTATTTAAAGGCAGCCCAAGTACTTCAGAGCCTTTTGTTCTAATGCAACAGATCTATCTATCTATCTATCTATCTATCTATCTATCTATCTATCTATCTTTAGATATAGATATAGATAAAAACCATCATTCCTACATGGCAAATTATCACACTCCATGTCCCATCCCTCTTCACCTTCAAATATGTTGGCCCTGTTTCTATTGATTTGATAACCCCCTCTGTTTTCAACATTTTTAATCACTGTGTCCTTCTCAAGGGTTATTTTTACCTTCTGAGGAACCGGCACTCTGTATATAAGGGAGATATTCCAATACTTCCCCCCTAAGTTGTGCTGCAATCCAAACAGTCTGGTCTTAAAAGTCTTTCCATCTTCTTGCATTTAAAAAATAATCTAAAAATCTAGCTTGGCACAGGTTTCCAGTGAAAGGGCAGAAGATCAAATACATTTTTCCAAGGATCTGAACACAACATGGCTCTAAGGAACACATGATTGACTGATGGCCTTTCCACCCCTTGGGGCAGGCCCATTCCTACCCCAGGTAACCGGCAGACTGGGAAGAAGCAACTCCTTTCATTTACTTAGGAATTGCTCTTTCGAATCTGCAAGTGCTGATGTAGCACAATCAGGGGCAGACACACCGCAATAAAGGTTGCAAGGAAGAAATTGCAATGCTGGAACGTAGTCAGTGGATTAATTTTAATGGTTCTGCATATGGCTAGATAAAAAAAGCATCATTGATTTCCTGCTGACCCTCTCCTCCAAGTTAATGAATGAAAGCTACTCATGTTAAAAGGCATGCAGCACGAGAAGGTCTGCTACTACCATTCAAGACTGTAAGGAAAAACTGGTGAGCAAGGTGTGAGGCAATACCCGTCACATAAAGCAACTGCCAGGTTTGGGATGTACAGAGCCCAGTGTGCTAGCATTGCAACCCAGTGTGAATCCTGTAGCATCTCTTTATTTTAATTCCTTCTTTTCAAGTCTTGTTTTGTTGCATTGCTCAGAGAAGCCCTGCAGAGTGGTGCAGCAAACACACCTGCACTACTCAACATTAACTCGTCCATCTTCAGTGCTTGATCCAGGTTCTTGGGTTCACCCAAGACAAGAAGGGAAGAAAATTGCTTCTGAAGAAGGGATAACCAAATCCCTTTGGTTCAAGTAACTCCTGAGTAGACATGAAAGGCTCCAAGCTGCCTGCTGTCCTGTCCATCTTCCACACAGAGACCTACGAGTTGCTCCAAATTTCACTGTCCTTTTCAGCCACTGGCAGACCTAAAACCACTTGGTCTCCACTTAAGTGGATAAAGTGCAGGTGCATACCAGCCAAGGATTTGTCCCAGGTCACCTAGATTTCCATCACTATAAAATTATATTGTGTCAAGAATCCCACTTATGTCAACTGTACTATTTGTAATGCAAGAAGCTGGAACACACTGAGAATAAGTGACAATAAGTAGCACTTTAAAAAACCTTTTTCTAAGCTTACCCTTCCTCTTTTATTCCCGTTCTCCTGCTTTCCTTTTCAGATTTTGACTCTTGGATCTTGCTTCTCTTATTACTAGGTCCATGTGTACTTTCTCCTTTATCATACCTAAGGATTTTGTGGAGATGAGATGGGACTGCAGGATTTTTTTCTTGCTTTCCCTTGTGGATGTGGCAATAGTCTGCTAGTCAGCATGAGCTATAAACCAGACTGCTTCAATCTTTCACTTCTTGCCTTCCAAACTTGCTATTAAATATACCTCATTTTTTCCATAGCATTGTTGTTTTCATAATGCAAAGGAGAAAATCCACAACATGCTCTGACGCATGACTGCTCTGAATGAGGTGCCTCCACTCTCCTGCCCTCAACTAGGTTTGAAAACTGAACACGAGCACACTAACCACTACAGGCAGATGTGTTTCACCGTCACTGGCTTGACCACCAGCCTTGCTTTTGACCTTTAAACTTGTTTTTATTATCTTCCTCTATCTAACACAAATATAAAGGGAGTGGTTTTAGTTTTGGGGTTGAGGTTGGAAACTCAGGAGCTCTGAGTTTTGTCCTTAGATTACCATTTTTTTAAAAAATAGATCTTGGTAAATTTGTTCATCTCTTTAGGGCTGAGTATCTTCTCTAATGTCACATGCTGCCAAGCACTTAATGCTTTCATAAGAATCTGAATTCCTCAAATGAAAGGGAAAGCTATTTGAGTCCCTACCTTACAAAGGTGTCATGATTTGAGGCTTAATCAGTGTAAGACCCTCAGATGAAAAATTGCTCAGTATCAGTATTCTGATTAGATTTGATCAAGCAGATTTTTAAAATTACATAGCTCATACAGAAATCAGTGATCCAAGTAAGAATTTGAAATTTTTCACCAAACTCAGGCATGGCCGCTATAAAAAGGAAGTTAAAATTGATTTTGAATACAGTGATATTTAAATGGTCTTTCATTGTTGATGCAGCAGGGGGTACCTGTGGCCACGTCCAGTGCTGCTGTGCTGGATTGCTTCCTGCCAGCTCCCCAGCAAGGGCACTCCATGAGCAAGGACCCACCTCTGGATGCCTCCAGAGCCCCCATTCGCACTATCCCCCATTCCAGAAGCTGTCTGGCACTCCTAATGCCGTGCCAACACTGGCTCCTGCACCAGCTCATCTGGTGCCACAGAATCCCAGAACAATTCCGGATTGCTTCCTGACTGACAGCATGGTAGCAGAGATAAAAGGAGGATGCTGGCCCGAAAGGGCCTCCCGTCTCCTCCGTAGCTCTGCCAGGACGCTGTCTGCTCTTGCACTGGCAGCATGGGTAGAACCAGGCAACAGATTTGGCAGCTGGCCCAGATTGTGCCAGAGCTGACCTTGCAGGAATCAAGTTAGTCCAAATTTTAGCCGCCAGTGACAGCAATGGAACAGATGGGGCGATGCTTCCAGGTAAGGCTGATGCCAAGACCAACCCCACCGCACTCAGTTATGACAGCCCACTGGAAAGGCTCCTCAGCCCAAGAAGCAATTCCTCAAGTCAGGCGTTGGCTGAGCCCTTCTGCGAAATGTGCACCACACTGCCCGAGACACGTGGAAATCCAGCCTGGGCGCAGGCAGACCAGCCGGGGGCAAGTGCCAGGAGCTGGCTGGACCCACCATAGAGGGCAGAGGAACCCATCGTAATAAAAACACACAACACTGTGCTCTTCCTTGGTCCTTCACAGCAGGCCAGCATCGCGAGCCCAATGTTACGGAAGGGCTTGAAGGATATTTTTGGCAGAATGCGACATGTCTTGTCAAGGATGCTCCTTGGTACAGGGGGGCCGTCAGTTCCTATGGTATTACAGTGTTTTCCTGCTACATTCAAGTACCACCAAGGACTAGAAAGCACAGAAAGTCAAAGAATTTGGTCTTAGGCATGCTGAGAAACAGGGAAACACAGTGTAACCATTTTAGCAGTGCTAACAAACTCATTCTTTGTATCACAGCTATCTTATGGCTCCAATATGTTATCAGTGCTACTCTTCACACTCTGTCATTGTTTATCCCACTGGATTTTCATGTGAAATCAATTATTTGCCCTCAAAAGCAGCTTCTGTAATGAAAAAAAGAGACCTGAAATCTGAAACCTGTTTACTTTTACCCACCTCAAACAGTGTCTTCAGTAAAGGCAGGGGGAAAGGCAACTGGGCCTTCACAAAAGGCAAGCAGGTGGCCAGCAAAGTTGATATATATTGGTCCGATCTAAAGAACTGGACTAGTTTTGCTCTTTATGCACTTCTCAGTTAAGCCACTGTAGCTTTTGTATTTTTTGTGCATCTTCTAGTCTAGTATTTTTTTCTTTTATTCTTCTTTTGTTCTTCTTTGATTGTTGGGGGGGTGGGGGGTGGGGAGGGTTGGTTGTGGTTTGGGTTTGGGTGGGGGTTTTTTTGGTTGTTTTTTAAGGCAGATCATGAACTTTTACAGACAATAACCATCATCTATTCTTCAAACTCCTTCCTCCCATCTTCCACTTATATTTTACGAGAATTTCATCTCAGCTGAAGGCATTCTGGACATTTTGTATATAATGCAAGTGTAATGTTATTTTAATGAGTGTTTGTACAGTACTGGTCCTTTAGTTAAATTATGTAAAAAACAGGTGCATTGGACACGGGTAATAGGAAAATAAGTTTCTTTCAGGAGCTTAACTGCTGTGCTGATGACTATAATGACAATACTGGCAGGCATTCGCTGATTTTTTTGAGTGGGATCATTTTTGCAGTGAAGATATATGGGAAACACAGATCCCAGGTATTCTTCCACTGCAGTTTCTTGGGGTTTTGGTGGGGTTTTTTTTTGGTTTTTGTTTTTTTGGTTTTTTTAATCCATGTATTTATTAAATAGATATTTATTCCAAATGCATGTGTCTCACTTACTTAGATCAGAGACAGCCAAATCTGCAGATGGGTGCAGAAAACCCAGGAAGTAGGCTTTCTTCTTTGCTACTCCTGGTCACAGTTCATTTTTAGACTGTTTTTTGAACATTTTCTATTTGTGTCCTGCATGTCCTGTTTGAAATACCTGAAAACCCAGAGACACTCCAGTACACACAGCTGATCTCATTCAGAAAGACTTTGCTACCAGTTATCCTCATGTGCCAATACTGAGGAATGCAAAATAATTCCTGACAAACATGGCATTCTTCTACCGTGGCTTGTACCTTAATCAAACAAAGTCAGTGAAAGACTCTGCATGACTTCAGTGTGCTTTGGCTCATGTTTGCAGACTTTGGTGCTTAAAGCTATTTAGGCGCTCAGGGGAGCGGGCAGTGCTGTGTGGATTTCCCAATTGTCATAAAATACGACTCAAGTCGCATATGACTCACTAACAGTTCCTTTAGTAATGCTGTAACTGGCGGAATGGATTACAGTCATACTTAACCCTTCGTGTTAGATCATGATGCAACAAGTATTAATGCAAATGCCAAGAACCTATACCCACGTAGGTATCTTCTGAATTAACACCTTTAACTCAGCAGTCTCCAGCTACACTAACAGAACCAGATTTACAGACCTGCAAGGCTGGACATTGCATTCAGTAGTTGTCTCACAATTCCAGGGCAGCTGCAACAACAGGCAGCTCCCATTTTGCAGAGTGTACTAGGGAACACTGAGTCCAAATGGCACGCACAGTTTCATTGACATAGTATTAACTATCGCCCAAGACTAAATCTTCACTCACTATTAACAACAGATTAAGTTACCAGGAGTGTTGAGCAGTGCTCTATTCAAAAGTATTCTCTAACAGACTTGCTAGAAATTTGCTTCCAAAGTAACCATTTTATGCATCTGTTGTAAATGGGAAATTGTATTTCAGTTTAACAAAACCTTTGTTCTGATGCACAACCATTATTAATGGATTACACTTTTAATCCACTTTGTCACATAAATAGAAAATCTATGGTTTGATAGGATTAAGCATTTATCAAAGATATTATTATTATTATTATTACTACTACTACTATTATTATTATTACTATTATTATTAGTGTTTTTCAAACACAAAGTTATTTTCTCCAGATTTTTTTTGTACTAGTAAGTGTTTTAACTCCTTTAAAAAAAAAAAAAAAAAAAAAAGTGTATTTTGGACTTTAAAGCCAGACAGTTTGCTGCTTTCCAAACATGATTCACTCACACTCCCATTAACTTCAAGGGGAAGAGGAGCATGGCCCAAGAAAATAATCTGTAAAAAACCAAATCTATATTCTGTCAACCCAACAGCTATTAAAAGAATTAACTACAAATCTCAGAATTAAGGACAGTTGAAATGACATAGCACATAAAGATATCTTTAATAATTATCTTGACAATTTCTAATCTCATTTAAATTTCCTGCAAAGTTATCAAAACACTCGAGTAATCTCAGCTTGAGATGTTTTCTATTTACTCAAAATTCAAAGAGCTCCTTTGAAGTGAAAGGTAGAAACAGCTTTGAAGAGAAATGACAAAGGAGTGAGGGAAACCCTAAACAAATCATACTTCTGATTTAAGTATTACGTCCTTAATGTAAACTTCCGCATTTCTCGTATTTCTTACAGACTTTAAACCACACATTCAGTACAGACATGAGAGCAAAATAGTCATCAAATAATTTTTATGAATACTCTTTTAAAGCATAAATTGTAAAATGACTTTGTATGTTTTGCCTGTTTAAATGTATAGCCCTACAGCTTGCCTTCTAGCCTCTCCACCATGCCGTTGGAAATTATTTGCAATATTCACAAAGACTTCCTCATCCCCGCTCCCACTGATGGAAAATATATGCTTTTAATTATTTGGATGCAAATGAGGGAGCAGTTAATCATCTGCTTTAAAAGCAAGGCGCTTGAGCATTAGTTAATACCCTAAGCCAGCAAAGCATCTATTTGTATTTATACAAACTGTTCTTGCCATTGCCATGTTTGAAAGGAAACGTATACTGAATGCCCAGTGAATTCTGGCCTGTAATGCCTTTCTTCTTCTATGTTTGTTTGCATTCAGGTAATTTTTAGACTGACTTTTCCATCTTTTTTTTCCCAGCCACAATCCTGCTAGCTTCAACAGGTTTGCCCGTACCAATAAAG
The DNA here is from genome assembly GCF_963210335.1 of Falco punctatus. NCBI lineage: Eukaryota > Metazoa > Chordata > Aves > Falconiformes > Falconidae > Falco > Falco punctatus. The sequence goes on along the minus strand of NC_137581.1, from coordinate 119,789,433 downwards.
ACGGCAGGATTAGGCCGTTAATTCATAATGGAGACCAAGTTGTTGCAAAACCAGCACATGCTATTAAAAGCACTAGGAGTTTAAAAACTCTGGTAGGAATACAACTTGGAACTGGATTAGGTGGTCATCTCAGTGCAATTCTATCTGATGTCTTGCTCAAGATTTTGAGGGGGTCTCCAGGCTCGACTGCAATAAAAGTACTAAATATCCCTAGTAATGAGTACTCCACTGCTTTTAAACATGGAAGTCAAAAAGACTGAATGGGAAATACTAATCAGCTTCAACAGGAAGACAAAAAGCTTATTTGATCTTAAAAGTAGTACTTTTTTTTTTTTTAATCTGCTCAGTAATGTGCCCATAGAGAGAAATCTGCTGAGAAAACAAAGGATGACAGAGCTCTGCTGAGCAGTAAGCCTAGAAAGTAAAATATTTTTTAAATGATTGCATAGCATGCCTTACACAATAAAAGATAATAATAATAACAATAATAATAATAATGTGGGAGAACAGAAGAACATTTTAAAGTGGATGCTTTAGACTTGAAGTTCTAAAAGCAAAATATCCTTACCCCACTTCACAGAAAACAAGCGTGATTAATCAGGAAAAAAAGACGCAGGCTGAGTTATTCTAAACCTACTCTGTATCACGGTAATGCTTGAGTGTTCTTAGTCGTTAGCCATCATGAAACTTGTTTTGAGAACAGTGAAGATATTATTTGCAGAACAGACCGGGTAAGTTTGTCTTTGATTTCCAGGAGTTTTGGGGAAGTTCCTGTCTAAGAATTCACATCATCACATGGTCAAGTGAGATAAAGCACTTGACACTTTGGATTTCACTACCAGAAAGTCCCTCTGGAGGGGCCAGCGATGATTCATATTTTTAGATTTCGGACATCAGGCTTAGTTCATGTGGCAGCGTGGGAGATATGTTGGGCACCCCGTGCCGTTACCGTTGGCTGTGGCTGGCTGAGCGCTCGGGGTGCCCATTACCCCCCTCAAACAGCACCCCTTGCTCTGGCCGGGGGGTGGGGGAAGGCAGCGCGGGGCAGCGAAGTGCTCCTGGGTGACATTCCTTCTGCCAGGGATCTCTTTGACCTTTAGGGCAGCCGACTTCTAGAGTGATGAACGATCCCTCCTTTGCCCTTCAGCACATTTCTTCACGCAATGATGTGTTGTGAGCTCCTTTCCCTTCCCTTTACCTGACTCCTATGATAAATTAGTTAAATCAGATTAAACTGGTTATTATCATCTCTGGTTCCTTTTACTTTTTCTGTTGTGGCTAGGGAGGGGATAACAAGGGCCTCCATCACACTTCTAAAGACAGAACATAACAGGCATCAGGCATCACTACTATTATTATTATTATCATCATTATTATTATTAATAATAATAATAGTTAGCTTTTTATTTGAAATACTGCCATCCAGCACACATCCTGCGCACAGAACCAGCCAAGCCAACCGGGCAGATGCAGAGGATGGCTGGGCCAAGGGGGGCCGGCTGGACCCGCACCCCACCAGCCCCACTGCCCCCGCCCCGCTGCTTCCACGGTGCCCTCGGGGGGCAGCAGCGGCCCCGTCCCCCCGCGGTCAGCAGCGGCCCGTCCCGGGGGGCAGCAGCGGCCCCGTCCCCCCGGGGGGCTGCAGCGGCCCCGTCCCCGCGGCAGGCCCGGCCTAGCGGCGGCGGCAGCGGCGGGGCGGCGGCTGGCCCTGCCCGCCCGACGGCGGGGGCGGGGGGGGCGGACCCAGCGCTGCCGCTGCCGCCGCCCGGCTCCGCCTCTGCCGCCGCAGCTCCCAGTCCTGGAGCGCCGCTCGGCTGCCAGAGGGAAGCCGCCACCTGCTCCGGTGCGGAGTCGCTCCTCGCTGAGACGGAGAGTCAGCCGCCCCGCAAGTTCCCGCTCCTCCCGCCGCCCCGGGAAAGCTGCCGCCTCCCCGCCTCGGAGGGGGAGAAACCACCGTCCCGCTCCGCTCCGAGAGGGAAGAGCCCCCGCGGGCGCCGCGCACCGCCCCGCTCCGCCGCTGCCTGCCGGTCCCGCCGCGGGCAGGCGGGATGATGGAGCCCCCCGCCGCCGCCGCCGCCTGCGCCTCCTGCCGCCGCCCGCCGCCGCCGCTGCTGTGCCTGCTGCTGGCAGCGCTCTGCCTGCCGCCCGGTGAGCGCCCGCCCGCCGCGAGCAGCGGCACCCGCGGCCGCGCTGTCCCGGCCGCACCGAACTTGCCGGGGGGGGAGGCCGGGGCCGCGGGTGGCCGTGCCCGCCCGCCGCTCGCTGCCGCCCGCGGGGCCGCCCTTCGTCAGCTGGGGGCTCTGCGCCGGGGGTCGCTCCCGGTCCCGCAGCCCCTTTCGCCTCGGCGGGGAGCGGCCGGGGCTGGTCCCCTCCTGCCCCCGCCGCCGGCCCCCGGGGCGCGCTGCTGCCGCCTCTCCCGAGGGGAAGGCAGGGGCTGCCCCAGCCGGGGGGGCGGCGGGGGGGGGGCTGTTTCGCCTCCCCCCGTGGGGAGCGGCGGCGGGGTCCCTCCGGGGCGTTGGCAGCGGGCGGCGGGCGGGAGAGCCGCGGCTCGGAGCGGCACGTCCCTGTGGCCAGCCGCCTCCAACTTGGGCGCTTCGGCCGCTCCTTCCCTCCCCGGCTTCGGTACCGGGGTACCCGGGGGCGGGCTGCCGGGCGCGATGCCGGGGGGTACCCGGGGCGCGATGCTGGGGGCACGCGGGGGCAGCGCGGGTCCCACGCCTGGCGGTCGCGCTGCGTGGGGTGAGGATGGATCTGGCTGGCGTGGGTCACTTACCCCCTCCGTCCCCGCCGCCCCGTGAAAGCGCTCTCGAGGCGTTAGGGAAGTGGGAAGGCGCGGGGAGTGCTAAATACCCTGATTGTTGCGGGAATATTTTGGCCATGAGGTGTTTGTAGGCTTTATTTTGTAAATATTGAGCGTGAAAGTGAAGTCTGAGGGAGAAGCTGTGAAGTGCGGAGTGCTGCATTCAGCGCGGAGCCCGGCTCATTATTCTTGTAGAAAGAGCGTCAGCCTGTGGTAACGTTCTGTATTGCTTTAAGGAATGGCTTTGCCTTTCTGCGCCTGCCTTTGCTGCCGCGAAGGGTTTGCAGAAGTGTCGAGTTGGTGGTTTTTCATTCCTGGCCTCTGCCCTGTTACTGTGTGCTTTCCCGTTAACCATTTACAGGCAGCATCTTCTCATCCAAAGGGAAGATCAGAACAGAGCTTTTTTTTTGCTGCATTTATTAATGTTTCTTTTCTACAGGCGCTAGTTCAGTAGGAAATGAGCTACAGCCATAAAGTAAGGCTGCCAAAGCTTTAATTTCAATTAGAATAGTAAAAAGAAAAAAGCTCCAAACAGAACCCAGAGCGATGTTGGAACCATAAGCAATATGGCAGGCTGTTCTGCTAGGCTTTTGCTTTGGCAACTACAGTGTGTAATCACCGTAGGACATAAAAATTATCAGTCTCGGTGGCAGAACTTACAGAAGATGCTGGTTTCTGTAATGTAGAGAAAGTCTTCAGGAGAGATTGTTTGGTTTATGAGATCGGAAAGGCATGTGGAGTATCCAGGAGAGATAAGCACCTCGGCTCCTAAGCAGCATGACTTGCCCCCCCCCCCATGGAGAGGTTTATCCTAGGAAATACAAAATGATCTCACTGATTGTGTGACTGTCTACATTCTCCCACTGAATGAAACGTGAAGCCATAAAATATTTTATCTCGGGAGTTGTGTTGATGGAGATGTATAAAAAGGTGGGATGTGACCACTACGATCTAAATAATTGGTTGGAGGTAAAACCATCTGCCTGGTTCTTTCTGCTCTCCATTTCTTCCTTGCCCTCTCAAGGAGAAGCTCGGGCTAACGGTGTGAGCAAAGACCTAGGGGGAGGAACCAGCCCCACCTCGGCTCAGAAACTTTCTCTGCAGTACTGAAAATGCCTGGGAAGTCTAATACAAGATTTAAGCCTCTAGTTCCCTGTTTGTTCTGTGTGTAAAAGGTACTTAAACATTAAAATATCCATAAAAAGCTCTTGATATGACTGTAGGCTTCACGTTTCTTTCTCCTTGCTATCTCAGCTATTTTAGATGATAGCTAATTTGCTATCATCTACAACAAATTCTGGATATATTACTCTATCATGTTGCTTGGCTTTTGGGAGTGCCATTTCAAGTTTGCATATTGAAAGCAATAGATAAGCTGTTAAAAGCATATTAAAAGTTTATGTGCGTCAGGTGTAGATATCTCCAGCAATATTCAAGCTGACTGTAGATCCCCATGAGAAATTTTGAGTTTCTTTTTTGACAAGGTAAACTGCTGAGGAAAATATACACTTGAGAGAAAAAAAAAAAAAAAAAGAAAGGGGGGGTGTCCAAGTCTGCATTTGGTGCTAGGAGACTGAGTCTAGGTCAGACTAAAGGAGAACACCAATTAAAATTTCATACTTTTCTAGAGGAAATGACTATGTGAAAAGGAAGTTAACTCTTAATCAGGAGCTAATCGTGACCTTTTGTAAAGCTTCCCTCTCCCCCTGCTTTCTGGTGAATTACAAGTACCAAGCTCAGTGTTTCTGGTACTATGTTTTATTAGTGAAGACTTGTTACATATCCCCACATTGTGTAAGGGTAGTGAGGCTGTAATGTGTGGTCTTCTCATTCACATGACATGTGTTCTCCCTCCTGACTAAGGGGTTTTTCCCCTAGTACATGTGGTGCGATGCTGACCTGCAGAAACTGGCTTTCTGTATTAAGATCTGAAGTGCACATGGATTTTCTGAACGTGAAGTCAGGAAATGTCTGCACGATGTATATATGTTTTGACATATTATGTATCCAACGCACAGGTAGCAAAACAGTAAGTTGTTAAATTGTTTGCTTTGGGAAGTGTTTGAAATCTTTTTTGGTTTTTTTTGTTTTGAATGTGCTAGAAAAGTCTCTTAACATAATTTATTTTTTCCTTCTTGTGCTCCTCCCTTGCTCTGCTGGGTTTCTTAGCAATTCTCATAAGGCAGAGGGCAACAGCAGAAATCATTCAGGTCTGTAAATCTCTGAAATTTCAGCCCATTGATTTTTACTGGAGAAAATATATGTTATTATGTTCATGAAATAATTATCTTGGGATTAAATATGACTTACCACAGATACCTTATTTCCACTTTCCAACCTTTGTAAGAGTAATAGCCTTTCTTACAGTACCATCCATACTCCTTCCTGAAGGTAACCTAGGATGCTAATGTGTAATCCCAGGGTAAACAGTTTCAGCTGTCTTTGTAGTAGAAGTTAAGCTATTTGTTGGCTTATTTCCAGCAGAAAGTTTTGGGGAGCAGAATCTCTGAATATTTATGCACAATGACACATGAAGGGGAAACCAAAGAAAATAGCGTTGTGTTTTACATAATGCAGATTACATCTGGGATCAGGATAAAATTATCTTCTCTATTTTCTTACAAATAGCCTACTTCTGTAGTGCGTTTTATAGTCTTAAGCTGTCAGGGTCCTCACTGCAGATTTCCATGACGTCACACCTGATTACGTATGGTGCAAAGGACCTCCTACATAAATAAGTACTACTGTGGTGGCAATAGCTTTAGTGTGTTGGCTGGTCATACCACATCACACCACTGTGGGCTTTTCTTAGGTTCCTGACACAGGGACATACTGGAGGGTAGTTTTTGCTAAACTTTTGCTAAAACTGCTGGAGGGTAGTTTTGGACTGATTGAGTGCAAGAAAAGCAGACTGCTGAGTAAGAAACAGCTACGGAGGAGCCAAGCCTACCTGTATATACTTTGAGCTTATTACCACTTGAGAGACTGAATGTGCTAACTTTGTAGGAGCTATAATTTGTAACAAGACCTCCTAATGCTAGATGATCAATATTCCGTTTCTCTTTCTGTGAGCTGCACTACATGACCCTAGGTGTGATGGCTACAGATAAGCTTGCTCAAGGGTTGATCTGCAGCACTTGTTCCACTGCTGTTTCACATGTCGGAGGTTGTTTTTTGGGTTTTTTTTAATACTGCCATGCTGATTGTGGAAACAGTTTTTTCACATCACTAACAATATGGTTTTTCTAGTATGGTCTTGTTTAGTTCAGCAAACTGATACAGGACTAGACTTTTACATGTTGTTTTTTGAGAAAGAGTACAATATCCAAAAACTGTGATCTACATACTGTCTGTTCGGTGCTCCTCAAAGTTCCTATTGGTTGACTAGCGTATAGCTTATTCCTCTGGTCATACAATGATTTTATTTTTTTTTTTTTAATAGAAAATGCATGTAAACTGCAAGGCCACACTTGTAAAAGAATTGAGGACCTGTTGCACTGTGCTGATTTCTCTTGAGTTCCTCTCCTTTCAAGAAAAATAGTTACGCTTCCATGCACCGATGCTCAAATGAGAGACTCTTCAAGAACTGCAAATGCTGTAGGGTGATAATTAGAATTGACTTGAGCAGAACGTGATTTATCCAGGAAAAACTGAGTATTAACAACTCCCCTTGATTTGAAATTGTTGAGCCTTATCTTCCCTGAAGACAAGGCTTTGACCTACACATTCTTTATCCTGGTATCTTTTCTTTAATAAGAACAGGATGGATATTAAAGGAGGCTCTATGTTCCTGTCTTTAATACACTTGAAAATTAATTTTATCTTTTAGAGAGGAGATTGTAGTATAACTGGTATGCTGACAATCTACTACTGGCAGCCATTGGATCGAGTTTCTTCCTTTTTTCTGGTTTTGTTTTTGTTTTGTTTTCATTCTTCCCCCCATGTGTTTTATTGAGGATGGCTTGAATCACAGGCAGTCCTACGCCTGTGGATGTTAATCTTCTGCTCCAAAGTGGCAACTCTTTTGAGGATACCTGCCTGCCTTTTAGATTAAATTGCTTTTCTTATCATGCATCTAGGTCTCCAGAAAGGCAAATAAATATTTACTTATTAAAACAACTGCTGCTTCTACTGAACTGGTATTTTTGCTGTTAAGAAATATGCCTCTTCTTGGAGGCAAAAAAAGGGAGAAAGTGATAAAACCAGAGAGAGAGTGCCTGCAGCTTTAGGGTATGATTTTTAGAGGTTATCAGGGGTTAGAACAGTTCTGTAATGTTTGGTTAGAAAGCATTTGAAGTGCCTTCAATAGCAGTGGAAATACTGATCTGTTCCCTTGATAACAAGCAAAAAGTGCATTTGGTGATTTAATGAGTGTTTCAGCAGTCTATATATCCGTATCATCTGTTTTCAATTAAATTGTACTCCGGATGGTTAACCCCTTATTGTGAAGAAAAACTTCAGATGCTTGAACCGCGTTGATGCATTGCATTTTGTGCTGCAGTAGCCCCATCTGTAGCACCTCCCGGCATCAGTAGACATGGCTATCGGTCACAGCAGTTTTGGTCCTGAGGGAAAGCACTGAAACAGCAGGCACATTTTAAACATCTCCTCCCATCTCATGGAGAGCAGAAGTCCTCCGGGCTGGAGCCCTGGCAGGTTGGTGATATTTCGACATGTGGCCGAAGCTCTGGGCGGTGGCTGTCCCCTTCCCTCGGCTAGCTCTCTCGTACAGTGTACCTGATGGGTGCATCCCAGCTGTCTGGGCTGGGGAGTCTCGGTTTTTTGTTTTAACAAAACATTGATTCTGAGCAGAGTTGGCATCTTTTAAGCTTGAAGAGCTATGGCAGCTAGTTCAATAGAGGGAGCTCCACTACCTTACTGTTAGCAGCGTGTCTCCGCGTTTTGCAGACCTCTGGCTTCAGCTTAAAAGTTGTGTTAAAAGTCTTTGTTTCTTTGCAGTGTTCTGTGGTACCAGGCTTTGTTTCTGCAGGCGTCTTACCTTCATCACAGGCTTCCTGTTGTGTGAAGGGGAAGGAAGGACAAATCCCAGTCATGTAACAGGCAGCCCCCAAACGATGACTCAGTTGGAGATACTTCTCTTTTGCAGCAAGGCACTGTGTGTTTTGAATGGGTGCGTCACAGAATCGGGTTTTAAAATGACCTCTTCATGTCTTCCGGGGGGGGGGGGGGAGATTCCTGGAGAAGCTCAAAAAGAAATAGAATAAAAAGAGGGTACTTTCTAAAGATGAAATGGGCCAAGAGTGGTGTTGCATGAAATAGGGTACAAATAGGATGATTGCACTAGATAGACTGTTGCGGTGAGAGAAGGCTAGAAGATGTATCACATAGGACCTTTGTTTAACAAAATGGACTCTTTCAGTAAGTTCTTTTAGGCTCGTAAAGGAGAACTGGAATATGTATTTTGTTCTGTAAAAGGAGTCTGGATTCTAAGCTATTGTAATAGAAAGCCAGTTCAGGTATGTGCTGGTATACTTTTGACCCGTGCCGTGTCTCTAACGCAGAAACAGGTACATACAGAAAGCTGATAACTGTTCTGCAAAATTAGGATTTTACATTTTTCTTGGATCCTTTATTTTTCAAATTTCATTTCTTATCAGACTATTTTGAAACTAATTATGAAGCCCCATTAAGGACAAGCCCTTCTAAAAAAAAAAAAAAAAAAAGTCCTTTAAATTGGGTCACCTTCAATTAAACTTGTAATGAACTCAGCATTATTCCTCAGTCAGATGAATCCTGCACAAATACAATGCACAGAAGTTGCATATTTTTGATTGAACTAGAGAAAATAACTTTAGATATTGGATAACAAAATAGATGTAGCTTGTCTACGTCTAAAGTTAAATGGGGCATTTCACACAACTGATTGACATGTTAAGTTTTTGTTGTTTTTTTTCTCTGTGAGTTTTTGGGGTTCTGTGGGTTTTTTTTTTGTGGGTGGGTTTAGGTGTTGGTTAGGTTTTGTTTTGGTTTTTGTGGTTTTTTTTTTTTTTTTTTCTTTTTTTTTTTTTTTTTCCCAAATCAAAGTGGAAGAACTTACTTTTAAAAAACTTGCTGTTGAATTGAGTGAGTTTATCATGCTGGCCAGGAAGAATTGCTAAGGCTGAGAGGCAAGAGAGGGCTGATGTGGTTTATCTGTGCAGTGGAATGGTAAATGTTCACATAAGCCTCTGTAACTAGGTAGCTTACAGAGAACACCCAGTTTGAACTGGGCTTAAAAATAGCAGTTAGATGCAGGTGTGAGGTCTTAATGTTAGTTGTGAGATGTGGTTCTTTAATTGCAGTTCCTGAATTATTTTGCTGTTGATTGTCTAGAGTTTTAGCCTGGGTATTACTCCCTTTTGGCATGGAATTTTGTTTCATGAAATGTAGAAACCAGCATGCATTTAGCAAAATGAGTTCTGTGACTCATCCAGATAAAATCATATCTGTTTGTTAGTTTATTCTACTTGTTTTGGAGAGCAGAGATGAGCTTAATGGCTTTTACCTACAAAGCTATACATGGAACAGAAGAAGAGGGACAAAGAATGGAAAGTTTAGGCGGGATTTGGGGAACTTCAGTGTAGCTGTGTAACATCAGAAGAGAGAAGGTTTCTGAGTCGGTTCCTTCATTCTCGATACTGCACATCAAGTTGTATAATAAGTGTTTGCATATGGAGAAGACGATAGGGGAAGTGTTATCTTACAACTCATTCACATAGCATTATGGGATTTGTTTTCTCAGATTGGGGAAGTTGAAAGTTTCTGACACTGCCAACAAAGTAGTGTGCTGACAACTGGTGATGTAAATCAAGAAAACATTTGCATCTTACACTTGACAGCTTGAAAGGTTAGCAAGGGGATAATTTTTCCAACTTTAATTCATGACTGAGACTTATCGTTTGTGTAATATTACTCCTCAGTTCTCAAACTACTGCACAACTTACTGCTAGTCTTGAACCCTACTTACCCACAGAAGCAATAAGGAAGTCAGTAATATGAATGTCCCACCAGGTTCCAGTTTATATGAGTGATTTATGTTTCTTACTATCAGGTTTCTGTACAGACAAGAACTCTTGGTAATGCAGAGCTTGCTGTGCAGACTGTTCTATGATTTGAAACAGTTGCTAATATATAAGCAAATAATGATGGTGACTTGCATAAATTTACATTTTGCATCTTTGTTGCCATTGTAAGTGGGGTTTTTTTGTTAATGTTTTCTGGAAGCTTTCAATATTTTTGCTGTAGTGATTTAGCTCTTGACATGGTTTCTGTACCAGGGCTTTGCCTTTTGGAGGGGTAGCTGTTCCACGGCTTAGTTTGACCTTGCTCATCACACTACTGTTGAATGATGCAACAGGTTCTGTCTTAGCTTTGAAGTTTAAGTCCTTAGTATGACCTTTACCCAAAAGGTTTAACCCCAGTTAATGTGTGCTGTCCTACAGCAGCAAATTCCTCAGTGTCTGCCTGACTCTCTGATGTTGGCTTGGGGCTGCTGGAAGTTCACCTGCAGGTTCGGCAAGGGTCAGGTCCTGGTATTTCAGCCAGATTCAGTTGTGTCTGCAGGTCATTTCTTGTCATTGCTTATCATTTTAAGTGCCCCGCAGTGTTAAATCCAAAACTTCTGCACAGCTTCCAAGGGTGGCAGGGGGAGGAGTCTAAAGCTTTTGAGATAGTGGAGAGTAAGTGGCAAGTTGCAAAGCTGATAACCATGGATGTAGAAAAAAGCATGCTAACAGTTTTTCTAGTTTAGGTTCACGGAATGTATTTGGCATCTTCTATGCATCTTAACATAGCATATGCCTGCTTTGTAAGAAACAAAGTTATTTATCTCAAAAGAGCTGTAAGCCCTTGTCTGCAGCCACAAGGAAGCTGCTGTAGGACTGGGGAAGGTAACCTTTCCGGCCTATATATCAAAATCCTGGTATATCAGAGGGCCATAAGAGGTGTATCATGTCTGCCTGAGGGCCAGAGGGGTAGGATTGGCAGGGAGGAATGTGTTTTTTCAGAGGTCTTGTGGTGAGAGTGGGGATGTAGCAGGGTGTTGGGGCATGCTGGTGGCGTTAGGCTCTGCAGAGCCTGCTGGCCACAGCCACGGACCGGGGCTTGGAGCACTGCCGCAGCCACCATGCAGCACAGCTGGGTGATGGCAGCTTCGGAGTCGCTCTTGGGCAGCGTGCCACTCGGGAGCCAGAGGTCAGAAACTCTCTGTAATGGTGGTCGCCTATAGTGACCGTGGTGGCCGCTTCCTTTCAGCTGTGTGGGAGGGGAAGGGAAGAGTCTGTGTTCCTCCCAGCCGTGAGAAATTACCCGCTTTTGCTGGGGGCGCACTAACCCTCTGAACTGCTGCAGAAAGGCATCTGCTGGCTTTAGGAGCGTCCCATTTATTATTATTTTTTTTTTCTTCCTGCTCTGAATGGTGTGCAAAGCACTCAGTAGGTCACTTTTTAATCATTATGTCCATCTGCAAGTACAGCGGTGATAAGGAAGGATGGGCTTCAGCATACTCGGTATGCTGGTGATCTTTGGCTCTCTTTCCATTGCATCAGTGGCACAGGGCACAGAGGAATGAATAATGCAGTGTGTTTCTTTAATGAATGCTGAATGGGCGAGCGTGAGCTGCCAGAAGCTTCATCCAGAAAGCAGCAGGGTGTCATGAGGGGTCATACCCGCACCTGGAGGAGGAGAAGAAGAAGGTAAATTGGTTTTAGCTGGAATTCGCAGTCCAGTTTTATAAAATGTGGGAGTTATTTTGAAGACTGAAGTTGATGGTTCAGCCCAAAAAGCTTGTTAATTTTTCTGGATGGAAGTAGTGCTTTTAAACTGTTTTTTGAAGTGAATTACTGTTACAGCTTTACATATGGTTGCTCCTGAGGGCCATGTATGAGCTTCACATCTGGAAGCTTTGTGTAAGCGTATATAAAACCTAGCCCTCTTGCTATGGTGGGGTGCCTTGTCTTAGGTGTGGATTCAAATTCACAAAAGCCCCGTAAATAGCTTGCTTTTTCTTGCTTTTCAACTGTGCTAATCTTCGAGGTGTCACCATCCCTAAACGGTGATGATTGTTCTGAGAAGCTTTTCTTGTAGGTGTGGAAGAGCAGAGTGGTGAGTGTGGTGGGTGCCGTAGCTCCTTGGGAGGAGGCTCTCTTTGTGCAGTGGAGTAAATATTTGTTACTTTTTTGGACATACTGTACAGCACTGACTTTTTTCATAACCACACAAGGAGATTGGTGGCTCATGGTCTGCAAGTTCTGTGACTGTGTAGTAAACTACATAAAACTTGAGTGACCCAGTTAATTGAAAATGGTAATAGATGCTTTAAGAAGACTATTGCAATGAAATTCTTTATTTTCTTAGTAAAACTTTTCATAAAGTCTGGATGGTTTATTTAGTGCGGGTTTTGGTGTGTGTTGGTGGTTTTTTTCTTCTTCTGTTCTTTCTATAAAGGTGGACCGTTACTCTTTCTTTAGGAAAGGCAGTAAGGATAGATACTAGACAAACAGCTTTATCCAGGCTTGTGTTAATTCCAGGTATGAGGTTAAGACCTAAAACTTCCATCTGCTAATAAAATGTTCAGCTTGGCAGTTTCCCATTAGCTTTCTCAATGGCAACTTTAAAGGAAAAAACCTATAAAGTTGCTTTGATTCCTTCTATTCAGGGAAGATGGAGGACTGCATGTGGGTTGAGGGTTGGAGTTTGTTTTTTTTTTTTTTAATATCATTTAATGAAAGAGGAAAGTAATCATGGTCTCTGGAGTAAGTGGTACTGTGTGCCAGCCTTTTCAAACAGTGAAGTTTGACAACAGTTTCCTTCTGTCTACAATTGGGACTGACAGCGGCTTAGGAGAGCCACTTTTCCCTAGGACATGTCAGCAATCCTGGGCTGTTAAGCCAGTTTGGAAGTACCACAGCATGCCTTTTAAGAGGATTTGAGAAGTCTAACCCAAACTCTGGTACTTCAGTGGTGGAAAAATAATCTGAGCTTTAGGTCTCTTGTGGCATCGTGTCATTTGCTTGAGCTACGCCTCAAACAGTGAATGCTTTGTGGCCTTTGGCTGCTCGGTAAAACTTTAGTTGCAATTACAAGGCTAGAAAATTTTATGTGGGCTAATTCTGCAATAGTCGCACATCCTTGATAATTGCTATTGCCAACACGCTGTTTGTGAGTCCACAATGCTTAACCTTGTCCAAATTGTATTTGCAGCTATACCTGATGAGAGTTGTATGCTCAAGAGTTCTCCCCATGTCAGGGGTAGCCAAGCTTTGCCCTGCAAGACTTGGAGGGTGGGAGGTGCTGTGTGACCTGACCTTGAACAGCACGTGTCCGGGTCAGAAAGCCTAAGGAGGTTCAGCTTCCACCAGGACTTGGGGCAGGAGCAGTGATTCCTCAGAGATGGCACTTCTTCCCTCTGTTGCAGGGAAGCACTAAGGTGATGAGTGACTCTTGAGGCAGCCTGGCAGTCAGCCCCCACCAGCGGCCACTGCTGCAGCTGAGGAGCATTAGTGGCTTTATATGATTTAGCCCTGGGACCAAGCCCTAGTGTGGGCTCTAGCTATGTCTTCTAGGTGCTGTATTTTGTATGTACCCAGGTGTGATCTCTTCTACTGATGGCACATGCAACTGGAAGCTTAAAATTTTGTGGAGTGCATTGGCATGCAGATTCACACTGGAAAAGCTGCTGCTTTTCTGCCATTTTATTTGGAGGGGAGTCTAAACTTGTTTTTCCAAGATCATAGGAATTGGAAAAAGATACAGAAATGGAATACTCGAAATTTTACCCACAGATTTTTATTCTTTTAACAGCAAATGTTTAAGGAAAAAAAAGTATAAGTTCTTTCTTTGGTTTAAGGGAAACAAAATAACACAATAGAGGTGGTTTTGATTTATAAACTGCACTTGGACTTTAAAAGATATTTGGGAACATTTGAGGCTGAGAAATGGAACATATTTTTTGCTAAACTTCACTGTGTCACTGGCAGTGAATGTCTCTGATCTGTAGGTTTAGGAGGGTGAAGGCTTTAGAGGTGAGAACAATTAAGGAAAGCTAGAGTATTTAGAATTGCAAGAGCAGCACTTTGAATCTTTGGCAGGGTGTATTAATGTGAGAAAGAAGATGGACTGGCTTTATACTTAAAAGTTCAGTTTTCTCCCACTGCTCGAAGCAAATGTTTTTGACTGGAGCACATACGAACCAGCTGAAGGAGAAGTTTGCTGTCTGTAGCTGGTGAATTGGGCCAAAGAGGCAGCGCAGCACCTCTGCAGGGGATGGCATGTGCAAATAAATGGCAAAGAGCTTACTTCCAGCATGTTAAACCAGGCATGTCCCTAAAGCCTGTGAAAAGAAGTAATATGGAAAATGGTCTTCGCAGCAGAGACGGGGAAGGACGGAGCATCGCTTGGGAAGGCCTGCAGAAGGATGCTGCCTGGGCGGGGGATGGCCGTTTTGGTGGCCGGGAGGAGCTGTGGCTGGTGTGTGTGAGGCTTGCGTACGTGGTGAGCGCGAGCTTGTGGAGGACAGCTGGGCCGGAGGGACCCCGGCTTTGGGATCGGGCTGTGCTGCCGCTGGAGGGTGGTGGGGAGGCGGGGGTCCGGGAGCGGGCCCTCGGGGAAGGGGCCCAGGGCCCGGCCGTGGCTCCGCAGGGCCGGCGTGCGCTGCCCTTGCCCTTGTGGCTGGCGGGGAAGCGGCTGCCGGGGCAGGTGGAGTTTTGCTCGTGAGTGAAATGAGCAGAGAGCTTTCTGGAAAACGGGAGAGAACTGTTGCTAGAAGTGTTTTGAGGGAGAGGAGCAGAGCAGGTGGGGGCACCAGGGAAACCCATTTCAAGAGACACAGCGCCTGCTCTGCCGTCTGTATCGCCACATGCTCCTGGGTTCGGTGGGTTCCATAAGCAGCAGGCCGGCCTCTGGGGCAGCCCCCCCGCTGCCAGGCCGCGCCACTCGGCCCTTTGTGTTCCCCATGTCAGCCATACAACGTGGCGTTAGTCCCTGCCTTGAGACATTTGCTTCCCCACAGAGATTCCTCAAAGCTCAAGTGCTCCTACTCTGGGCTTGCACAGCCTGTGCTCGTAGGGCAACCGCCTGGAGTAACGTGTGTCTTCTGGGCAGCCTCCATCTCCGCTCCTGGTCAGTATGGATGGCCTGAGAAGCTGTTCATGCTGCCTTTTTTTGTACAGGAAAAACCCTCCATATTCTTCTAGTTCCTGTAAGAGGCTTGATGTACAAGGTGATGTGTCAGGGAAAGAGTGCTGTACACCGAGTGTAAGCACTGGGTGACCTACGTGTCCTGTGGAGCCATCTCCACATATTCCAGATGTTCTCTGGAGCAGCGTGCGCCTTATGCTGCCCTCGTTCAACGTGGCTGAGGAACTCATCTCTAGGACGAAGCAGCCCATATTCCTTAGTTTCTTCAGAACACATAAAACCAGACTGGAACATTAGTTATTTAATATGAACACTGTAATGTAGCTGCGTGACCCACTGCTGCTGGAACTGCAGCTGCCAACCATTTTTTCTAGTCTGAGCCTTTTCATGCTGCCTCCGACTGAGGTGGGAGCATCAGGCTGTGGTAGCTGACAGACAGCGTCAACCTACCACAGCAATTGTGCCAAGTCACAAAATGCAGAAAATGACACAATAGTTCTGGGCCGTGATCCAGCATCTGTTTGAATACCCAGCTTCTAAATTATTCAAGTATTTATATATATTCTTAGGGACCTAATTTTTAGGCTAAAGGTAGCAGGGTCCCTACAGAGGGGGCCCAGGAGGACTCGGTAAGCTGTAAGTGATGGTGTAGAGGCTGCAGAAGATGCTGGGTACCGTCTGTGAGTCATAGCATCTTTCTGCTCCTTGCAGAGGACTCCTGGCTAGCACAGCTTGCAAAGAAACAGTTTAGGTAGGGGGCTGATCTAATTCAGTCTTCCTGAGTATGATGCAAGTTCACCTCTTCGGCTGATTTTTTAAGCCTTCGCTTTTAAATTGGGCACGCATGTTTTTTTCATATATATAATATATGAGAAAAGATACGGGGGTTTTTTGTGCCTGTCAGCAAGGAATATGCAGCTTACTAAGCTTTCTTGAGTATAATTTTAAATGGAGAAAATGCTTCTATATAAACTGAGATTATCTCATCACAGTATTTTTATGATTGTTAATTAAAATGTGAGGAAATCCTTTAGAGCAGATTTGCAGTTTTGGGTCTTTTATGAGACTTAACATGAGAGATCTATTTTTATAGTTATGCCTTCTTATTAGTTTTGAGATTAGAATATGTTTAAATGCATGGCTATCAAATCCTGTGATGATTACTTCTTCATTTTGCAGTGTAGACTAATTCAGTTATGGTCCCATTCATGTGTTGTTTGTGCCCCAATTTTCAATGAGATATTGTAGTGCTTTATTGTCATTGCTATTTCAAATAAACTTCCAGAATAGTTTTAATTTGAACTTGAATTTTTTTTAATACTAACTTTCAGTGAAGCATATTTTGTTAGATTATTGTGAAAAATGACTGACTATTTAGGTTGTTTGAATTCCTGGAATTCCATTTTCATCAGGCTGGAGGACTGTAAAATATAAATGAAGGAAGGATTACCATGACTACTTACAAGAGACTTAAATCATTAAAAAATTGTCTTCACGTAAGTGGAAGCCTGTAAAATCTTGGCTCACAGTACATGAAATTGAGTTAGAAATCAAGACCTATAGAAAATTTACTGGGAGAAAGTGGTGGTAATTAAAACACTGGTGTGTACCCTGTTTTCTCTTTGCACTGGACAATTGGCCCATCAGTGGAAGATTGATTTTTAGGCATGGTGCTTTCTACTTGAACTTGGGCTCAGGCTAGAGAAAGAACTGGAGTGAAGATCTGAACAGAGCTAAACAAACTATTTTGTGTTTTTTTTTTTGGCCAAGCTCTAACCATGCCTGTAATAGCCTGACAACCTGAATTTCTTAATCACAGGCTCATCTGTCATCTCAAACAACACTTCAGAGTTCTTTGATTGCAGAATTTCCCAGCCTAGGAATAATTAAAGCATGGAGAAGAGTGATCAGCTGTAAATTGTGAAGGAAGTCAGAGTCCATCAGAAGTGAATGTGATGAGGATTGTAAGTCCTTTGCCTTGACCTATTTGTGAGATTGTCCATGTGGAGAGCCTTGTGCTCTAGGCCAGCAGGAGACGATGTAAAGGAGGAAAGGATGCTGCTCTTTTATCCCTGTAGGTCGTTAAACACAAGCTTTGTTTTTTTGGGGAAGATCTAGAGAGGAAACATGTCAGATAAAATATCAGGTGGAATGATCAGGGCTAATTATCTTACAGACTTTAAAGGGAGTATTTTATTAGAGGATCACATTGCTCAGGAATATAATGTATGTTTCCCTGATGCTTCTGTACTAGCCCAGGCGCTAGCATGGGTGCACCTATGTGAGCAGACTGCACTGTCAAAAGCAAAGCAAAGGGGGGAGGAGGAGGGAGCATTATTTGTTATGCTGGCAGGAGTATACATGCTGATGCGAGTTGTGTTTATATTAACAAACTATTCTGATACAGCTAATTAATCAGAATTTGTCTACCAACCTGTGCCTCAGAGATTATAGTCCTTTTGCAGGTGTTGAAGGAGAAAACTGAGAATGGGTGGAGCCTCACTGTTGCTGATGTTTAATAGAGGAAATGTGTTGAATGGGTTGTGGCTTTTTTTTTTTTTTTTCCATAAGCACATGGAGAAAAATGAGGATGGGAGTTGAAAGAAGAAATGAGAAGGGAAAGCAGAATTTTTTTATGAGAATAAGTGGAAGAAATAAAGGTTGGAGTATTTTTTGCCTGTCTTCTGAGAGAAAGTCATGAAGTCATTGAAAGGTAGTGGGGAGGTGGATGTCTGTCTGTATCTTTGGAGCTGTGGGAGTAGCGTGCCCATTCCCTGGGTGTTCTTTTCAGTGACGATGCCAGGAGAAACACAGGATTATGGTATTTGCAAGATTTCTGACACACAGATGTGCTCAGGAGACCTGTGGGACAATGACTAATGATTGCTCCTGACTCCTAGATTCCCTCCTAGAAAAGTAGTAACTTCTGATAACCTTGCATCTCATTTTGTCTTGGGTCATTTACCCAGTAATGATGCCGAGTACACCGAAGTAGTCAATATCATTTTTTTGTGGTGATTTTAGTTCAATCTTCATTCATGGAGGGAGAGTAGACCGTGAAACAGATGAACTGTTAGATAAAATATCAATGTTTCACATACAGGCTTTTGTATCGGTGCAATTGGATGCGTAGTGAAATTGAGAATCAATTATATAGCTGCTGCTTATCAGAAGTTAGCAAATGGTAAATGCAGTTTCATTTTTATAATCAATTACCTAGGCCTGGAACTTGTTAGAAAAGGTTAGAAGCCGTAATAATTTTCAGTAAATGCCTACACATTATCTCAGTGGATTTCTACACACTGGGTTTTAGGGAGATGAGGGAGAAATGTTTCTCTTCCCTGAAGTCTTTTAAACTGGCTTGTGAAAGATGAGGATCAAGCTCTTCAATATCTAAGCACAATTTGCATTCATCCCATGACAGATGATGGCATATACTTTCTCATTAGTCAAACACTTTTTTTTTCCCCCCAGTTGTATGCATAAATTAATTTTTACTTTCAGCTTTCTGAATTTAAAGGAGGTTTGCAACCCTGCATGGTTCATTTATCCACATCGTCACTCAGAATTTACAGATAAATGGGACAGTAACATAAGGTAACGTGCTTCTTTTTTTGTTATTTCTATTTTCCTCTGACTTCTGCACTCAAGAGAAGTTTGGGTCCCTGTTGGGAAAGTTATTTGTAGCTGGTGACTGGCTATGAATGCCCTGTGCCAGAAAACTGCTAATCTTCCAGTCCTGCTAGTCCATTCCAGCCAGTGTTCACTGTTCATATGCAAGCTTTCATATCCCTATTCTTGAAGTACCTTCTTATCAAACACTCCTTTATTTTTGTTCAAATGTTGTAGCATTGTTGTCTGCTTATTGACTCTCTCCTACGATTGTATTTCTGGAGCCTTCTGCAGGCTTTGTTGCAATTGCTCTTCTCCTGGCTGGCAGCATATCCTGTCAGTTGTGCACCTCTGGATAGCTTGCTTTCACTGAAGGATTTTTAAAAAAAGATCTTGTGTGTAATGTAATCATCTGGGTTTTTTAAAGTGCCTAATACCTGAAATTGCAGCTATCAGAAATGGTTGGATCAAGTTGTTCTGCTAGCCAGGTCACATGGGGCAGGCATTATTTACCAATAGGATATTTGATTTGATTATATTTCTCAGTTATTTTGCTTAGGTAAAAGTAACTTTTGGTAGAACTGGTGGTCTTGTACCACTTTTTTAATGTTAATTTTTATTTGTTTCTCCACGAGCACTGTAGGCTCTACTGCAACTGCTTATTGTACCTGATTTTTTGCTTATTTTCAACTTTCTTTTGAATAATAAGAAAAAAAATTCCTGCTCTAAGTTAATTTTAAAGTTATTTACCACAACTATTTGTTACTTCTTATTCAAGGCTAGCTTTTATAGACCAGTTAGTTTCTGAATCACAGTGTATTTTGGCTTCCTATGTTTCAAAGAGCATGTCATTGGCACTAGTCAGGCTCTTGTGAACTGTATTTTCTGTCTTGGTATGATTTTTTTTTTTTTTTTTTATCTGACTTAGTGGCCTGACTGCGCCTCTGTTTTTAGAAGTGATGTATAACGCTTATTTGAATCTGTGGCAATGATCAGTTGTTCTAAGGCTGCAGAATTTTCTTGTTTTTTGTGTCCTAAGTACTTACTGGGAAACTTGACTGACAGCTGCACATTGTGGCAGCAGTGAAACAAAGTATTTTCTAGGTACACTTGATACCTTTATTATCTGGAAATCTTTATTTAGCTGGAAGCAATGCTAAGAATAGCAACCTCTGCCAGCCTGACTGCCTCGGTTCTTATTCAGGTTTCAGTATCTCTATTGGGGCTGTTTCCCGCTGTTTTCCAAGACTGTGCAAGTCTTATCCAGTTGCTCCAGCTTCTTGCAGGAAATTACGTCAGGGAATCTAGATCACACGGAGGGTTTAACAAACTCTTTGAGCTTGTTATTGTTGATTACAGGGTAGGGCAGGTTTCTCCTGGCAGTGGCTTTCTGGGGTGCTAAGTGCTGCCTGGGGCTGTGCAGAGATCCTCAAATGAGCATAGATAGCACTCTGGTGTGGTGAGATGGTAGCTGCGTGTGTGTAAGGCTGTGCTAGGAGTTGATTTTTGGAGGTGCTGCACAGCTGCATTGGAAATGAAGTGATTTTCCTTCAAGATTTGTTGCTGCCTTATTGAACATCCGAGCTTTACAGAAGTGGTTGGAGACTTGCAAGACACTTTCTGAAAGTCCTGTGTGGACTGGAGGACATAAGAGTCAGGTCTGCTCTTCATAGAGACGAGGGGAGGCTTTTGGATTTTACAGCAGTTCAGCACCAGCACCACAATCTCCTCATCCTTGTCCTGGCCAGGTGGGGTTGTCCCACTGGCAGATGCTGCTGCTGCACCTGAAGCAGTGCTGCTACAGGGTGGGCTGCGGAAGCAGTAACCCACTGGCTCACTTCTGGCCACAGAGAAAACTTGATGGAAGTCGTTCCTGTCATCATCTAAAATGACAGAATGAAAGAAATTCAGGAGCCTGTGAAGGACTCTGTTACTGGATGAAAGGGCAGATTGGATGGAGATGGAAAAGCTAAGTGAAAGGTGAAGGAAAGGAAGAGCAGAGGGAATGAGAGCTGTTGTAGAACTTTTTTTTTTTTTCCCCATAAATAAATAATAAAAAAAAAGGCAAACCAAACCACAAAAAACCTCTTACCGGCATTAGGCAGTAAAGCCCAGGAATGATTTCTTTGCTTTCTAGTTTGTATTTTGCACAGCTTATAAAAGTGATATAACTGTGCTTCATTTATATGTCTATCAATAATTGAGTCTGTAATTAAGGCTTTTATTACCAATAAACCCTTGTGATTCTGTCTACTGAATATTATTAAAGCCTATTTTTCATTATGAATTTCTCCTAATGATCAGTTATGAAAGTATTTTTTTAATTTAAAAATCATTGGCAAAAGCATTTGCTTGGCAATTATTTTTTTTCCCAGAGTACAGAGTAGAAGAGAGCAATACAGCAGAGATGATGATCCAAGCATTGCCGTCTCCATTCTTTTGTCTCACTAAGGAAACATTTTTACACCTTCAATGTGGTATGGGTTTAGGCATGCTGACTAGAATGTGTTTTAAACACTCTAATGTGCTACATGTAAATTCTTTGGTTTGCTTTATCATTAAAAGCTGCACAAGTTAAATGCAAGGAAAGCAAGTGGTACTAGAGCATTTTGTAAACTGGTCCCTACAGGTTAGCAGGTACTTCCATAGGTGCCTTTTTTTCTTGCCCTTGCTTTGGGATGCAGGGTATCTTGTATGGGAAGGA
The DNA here is from genome assembly GCF_963210335.1 of Falco punctatus. Classification (NCBI taxonomy): domain Eukaryota; kingdom Metazoa; phylum Chordata; class Aves; order Falconiformes; family Falconidae; genus Falco; species Falco punctatus. Next base: position 119,768,182 of record NC_137581.1, on the reverse strand, counting down.
GTGATCAAACAACTGAATGGCCAAGCAAACTGCTTAGGAAGGCAGTCATGCACCTTAAGAGGATGATTCAATAAAAATACTCTCTGGTTGCTGATACATATATTTTTCCAGGCTTTCCATTTCTTTTAACATTAATGTTCTAACAGGTATTAAAATACATAGTTATTTTTTCCAGAGTTTTGCTGCTTCTCATACTTTTCAATTTCTCCACAGGTTTGTGAAATAGACACGGCTATACTTACTTACCTTTCTCAGAGTATTAAAACAGCAGCCAACTGGTTGGCAAGAAAAATGTGGTTATGGTCTAATGTTGATGGTTTGACTCGAAATAATTTCTGAATCACTGTCATTAGAAAAGAGTTGGAATAAAGAAGATGCAATTGGAAGAAAAATAATCTTGGCAGGGGAGGGAAACCTATTTTACACTTAAAAGCCCCAGTGTGTTACAAGTAAGCATAACAGAAATGGAGATACTTTAATATATAATTTTTTGTTCAGTATAAGGTTGCTTTTTGAATAGTACTGAAATAGTTTTGATGTCATTGTTGAAAGACAAGTTGGAACTGGGAGGTAAAATAGTAGTAAGTTATACCACAGAAATTTATCCTCTGATCTCTCTGTTACCGTTGAACTTTCTGATCCATTTGCCTAATTTGCACTGGAATGTTTGCACAGCATAGCAAAGTCCGAATGACTGATGGGAAAACCTACATGCTTAAGCTCAAGAGCTCTATGAGGAAAAGCATTTGGTGTGCCTGCTGTTGTGAAAGGTTTTGCTGGTGTTATACCCGGTACCATTTCAAATATATAATTGTCTCCAGTGGGGAGCACTTGCTACAGCTGCGCTCACAGTCTCCGATCTGCACTGGATGCAGTGTGCCTTGCGACCTGCTCTCTGGGGTTGACGTTACACGCTGGAGGGTGTGGGGGAAGAACTGTGCAGCTCCCGTCCTGCTGGAGCTTTCCCCCAGGTATAGCCATGCTTCGTCCTTCAGGGATGATTTCTGTTACCTTCTGTCAGAGTTCGGCCAAAAGTACAGTGGCTTGAACGTTTTGAGCCACAAACGGGCAGACTGTTGGTTCGCTCTGGTCAGAAGCAAGTGGCTGGCAGCCAGGCTACAGCTGGCGGGGATGTAGGATGGTGTTGCAGGTGGGAGCTGCTCTCAGCAGTTTCGTAGTCTTCCTTGGACAAAACAGCCAGGTCTGTGGTGCTGCATATTGCATCACGACTGACTGAAAACCTCATCTGTCAGTTGTGTTTTCATCTCGGTGTGTGAGGGCAGAGGGCACGAAGGAGTCCATGTCCGCCTTGCTCAAGCAGGTGGAGCAGCCTGTCCCTTGGCTGGAGAGCGTCTGTGTGAATGCGTGTAGGGGCTTGTTGAGTTGGCCTTTGCCGGCAGTTACAGGTGGCTTCTTTCTAGAAAACCCATATTCCTTCTCCTGTAGCTCTTTGGATTTCTTAGTTGATGGTGATCAGTCAGAAGTAGTAAGGCACAGTGACAAAATGCTTGGACAGTTCTCTACCAGCTCAGAGAGAGCTGGAGGATTATTTCTGTGATCATACGTGAGTGATTGCACAAACCGTGGAAAGACAAGCTTAAATTCTGCTTCAGCTGTCGGTGCAGCTTCTCAAAGGTCTTTGCAAGTGCCACGTTTGGGATAGGCCTCTCGGGAAAAGCTCCTTAAGTAATTTCTCACTTCTGGGTAAATAGTGAGGATGTTGCTTTGTCTTCAGTTTTAGATGTTGCCCCTCTATTTCTACTCAAAAGATGTCAGAGTCAAAACCTACTTTTGATCAAATCAAAAGCCAGTTGTGGGTGATTTCTTTTTGATTTACCTGTATAGGAGTAGTGTCAGCTACCTATAGATGTATGATAGGTGTCTATTGCAAGAAAATGACTGGAGGAAAAGACATTTAGTTTCCCCTAGAGTTTTTTTTTCCTTCTAAAGATAATGTACATAAATGCCTGGGGAGAGAGGCAAGACTGTTACAAAAGTTCATTAATTTCACTGTTACCTGCTGTTGTCCAGTGGGTAGTTTTGTGTGGGATAACAATACGTTTGAGCTGGGTTTTTTATATGCTAATGACAAGACATGTACAAAGAAATGGTCCTCTTTTATTGTGTTCTTCATCTAGCACCTCCACAGCCTTCAATGAAGCAGTGGTGTTCGTGGCGTATCAATGAAATTCTCCTGTGTCTATTAACATACAGTAGATACATATTAAAGGAGGAGAAAGTCACAGTGGTATGTGTGGACTCCTGATCACTGTATTTTCATATAGTGTGTGACTTGTTTCCTGCTTGCCTGATACGGCTTACAGTTTACTGCTACTATCTGCATTTTTTGTATTGTAAACACAAGTTAGATGATGTTTTGAACTGGAACTTGATGAAGCAGAGCATACACGGCACAGCAATGGTTTCTGCACCAGCATAGTCTGTCTCTCGACATCCTGAGCCTTTTTTCTTCCTTCCGAGTGACTTGTTGCCAAAGTTGGACCTGCCACTTTGAAGACACTTGTCCTTAAAAGCACACTGCTGCTTCAGACTTTTTGCTGTTTTCCACAGTTTGAGGAGACTGGTGCCTGACTGTTTTTTCCTTTTCTTCTCCTCACTTCCCTTTCTCCCATTCTAGTCGCTTACAATCTTGCTGTTTATTCCCCTGTTTCAGTACGGCGCTCTCACAGCCTTGCCTCATCAGGCAAGGTAATGAAGAGGCACATCAAGCTGCTCTAAGGATGCAGAGTTTCCAGCTAATTGTGTGCTCTTGAATTGTCCTCTTAAACAGACTTTTTTCAGAGACGGACTATATGTCCCTTCACAGCCAGTTTCAAAAACACCTTTGGGTGTTTTAAGCACGGAGGAAGCTGTCCAGTACCTTCTCTTGCTTTAGTTCATTTACATGCTGTGAAAGTGGAGCAACCTAATTACCCTTCATCACTTGGAAGGTCACTTCAGCAGCACTTCCAATTAAGTTGTCTACATCAGTAAAACAGGATTTATTTTTTCCCCCAGATTTTCATTTGAGGGACTGAAGTCTCTTGTATCCCTTTGGTAGTCCTTGTAAAACTTCAGGAACTGAAGAAAAATACTGGTTTCTTCACGTAATGTACTGTTCTTTCAAAACTACTTTGTTGTCCAATTGCAGAGCTGGTTTATTATAGGCAGTGGTGTCCTTAGTGGAAGTTAAGTGATGTGTAGCTTCTGTCAACTGAAATCAAATCAACTTTCCTGCTGAGGTTTTGCTTGCTTGCTCTGTTTTTTTTGGGGGGGTATTTTTGGTTGGGTTTTTTTGTGGGTTTTTTGTGTGGTGTGTGTGGTGGTGGTGTTTTGTTTTGTTTTTAATCCTATCTGAAAGCTTATCTTTGTCTTAATTTCTTTTGCTGGTCTTAAGAACTATTTCATTTTTGTAGCAGTGTGAATCCTCACAGAGGAATAACTCGTGCAAACGTGTCAGTTAAGTTTTGCCATTGCAAATAGTGAGGCTTCTTTGTATTTGCTATTGTTACTAGGTGTGCTAAATAAACAGGGAGGTCCCTAAGGATTTCTAATGCTGGAGAACTAATTCTGACCCATTATAAGGTGGCAACTCTGACTCTGAGATTGCTGTGGCTGGATACCTGCTTTGTGTGTTGCGTGTGTAACTTCTATTAAAACAAAACATTAAACTAGTGAAGTTCTGGACTAGTATATTGTACATGCAAAATGACTCTAAATTAGTATAGGTGTTTCCGTCTCTTCTAGTTTGGAATGAAAGCTCTCCTTTAGCTTTTTTAGTACTTAGCAGTGACCTGCTCTGATACATTCAAGACAGTGTTTTGGTGACTATGAAGGCTTGATATGTTTAAGATTGATCGCTATACTTTGCTCTTGCTCTTGTGTTCTGGTGAGCATTTGTTTTAGTTTTGCCCTTCAGAAGTTTTACTAGGCTAGTTTGTAAGTGAGGATATAGTACCTTAAGTGGGTGTGTTAGATACTCATAGGTGCTGTTTTCTTTATTGATGTTTGCAAGTTGCACTAAATATTGTTAGGGAAAAAAAATAAAGCTAAGCACGAGATCTTTATGGGTAATTGTATGCTTTCAAAAATGTTATGCTTAGTTTAATGCATGCTTTAATTCTCCAGAAAGCACCCAAGCAAAAGATATGATGCAACAAACTTTGGTTAATCACTTTCTCTCCTCCACTTTGAATTACATATATCACAGCATGTCAAGTGTTTCTGCTGATTTTTAATGCCAAAAAGGTCTGAGCAGATCATGGAGCTACGGGTGGGGGTGGGGGTGGTGAATTACAAATCACTATACAGGAAGATTTGTGATAAAAGAACAGCAATAAGGGGGTGGTGGGGGTACAAATAAATAAAGTATGGAGACCAGGAGAAAATATCTCGAAGTGTACTCATGAAACTGTTTACCTAAGTGCAAATTTATAGGACAAAGTATATATGGCTGTTTAATGGGAAATCTGGACCATATAAAACTCTCTTCCATCAAACTATAATTTATTAAAAGCATGTGTTCAGTACAGGGTTGAGTTTAGCTTGTGATGGTGTTTGCTTAAATGGAAGGCTGTGTTTACCTTGTTAATCTTTATGCAAGTCTATTGATAGATTTTTGGATGGTGTAAAGCTAAATTTAGACTCATGGTGGATGGTCAAATGTGATCCATTCCAGTGCTGTATGGAATTCCTTCCTTGTTTTTCTGTTTTAGGTTTAACACTTGTTAGTTTGACAGATTTCCAAAGATCATTAAGTTTCCATGGCTACAGGTCAGCTGAGACCACTGTATTTGAAGTCCTTTACATTCAGCACTCTGTAAGCAGGACAAAGATGAGTATGTGTGTGTGAAGGGAAGAGACGCATGTATTTTGCTTTTGATTTAGATGCCCTTTCTGAAACAAAATGACGTGACATCTGTATGCTTCCAACACAAGATCAGAGCATGTCTGTGGGGACCTGGTGAGGCTTACTGACCTGTGAGCACAAGGCATCAAACAGGATACACAGATTTTTGAGACACAAGGCAACAGTGGATTATTTAAGCTACTGCATTGCCTAGGCTTGTTGCTGTCAAAGCACACGGTGCTGTGTGAGAGCTGCGCTGCCTGTCACCGAAGTGGGCTACTGGTGGGCCAGGTGGGAGTGCTGACGCACACACCTGTGAAGTGCTGGTTTAAGCGGGGTGAGAAGTGTTCCCCTGGAGAGGGCTGGCTTTTTGTGACCAGTGCGTGGCAAGGGTTTGGTAGTAGGGGGGCTACAGGGGTGGCTTCTGTGAGGAGATGCCAGTAGCTTCCCTTGTGTCTGATGGAGTCGGTGCCAGCTGGTGCTGAGACAGAGCCAACACTGGCCAAGGCCAAGCCAGCTGGTGATGGTGGTTGCACCTCTGGGATGGTGTATTTAAGAAGGGGGGGGGGGGGGGAACATACACTCCCCCTGGAGCAACAGCAGCTAGGAGGGAGGAGTGAGGCCTGAGCAGCTCCAGGCGCGGAGCAGAGCCCCCCCGGCAGCCCTGGGGAGCCCCCAGCCCAGGTGGGCTGTGCCCCCAGCCCATGGAGCCCCCGGGGGAACAGCTCCCCCCCGCAGCCCGGGCAGGACCCCCGGGGCAGGGGGTGCCCGCAGGGCGCTGGCGCAGCTCCTGGCAGGGCCTGTGGCCCCGTGAGGAGAGGAGCCCGGGCTGGGGCTGGGCTGCGGACCCAGTGGGGTCCCCCTGGAGCTGGCTGGAGCGGAGGGGCTGTGCCCCTGGGAGGGCCCCGGGCTGGGGCAGGGGGCGAGGACCCTCACCATGGGGGCAAGGAGCAGCAGAAACCATGTGTGAGGGACCAGCCATGGCCCCATCCCCGTCCCCCTGCACCACTGCAGAGGAGGAGGAAGAGAATTCGAGGCTAGAGTTTAGCCTGGGAAGAAGGGAGGAGTGAGGGGAAAGTATTTTAAGATTTTTATTATTATTATTTTTGTATTATCTGACTCTGATTTGATTAGCAGTAAATTAGATTTATTTTGCCCAAGTCAATTCTGGTTTACCCATGCTGGTAACTGCCGAGTGCTCTCCCTGCCCTTATCTCCATCCCCAGCCTTTCGCTGCCTTCTCTCTCCCGGTCCCGCTGAGCGGGGCGGTGATGGAGCAGCTTGGGTGGGCACCTGCCGTCCAGCCGGGGTCAGCCCACCACAAGCAGCCACATAACCTGTGGGAAGGATCTGCTTGCTCGTGAGCTGTGGGCATCTGCTGGAAATGGAGGTACGGGTTGCACTCCTCAGTGCCTGGAGCCCTTGAGCGCGGGGTGTAGCTGCTGGGGTGGCTCAGCATGTCAGGCTACTGCAGAGGCGGCTGGGTTCTGTGCAGGGAACAAGCCTCCCAAAGCCCTTCTACTTGGATGTCTGTGGGAGTGATCATTTGAAGGACTTCAGCTCTTAATTAGTTGAAGTTTGAGAAGTGTTTCCAGAAGCTGAAAGCATGAAGTAATTTGTGAGTAGAAGCTGCCCTAGTTCAGATCAAGGACCTCTTCTCTCCTTTCACCTGCCTCTGGTCATACCAGGAACACCAGTCTGAGATCATCGCTTTGGGGTTGCAATTCTTTCACTGGGAGGAAAATCCTTCACAGAAAGTGACAAAAATGGTCATGCTTGTCTCTTAAAGATGTTCTTAAAGTATTTCTGTGTTTAAAAAACCAGAAATAATAATAAAAAAAAAAATCCCAGAGCTCCTATTTGTCTGCTGGTTTTGTGGTTTATTTTAATTTATCATATACATCAAGGACCACGAAGTCTAATTTGCATATGCCTCGTCAGGGTTGCTTTTTCTGTCTAGATTAAAATGTAAATATGTAAGTATAGAGAATCGTCTGTGTTAAGAATTCAGTGACTGCCTTGTTAGAATTGGATTTGTGTCTCAGACTGGGCATTTGTGCTTTAGCTAGTTTAATTTGCATTTGAATGAACAAGTAGAAACTTTGCATTGGATACCCAATTAGAAAAATGGTATGCAGGTACATTCTTCTGTACTGCAGCCTCCAGAGACACGCTTTTTATAATAAGGCCAAGTTCTAGGTTTCTTGTTCAAAATTTAGGTTTCTATTTAAAAGGTGCTGTTGGGGTTTGGGTTTTCTCTACCCCTCTCAAATCTAGAATTTCCAGATTTGAATAAGGACTTTGTTTCAGAAGTGTTGGGTGTTTTTTTTTTTTTGGTTTTTTTTTTTTTTTTTTTTTGCATTGATGTGGAGAGGGACAGGTTTTGTATTTTACTTGTAGTGATCTTGAAAAACGGCAATATCTGGTATGAGATGTGAGTTAAGCAGCGACAATGCACTAACAAGCCTAAATCTACAGAATCAAATTAGATTGAATTTACTCCAACTGAGCAAAAAAAGTATTTCTGTATATTTTTAGAACATGTAGGAGAAGATATGTAAAATTAAGCATGTAATTTGGAAGTTAGTTTAATACCACTTTTTGGGGAGAAACCTTACAGCTTGGCAGCAGCAACATCATCATCACTAATGCATTGCATGTATCAGATGCAGAGAAATAAATACTTGCTGTTTGACTGGCTTATTGAATACTAGAAAAACAGCAGCATATCTCTTCTAAAACATCATTTCAGAAAACCTTTCTTCCAGCAATGTATTTCGAGATTGAGGGAAGAACAGGAAAGGGGGAGAAGGCAGAGTGTGAAGTATGAGCAGAGATGAATCTATGCCCTCTCGGGCTGGTGGTGTGTGCATCCCTAGCGCGGCGTGGAGAAGTGCCAGGGTGCCGGGCACTTCGTGTTGCTGGCAGCCTCTGAAACTGCTGCTTGAAGCTGGAGCATGTTGTTATGGTCCAGTAAATTCAGAAGGGACAAATAGGTATTTTAAGCAAGAAAACAGTGAGGAGTAGGAGAGCAGGGAGATACAGAAACCAAGTTTTGATAGAGCTATATTAAATGTATAAGTGGCTGGGCAGTGAGAAGTTCCTTATAGGGAAATTTGTTTAAATATTCAGCAGACTGGAAAATGGAAGTAGACTCAGAGGAGTCTTACGTTTTCACTTCAAGCGTTCACTGCTAATTTCAGGCCAGAGGGCATGGTGTGTTTGGGTGAAGCCTACACTAGAGTTTCCTTTGGGAAGATTTATAGCGGTGTTAACATGAAAGAGGTGCATGGTTAAGATGGGAAGGAGCATCTTGGATCACTAAGTCAGTGCCCATATAGTCACAGACAATAGTATAAATTCCATCTATGAATTCAGTGACTCCTTTCAAAAATGAAGTTTTCTGCTATTGCTTCTTCCCTTCAGAAGGCTAAAAAACTTTGGCTTGTCAGAATGCAGTGGTAATACATTAGTTTTTTGGCAGTATTTGAACTGTGGCTTAAACAGTTCTGCCCCCAATATGTTTAGAAAACAAAGTCGTCTCTCTTAGTCTTCTCTCCTATGACAGACTCTCCATTCCTGCAAGTCAACAGTCTTTTTTACTTATTCAAGTTAAAACAGGTTTTCTTGAAAGTACATGATCAGAAAAGTGCTGTTGAGATGAGGCTTCACTGTGGTCATTGTACAGTGACATTACACCTAGGGACATAAAGTATTAATTTAGGTTCTTCTGTTTCCATTGAGCTGTCAGCCCATAGTTGCTGTGTCACTATCTGTCACACCTAGGGTTGTCTACTTGTGCAGTGCTTACAAGAGAGATGCCCTTGGAGACCTAACGTTTCTGTTAACTTTCATCCCATTTCTATTCCTCCACTCCTAAGGCAATCCCAGGTCTTTCCAAGTGCAGCTCTCCTTTTTTCTGATGACAACATCTCTCCACCCTGCTTAGCCTGCGGGTCTCATTAACACACTGCAAAGAGCATTGGTGAGAATTGCAATAAAGAATTTTGGTGTCGAGACAGGTATTTCAAGCAGTTTACTGATAACCTCCCATTTGTGGTTAGGCTTCATTTCCTATGTGGTTAACTTAGTATTCATCCTTGTTGAAATTTGCTTTGAGAATGAATGTAGCGACAGGAGTAGTAGAGCTGTTGACTTGGCTATGAGATGTATGGTGCCGTTGTCTTGACTAACGCTGGGTAATTGGTGCAGTATTTTCCTCACATCTTACCTGAAACATGCTTAACTTCGGATTAGTTCATCTGTCTAGTATCAGACACTAATGTAAGAACCCCACGCAGTGCTGCGGGCTGGGGGCAGAGCGGCTCAAAGCTGCCCCATGGAAAGGGCCCGGGGGTGCTGGTCAGCAGCCGGCTGGACATGAGCCCCCAGTGTGCCCAGGTGGCCCAGGAGGCCAACAGCACCCTGGCTCGGATCCGAAACGGTGTGGCCAGCAGGGCCAGGGCAGTGCCCGTGCCCCTGTGCTCGGCGCTGGTGGGGCCGCACCTCGAGCCCTGGGTTCAGTTTCGGGCCCCTCAGGCCCAGAGGGACGTAGGGGGGCTGGAGCGTGTCCAGAGCCGGGCAGGGGGCTGGGGCAGGGGCTGGGGCACACGGCTGGGGGTGCTCAGCATGGAGAGGAGGGGGCTCAGGGGGGACCTGATGGCTCCCTACAGCCGCCTGACAGTGGGTGGTAGCGAGGGGGGGGTCGGTCTCTTCTCCCAAGTAAAGAGGCAACAGGATGAGAGGAAACAGCCTCAAGTTGCACCAGGGGAGGTTTAAATTGGATATTAGGAAAAATGTCTTCACCGAAAGGGTGTTGAGCATTGGCCCAGGCTGCCCAGGGAGGTGGTGGCATCACCATCCCTGGAGATGTTTTATGAGTGTGAAATGTGTAGATGAAGAGCTTGGGGGCATGGGTTAGTGGTGGTCTTGGCAGTGTTGGGTTAACAGTTGGACTTGATGACCTCAAAGGTCTTTTGCAACCTAAATGATTTTATAAGTACAGATACAGTGGTTTGTGGGTTGTGGGTTTTTTTATTTATTTTGGGGGGGACGGGACAGACAGAACATTTTATTAAAGGAAAAAAATGACTGAGCTTTGAAAATATCATGAATATAACAAGATAGATGTGCACAGGAAACTTCATGGGTATTTAAGGCACATTAAAGTGTTGGACTTTTGTTCCAATGACTTAGTTGTGTCTGCTTACACATGATTTTTCTTACAGCTCTGCTGAATTAAACCTAATTCAGATGTTACTGTGTATATTCTTTCCCTTCTGTTGGTCATCGGTGATTTTTTTCTGTTAGTTTGCATACATGCAAGAATATATGCTTACTAGAGCTGATCAGAAGGAACCTACACATGTACAACTGGCTTCAGGTAGGAAGAAAGGGTGTCTGTCTCCCTACCCAAACACATCCTGAGATCTAGGATGTCCTAGATCACAGAATCAATACCTGACACCTTAGGACATAATTTAGCTCACTGTCTTTGTGATGTTACAATGTCCAAGGTGACACCCCACCCCTCTGGCCTTCTGTTCTGTGAAAATAGGAGAAGAATTCATGTAGTTGGAGGTACAGAGTCTGGAGAAGTTTTTTTAGACAAAGAACAAAAAGGAATTTTTAAAGTAAACATGTAACCACTTTTTACAGCATTCCAGAAGTAGAAAATATTTTTATTGCTCTGTATTGTTAAAACTAATTTTTGATATTTTAAAATAGCAGTTATATTAAGGGATAAAATTAATGCATGAAAATTTTATGGAGTGTAAACTCAGAAAAAGTAATGCGGTGAGAGAGGTAGGAGGTAAATGAGAAAGGAAGGTATGTGAGAATAGTGAGAAATACTGCATGAGAAATCAGTACGATATAGTTTCCTATATTCTTTTATGAATGTCAGATCTGCTAACTTCAGTCACACATACAGCATTTTGGTAGGACAGGAGGAGTCTAAGGCGTCTGGAATCTGACTCATTGCAAACTTCTGACTTGAGTGAAGAAACCAACATTCGTATTTCCAGTGTCCCAGTAACACTTCTGTGAGAAGACACACTTTTTTTTTTTTGTACACATCCAGATTTTCCCCACCCACACATTTAAAAACATAAATTAGTTGCTCCTTTTGCTGCTGAATACCTAACTAGACCTTGAGGGACCAAAGGAATGAAGTAGTGATGTGGGGTAGGGTGGCTGCATTCACTGCAAGGAGACTGAAGGGTGCCATAAAATATATATTTTTTATATATATATGTATTTTTTTACAAATTTCAGGATACAAGCATTTGTAACAGCTGCTACTCTCTCAAAGATGGAGAATATTTGGGGAAGTAAAACAACTGAAAGACTGTGGAAGACTATTGATCCCCAGGCAGCATCTTGTGAGCAGAATGATCCTGAACGTATTTCCCCTGATACTCTGTGTATTCACCGAGTATTTTGTCCTCAGTGTTACTGAAAATAAGCAGTCATTTCGCTGAGTGCCAGTAAAGCAATGCTGTGCTATTTCTCACTTAGCTGAAAGAAAGGTTCTCATCTTGTGCACTTGTGAACTGATGTGAAGAGCTGATTTCAAACAGCCGGGGTCTACTCCCTTGTAATTATGAAATCAGGACTAATGCCTTTCCTGTTCTTAACATGCATCATTTCTTGCCACTACCCGCACAGTTAGTGTGAATGCAATGATAAAAATGAAAAATTTTATCATCATGGAGGTGAGAGGGGAAATCCTGTCCACTAATTGATGTAAATAGGGAATATGCATAATTCTTTGAAGTGACACATGGCTGGACTTTCAAAAATGACATTGTAACGAGACTCATGCTGGCTTTAGGTTTGCCTTTCTATAGCTTATTGCAAAATATTTGTTATTACATATTTCTGTGAAACATTAGCTGACCCTGGCTGTTTCAGTGACTTAATAAATTGCAGAGGAAGTAATTGCTTCTTTCAGATTTCTAGATTTAAAAAAAAAAAAAAAGCTACAACCCAAACAATACTGTAATAGTTCTAAGGCTTACTGCTTTGGAGTTTGATGCTTGACTTTGAAAATACGAAAACCCAAGAGTTTTGATTGCTAAAACAAAGCAATGCAGGAGATAAACCAGGGTAAGTAGAATGTTCTGCTTTGGTATTCATTTCTTCCCAGTAGAAGCAAATTGGTGATGAAATGATAAATTATAAGGCAACCAGTGATGGCTGGTCCTGCTGGAATCCCAGCCTCCTTGGTTATGACAGCCAGTTTCCTGCAGCAGCAGGCAGCGGCAGCCTGTGCAGACAGTGTTTCTCTTATAAAACAGAGAATGTGCAGGTTTGAAGTGCTGAACCGGTTTTATTTCAACTTGCCTATTCAGTTTAGGTTTTTTGTTGCTTAAGGTGTTTTTTTCTTTTTAAATAATAAAGAAGTAGTATAGAAATAATTTGAAAATTGCTGCACTGACTTTCCTGGGGAGTAGTAAATATCACTCTTCATGAGTAAAAACTATACAGTGTGGGGGATGGTTTTGTTTGCCCCACTAACAGTTTAAGACAAAAGTCAGGAAATTAGGCTATTAAAGAAAGAAAAAAATTATCTGTAAATCTCTGTTTTAGGTTTAGGCTTTGGGCTATTACATGAGCTATATAATATGACTTTTCACTTTTTGGAGCTAGCTGATAAATTCAGTTCTGGCATTTTCCCTGATGCTGAAGTAAATGTTAATGAGAAGATGGAAAGACGAAGTTTATACTGAAATAGCATCTAGCTGTAAAATAAGTGTAATGTTAATATCTCCAGCTTCCAAAATTATGTTGAAATAGAGCTTAAAAACCTGAAGGGATGAAACTGGACATATCTTTCATGTTTAACATGATTGCAAGAATTTTTGAGAAGTCTTTCTCAAATACTGAAATTATAAATCGTGCTGTTATGGTTGTAGGGGAAGAGACTGTTACAAGAATAAATAGGATCTCTTGTTACCTTTTTCCCCACTCCCAACTAGTGTGGGAAGGACGTGGAAGGAAAGGACAGATAAAGTGATCAAATAAAGCTGCCAGAAAGTATATGTAACATGATCAGGTTAGAGATCTTTCTGCTAAGAGGAATATATCTGGATGAAGACTTTGGACTTCAGCTGTCTAACCCAGAAACTAAAAAAGCATAATAATAAATTAGTCTTTTGTGAAAATAAGCTGATGTACTAGAAATGAAATGCTCCCAAAATGTGAGTAAAACAAAAATAACTTCCTAAAGCAGGTAAAGATGCTCAGCCTGGCAAATCGGGCGATTGCTGTTTCGTGTGGGAGCCATGGTTTAACTTTCTGGGGAGCTGGAGATGGGAGCCCACATCCCCTTGGCTGGCACCCAGCCTGTGGGGTAGGGAGAGAGCTGAACAGCCATTCCTTCTGTATTCGTTAGCATTTGCTGCAGCACCAGTGGAGCCTGCATGTGTCAAGTCCTAGGAAGCATCTCAACCCCCAGAAGTCATTTTCAAACAGAAACAGAGCATCAAGGAGAGACACTGAATGGGTCGTGGCTTTTTGTGGCTTTCTGGTCTTGCAGCTACTGTTGATGCCCTAGCATTGCTCCAGCCAGCTGAAGAAACTGAACCCAAGTGCCTGAAACACCTCCAAGAGTTGAGGAATAGAAGTGTACGACTTTACCTGTTTGGTGGTTGGTATTCTTTGTGATAGGTCTAAAAAATTGGTGGGTAGTGGGGGTTTTGGGTGTGGTTTTAGTTTTTCTCTTTCATTCAGCAAAACCAGCAAATTTGCTTGTGTGTGGGGGTTACTTCTAGAATGGGCTTCTACTTAGAGAATTGTCAAATCATAAAACAGTTACTGCCCTGCCATAGCTCTTCTCTTTCAAACCTTCGGTTTGTGTCAACGCATATACTGTTCCTGTTTCTGAACAGTAGATTGCGGTGGTGGTGCAGCACACCTGCGTGAATCTCACATAAGAAAAGAGATTTCTGCTGGAAGGCAGGATCCTTGGAGACATGAGCCCTATGTCTTGGGTTTATTTTTTTTTATTATTGCTTTTCTGTATGAAGAGAAAAGCCTGAGCCCTTGCTCACTGCACGGACGGTACAATGTGAGGCTTTTTTGCCCCTAGGAGAGCCCAAGACCCCTCTGTGTTCCCATGTGGAAACGTGGTCTGACCGAAAAAGTGAATGTTATGAGATTAACTGATTGCTATGATATTCTGATCTTTTGGTGCAGTGTCAGTTAATTGTCTAGGCTGTGCTTTATAAACGAAAAGCTTTTGGAAGTCTAGCTCACAACTGTATCAGAAGAAATCTCTGTTCGTTAATTTTTCCTAATCTCTTCTCGGTGGGGAGGCAAAGACTGGTTTTTGGATGCTGTTACAAATCAATGAAGCCATGGGAGGATGTTTCCTTCTCTGCCATCTGAAAGCTGCAGAAAAAGCTTTTCATGAAATTAAAAACACCACTAAAGTCTTAATTGATTGGCTTCCATCTCTATTAGTGAGCAGAGAAGGCAGGAATTGAAGTTATTTTCTTACTGCTGGGGATTTTCTTCCTGTCTTCGACAGACTGCGCATTCAGGAGTTGCTTAGATTACTTTTTGAAGGTCCAAAGATGTAACCTTTAGAATGTAGGTGGGTGTTTTTTACACAGCTGAATTGCAGGAAGAAATCCGTTGTATAAAGGCAATGTCAGGATCCAAAGCTTTAGACTGTTTTTTATCTGAAGTGTGAAGTTTTAATAGCCATTTTAAAAGCTATTGTGAAGCACTATTCATATCCTACAAAGGTTAAGTTTTATAGCTTTCTAAAAGTTGTGTGTGCTTAGGTTACAAATGCATTTTGAATTCTCTAGTACCATCTAAAATGTTAGTGTAGTGAAAGATACTGAATCTGAATGGATCTTTTCTGACCAATGACCAAAACAGTGAAATGTAATTTTTTTCTCAAACAGTTTCTCCATTTTTACCATAAAACTAAAATATATATTTTTGAATAGATGAAATGGACACTGGTAGCAAATAGATCTGTGGGCTATAAATGAAAATACTTGAAACCTTGCACGTTAGGTCAATGAAAAATGGTGAGGGAGGTGGAGAGCACAGGTGTACCCTGGCAGCCTGCTGGAAGGTGCCGTCCTGTCCCTTGGCAGCCGTAGGGCCGAACAGGGACTGCCTTGGTGCGTTCCACTCGTGAATGACTTTAGAATTAGCAAGGAATTAAAGAAGGCACATAACATCTGGCTGGTGAGGAGATATTTGTGTGTCTCAGCAGTTCCTTGCACGTTTTCTTTCTAAGGATGAGTTGTTGGGGGTTGCCAGGGGGGGTTCCTTAGGGATGAGCTGTGACCTTGGACGAAGATGAGGAATTCTGGCTTCTGTCACCTAAGCTCCTTATGTTAAGAAATGTGCAACTTTAGCTATAGTTAAGGGGTTGTTTTTTTTTTTTCTCTTAATTACATACCTGTGAAAAATCAGGCTGATTCTAGCTATTATTGCCATTATTGATCTTCCAGAATTTTTCTTACCACGTGAATGTGCAGGATCAACAAAAGCAACTAAGACTGACAGATATCTAAAGCTGGCTGTCTTGAGCAGAATGTGCTGAAAACCGCAATAATTCTGGTTTAAGGAAAAAAAAAAAGGGGGGGGAGAAAAACAGAGAATGTGAATAGTGACTCCTGACAACCCTGCAGGACATTTGAGAAGCTGTGGTTTAACATGTTTTATGTCGCTATTCGCCTAGTGTATCCCAGTAACTACCTGCGATTTCTTCTCTAGGGCTGTACAAAAAAAAAAAAAGGGGATTTTAGAATGCAGATGCGTAAGAGTGATAAAAAATAAATTATCATTTATGTGCACAATGCCTAATTTGATTAGCAAAAATCCTTCTTGGAAATGTTGCCCTCAGAATTTCATCAATCTTCATGTGGCAGTCGGTGTTCCCTGCCCCGCAGAGCACGTGGCAGTGTGGCTGATGCTGGCAGCAGGAGGGATTAGCCCTCATGAAGGGCAGGGGCAGCAGAAACAGACGGGGACATTGTTTTTCTCGCTGAAAATGAGCATGTCCAGAGTCGAGCAAACTTTGTGGCAGACGCCAACAGAGAAATACTTTCACTCACTTAGAAGCAGCTTTTCTGGCATAAAAGCGTGACAGCTGTTGTGCCCTCTCTTGGCCCAGGTCAGATGGGCTGGAGCAAAATTTTTGGGTAGTGAGAGATGTCACTTGGAACACAGAACCAGGGGTGCAAACTCAAATGCTGTTGCTGGACTTACAACATGATGAAGTGCTGCTCTTGCTCCCTCTAACTTTTCCATCCCAGATGGTTTCTCTGTTAAATTCACAAGCTATAAATAAATATTGGATTTAAACCATCCTGCCACCTGTTAAGAACCCTCCACCAAAATAAAACCAAACCCACTGTTTAAGATGGGGCTGACTTTCCTAAAAGGAGCTGTGATTTTTATACTGTACTACAAACGACTGTGAATAACCATCTATTTGAACAGGTTGTGTGTTTCTAACAATAGATCTGTTCTTTTTGATGGTAACCATGGTGAAATGCCAGTCAACTTTACTTGACTTCACAAGAACGTGGCAGAGAACCTTGTACAGCTAAACCATTTGTATAACATCAGCTTAGGATTTGAGCAAAACTAAAATTCCAATTTAGCAGTATGTCTTGTGATGCAAAAAACCATGCTCCAGAATAAATTCTTGTGGGCTTCTTGATTGATGGACTTCATGTAAACTAGCATGGTAAAACTTAAAATATATGTTCGTGTTGTTGCTCTGAAGAATTGAGTGCTTTTTTGCATAATATCTGAAATGAGAATTCTTGCATAATGGCATGGGCTACTCTGGGCGCTGGGAGGGAACGTTTCTAGTTTAGCGTTTTCAGATGTCTGGGTTTAGTTGCTAGAATTCTGTGTGTGATAGCAATTGGCTAATATGAAAGCGCTTGGTCTATTAAGAAAGATAGGCTGGTAATAAGCAGACTTGGTTTTTTTTCACTGTATGATTCAAATTACAGTAGGTCTGAGAGTTCTTGCTGTTTGATAAAGGTGTAAATGTGTTTTTTGTGATTCCCTTGTTAAAAAGTATACAGTAATTAGTATAGCTACAAAGAGAAGTGCTCAAGCAACATAAGATTTAATTTGAATTGTTAAACATTTGAAGGTAATAATATGTGAACTGTGTGTTGGAACATGCTGGCAATTTTGTGTAACTCTGGAAAATATGGGGTCACGTTATATTTTTTGCTTACTTAGCTCCTTTGATACTTCTGAGTTTTTAATCTCAGCCCAGCAAAGTATTTTGTATTTCCATTTTTTGAATTGTGTTGTAAAAGAAACGTAAATAAAAATGCCATGTACTAAAAAGTGAAGTACAATTATTATCAAGTCTGTATAAATTAGAAAAAAAAAATACCTCTTAAGCCTGTAAATCTTCTCCATAATAATTTATGCCAAGTCTAGAAGTTCGATAAGCCCTACTTATGGGAATACACAAAGGATAAAGTGGTCCTGCTAAGAAGTTCTTACTGTTGTACTTACGAAGCAATAATTTAAATTGCAAAGTAAATACACAGGTTTAGTTTATGGTTTATTAGAAAAAGTATAGTTCAATGCATCTACACTTCACTTTTTTGTTTTCTCTTTATTGACTTCTCCCACCCCAAGTCTGAACTGACGAGAATCGAAGCCATGTCATAGTCACATGAAGACAGAGGGTTGCTGTGGTAGTGTTCTGAAATTGGATAACACCTATTTTTCCATTTTAAAACTCAAAGACCTGGATGGTTCATATGACCTTGAGTAAAAGTCTGTAAGATTTGGGGTGGTTTTTTTCTTATGAAAACTAGGTTAAAACATTAATGTGCATAGATGGGGAAGGAGGGGAGGCTGCTAATGAGCTTTAATCTCAAAGACTAAATATTTGAACTCTCCTATGCAGCAGTTCCCTGCTTTTCCACTTCTTTTTTTATGCTCCTCCTTTCCCTAGAACCATGGTGTTTCCTACCATCTGCCTTTCTGCTTCTTCTCCCTCCTCCCCATTAGGCTTGTTGCAGTCATCCCTAGTCTCCCTGCCCTCCCTCATGCAGCAGCATCCATACTAGCCAGCGAAAAGGGCAGGCAGCAGGGCATGGGGTACATCCAAGGGCTAGGCATCCTGCTGGGACAGTTTTGCCTGAATTGTTCCTTGGCACGGCCACATTGTGCTGCAGCACATGCGAAACTCAACTGGCACATAGACACACGGGGAGTCTGTGCCCTTGCCCTGCTTTGTTTGCTGATAGAGGCACAGCCTGTGGGATCTTACCCCACCCCATCCTTATCTATCATTAGATGGTTACATCTGGGGATCAAATGTGGGAGGATACCTCTCCATTAACCTGTTCGGAAATAGAAGCATTTCATTTTCGGTAGATTGAACTAGAAAGTAATTTTACTTTTGCAAACCCAGTGTTTTTAGACAATCTACTTTAGATATTGCTTTGTTCCGCCGTCCCAGTATTTAACCTCACACGCGTGAACAGTAAGCTGCTATTCAGGAAAACCTTCTGGTTAATAAACAGGGCAAAGTTCTGAATTCTCAGTGTCACCTTTGAGTATAAGTATGTAAGCTTACTGGTGTGTGTTTGCAGTAGTGACACTGGTGTCAAACTCTATCTATTTTTTTTTTCCTTTTATTCGTACAGACCCATTGGTATACAGTCCTGTTACATAACGAAAAGGAAAATCAGACAAACTTGAAATTTCTAAGTATGTAAACAACATCATTTTCTCATTAACGTGCCTGTATCTAGGGCGTTAGGAGGTTTGCAAAGGTTTCCTTTGCGAACAGAAGTTTCTTGCTTACAAGTACTGAGTTCAAAGTTCAAACCAAAGCAAATTTTATTTGGAATAGCAGGATTTTTGCTACGATTTCAGCTCTCCATTACAGAAGGTGCCGTGCTTTTTTAATTTTTTTGCAAGTCCTGTTTACAAGTTATTTTGCAAATTGCAAGTGCCTACTAACTTGTAGTGAGAGTCTAGCACCAGCATGAAAAGAAGGGGAGGGGGCAAAAAAAAAAAAAAAAAAAAAGCTAGGAAAGCTAGAAGACTTTGTTTTCCCTGACAATAACCTCACTGTTTGGATGGAAGACAGTTGTAGGCAACAGCAGGGACGGCGTACTTAAATGCACAAATGCTGTATGATTTTGACATTGTGTTAAACACTTTTACCCAAGAATAATTGCCCCAATCATCTTTATGTAGTTCAGGCAGTTACTTTCCGAGGCATTCATCCTATAAACCTTCAGTTAGAGCACTTGGGCACTTGCACAGGTGCAATTTAGCAATGATACAATAAGCATAACAATGAAGCTAATTTTGTGTTCAAAGGGTATTGTAACTAAATTTCATAGCAAGACATGTAATTAGATCTGTTATTGTAGGAGGAAGGTTGTGAGGGTAGTGCCAGGTTGCAGTATGCTGAATTCAGTAATTTTAAGTTTCAGGTCATTTTTGGTTAATGAAAAACACAAATCTTGAGCTCACCTGTAGCTTTTTCTTAATAACTCTGCTCTTTATGATACATAATCCATCAAAAACCACCCACAGATACGCTCTTAAGAAATTCCTGCGTGGAAACGTCAAAACTTAAATGCTTTAGCATAAACAGCCTTATGCAAAATTCTGCCTTTTGATCCATATGAATGCTTTTTGGATTTAATATTTGGGCTTTGCTGTTGGAGACTCTTAAGAAGGTATGGCTTTGGTGAAGAGCAGTGACAGCTTCATAGCTGTCTCTCAAATGAGGATTGGGAAGAGCCTGTGTGTGCTGTGAAGATTGTTGGGTTACTTATGCTGTGTGCCTTGTGTTGCTGCTTAAATACCAGGCTGCTGCCTTCATACAGACCCCTAAGCAGGGGATTATTTTACCTACCTTTTTTTTTTTTCCCCTCCTGATGTGCTACAGGGGTAATAACCTTTTCAGACACTTAGTCAAGAAGCAATGTATAGCTGCTTAACGCTTACAGCACAGCTCTGACTCATGGCATTGTAAAACGTGCACACAACTTGTTTCTTGTTAAAGGCTTGTCCAGGCAGGTTTGCGGGGGAAATTTACGGCAAGTCAGTTGAGCGGGTTAGCTAAAGAGCTCGGAGTCATTCCTTACCCCACAATGGGAAAAATACATGGAGGTTTGCAGTTGTCTGTATCAAGTGCACTCGTTCAGTTGTTTCACTGTATTTTTTCCGGGAGAGCAGCAGCCCCTGGGAAATAAGCCCTTAAAAAGTGTTTTGAAACCATGGAGCATTTGAAAGGCATTTGAAATAGAAATGACACATGATCTGACACATTTTCCAGGGGCTGTACTGACGGAGGAAAGAGCTCTGCTCTAAACTTAGTCTCCTGGCTGCAGGTTGTGCACTTCTGCAGTGTCTGGGTGTTGTTGGCTGAAGCTGGGAGCATTTACCTGGCTGCTCTGTGATGCTCTTGGTTGGGCGTGTGTGCTGCCAGGGCTGTCATCAGCCGCAGGGCAAATCCGCATAGGCTTTTAAAAGTGCCTTGGTCGCACGAACAGTTTAAATGATGACCTGAAGGCCATTTACTTTTAGCTTTTGGAAATACACTGTGACAAATTAAGCAGAAAGCTACATGGGAGATCTGTGGTGTTGCAACACAGTGTCGTGCGGAAAATGGGAGAAGGTGGTAGAGAGCATTATTAGGCACAGAAACCTGGAAGTTAAGTAACAATGTTCTTTTTTCCTTAGTGTGTTTTAAAGAAGGGGAATAAAAGGTGCTATGTGATTAAAGGAAGGCACAAATGTGTTGGATTACCATAAAATTAGCTTACCTTTCTGTGTCAAAATGAAGGAAACCAGTTAAACTTGCAGCCATGACACTAACGGTGTGAGACAATAAATACCTATGCTAAACCAGTCTAGGAGAAAAAGTAAGAACCCCCCCTATATAATCTTTTCATCTGGACATAAAGCAAATACACAATGAGATGTTTATTTTTTCTTAATGGCAGAGGATTGACATATTTCTGTTGTAACGGTTATGGCCACCCAACATCTTTTACAAGTAGCAGCTGCCTGCCTTTTGGTGAATTAAATATGGGGCTTTTGGAGAGCGGTAGCAGCTCTTGAAGGTGGGCGGCCTGCATTCAGCATGTTGCATGTATGTTAGCATGTGCAGAACAAGCGTTACAGATTAAAGTTGAATCTAAAATGTCATGGGAGGGCACACACTCGTGTAATGCTTGGAAATGCAGGGTGCCGGAGAGAGCTGTGCTCACGGGGGTTGGGAGTGTGTGGCTGGAGAAATGGTGGTGGTACGTGAGTGTGAGCTCCATCTGTACAGGGGTGGTAAATACATGCACGAAGCTGAGTGTTCTTTGGATGTTCCCACTGTTCTGCTGTGTGAAAATTGCTTTCTAAATGACACAAGCTATTGCGCATTTAAAGATTCTTATGAAAATTAGCGTTCCAAAAGACAGTTCTCCAATGTTGTATAATTAACCACTTTTGGAAACAAGGAAAGACAGATTTTTTGAATGTATAATTTACACTGATGTCACAGAATCCATAATTCAGGAGATAAGGGATGGGGTTGTTTGTTCTCAATTGATTGTAATTGCAACCAGATTTAAAAAAGAAAAAAAAAAAGGGCAAAGATGAATTCTAAAGGTAATTTTAACATGAAGAAAAAATAGACCGTGGCACTATTATGACATTCATTACTTTTATCAATGTAAATTGACCAAATCTTAATATTGTATTACAATGTTCGGTGGTGACATCAATCAGCCTTTGACCTTCTCTTTTACTTCATGCTGATCCACTCTTCCTGAGGCTGTCGTATTTTTGCCCCCCCTGAGCAGCTTCAAATAGTAGTTATGTGAGGGTAGGGGAAGATGAGCATGCTGGAGCTGTTAATCTCATGCATACCAGCTCTACGGGGGAAAAAAGGCGACGCATAGTTCGCTGCGGGTCTTGTTGGAGGACACAGGGCTGCCTGCCACAATGTGCTTGAGCCTCTGAAACCGGTCTTGTGGCAGGGAGTCCTTTAAAACTAGCACAATATAGGTGGGAAGTGGGTCTGTTTAGGTGCAGAGGGAAGGCTTGAACTGTCTCACTGTTAAGAAGTTTAATGGGCGGTTTGATTGTGGTCACATTGGCTATACGGGGGCTTATAAGAGAAGTACAGGACAAGAATAAACGTTTGTACTTCGGTGGTTGTGCTGACTGTATTAAGAACAGACTGACAAAGGGCTTCCCCCATTAAAATGACTAATAAATCTTTCTATGAAACAGTGGATATCCCAGGGAAAGTACTAGGGCCATTGGACTTTCTGAGTAACTGTTGTCTTTTGTGAGGCACAGATTTATTTCCCCTCCCTGTCAGAGGAGAGAGGTGGGTGCTGGACACAGAAGGGGCAGAGCCGTCTCCTTGGCCTCTTGGTATGAGTCAGACAGGGTTGGCAGATCTGGGAGGAGAACTGATGATGCATCTGCAGGAGTCAAACTTCTGTTTTCAGTGACATGGGGGGAAAATAATGATTCTGCAACTTCCTTCTTTCAGAGCCTTTCCTGAAACATTTTCTTCAAAAGACCTGTCTGAACCATGATAAGGGTGAATAAACTTGTCGCAGTGCTTACAAGTAAAAAGATTTATTTTGTGGTGTATAAGGACAACGCAGAGGCCATGGAGTGATGGCACAGTTTAGTATTCATCTCTTGGTATTGTCAAATGGAGAAAGGAGTTACGTGATGGTTTAGAGGATGCTATGAAAATAGCCTTACCAGATGGAGAAGTGTTGCAGTTCTGGGACTGGAAATTCAAACACTGAAGCGAAGATCCTGGAAATGAGAGATTCACTGTTAGACAGGAGAGCTTGCGAATTAAAGAAAAAGCTGTTGATCATCTCTGGGTCTGAATCTTGTCCTCTTATAAGGCTGTAGTGTTTAGAGGAGATTGCTTGCTTTCTCTTAATGAAGGCTAGCAGCTGTTTGCAATGCGGAATTTAAGCCCTTGGAGACATGCATTAGCAAGCAGTAGTACTCAAAAATACGTGATAAATGAATGGGGTATGGCTGCTTATGCAGCGTATATGCATTTGTGATGGCCATGCACAAAGTAGGATTTATAATAATATATTTCTTTTCAAGGGAAAACAGACATAATAGCCGGCTGGGAAATACAGTAAGTGATCCTGATCACCCTCCCCGCTTGTTTATTCAGGTTGAAGTCTACTATGTGGCAAGCAAGCAGTTAAAAATAAAACTATAAATAATTGTGTTAATCAGTGTATAATTTATCTTTGTATTTGTTTAGTGCCTTGGGTACTTGATTAGACAGCTCTAACATACAATTAATTAGTAACCCTCGGTGTTAACTTCTCAGCACTGTTTAATTAATCGGTTGTGTTGCAGAGGCTCTGCTGGCTAGGAAAGCCAGGAACTGTGCCATGTAAACACTTTTGTTAATGTCAAGTGAAGGTTGAGATAGGCTTTATTTTTTTTTTCTCCTTTATTAGCTTAATTGAACTAATCAGCCTTTTAGGGTCTAGGTGCAAGGTCTAGGGGCAATTCTAAAAAGTGGACAAAGAACATGGAAACGGTGTGTCATATAAATAGTGGAAAGGTTTTGTGCCTTAACCATTATCATAAGTCTTTTCAAGTGTACTGATGATCACATGTTTATGGAGTACCAGTACAAGGGTAAAGACCAAAGTGAAATCAGTTATGTCATAATAGTTGTATAGTTCATTAACACTGTACAATGGGAGGCTTGATTTTTACCATTTCTAGACACAGAAAAGCTACCTGGTGCTGTGGGTGATTGCAGTAAAGACAGCTACTGAGGCATTTTGGGTGTGGGATCTTTTTATGTGCTCCTGCGTGAAAGAGATTTTGAAGTTCTTCCAGGGATGTCTGGGCGAGAGTGAAGAGGCTGGTTCTGGGATTTTATGCCTACTTTCTTATTCAGACCCTCAAAATACCACCATTGTAACAAATACTGGTTTCAAAAGTGACAAGTCTTGATTACTTTGTAACAGTTAGGTGAACATGGAAGGAGAACTGCGCATTCAAGTCTTAATGCTTTGAATTTAGTCAAATTTATGAAGATTGGATGAATGAAGCATGAGTGGAAGCACTGTATGCACGTGTTTGTGTTTCTGTGAAACTGCCAGAAGAAGGAGCAGGACAAGGACTGTATCTGGGTGACAATGGAGCCAGTGTGAGGGTAGTCTACCCAGGACACCATTTCTAGTAGTAAAATTGAAGAACATATGGTTTCTATCAAGACCAGAAGGCTTGCATTCTGCTAGGAGCACAGCACAGAGAACTACTTAGAATACAGTGTCTTCTGCTGGCAAGAGGAAGATGACGATGAGGTTGCAGCCTATCACCTATGTGATTTTTCTTTTCTATTAGCTCATGAAGGAAAACCAAACATATTTCAAACAAACAAGAAGAAACGACTAGTGAACAACAACCAGTCCTAACATTTATGGAGGCTGAAGCAAGCAACACTTTGAAACAAAGGATGGTGCCATAGCACATGTTGACCCCAGCCATTTACATGAGAGTGATAGTGTGTTCAGATTGGTGTTGTGCACAAGAGGTGCTGCCCAGAGCGCTTGGGCACATGTGCTTTGGTGCTTCCTAGTCTTCGATTGCAAGAGCGTAAGTGAACAAAATCTATAGGAGAATGGAGCAAGTAAGAACAACTTGGAGATCTGATAAATAAGTATCACTTCCCCTTCCCATGTGTTCTTCCATGGAGTTCTCTTACAAAAACTTTCTGATCATTTGTTAAGGGTGATCTTTCCCAGAAGATACAACTCAGGACATGCTGCTGTAGATCTTGGTCGTGTTGGTTAGAATATGCTAGTTAATGTGTATTCCCAATTCAACATGTTCATCTGTAGGCAGAAGAAATAATGTAGTTAATCTCTTTTCAAACACCTTCATATTCTCTGTCCTACACCCCGCTTCTGCCTCCTCCAACCGCTGAAGCCCTGCAGTCCTCTCCATGATAACCCTGACCCACTTCCAAGTAGAATCAGCCAGATGTGACTTAATTTCTCTGAAGGGGAACAAATTAAAATGTATATGGGCTTAATATAGTCCTCTGTTAGTGAGAAGATTATATGTACGTAAGATCCTTGAGGCTGGTAGCTGTGTCTCAACTCTGAGATGCTTTCAGTCCAAATTAAAGCTCAGCTGATGGATGGACAGGTACACGGCTCAGTGTGATTCCATAAGCTTTGTTTCCATAGGACACCAGGCTCCATATATGACAGTGTTTGTTGTAGATGAGCAAAACCCGTTGTGGCTTTCATCCAGTGGGACGATAAAGAGAATGAGAAGTGGCAGTACTGACAAAAATGCCAGGCTGTGAACTGAAACTGTGCTAAGGTGGTATTGCAGAATCGATGCAGCCCCATTGCAGGGTAAAAGAGAGGGGTCATCTGCCGTTGTCCTAACAGACAGTCATCTACATCAGGTACAGCTGAATATGTTGAATGGAAGCCTCATCCAAAAAAAGTATCGAGGACGGCACCACTATAAAAGAGCAGTGTTACTGCTTCTACCTGATGGTTAGTTTGGGCTGGGTGGGAAGGTTGCTCTCTGTCACACAAAAAACAATGCTGTCTGGGGTGGGGGGTGGGGGGCTAAAAGCCTTTTGCTAATAGTAATCTAGTTATAGAATGTTTTAACTGTGAAGGAAATAGTCTCCTTTACCCGTCCTCATTCCCAAGTGTGCTATTAATATAAGGAAGAAGAATCGGACACTTTTTGTGTTCTTAGGGGTTTAGCGTGACCTACAAAACTACCATATATTCAAACGCCGGATTCCTCTGCCTATATTTTACTTGTGTGCTCAAGTGTATATTTTTCTAATACTCACTGAAATGCTGCAAAATAGCCTTTTTTTATTCATGGTATGCATCTGGTTGCCTTAGATAAACTAAAGAAAAAGAGGTGAAATACCGATGATAGTATTTTCCAGCTTAGTCTTTATTTCCCTGTGCTTTGCCACGAGCTTCGATACCAAAGTGTTTCTTAGTCTGGAAGTTCATATTACATTATTTTTCTAATACGTGGACTAATCTCAAGATGTTGAAAGGCTCATTACTGCCGTAAGTCTGGATACAGTGACCACTGCTATCAAGTGCAGCTCTGTATCTGAATTCTTATGGCCCCAAGTATATGACTGAGCAAAGTAGCTAAAACAAATCACTCAAAATACTAAGAGACTTTAATGTCTAAAGGCAGCTTAAATGCATTTTTCACAAAATCCATCGTTTACACAAGATTTAATACCTTAAAATTCTAAAATTGGTATTGAAGTAGACTTAGAATTACTTTTCTCTGTCAATGTGGATGCTAATGGACCAGCTGGGGTAATAGTGCTCATGAGCAAGGGGAAACTGACTGGTGATGTAATCGGTGACTGTAGCAACCACGACATGATGGAGCTGAAGATCTTGAGGGGATCTCAAGTGACCTAACAGGTCCTTAAACTGATGTTCCCTTCCCCCACACCTCCTCCTACAAGCATGAAAATGCTTCTACCAGTTATTCAGGGAAACAAGTAGGTAGATCACATCAGGGTTTCAGTTTGAAAGGGTGGTGCTGGGGAGGTGGGGGAAGGGGCAGGCTGCAAAGGAGAAGTTGATGGACACAGACAAGAAGTCCTCAGGCACAATAAGTCCCCAAAGCCTTCTTTCCCTCAGTTTTCACCAGGATCCCTCAGAGATCTTGACAGAGAAGCTGACCACAAGCTGCACCCCTGAAGCAGAGGGTGGTGTCCTGGGCTGCAGTAACAGGAGAACAGCACCAGGTCAGGTGAAGTGCTGGTTCCCTTCACCTGGTCCTCACTAGGCTACGCCTACAATACTGCGCCTGAGTTTGGACCTGCTGGTACAGGACAGACATGGATAAACTGGAGCGGTCGGGGTGTGTGTGTGTGTGAGTGAGGGAGTGGGGCTCGTACAGCCCCGGGGCACAGGAGAGGGGGCTTTGGGGCACCCGGCAGCAGCCTCCCGACGGGGAGGTTGCAGACAAGGCAGCTGGGCTCAGCACCGAGGTGCCGAGGGGCAGAATAAGAGGCAGCGGTCTTAAATTGAAATGGGGCAGCAAAGACAACAAATACTTTCACTGGGAGGGTAGGAAAGTTTCACTGGGAAGGAGCGGGTTGCCTGGAGAGATTGTGCGGGCTCCATCCTTGGAGGCTTCTGCCTGAGTAGGACCTTGAGTAGCCTGCTTTGATCTCCTGGCTGGCCCTGCTTTGAGCAGGGAGCTGGGCTGGAGACCTCCTGGGATCCTGTCCACCCTGAACTACTCTGGGGTGATTCTGTGAAATAGGTTAATCTCTGGATTATTTTCCTTTCTTTGCTTCCCTTCTTCATTCGTAGTCTTGATATCGGATATATGTGAAGATTATGTGAAATGTATTGTAAGAGGAGAAAAAGACTTTTTGAAGAAGCCCTGGTTTGGGGGGGTTGTCTAACAAGTTGTGTTTGAAAACTAGGTTATGCTGGTGCAGGGTGATACACTCGGAGCTGGTCTGAGCTGTGACTTTCTGTTCCGAGCGGCAGCCTGCTGGCCATGTGCAATCCCGGCACAGCTCGGGGTTCCCTTGTGCCTTTGGGAAATGTGTTGCATTCCCCCCGACTTTCTCTTCTACCATACTTTACTACCAAGTGTGCCTGTGTCACGGCAGACCTTTCTTGTTGACACAAAACAGGAGGAATCAGATACTGTGTAGCCCGTAGGTTGCGTATTGTCAGCGTTCGGCACCAGACACACTGGTGCCAAACTAACTAACAAAATCCTTTATCTGATCACTTTGGGGGTTTTCCTGCATTTGCTTTACCACTCTTTGAGGAGTCATGTAATAGGCTCTGACTGACTTCTTGTCAGCAGGGAATACACACTGTGATGCCTGGCTTTTGAAATCAAACCTCCAAGGGTGCCCTCTGTGCAGGGAGCGGTAACGTGACTCTTGAATGCTCGGTATAGACAAGCCTACGTTCATAATAACGAGGCCGTTTGGTGCGAACGACAATGCAAAGCACTGGAACGTGACGTTCAGCGTTTCCTCCCCCCTGTTTACTGGGAACCATTTCTCAGTTGTGTGTTTTTCAGAAGAGGAATGACTTCGGTCATTTAAACTTGAATCGTTTAAAGCAGACAAGGTGGAGAATTCCTGCATACTGTATATACTTATATACTATGTTGGACAGTTGTGTTTTGTCAGGAGAATGCTCTAAATTGTTGATCGTTTTCCAGCGTGGCCTCTATTTTACATAGCAATGTGTAATCTTAAGGTTGTCACTCCTAGCCGGCCATGAGTTCTTTGTACCTCCCTCCAACAACGTTGTATGAAAACATCAATATAAGCAAAACAGTGTACACCTTTTGATGTATTTAGTTTGTAGGGTGTATTTTAGTTTAGATGTATTTTAGTTTTAAAAGCCCTTACTTTCACTGACAAAGAGACTGTCTAAGTGGTTGCATTGAAATAAGCCATTATGCTGGCAGGTATTGTGCGCTTTGTCCTTCTAAGGTGGGGGGGCAGGGGGAGCAAAGAGTATAGTGAATTGTCTGGGGGTTTTTTTATTTCTTTTTTTTTTTTTCCTGTGGGCTTGTGACCAGACATTTCTGTCTTTGGACTTTGCTTCTTTGGGAAAAAATGATTCAGAGTATAGAGTTTGAAAGTCTTTATGCTAGAAAGCTTGATAGGTCTTACTTGCAAATTTGTAATTTTGCAAATGTTCTGTTCCCACTCCTGAAATTTTTGTTATGTCAGGATTTTCCTGAGAAGTTGTTGGCAATCGCAAGAACAAATATCATCACTAAAGACAATAGTGCTCAACATTCTCTAAATATGCCAGTAATTTTTATTTCATTGTTCAGTGGTGTTGCTTTGAAGAAGTTCTGTATTTCGGTTGCTATATCCCACTTTCATCTGGATTCAACATCAAAATAAGACAACGAGCGTTGTACTTAATTCCTAAACATCTGCCAAAGCTGGGTCATGATGATTTGGAAAAACTGGAGCAAGATTTTCCCGAGGGCTCAGCAGTGTAAATTGGAAAAATTATTTGGCACTGTAAATGGATTTATTGCCACATGGACACCTATAGTCCAGAGAGTCTTACACCTTGCTTTCAGAGATCTGTAGTTTATCATAAATATGTCTGTGTTCTCAAATTTGTGGGCTTTAATCTAGGGATTATGTGATCTGAACGTATTAACCAAATATTCTGGGTTGTCATTTTGTTTCTCCTTTTTGAAATGAAGTGTTGCACACCGTGGGCTGCCTGTTGTGCCTCTTCAGAAAGCAATGGATGGCTCGCTGGGTCTGAAACGGAGCGTGAAGTTGAAGGACCTGATAACTGCTGGAATTAATGCAGGGAGGTCAGGTCCCATTACCTTCACCTTATGAGTTTCAGTCTGTTAAGTAACATCCTTAACACTTAGCTTTTGTTAATTACACAGTCACTATTTGCATTGCTTTTCCAGCTACTCTGGAAATGAGAAGAGCTGGGGCTACCTCTGCTGCGGGAGGTGCTGCGTTCCTGCGGCGCACAGCCTGACCCTCCTGAGGGCCTTGGTCACACCTCCCCTCCCGCTCCCACCTGCTGGTCCCATGGATGTCGGGCTGGCGACCTAAGATGTTTGCAGAAGTGTTTATGTGTCTGTCAGGCTGGTGACCCTGTGCATGAACACCCTGAACTGTGGTCTCATGTGACCTTTAACATTCCATATTCTTATTCCAGCAAGTTCATCACTGCTGGGTATGAAGTCCAGACTCTTGAAGCTAAAACCTCTGCTGAACAGTTCATTTTTCTCTTTTATTTTGTTCAGCTTCTACGCTTAAAAAATAGAAATGGTAATATTGCTCTTTCTAGGTAGCTTATATAGATGTAGCAGAAATGCCTGTAAACAGATTCATTCAAAAGCTTTTTATTATTTAAAAATAAAATGGTATGAAATATATATCAAATACATGGGGGTCCTTACATGTGCAAATTTTTATATTGACTTAAGCACTTTTGCAATACACTGGTACATGTTTTGCAATTAATTTCAAATGGAAAAAAGGATGAAAAGGCATTTTTTTCCCTTTGTCAGCTAATTTGTTTTCTCCAGCATCGTCGAAACCAGCGTAGCACGTGTCATGCTGTCTGCTGGATTTATAAAGCAGGGTGTAATTAATTAATATATATCTCTCCATAGCTAGTTTCCAGATCAGGTGAAACCTCTGGTCTTGTCCTCTGCTATGACTGTGCGTATCCACTTTTGGTGGGTGGAACAGAAGCATCTACAGAAAACTCGTTGGCATTCATTTTGTACAGAGCATCTAGTTTGTTGCTTGGGGAGGGCAAAGGGCAGGAGAAAGAGCAACATGTGGCTGGATGTGCTGTCTGGGTTCCTTCCCTTTCCCACTCTAGTTTTGGAAACATGATAGTGAGGAAGTATGGTCTGGGCTCACCTACAGAGAAGAGAAGAGGTAGCGGGCAGTTCGATATGATGTACAGTGTTGGAAAGCAAGACGGGGAACAAAGGACTCCCTGCTGAAGCTCTTGATGCTTCTGTGAGCTGGAGCTTTGCCTCTGTCTCCTGCCAGACAGAGCTGGGAGGTGTCCTGGCCAGAACCAGGGTGGGGATTAGTTCATGCTTTTAAAGTTCACCAGCAGGAGACTCTTTGGGCTTTTGGACAGCTGTCTCTTTGGGAATTCATCTCTCAGGCAGCCCCATTGCATAAGAAAATTAACTCTGACCAGGTGACATGCTAGTGAGCCAGTAAGTATGCTATGTTTTGTCTTCATCTGCTTTTTGGCATCTCTCAAGGTGCAACCAGTGCACTTAAAATTGCCCCCAAACATTTTTTTAATTTTTTTTAATTGCCGCACAAAGTTAACTTCTTTCTAGTCCAGAGTTCTTACAAGGGAAGTCAGCTGTGTCCTGAGTCTCCATAAAGTCCTGTCTCTTCTCCCCTCTGACTTCTTGAAGCATTTCCCATCAACTGGAATGGAAGGGCAGGGGGGTGACAGAGGCACCTCCTGGTCTGTTTGCTCTCATTTCGTGTTCAGGAGCACAGATCTTGATTTTGAAATAGGATGTTTCATTTTGATGACACAAATAATTGACTACAAAAGAAATATCTACCCAAATAAAAAAATAAGATCCTATGCAAACCCTTTGTATCGCAGCCTATTGGCTTTGTGATTGCCTTCTGTTGTGCACTCGGGTTTTGTCCAAGACACGGAAGAAAAAGCCAGCTCCTCTCCACGCATCCGGCCCTTCTGGGAGAAACTGCTTTTATGCTGCAACTCAGCTACCAAGTTTAATGTCCGAATGTGGCGGTGGAAGACATCCAGGGTAAAGTCACGCCCCAAACCTTTACAGTCTGTTGTCACGTACCTGACAGGGACAGCTTTCATAGTGCAGGAGGGATGTGAAATACAATGGCCATAACAAGGACTTGTTTGCTCTTGGCTTACGCGCAGCTCTCCCAAAATGACTGCAACGGTATAGGGCAGAGGGAAATAAAACTCTGGAGGGAGTACATGTCCAGCAAACTTAATACGGCACGTTGATGTCATCGGCACCGGCTCTGCTTTTTTCCAACCTTGATTCTTGGAAGGCAGTACAGATTATGCTTAAATAATCATGTTCAATTGTTCCTTCTTCTGCTGTAGGAGGAAAATGCAGGTGTAGGTCAGGGTCTCCATTTTCATATCATCGGTATTATTCCCTACCATCAGGTTAAACAGAGTGAAAAATGCGTGGTACCACAGAAGTTATCCATGGTTATATGGGGGAGAAAGACGATAATTTCTGTATGTTACTTTTGTGACCTCCTGTGTGGGGTCTGGCCGAGCCCCCCGCAGCCCTGGCGGTGCGGTGCTCGCGCTGGCAGCAGGGAAGGTGCCAGCAGCACGGCAGGGCGCTGGCTGCGGCTGGGCAGCGCTCGCATGGCAAGGGCTGTCTCCAGCCTTCCCCCATCACCAGTGGCTTGGGGGGCAAGGTCTCGGGAGGGGGCACAGCCAGGACAGCTGGCCCCAAGAGACCAAAGGCATATTGTGTACTGTATGATGCAAGCTCAGATATAAAAGCTTAGGGGAAGGAGGAGGAAGGGGGGGGGGGGGGGGTGTTATTTACGTTTGTCTTCTGGAGCAACCACTACGTGTGCTGAAGCCCCGCTTCCCGGGGAGTGGCCGAGCATCACCTGCTGATGGGAAGTAGGGAATAACATCTTTTGTTTTCCTTCACTTCTGCATGTGTGACCTTTGCTGTTGCTTTGTTAAACTGCCTTTATCTTGACCCACAAGTTATTTTTTCCATCTTATTTTCTTCCCCCCACCAATCCCGCTAGAGGAGGGCAGTGACTGAGTGGCTGAGTGGGCACCTGTCTCCCAGCCAGGACCAACCCACCACAGCTCCCGAAAGAAAAAGAATGGCAGCACTTCCACGTGAAGGGTCACATATTGGTTAATCAAGTTCATCAAGTTACTGATGTCGGTGACAACAATCACTCAGTCTGTGCGGATGTGTGAGAAAATGAAATTCCTGAAGCGTCCCCCAAATTAGTGGGGAACGGCTGATTCCCCTGTTCAGTACTGCGAACCTGCATCCATCCAAATACCTGATCTTGATGATGGGGGGGGGCAGAATAGCTGGGTAGTGAATAATGCAGATCTGCCCCCCTGCCAAAGGGCAGAGAATGGATACTGATCCGAGTACCGCCGATTCACTAGCGGAACAAATGCTGGAAATAGAGGTTTCTTGGCTGTGTCTCAAAGCAAGTTCCCTCAGCGCTTCACCACTTTGGGAGATAGTCTTCAGTCAGGATCAGTTTGGGTGATGGTTTTTTTCTTTAAGAAATCCTAGCAAATTTTTAAAATCACGTGTAGTGGAAAGAGAGCTTAGATCAGGAAGAGAAGATCGTGAAGAAATTGCAAAATCAGCCGTTTATAAGTATGTAATTATTGCAGTCTTAAAACTGTAAACAGATTTTTTTTTTCTCCTCATTTACTTTACAACATTTATTTACGTATTATAAGGGCCAAATCTGCAGGGTCACAAAAGTTCACTGGGAAATTTCTTTGGTATTTTCTAACAGCAAAATTGTGTTACTAATTCTAGTTATTATTAATCGAAGCTATTAAATTAATTAGAAGCAGCAACATAAACCATTGCATGTTTTGTTTTTTTTAAGCTTGGTGATTTACAGTAACAATATATTTCAAAAATTACGTAGAGATCTTTATTCTATCTAGAGAATCTTTATGTATAGTTTGCTATATATGGATGTCTCAATGACATAAAGTTTTATGCTTTGGTGTCTTTGTTGTATCTTCTAAACACTTTGAATGTTTTAATACCACGGACTAGTTGAGATGCCTGTGTAGTGCTTTCTTCTGTATCCAACAGCTGTGAAATACCTGCTGGTCTTTAGGGAAAGAAATCCATCACTTAATTTTTTCGTGAAAAGTAATATTCTCAATGCTGATCTATTACATGATTTAGCAAATGTTTGTTTTTTTTTTTTCTTTTTCTAGTTGTATAACTTTAAAGATATTGATAGTGCTTGCAGCAAGTTAACAGCATTTTTACTGGAAACCTTTATTTTTTCTCTGCAAAAATTGCAAAATAATGAAACTGCGTATTCAGCATTTCAGCTTGCAAACAAGTGACTGTACAAAATCATCTTATTTGTACCAGTGTGATAGAAGTGAGGATGCATTTTTATAAGCATGTGAACCAAAAAGTGTTAAATACGTGAGCAATATTTCAGGCTCCGTAGTACTGTGCTGTCGTTCTGTGTACGTGGACCTCCCGGGATGCCCAGAGTCACTTGGTGTCATGCTGAGGGAGATCTGGTGCCTGAGTAGCAGTGGCGAGCGTGGATGCGCTGCGTAGCTACTCAGGGATGGCTTAGAGATGCTCTTGGGGAGGGCTTGTGGGAGCCTCGGGCGTGCAGGTGTCACCGTGCGAGGCAGGGCTGGGAGGAGCTGCTAGCTTACACACGGTGTGTTCGGCTGTTAGCTCCTGTTGAGCACTGCTTTATAACTCACTGTGTGACCGTTGTCTGTTTCGGGGGGGTTGTTGGGTTTTTTACAGATGGTTTGAGTAGAGTAGTCAGGGGGATTTATGGGACCGCTTGGGGACGTGTCATCTGAGGCAGCTCTGTCTGAAGAGTGTTTGCTCACAGCAAAGAGGGCACCAGTCGCTGTAAGGAAGGCAGTTCATTATTAGCTCCCTAGAAGTCTGTTTTTGTCTCTTCTGGGCTCAAAGGTGATACTGGAGTGGTGTAAAAGCCCGTATTGAAGGTAATGACAGATAGGTGAGATTAGTCGTACCTGAGATTACTGCTCTATTAATTTTCTTAGAATAGAAAAATGGTTGTTGATGGTTCTGTTGGGGGTTACAAAAATACAGTGTGATAAATATCCTGAGTTTATGAGTTCATGACTCTGTTTTAATGACAAACTAGTTGGTAAACTCCATATCGGCATATTGAAAAATCAATGGATTTTTTTAAATGCCCTGTTAATACTTACCTTTTAAAGTGAGAAAAGTGTAGCTTAAAGCAGTTGTTGAGGAGCTGAAATGGTAATTTTACGACGTGAATAAAAACAGCAAGAGTGGTAGTGTGTTCAGCTGCATTTTTGTTGTAGATTTTCTGTATGCGTCAGATGCTGGTAGAAACAACTTATTTGTATGGCTCAAGACGACTGTTCATGAATCAGAATTAATTTGTACACTAAAAAAAAAAAGAGGATTTTGAGATTGCTAAGACACACAGGCAACAACATTCACAAAACGCAACTTACTAAACCACAGTTTCAGTAGATACGCAAAAGATGGTGGTCTCAATAATTTTCTTAAAAAAACTTAATACAGAATTTTGTAATGACTTACAGTACCCAGAAGTCTCTTTAAAGATTAGGGAGCCTAAAATCCTCCAAATATTTAGCAATTTTAATACAGTGAGAAGAAATTCGGGTTCTTAAGCTTTTCCAGTGTTCCTTGAAATTTTATTTTATAGCATGAAATAATTTTTCATGGCTTCTGTTAATTTTGCTAGCGTTTGGTATCGAATCACATTCAGTTAAAAATTCATCATTTGAAGGATTTTTTTTGCCATCTAACCTCTTGTTATTCAGTTGCTTCTACTTCCTCAGCTTTTGTACTGACGTTTTTCTTGCCAATGCTATACTCGTGTCTGCTTCTTTCGGTGGTATTTATGAGAGGAACCTTCAGTAACAAGAACAGCAAATTTCAGATTGCTCTAGAGTGACATGACTTAAATAGTGAATCAGCATTTTTTTCCCCCCTCATAATTATTCTGGAGATGTTCCATTTGATTTGTTGCAGATCATGTTACAAGAAATGCTGCTTGTCAGTATAATAGATGCTGTGGCTGGTGGCAGGTTACGACACCAACGGAGTGAGGCATTTCTTCATACACACCTGATGGTATAGGTTGCATCCTGCCTGTGTACATGCTACAGAACGATTTCTTTCATGATCAAGTGTTATGTTCTTGACTTCATCTTTTGGTTGCAGAGTCTTTTTCTCTTGCTCCCCAGCATCAAGCTCAGCATAGTTAATCACAACCTGAGCAGATGCAGCGCCCTCCCAGCTGTTGCTCACGTGTCCAGGCATCTCTTACACTACTGGCATAATTCTTCCTAACAAGTAGATGGTGAACCTGGTTTTCCACTAAAAGGCTTTGATAAAACCTGTGGAGGTGGCTACTTAAAGTGCAAATAGCACCTATTTCAGCAATCAGGTGCAGAGTTCAGGGGGAAAAAAAAGCCTTCTTTCACAACTTGAAGTCACATTTCTTTCTGGTCTCTTTTATTTTTTCCCCCTAAAATACTCTTTTTAACAAAACTGACATTCAGAAGATCTTTCTTCCCCGTGGTCTTAATCTGACATTGAGTTTCTTAATGGAACCACCCCTTGAGCCTTCCAGCCTTGATTGGTTGTAATTCTTCTCTTTCCAAGTGCCTTTCCTGTAGTTGTTTGTTCTGCTCAGAGTTAGCGGTTCAGATATTTCCTTACTCTTTGGGAGGCAAATTTTCCCACTTCTACCAACTGTTCTTTTTCTAGTGTCCCGGGATTCAGATGAAAAGTTAATTTGCCCTTCAGTTAATCAAGGCTGTGTTCTGCTTCTGTTCTCATCGATATCCGGCGCATCTTAGCTGATTAGGAAATTGTTAAAACAGATTAACCTTAACTGTAGATTAAGGACCTAAAATGTTTGTTCTGGTGTCCTGGAGGGAGAGCCTTACAAGTGTAAAAGAACAACCTGTCCTCTGCAGTTAATGGCCAGCTGCTTCTTGAGCAAACTCTGAGATTGACAAAGCCTTAATTAAATTGCTTAAATTCTCAGGTGTGGATGTGATCCAGCGCTCATTGAACCTGATTGATGGCAGCAAGCTTTAGGCAGACCCAAGTCTAACACAAAAGAGGTGTTCGAGTTCCGTCTCTGCCGTCTCACAATAATTATCAAACAGCTCAGCAGCTACTTTCTGTCCCCAGCGGGAAAACAGTGCGGTGGCTTGGGTTCTGCAGCATATGGCACCTGGAACACCGGGTCTCTGGGATGCTTTGCTCGGGTCTCTGCAGCCGTGTCTTCATTGGTGCTGTTATCTGCACGCTACTGTAAAACTGTAGAGCAGGGAGATACTGGGTGGGTTTGAAGCAACTTTTTAACATTGCTTTTATTTTCTGTTTTGAAATTATGTTAGAAGTAAATTAGTTTCATTTATTAAGTGAAAAGACTGAATAAATGAAAATCAGTGCAAATGAAAGGTCTCCATTAAAGTCAACACCCATCTGGTGTTTGAATGTTCTTACACTTGTTACCTAATTTGAAAAGGAGAATTAGATAAAAACGTAGTATTTCACTATAAATATTTAAGAATTGGTTTCACAGGGCTGTGAATAACATCACCTGGGCCCTCCTTTGAACAGAAGGTTGGGCTTGATGATCTCCAAAGGTCCCTTCAACCCAGATTTTTCTACGGGTCCATGATGCTGCAGTATCCTCAGGTGCACAGCGGGTGTGGCTGCACCCAGAGCTGCCTAACCCCGAAGGTGCATCTTGGACTGACTTTCTGCTCATGTTTCTTTGTATTCCCACCTCTTCCAAAAAGTTCAGCGTAAAACAAAGTCGTAGGTGATGCACACCAGAGGAACTGGGAGTGCTGCTTCTGTACTTGGCAAGAGCTAGCTTTTCGGAGCTCCTTACTGTTAGTGTTTTAGGCCTGCGAGCAACAAGCAGAAAACCAAAGGAGCACTGGGAGCATCAGTGGAGCTCCTGACAGATGTGACAGTACAGCTAAGTGAAGTAAAGAAATAATTCATTGCTTTGCTCTTTTTAAAAATTGTGTGGTGGGCCTTAGTAAGACTGTTTATTATGTCACAGAGGACTTCAGGCATGTTTAACAGCAAAAAACAATATATGTATTTATATAGCTTATGTTTCTAACGCTGTTTTTAGAGTGCAGTGAGATGTGGGGAGGCTGATATTAATGAAGAAGCACATGGGTTGGGTCTGTAATGAGTCCCCTGTGCTTTTTTCCCCCTGCTAATGTCACGTGTTCCTTCCAGACAGAGAGGAGCCTGGTCCCAGTTTGATTGTAGCTGGAGAAATGGGGGCTGAGTTGCATCCTCAGCTCCTGGTTTATGTACACAAAGAGGGAACACTTGGTGCTCTGCAGTTTTCCACAACCGGGCAGGAAAAAAGAGAGTGAGAGAACGGTGGGGACTGGAGCCATCAACAACTTGTCTTGGGGATCCCGCAGTCCCCGAGGACACCTTACCAAGGCTGGGGAAAATGCTCTTAAATTACAGCACGTGTGTCTGCCTGGCAGAGTCCCGCAGGGCTGTGCCCTCCAGCTGGCTCCCGTCGCCTCGTGTTCTGAGGTGAGGGGCCTGAATCCCTGGAGCAAGCTGAAGAAATCCACAGCTAAGGTTAATCTGTGTTTTAAATATCTTTTCGCAAATCCGTGTTCAAAAGTTTTGATTCCAAAAATGGAATTTTTAAATGTGTAGAAAGGTTTTCTTTTCTCTCTAGGAATATCCTATATATCATATAATAAGGAAAAGGTATCTTCTTATAGTGAGAAAGAGATGTTTTGGGGTTTTTGTTGTGTGTTTTTTTTTTTTATTATTATTATTTTGACAATTGCAGCTTTGAATTTGCTGAGTTGGGGTGGATCTTGGTTTGGTTTGTTGGGTGTGTTTTTTTCCTTTCTCTAAACACATTAATTGCAGCTTTTAATTAATAGAGGATTCTAGGAGTTTGCACCAAATTGCAGAATATCACTTATCCATGAGAACAGAATTTTGAGGGAGGTTCTATTGCGTGGGGACATAATAATCCTAAGTAGCTATGCAATTCGTTGTGCTTAGCCTTGGGATGCTGAGCTGGACCTTCTCAGTGGGATTGAGGGGCAACTGCAGGAAATGAGATTTCTCCATGATATGTCACTTTGAGCACCCAAAAAGTAATACTAACTCCCAAAATTTATAGTAGTGGCTGTGCTGTCATGCTCGTACAGAAAACATCTCTGATTGAATTACCATTTTGACGAGTCTGATTTATAAATGTTCATTGTTAACAATGAGCTGAACTAAAATATATCTGTGGCTTATTAAGGCTTACTGTTCCATAGTTTCTGCTACTTTTTATTTATTCCTCTCTATTAAAAAATAATACAGTTATTGTCTAGGAACAGCTTTACCAGCTGTGCTGCTTTTTTGTACACTTTTCTGATGGAAAGCCCAAAGGTGAGACAAATGTGGCCTAAAAGCAGCTTTGTAGTAGAAAAGGAGAAAAAAGACTTTGGTAAGTCTTTGGACCTTTTGAGCAAAACAGCACGTCACTGGGTGTTCAGTGGGATCGCTTGCTTATGGCTGATCATCCCGCACCAGAGGATGCAGACCGCGCATCCTTCCTAACGCTTCATTTTTCTGCAGCGTGGTGGTAACATCGGTGGGGCTTTGCTAACAGGAGACCTTGCAGGGGGGGTTCGTTGGTGTAAGCTAGACCCAGAGAAGCATGAAATATGCTGTGTCTCTTGGTGTCTCTTCTCTCTGACCAGACTCTTCCAGCGCTGGCTTCTGGCTGGTTGCTGCAAACTCTGGATGTGAAGGGGTTCAGGATCTTTTGAATCTGTGAAATGTGCTGTCCCGAAGTAGAAAGCTGTCCTTGGCTCTTACCCCTTCCCATCTCTTGGCTCTTACCCCTTCCCATCTCTTGGCTCTTACCCCTTCCCATCTCTTGGCTCTTACCCCTTCCCATCTCTTGGCTCTTACCCCTTCCCATCTCTTGGCTCTTACCCCTTCCCATCTCTTGGCTCTTACCCCTTCCCATCTCTTGGCTCTTACCCCTTCCCATCTCTTGGCTCTTACCCCTTCCCATCTCTTGGCTCTTACCCCTTCCCATCTCTTGGCTCTTACCCCTTCCCATCTCTTGGCTCTTACCCCTTCCCATCTCTTGGCTCTTACCCCTTCCCATCTCTTGGCTCTTACCCCTTCCCATCTCTTGGCTCTTACCCCTTCCCATCTCTTGGCTCTTACCCCTTCCCATCTCTTGGCTCTTACCCCTTCCCATCTCTTGGCTCTTACCACCTCCCCTGGGTTAGTCTTGCTGGAGAAGGTGATTTCAGTCTTTGGTCCCTTTTAGTAGGTGGATTTGCCCCTTTCTGCAATTTCATGAGGAAGACCACTGTAGAGTGAGGTTTCCAGCTTCCTCTCTGCAGGTGACACCTGCTGTGCAGTGGCACGTGTGCCACCGGAGGTCCCTGGGCACACCGAGGAGCCCCAGCACGGTGGCACGTGGCATGCCATTCCCGCTTCCAGTGCCTGCTGGATGCCACTTCCCACGGCTGCTCTAAGGGCAATGAGGAGGAGAGATGGCAAGAGCAATGTCTTACCTTCGTCTCTCCCCTGTGCTGTTAGCAAGGTGGTGCGGCAGCCTGCCCTGGAGCTGCGCGTGCGCTGGAGGCTAAGTCTTCACGTTGCTTCGTCCCACTAGAATAGACGTTCCTACTGATGCCAGCGTTTGAAACGCAGAGAGAAATGGGGCTGTCTTTTATCTGAGCAGTGTGGAAGATTGCAAATATGTGATACCAGATACAAAAAAAAATATAATGCTGACATCTCTGTAAAATTAAGTAGATTATACGTGTGTTTTAATGCTTACTCTGCTGACTGCTTTTTGCTGTCACATAATTTTTTAACAGAAAATATAAAAGCGACTGAAAAGGAGTAATTCTGATATTTGCACACAGCGATTTTATGTGTAAGTGGAATAGCAGTTAAGTTGTTGGAAGAACTGATCAGTGTGGAAAAGCTATGAAATCTTGCTTTCCATAGTTTTGTGACAGGCAGCCCAATCAAATTAAATTGTCTCTAGAACATGGGGTTAATACCTAGGGGACCTGGAATTGCATTTGTAATATAATATATTATGGGTTTAATTTTCTAAGTAGCCATGCTTCCAAGTGACACTTACAAACAACGGTTCAAAGCTGCTTCTTCCAACTTCATGTTTCATGAAGAATGAGCTGAAAGCAAAATCTCTTTTGTTTTTCCAAAACAGAAAATGGCGTTTTGTTTTCACAGTTGGGCACCAAATTATAACAATATTTTTCCCCCACTGATTGCAATTAAACCTAGAGGCTAGAATCTCAGAAGCAGTTTATAAATCCGTATTTCAACTTATAATGCATATAGAATGACTTAAAGAATCGCTCAAAAAATTATTATCCTGTTTGTTCAGTTTATTTATTCCCCAGATATATAATGCTGACATGTCATAAAACCCCAGAAATCTCACGGAGTCATCACTATCAGATTTTTCTGTGGTAGTTGGTGAATTTTAATATTAACTGTGCATTGACAGGAGGTTATTTTGCAACGCCGGTTGGAGCTGGATTAAATACCGTGCTTTGCGGTTACTCCCGAGGCGGCTGCTCGGGTAGCATCCATCCCTAGGGTGGCAGGAGGGTCGGCCCCAGGAGCGCGTGTGCTGTAATCCCGCAGCGAAGGGGTGGGTGAAGCTTGATGTGCCTGGGCGGCCCCGGGCCTCTGACATTGCCTCCTGCATTGGTCCGTCTTAAACCTGGGGGTGTTGGCGTGTTTTGGTAAAAGTCAACCGAATCCCTTATAGTTTCCCGAATCTCTTTTAGTTTGTGGTGAAGCCAGCGGTGCGTTACTCTGAAAGGGGCTGGACGGAGGGTATGGGAGGTGCTTGGTGACGGCTGAGGGCATGAGAAGAGAAACTTTTGGGCAAAACCACATGGGTTTGTCCAGGTTTCTTTTGTTCCCAAAAACAAATGGGCATGAGCAAGTTATTTATGGTGTAAGTTTAGGTAGACATTGTGTTTTAAACCCGGCCTATTATAGAGTTCATTTTGATCTTCAAGGATGTTACAGGACGGGTCCAACCTGCTCCAAGATCTATAGGTAAAGCTGACACTCAGCAACCAATAAATATATATAAGTGCACTATATATGTCTGAGGAAAATGTCAGATAACTTCTGTCCACCTTCCATCTTCTAACTTGGCACCTGGGTTAGGGATTAGTATAATTAAAAAAAAAAAGCAATCAAATAGCCATATGAAGGCAGAGTTATCTGTGTGAATTTTAGCTGTATTTTAGAAATACTCATATGGTAAATAAAATTGGTTCTGTGTCTTGGTTCACCTACATTTCTTACTGTAAAAAATGTAGTGGTTTGTTTTTTGGTTTTTGGTTGTTTGGTTTGTTGGGGGTTTTTTTTGGTTTTTTTTTTCGTTATACAGCTGAGTAGTCTTTTAACTCCATATGTTGTTTGGGTAACTAAAGCCCCCGCAGGTAGGAAGAGCTGTGAGCGTAGCAGGCAAGCTGTGAAGGAAGATCTGGAGTTTTAACCCCTGAGGTTCAGTGGTGGGAGCCTGGAGGGCTGTACAACGGGCTGCCCCCCTGGCTGCCCCCCTCCCCGGGGGCGCGTGCAGGCAGACCCAAGGCACAGTGACTCCATTAGGCCGATGTACTGAGCTGCAGCAAATTCTGCATGGATAGCAATTAAAAAGTTGTTTTCTTAAATGTAGAGCAGAGATTCCCTGTTGAGGAGCTTCACCGTTTTCCCTAATCCTATTAAAACATTCTCACATGTGACACTTATTTTTGGTGGGGGGTGTTTTTGTTTTTTTTTTTGTTTTTTTTTTTTTCTCCTTCATTTTTTGTAGCACAAAACTACTACTGCTAAGCTTTTTTTGGGGGGGACGTGTTGTTTTCTGCATGCTAACTTGGGTCTACTTTATGGATGTTTTGTTAAGAGTTGTTTTTATAGTTTAATACTGAGACTCTAATGATTTAGAAAATAACTTGTTTTACATTAATGAAACACGAGTGTTTGCCCTTATGCCAGAATAGAGGTAGTCATCATTTATAGAGTATGCAACCTCAGTGTTTAACCTAGCAGAGTTTCAAACTAGATCTTGCATTAAAACCTGAACAGCATATCGGTAATCAAGCATTAGATCATTTTACTGTGCTAACAGAATAATGATTTTTAATAGAATGTATTATTATTATTTAATCACAAAATTCTACAGAGTTGGTTAAAAAGAAGGAAAAAAAAAAAAAGAAAAAAAAAGGTTTGCAAACAATTTGCCAATTTTCCCCAAGTGCTGCATGCACAACATCTTGTTCTGCCACCAAAAAATCAAAACACCAGTGCCCTTGTTCCCTGCTCAGATCCTTAGCCAAAAGACCTTCCTTTCTGTAGTATTCATAGATTGGATGTGGCTTTCTGTTGATGCTCTGCTTGTTACTTTAGATATGGAACACACAATTTTCCTGGCAGTAAATCTTTTAAATTAAGGTATTCAGCTTACGTAAAGTCTTTTTGCCTTGCTATACATGAAAACTGACTGGCGCGTTTAAAAGAATTAATTTAAAAGCAGCATGAAAGATAATGCTGGGTTGGGTTGACTGGTTAGAGCAGGGAGTGGGGCAAGGACATACGGATTTGGGATAATTGGCTTTTAATGTTTTGTTTTGGTGACCATAACAAAGTTTTCCACTATGATTTTAAAAGCATCCATGACAACGTTCAAAATGTCGAGCCTGATCTTAGTTATTCTAGGATGGACCTGGAATAACTCTTAAATTTCAGCGATTTATGCAGCTGCAACCGAAATCAGAAGCCAAGCCACAACTGCTGCATTTCATCTTTTCTTCGTGCATTTAAGGAGGGGAAACTTGAAGGCTGAAATCTGAAGAAATGGTAATGAGTACACTAATCTGTTCCTTTTTTTTTTTTTTTTTAATTGTATTTGGAGCTTCAGTAATACGTGAGTGTGAGGTAGAAAAGAAAATTTCCAGTGAAATCAGTCCATATTTATGGTGTGATTGTATATATACATAAACAGTGTGTAGGTACATACATATCCTACATTTACGTACACAACCTACATTTAACCCACTTTTTCCAGAAACCCTAAATATAAAATCTCCAGCTATTATTTTTTTTCTTCAGTTGAGCGCATATAACAGCTTCGTAATATTTTGAAGACTCCCATCTTCATCTGCTGGTATCAATATTTCATATTATTTTATTCCTTCTTCCATGATACCTTACAGGAATGTGTACCTAATAGAATAATGCAGAGGCTAAATCCTAGTAGATCACAGATTTGGCCTCGTCATAGGCATCTGCCTGGTTGCACGTAGGGTTCTGCAGAACTGCGCAAAGTTCTCTGTAAGTCCGGATTTCCACTTGCCGGACTGGTGACTGGTTGCCTTGGACCAGCTGAAGTGGATCCCTTTGTTGTTTTAGACTGGTGACAGGGAGGGGAGAAGCCACAACCTGGTCAC
This sequence comes from Falco punctatus, assembly GCF_963210335.1. Taxonomy (NCBI): domain Eukaryota; kingdom Metazoa; phylum Chordata; class Aves; order Falconiformes; family Falconidae; genus Falco; species Falco punctatus. The sequence continues at coordinate 119,724,457 of NC_137581.1, read as the reverse complement.
CAACGGGTTTTTTCAACAGCAGCAAAAGCAAGTTACAGAATACCTGTAAGTGCTGGTAGGTTTCCAGCCCACAAGTACCAAAATATGCCAAAAAGTAGATTTTCAAGTCTTTGCAACACTTTTTTTTTTTTTTTTTTTTTCCTCCCCAGGATAGTAAGCTTATAAAATGTTGTAACCAGGGAAGGAAGAGTACACTTAATAGCATGCGTATTTAAATCATTCAGCATCTGGGAATATGTCATATGTATCTGTGAAATGTTGAACTTATTATTTGCAATGTGAGTTTATTTTAAAATAAGGTTTGTTGGCTTCAGCTCATACCACTTATAAATTTTAAAGTTATCCCTCCAGAAAGATGATAGCTAGAACTTCAATATCTGAAAAAGATTACACATGCATTTCTTGTAACACTGAATGTGTAAAACTTATAATTAAAAAAAAAATTAGAAATATTTTTCTTTAGGCAATCAACTATTAAAAATCCATTATTTGGCCTAAAATATTCAGTGTAACACTAATAAGCTCTAGTTGAATTTTTCTTTTGGGTTTGTTTTTGTTTTTCCTGCTAGGAATAATGAGTGCTTTAACATAATTTCACATTTATACAGCTTCTTTCATGTGGATTTTTTCTTTTTTTTTTTTTTTTTTTCATATCAGGGAAACTAGTTATAAATGGAAACAATTTTATCCGCTTGTTTAAAAGCAACTGTTATCACGGGAGAGTGTAAACTCTTTAAGATGGCGTATCCTCTATAGATGATGAAGATAAGAACTGCTGCATTCTGTGTTTGGTGAAAGGCAGACTGCCAGCTAAGGTGATGAACCATAATTCTGAGGAAAGTATTATTCAGAAGGCTTTTTGTTTTGTTTTCTTAGCTTCAGGTACTAAGGCATAAACAAGAAGACATATAAAAACAACCCCAACAACAAAACAAACCACCACCTAGGATTAAAAAGCCATAGGACCGAAGATACCTGTTTACATGTGATCTTTGCTGCTATTACAATGTGAAGTGAGGTAGAAAAGAAAATGGTGCGTGTGGTCCTTGGCGCATTGCTCCTTGGAATGCGGCCGGGCCACGAGGCTGCGTGCTAATACGCTTGGCTCCTCTCCAGTGGCTGCGTCTGGAGGAGAAGGTGGGTTTGTTCCTGGGGCAGATGAGTAGAAGAACTGAGGAAGAGGCAGGAGCAGGTGTGTCAGCACACAGTGAGCCTCCTTCCCAAGGGAAAACGGCAAAGTCCCTAGTTTATCTTATCATTAGCTTTTCTGCTCTGAATTAATCTGCAAAGTAATATCTGGTGAAAAGTACAGAGTAAGGTGTTTTTAAGTAATTATTCCTAAGCATGTGTTTCTGTTATGATAAGTGACTATGCATAGTGGTTCTGGCTGTGATGGAAAACCAGGAAAAGTCTGTCCTTGGTTTGCGCTGAGTACAGCAGCGAGCAGATACAGGAGCATCCGCTGGGGATGCCCAAACCAGCTGGAGCAGCGATTATTTCATTGAATAGATGCTTTTTATCTTTTGGAGCTTTATCGGTTACCAAAAGGTTTAATGTTTTTTCTCTGTAGTAGATAATTTTAGCAAGCTTAATGATTTTCAAAAAATAAACACAGGGGCTAAAAGATGCATTCGTGGGCTATAAGGCTGTGCAGCTGTCCTGCTATCAGAGGAGCTGCTGCAGGCGGAGGTTCGTAAGCGGTGTGGATGTGCATGCTGACTGTTATTTTTCTTCTCATTTGTATGATAAATTTGTGTTTAAGATGAGATGATAGAGTATCCCATGAGGCATCTTCAATGCTCTGAGAAACAGCAGTTGAACCGATTTCATTGTCCTGCTCTAATAGCGTGATTTATGGAAGCTCTCTCTGGATAGATAGCATGTGGGGTTTTTCAAGATTTGGAACGCATTGAGGATTTACTTGCAGTTGAAACCCGTAATTTTAAAAGATGCAGATGTGAAGGCTGAGAGGAGAAAGTGAAGTGCTGACACTGAGAGTGCTTTTCTGCCTCCTCTCTCCCTCCCATCTGCTGGAAGGGGAAACCAAGGTTGAATGAGCCACACCGAATTACATCAGCTTTGGTGTATGACTTTGGAGGGTGACGTAAACAAATCCAGTATTGAAAAATATGTCTGCTCCGTGGTGTAAACTGCTCTATCTGATCCTGCTGGGATGCGTGGGAGGGGAGATAGCGTTGCAAAAGACGTGTGCAGGCTGATACACTAGCACTGTCCGTAGTTACGCAGCCTGTTTTACCTCCTGATGCCACCGCTTCCACTCGTAACTGGCCTTGCGCCCGTGATCTTGGAGCGTGTTTCTTGTGCCGCAGTTACGTGCTGCTGCTATGTGAAAGGCCAGGCCGAGACGTTGCAAAGGCTGCTGCACATCCGCATCGTCTCCAGCGCTCCGAGGCCGTGGTACCCAGCAAGCCATCCCGCAGCGGTGTGCTGTTAACCTCTTGGAGCTGCAAGTAGACAACTTCATTTACTCAGAGTCCCGCTAGCGCATAGAGAATGTAGCTCAGCCCTCAGAAAATTGTCTCCCAAGCAAATACACAAAACAGAATAGCTGAATCTCCTAATCGTAAAGCAGAAGAAATTCTGCGTTACCGTTTAAGCTGTACTTTATCTGACCCATACTCTCCGAAGGCCAACAATCTGGAGGTTTTGTTAAATCTCCATCATTTACCCACCATAGCTGGGGTTTTTTCTTCTTCTGAATGTTCCTTCTGGATTGACTGTTCTTATCACTTGTGTGCTTTTAAGTGGTGTTTAAAGAATCCTTCTTTTCTTTCCTGTGTCAAAAGAAGGAGGAGAAAAAAAATAGGCGGAATGACTGTATCTGTCTTGGTTAGCAGATTGCCACTTAGTGCTTTGGGTTCCCATAGTTTGTAAGGAAAAGTACCTGAATATTTCAAATCGAAATGTAAATCTTTTCTTATTCAAAAACATTGTCAATAAAAGGGGAAAAAAAAATTATCCTCAGAGATTGCTGAGGTAGAATATGGCTGAGCAAATCAAACATACTTAATCTTCTGGAGGTGGATTGTAAGTTCTGTGTAGGTTTGCTTTGGCTCGGAATGAGTCAGGATGGGCTCCATCCCTGTCTCTCTGCCGACGCTTTGCAGAGCTGGGCGGGGTGGGGAAAGGCACCTGGGACATGGACATGGGAAAGGGCAGCTCCGGGTGCCTGTGGAGGGCAGGGCTGCTGAGTAAAGCCTCCCCGGGTTTTGCTGGCTCATTTTTAGCAGAGCCTTAGCACTTTGGTGGAGATTTAAATAGTAGCTCACAAGGCTTAAGAGTTGGTATTTTTCATCGGGAGCTTTTCGCTAATAAAACCAGCCAGCATTGTACATACAATTAAAATGAGATATTGCTCGGCGACAAGATTTGTGCGCTTTTATCTAGCTCGTGGAACTTGGTACCTTGTTTGCAGAGCGTTATACAAAGAAGTATGTCTTGCTGCGTGCCAGCACAAAGTGAGTGTTTTCAACAACTTTTGGCTCTGGCAAGACTCTAAATAAAGGAAAAAAGGGAAAAAATATTAAATGAAACCCTAACGCCGTACATAGGTAATGCTTGGGTGTGCCAGATACAACGTGTCTGTCAGCCCACTCTCCTGAGACATCCCTTAAATTATTTTAAAGTCTGTTTTTTTTCTTCTTATGAATAACTTGGTTGTTCCCTACACAGCCGCCATGCTGGATTACAAGTATCTGCACACCAAATGCACTCTGCTCTTCTGTCACCCTCAGGTCTTTTCCAGCACAAGTACTGTCTGTACATGTCCTCTTCCTTTTGCTGACACTTGCTTTGGATTATTTTTCTCATATGTTACAAAGCTTTTTTTTTTTTTGCCTTTTTTTTTTTTTTTTGCTTTTTTTCTGGGTAGCTTCTAGACAGAATTTCTCTCATATTTGAAGTATTTGTGATAGCACCACCATCACATTCCTCTCCCTTTTTTTTTTTTTCTTAATTAATGGAGGCTGCAATAGTATCCTGACAGCTTTTTTAAATATCAGTTATATGAGTAATATATGAGTAATATCAGGTTTCATACTATCAGTAGGTGTCCCTAAATAACGCAATGCATTACTTTTACTGGGCTCTAATGTTCTTTGACACAAACAGATTGAAGTCTAGGCTGTTGCAAGTTGGAGGTTTTACCTATGTGGCTTTAGAAGAAAACTAAGCAGAAATCCTTTGTATTTATCAAGGCCGAGATTTATTACAGTCTCTAAAATAATTTGCAATGTGTTTCATGTGAAAGCATTCAAATTTGAATGATTTTTAAAAGTGATGCTTTTTAACTGTTAAAAAATTAGCTCAGGCTTTGTAGTCACAAGTCATCAATGTTGAGTGAGAATAAGAATTTTAATCCATTTCAACATGAAGTGTGTGCTTTTTACAACTCCCCACATTATCTTAACAAAATGAATGAGCTTTCATTAGGAAAAAAGTAAAATGTACAAGATTAAAGTTGATGAGCTAAATCAAGGTGTCCTGCTTCATTGATTTAAATCCATGATTAAAATCAGTGATTTGATTTAAATCAATCCACCGTTCTTTCAGCCAGCCTGAAAGGAACCCTTCTTCATTTCCTGCCTAATTAGAGTGGCTTCTACAAGATTAGTTGGGATTGTGCCTTGATACAGCAAGGCTGCTGCACCCGCTGAATTCCCTGGATGTCAGTTTTGGGGTTGAAGACCTTTTTTCCTGTTGTTTTCCTGCTTTTCAAATAATAGCATTAATGAAGCGATGCTGCTGCTAGAACAGGATGCCGCTGTCTTATCCCGTAATAGCTGGGGCTAGAAAAAACAGGTCTACAGTCGTAGCTCACCCTGTCTGTTGAGGATCATTTCAGCTGGACGTCTTCTTCAACTGCCAGGGAGGGGAGTGATGCTCCCCTGTGCTCTCCCGCTGTCTGCATCCTGCTGGGACCGATGCTGCCGGGTGCCTGCCTCCCAAGAGCTGGTGCTGAGCAGCCCCGCGCCAGCAGCCAGCTTACCCTTCTGCACAGAAACGGTTGGGCACGGGAGTGTGGGGAGGTAATTAAGGAAATGAGGGGCAGTGGAGCTGATAACGGCTGCTTTTGCTGCGGCTTCGTGCCCATCGGTGTGTCCTCTGGAGCCGGTGGAGGTTCCCGTGGGAGCTTGTCCTCTCCCGGGAGCCCTGCGAGCTGCTCCGGGGGGGATGCTCTGGCAGCCTGTCAACGTAAGCTTGTTTTGGGGAGTTTTTCTCAGCTGGCCGCTGATAAACAACCTTTTTGGTTGTTTCTTTCTTTTTGGGTTGGTTTTCTCCCCCTTTGTTCTCCCCAACTTCACGATGCTGCTGGATGGCTCGTATTTCCCTGTGAAACTTTAATGGAAATTGTCAAGTTGGTAACGCGCTGCCTTCCTGCGGGGACCCCGTCAGCAGCATGAGCGCCTGAGCTTCCTCTGCCTGAGGTGGGAAGAAAAGCCTCTAACACAGCTCTGAGGAAGGTGTATCGTACTAACTGTGTGCCCGTTACTTTTAGGAGTACAGAAGCACTCTATGATGACAAACTGTTTTGTTCTCTGAAAGCAATTTCTCTTGTAGCTATTGTATCCATCCTGAGAAATAAAGGAGCGATTTCAGCCTGGTGTGAAATCCAAGGCAAAACCAGAATATTTTACTGCGTTTCACTTCGGCCCATAAGCTTCAGAAAGCCTTTAGTTGTTGATTTTCTTACTTCGGTTGGTTTGTGAGACAAGTCGTAGGAAGGCTGGTGTTCTGTAGCAGGACTTTGGCGAGCCCAGCCCAGACTGATCACCTTGCCCCTGCTGGAACTGGAGCCTGGTGCTGCAGCTTGCCTGCAGAAGAAAAGGGTTCTCAATAAGGCTCTTCTCCTTTGTTTTTCTTTCTTTCTTGGATTGCACAGCTATTTAAGCAAGAGATTACCACGTACACCAGATCTTTGGGGTGCCTAATTTGTGAGATGTATGTGCCTCCGTGCCTCCCCTATAAAATATCCCTTTATTAGTAATGTGCAGAGGAACTGTTTGGAAATAACCCTACTGCCAGTTCTTAAAAGCTGAAGCATTTACCTTTACAATGAAAATGAAAAATGTGTAAAAGCTTGCTCATACTTACGACAAGAAAACAATGTTTTGTTAAATAGAATATAATTTAAAATATGTTATGGGAATTTACATTTTCTAAAGAAGAAGCTGCCAAATCAAATTAGTTCTGAATTCAGGAAAACTCTTGCTGAGGGATTCAGACAAGCCATATGGTACTCTGGAAAACATCAAGGCAAGGGAAGTATTGTGTGGGCTTTTACCACATTTTAGTCATTTGGAGAAGAAAATATGTTTTATTATTTTTTATATACAAAATGGCTCACATTGCAATTTAATGAGAAAGAAATGACATGTACCTAAGATAAATCAAGATAATGAAAACCTACTCAGGTGCATTCAGCTTGACTTAAGGTGTCCTTGTTTTGATTGTAAAGTAGTTAATATGTTGAGGGGCCTTTTTTTTTTTTTTTAAATAGCTATGATGGGTATTAATTTTATGTTGGACTCATTTCAATATTGCAGCAGCCAATTTCAGGTACTTATATGGACTGTCGAGAGAGGAAAAATTAATTCTTGGAGCAGCTGTTGGTGCACAGAAGGCAGGTTCAGGTGTGAAGCTACTTTTAGGGACTTGGTGCTTCAGCCTCAGAGCAGAGGCATGATGCTTATTAAACGGTGCTTTAGGGTAGCGCCAAGGGTGTAACGTGAATGGTGCTGCAGAAACCCTCTTACAGCCCTGCAGCCTGGTGGTCTGTCACCCCATTCAAAGTTTCTTCCTGCCAAATGTCATCGCTTCTTTTTACCCGTTCTGGCTCTGCTGCAGCTGGCAGCCTTCCACGCCATGGTGAGCAAGGCGTTGCATGCCTGCAGACCTTTCTTTTGTGCTGGTTTAAAGCAAGGATAAAAGCAGTCATGTCCATGGGAAAATGCATTGCGATTTGCTGGTGAAAACAGCAGTCTGAAAGCGGAAGGCTTGGAATTTCTAGGCTCTGAGTGCCTTCTTTTTAAAAGATACCTTTGAGCGCTGCTTCTGAAGGTCCAGGTTCACAGCCCTCATGTGCAGGAGCTGCAGGCTCCTGCTCAGAGGGACCCATCCTGCTCTTCCCAGGAAGGAGTGACAGGGGACTGGCTGGTGAGCGGGGGGAGCGCTGAAGCCCTGTTCAGGGTGGGGGGCTACACCTGACATCCGCATCGGGTCTCAAAACCCAGCCCCTTCCCCCTCCTGTGGCTCGGTTTAGGCTGTGAACATCTATTTTCCAGACTGACTTTGCTTATTGAATGCATGAATGAAAAAGAAAAGCACGTAAACGTTAAACAAAGCCAATCAGCCTAAAAAGCAGATTTGTACCTATGAGGAGCCAAAGGCAGCTGCTGCTTTGCAGGAGGGTGGCACAGGTTACTCTGGGGATTTGTCTGCGTGCGTATGTGGTGGGGCTGGGTTTGAGGGTTTTTTGGTTTTCTGCAAGACCCGATTAAGTCCAGCCTAAAATGAGATGCACTATCCCAAACACCATTGATTCCCCCACACAGACAGCCCGTCCCACGCGGCGTGGGCGCACATGCGTGCCGTGGCATCCCTCTGTTTTGGCAGGCAAGCCAATGCTGATGTTTCTCAAGGACATGGGTCTCCTAAAAAAGGCAACTTCTAAAGAATAAAACTTTGCAAAGTCACTTTTATCTTTACTGGGCGACACTTGTTTCCCATTAATTTAGAGTAAAAAGGCTTGTTGTCAGTATCAGGGCATTAAAAACATACATCATTCCCAGAGCTGTTCAGACGTGGTCAAAGCTCACATAAATAATTCTCTAGCCTTGGTATTTTAGGAAGGGCACCATCTGGCTCCAAGATAGAAAAAGGATTCCAGAACTAATAATTAGGTTTCAGGCTTTCTTTAGAATAATTGGGTATAGGAGTGTTTTTAAAAATATGTGTGCTAATTAATGCAAGTTTTTACAGAAACTGGAGACACTTTTAAAACCTTCTGCTTCCTCACAAGACAGAACAAGTTTTTGCCTTTGGGGGCCAGATCTTTTGCCCCACTGAGCCATCCTCGCGCCCCTCCTGAGGGTAAGGGGTGGCCTGAAGTTGCTGAGAGGTTGTTTTGGCCTTTTGGAAGTGTCTCCTGCCAGGTACCCGGCGTGGTCACATCCCTCTTGGTGCAGAGCAGTGACCAGGGAGGGCTGGGGGCAGCGATGGCTCCGAGAGCCACAGCACAACGGGACAGCTGGTGCCAGACTGACTGGGGGATGGTTTGTGCTCACCGAAAGCTAAGTGGCACCTCGCTGGGCCCTGTGTGAATGCTGTTTCTGCAGAAAACACAAGATGGCTCTTAGGAAAGGAGGTCCCTCTTGTTTACTTTGCGGTGCTGCGGTATAAGGATGCTCACGAAGGCTCTGCCCTTCCCTCGCTGCTCTGCTTCAGCCTGGCAGTAGCTTGCCTGCTTGGCCAGTGTGTGGGCTGCATGGCAAATGCCTCGTCTTCGATGGCTGTTGCAAAACGCTAATGCTCTGAGTAGGTGGTTAGTGTCAGAAAACAGGTAACTAGCCGCGTACAGGTAAAAGCTCCTGCCACAAATCAGAACAACGGGGGAGCCCGTCTGCTGCGTTCCTGCTCAGGGAGAAGCGGCAATGCAGGCAGCAGCAGCACCTAGATAAGGAAATGGGTAATTATGGTGCAAATAGATAGGTCAAAACAGCGTGTTGAACTGCACTTAAAAGTGCAGCTGGGCATTAATGCAGTTTACAGTAGCATAACGCGCTGCAGAAGCTGTCACGCTAGCTAAAGCCTTCTCCGCAGAGTGTTTCTGATGGGTGTAAGGGGATGCTAAGATACGTGTTTGCGGAGTTCCAATGACAGCGTGGCTGTGGCCGCTCTGCGCTGGGAGCCGCGCATCTAACTGGGGCGGGCTGCTCAAAGGAGTGGCTGTGCACTCGGCCGTTCACCTCGACATCTGAACTTGCAAGCACGTGGGTCCGTGCGGCTGCTGTCATTCCTGATGCCGCCGTTCAGGGCTGTCGGGACAAGCGGCATGTCGTGCCTGCCTTCCCTTAAAGCCGGCGTGCTGTGTTAGCCAGGGGTCAAACTTTCTCTGTTCCTGCAAAGCAGGTGCCAGGTTTTGTTCCTGGCAGAGGTGCGTGCTGCGTGCCTGGAGTCGGGGGGCTCACGGGGTAGGGGGGGCTCTGCGGGAGTCCTGAAGTGCTCCCCTGAGGGTGGGCTGGGCTCAGTCCCTGGGCAGTCGGTTGATCATGCCTCATTATTACCTGATAAATGGGGTCCTGGACTGCCAGGGAGCTACCGCAATATGTGTGACAGGGAGGGACGCCTGGGTCAGCATAACTGTCTTCTAGTAGTAATGCTGATGTTTTGTGCCCTCCTGCTGTGGGACTATTTGTTCTTGAAGATAAATATGTGCATAAGTGTTTGAAAGATTGAACTTCTGTATTGCTCCTCTTTGCACACGCTTGCGGTAACTGTGGTTCCCTTTTGGGGACTGTAGAGAGGCCTTACAATATATGCTGCTGCTGTTAAACTTTATAGCAGCGCTGTATTTGCAGAGAGCAATGCCTACAGTTTAAAACTCTGGGAAGTAATGTGTATGTTCAATTAAAAACTGAATAGGAACTGTACTTCGCATATTCTAACCCTCCATGCTTTTTTCCAGACGGCAGCTGAGACTTACAGCAATGTGCTCAATAACTGCACGGTACCTATACGGTCGGGTGTTATATTGGGAAATCATTGTAACCGGGAGCCCATCCACCAGATTTGAGCTGCAGCTGTATGGTCCTTTCCAGCATTGTTTTATATATGCAACATTATTTTAAGCAATTATTTTTGTAAAAACGTTAAAGAATTCATGCAAAGAAGAAAAGTAATAGCATATCCGATGCTAGCTTATGTATGCACATGCATATGTAAACGCATACAAGGTGGAAACAGAGCCGGATATCTGGCAGCGTTTCACACCGTTGCACATGTCAGTGATATCCACGAGTAGAAATGATGGGCGCTGAAGTCACACCAGCCGTGCCTATTTCCATATCATGTAGCTAGGTTTCACCGCTGAATCAGAGTCTCTGTAACGTTAACTCTTCTTACATGTAGTGTGCAGCTTGTGCTGCTGGCACACCTGTTCGTTTTCAGCGTGCTGCTGAAGGCAGGCAGGCAGAGATGAAACTCTCCGAAGCAAAGGTGGTGCTGGTTTCTCCCGCTGGTGGAGGCGCACAGCTGCTTCAGGGCATCCTCCTGCAGCAGGAGACAGGTGCCGCTACCAGGGCTGGAATTTAAAAAGCCATGTCTGCGAGGACCCATTAAATCTCAAGAGAGCCTCAGAGGAGCCGTCAGTCACTTATTTTAGCATAAATCATCAGGATGTATAGCATTATGCTTCCAAAGAGCTTCCCCCCCCTCACACCTATGCTGTTGTGCTGTCAGTGAAATGGTGGGTCTTGTCTCCAGGTAACAAAGACCTGTTGATGATCTGGGGAGGCTGCATTCATCTCATCTCCCTCACTTTGTCCTCTCCCTTACCAGTAGAGAAGGCTGCTGGAAAACGGAGCACCCAAAGCAGTCACCGGCTGGGGGGTGTCCATGGGGGGTGTCCAGCCAGCCAGAGCCGCCTGACGGTTCGTCAGGCTGGGGGTTTCCCTGTACCAGCCCCCTTCCCTAACTTAGAACAGCTGGACGTTTTCTGCTGGAAGCATTTTTCCACCTACTTGGCATTACAGAAGGCTATATCTGCCCTTCGTCTGTGCCCTTCAGAGTTGTAACTTCTGTAAGGCTTTTTTTTTTTTTTTTTTTTTTTCTGAGGTGATCAGCACATGGTTTTCCCCACAAGTAAATAAAGCTCATTCACTGAAAATAATATTCTGTACACACTATACCTGTTACAGTCCGGGGTTGGGATTTGCTCCGTTGTTGGAATGTAGCTGCTTTCTCTGGGAACAAATGCCGCTGGAGGCGGCAGGTGTGTGCAGCGGGGCAGCGGGGCAGGACGGGGCTGTGGGTGCCGTGGCGAGGGGCAGGTGGGAAGAGCACGGTTCTGCGCTGCACCACTGGATGCAGATTTCGGGTGCCCCCTCTCAGCAGAGTGCCTTGGAAGCTGCTTTGCCCACTTCTCCGAGTCACCCGTCAAACTGGCATCCACTAAACACTTCCTTTGTCACTTACTGGGGTGTACGGGGTCGGCACAGGAACACGGCTGGGGCTTCTGCAGCTGTGCCAGAGCACTGATACAGAAAGAGAAGCGAAATGACACCTTCTCCCCACGGATTCCTCCCTGCTTGCTGGAAAGCCTGGTGGCTGCAGTGGGGGATGCTGGTGGTGGGTAGCGAGGCTGTGGCAGGAGCTGGGGAGCTGAACCCCACGATGGTTTTGCATGAGAAATCAAGTGCCTGGGCGAAGGGGCTTTGAGCACGCTCAGCAGTAGGGAGCGAGGCTTTTTCTTTGTTTTAGGATTTCTTCACAGAGCAGATCATGATTCAAAGTAGAAAAACAAGCAGCACGGTTCAAAAAATTACATGATTCAGAAATTGCCAGGCACTAATTTTCGAGTTAGAAGGGTCCTGCCAGGCAGGGGGGCAGTGCCGCCCCTGCAGAGAGGGCTGCAGGCAGCGTGCGGGCACGCTCCCCAGAGGGAAGGGGTTAGAGCGGTGTCTGCTGTTGAGATTCCTTTGCACTGGAGGCTGCAGTGGCATTGATTTAACTACGTTAGTTTCTTTTTCTGAAAAAAAAAATTGTTTTTGCATTACCTTGTTTTTCCTAATTGCTGATTTTTTTTTTTTTCCACTGCGCTTATTTACTTTTAACTAGAATGATCGGTGATATTTTTTATTTCTTTCCCCCACTTTGCAAAATGATCCTCTGATTTGCTTGTACCTTGATTTTTCTCTTGAGACTCCTTCATGCTTAAAGAAATGTAAGGAATCCATATGCATTTTGGGAAGTACAGCTTTTGTAAAATATACTAAGTTTTCATTTACCAAGAAATTCAGTGGGTTTTTTGCTTACCTTTGCAGTGGGAGGTGTGGATAATTCCTATCTGTTACTATACTTAGGCACGCTAAGCACACAATTTGCAGTAACTGGAAGTAGGAAAGGTGCAGAAGGCAGGTGAGGAAACCCAGGTAGCTTCAATGCTGCTGCTGGCTCTGCCCACGTGGCCGCAGAGCCCCTCCGTGTGTTAGAGTGGGAGTAGCTGGGTTCAGGGTCAGACCCTCCTGTGATGCCGTGGTCTCTTTCTGTGTGTGTCCTTGCATCTGGCCGATGCCAGAGGGAAGCAGACGCTGCTTTATCAGCCGCTTTTCCAAAGCTAGGGGCTTGCTTGAACTATTTTTCCTTTGTTTTGACACACGTGTTAGAGCATTGATCAATAGAATCAAACGTAGATCAAAACTACAGTTCTTGGGTAGTGCCCAGCTCCTAAAAATGTATGTGGAAGGTCCATCTGCTCCCTGTCCCCTTAACCTGCTTGTGGATCCTCACAGACCAAAACCTAAAGGGATGTGCTTAGAAGGGACACGTGTATATAGCCAAGCTAGCGCATACTTTGCTGGCGTATGTGGATCATAATGTGTGTGAAGGAAAACTTGGAGTTTCCCCTGTGTTTTCCATAGTTGGAGAGGAGCACCCTGTGGCAGGGGCAGAGGTGTGCGACTTTTTTATGAAACGGTGATCACAGTGAACTTATCCATGATGCTGTGGTTGTGCCTCCCCAGAAACCGCAGCCGACCAAGTGGGATGCATCGACCTCCCTCCTCCCTGTCACCTTGCGGCTGGTTTCTCGTTGGTTTAACTCCGTGCAGGCTGGTGGGAAGAGGTTCGTGGCTGGGGTAGGAAACAGTCCATTCGCTTCCTGGTGCCCTGAAAGGAGCCAGCAGGTTCGGGTCCCCACAGTCATCTCCGCTGTGGTGCCAGCATGGGTGCAGCCCGGTGTCCCAGGGCTCCCTTGCAAGGGGAGGGACACAAGCGGCACAAGTTCATCCTCCTTTGTCGGGAAGGCTTCTCCCGTGATGCTCTGCCAGCTTGGCATTGGCTTCAGATCTAGGCTGGCGGGGCAGTATACTCTGCTCAGAGAACCAAAACAGAATCTGTCATAGTTCTGATACCAAAAACATACACTATTGAGTCTTTTATTCAGCATTTATGTATAAATTACGTGTTTTTTCTGCACTATTAGCCTGTGGGGTATATTGATCCACACTGTCAATATCAAGTTATGAAAAAGCAAGAGAGCCAGCTCTTTTTTTAGCGTGCTGTCTATTGACTTTTTTTTTAAACAAAAAAAAAGGAAAAAGAAAAAGAAAAAGGAAAAAAGAGATCTGTAGCAAAATATAATAGGGGATTTTAGATAATTATTTTTGAGCTACAGGTTTTATTTGACTTAATAGAAATGTTTAAGTCCCTTTAAGCTATTGGATACACAGCTAGTCAGTATGCTGACTAGCATAATGAGAAGATAAAAAACAATTGGAGCTGTTCTAGCAAATGGCAAAGTGCTTTGGAAGGGCAACTGGGAAGCGTAACAGAAGTATGGTGCAGGAGCAGCGCGAGGCTAACCTCAGCCAGGGAGAGCAGTTTCACCAAGCTACAAAGGCGTTGTTGATGCCATGTTGCCTAATTAGGTATATACCCTTTAAAGCTGAAACTCATTGCAGTACTGACTCAGACACTGTTTTCCCACATTTGCTGCTCATCTCTTGGCAATAGCTTGTATTGTCAAACTGTGATGTGTGAGCTACCACTCGCTTCCCTGGCAGATGTGCCAGACCACTTGTGAAAAAAATCTCATCATATGTTGGTAACTATTTTAATAAGTTATTTTCAGTTTTCTAGTATGTTAAAAAAGAAGTTAATCATAGTTCCTTTAGTCATGGCTACATCTTGAACAGAAGCATTTATAAGAAGATATGCTAGCCATCTTAGCTCCTGCTCTGAATTATGAGTACTATCCTAAGCGATGTTTTGTAAAAACTTGCACCAAAGTAAATCACTAACAGCGGCCTTTCAATTGCAGCATCGACTGTGGGAAAGAGCCTTTTCCCACTGTACGGCACTCATAAAAGTCATGGATGGGTTTTCGGATGCTGACCGCAGCTTGCCAATATTGGACGTGTCTTTTGACATGGTTCCACTCTTATCTTGAGGAAACATTGTCTCTGCTAGTCTTATACTAATTCAAGCATTTTTAAGTAGGTGGATTTTTTTTCCCCCTAAGTCCTATTTTTAGATATTTGCATGGAATAACTCTACATTTTTTCTTACTTAGAACAGCACCGCTGCATATGTAACTTTTTAAAAGCAGTAAGATTTACTCAAAGGTCTTAAAAATTTAAACCCACAAATCAGCCTGCAATGCGAATCTGACTGTTTTTGGATTAGCACTGAATCCAGAAACAGAGTTACGTCATCCTGAGCCAAAAGCTAGGCTTTCCATAAAATAGCGTGATTAGGAGGCCATTGAGATCACAGGTGATGTTTTGGGGTGATGGCTTGTGGAAAGAAGCTTAGGGCTTTCCCTTTGAAGGGAAACGTTGCAATAACAAAACCCGTGCAGCACAAAGGCACTGGTGGCTTTCATCGGTTTTCCTTCCAGCAGATTTTGGAGCCTTCCTGATTTGAAAGGGACCAGATCACAGAGCAGAGACGCGCTTGCTGCTGCCAAGCAAACCAGAGCTTTGCTGGTCCTGCTTCAGAGCTATTGGTCTTAGTGGTTTCCTTTGTCTTCTTGGAACCAGGTGTTGGAACAGAGGCTGAGGTGGGGAGGTGGGAAGGTTGATGTGCTGACACAAGCAACTTATTTTGTGGTAGCATTTTGCATCAGTTACTGAGCTTTGAACTGCTTATTTGGTCTTAAGCTTTGCAGAAGCTAACGCTAGGAACAGCTTTTTTATGTAGTTTGAAAGCTTTGCTGACTTGGAAAGCACTCTCCATTTTATTTTGTGACCACCGTAATGTATTTAATGGTGGACAGTCAAATTTTAGAGGAGCATGGCTATGTACAAATTCCTTTTGCATACCTATCAGAAATTCTAGAAACTTTTGATGGTTATGGTTACTGTAATGATTATTGCTTTAGATAAAATGTTTGAAGTTCCTACTCTGACAAAAGGTTGTTGCTGTTATTCAGATGCTGTGTAGGTGTTTTGGTACCTTCAGACTGACGCTGCTTTTCTTCTGCGTGCTCTCCTGTGTACTGCTTTAGCAATGACGGTGATAGAAAATGTTTGGAGAAATGCTTGATGTGAAACCTCCCTAGGGTAAAGCTTACAGTGCTGATAACCCCTGTAAACTACACCCTGTAGCACAACCCCACCTGCTCTTGGAAGGACGTAACTTTCTAAGACTTCTGCCTTGCAGGCTGAAATTTCCTTCAGTCTTTTCAAAAGCTTGTGCTAAAATTGTCTGAAATCAAGCTACAAGCAAAGCTTACAGGAGGGGAGCGTACAGATGCAAAAGTTGTGTTCTGCTGCGGGAAGCAGGGAAAATAACCACCAAAATACTGCAACAGCTGGATGTTTTGAAATCTTGAAGCAGAAATAGCCGTCAGTGAAACGGATGGCAGTTGAGTAGTCTGGCTTGCGAGCAGGCACACAGCACCCGGAGTTTTATTTGGTCACGTTGTAGGGCTTTGAAGACTGTGGCTGAAGTGCTCCGTGGGGTTTTGGACCCAAACGTGTGGAGGTCCCAACCTTGAGTCACACTTAGGGTTACACAGAAAGCCAGGCGATGTGCACGTGTTGGAGAGCTGGACGTCCCGTGCTGTGCATGGCTGAACTACAGGGCAGAGCTCCGGGGAGATGCTTGCAGTGACCTCGGCCCCTGTGCAGGAGGGGGCTCAGGGCTTCTGTATTGATTAAGTGGTGGAGCCCCTGCAGCCCTGGCCAGATGGGACAAGTTATCTCAGCTGATTTCTAATTATAGCTCATTTCTTTGTACTGTAAAGCAAAAATTTGATTTATATGGAGTTCGAAAGGAGTAGGAGCATATAAGTTGTTAGTGTTCGTAGGAGAGAGGATTTCTGAAGTGCTGACTTGTTTCCTCCAGGATTTTTTCCTCATTCTTAAAGGAAAGCCGTGTGTTTTAAACAAGCATAACGCTTCATGTAGGGTAGTGATAGCTGAATTCCACTGGCATTTAATACCTGCTCTCTGGTGTTTGCAGTATCTCTGTAGCTTTAAATGCCCTGCCTGTTTCCTGATGCACACTGCCTGATGCCTCGTCGCTGCTGGGTGCCAAGCCCCGTGTCCCTAACCTGCCTGAGTACTTGCCCAAGTCAGAGCTAAACACGCAAGTGCTCCTGCATGTGTGGGTTTGGCTGCTTGTGTCTTTGGAGTTAAGTAGGTGTTTCTTTGACCAACTTGTCAAATGGACCTCAGCATCTTCCAGAGTCATAAACATGCTTTTAATTGGGTCTTAAGAAAAACAAAAAAACCAAAACCAAAACCCCCAACCAACCCCAAATGTGCATTCCCATTCAGTTACTTCACATCTTCAAAGAGCTCAAGTTAGCAGCAATGATTCCAAAGGGTAATTGCTGTCCACTGTGTCAGTGCTTATAAGAGGATAAAGGATTGTTTTTTCCTTGGGTGTTAAAATTGCCTGGGCTCTGATATTATTCAGGTTTTAAAATTCACTGAAGGGATACTGTGACAAAGTATAAGAAATCCTTCAGCAAGTTCTGTTATGTTGTTTTACAAGTGTTTGTAATACTAAATAGTGTTGGATACGTTTATCTGCAGTTATTTTCCCTCTTGGATAATGCTGATGGTGCTTTTGTAACTGATAGTCCTTTTAAAGTCTTAGTCACCCACATGTGAATTCACTTCTCTATTTAAACAGGTGGAGATAAGAAACAATATACTGTTTATAGAACCTGTATCGTATAACATATCCACAAACACACAGTCCTTTGTTTTTAATCATATTTGTACAATGATGCTAATCAATGTTTGATTTTTCTTGGAAGTGTTTGCCCTGCTTCCCTATTTTGATGCCCAGCATATGAAACCAGGAATGACTGTGGGCACCAAACCGAAACGGGGGCTGTCACGTGCATGAATTTTGATAGCACAAGCCTTGTTTTTTCGCTTGCTTTAACCAGCCTTTTGGGGCATCCTGAAGTGTGCCTTGTATTTTCTTGTGCTGTGTCAGAAGATGAGTGTCCCTGGCGCGGCTTGTGCGAGCTGCGCTAAGAGTGCCCGTTGCAGCGGGTGTGAAGAGCCTTGTTTTCAGCAGAGCAAGCGGGATCGCAGGGTGGGATCGTTGGAGAAATGGCACCTGGGCCTCTGTTGCCGAGCTCCGCAGACTTGAGACGGAGCAGTGTTTGGCTCCCAGGCTGCTGTGGCTCAGCAAAAAGGATGATTAAAGGCTCATTCTATCCATACAGGACTTAGCGTTCCCTTTCAGCTGACTGACGGGCCCAAGTGGGGAAACATAAGATTCATGACAAGTTTGCTGTGTTTGCTCTCTCTGCACCCGTGTTCAGTGTTGTGGAAGTCTTGAAAGCCTACTAAGCATCTCATTGAAAAAGCAACTTTCTGCCGGGCAAGGAAAAGAGAGGGAGAAGCAGCAGTTAAATGTTGACTCCTGTCTGAGGAGCCCAGCTTCCATGCAGCACAGCAGGGGGACAGCCAGCGGGGAAGCGGCTTTGGAGAAAAGGTCCTGGGGGTCCCGCTGGAGACCAAGCTGAAGGTGAGCCAGCAGTGCCCTTGCAGCAGAGAAGGTGTTGCCAGCAGGTTGAATGAGATGATCCTTCCCTTCTAGTCAACACTGGGGAGGCCAGTCTGGAGCAGAGTGTCCATTCATGGGCTCCTCACTACGAGAGAGACATGGGCATGTTGGAGAGAGTCCAGTGAAGGGCCGTGAAGATGATGGGTGGGAGCATCTTTCCTGTAAGGAGAGGCTGACTGAGCTGGAACTGTTCAGTCCGGGGAAGAGAAGGCTCGGGGGGATCCCATCAATGTGTACAAATGGCTGATGGAGGATGCAAAGAAGATGGAGCGAGGCTCGTCTCAGTGGTGCCCAGCAATAGGACGAGATTCGGTTGGCACAAAATGCAATGCAAGACATAACTCCGAACATCAGGAAACACTTTTTCCTGTGAGGGTGACTGAGCCCTGGCACAGGTTGCCCAGAGAGGTGGTGCAGTCTCCATCCCTGGGGATAGACAAAAGCCATCTGGCCATGGACCTGGGCACCTGGCTGTAGATGGCCCTGCTGGAGCAGGGGCTGGACCAGGTGATGTCCAGATCTCCCTTCCAACCTCAACCCTCGTGTGAGCCTGTGAACTCTCTTAATTTTTTCTCTGAATAGTGCTTTTAATTAATGGAAATTACTTGTCAGTGTTAAAATCCACTTTAAGGCGTATCAGTATCAACAGCTAGGACAGTAAGTACTTGCTGTCAATTCTTGTTCAAAGCAGGAGGTTTTTACTAATGTGTTTTGCATTGTACCTACACCCAGCTGTCATTCATGTACTGCTTTGTCTTTAAAAAATAAATTTAAAAAGTTACTTTTAATAAAAGCATGACCAGTGAGGAGTGGCAAAACTGGTGAAGGGTCTGGAGAACAAGCCCTGTGAGGGGGAGCTGGGGGTGTTTAGCGTGGAGAGGAGACTCAGCAGGAAACTTCTCACTCCCTACAGACACCTGACAGGAGGTGGTGGTGAGGGGGGGGTTGGTCTCTGCTCCCAGATAACAAGCAGCAGGATGAGAGGAGCCAGCCTGAGGTTGCACCAGGGGAGATTTAGTTGGATATTAGGAAAAATTTCTTCCCTGAAAGGGTGGTGAAGCATCGGCACAGGCTGCCCAGGCAGGTGGTGGCATCAGCATCCCTGGAGGTGGTTAGAAAAGGTCTGCTGTTTAAAAAAAAAAATCACCTGTGGGTGCTTAGGGATGTGGTTAAGTGGTGGGCTTGGCAGTCCTGGGTTAACAGTTGGACTCGATGGTCTTGAGGGTCTTTTCCAACATAAATGATTGTATGATTCTAAAACGCAACTTCCTGATCTTAAGAACATGTAATTTTGGGGTTTGTCAAATACTGGTGTTCCTGAAGGAAATAATTTAAGCTGATACGTAAGCGGATGCTCAAGAGGATCTATGTGTCTACCTATATAGCTGAAATCCCTGTAGGAAGTGGAGGGCAGAAAGGAAAACGCACCTGTTGATACTTTAGGGCTAATAGCAAGCAGCTTATTAATACATTTGTTTCATGAGGCAAAGCTTTTTAACCTCCCACACCATGTTAAGTACAACCTGATCTTGGCTACCTGGACATCAAATGGGAGGACCAAAAACTTCAAGTAAAGATTTGAAGTGCTCATCCTAACTTAGGGTTTCCAAAGTACTTAACTACAGTTTCTGAAGTAGGTGCTAAATAGACATAATAGCTCTTGGGTTTGTATACTTCCATTCCAGAAGCTGCTAATTGACCTCCCCTGCTTGCTGCTGCTGATTGCTGCAAAGAACTGTGGCAGCCAGCGCGCCCCGCTGCTCCCTGGTAACGAGACCTTGCTCCGTGGGTCCGGGAAGCGTAATAGGAAGCATCATTGCTGAACCTGCCGGGGCACGGGCATCAGCAGTAAAAAATTCAGTGCAGAAGGGAAGTACAGGACATCTTCATAGGTGTGAAACATAATTTAAATGAGCGGACTGCAGGGTATGGAGGCAGGTTCGGCCGCCTGGTTTTCCGTTGCTTTAGGAACTGGAGGGAGCAGCTGGGCGAGCACCGAGGGTGGGTTTCAGGCAGTACCTCTGCTAGTCATAGTTTTCAGATACAGGGTCATAGTATCCCCTGAATCTTGCATCTGAAGGGTGCTTGAACAGCCCTTGTTCTGTTCTACATTTGTCACGAAAGTGTTACTCTTAGGCACTTAAAAAGGGTGTTTGCAACATGAAGACTATTCAGTGTTTCAAATGGAAGGCAGAGGTAGAAAACAGGGCTGCTTTCCACGCACTTCCTACAGCTTTTGTTAGTTCCTTGGAGAAACATCAGCTTCCTGAATTTTAGATATTCACCTTCTATCCATTCCTCTTCTGTGATCCCATTGATTTAAAAATAATTAGTCTAAATTATGACCTGCATCACATAGTCTTGATGAGGACCTAACAACAGCACCTCCTCTGCCTTTAAGCCTCTGATCAAGTAGTCAGATTACTTTTGTTTTGTTTTTTTTTTTGTCACCCAAATATGTGGGTACTGTTTGGTTCTTCCCATGTGAGATACAGGCAAAGAGGGGGGCAAAGAAGGATGCCTGTTAGCACTGCCGTGGGCGTGTGGAAAGTCCTGTAATTAAAACCATCAACAGCAAACGTCATCTCAATTTAGCACTGTCCTGCTGGCATCTCTCTGTGTCGACACCTCCCGCTGCTGCTGCTTTCTTCCTCGGTGTCCAGACCTCAGTGGAAAGGTTTCATCTGGCTCAGAATTCCGTTAGCGCTGGATGAAGGAGGGGGAAATGAGTTAAACCTCCAGCTGCTCGGACTTGCATGTAAAGACGTGGAAGTAGAGTGAGCTGGATTAACCTGGGATGCAGGTGCAATCCGCAGCTACTTCAAGCAGAGCTTCTCCCGGCGTCCGCGGGGCAAGATCCTGCCCCTGAATTAGCGTTGTTATTAACAGCGCTGGCTCGGCTTGAGAAGGTGACACCTGAGAGCCATGCAGGGGGGCTGGCTGAGCTCTTAATTAGCTACAGAAAACGCATCAGGAATACAGCAAGGCAGGGCATGCCATCCCATGACTTCTTGTAGTGTTATTCCCTACTGTTGTCTTTGTGCCCTCCCGCAGTTAATGAGATACAAGGGCCTTGACATTGACCCTGGGTTGTGTTAGGACATGGAGCGATTTGTTGTGTATTTGTAGATCCTGCTTTCATTTTCTTTTTCTTAAAATGAGCTGGAAACTATGTACAGGGCTCTCAGAAAACAGTGGTTGATGGTAATAAGCACTGTCATATCATTAAGCAATCATTTTCTTCTATTTTCTATTTCATCCCGCCATTCTACAAATATGTCTAATACTAACAGAGAGAGGAGTTCCCACATTTGTTGAGGTGGTGGTTTGTTTGCTTGTTTCTTAAATGGACAGGTTTGCAGAGTTGTTTTGTGGAGTTTACTGCAGTTCCCGCAGTGAAAGTTTTCAGTTACTCAACCAGTTTGCACTCCTTAAACCTCCTAGATTTGTTGCTCCAGAAGTAGGAAGAGAAAATATTACAGCAGGACCTTTTGTATTCTTCTGAGGACCACTTATCCGTATTTAAATAAAACCTGCGTCTTTCTGGTTCTGTGTTAACAAATCCCTAGAAAAAGGAATGATTTTAGTTTAGGCAGAATTTGTGGCAATACATGATTTTGGGTTGGTTTGTCCAACTGAAGGAACGCCTTTGAGATGAAAGAGTTCTTTTAAAATCAGAGGCTGGTCTTTCCTTTTGTCAGGCCATTCATTGACTACCTGCTCTGAATGCTATAAATGTAAAATCCTTTCCAGAAAGAGTTTCGTGCACCCTCATGAGGCTATTTGTCAAGTCTTTGGAAGTGTAGATTGCTACCGTAGTGACTTGCAGGGGTTAAACTGGTGTCTAGACAGCATAACGTTACAGTTCCCCCAGGGTCATTTTGGTTTCTACTAATACTAGTATCTACCAGATACTAATGACAAGGAGTATCTCCTAGCTGGAGCAGCAGTTTCTGGTTTTCCATGTGCAATGCCAAATACCATTACAGAATTTCAAATTACTAAATGACATTTGACTGGAATTTTAATGGATACTAACCAGCTTGCTAATTGAATATATATTCGCAGGTTTCTTGCAGTTTTGAACCCATGGGAGGGAGGACCCCAAAAGGACTGTTTTTTCTAGCTCTAGCAGAAATGGAAATTAGGATCCAACCTGCAAAGCCAAAGTTGTGTTATCCCTCTCCTGGAGATCGGAACGAGGATCAGTGCAAGAGAGGGCCAAGGGGAAAATTTGTTCCAGCTTTGAATTTTACTTTTGTTTATAGTTTGATTTATTAAAACATTGGTCCTATTTCTAGAAAATTGAAGTTTACCCATTTCTTAAAAAAAAAAAAAAAGTTTAATTTTTGAAGCTTGCACTTCCTCAGCACCATCTAGTGGACCAGCTGCTATTGTCATTTAGAAAAGAGCTGGTCTTCATAACCCATGCAGCAAACTAGAGCGTGCAGTCCTTATAGTGTGAATAATGTACCTAAAGTATGTTTGTGACTCTGTAACAGAAGAGAAGAAGATTAGAAGTTGTTCAGTTGAAAAGGAGAGGTGAAAAAGAAAGGATGTTGAAGATACCTGTGGGTTGTGCTGCTTGTATCTCCTGCGCTCCTTTGGTCCACTGAGCTCCAGCCTCCTTGCCTGCTTCTCTGCCTTGCCATGTGATGTCATCCAGGCTGGAAGCATCCCTGTGGAACGATTTGGGACTACTTTTTCTTGGTGCAGTACCACACAGCCCAAGGCACAGCCTCATTTGTCACTGTGTGGTACAAACGATAAATACGAGCTGCTGCAAACAGTGGGCTCCAAAGTCCTCACCTGAGGAAAACGCTCTGGAGTCTTTCTAATTGAAATTGTAGGCAAGGAATTCAGTGTCTGGCTCTTTGAAAAGACATGATTTTGTTTTTTTTTAAAAAAAAATAAAATCCCTTGGGAAAACCTCCTTATATAGTGCACATATACACTCAATGGCATTGTCAGTCACGCCAGCGGCTGCCTCGGGACTTGGAAAAGGTTAAGGGGTCTGTGGCTCAGGTCTTCGGGGGCATGTGGGAACAGGTTTGCTTTCTCCAGCTCTAGCAGGAAAGTCTGACTCTCCAGAAAAATGAATGTCTCTAGGAGTGGGTGTTTCTGCGGCCCTGGCTACATCACCAGCATCCCGTGCTCTCCTAAGTAAGGCTTCCTTGGCAGCAAGCCCTTGATGTTGCAGCTCCAGTTGCAAGTGAAGGGGGAGATGCTGAGCCCCTGGGCAGAAAACCCTGGCAAAAGCCGCAGGCATGTGAGTGAGAGCAGGCAGCCAGCACGCGCGCTCAGTGGTGCTGGGCAAACATCCCTCTGGTGTAAGGAGCAGTGAGCATCACCTGGAGCAGGGGCAACTAGGGAAAACAGGAGCAAAGCAAAGTTGCATTATAGCGAATGCACCAACTTGTAGCATCTTATCCTTTAGACTTTCTTCTGTTTTAACATTTCATCACTTTAGGGTCTGTTGTTTTTGTTCAGTTCACATGTTTTGGATACCGAAAATAAGTGGGTCAGTTTTATTCTGTAAATCTGTATGCATTAGCACAACAACATTGTGCTGAGGTTTCCAAAAAAGCTGTTCTTAAATAATTCATAGAAGCATTTAACTTCATTTTTCCAAATTCTGCATGTGCAGACTAGTTTGTTTCCCAAGTTTAAGGGAACCCAGCATTTAGATAACATTCGTTTTTTCTTTCTTTCTTCTCTAAGTTTTTTAATGTCGTGCAGCGGTCAGGACATGGCTTGCCTGCTGGCCTCCTCGCAGTATTGCACTGCAGTGTAATCTCTCCAGGCAGATGCTGCTGGTTTTGTGGATGAAGAAAATAAAGGTTTAGGGATTTTTCTTCACAAGTTGTGAGACAATAGCTGTGGATACTGATTGTAGGGTACGTGTTCATCCAGCTGAGTGAGTGCAATCCAAGTTGGGAAATCCACCAGGCTCCTGTTGCCTGCTGTGGGAAACGTGGGTCCAGAAAGGTCACAATGTTGGAGTGCACAAGTGCAGTGGCAGGATCCTGTTTTGTCCGAGGTTTGGGGGTAAATCCTGCGTGCTGTGAAATAACCCCTGGCAAGGGTGGTGGCTCTTCTTTTGTCACAGCTGTGAACCAAACATTAGCTGGCACTTGGGAATTCAAGCAAACACTTACAATTGTTCCCTCTCTTTCCCTTTCTGCTCTAGCTCTGGGATTGTACACAGTAAATGCGGTATATGGAGATACCATCACTATGCCTTGCCGTCTAGAAGTACCAGATGGTCTTATGTTTGGAAAATGGAAATATGTAAGTATAGCTTATCTTTACATTCATTAGAGCTGGTATAAGAAGATGTGTATTTTTTGTGTATGAGATTGTGAGATTCCGATCGGTAGGATTTCTGCTTCAGATACAAAGGCTTCTATTCCTGTGTTTGTAAAACTGCAGGATCCCAATCTGCATAATTTCTGCCAAGCCTAGATTAGAGGTTTGAGGAATTAATCTCATTGTTTAAGAGAAATAATTATTCGGGAGTTCTCTGCCAACCGGTATTAGGGACCTGGCATGTTACCCGGCGGTGCCTGGCTGACTGGACAGAGCTGTCCTTGTACGTGTGCGTACTTCTGCA
The DNA here is from genome assembly GCF_963210335.1 of Falco punctatus. Classification (NCBI taxonomy): domain Eukaryota; kingdom Metazoa; phylum Chordata; class Aves; order Falconiformes; family Falconidae; genus Falco; species Falco punctatus. The sequence continues at coordinate 119,700,069 of NC_137581.1, read as the reverse complement.
GTGGGCTGCCTCCATCCCCGGGCAGGCACCGTCCCTGAGTTCTGGCAGTCATTCGGCAGCGTTTTGTGCGTTGCTGTGTTTAACACACCCCGAAGAAGAGGGCAGAGCTGACCTGAGCAGAGTTGCTGGTGGTTTCTCTCTGATATTTCTGGCGCTCAGAGAACAAAGGCAGAAACATGGGTGCTCGCCTGGTCGCCTTGGTCAGCCTGTGGGAGAAACACCGTGGGATGCGCCACTTCTGTATGCCATCCGTATCCCAGGCCAAAAGGGGAATAAACATATCAAAGTCAAATGAAACCTGCAAACATACATGGAAAAAAACCCACTGCAACGTCAAAACCCTTTTGCTTCTTAGACTGCCATCGGGACAGCTGGTTTGCCTGTTTCTGTGAAGTTGATCTAAACCTTCTCTCGTCCTCAAACCAAAATGTTACCAGCAATAGCAGGTGATTGTTACTACAACAGTGGATTAAAAAATATGTAGTTCTCTCTCTCTCTGTAAATGGCATGCACCAGCCTACAGCCGGTGGGTCTGCTTCTGGGAGGGTCCGTAATCCCACTCAGCTCCTTCCCTCGTACCTGGAGGTTCGCAGCTTTTGCAGCCCTCGTCTGCTCAGGAGTTCCTCCTCCACAAACACGCTTTGGGAAATGAACTCAGAAGTCTGCAGAGAACGTTTCTTCAAAAAGGGAAGGCGAAACTGTGTCACATAAGCGTTCAGAAGATGCAGTCCCTACATTGTGCAGTGTGCTGACTTTTCTTGGAAAGACACAAGTCCATCTCTATGAAGATGCAAAGCTGTTTTGGGAAAAAGAAATGCATTATCTCTTCCTCGTTCATTTGGATTGCTCATCTCAGACAAGTACCAAGCAGCAAATGGAGGTGTTACAGCTTCTTCTAACTGGAAAGGGACACAAAAGCTAACATGCAAAAAAAAAAACCCCTGTGTAGTTGCTGTTGTATGAAATTGTTGACGCAGCCTACACAAGAAGTGATACTCGTTCTCCTAGGAGAGCCCCCAGCATAGCAATGCTTGTTTGTACTGGGGGAAGGAGGGTTGGTTTGGGGGTTGGTTTTTTTCATTGGGTGATTATTTTATTGGAAGGAGGCACTCTATGGTCTGCTCTGCTGCCTTGGGAGTAGTGGTTGGGGTTCCTGGCAGGGAGCCCAGGGGTACTGGGAGGCTTGCCCCCCATGGCAGGAGCAGGCATAACCCTACGGAGTTAAGGGCTGGTTTGCACTTGACATCCGACTTCTTGTGTATCGAGTCAAGGCAACGCTTGCTTTCCTGTGTGACGGACATCTAGAGTAATCCGAGAGTTAAAAGTGCGAGAAGGAGAAATACTATAAGGGAATTTAAACTGCACGTTAGCTGTTGCCTCCTGCTCTCTGCCCAGCTCTAACACCACTCATCTCTTGTCACAGCATCGTCATGCTTTTTGTGGGCTCCGCAGTCAAGCTGCAGTATTGTGCTGGGAACACTGCTCGCATCAGTGCTGCGAGGTGCAGGGGATGAAAGGGAATGAAACCCCCTTCCAGCCCCCAGCACAACACTGAAGGTGAAGGTGGAGCCAGCCTTTCACCTCACTTTAAACAAAGGCAAGCACTACCTGTCCCTGCTGCGGGTGTGTGTAAGGAGTGGGGGACCAAGTCCCACAGAACTCCATCTGTAACTTTGTCTCTCGTAAATACAAATTTTAGCTACAGGAGGTGTGTGTGAGGCCATCAGCTTTGTATTCCTTCTTAGGATGGCACCTGCATACTGATTAATATAAGGAGGTTGTCTAGAAAATATTTTGCAGATTATCCTGACATGCATAAATAACAGTATTTGATTGTATGTATATTCCTATGCCACAAACTCTTGGGTGCTTTAAAAACAAAGGGGAGAAAAAGAATCTTAAAACTAATTTAGAATAAAATAGGCAGTTATGCCTGATTAAATCTTGCATTTGGAATGAAGTTGGAATATCCCAGACAAACAATATGAATATGTAAAACAATGATGGGAAAAAAATAGGGAACTGAGGCTTTTGAGCCTAGATCACAGATGCTTCTGTTTCAAATACTTTTTCATAAAGACAGAGGCATGTGGTGCCAGAACTACCAGCCTTCATCAGAGAAAGCCTTGTGCTTTGCTGAGATTGAGCCAAAGGATTGAAATTATTTCTATTGATGATGTTCTCAATATGTGTCACGGCAGTCTTAAACTACCTCTCGTATTACACTGTATTTCTTGTTTGTGCAGCAGAAATTAATCAGGAAAAAACCCACCATCTGATGTAGTTTTTAGATTTTGTTTTAATTATGGGCTCGTACCAATTGCAGATCTTCAGGAACTTGTAAATGAATATTTATGCAAAACAGAGGTGTTTATCCTTTTATTATAGGAAATGCCAAATGGATCTCCAGTATTTATTGCCTTCAGATCATCAACAAAAAAAAATGTACAGTATGATGATGTACCAGACTACAAAGACAGGTTGAGTCTCTCAGAAAACTATACATTATCCATCAGGAACGCACGGATCAGCGATGAAAAGAGATTTGTGTGTATGCTAGTTACAGAAGATGATGTTTCTGAAGAGCCAACGATAGTCAAAGTCTTCAGTAAGTAAATCTAGTTGTTATTACTGTTAACATTCATCAGCATCTGAATCGTAAATTACAGGAACTTTTGTTTAAGGGAAAGATTAAAGCCAAGAAAGTAAGTTTGGCTGAGTAAATTACTAAGACTAGCAATTTCTGTGGCTTTCAAAAATGTAATCTACTGGTGGCATTTGTGTAACAGGACTGCCTGCACTTGCAGTTTATTCATGATAAGTGCTGGCTCAAAGAGAATTTTAGGCTTTGATAATGACTCACTTATGTGATGTCATTTGGCCTTGGAAATGAAAAATGTAAAATTAGCACTGATTATTTTCCATTTGTTCTCCGAGTGAATTTTTCTGCAGGAGGGAAGCGTTAACTGTGTGCGGTCTGCAGGATTAGATCGAGGCGAGGTTTAAAGCATCTCCGAGCAGCCAGTATGCAGCAGTATGAGCGGGGAGGGAGGCAGCAAGGGGCTGGCAAACGAGTTGCCAGCGCCAAATGTTGATGTTGTCCCCTGCTTGAACCACCAGGAGGAACAGCAATCCGCGGCAAAGTTTAATGGCGTTTGATATTGCTACAAGGCGATGCGATGGAAGCGTGGACAAACCTGGCCACTTCCGAGCAGAGATGCAGCCCCTCGCAGAGGTGGCCCTCAGCCCTTGGCTAGCACTGATGCTGCCCGGTGACGGCAGTGGCTGTCTTCTTCAGCTTGATTGTTTTATATGTCTTTTTTTTTTTTTTTTTTTTTTTTCCTTTGTCACTCTTCAGATGCTGGTTTACGCAGTCAAAGTAAGCCTTTGTGGTGGGAACGTGCTGACTGCAGGGTTGGGCATTTCAGAGACCACATTTGTGCTTGGAAAACCCGGCTGCACGCTTTGGAAGGGCAGCCCTACGCTTTTCCCGGGGAGAAGGTGTCAGGGAGCCATTGGTGGTGTCACGGCAGGAGTCTGTCAGTGGCAGAAATGAGTTTGAAGCTAGATTAGGAGTCAACAGTAATTCCTTTCCCTCTTTTCACTTTCAATTTGTCTGCAAGAACAATCGAATTAGTGACAACAGGGAGGAGTGTGCTGGGAGCACGCATAGTAAACACAGTGCTTCGGAGGAAATGATAAAGAATTATCATGTTTACTTATTGCACAGCAGTAAATATGTAGATGAGACAGTGGTATATGGTGAAATGAAATGCTAACTGCTTGAATTACTGTGTACTGTACTAAATATTAACACAATGCTAACTCAGCCATGGAGCACAGCTTGTATATTTTATTTTATGCATTAATACTAATAGAGAAAGCTTCTGTTTACTGAGGAAGATAAGAATGGAGGATGCCACACATGCAATATCATAGAATTGTTTTGATTGGAAAAGACCTTTAAGACCATCAAGTCCAGCTGTTAACCCGGCACTGCCAAGGCCACCACTGAACCATGTCCCTGAGTGCCATGCCTGCATGGCGGGGACGTGACTCCGCCACCTCCCTGGGCAGCTTGTGCCAGTGCCTGGCCACCCTTTCGGTGAAGACATTCCTAATATCCAACATAAACCTCCCCTGGTGCAACTTGAGGCTGGTTCCTCTTGTCTTGTTGCTTCTTTACTTGGTAGAAGAGACCAACGCCCCCTTGCCACCACCTCCTGTCAGGTGGCTGTAGGGAGCGAGAAGGTCCCCCCTGAGCCCCTTTTCCCTGGGCTGAGCACCCCCAGCTCCCCCAGCTGCTCCTTACAGGCCAGCTGAGCACTGCAAGGAGAGGTTACCTTTGCAGTTCTTCATTTTGAATTCACAACGTTATGTAGGGTTCTCTGAACATTTCTTTGCATTTAACTTCCTTGAGCCTGCTTTTTGGGTTTTCTTGGGGTTTTTTTTGCTTGTTCTAATTACAAAAGAGTTCAGAGCAGCCTGCAAGCTTTGTTTATTTAACCTGTGGAGTTTATTTAACTTGCTGAAGCACAGGTAGAGAGCAGGGCTGCAGCAGGTGTGAACCCTCATAAACCAAAGTCTTGCGCCCCTGAAACTCAGCTGCATCCCTGAAGTGGTGAGGGAGGCTCTGTTTCGCTGGAGCTTGCCATGTCCTCAGCTGTGCTACCTGATTAACTCAGAACTAACGAGCTGCAATGGCTCATTGCACAGGTACCACCTGCTAGTCTCACTCACCGGACCACTCAAACAAGCTCTACCAGCTTTCCAGATGGATCCTGTCAGCATCTTTTTGCTGAAAATCAATGGCTAGTTTCCAGCGTGGAGCAGCCCAGCGGACAGGAGCTGTGGTCCAGCCACACCGATGCCTGGCTTTTGCAGGCAGTGAGCTCTATTCCTCTGTATTGTAGGGCCTATATGGAGTTGCAAAGTACTTGGGCAAGCCCTTAAGCTGAGAGACAAGCAGTGTGCTGAAGCTGCAAACCCACCAAAGTGAGCTCCGCTGCTGCCAAGTTTACAATTTCTTCTCGCAGAGCTCGTAAATGCCAGATACGTCTTTTGTAGTAAATTACCTTGGAGCCCCTGCTGTGGCCGGGGGGGTCTGGCAGCAGGCTGTTCCCTTCAGAGCGGCTCTGGGAGAGCAGGTGGTGGGCTCCCAACTGCGGCATCGTCACCACAGCATGCAAACCACACAGGGACCGTGGAGCTGGGGGTCCTCCCGTTGGTCACAGCCCTGCAGGGGGTCCCCAGCACCGAAAGGTCTGTGTTCTCAAACCAGTCCTGGGGGAGATGAAGGGAGGGAAAGGAAGCAAAGCAGAGGAGGGGGAGGATGGTGGTGTGGTTTGTGGTTTCGATCAGTGGGTGAGTGTGACAGGCAGCCAACTGTGCCTGTTTATGCGACCCAAAGATCTGAACCAGAGGGGCCTGTTAATGGTCTTGTAAAACCACATTTGCTTGAATTGACATGAAATGTTTTGCCCTGGACAGGTTCTTACAGAAAATAGGTTACCCTTTATTAGCCCTTTGAAGAAATTGCAATGGTTTTGGTGTATAGCTTTGGCTATTTCTTTTGTTTCTTTTTGATTTTTGCCACAAGCAAAGTTGTTTGCAAATGTTGAATGAATGGCTTTTGTTGCCTTTCATTTCCCTTTTGAGCTGTTGTTGCTGCATCCTGGCGTAATCTTCCAAGCGAAGAGTATCTGTGCATTCGCACACATCCCGACACGTACACATACCTGCCGATGCGCACAGAGCAAAGGGATTCTTTGGAAACGGGAGGCTTGCCACCCCTGCCGCAGCTGGCGTGGTGCACCTGTGCGTTAGCAACTTCAGCAGGGTGCGGAGATCTTGGCCAGATAGCGTGAAGTTGGCTTTGGGCTGGGGTTACTGACATCCCAGCACATTATTTCATAGGGAGCTTGATTTGGGAAAAAGGTTCTGTAAGCTGGCATGGTTAAGGATGTTTCAGTCTGTAAAAGTATGAAGTACACTTACTTAAGCGGTATAGCTAGGGTGGAGAGGCTCCTTTGGCTGTATAAACATTGATTCCCCCCACACACTCTTCCGCTCTTCTTTTAAAAGCGTGGGGAAAACTGTCTCTTTTGGAGGTGAAGATTTGCATTCCGGGCTTCAGGCCAAACTATTTTAACAGACAAGTTATATAGTCTCTAGAAAGTAGCCTTTTATGATGGAAACACTGATAGATCCTCCACTTTGGCAAGCTAAGAGGTCCATCTACCATAATAAAGGTAAACAAGAAGACGTACTGACACTGAAGAAAAAATTTATTTTTTTTTAAGAGAGTCATAACTAACTCAGAATCAGTTGAAGTAATTACACTTATCTCTATCATCTGGATTTCTGAAACGTAACAATCCCAGTTAGGAAAAATAAACATTAGAAGAATGATTAGGTTGATTTTGTTCCTTTATATGTGGCAGCTCAGCCACAGTACTACCCACAGTAAGGCTGCTTTTCTGTTGCTATAGTTTCTGTACCACTGGTTCCTCCTCCAGCATGTGTATCACATAAATCAGATAGATCAGATCAGGTTCTCTCCTCCCAGCTGCTGAACTAGTCTGCCTGGCTAAAATACGTATTGTCAGAACGCATGGAACTCATGACAGGAGGTATGACACATTTTAAGGTGATGGCTTTTCCTTTTCAATCCATTTGCTAATACTGAGGTAGAAGTATCTCACTTTTTCTTCTTTTAGTGGCAAAGCGTAGGTAAGACTATGCCAGGCCAGATGGTACCATTTAGCCTCAAGGTCTATGTATCTTGTAGTAACTTTCTGCTTTTCAAACAGCTGTCTGTGCTCCCTTCACTAGTACTTTTATCCTGTTTGTGTTTTAGAACAACCCTCTCAACCAGAAATCTTACATCAAGCAGACTTCTTAGAAACAGGGAAGCTACAAATGGTAAGAGCAGCATTCTCCTCCCGAGTTACGTGCCTGATGGTTGCCTGAAGTTCACAGCCCAGACAGAGAGGCAGCGGGCTGAGGCTCGGGGGGTGCGTGTGCTGCGTGCCCACCTGCCTCTGCGCGGCTGTGGTCCGTGGCCAGGCTGAGCACAGCAGCTCCCTCGCCGATGCTGCGTTAGCCCTGCCCAGCTCTGCAAACAGCGGCCGTCCTGGGCTTACAGCCACCGCTGAACCCTCTTCCAAAGCATGCCTGAGCCTCGCTGGTGGGATGTGTCCTATTTAAGAAAAACAATTGGGGTTAAGCATTTGAACTTTCTGGCAATTTTTACCCAAAGCAGCATAAGCGAAAATAGAATTATATTAAAACATAGTGGAGAAAAAGAGCAACTAATTCCTTTCTGTTTTGCAGCTCGGAGAGTGCGTTGCAAGAGACAGTTATCCTGAAGGCAATGTTACATGGTACAAAAATGGGAGAGTTCTGCAGCCTGTGGATGAAGGTACGTTTCTGTAGTGGCCAGGCACAGGCAGGGGTATGCCCCAAGGGCTGTGTTCAGAGGGGCTGCTCTACTTTGGTCAGAGGTGTTGTTCCATTGAGGAAACTACTCACGTGGAAAGATGAAACTGGAAGGAAAGTTCGGGGCTTTGAGGAGCACCCAAGCTATGCCGTATCACCTCTTTCAGTTCCAGCTTTACAACCGCATCATGGGGAGGAGGGGTGCCTTTGGTGGTGCTAGTGCAAAGCTGTTCTCAAGCCTGTGTAGCTAGTGGAAACCTGTATCTGATTTCCAGCTTCTGCTTGTGTATTAGCTGTCTCGGTTTCATACCTGTCCGGTATTGTGTTGTGGATCATGTATTCATCATCTCCTTATACAGGTGTATTTTCCCCAGGATATTTAAGAACTGTTTTTTTCCCTCCCTTTCACCTTTGATTTTGACAGGCTGATCAGACCACAGTATTTTACTGTCTATAAAACAGAGAATGCTTACAAAGTTAAGTCATAAATACAATCCTACAAAATTTTTTTGCCAGCGTCTTTGAGGCCTTCTTTCTGTCTTACAAATTAAGCTGCGATTTGTATTTAAAAAAAACACTAGTTTGCAATTAGTTTTTTGTTTTGAGTTGATTTAAAATGTACAGTATGTTAGGGGTATGTTGTTGCTAAAATGTTGCTGGTATATGTCCGTGGCAATACTAAAGGAAAACTGTTTGTGCAGTCTCTTGGGTAATTTGTGATGTTGCTTGCGTGTTTGCAGCCTGATAACAAATGCAGAGCAGGCAACAAAATGTTGGAAAAAGGTTGCAAATTCTGCCTGTGTGACGCTGAACCAGTATTTCCTTTTCAGTTGTGGTCATAAATTTGCAAAAGATTGTGGACAAAGCAACTGGGCTCTTCACCATGACATCATCTCTTCAGTACATGCCCACAAAGGAAGATGCAAATGCCAAGTTTTCTTGCATTGTGACGTATTACGGACCGTCAGGCCAGAAGACAATACAGTCTGAACCAGTTGTCTTTGACGTTCACTGTAAGTTATTAAAAAGCATCTATTGCTGTAGGAGGTCTGCCGCAGGGTGGGGGTGGTGGGGGGTGGGGGTGGGGACAGACCGAAATCCGAGACAGTTTAAAAAATTACAGAGACCTTGCTGCTTGGCTGCCAAGCTGGTTTCTTCAGAGCTCATTTGCAGCAAGATGGTCAGAGTACGTTGTCTGTGTAATTTTTTTGAATCTTCAGATTTACCTGCGATTTCTTTCTTTCTAACAGTCGAACACTGAATGTTGAGATTACATTGGCAAGGGGAAGGGGGTAACCACAAAAAGTTGCGGTGCAAGGGGCTTTTCAGAACTCGAACAGAAGTTAGAGTGGTTGACCAAGTTGACTTCCTGTGCCCCCTGAAATATGCAGTGAACACACAACGCAGGTTTCAGTACAGTCAAATGTTTTTCATTTTTCCCAAGTCAGCACCAAACAGCTAATGCCGGCAGGCTGCCTTGCGCAGAGCACAGCACCTTCTCTACAGCTGTAAGGTGCAGATTTTTACATTTAAAATGTATCATTGGAATATTGGTAGACTTTTAAGCAGAGTGTTTCTGTAAATAATTCCTTCCAACTGGCCTAAGCCTTAAAGGAACTTCCTTACTGTGCTATTGACCCATGTGAAAATGTGAAAATCGTAATTCTCCTTTGAGTGGCCACAACAGGCAGTTGGCAGGGAAAGGGGGTGGTAGCAGGGAGAAAGGGGGGAAGAAGCATTTCAGTCTTGTCAAATGATGCTTGTGAAGGACTGTAGGAGGCAGAAGGTCACAGTGGAATGCAGAGGAGATAGGCAATATGGCCAGCCCCATGTTCTCGTTCTGCACACTTCAGGTGATACCTCAGCTTATAACAGAAAAGCCTCTGTTTTGGGAGCGATAGGCTCTAAGTGTACAGTTGGGCATCTAATAGGGTTTTAATAGACATGGTGTGACAGCTCTGTGATCCAGCTGAAAACAAAAAAGATTGCTAAGGCAATGGGTCTCTCCAGCTAGCACATGTGCCCCATGGGCTTGAAAATGAAATCCCCTGGCTTGCAGCGGCAGGGTATGCTCTACCTAGGTGGTTTCTTGCTTCTTCACAGGTAGTGTTTGTTGGGCTGCAGAACAGGGGATCGGTTTTGACCTTGGTCAGATGAAATCAAACCTTGGAGCAGCTGCTCCTTGGTTTCACCTGGAGAAGCTGGAGTAAATGAAGGTCTTCTTTTCACTAGCTGTTTCTCCAGAATGACAACTGTCACTCCTAATGGGGAAGAAAACCTTTGGGACAGCAGCCATTATCCTTGGAAATAACATACAGATTTCAAGCCTGTGGACTTTAAAGCTAGAGATTTATTTTATTTTTTTTTTTAGTTTTACTTTAAAGTTGGGTACCAAATATCACTGTTGGGTTTCTTTTCTTTTTTCTGTCATCTGTGGAGCCCCATGGCCATGAATAACTCCTGCTGGGTATGGCAGATGTTCACAGGGAAGAAGTGTAATGACCAGAAAGCATTTTTTGCTATTACTTGCTGAGAGATGCTTTGCTGTCCTCATTTCACGCATTCGGCTACTTCACCTGCTGAGGATGTGGCTCTTGCAGATTTCTGTGATGCACGTACTTCGTGCACCTGCGGTCGTGGACTGCCCAGTGTGAGGGAAGAAGAAGGTTGCACAGCACTGCAGAATCGCACCAGATAGCATGTGCGCTCCGTGTTAAAGACTTAATGATTGCTAGACTGGTTCTTTTAAGCCTGGTCTAGTAACAATTTAATTAAGACCGTTCTTCCTCCAGAGACAGGCAGTATCCTTGTGCTGCTGCTCTGGCAGCGCTGGGGGACAGGCACACCCTCAGTGCTGAAGAGTCCTCCAGTGTGAACTTCGCCTGTCGAGTACAGGCTAACCCAATTTCCCTTCCGAGTATTTTCATTTGCAGTAACTTCAATTCCTTACTCTGCTCAAATGCCTCTCCAAATGAATTTGTGAAACTCTTTATTAGCAGACGTCCAGAGCTTCGACAGATGAATTTTGTGATTGATGTTAGTTGATGATAACAACATGTCTGATTTGGTTTTGGGTTTTAATTTAGTTGAGTGGTCCTAATTAGTTTCTTTCTTAATAAACGTGATTTTTTAATGAGTCAAATGTAATGGAGATGAAAAAAAAAACCCAGACTCTAAGAAATGGAAGTTTTTCCGCCTTTTTTTTCAGGTTGTCTGTCAAAACTATTGTGTTTTGTATCTGTGAAGCAAGTAGAAAAAAAAATCATAAAGAAGACCTGCTGTTCATTCTTTGCAACTTACCCATTTGTCTTAAAGAAATGGGGAGAGCATGCTTAAAACTATGCCTACACAAGGTATTTTTTGAAGATACACCTATTCGGTTTGACTGTTTGGTGGGGGTCAGCTCTGGGTTGGTGCAGTCTGTAGTACCGAGGTGTTTAATAGCTGGCTGACGTTGTGGAAGCAGCCAGCTGCTGTAACCTAGTATGAGAAGAGCTGGATGCTAGTTGGAATTGGATAACTCTAGCTCAGCTAGCAGTAGTTACCAGCTCTGAGTTGCAGCTGTAGCAAGCAAACTACAAAGAGTAGCAGGAGTAAGACAGGAGGATGCTTGGAGCTGGGCAGTTAGGTAGATCTCAGATATCTAAGTTATGTAGAACCTGTTATTCCGGGTTCTGCTCAGCATGGATCAGCGTTCCCAGGTCATGTTTGTCAGGCAGAATTCCCAGTTGCACCCTGTTGTGAAGTCTCTGTCTTGTCATGGATAAACTTCTTTTCGTAACAGGTTAGAGTCAAAACCAGTTTGTACTCATGCTTCTTCCAGCAGTGGTGTTTTCCTTGAAACGACGCAGTCATGGCTGGGTCTGGGATAGCAGGTTTACTGAGTAGCAGCCTTTTGGTGCTGGCTGCCAGGATTTTACTCTTGCAGAAAACAGAATCTCAGGCTGGCTGAAGGTAGGATGGGCCAAGCCAGGGATGTGTGCCCCTGAGAGGGAAGATACACCTTCTCCGGGCTGCTCCCCGTATTGGCAATGGCAGGGGAGCGCATTCTGCACGCCGAGCAGCGCGCAGCCTTGCACTGAATGCTGTGTCTTCCTGTCATCAGGTCATGTCTTCCTCAGAAGGGTGACCTCTTCACCTTCGAGAACAATGTAATTAGTCTTTTGCTATTTACTGCTGTGGATTTTATTTCCCGCCCCCCTCCCCATTTTAGAGAATGATATTAAAATTTGCTCCTGGTTGATTGCAGCAGATAGAAGGGTAAGGTATTCCGACATGAGACTGGGGGGTTGCAGGAGCGTCATTCTTGTTTAACTGTGTCCCTTTTTAATCCAGTTCTGTTCATCTCTGTGGTAAAAACCTGTTCCAAATGAAAGTCCCAAAGGCTTCCTCATTATAATTCATCCCTCTTCAGTCTCGAGACAAAGCCTGAGCAATGCCAGGGTATATCTAGACATCCTTTATGATAACTTTTTTGCATTTGGTCATCTTCACATAAACTCGAGAGAAGTAGAGATGGGTTTCTGCAGTAGGCTCGCTCTCCACAAAGCCCCTGAAAATGTTTTTTTGTGGCGCAGCAGCAACCAAGAGGCACGCGTGTGCTTCCTGGCCAGCTGCTTCATCGCATCCGTGGCATCCCACACCAGCAGCGATGCTGGGCTTCCATTTCCTAGGCCAGCAAAGCTGTGCTTCAGCTCTGAAGCTACGGAGATGGGAGCTGTTTGGAGGTGGGAGGGAGCCGAGGCTGGTGCATCTGAGGAGGGAGGAGGGGGCTCGTTGAAGCCCAGCACCCCTCCTCCAACAAGGAGGAGCGAGGTGCTGTGATAGGGCTCTCAGGCACTGAGAGGCCACAGCAGAACGCAGCTCCTGTGATTGAGAAATCTTGTAGCAGAAGACAGAGATGATGAATGCCTTGAGGGCTGGAAGGGCTGTAGAGCACACGCTTCGCTAAACACACAAAATCAACTGTCGGGCAAGGGTTTCTCTGCCGTGTAGATTTTTTTAGTGTCTAATAAGGTGCACTGTACTGTGTCTTAATGCAAGACTGGCATCTTTGATGGAATTTTATTTATTCATTGAAATTAAAACAGTGAGAGTTATCTGCCCATATTATTTCCTTTAATTTTGTTCATTTCACTTTGTTTTTGAAAAATTATATTTAGGCTTCTACTTAGAAAGAATAGCATCTATTAAAGTACACTCTGTCTTCGCCTTAAAAAAAATCACCAAAGTAAAATATAAGTTATAGTTCAACTTCACTGAACATGACAGAAGTATGTTACATTTACAGTTCTGTTGACTATGTTAAGGGTCCCATTATGTTCACCAAATTCATCTTTCTGAAAGCCTGTAGTGATCAGCATATAGAATAGGCTGAACGTAGTCGCTTAGTTCGTATTTCTTTCTTTTTAATGCAAGGCGGCTATTATCTAGTACTAATGCGAAGCGTTGACAGCTTCAGTTATTTTTCTGATTGCTGCAGTCCTCCAAACAGTGAGCTTTGCAGAGGACAAGTTAATCCGTCATAATGAAATCGCACCATGAAACTCTTCATACTGATCAGGTTGGGTTTTTTTAAGCACATGACGTGGTTGTACTCATTGCTGTTTCAGCTACAGGTATTTTGGTGAAGAAGAATGAATTTTATACCATATGGATTCTTTGCACTTCATAAGTGTGATTAACTTCAGTTCTTTTATTAAAAGATCTGCGCATGCAAATACCTTCACCTGCTTGATGATAACATCACATGCTCTTCAGCCATGCATACATATGCATAGTGTTACTGTGTGGGGTTTTGGCAGAAGCTATTGAACGTATACGTTATTTTCACAGATCCAACAGAGAAGGTGACCATTCAAGTGCTGCCACAAAGCAGTACCATTAAAGAAGGCGATAACATCACTCTGAAGTGCTTGGGGAACGGCAACCCTCCTCCACAGGAGTTCCTGTTCTACATTCCGGTAAGGCCTGCCTTGCTGTCACTGCACGGTGAAATATTCTGTATCATCCCTTCCCGCAGACATTGCTACATGTCAGTGTAGCCGTGATTTTGTAACAGATGAAGGAAGTGATTCGATGCGACTAAACCTGAGGGCAGGCATCAGCCATCATGTCAGACTCTGAGGGCACCTCACCTGAGCTGGCAAAATGTTTTGATAAAGAAACTCTTCTTTCCCCCACCCCACCTCAAGTTTTCTGGGGTTAGGACCTACTAAAAATTGCCAGCTTTCATTTCCCGTCATCAGATATTTTGATAGGAAGCAGTTTTGACTAAACCAGTTTAGCGTCTTGAATAAAACCATCTCATATGTTGTCGTAAGAGTCAAAGATCTAGCAGTGAAAGTACAGGAAATTAATGCAGCCATTTTCTTGACTTCACAGATGAAACATTTTGTGCAATTTCTTTTCTTTAGTTAATTAATTGTTTAATGGCATAACAAACACAAAAAAGAACAAGTGTGACAGCACAGGAGAAAGCGTAGAACAAATCTGTCAAACGCATAGGATGCAGATTAAGAAAAATAAAGTCTTGGGTACCATTAATCTTCTTAGTATTGGTCAAATCCACAGACAGATGTGGCTTTATAGTCTAAGATTCCCAGTCCTGCTTGTCTCTTCTACATCATATCCCATTTTTTTTGTTCCTGCTGCAGTAGTGAGCAGAGCTGATCTTGAGAGAGGCCAAAAGCAGTGGCATGCTTTCAGTTATTTCAAAAACTGCATGTTGCCCTTTGAACGTAATCCTCATCTGCTTTGGGTGACTCCTGGCATGTCTCAATTGCTGAAGAAGCAGCCAGAGAAACTGGGAGCTGAAGTCCTCTTATCTCGGAACAGCCGTTTAGATTCAGCAAGTCATCCTAGGAACGCACTAGATGCCAGGGAAAAAGTCTGTGGTGTCTGTCCCCGCTCCCCTATCACAGCGAGCCAGCTAAACACCCGGGTTTGTCTTATCTCCAGTCTCCCTGCTTCCTGATACTGGTCCTTTCTCTCAAGGAGTGCTGGAATTAGTGATTTCTTTGCAAGGCTCATCAACCTCTTGCTGGATTCAGAGATACCAGTTAGGGTTTCCTTCTGTGCTTGCTTCAATGCTGATCTAAGTGAGTTGGTTGTAACCCCGGGGAAACTGGGGAACTGGGCAGCCAGAAAGCAATGCTGGGTGGCTAATTCAACACACCAGTTTCCATGGATAACTGTGTATAAGATAGCCTATACCCTAACAGGCTCCATACCATGCTGTGGACAGAGCAAGGTTTGCTGGTGCTGTTCAGAGGTGTGTAGTGCAGCACACGTCATGTCATGGTTGTTCCTAAACGGAATGCATCGTTCCAGATGCAGATTCAGAAACAAGATTTGTTTTGCTGCAACACTCTTACTTGTAGACTGTTTCAGTCTTTTGTTTTCTCCCTTTTTCTTTTTCTGCTAAACTTTCAAATTTTGATTTTTAGTATCTGCTTCAAACAAGTGAGTCATTCAGTTAAAGGAGTAATTGTAGGTAGTTTTAAAACTATGGTGTTAAGCAGAAAATAAATCTTAGTGCTATTAATAGGTAATTACACTTAGGCGATGCTGTGTCTATACTTATTTTGGAGTATTTTACCATCCTTATAATAATTTTTTTTAAAAAAAAGTCTCATCAAAAACTAATGTTTTCAGCAGGCCCGTATACAATAAATGTTTTGTTTTCCATCCCCAGGGAGAAACAGAAGGTATTAGAAGCTCAGATACCTATGTAATGACAGATGTGAGGCGAAATGCGACGGGGGAATACAAGTGCTCTCTGACTGACAAAAGCATGATGGACTCGACCACCATCACCGTGCACTGTGAGTCACTGCATTTTGCACTGCTGGTTAAGGTACAAGCCTGGCTTGGACGCTCTGGGATGGTCCCTCTCTGCCTCACTTGGGCAGATCGGTCCAGTCAACCTATGGCAGAATGGGGCGGTGGGGTTGGTTTGAAGCACTGTTGGGTCATTTTTGGTTTTTCTAACGTATTTCTCTTTGAAAACTTTAACTTTCTCAATTCACTGGCTTAGATAAAGATTCGCTTTATGCAACCTTTGTATAGTATACAATATTATTGCACTGTCGCATACAGTGAAAACTGGTATTTTACGTTTCACTCGTGAACGTATGTGGCAAATTATTCTCCTCCAGCTGTGCCTTAGAACATATTCAAACATGCAAGCTGGGCAACAGTGCTATCACTGAAGGTCATTCTTCACAGTCAAATTCACATTAGTCTAATATCCTTTCATCTTATCTCAGCAAGGTTGATGTGTACGGAGCCTAGGGAAGAGCCTTAGGGATTCCTTATGTCCACATCAGAGGGGTTGCTCCTTTTAACTTCACCCAGAATCACGAGAGCTGCAGAGTGCACTGAAGTGGGTTTAGCTGGATACCAGGAGTATTTACTCACACTTTTATCAGCAACACTTTAAAATCAGCCATTGAATTGGTTGAACCATTGAAGCAATGGCTGCTTTTCAGTGGTTGCTTTTAACGTCTTTATGTGAGAAGACAAGAGCAGAAACTCTTTCGGACTTCGCTGTACCACCGCAGGCTGCGAAAGGGGACTCAGGCCAGTGGGATCAGCTTTCCCCTAAAAGCACCGATGGTCCCTAGTCTTCCGAGTAGCATAAATACCCTTAAGAGTTTACACATTCAGAGGGACATGGTGGATAATGAAATTTAAAGGCTTGCACAGGAGTTATACTGCACATGAAAAGAGACTTCGTGTTTGTATGCTTGGTTTTGATAATATTTTTTTTTCTTGGAAAGGGTACAATGCATGCAGAATATACCTGTACACGAATAATTACACTATCCCATTTAATGAATAATTTTCATTTAATAAGTTCATTTGCTGTTTTCCTGCCCGTCCCTTCTCTTTGCCAAGATTAGGGTATGTAAGATCTGAAGAGAGCTCTGTGCTGCTGCCACTAGCTGCCCAGTATCAAAGGTAGCTTGCTGGTAGAATGCTGTGGTATAACTGACCCTTTTATTTTGCTCCAAGTGGATTGCATGTCTCTTGTACTTCCATAAATAGTTACTCTAAAGAATGGCTTCCTCAGCTCCAAGTTATTTGTAACAACCAGTTTTCCTTTCTTTGCTATTTTGTCTGCATGTGAGAAGAGCTTTACTACACAAGAGAAGCATGTGTTTTCTTGACAGAAGGCTTTCCAGGGTTGGCGGCTGGTGCACCTACTCAGAACTCATAGGTACAATCTAGTACCTTGCTGCTTTGCTTCCCTTGGGGTTCACATTGCTTTGGTTTGTTTCTCTTACACCCCACCTCCGTCTGCGATAAAGCCTTTGCCCGAGTGAGGCGCGGTGGCCGGGAGCAGTTCTGAAATGCCCGGGCCATGCCCTGGCTTTTTAGCTACTTTGATGCCTTGCCTTATGCTGGGCTAAAGCATTTCTGTAATGTGTTTTCTTGTGAGGACTCCTCTCAAAAAGTTATAAAACTCACAGATGCTTTATAATGTCCTTTTTCATCTCTCAATTGCTAACTTTATATTAATTTTCCAGCATAACTCAGTAATTTTTAGTGCTTTCTCCTTCTCGTGTACTTTATATTTTTGGGGGTTTTTATGCCTCCATGATGTTTTTTGTCCTTCAAATATTTATTGATGCCTATCAAATCCTATTTTTACCTCCCTCTTATTTTTATTGCTTACCTTTTCACATACGGATGAACATTCCTGTCTATGCTGTTACACTGAAGAAGCCTTCATTCTGAGTCAGGGCTTTTCGCTTCTTGACATCTGGTCTTGGAACTTTAGCTCTTGGCTTTTTATTATTTTCATTTAAAAAAAAACCAAACCAAACCAAACAACCACAAAAACACAACAAGAAACAGGCAATATAATAATTTTAGTTTAAATTTGTGAAACTATTTAATTTACATTTCAACTGTAGTGCTTTTTTTCCCAAACAGATTTTATTGAGCATTATAATTACACTGGTTCCTTTCAGTGTCTAGGTAGGGAAAGCTTCTTGATGGTATGAAAATTCATTAGCACATTATAGCACACATTATAGCCCTTAAATATATTTGCAACAAAGTACTCTGGCTCAAGACCAAGCTCTTTTTTTTTTTTTTTTTGTTTTTGAGATGAATGTAAATTATGAGAGTGTCAGAGAGCTGGAAGTTGACATTAAAGCATCCAAGTTACCCATAATGTTTAGGGAAATGATTTGTAAAGCAAGTTGAGGGGGAAGGAGAGAGGCGCCCCGTTCCCTGCCGGGCACCAGGGAGAAGCGGAGCCCTGGCCCCTCAGGGCAGCTCCAGCTCCAGCTCCGTGCGCAGGGTCCCGGCTGGAAGCGGCAGAACCGAGTGCTCACGGCGGGCGTGATCTGCCCCTCGACAGCAGGAGAGACCCAACACGATTTGTGTCGTGGCTATGGGGGGTTTTTTCACTAGGTTGTTAATTTTCTGCCAGCACTGTTCCTTGAGTGAGCTGGCTGAGGACCAGATGAGCAAGGATCAGGGCCAGGAAGGAAAAGCGAGTGAGCCGGAGCAAAACCTTGTTTACACGCGCTTAAACTGCTGGAGAAGCACACCCTGAGCGAGGCAAGGAGAGCGACTGGCAGTGGAGGACGGGCGCTGCTTCCCTCAGCTAGGAAGGAGCAGGCGGCTGGTTCAGCCCACGTCCCCTTTCCTTTGTCCCTTGCTAAAATTATTTCCGCATGTAAAACCCAGCGTGGAGTAGGGCTGTGGCACTTCCTCTTGGTGATGCTTTCTTTTCTGCTAAAACATGGTTTCTGGGGAGATAGGTTTGCAAACTTCCAGTGAATTAAAGGTTTTAGAAGTTTAGCATTTTATGTGTTTAGGGTTTTTTTTTTGTAGCCTTTCCTTGTGCTACAGACTCATTGCAAATACGGGGAAAATCACCTTTTGAATGTTGCATAGAAAAAATAATCTATTCTCATTATACCAGGAGAAGTTTCTGATTTTCTGCCAGTATCTTTAGGCAGTTCAGACTACAGGCAGGTGCTGTGCATAGTTCTCCCAGTTGTAGCCCAGTATTCCATTGGAGGCCTCCTTGAAATGCCAAGAGCCTGTCCTTGTATGTGCAATAGGGTTTCAAAATGGAAACCTTTGCTCAAGTCTTCCCCACATTAATTCCATACCTTTCTCACATGATGTGGTAATACATGCAGAACGCACTCTTTGTCTCTTCCCTGTGCTACTTGGTATGCAAAGACAGCACTGAAATCAATGCAAGGCTTCAAGTGAGACCACATGAAGAGCTAGCACATATTGAAAATGGTGCCTGATGAAAAGTTTGTTTATGAAGATCATTTCAAAGCCAAACAGGAAATGTGTGGGAAATTCTTGCAACAAAATTTTTCTTTCAATGGCAAGGAAAATTAATTCTGACAGTTTTCCGTATGCAGGAAATATTTTCTCCTTATACTTCTGTACCAAGAAGAAATTATTTACTAACGGAGCATATAAGTCAAGAGGTAAAAGTAGCTACATCGCATTTCTTTGTGGACACTACAGATAAACTGGCAGAATATGAATCCCAATCAAATTGCTCTATGTAAAGTTCCTAGAGGGGATGCCATGTTAAGCAGCAGCTTAATTTGGTACTTGCTTTATAAATCACCTTGCAAATACTGCTCTGAGCTGTGCAGTTCATCTCGCATACTGTAAATATTCCTGAAGTTCTGTAACAACCCGGACCGCAGTGTGAGAGGGATCAGCCTCAGTGACACCACGGCAAGGGGAGGGGGGCACAGGCGTGCTGCCCTGGAGGCAGGCTGGGCTGGAGCATCGCTCTGGGCTCAGTGTCAGTCTTGACCGAGATGAAGGCCAAAAATTTATTGAGTTTCTGCTTCCTGGGGCGTATGTGAGAGGAATCCCTCCTGTAGGGTCTTTGGTGATTTCTGGGGTCTGAGGTGCAATCTTGCTTCAGAGAACAACAATTTTAAGTAGATGATGCAGGAAGGTCACCCTGAGGAAAAAAATAAAATAAAATCTTAGCTTCTTCTTCAACCACCTTTCTGCCTTGGTAGGATTGTGCTCTAGAGTAACAGAGCAAGAAGAAACATCCCATACACCATCTGAATCTGTATAACGTGGTTTAACCCCAGCCGGCAGCTCAGCCCCCCCAGCCGCTCGCTCACCCTGGGTGGGATGGGGAGAGAATGGGAAGGGTAAATGAGAAAACTCGTGGGCTGGGATAAGGACAGTTCAACGGGCAAAGCCAAAGCGGCGTGCCCAAGCAGAGCCACCCGAGGAATCCCTTCCCCCTGCCACGGCAGGCAGGGGCTCAGCCCCCCCAGGGCAGCAGGGCTCAGCACGCAGGACGGGGCTGGGGAAGGCAAACGCCATCGCTCCCGGCGTGTCCCCCCTGCCTCCTGCTTCCCCAGCTTTATGTGCTGAGCGTGGTGTTACATGGTCTGGGGCATCCCCTTGGGCAGCGGGGGGCAGCTGTCCCGGCCGTGCCCCCCAGCCCTTGTGCCCCCCGGCCGGCTCGCTGCTGGCCTGATCAGCAATTATGAAAACATCCCTGACTTACCCACACTGTTTCCAGCACAAATCTAAAACATAGCCCTGTACCAGCTACTGTGAAAAAAAATTAATTCTACCCCAGCCAAAACCAGCATGATACAAATGCTCACTGGTTGAGTCTTCTGTTTCTTTTTTTTTCTTTTTGTTTTTCTTTCTTTTTTTTTTAAGCAATGGTAAAATCTGGAGAACCTTGTTAGTTTGGTTGCATTTTCGACTTTGGGGAGGCAGGGGAAGAAATCCCTGTAGGCATACAGAAACAAAATGCCATTTTATCTCTTTGGTAAGAACTTTGCTTTACGCGTGCAGAGATGAAATTACAGTCCATGTGAGCTCTGGGACGAGGCATTAGGCTTGTACCACAGATAATAGTGCAGGCTAACAGTACAGGATGGACCCCAGTAGCTCCCTGGGTTCTGCCTTTAATTACAACGGTGTTCCCAGGGCAACCACTGAATGCAGCCGGGAGCCGAGTTCCCTGTTTTGTTAAGGAAGACTCACACTTTGCCCTGTCCTCTACTGACTGTGGCTTTCCCTCAAGCTTTTTTTAAACACTGCTAAAAAGCTGAAAGGATGTTTTACAGTACTTTCCGAGCAAGTACTATATTTGTGATGAAATGATGTGCACTTGCTGTTTGAAAGCGTGTGCATGGGTGCATCTGGGGTAGGCATTCGACCAGGCAACTTGGCGTACAAGCAAGGCGCTCAGAGGGGAAGCAAAAGAGAGGTTTAACTTGGCAAACTGCTTCTTTCTCAGTGTAGGATCTTTTTTTTCTTCTTTTTAAAAAAAAAAAAAAAAAAAAGAAATCACTAGCCTGCCAAATCTATATAGTTACAAAATCTAGAGCAGTGTTTCCTGATCTTTCTGTTAGCGGCTGTCACCCTGCCTGGTGTCAAACGCAGCCATCGCGGACTGCAATTCCCCTGGAGCCAAAACAGGTCAGGCAAAGCCTGGACTCCGAGTTACACAAAAATGGCTTTTGAAGTTACGAATGAAAAAAATAAATCAAAGGGCCTCATGTGTGGCCCCTCCAACCCTACAATTCAGACTTCTCACCCCTTCAGTCAGTATCATGCCTGTAATTGAGATATCTATATCTATATATAAAATTTTGTTTATTTATTTATTTATTTATTTGAGAGATATATATGATTTATTTAATATATATAATACACACCCTGTATTTGACTGTCCTTATCCTCTTTAGATGCTGGGGTTAAACATCAACTTGTTTTATCAGATTCTAAGAGTTACCCCTTGTCCTCCTGTCCGCTTCTCCACACATGCATTTCAGGTTAATCTGTCCCCCCCGCACAAGCCCTCCCCTGCAGATACAGTTCTGCCTGGCCCGTAGCGAGCTGCCACCGTAGCAGCCTGTGCTTCCCCCTGCAAGATGCACAAAGATGCACATGGTGCTACATGAAGGTCTCCTGTGGCTTCTTGTACCTCCTCTATCCTTCTTTCCGCAATGCAAGGTGAAAAAAAAATTACCCATTTGCCTCGTGGTTTGTGAGTTTGTGCTTTTCCTTTTAGCCTAGAATTACAGCAAAAACGTTGATGTTCTGCAGTGCCTGTTGTAGAATAATTCTCTCTTCTCCCTTACTTGTGAAATCGACTTACATTTTAATGAAGAAATGGTATCTTGAATTTAATGACTGCAATTAGTCACATTTTCTTTCCTCGGTAAGCCTTTGAAATGGGCCAGGCTTTCTGAGATTAACTTTTGACAAATGTTCTTTCTATCCCAGATTTGGATTTGCAGCTTACTCCTAGTGGAGAAGTCACAAAACAGATCGGAGAGGCCCTGCCTGTATCGTGCACGATTTCTTCTAGTAGAAATGCAACTGTGTTTTGGATAAAGGTTGGTAATTCATCTACTTCACACTTCATCTGAGTGTTCGCCTCTGCTTATTACTGCTGCTGCCTCACTGCTTAGGAAAGGATGAAGTCCTTCGATGGGCTTTTTACAGAATATTGTTAAAATGCATTTAGCCCGTGGCTAAAATGAGAGCTACTGACTCCAGCTGATGACTGAAAATCAGTTACTGTAATTACCGACTCAGTTGTTCAAAGGGAGAGAAGTAATGCCTAGTGTAACACAAATAAAACTTTTGAAAAGGTCTGTACCAGGCCCTTTGGGACTCAGGTCCCTCTGAGAAGGAAAGCCGCTTTGGAGGAATTCGGATCCCTGAGATGTTTTCTCAGAGGCAAGCTTGGTCTTGGGTCCCATAAACATAATAAAAGGGCAAGGCAGGCTGAGCGATCAGGTATTAGCAATCGGTGTTCAGTGGCTGGTGGCGAAGGTAGCTATCATAGATGGTGGGTTTCAATTAATGAAAAATAGCGATACCTGATGGGCATTCAGTAGCATATGTTGATCTCAAAAGCGTGTCCTAGAGAACAAGTTGTGTCTCAAGCAGTTTGTACCATCAGGGGTTTTGGCCAGCCTACTATAAAATCTCAGAACTAATAACTGCTCCCATCCATGTCCTTGATCTGCCAGCGATGTTGTTCGAGAAGAAGGGAGGTGGCTTTTATAAATCTCCGGTAGTTCCCACTTCTCACGCCGTTACATTGCAGTCAGCTACTCCAATGTAGTTACTAAGGAGGGAACACTTTAAGAATTAGGCTTTAATCTACCCAAGCACATGAAAAATTATGTTGATAGCAGTCATGTTTGTAATTTAGCAGTTAATGTATTCTGAGTTAGGATTCACAGGCGTTAACTCCTTACTTTATCAGGACAATACCAGAATGCAAACAAGTCCATCATTTTCAAGCCTTCAGTATCAAGATGCTGGAAACTACATCTGCGAAACTACTCTACAGGAGGTTGAAGGGTTAAAGAAAAGAAAGACACTTAAACTTATTGTGGAAGGTAAGGGAGCAGATAGCTATGATTATTAATTGTCCTTTTCAAACAAAATGGTTAACACTAATATTGTTCTTGTAGGAAAACCTCAAATCAAAATGACAAAGAAAACCAACACAAATAAAATGTCTAAAACAATTATCTGCCATGTGGAAGGTTTCCCCAAACCAGCAGTGCAATGGACAGTTACCGGCACTGGAAGCATCATAAATAAAGCAAGTATCTATCTCACTCCTTTATTCACCAAAAGATAGTGCATAGGAGGCACAATTTAAAATCAAGAAACGTTTTCCAGGTAGTGAGACTGAAGAAACTAAGCCTTTTCATTTACCTAAGCGAAGGTTAAGTGGTAGCTGATGCTACATAGTACTCACATGGATGATTTCTGATGATAAAGGTCTTTTCAATAGAGCAGGGGAAGGCACAGAACACCCTGGCTACGAGCCGAAGCTGGAAGGAAAAAGCAAAGTTTACAAATGAAATACGCATTTTTAAGCTAAGGCACTTAGTCATCTTATCTGGGTAATATGGTGATTTTCCCATTGCATAAAGAATTTACAAATAATGATTTAACTATAGAACCTGCATTAGAAAGCAAATGGGTACTTGATGGAGGCATTAACTGGGTGAAATGTAATGAAATGTGGCAAGTACAAGACAGAAAATACAGACAATGCAGTTCCTTATGGGCTTCGCAGTTTTCATCCTAATTTTTACAGTTGTTTTTGTATGGTTATACCTGTCGTTTCTCACTGGCAACAGTAGCATAATGCAGTCATCCTAGGGGAGAAATGAGGAGTACCCATATGCAGCAGGAAAAATATCTGGAAAATAAACAAACTGCAGTATTTTCATATTGATTACCAAATCACATGCAAGGCATTGCCACGTTTTGCCTTGGCAGGAAAAATAAATGAGACATACATACAGTCAGAGACTGGAAGTACAATGCACAGTGCTCCTGTAGATTTCATTACTCCATTCGGTTTTGCTTTAAGCCTACAGAAATTACGTATAGCTGTCAAAATTTGTCTTATTTACTCCAAGCTATAGCGCAGGAATTGTCTTGAAGCTATATAAATGATTGAAAATAATTTTCTCTGGGCATTGTATTAATCTAAGAATGATGTACAGCAAACGTAAGGAACACCTTCACATCACTATTTTTGCAGTGCAGGTGCTGCAGGTACTAAATACAAGCAGTTTGGCAAAATAACACGTAGTGTGGAAACAGCTTGGAAAAGCTAGAAAGTGGAAAACTTCCAGTGATTGTTTTTCTTACAAAGACATAAATGAAAAACAGCAAGATGGAAAAAAATGAGACCGTAGGAGTTTCGATTTGGGCTTTTTCTTTAAGAATTTGGTCACTTGGAATATTTTTGAAATAGTAGAAAGAAACAGAAGCAAATACAGCATGTGGGTGACTTTCTTAAAAATGCCTCTTTGTCAGTGGTCTGACAGTGCACACTGTACAAAATGTAGCTGTAACTGGATGCCTTGGCCGAAGTGTTTTCTTTCAAATGACCATTTAATAAAATAATGCATTATTTCTATTGCTATTGTTTGGATACCTGAAATATTGGTTGAAAGTTATTTCCCTCTGAGCAGTTTCAGTGCGTAATATGGGTGATGCATGTATTGTTCTTTGCATTTTTCAAGGAGACTAATACTCATTTTTTACCTTTTCAGACAGAGGAGACGAAATATGTTAATGGGAAATTTTCCAGTAAAATTGTAATTGCTCCTGAGGAAAATGTGACTTTAACTTGCATTGCAGAAAATCAGCTAGAAAGGACTGTGACCTCCCTGAATGTCTCTGCTAGTGAGTGCCTTCTAAAGCCCATTTTCTTAAAAGTTATAGTCTTATATAAAGTATCCACACTTCACACTCGTATGAAGAGTAGTCTGCATAGTAACGTTGATACTAAGATATTTAACCTTTTTTTGTCTTAAGTTAAGCAACTGTAAATCCATTCTGGATCAGAATACATAAAATTTATTTATAGCTTTCTGGGTGATGTCACTTAGTCTTCATGGCTTTCTTGGTTAGCTAGCTCATGTATGCTTTATATTGTTTATAGAAGTAAATAATATTACAGAATAACGTTATGGCATAATAGTACAAAACCATTGCAAAATAATACATTCTTTACGAGGCAAAAGTCTTTATTTATTACTAAGTTAACATCATCTTTCAGCCTCAAGATTCCCATTGATTATCACTGGTAGGACTTGTCTCAGGACAGAAATGAGCCATACTGGGCTTTAATCGGGTGTCACTTTTCAATGATGAAAGGTGGTGAGAAACTACAATTTGTGGAAGGGTAGCACAGGAATACTCAGTCAGAAACATTTCTGAGAGTATTATTACAGGCTTTGAATAGGAACCTTCAACTGGATATATTATAGTTACAAAGGAAAGACTTCTGCTTAAAGATAAGGTTAATTGCCTTGTTGCGATTAAAGGTGATGTTCAGGTATAACACATTTTGTCTTTAATTTTAACGTTTTTCATTTCAGTAAGTATTCCAGAATACGATGAGCCAGAGGATAGAAATGGTATGTATGGTTTTCTGTCTCCATAACCCTTGCTGTTGATTGTCTCAGTTCAAGACCTGTGTAGTGTCACTGAACAATTTCCACAGTCCCTCAAAGCGGGACTTAATTTGAAGTAGCTGGTGCCACGATTGAGTAAGAATGTGATCTTCTTGAAGCTTTAAATGTGTTTTTAAGGACAATGCCTCCTTTTTATTTTTTAAAAATTTTGACTTTCTGACTCTTTTCTTGTTTCTGATAGAAATTTTTTAGAAATGGTTTAATGCTTTACTTTATCATAGGTCACCTCATTAACTTTTCTTCTTTGCTCCAGATGACAATAGCGAAAAGGTTAATGACCAGGCAAAGCTAATAGTGGGGATTGTGGTTGGTCTTCTGCTGGCTGCTCTGGTTGCAGGCGTGGTCTACTGGCTCTATGTGAAGAAATCAAAGTAAGCATTTATGTAAAACTTGACACTAAATGGAAAAAATATTAATAATAAGCAGAAATGTATGTTCACCTGTTTTTCTTCATGCAGCATTCCCGTAGTTTGAGTGGGGAAAGGTTGTTGCAGTAGGGGCATTTGATAGAGAAAGGAAACTTGGTACCTCTGGTGGGCTTGTCCTCATGCTTAACAGGACATATCTCCTGGAGGTGGGCTTCCAAGGCTTCATAGATCATCACCTGTCATGAGGTTCTCCTCCCTGACAGCTAAGCCTGTGCTGATTCTTGCATTTAAATATAGCACCTGCTACTTCATTGTGGGGCGTTAGGTCTGTGTGGCTTTACTAGAAACTGCCTTCGTTTAGGGTAGCTCGTGTGCTGTAAACATGGAATAAATTGCAGAATAAGTCAACTATCTCAGGGAGAAGAGAGATCCTTAATTCATTTGTTCATACATGCTTTGAGATCTCTGAAGTGAAATTGGTAAAGGTAGACCTGGGCTGCTGCAAACCCTAGGAGCTATCATCCCGATCGGTATGTTTTAGCCACGCCAGTGAGAGCTGCTTGCTTTCAAGTTTCTTTATTGTCACACAGGCTCACTTTAGAAAAGAAACTGGATGATCTCAAAAAGAAAGCATGATTTCCCATCCTTTTAAAGGTGTCCATGACTGTATGCCATGTGGCCTTATCCTCACACATTTGTCTCCAGGGAGAACTGAGGGCAGGCTTCTCTCTTAGGGGTTCCTTACAGCTGCTTCGTGACAGGGAAGATTAAGGTAGTCACACGTAACATGCACAAATCAATACAGGTACAGAAGCAATCTTAAAGTTCAGTTGTTCTTTCTGTGACCTTTCATTAAAATTAGATCAAATGAGACTAAAATATACCAGTGGGATTTTACTACGAACAAACGCGTTTCATTGATGTGAAAGTACAACAAGGAATCCTCCATCTGTTTCAAAATACTCTTTTTGGGTAATACATAAGGATTTTACTACAGCCATAACTGAGCAGGTTTTGGAAGTTTTTCAAAGAAAGAATTGCTATAAATTACCCAAGCACAGAATCACATTAAGATATTACGTGGGAAAGAGAAAATACTTTTTGCAAAGCTTATGCTTCTTTTGGTAGAAATTAAAAAGTATTAATAACGTTAAGCTCCTCCCACACTTTGCTACTAGCATAGTAAGTAATGTCTAGAATAATTTTCTTTTGTCTTTCCTTTTTAAATATGAGAATGTGGAATCATGAAACTCATTCATTGGTTTGGGTTTTGGGTTTTTTTGGAAGAGGTGGTTTGGGTATTAGACGGACAGAGAAGGTAACGTATCCTTTCTTGTACCGTTGTGTAGCGTGGGGAGAACTAGCAAGAATCGTAGGATGTAGCATGTCCTTTGCTGAGATGAGTTCATGACTTCAGGTAACTTTTTCAGCTTCAAAGATAGGACAAAGCATATTCTAAACAGGCAACACTTCTTTTCCTCATGCTCAGCCTCTCTTCTACAAGCTTAGAGTAAAAATTAGAGCTAGAATTGATTCACTGGGTTCAAAATGAACAAAATGAAAATAGCCTCCATATTTGACACATGGTGGCTGGTCTCTGAATTGATGCATCATTCCTTGACAATCCTCTATTCTCAGTATATGTATGAGTTGATCCGTTGTTACCCTCCCTGCTGCCTGCATGCCATACTTGCAAGAGCAAGCAGAGCGTCAGTGCCTATTCTGACAAAAGTTTTCATTACAAATTAGAGCCTAGAAATCAAAGTGGACCTTGCAAAAAGGACCTTGCATCTTTAGACACAACCCCTGTCCAATCACAACCCCTCCATCCCCCTACAGGCCACCAGTTAGTAGTTATTTTTTGAACCCACCCTTGAACGGTAACTCACCTCATCTCTATCCCCAAAGTGACGCCAAAGGAAAGTCTGAGAAGGCAGCAGCACAGAGCTTTCCAGGTCTGCCGAGGCAAGAAAATCATTACTTTTTTTTCATTGTTGGTGTTGTGGTTTGTATAATCTTCTATTGTCTTGTCATCCACACTAAGTAGGAATTATACTTGTAGCCTTGGAATATATTCACAGTAAATCACTTACATAGTTATTCACTGCCTCAGCTCCACTTGATGCAAAAGCTGATTATTGCCACATATTCTTTTCACTATGAATATTACCCCATAAATCAGAGACTCATCTGTATTCCACATCCCGCAGCCAGCCCCCTCGAGTAAAGAGTTGTGGCTGCCTACCCCAGCATGCCATTTTTCTCCTTCATCTGAGCAGAAGGCCAAAGACTGGTTTTCTACAGATTTCTCCTTTTTCCAAACAGGGTATTTAAAATTAATTTGCACCGAGCAGAATATAACTTAGCACTTCAGAATCTTCTTAAATTTTTGCTTCAGACCTCAGCTGAGTGATTCTAGGCCACCTGTCTTCAGTAAATCTGTCATATAGGAAATTTTCACCTTGCCAGAAACAGCTGAGAGTACAGCAGAAATTAAAGGTTTAGAAAGAAAACAACGCACCCAGCACCCTTTATCTCCTGTTCTCTAGGCATTGAAGCTTTGTAGGTATATTAGACCTTCATCCCATTTTTTCTCCTTGGGTTTGGAGGCGCATAGATCTCGAGTCACGTGAGGCTAGATCAAGGTTAAAGTGGTTTAAAATGCAGTGAAGGAAAATTTAGCTGGGCAAATGGAGGCGCAGCAGCAGTCTTAAAGATTATTCATACTCAGAGCACACCAAACTCTTGAAATTCTTCTTGGGTCACGGTAATCAAGAATGTTGCTAGTATCTCTGAAACTGAACACTTGAAGCATAACAATTCTGCTTTTCTGATACTTTATGGGAAATAAGCATACAAATCCAAACATGGCAGGCCAGGTATGTGGAACACTTGCTGCATGTTTTGAACAAGACTCAGCATTTGTGTTGGTTTTTGTGCAGTTCCCTTCCAGAGAAAAGGCAAAGTTACAGACATCTCTGAAAGTGTCAGTTCAGGTCCCAGATCTGCTATGGAAGTGGCACAAATTAAAAAATGATCACTCGACTCAATCGTCATTTCTCGATGACTGGAATCTTTTTCTAATATCTCTGCCTTTTTTCCTTCTGATGGATACTTGAGAACAATTGAAGGACGTGGAAGGCAAGATTTGGGTGAATGGAACAAGGCTGCAGATAGTCCATATTTGGATGCATAAAACCATTAGCTCCTAGAAAATCTTCTGCAACAGCGCATTTGAGTGTCTAACGTGCCTTTCAAACGTAATGCAAGCTTTAATGGCATCCACGGCTCAGGCTTCAGCACTCAGAACTGCACTGATGTGTATTTTCTTTCCCATCATTATGGCAAGCTTGGGTAACAAGGGCAATGAGCACTGCAGATTTTCTTCCTTGAACAGTGTTCAAGAGGGTGAGGCCTAGGCTGGTGAGATTAAAAGAAATCAGGAATTAAAGCCCAACAATTTCTGGGTCATCCATGTACAGCTTGTATTTACTGTACAGCAGGCAAAACACTCAGATGGAAAATGGTGTTTTGTATTAAAAACAATGCTACCAACAGTATCACAACTGAATCCATGACAATAACAGCCCCTCAGCACACATGCACATACTCCAAAGAAAACTAAAACCTCACTGGGGCAGTGCTTACAGAGACGTTTTGATTAGGATTCCCTGAGGATAATTATTTTCCTGAAGAGCAAGCATAAATAAATGTAAAATATGAGTCATAATTTTAGCAAGAGTTCAGAATGATCCATGTTTTACAAATGAATTATTATCATAAAAAACCAAAGCAACCAACAGTTGAGGGACAAAAGTAAACTCGTATCCATACAGCCAGCTTCTCCCTCTTCAGAACAAGGTGGCCAGAGCGTGCTAAGGGCCGGCCTTTGTGGAGCTGGAGATAACACTGAAGCGTGTGAGATGGCCTGGGCAAAGTGTGGGCTCTTTAGCCCTTTTGGGCAAATCCTGGGGAATGTCTCTGCCCACTCGGACCACGCTGCCCAGTTGCTCAGATATCATCGAGAAGTCACTCCTGAATTGCAAATAGAGTTAACACACCAAAAAACAGCAATGAACAATTGTTGCTGAGCATTAAGCTGGCAAAGGACCCTTTGTCCTGTGCCTCAAGTCACCTCAGGAAGGAATGGAAATCATGTTCTGAGCTATTTCTCTGCTACAAAGGCCATCCCTGTCAGACGCCGAGGGCTGGTGCCGTGCCAGGGTCGGTGGTTCCCTGGCTGCTGGCAGAGCTCTACCAGCAGGTCACACCGCTGCAGCTCGCTGCGAAACTGCTCTTCTGTCTCTTAATGACACTAGTTAGAGAGCACTAAAATAGGCAGCAGTATGGCTGTGCTGAGGAGGTGGTGAACCTGCCCAGGTATCAGTACTTGGGGAACAAAACAAAACAAAAAAAAAAGCAAAACAAAAAGAAAAATTCCAGCAAGATCACTGAACCACCAGAATTAAGCTGCTGTATTTCAGTCTCAGGCACGGAGAATCTAAATCCATCTGCTTGTCAGACGTGAGGAACGGCTGCTGCTCTCGTTTCGAGCAAGCGATATATACCATCCTCCGAAAGAGCGAGCGCTGGATCGCCTGCCTCCATCAAAGTCACGGTGCTGCCTTTTAAATCTCCCGTTTTCACCCATTCTGGCTTTAGGAAGCCAGAGGTGACATTTAGTGAGGGGAAGAGTTTCACCGAAGGCAGAACTGAAACAGCACACTACAACTGCAGGCTGCTGGCGCCGCAGGGCCTCCTTCGGCCATGGAACTGCCTCAGCCATGGAACAAAGGCCGGCGCTGCTGGTGACAGCGCCCGGCCTGGCGAGCGCCAGCTCACGTGGGACTCAGGCTGCTTGGGGCACTCTAAAACTCTTCGTAAGAGACCAGAAAAGGATCGTGGGGCCATGCCGGTGGTCTGTCAGCCCGCTCTGCTGTCTCCAGAAGCAGGCGTGAGCGGTTACGTGGGGCAGACGTGTGCCGTGCTGCTTTCTCACCTCTGGCTCAGCTAACTGCCCGAGTCCTGGTTCTCTCAGCCTTTCATCTCTTTCCCTACTGCCTCCAATTCTGTAAGACTTATTTATGGAACAGACTCATTACCCACATGATGAGCCAAATGTTGTGCTCTATTTAAACCTATTTTTTATTTTTTTTTTACATTTTTTTATTTTTTAAGGTATTTATTTGTTTGGGGCAGTTGCTTCTTTTTTTTACTAAGATTAAAGAGATTTGCAAAAGGTTATGAAGATCACAGGTCAATCTCTACCAAAGCATTGAATTTTCTTCTTCATTGCATCTCATATCCTTTGCTTCTATGCACATCACGTGTTTCAGGTTTTGATTACCAGAAGAAAAAGAGAAGGTTACTGTACGATAGAAATTTACCCCTCAATACAATCTCAGCATTTTTCAAAATGAAATTTACCTGCTGTAAGCAAGAGATCAGCTCTTTGCCGTTAGTGGGTTTTCAGCAGAGGTGTCGCCCCGTCAGCCACACAGAGGTGACAGAGGCAGTCTAAACCCGACAGTAAATGCAGCTTTGAAGCATTAAAACTTACGAGCCACTCAGGAAATGACCTCCTCTAACACCAGAAGGGGTTTGGAATGGTCCCGTCCAGTGCAATCCATGGGTTCTGGGGCCCATGGTCCCACCCTCAGCCTCCAGCGCAGAGATTCAGCAGGGCTGCAAGGGGCGGCGGGTGCCGTGGCACCCCCTCGGGAGCTCCCCTGACTCAAGGGCTAAGCTGTACTCTCTTACCCGAGCCGCTCAGGGCTGCCTCAGCCCGGGGCAACAGGCGGTGCTCCGCCGCTGCCAGGGCCTTTGCTCAGATGGAGGATGCGCACAGCACAACACTCCACTAGGAAAAATCCAGGTCGGGGGGTTGGGGAGGTACGTACCTGCATGGTGTCAGCGTGACATGTCACACTATCTCGCTAACCTGTGTCCTCGTTGTATTTTGCAAGTCAGCGTCACTGCGGGTCTTTACCCTGAAGCAAGGGTGAGCATATGCATGGATCTGTCACAACAGACGTTCCTTTTCTGTAGGGGAAACAAATTATCCATGGAGAAAACGCGTCTACGATAATCTGCTTTGACACAAGGGATTTACTTTGTCCCACTCAAACACATTTGCCCATTTACATTTTAAAAATTGCGGCCTTCAAAATGTTATCGCAGCGCTGCAGGAATCTTTCACCTTGGCAGACAGCAAGGCTTCTCGCACGTTAAATGAACGGCGTAGTGACTTTATTGTGCTAAGCTAAACTAAGCACTTAACTCATTAATTCATCTCTACTACTTGCATTAAGGTAGACCTACTATTTTAAATGAGGCATACCTCTATTTCCCCACCCTGCGCCCCCCCCCCTCCCCACCCCCCCTCCATTTACACAATTTCTTCTTTACCCAAAGCCTGTCAGTCATAGCCAGCACAAATCTGAAGCAGAGTGGGGTTGGGTTTTTTTTGGTGTTGCCAGAATTTTCATTAATTTCTTTGCATTTAAAGAGCTTCCCTTTGGCACGGGCTCTGAGACTCAATTACTACAAGCACACAAAAGGTTGCCATGTACGTGGAGACACTTTAGCCACACCTGTAGCATTTTAGCATGCCTTAAAGCAAACTCTTGTTTTTGGAAACAAGCTGCACAATTTGTCAAGAAACATCGATCTGCACAACTGGTTTAACCTTACTAGCCCAGAATAATTCCGAATTCCTCAAGAGGTAAATCAAATGTACGTAGCTCTACTGCAATGTGCGCTGCGGTACTCACGCCAGTGGGGGAACTGGTGCTGTTGGCCTGTTCACAGACATATGCAAACCTATTGCTCCACTCCCAACAGGGCTGTAAGGGTTTTCTGTCTTTCTGAGAGGGGAGGAGATGGTTTCGTTAATGTGAGGCCGGAACAAATCGCTGTAGATGTGCAAAAATGACCTTATTTTTTTCATTATAGGACAGCATCAAAACATGTAGACAAAGATCTTGGAAATATAGAAGAAAACAAAAAACTAGAAGAAAACAATCATAAATCTGAAACTTAAGAGAAAATGTGTCAGTCGTCATTCC
The DNA here is from genome assembly GCF_963210335.1 of Falco punctatus. Lineage (NCBI taxonomy): Eukaryota > Metazoa > Chordata > Aves > Falconiformes > Falconidae > Falco > Falco punctatus. The sequence continues at coordinate 119,667,180 of NC_137581.1, read as the reverse complement.
AGGTGAGTGTTTCATATTGCAGCATGTAACATCCCTTTGTCCACCGCTTCCCTCTGGTGCTGGCAGTGCTAGCCCCGAGTCTGTTGCTCACCTTCCAGGGGGCAGGCAGTGGGATGATTTTGAGAGCTGCAGTATTAGGACAGGCAGGCTCAAGTCCCTGGCCAGTTAAGAATTCATACCTGCGTATGCACGTATTAAAAAAGCCTGACATTTAGACATAACAGCACTTGGCTGTATTTTTATCCATGTACTTGGGGAAATGAAAATACCAATTTGTATAATACATCACTGTGGTGTATGTGTGCATGTATGTATGTATATGAAGAGTACGTTTAGGTGTAGTTTAGAAGGTTTTGAGCTATGACTTGCAATGTTCACACAAACCTTCTTCCCTTACTGAAAGCAACAGTTTCCAAGTCCTTGGTCAGCTTTATTCATCGCTGCATGGAACCTTCCCTAGAATAAAATCATTCTTATACTCAAGATTTCACATACTTACACTATTATTGAATTTATCCTGGAAAGAGACACTGTATATTAAGTTAGTAACCGGTATGAAAGTTTCCCCGACTGATACCTCGTATAAAATACACAGCATCCTAATCACTGGCTGGAGGCAGAAGTCCTGTGAGGCACCAGAGGAGCCGTACAAAGCACCAAGAGCACCACCCGGTGTTCACACAGACTTACACCACTGCCGTGTCTCCCCTTAGCACCTAAAGTAGGGCTGAGTCCATTTCTCTGCCCAACGAAGGCCATTTTACAGCAACGCTGTGGTAGCACAAGAGCATGAAATCCAGCCAACCGTACAGGGGTGTCTTGCGTTGCCCATCAGCTGTTCCTAAAACCGAGAGGAGTGAGCGTTCCACGGAGCTGCGCTGGGGGTTCCTCCGGAGGGAAGCCGCAGGCAGCCCTGACTTTCAGTGATCTCAAATAAATAGCATTGCTACCTACTTGAGGCAGCAGGGGTTTAAGGCGTATAGTGGAATTATGGCATTCCATATTTAGATTAAAAAGTTTCTAATTGAAATAAAGACAGCTGTCCTTATTAATAATTTCAATATGTTGGTGTTGTCTTGAGATTTTGAAGTACAAGGCACCATTTTTGCACTGGATATTCAGAAGTCACTGAATTATTTAGAGGGATAGTATTATATATGAAGAGATGCAGCATTGCTGTATGCCCTTTGATAGCACTATCACTGTTTTACCAGTTTGGAAAAGGCAGTTGGGAATACCAAGATTATACCCTCTGTATGATTTCAAAGTGGAAAATAAGTAAATTTAGATTTTGAAAAAGTTGCAGGGTAAATACCTAGCATTCCTACTCTGATTCTATGGGAAAGTTATGTAACATTTTTGGTTGGGGCTTGTTTTGTGTGGGGTTTTTCCTGGACCTGGTACCTTCTGCAACATTGCAGCATTGGGTTGATTAGATGGAGCTGAAGTTAGCGGGAGGTATTTACGGGCCACAGGAGTTCAAATAACACCGTGTGCCCCCAGTGCAATCTTTTACTCTAATTACTTTATTTCTTCAGGTCAGCAGCTCTACATAAATGAAATGGACATAAATCCATTCCTTACCAGATAAGCTTACTGGGTTTACCGTCAACAATATTGCCACGGCTGTTCTTACGAAAGAAAGCATTCTCACCGTGGCAGGGCAGCACAGAGTACTGTTGGGGTAGCTGCTGGAAGGTTAGACACCAAGTACTTCTGTTGGGCAACATATTTTAAAATGTTTAACTGGCTTTATCTTTCCTGTTTTCAGAGAATACATATAGACCAACTGAAGCATGAACGTGGATTGTATTTAAACATATACAAAGAAGTGACAGCTATTCATGGTTCAAGTATTAAACAGATCATACTACCAAGTTTTCAAAGGATTTTAGACACAATTATCTCAAGCTAAAAAAAAAACAAACACCACCACAAACTAATTTTGGCAACAGCCATGATAATAGGTCACCATGTTGTGTTCTGTTTGAAATATTTTTTTGTAAATGTCTGCACTGAAGATTTCTTTTTGTTTGCCTTTATGTAAATTTTTTACGTAGCTATTTTTATACACTGTAAGGCTTTGTTCTGGGAGTTGTTGTTAATCTGATGTATAGTGTAATGGTTTTATTTCCATTGTTTTTATGACACCCTTTGAGCGGGTACATGTCTAATTCTGATTGTTATCAGTGAAGCCTCTGCTTTGTAGCAAGTACCTAGAGTGTGAGATTGTCTTAAAGGAAAACGTCAAACTCCCTTTTTCCTCCTTTGAAAACACAGTAAAGAGAAAGGGTGACAGCTGTGACAGGAATAAACTAAATTGTTAACAAAAGCGAACATTTTAAAAACCATGCAAAGCGCAACAGCCAGAGAGGGACTCAAGAGTTTCCAGGAAGAAGTCTGGCTATTGAGCAAGGAACACAATGAGAAATTCCTAGCCTACCTGCAGAGGTGGCTGATAATCCTCTTCTTCTAAAGCAAGACACACATTTCATTATCGGCTGTCTTTCATGTTAGAATTAGGATAAGGAACTGGAATTCTGGATTAATTTTAACTCCTTTATGTTATCCGCTGCCTTAAAGTACTGTACCTTTTCTTCATTTCAAAAAGATATCAGTCAGAATTGGAAACTTTTTTTAAAAAGTGGTCATATCAAAGCTGCATTTTTTTTTCCACAAAAATAGAATATATATATATTTTTTGTGTGTTTTTGTTAACTATGCTACAGATATTGAATGCACCTTGAGATAATTTTAGTGTTTTTAACTGGTACCTAATTTATCAAACAGTACATATAATTGTAACAATGAAATGTCTATGTATCTTTAGTTACATTCAAGTTTGTAACTTTATAAACATGTTTTATGCTTGAGGGAATTTTTAGAATGGTACTGATAAGGAAACGTTTTAGGGTAAATGGCCAACAGAAGGTTGTAGTTAGGGGAGAGAAGTTGCATCTTACGCAGAAGGTTAGTTTCGGGAAGAAGGTAGCAGGCGGCTTTGAGGGAGAGGGACGGTAGAGCAAGCAGAACATCAGGTTTCCATTTACAAATATCCAGGGAAAAAGTAAGTTTTTATAGACTGGTAGGCAAAAATAAATAAATAAATAAATAAATAAATAAAAAGAAGAAAAAGATGGACGTTAGGAAATGTATTTTGCCACTTTTGCATTATTTAGGGGGAAGAAAACACTGTTACTTGTAAATTTGTAAAATGTTAAATGTCTGGGCAGTAGTGACTGATGTCTTAATAAAAGCTTCCTGTAGTGCATTGGCATGGATTAAATACATAAGATGTCCTATAAACTCTATGCTGTATAAAATATTCGAGGGAAATCCTGTTACATGCCTCTAAACTTTGATTTGTTACTGGTTTATTTGGCAAAAAGGAAAAAAAATAATTATAATCTTGGTCAATATTTAAACCAAAGTAAAATGGGGGGAAAAAAACCAAAGTAATTTGTTTTGCATGGCTAAGCCATTCTGTTATCTCTGTAAATATTGTGATTTTTTTCTTTTTAGAATTTTGTTAAAAAAATTCTAAAATTTTTAAACACCTGTTTTTCCAAAATAAAACGTGAACACACAAAAGAGTTACTTTATATACAAATATATCTTTTTCTTTTAGTGCGAGAACACTGCCAAGTGATACATGTTTTTAAAAAAAAAAACACAAAAAAAACCCAAACTGCAGTGGGCACGACTGTAAACAGGCAAAGTTGTAACAGAGTCCTGTGTAGGAGCGTGCAAACATCACCTGTCTTTGTTTGTAACACTACAGATAGTTCTTAAATACAGAGAGAAAACCTCCCAGGATCATAAGGGAAAGCATAGGGAAGGGCTGCAAATTTTCATACCACTGTCTGGGGAATACAGGGGAGAGGAGGAGAAACATGAAAAAAAAAAGAAAAAAAAAGAAAGTCCTTCAACTTCCACAGCTACAAAAAAGGAATAAACCCAGCTCCTCGCCTTTTGGGATTCTGCTAGATCTCCTATGCACTTTAAATTGTCAGTCCTAGGAGCTGGCTTTTCCACTGCTCCGAGTTCATGATAGGCACGTTTCAAGAACCAAGAGTGCAAAAGAATTAATGTTTCTATCCATGCCTAAACAACAATAAAACCGAAGTATGTCTTCACTCGCTTGTCTGAAATCTCAGTTTGCAAGAGCATGTGTGAGCAGGAGGGAGGGCACGTACCTACCGCTGGTGCAGCTCCGTGGGGGTGGGCGGAGGGCAGGGGCTGTCTCCTGCGCCGGGGGCTCAGGACCTGGGGAGCACAAGCACTCGGAGCAAAGCACGTGCCCGGCAGGCACATGAAGCCTTCCAGGAGTTCCTCATGCAGGTGTCTCCTCGCGACCTGGTTAACAAAACACCTTGGCAATGAATCTGGGGGGGGGGGGGGGGGCTGTTCAAATCTGACTGTGTATGCCACCCCAGAGCTCAACTGCAGTTTAATACACATGGGAAGAAAACAATAATAAAAAAAAATCATCTCTGCTGACAAATGGGTTAAAAGCCCAGCAAGGCGGAGTAGGAGAGAGCCGATGCTCTCGTTTGAAGGTTGGGAAATACAGTTTGCGGTGTTAGTTCATGGCTGTACAGGAACCTGCCGCCCAGCTCGGAACAAACCGATGCGTTTGCCTGCCTGCTGCAAAGGCATCATCGTGCCCAAATTCCCCCGGCTGCCCAGGCAGCTCTGTAAGTCCCCAGCACCATCACCGAGCGCACAGCTGCGCTGCAGTGGCTGTGAGCCACGACTCACACGTGCACGGAAACACGGTAATGGCCAGGCTTTCTGAAATTAAAAAAAATAAGTTCTTGGGGTCAATACAACAAAAGGCAAAGCACCAGGGGCACTTTGTACTGGTGCTGAGTCCTAGCAAACAGCCTCTGCTCTAGGGCTTTACAGCGCTGCCGGGGTTGGCAGCTGTCAAAGCCCTAACGGTGTGCAGTGCTCAGCAGCCTGCTTGCCAGTAGTACCTACAACCCACACCTGTACGTTACCCATAGCTTGCCAACACCAACCCGGCACTACAGATGGTTTAGGCAGTACGTTACACCTTTTCCTGGACAGAGAGTTTTCGTTCTGTCATGTTCAAAAATGCATATAGAAATAAGTAACTCAAAATTCTATATTGATTATTACTTGAACATGATGAGATATTAACATGAGTTGTATCCATATGGGTACCAGCCCATAGAGACAGGCAAAGAATGAATAAATGTAAATTTGTGGGGTTTTTTTGATATAAATTTCATCAGGGAACATCCGATACTCACCTAATATCCTCAGCTGCTGGCTGTTGCAGTTAAATCTGATTTACTCGTACTACCACATGTAGCTGGATACCTTCCTGTTGACTTCATGTTTAGACAGCCATATGTATGTAATTATCTCAGCTAAGATTAAGCAGTGACATATGAAATGAGATCATGACCTCCTGTGTCAACCCCATCTGTGCTAATGCTTTCCGGGTTTCCTTTTGACAAGCCTGCAGCTCCATCCAGGTGTCTGCTTCCAAGAATTGCCCACTACAGGTTTTTCAAACAGATTTCTCCTCCGGGCAGAAGATGGAGGGGACACAGGAGGTACATAACTTCTAGTTATGTGCTTCTCCCAACCCCTGAAATGCTCCCACACTCTTCAGGAAAAGGGTGGCTTCCGCAGGCTGCCGTAATTCGGGGTTGCAAACCAGCCAACCCACCACCACCCTTAACTCGGCATGCGTCACACGTAGCGCAGCACGCACGTTTAATAACGATTTGCTACGTTTCAAGTTCTCAGAGAATCAGAAACTAAGCTTATTACTTAAATTATGTCAAAGTCAATTTTTAAAATAAGACTAACTCCATCCACCCAGCCACTCAGAATTCTTTAAATGTCCTGTAAGTCATACATTTTAATCTCATTT